>NC_140582.1:1069394245-1070732483 GCF_964204655.1 Triturus cristatus | reverse complement strand
GGGGTGTGGCTTCACAGAGACCCTGAAGTAGTTGTCTCAGAGAACTATGGCCGGGCCCTGGTCCAAATCACGGAACGTGCAACGCGATGGGCCAAACTCCCGCTTTCTCTAGCGGTTCGCATCGTGGTAGTCAAAATGACAATCTTGCCCAAACTCCTTTACTTGTTTATTAATATCCCCATTCGTCTCAATCTCACGCTGTTTAACTCACTCCAGTCAGCTCTACTCTCCTTCATATGGGGCAGCAAGAAGGCCCGATGCAACTGGGAGGTGCTGACATTGCCGTTTGAGAGGGGAGGCTTTGAAGTCCTTTACTATCTATGCGCACAGGCCCAGTATGCACACTATTGGTTTTATCCACAACGATTTCAGCCACATGTAGCTATTGAGGCTGACACTGTATGCCCAATGGCCTTAGCTGTGACCACCTTGTAAGGTGGGAATGGCGGACCGAGAACGGAGATCAACCCAGCTCTCTGCATGGCAGGGGCATATAAGGCGCTCGCGTCGCGTCCACAATTGTAGCACCTCTACGCCTCAAAGTTGCCACTCTGCGCACCCAGAAATTTCTGCCGCGCAAGAGCCGGCTGCCCTTAAAGCATTGAGTGCGGCAGGGATAACTCAATTAGGGGACCTTTATAAAAATGGCCAGTTTAAATCGCTCTCCGACATACAGGGGGACAGTGACCGTGGGTTTATGCTAGGGTTCACTTATGTACACGTGAGACAGGTGATACGCTCCATTTATCCCAATTACCCTGCGGAGCCCCGACCGCTGTTAGCGTTGCGAGCGGTGTTGGCGGGGGCGGAACGCAAAGGCCTGATCATGAAATTGTATGATGCTTCTCTCAGGGAAAGGGAACAATTGGACCCCCCTTCATACAATAAATGGGTGTCACTACTGGGGACATCATTCACGCCGGAGATGTGGAAGTGGTGCTGTGTCCTCACTGGTCGGCTAACGGCAAACTGTAACCACCAAATCATACATTTAAAATTCCTGCACCAGCTATATTACACTCCGATGCAACTGCTGCGGTTTGGTCTGCGGGACAGTTCCTGTTGTACTCGCTGTGGACAGGGGGATGCGGGCTTCTCGCACCTCGCGTGGGATTGCCCCGGTATATATAAATTCTGGGGAGAGGTGACCAGTCTACTCACAAATGTGGTGATGGAAACTGTACAATGTACCCCTGAGGTTTGTGTACTGGGATGGGTGAAAAATCTAAAGCCCTGCAATCACAGACTAGTAGTGGTCTCGACCTTATTAGCAAAACAAACGGTCGCACAGTGCTGGGGCTCTAGGCTCACTCCAACTCTGAGGAGATGGGTCCGTGACCTGCTGTACTGCAAGGAACAACTAGAGACCTATGCCGAGGAATTGCCTGGAACCTCCCGCCCTAAAGACTTCTGGGCTCCGCTTACTGTGTCTCTACTAATCATGTTATATGATAACTGATGCGCTCCCTTACTCTGGTTGTGTCTTATGCTGGGATTGTCATTTACTGTAATACTATCGTACTTGAAGAGAAGCTCTGTTGAGGACATGATTACTTCTCAGTGCCCTGAGGTTAATAAGTTGAAGGGTTGTGGGGTGTTTTGGGGGTTCTTACGTTGCTCTATGACCTAAACAAATGCGTATAACATCACTGATTCTATAAGTGCATGTGCCTCTTGTATGAGGACCTACTGTGTCAATATGCAAGCTGCTCATGAAACAAATAAAAAAAAAAGAAAGATCGAGAATCCTAAGCAGAAATAAAAATTAAAAGTTAGCAATTTATTTAACATTAGGATCCATCGGTGTGGAGTGATGAGTCTTGTAAAGTTGGAGTTTTTCTTATTTCCACAGTTTCTATTATGCCAGCATTTCTGTATGTGAAAGTGCAGAATCTGTCATCATTAGAACTCTCATATATGATTTCGCTGCAGCCCAGAGTTCTAGGTATTCTTTGAAGTATCCAAGCAGTGTCTGTTTTTTCTCCAGAAAATTGTACCTCAAGGTGCCCATTCTCTAAATGTTATCTTTCTTAATTATAGGTATATCAGTTTGGAGGGTAACTGGGGCAGGGTCCAAAATGCAACTGGCCCCTATTGTGCAGTCAAAGATACTTGGACAAATTACATTAATTCTGGTTTCCATACCACATGGGCATGATAAATAAGTGTACTCTCTGTCTTCTGGATGATGGAGTCTCCATGGTTCGACAAGAGAGCTGTCTGATATCAGATCTTTAAGGATTCCACTATCATTGTTATGTTGGGGATCTGGATGGCCTGAGCAGCCCAAAATGAGATCAATCATGGGAATCCAATCACCACATATCACCAACTGTAGATTTGGTACTTGCGTGAGTACTTTGATAAGTTTGGCAAAAAAATCAGTTTTCACTGTATTTAGCGTGTAGATCGAGTCAAAATCAAAACATGCCCTTGGATAGCTAGTTTAGTGAAAATATTATGACCCTATCAGTCTTGTGACTTATGCAGTTCTCTCACAGATAGTTGTTTATGAAGTCATATGGCTATGCCACTTATCCTGTAAGGCACCGTGGTAGACATAGAGGATTCATTAGGGCCACCTGATGCAGCAATCAATGTTCCTACTTAATCATACTTAAGCTTATCAGCTTCTTTCTGTGAAATATGGGTCTCTTGCAGAAAAACGCTATCCAGGTTCTTAGATTTCAGGTAAGATAGTGCTTGTTTCCATTTCACATAGTTCGATAGTCCAACCCTAACCTTTTTAATATCTATCTTCTCCCTCTAGCGTTCCTCATTCGCTCCTTCAACCTCACTATGGGGCATATGTATCAAAATCTCCTTTTGCGAATCTCAAATAGCGAGTTTTTGAGAATAGCTATTTGAGAATTGCAAAACGGGATGTATTTAAAAATTCGCACATATTTTGCGAATTCTTAATATTCCTTAATTGCGATTAGCAAATTGCGAAATCGCAATTAAGGAATACCTTCCCATTCATTCCTATGGGCCAGGAGGCCCATAGCAATGAATGGGAAGTCATTCTCAAATTGTGAATCGCAATTTGCTAATCGCAAATTGAGAATAATTTAAAAAGGTGCAAGGGTGTCATGATGACACCCTGATGCACCCCTGAAATTAACATGTGTGCGCATATGGAAGTTGGTGGTAATTTGCGATTTCTTAAGGAGAAATCGCACAACTTGGGTGCGTGTTACATAGCATTTAAGGAATCGCAATTTGCGATTCCTTAAATGCTTACGCAAAATTAAGGAATCGCAAAATTAGTGATTCCTTAATAATGCGATGCGAAAATGGCTCATACATCTCATTTTGCGATTTTGTATTCGCAAACGCTGTTTTTTTGCGAATCACAGCGTTTGCGAATACAAAATCGTTTGATACATATGCCCCTATATTCTTTTATGCAGATGACACTCAGCTAATACCATCTCCATTCGATCACCCTGATCATTCATCTGGTCAATAAAAAAAAAATACTTGTCTGTTGTCACTAAGCGGATGAGCTTAATTCACCATAAACTCAATGAAGTTAAGACGGGGGTGTTGCTAGTAGGTAACCAACCCTCCCTACGATCTCCGGACTGCTGTCCCAGTGACTTCAGGCTCCCTTCTCTGCATCCCAACCCAAAGTTAGAAGCTTACATGTTTGGATTGACTGAAACATTCCTACAGCGCTCATATCAAAAAGCTTACAGCCTGCTGTTTCAGCCTCCAGCACACATTAAGAACATGTTTCCCTCTTCTCCCCATTCCAACTTGCAAAACTGTAGTCCAGGCTCCTATTACCTCTCTCTTGGTCTATAGGAATATCCAATTTCTTGTTCTGTCTCAAATTATTGGTCTCCAGCTTCAGGTCATTCAGTAAGCAGCCACCCAGCTGCTTCTAAACATCAATTGTCGTCATCTGATCTCGCCTCACCTGAATAGTCTCCACTGACTGCCAGTAGCCAAAATTGCCAGCTTTAAGCTTCTGTGCTATGCATCAGAACGTCTTTGGTAAAGGGCCATTGTACATCTAATACCTCATCCATGCCTAAAGGTGAGTCAGAAAACTCCTTCACATAGTAATGGACGTGTAGACCTGCCCTAAGCACCCCAAGTGCATTGATGTTTGGATCCCTGCTGCTGACTTTTGTGGTCATGCTATATATTACTGGCCTCCAATAGTAAATAATGTAAGTGGCAGCCAAGACTGTAGTATTCTTTAAGACCAGAAGTAAATATTTCTCTCTGACACAGAGCACAAGAAGTAAAAGTTGAATCAAAAGGACATTTGCATTTATTTTGTAGAAATACATCATGGGCGAGTACGAATCATGCGTGTGCATGGGATTGGTGATAGATGGTGAGAGGATTCTCTTGAATGGTCTCGTTTTGGGCTGCTCAGGCCACCCAGATCCCAAACATAACAATGATAATGGAATCCTGTGTCATGGATTTCAGTCTTTTTGGACAGGAAGGGGCGCCCAAAGCGCTACCCTGATAGTGGTGAAAGGCTACTGCCTTTGCCAGAAGCTAAGTAGCATGAGTGTGGTTGTGGCAGCAGACCATGCAGTGATTAGTGTTTTTACTTGTTTCACTTGAGTCAGGTCTACAGATTCACTTGTGTAAAGTTCACCCTTGGCCTACATCAGGTTAGTATGTAGTGATGTGCAGTATTTGTGTCTTATATGCATGTGCAGGGTGTATGTGTGCCTATGAATGGTACAATACATGGGAGATTCTGGGATCCATGTTGGAGGGCCCAGGGCTAACTGGAGGAGCATGAGGAAGTTGAGGAATCTCCCGAGACAGATAAGTGGATTGGGACCCACACCCGAGGAAGGAGAACCAGTCTCCCCAGGGCATTTCAAAAGGTTCTCTTTGATTCAGTGAGAACCCTGAGCACTTCTCTGAAGGGATATAGGGCTGAGGCCCTGGAATAACTTTCTGATACATATCCCTGTGGCTGACATCCTGGTGTATACCTCTGTTCACTCCCATGGCCTGTGCTATCGGGATAACAGATTTGGAGTCACTCCTAGTGTGACAATCTGCTTTAGGGATGAAGGGCAGGGCAGAGGAGAGGGCACTTCAAAAGGTAACAGACCCCAACACAAACTTCAAAGACTCAGACCCTAAATCCCATTTTGTGTCTGGAAATGGACTATAAGAAGGGGAGCGTAATATCCTAAAATTGTCAACTGTCAAGAAGCCAGTCGGGCAGTATGAGGGGGAGAATCTCTGCAAGACTTCTGCCTGTGACCAGGACTAGAAGCTGAGGCCTCCCAGTCTGCCAGCTGGGTGAAGAGATCTCACCCAGAGAATCAAAGAATATCTGTCTCTGATGCCTAGATCACCAGTGCCTGCCTGTTTGAGTGCTGGAGAGAGCATGGTTTAGTGGGAAATCCTGGTAATTGGACCTCTAAAGTGAGATGTGAGGAGATGGCATCTGCACTGATCGGGTCATGGTCCATATGCGGAGGGTGAGCCTGTATGCCAGGTGGGGCCGCCATGAACATTGCTGCTTTGCCAATCGAGCTGTAGCCCGTGTGTGTAATATGGTTGATTATGACACTGTATGCCAAATGGAGCGACTGGGAAAATGCAAGAAGTGTGGCCTGGTCAAGACCGTCGTCAAGAAAAAGAGGCCGCTGTGGTAGCTCATGTGGCCCCAAGCCCAATCTGAGGTGATGCACCAGAAGCATCAAACTCGCCCAATCCCCCTCCTGTGGGAAGGATCGAAGGAAACTTACTGGCATTGGAGGAGCGTCGAGGACACCCAGTCGCTGTCCCCACATGACCACATGTGAGGAACTCGAGGATACCCAACCGCTGTCCTAGGAGGGCCGCGTGTGCAGTACTCACTAGAGACAGACATTGTCACTTCAGCACTTGTGAGGGTGGCACTCTGGCAGGCTCTGGTTGTGCAGGTTCTGCTGGCGCAGGTAAGAATGACTAGTGGGTCAGAAGCCCTGGGGAAACTTGCCTGTCATATAGTGCTTCAGTGCTGAATCAGTTTTGATTTTATTTAGAGTCAGAGTAGGACTCCTGAGACTTGGACTACTACAAGGGCTTAATCTGAATGTCACCTAAAGTGGAAGGGGAATAACCACTACCACTAGGGAGAAGGGAGTGGGACTCAGGAACCACCTAATGAAACACTAAAGCCTGACCTCAGGGAACAGTGTGTATTGTTTGTGAATGCCACATTTTACTTTGTGTTGGTATATAAATACTCCTATTTTCATACAAACACTTATTTGACTGGAGAACCATTTATTGCTGTTATGAGCATATTTTGAGTTGAGAGTTGAGAGCCTGTGTCCAACCCCCTGCATCTACCTATGCCCTAAGAAGTCTTGGACTGCTTAATCGGCACTACCATTGAGAATCAACTGCTGAAGGGGTACTTGGCCCAGTTGCTTAGGATACATAATAGGCCGGGCCCTAGGACATTGTGAGTAAATGACCTCATACACCCACATTTGGTCCAAGAAACTCCGCCTGCCCCATGGCCCTATGAACAGGGTTCTGACACATACCCTCCTATGTGCCATCCTTGCTATAAACTCTCTAGACAGCAGTGACGCTCCTTTTCCTTCCTGGCACCTAAGCTTTTGAAAACTCCACCATTATGCAACAGATTGATCACCACCAAAACTATATTGGGAAAAAAGGCTCTCCCAACAATAGCCTCCTGGCTTTTCCATTCAGCTGATCCTCAGTGCTAAAATACATTAGTTCGGGCAGCAGTGCGCATCACAAATCCGAATCAACTCAAATCCTATGTCCTGTAACACCTTTTCGTGCAGTATTGTCCAATTATAGAGAGTTGCTTATGGACAGAAGTTTTAAGGAATATGTATTATGATTTAGTTTCAGCTATGTTGCTAGTCATGGCTCAGTCTGACTTGCACCAGTTAGAAATTAGTTCAGCTTTCAGTTTGTGATCTGTTCATTGTTGTACATTTTTACATTATTAAGGGATTTTGCACGTTGAGAACAAATTACTACAATTACTGCATTAGGCACATACCTTTTCCTGGGGCACATTTTGGTAAAAGTAGGAATCATATTTCTACCATGAAGTAGTATGCATTGTTGTGCTGTAATCAGGAGCTGCCTGTGCAGGTAAGAGCGGTGGGGTGGATTGGGTGGGGGGGTAGTCGACAGATGACGAAAAGGGATAATGTAATAAAAAAAATTAAAAACTCACTTTGTGCTTGGCAAGCGCAAGGTGAGTGGTTTCCTTTTTTAACATTTTATTTTCCCTCTTCATCGTCTCTCAACTCCACACCGCCCCACCCCGCCTCACCGCTCTTACCTGCACTGGCCGATCCTGGCTATAAGAGAAAGGTTAAACGATACACCAACTAAAGCAGTCTGGAGGAGTTCTTGTGTCTTTGTCCAGGCTTACCCTTGTCTTGCTCATGTATTTCTAGTAACAAAAGCATATTTATTCACGGAGAAAACCGCCTAAAACAGAAAACCTGTTACTCCTGCAATAAGTATGTACTGCTCAGGGCCAGACAAGGAACATTTTGCGAGTTCCTAATTGTGACTTTTTGCAACTCGCAATAAGGAAGTCACAAAATGCGCTGTTCAACAGTGTGTTTGATGGTGTTTGTGATTCCCAGTGGGTTGCAAATGGACCTGCCACATCAATATTCATGAGGCAGGTTGCAATTTGCGACCCATTGGGAATGGGACAAAATCACAGGGATAGCAGCCTGCTGGGGTCAGCAGACCACCATGCCTGTGATTGCTTTTTCAATAAAGCATTTTTTTTTGTATTGCAGCCAGTTTTCCTTAAAGGAAATATGATAGTTGATATTTGATATTTCTTGAGCAAGTGAATACCTGAAGATGTCTTGGAGCTTAAGACCTTCAGCACTGACCAGAGGCATATTAGACGTATAGTGGAATGGAAAACAGCCAAGACTTCAGCTGTTTACGGAAGCTGTGCAAATCGGACTGACTTTTCATATGTATTGGCAAGGTATTTCATACATGACAGGTGGAAAAAACAAAACTGAGGCCACCCCAAGAAGCTTTCCTTATCCTACGAACAGAGACCAGATATAAGGAGACAGATCTTAGTCTTCACTGAGGGTGGTACCACTTAAATGTTTTCCTAAGGTAGTCAAGCCCTACTCCATCCAGAGCTTTATGTGCCTAAAAGGCAACTCTCATCCTTACAGGAAGCCAGTGAAGCTCCACCAAGACGTTTGTTGCTGGCCTGTGTTTGGGAAGTATTTTAAGAAGATGGGCAGCTGCATTCTGCAAACTGAAATGCATTTCAGGATACATTCAAAAACAAAAATGAAAGGTTTTCTTTTCATTAGGTCTCGCCTAGTCAGCGCTTGCGCTTTCTCTTCGAGACATGCTGCATTCAGGATATGGGCATAAAGCTCCACATCCTTCCGCCCAACATTATTATTGGCTCCTGTCCCTGTCCTTTGTAAATGGTGGCTTTTCATTGGTCAATAGGCTTAGTAGTCCCTCCTTAGTACCCCCTTGTCTCTTCGTGTAACCTCCCAAGAGGACAACCACTGTTACATGTGTTGTTACTCCCTAGGTTTTAATTACAGCCTCAAGGCACTATTTTCTTAAAAGGCTTCAGGCAGGACGCACACTTGGTCCTAAGCTAGGCTGGCAGTGGTTACTTCACTCACTAGAACATCTCACATTTATATGAAACCGTCTATACATTTCCCTTCATCAGCCCCACACAGATACAACCTAATCCGAAATGAATGTAATACTTATTTTGTCACATTTCAAAGCTACTAATTGTATATATGGATATCGCTATTTGAATGTACTCGTAGTACTCTCTTCTATGCAACGCATTATGGGTAGGGTGGATTTACCATATCTTCTGCAGAGTGACCCCTTTTGGCCACATATGGTCCTGCACCCTGCAACATGGCTAGGTAAAAAACATTGCCATTTATAATGCCAATAACTCCATCTTTACAGACATGCAGTGTTCGTGCCTTGCTCACGAGGGACCTCTAGGAGCAGCTTGCGGTACTGCACCTAGACATGCGGTGCTGGCATCTTGCCCACTAGGGACCTCTAGTGGCAGCTTGCGGTACTGCACCGAGACATGTGCTGCTGGTGCCTTGCTCACTAGGGACGTCTAGGAGCAGCTTGCGGTACTGTACCTAGACACGCAGTGCTGGTGCTTTGCTCACTAGGGACCTCTAGGAGCAGCTTGCGGTACTACACCTAGACATGCAGTGCTGGTGCCTTGCTCACTAGGGACCTCTAGGAGCACCTTGTGGTACTGCACTGAGACATACAATGCTGGTTCCTGGCTTGCTACGGATCGCATTAGTGAAAGTATGAGCTATTGGCATTGCATTATTATTTGCAACGCCAATACCTAAAACTACTAGTGATGCAATTGCAAATGCTGTTTTTTTAAGAGCAGGTAGTGGTCCAGGGGACCACTGCCTGCTCTTAAAAAATGTGTGTGGCCACATTAGCAAAGGGAAAGGGGTCTGTTAGGGACTCCTTCCCATTTGCAAATGGGTTACCACCAAACTGCAAATGTTTTGCAATTACATTTCTGTTACAAAACTTCATACATCCCCCTGCAACTCGCTATTAGGAGAGGACTCCCTAAACATGCCGCTTCCTCATTCCGCCTCGCAAACCCTATTTTACGATTCGGTAATAGGTTACTGACTCGCAAAACAGGTTTGTACATGTCAAATAGCTATTTAGCGGTCACAAACGGCCAGATTCTTGGTTTGCAACCTCTAAAACCTTGTGTACATGTGGCCCCAAAAGAAGCGCTGGCACAATTGTGCAAACCAACAATGCTTCATTAATCCTCACTTGCCAGCTATACATTTTCTGTCTCCTCTCCCTCGCTCACCTGACCTATCTCCCTTTTCTCTGTCTTTCTCTGTTGGTTTCCTTGTGTTTTTTTCTTTCTGTAAGAATTCACTACTATTTTGCACACATTTGCTCATTCGTCTGATAAAGCTTATACAAGTGCAGGTTATTTCGCACATGTCTCTTGTTTTAGTGAAACTTGCATTTCAATTATAGAAAAACAATCTGCAGGAGATGATGCTTAGCTCAGCACCAGGAATAGAGGAGAACATTTCTTTTGGAGGCACTGTAGATTGGAGGGTGTGAGAAAATAGTCTCAGTAGTGTGGCAAGGGACACGGAGGGGGCAGTGTAGTTGTATGTATTATAGCACCTTGTTAAGTGGTAAGTGGCCTGTAGCTCCTGATACTGGAAATGGTTGAATTGAACCAGGACACTCACTGCATATCAAATATATCTAAACTGTTTGACTAGGTCACAAGTATTTGCAGTATGACATACACATATGAATAGACCTTTTACAAGTATACCACTGCTTTTGGAATTCCCAAAAAGTTTCTTTGCTAACATAAAGGTATGCACTCACACAAAAATGTTCTTGTGTGCAAATGTACTCAAAGGGGATTTGCAGACACTCACAAACCTATATCTTAGTGGGTATGTATAATCCCTCACTAATACGTTCCCACCCTGTAAAAAGGTTGCAGATTTACTCCTGGCAATGCCAAACATCCATTAGCAAGGGCGGAAGTGCATAGGAGAGGTAGTTTACATGGACAAATAGTTTTTCTTTTTGGAGAATGAAACATAATTTAGCATTTGCACTGGTTGGAAGATTTTAGCAGTAGGAAATATTTGCAATTATATCTTCTTAAGCAAAAATGAAGGTTCACATAGTTTTCCTGGAGTGTGCCTGACTGTCGCAGATTTCCAGGCATACTATGTGAAACTTGCTATTTTCTGAATGTCTAAATTCCAAGGCCATCCAGGTGCAGAATTATCATTTTCTTTACAAAGTAGGTCCCAGAATTTGATGACCATATATAGAAAGTGTCTATTATTGTTTTACCTGTGGGCTGGATGCCAAATCGCAGAAGTGAGTGTCTAATTTGGGCATCACTGGGCAGGAAATAAAAAATAATAACCATGGTGCTAGGATTGGCCACCCTGCAATTTAATGAGAATTTGGCTGTGGGCTTGTGCTGCCCTTCCCTTTCCCAGAACCTTTTCGTTTATTATCCACCACTGACTACAAAGGTAGGAACGAGCACGGGAGATAAGCCAAAAACCTTGCATCCTGAATGGAAAAGGAAAGCAGAAGAATGTTCCCAAAGCCTTTTTTACCATCTGTTGTGGAAAAACAAAACTGCACCGTTTTTACTGGAAACAGGTGATAAGCAATAAAAGCATTAGGATGCGTTCAGACACCAATGGCATTTGGAAAATGCTTTGCATAACTGCTGCTTTCAACACATTTCAAAGTCTGCCTAGAGAACTCGCGATTCACAAAAATCTTTTATGAGTATCTGAAGTAGTACTACAGGAGTACTCACATATGTACTCTTACATACCTTTGTGAATCGGTCCCAAACTGCCTACCATGGGCGTTGATTCACCAAAATGCCAGGGGTAGTGGAAGTGACATCACAGACCCGCTGACCTTAATGGCCCTAGGAAGTGATATCAAATGAAGCCTGATCCTATATTTCACAAGAAGGCAAGTCACATGACCCTTTCATCACAACAATTGAGGATTTGTGTTCAACAGTATCACAAAGTAACCAAAAGGTACTTTATGTGCTGCTTTGCATTATTTGGAATTAAGGGGCGTTTCATGGATGGTGCATGGTCCTCCCATGCAACCATCCATGGGTTTTGATGCAAATCCCTATCTACAAACATTGCTAGACAGGAATTTGTACCACAATCAAAAGGCAGAAGCAGGGTATTTTTTTCACTCCTTCTTGTTTCTCCAACTATGCTTTGTGCAGCACACATATAAAGTGAGTAAAGCCTCAACATATAGGTTTTGTACTGGAAGGGACCCCTTCCACGACAAAACACATGCTTCAGGAAATGCACACACTTTCTACTCTGGCACTAAGGGATGTGTGTTGGCACATGGCTGCTAAAAGTGGTCAGCACAGGGGTAGGGGGAACTATGCCATATCTTATTAGATATGGCACATTTTTTCTCTCCCCCTTTTGCGCATAGCATTGCCGCAATTTGGGTGCAGTGGGCCATAAACTCACACAATATCACTTACTACCTGTCACTTCAATGTCACTCACTTTCACTTTCACACACATGCTTACATATACAGTAACATTTTCTCACACATATGAACACTCTCTCTTTCACTTAAACACACTCTCATCCACAAGCAGGTTTACAACATGCATTTAAGACCAGTTTTTACTTACCACAGCTGCCACAATAGGTCCTAAGTGTGCTCCAATTTTTATTACACTAATAGTGAGTAGGAGAATATTTATTCAGTATTAGTATAATGAAAAAAGGAGATGATAAGGAATGCTGATCCCCTTGCCAATCCCCCTCCCTTATTCTTAGCACCGATTTTGTCACCACTGAAGCCAGGTGTCACAAAGGCATTGCCAGAGGTCACAAGGGGCAAGCCAGGGGTCACAGCTGTGGCTCCTAGTGACCCCTAAATTACATCCATGCTCCCTGCTAGTAAAAATGCAAAGAGGGCACAGTACCAGATAGATAGATATATATTCAATAAAAACCCAAAGCTTAAGCTTAGTTATAGTTAGGAAAATGGCATTTATTTTTTCTATAGAAACCAAACTTAAACTACAAAACACTAGAAATTCTACAGTCATAGTCATACCATAAATTTATAATTTATGCACCATCTTCAAATTGCTATAACTTTATTTATTCTTTCTATACAGACCAAACTTAAACTACTCAAACATTAGATATTATAAAGTTATAGTTATACCTTCAAATTCAAATTTACACACTGCCTTCAAATTACTATAACTCACACACCTCTGTACACAGTGTTGTCAACGTGCTAACCACATAGTACATGAAGTATAACTAGTGCCTTCTCCATGTACAACGTATACACTTTCATATCAGATCACTTATACTACGTCAAATCATATAATTCATAATAACACTCATCACATCTCCAATTGCATCATTTATGATAACACTGCGCAAGGTAGCAGAGCAAGTTATAGTTCATGTGCTGCATGGCTAGCAAGTTTACAACACTGTAGAACAACATGTAGAATAAGTAATAGATCTGCAAAGTTTCATGGAGATTTGTCATACAGTGGAAAAGTTAGTGGCAAGCAAAACTCAGAGGAATTCCTATCTCTGGGAATCCTAACCATAACTACAGAGAGGCTACAGTCACTGTGTTTTATATATAGATATATATTACCTACTGGCGGTCGCCAGTAGGTAGTTATAGTTAGGACCTATTTTTCATAGGAAATCCGCAACATTCTATTCCCAATAACTTTGGCGCCGACTGACGAATCTTCGCGAAATTTTCAAAACTTTTGGCCAGCTCCGGTCTGCTCCTATCCTGCCAGTCTCAGAATGATTCGTGTAGCGGGGGCTGAGAAAAAAGGGGGGGTCCCAAAACGTGTTTTCCCCATGCAATTTCCCATAGGACCTTTAGCCGCAGCTACAGCCCGAACTGCTGAACGAAATTACACCAAATTTGGCAGAAAGGTAGTCCTCCGTTCAGACTCGTGCCTTTTGCTTAAATGGTGTAAATCCGTTCAGTAGATGCTGAGAAAATCAAAAGTAAAATCACATATATATCTGGGCGGAGCCTAACCACATATCTCATCGTGAGATCTGATTGGCTGTCAGCACTTCCTCCAAGAAGTGTTGGCAGCCATCTTGGGACCAATATACATGATAGCACCTCATTAAAAAGCATTGCAGTTAATAGAAGGTCTTAAGACTTTAGTTACATTATAAATCATTTGTTGATGGTACCATACACATTTTAGGAATTGTGGTATGTTCTAAGGTGATTTTACCATGTGAAAAAGTCTTCTGCTGGGATATCATGAATCATGTTTGAGAGAAAACTATTTTCTCATGCTTTCCCACAGAGGTTTGGAAGGTGACCTATAAGCTAAACTGAGAGCATATTATCTGTAAATTCACATTATCTTTCTCAGTCATGTGAGAATGAAGTATGACATTCTCAGTAAAACATGTACACCTAACAAGGGCAGAGACTGTCAGTTGATTCCTTTGTGTTCTACTGCAGCTTCCCAGAGTGTTCCAAAGAACAACTAGAGCGCTAACAGTCCTACTTATGATAAACGTATGGCACACCTGAAGCCATCTTGATTGGAATAAAGTGGTAACTCTTAAAACATTTAATTTAAAAAGGAACAACATGAGGGGGTTGATTTTGCCATAGAAGGTATGATTAGTGCTGCAGAAAGAAAAATTTGGGCACATTTTGAGTGGCTTCTCAAATCCTCTTCTATTTCATAAAAAAATTCTGACATGCAGACTGAAACATGTACTTTCAATACCAGCAGCAGAATTCCCTGGTGAGCAGTACCTTTACTACAGTGATCTAATGAGCAGCTAGAGTGCTAACATTCTGAATTTATGGCAAATGTGTGACACATCTGAATGCCTTCTTGATGGAATCAAATTAAAAAAACTGAAAGTATTCCTACTGAGGAGACTGTAGTATATGAGGAAATTAGGAAACTTCATAACAAATATGTTTCCCAAGATGGCCACCAGAGACAAAAGAGCCCAAATGTAGCACAAATAACACCCAGATGTAGCCCAATTATAGCCCAATGACAGAATGTCCCAGAGTGTTCTAAAGAACAACTAGAGCGCTAACAGTCTTACTTATGACAAAAGTATGGCACACCTGAAGCCATCTTGATTGGAATAAAGTGGGAACACTTAAAACATTTAATTTGCAGTGGAACAAAATGAGGGGGTTCATTTTACCATAGAAATTATGATTAGTGCTGCAGAAGGAAAAATTAGGGCACATTTTGACTTCTCAAATCCTCTTCTATTTCATTAAAAAATTCTGACATGCAGACTGAAACATGCACTTTGAATACCAGCAGCAGACTTCCCTGGTGAGCAGTAGCTTTACTACATTGATCTAATGAGCAACTAGAGTGCTACCATTCGGAATTTATGGCAAATGTGTGACACATCTGAATGCCTTCTTGATGGAACCAAACTAAACAAGCATTGAAAATGCAATAGGTCTCGCCCTCGTTTAAGTTAAAGCAATTCTGTTTGTAATTAGGTGGCTTTTTAGCTTTGCTTGTATTGGAGAGTGAGTAGTAGAGAGTGAGTAGTAGAGAGCAGTAGAGAGTAGTAGAGAGTGAGTAGTAGAGAGTGAGTAGTAGAGAGAGAGTAGTAGAGAGTGAGTAGTAGAGAGTAGTAGAGAGTGAGTTGTAGTGAGGGAATAGTAGAGAGTAGTAGAGAGTGAGTAGCAGAGAGAGAGTATTAGATAGTAGTAGAGAGTGAGTAGTAGAGTGAGTAGTAGAGAGTAGTAGAGAGAGTGTAGTAGAGAGTTAGTAGTAGAGAGTAGTAGAGAGTGAGTAGTAGAGTGAGTAGTAGAGTGAGTAGTAGAGAGTGAGTAGTAGAGAGAGAGTAGTAGAGAGAGAGTAGTAGCGAGTGAGTAGTAAAGAGTAGTAGAGAGTGAGTAGTAGAGGGAGAGTAGTAGAGAGTGAGTAGTAGAGAGTAGTAGAGAGTGAGTAGTAGAGAGAGTAGTAGAGAGTAGTAGAGTAGTAGAGAGTGAGTAGTAGAGAGTGTGTAGTAGAGAGTAGTGGAGTAACAGAGAGTGAGTAGTAGAGAGTAGTAGAGTGAGTAGTAGACTGAGTAGTAGAGAGCGAGTAGTAGACAGCAAGTAGTAGAAAGTGTGTAGTAGAGAGTGAGTAGAAGAGAGTAGTAGAGAGTGAGTAGTAGAGAGAGTAGTAGAGAGTGAGAAGTAGAGAGAGTAAGAGAGAGTAGTAGAGTAGTAGAGAGTGAGTAGTAGAGTGAGTAGTAGAGAGTAGTTGAGAGCGAGTAGTAGAGTGTGAGTAGTGGAGAGTGAGCAGTAGAGAGTAGTAGAGAGTGAGTAGTGAAGAGTAGTACAGTAGTAGAGAGTAAGTAGTAGAGAGTGAGTATTAGAGAGTAGTAGAGAGCGAGTAGTAGAGAGTGAGTAGTGGAGAGTGACTAGTAGAGAGTAGTAAAGCGCGAGTAGTAGAGAGTGAGTAGTAGAGAGAGAGTAGTAGAGAGTGAGTGGTAGAGAGTAGTAGAGTGAGTAGTAGAGAGTGAGTAGTAGAAAGTGAGTAGTAGAGAGAGAGTAGTAGAGAGTGAGTAGTAGAGAGAGAGCAGTAGAGAGTGAGTAGTGCAGAGTAGTAGAGTGAGTAGTAGAGAGTGAATAGTAGAGCGAGAGTAGTAGAGAGTGAGTAGTAGAGTAGTAGAGAGTGAGTGGTAGAGAGTAGTAGAGTGAGTAGTAGAGAATAGTAGAGAGTGAGTAGTAGAGAGTAGTAGAAGGAGTAGTAGAAAGTAGTAGAGAGTAGTAGAGAGTGAGTAGTAGAGAGTGAGTAGTAGAGAGTAGTAGAGAGTGAGTAGTAGAGAGAGAGCAGTAGAGAGTGAGTAGTACAGAGTAGTAGAGTGAGTAGTAGAGAGTGAATAGTAGAGAGAGAGTAGTAGAGAGTGAGTAGTAGAGTAGTAGAGAGTGAGTGGTAGAGAGTAGTAGAGTGAGTAGTAGAGAATAGTAGAGAGTGAGTAGTAGAGAGAGTAGTAGAGAGTAGAAGAGAATGAGTAGTAGAGAGTGAGTAGTCGAGAGTAGTAGAGTAGTAGAGAGTAAGTAGTAGAGAGTGAGTAGTAGAGAGTAGTAGAGAGCGAGTAGTAGAGAGTGAGTAGTGGAGAGTGAGTAGTAGAGAGTAGTAAAGAGCGAGTAGTAGAGAGTGAGTAGTAGAGTGAATAGTAGAGAGTGAGTAGTAGAGAGAGAGTAGTAGAGAGTGAGTTGTAGAGAGTAGTAGAGTAGAGTGAGTAGTAGAGAGTGAGTAGTAGAGAGAGAGTAGTAGAGAGAGTAGTAGAGAGTAGTAGAGAGTGAGTAGTAGAGTAGTAGAGAGAGAGTAGTAGCGAGTGAGTAGTAAAGAGTAGTAGAGAGTGAGTAGTAGAAGGAGAGTAGTAGAGAGTGAGTAGTAGAGAGTAGTAGAGAGTGAGTAGTAGAGAGAGAGTAGTAGAGAGTAGTAAAGTAGTAGAGAGTGAGTAGTAGAGAGTGTGTAGTAGAGAGTAGTGGAGTAACAGAGTGAGTAGTAGAGAGTAGTGGAGAGTGAGTAGTAGACTGAGTAGTAGAGAGCGAGTAGTAGAGAGCAAGTAGTAGAGAGTGTGTAGTAGAGAGTGAGTAGAAAAGAGTAGTAGAGAGTGAGTAGTAGAGAGAGTAGTAGAGAGTGAGAAGTAGAGAGAGTAAGAGAGAGTAGTAGAGTAGTAGAGAGTGAGTAGTAGAGTGAGTAGTAGAGAGTAGTTGAGAGCGAGTAGTAGAGAGTGAGTAGTGGAGAGTGAGCAATAGAGAGTAGTAGAGAGTGAGTAGTGAAGAGTAGTAGAGTAGTAGAGAGTAAGTAGTAGAGAGTGATTATTAGAGAGTAGTAGAGAGCGAGTAGTAGAGAGTGAGTAGTGGAGAGTGAGTAGTAGAGAGTAGTAAAGAGCGAGTAGTAGAGAGTGGGTAGTAGAGAGAGAGTAGTAGAGAGTGAGTTGTAGAGAATAGTAGAGTGAGTAGTAGAGAGTGAGTAGTAGAGAGTGAGTAGTAGAGAGAGAGTAGTAGAGAGTGAGTAGTAGAGTAGTAGAGAGTGAGTGGTAGAGAGTAGTAGAGAGTAGTAGAGTGAGTAGTAGAGAGTAGTAGAGAGTAGTAGAGAGTGAGTAGTAGAGAGTGAGTAGTAGAGAGTAGTAGAGAGTGAGTAGTAGAGAGAGAGCAGTAGAGAGTGAGTAGTACAGAGTAGTAGAGTGAGTAGTAGAGAATGAATAGTAGAGAGAGAGTAGTAGAGAGTGAGTAGTAGAGTAGTAGAGAGTGAGTGGTAGAGGTCAGTAGAGTGAGTAGTAGAGAATAGTAGAGAGTGAGTAGTAGAGAGAGTAGTAGAGAGTAGTAGAGAATGAGTAGTAGAGAGTGAGTAGTAGAGTGTAGTAGAGTAGTAGAGAGTAAGTAGTAGAGAGTGAATAGTAGAGAGTAGTAGAGAGCAAGTAGTAGAGAGTGAGTAGTGGAGAGTGAGTAGTAGAGAGTAGTAAAGAGTGAGTAGTGGAGAGTGAGTAGTAAAGTGAATAGTAGAGAGTGAGTAGTAGAGAGAGAGTAATAGAGAATGAGTTGTAGAGAGTAGTAGAATAGAGTGAGTAGTAGAGAGTGAGTAGTAGAGAGTGAGTAGTAGAGAGAGAGTAGTAGAGAGTAGTAGAGAGTGAGTAGTAGACTAGTAGAGAGTGAGTGGTAGAGAGCAGAAGAGAGTAGTAGAGTGAGTAGTAGAGCATAGTAGAGAGTAGTAGAGAGTGAGTAGTAGAGAGTGAGTAGTAGAGAGTAGTAGAGTAGTAGAGAGTGAGTAGTAGAGAGAGAGTAGTAGAGAGTAGTAGAGAGAGAGTAGTAGGGAGTGAGTGGTAGAAAGTAGTAGAGAGTAGCAGAGTGAGTAGTAGAGAGTGAATAGTAGAGAGTAGTAGAGAGTGAGTAGTAGAGAGTGGGTTGTAGAGGTTGAGTAGTAGAGAGTATTAGAGAGTGAGTAGAAGAGAGTGAGTAGTAGAGAGAGAGTAGTAGAGAGTGAGGAGTAGAGTAGTAGAGAGTAGTCAGTCAGTGTCAGTCAGTCAGTGTCAGTGTCAGTCAGTCAGTGTCAGTCAGTCAGTCAGTGTCAGTCAATCAGTGTCCGTCAGTCAGTCAGTGTCAGTCAGTGTCAGTCAGTCAGTGTCAGTCAGTCAGTGTCAGTCAGTCAGTCAGTGTCAGTCATTGTCAGTCAGTCAGTTTCAGTCAATCAGTGTCAGTGTCAGTCAGTGTCAGTGTCAGTCAATCAGTGTCAGTCAGTGTCAATCAGTCAGTGTCAGTCAGTCAGTGTCAGCTAGAGCAGCTCTGCTGACCTGGTTCTCTGGCTCTAAAGAAGCTCTGCTGACCTGGTTCTCTCCCTCTAAAGCAGCTCTGTTGACCTGGTTCTCTCCCTCTAAAGTGGCTCTGCTGACCTGGTTCTCTGGCTCTAGAGCTGCTCCGCTGAGCTAGTTCGTAGGCTACAGAGCAGCACTGCTGATCTGGTTCTCTGGCTCTACAACAGCTCTGCTGACCTGGTTCTCTGGCTCTAAAGCAGCTCTGCTGACCCGGTTCTATGGCTCTAAAGCAGTTCTGTTGACATGGTTCTCTGGCTCCAGAGCAGCTCTGTTGACCTGTTTCTCTCCCTCTAGAGCAGCTCTGCAGACCTGGTTCTCTCCCTCTAAAGCAGCTCTACTGACCTGGTTTCACTGGCTCTACAGCAGCTCTGCTGGCCTGGTTCTCTGGCTCTAGAGCAGCTCTGCTGACCTGGTTCTTAGGCTCTAGTGCAGCTCTGCTGACCTGGTTCTCTGGCTCTAAGGCAGCTCTGCTGACCTGGTTCTATGGCTCTAAGGCAGCTCTGCTGACCTAGTTCTCTGGCTCTAAAGAAGCTCTGCTGGCCTGGTCCTCTGGCTCTAGAACAGCTCTGCTGACCTGGTTCTTAGGCTCTAGAGCAGCTCTGCTGACCTGGTTCTCTGGCTCTAGAGCAGCTCTGCTGACCTGGTTCTCTGGCTCTAAAGCAGCTCTGCTGACCTAGTTCTCTGGCTCTAAAGCAGCTCTGCTGGCCTGGTTCTCTGACTCTAGAGCAGCTCTGCTGACCTGGTTCTTAGGCTCTAGAGCAGCTCTGCTGACCTGGTTCTCTGGCTCTAAAGCATCTCTGCTGACCTGGTTCGATGGCTCTAAAGCAGCTCTGCTGACTTGGTTCTCTGGCTCTAGAGCAGCTCTGCTGACCTGGTTCTCTGGCTCTAAAGCAGCTCTGCTGACCTAGTTCTCTGGCGGCTCTAAAGCAGCTCTGCTGGCCTGGTTCTCTGGCTCTAAAGCAGCTCTGCTGACCTGGTTCTCTCCCTCTAAAGCGGCTCTGCTGACCTGGTTTCTCTGGCTCTACAGCAGCTCTGCTGACCTGGTTCTCTGGCTCTAGAGCAGCTCTGCTGACCTACTTCTTAGGCTCTAGAGCAGCTCTGTTGACCTGGTTCTCTGGCTCTACAACAGTTCTGCTGACCTGGTTCTCTGGCTCTAAAGCAGCTCTGCTGACCCAGTTCTATGGTTCTAAAGCAGTTCTGCTGACCTGGTTCTCTGGCTCTAGAGCAGCTCTGCTGACCTGGTCCCTTGGCTCTAAAGCAGCTCTGCTGACCTGGTTCTATGGCTCTAAAGCAGCTCTGCTGACCTGGTTCTCTGGCTCTAGAGCAGCTCTGCTGACCTGGTTCTCTGGCTCTAGAGCAGCTCTGCTGACCTGGGTCTCTGGTTTTAGAGCAGCTCTACTGACCTGGTTCTCTGCCTCTAGAGCAGCTCTGCTGACCTGGCTCTATGGCTCTAAAGCAGCTCTGATGCCCTGGTTCTCTGGCTCTAGAGCAGCTCTGCTGACCTGGTTCTCTGGGGGCAAAAGAACGATGGATTTAACCCAGATCTCTTGACTGGGGGAGAATGTCTGCATTGTCAGCATTCCGTCCATCATTTGTTTGTTGTAACGCTTTTCGCCCTAAGTGGGATGGGTATGCCCAGACGTGGGTCCCGTGCTCACTACGCCACTGGAGTCAAGCTATCCTGGCTGATGACGGCTGATAGCCAGAAACCGGTCCTAGGATGCTTGATTCCGGTCCAGGGAAGACATGGCTTGGCAGTTCGGGCTGGCCTGTTCCCATGAGGCACAGGGTCAAGACTGATTTGCATATGGCCATGTCTGAACTGGGGTGGCGTAGTGGGCAAAAGAACGATGGATTTAACCCAGATCTCTTGACTGGGGGAGAATGTCTGCATTGTCAGCATTCCGTCCATCATTTGTTTGTTGTAACGCTTTTCGCCGTAAGTGGGATGGGTATGCCCAGACGTGGGTCCCGTGCTCACTACGCCACTGGAGTCAAGCTATCCTGGCTGATGACGGCTGATAGCCAGAAACCGGTCCTAGGATGCTTGATTCCGGTCCAGGGAAGACATGGCTTGGCAGTTCGGGCTGGACTGTTCCCATGAGGCACAGGGTCAAGACTGATTTGCATATGACCATGTCTGAACTGGGGTGGCGTAGTGGGCAAAAGAACGATGGATTTAACCCAGATCTCTTGACTGGGGGAGAATGTCTGCATTGTCAGCATTCCGTCCATCATTTGTTTGTTGTAACGCTTTTCGCCCTAAGTGGAATGGGTATGCCCAGACGTGGGTCCCGTGCTCACTACGCCACTGGAGTCAAGCTATCCTGGCTGATGACGGCTGATAGCCAGAAACCGGTCCTAGGATGCTTGATTCCGGTCCAGGGAAGACATGGCTTGGCAGTTCGGGCTGGACTGTTCCCATGAGGCACAGGGTCAAGACTGATTTGCATATGGCCATGTCTGAACTGGGGTGGAGTAGTGGGCAAAAGAACGATGGATTTAACCCAGATCTCTTGACTGGGGGAGAATGTCTGCATTGTCAGCATTCCGTCCATCATTTGTTTGTTGTAACGCTCTCTGGCTCTAAAGCAGCTCTGCTGAACTGGTTCTCTCCCTCTAAAGCAGCTCTGCTGACCTGGTTTCTCTGGCTCTAGAGCAGCTCTGCTGACCTGGTTCTCTGGCTCTAAAGCAGCTCTGCTGACCTGGTTCTCTCCCTCTAAAGCAGCTCTGCTGACCTGGTTCTCTGCCTCTAGAGCAGCTCTGCTGACCTGGTTCTCTGGCTCTAAAGCAGTTCTGCTGACCTGGTTCTATGGCTCTAAAGCAGCTCTGCTGACCTGGTTCTCTGGCTCTAAAGCAGCTCTGCTGACCTGGTTCTCTCCCTCTATAGATCTCTGCTGACCTGGTTCTCTGGCTCTAAAGCAGTTCTGCTGACCTGGTTCTGTGCCTCTAGAGCAGCTCTGCTGACCTGGTTCTATGGCTCTAAAGCAGCTCTGCTGACCTGGTTCTCTGGCTCTAGAGCAGCTCTGCTGACCAGGTTCTCTTTCTCTAAAGCAGTTCTGCTGACCTGGTTCTCTCCCTCTAAAGCAGCTCTGCTGACCTGGTTTCTCTGGCTCTACAGCAGCTCTGCTGACCTGGTTCTCGGCCTCTAGAGCAGCTCTGCTGACCTGGGTCTCTGGCTCTAGAGCAGCTCTGCTGACCTGGGTCTCTGGTTCTAGAGCAGCTCTGCTGACCTGCTTCTTAGGCTCTAGAGCAGCTCTGCTGACCAGGTTCTCTGGCTCTACAACGGCTCTGCTGACCTGGGTTCTCTGGCTCTACAGCAGCTCTGCTGACCTGGTTCTCTGCACTCACGATGCACACACCCGACTTCGAGAAAATATATTTAAAAATAATAAGATTATTATAAGTACAAATATATTATTTTTATGAATATCTTAGATAATCTCTTGCCCTAATATGTATATTGAAGACACATACATATCATTTTGGAACATACATTTTTTTTGCGGGAGTCGCGCACCCAAGCACGTGTAGGATGTCACGCGGGACCCGCAACCGCACAAGTATCTCGTACCGTAATGCGCATGTGTCGCGAATGCGCAGGAGCAGGAGTCGCGGACTGGTCGCATACCAATCGCGCACATCACGTAATATTAAATGTATTTGATGTAACTGAAAAACACGCAGCCGTCGCACACCGTACGTGGATCCTTTGCGACTTTTCTAAAATGGCGGCTAGAATGCGCGCACCCACCGTGATGTGTCCGCTTTGAGTGCCCGACTCCGAAAATAATATAAATATATTAAAATAAAAATTGAAAACAAGAAAATTAATCAGTTTGATTTTTAAAACAAACAATTTTTTTGCAATTTTCAGAAAAATATATCATGTTATTTAATCAATAAAAAATGTATAAATAAACAGTTAAAAAACTGTAGAAAATCAGTACAAAAAAACAGGTATAACTACTATCACACTTAAGAATTCGCATTTAAAAAACATTTGAAATTCAATGGAAAAAACATAGGTTTCATAGACGTTATAGTTAGAAATTAGCATTTAAAAAAGCTTTGAAATTCACTGAAAAAACCATAGGTTTCAGAGACGTTATAGTTAGAAATTAGCATTTAAAAAACTTTAGAAATTCACAGAAAAAACCATAGGTTTCAGGGGTGTTATAGTTAGCTGGCCATTTCACTCGTACAAAACCATAGAAATTCCTCCGTTATAGTTAGTTCTGCTAACTATAACTTGCGCGCCCGCAATGCACTGCTGATGATGTCACATATTGCATCATTCAAGTCATGGTCAGTGACATCACTGATGACATCACTGATGACATCTCAAATGACATCACTGATGACATCATCCACGTGAAAATCTGATACACCTCATCATACACTAGTATAACCTTTCATCACTCACTGTAAAATACATTGTACCATATTTGAAACCATTGACACACCAATACCAGTTACTACATACTGACTCACTGATTCCTAAGTCTACGCACACAACTAGCCATTCAACAACAGAATCATTTATACATGCAGTCACTAATTATTAGAACACTATCAAATGCACTTATACACATATATAGACATTGACACATCAGCAGTCATCTTAGTCGGTTATGCAGTCATCCTACTCCCTCATGAAAAAAATTAATCACACTTACATTTACTCACTTACACAATTATCCAACAACACCTCATTTATTCAAACACATAGTAACTCATAGTTAATATGTTAAAAAATCACCATTACCATTATACACTCATTCATATAGTTACTCTCACAATCACTGACTCTTACACATACTTATTTATATACACCAACTCTCACATACAATGCCTTTTATTTTTTTACTTTGTT
Source organism: Triturus cristatus (assembly GCF_964204655.1). Classification (NCBI taxonomy): domain Eukaryota; kingdom Metazoa; phylum Chordata; class Amphibia; order Caudata; family Salamandridae; genus Triturus; species Triturus cristatus. The sequence continues at coordinate 1,070,708,656 of NC_140582.1, read as the reverse complement.
GAAGATGTACAACTAAAACATATATTTGCTCACCAACACACAAATAAATACACTCATTCACCCAAACAACTGTTTCCACATGCACTCTTAAACCTGTACACCTAGTCAATCAACCATTCACACATCTATGCATAGAGTTACACACACACCATCCAACCACACACAAACTCAGTGTCCCATACAAATACTCACCCAAATAATCAATAACTAATATACATACTCATGTAGTTAGTGACCAACTGATGCAGCATGTTACAACAACAGAGACAGTGATGCACACGTTCACATAGTTTAGTTACTAATCCATGTATTAAGTGAGACACTTTTAATTACTCACTTAAACAGACAGTCAGACAGCTACTAAATCCTCCATCCAGACAGTTATAGATCCACTCAATCTTCAATACAGATTGGTATATATATAATACATATTTAAATTTCAAACTAAACCACATTCACTGGATGATGTCATCAGTGATGTCATTTGAGATGTCATCAGTGATGCCATCAGTGATGTCACTGACCATGTCATGAATGATGCAATATGTTACATCATCAGCAGTGCATTGCGGGCGCGCGAGTTATAGTTAGCAGAACTGACTATAATGTAGGAATTTCTATGGTTTTGTAGGAGTGAAATGGCCAGCTAACTATAAAACCCCTGAAACCTATGTTTTTTTCTGTGAATTTCTAAGGTTTTTTAAATGCTAATTTCTAACTATAACGTCTCTGAAACCTATGGTTTTTTCAGTGAATATATATATATATAGGACTGGAGCTGGCCAAAAGTTTTGAAAATTTAGCGAAGATTCGTCAACCGGCGCCAAAGTTATTGAAATGTTGCGGATTTCCTATGGAAAATAGGTCCTAACTATAACTACCTACTGGCGACCGCCAGTAGGTAATATAATACCTAGTGGTGGTTGCTTCTAGTTATGTTAGCTGTTCCATAGAAAGTGTTTTTAGTGTTGCTAATAACTTTTGTCCCGTTTCATGAATCTCCACTAAACTTTCAAAAAAGGTGCTACATTTTGACCAGTTTGTGAATGGAAAGTTATGGGGTGATCCATCAAGTGAAGGCCATGAAGGAAGGGGGGACACAAATCACAAAATCCACATGCATTTTCCATAGACTTCTTAAGACAAGCTACAGCAAAAACTGCTGAACGGATTTACACCAAATTTGGCAGGAAGGTAGATCTTAGCCTGCAGTTTCAGATTGTACTTTTTGTAAAGTGGTTATATTTATTTTTTATTTAATTTTACCTATCCTGTCATCTGTTGACTCCCCCCCCGCACTTTGCCGGATGCGCCTTGCCTATGGGAATTAGCATGTAAACATGACAACAGCCTAAACTGCTGGACGTAATTACACCAAACTTGGCAGAACGCAAATCTTGGTCCAAAAAGAGTGCTTTTCGTTATTTGATGTAAATCCGTTTGGTAGTTTATGAGTTACTAAAAGGAATCTAAATTTGTATATATAGGTATGCGATTCCTCTGAGGATACGACAGTGCCCATGCTGAAATCTGATTTGCTGCCATCACTTCAACCAGGAAGTATTGGCAATCATCTTGGGACATGGCTTCAGCTGCTTTCCTCAATAAAAGCTTCTTTTTTAAAAGGGGAGAGGTGTAGGAATACCCTGATCCCCTAACTGTGGTCCTAGGGTCCCCCTGTGATCCTGACAGGGCCTAAAAGCAATTTATTTTCAAAATGTTTGCTGCGGAAACGCAGCGGAGCCGCGAATTCCGGGAAAAACAAGCGTGGCTCCTGCGCTTGTTTTCATTAGAGACCCCAGGTTGGCTAGGTTCCAGAACTTTCTTTTCAAAAAGGAGGGGGCACCCAGGCACCCCTTCTCTTTGAGCCCTTAGGACCACCGCCTTCCTTTGGCTTTATATAAATATTGGAGGGAGGCTGCGCAGACCCCCTCCATGGGCAGATTTGACCCTAGGGACCACCACCCCTCCGGTGCTTTATTTTTATAAATGGAGATGGGCCACACAGACCCCCCTCCTTGGACTGTTTGAAGCCCTGGGACCACCACCTCCCTTATGAAGGCCCTTCCCCCTTTGTCCACCACTTTGCAAACGCGCCTCAAGGTGAACTGCTTGTTGGGCAATGAAATCCCCTTCTATGCTGATCCTGTTTCCATCAGTAACTCTCACACAACAGGATTGCTGAGAGCCCGTCAGAGGCCCTGCCCCCTTTCTCCACCGCTCTGGAAATTTACCTCATGGTCTACTGCTCATTGGGGGATAAAGTCCCCTTGGACATTGAGGGTCCTTGGGGGCCAAGACCCCCTTTGACCACCAGTAAGTCCCATACAGTGGGATTGCTGAGAGGTCGTCGGAGGCTGCGCCACCTTTGTCCAGCACTCTGGAAACATGCCTTCTGGCACACTACTGGTTGGGGGATAAAGTATCATTGGCTGCTGAGGGTCATTAGGGGTTAAGAACCCCTAGTGTTACCACTAGTAAATCCCACACGGTGGGATTGCTGAGAGGTCATCAAAGGCCCTGCCCCCTTTGTTAACCACTCTGCAAACGCACCTCGTGGTGCACTACTCATTGGAGGAAGAATTCCTCTTGGATGCTGAGGGTCCTTGGGGGCCAAGAACCCCTCCTGTAACCTACAGTAAGTCCAACACAGCAGGACTGTTGAGAGGTCACGCCTCCGGGCACGCTACTGGTTGGGGGATGAAGTTCCCCTAGATGCCAAGGATTGTTGGGGGGCCGGAAAACCCCGCCTGTTACCACCCGTATGTCCCACACAGCTTAATTGCTGAGAGCTCATTGGAGGCCCTGCCTCCTTTATCCACCCACTGATCAGATCCATACACCCACTCACATGAATACTCACAGACCCATAAAGCCACTCACAAACACACTCACACACAGCTACTCACACACCAACTCACAGAACCATATAGATATTCACACACCCACTCACACATCCACAAAACCACTCACACACCTACTTAAAAACACATACAGCCACTCCCACACCCACTCACCTACCTATACTGCTACTCACACACCCGCTCTCAAAAGTTACCAGTTACAATTAGGAAATAATTTTTATTTACACGTTCAAATTCACAGGAAAAAACAAAGGTTATAAGGACGTTATACTTAGGAAATATAAATAAAAAAACGTAAAAATTCACAGAAAAAAACAAAGACTACAGGGACGTTATAGTTAGGCTCAGATGTCACTTATACAAAACCATGGAAAGTCAGCAGTTATAGTTACCTGAGCTAACTATAACTTACGCCCCAACAATGCACTGCTTATTGTCTCAAATATTACATAACTCATGACATGGTCAGTGACATCACTGATGACATCACTGATCACATTATGCACAAAACTACTCACATACCCACTCATCCCATACAACCTCTCATGCACTGTCTCACATACCCACAGAACCACTCACATACCCATTCACAGATACAAACAACCACTCACACACCCACTCACTCAAACATAGAGCCAACCACACACCCACTCAGTCACCTATGCAGGCACTCATACAGCTACTCACTCACCCATACAGCTACTCACACAACCACTCATTCACCCATATAACAACTCAAACAGCCACACACTCACCTGTACAGCTACTCACACAACCACTTAGTCAACCATACAACCACTTCCACAGCTATTCACTCATGCACACAACCACTGAACACAGCCATACACTCATCTATGCAGAAACTCACACAAATATCACTCTCCAGTACAGCCACTTACACAGCAACTCACTTAACCAAACATCCACTCAAACAGCCAAATCCTCACCCACACAGCCAGTTACACACCAACTCACTCAACCATTCAGCCACTCACACACCCACTCACCCACCCACTCAGTCACTGATTCAGCCACTCAGAAACCCACTCACACACCCATAGAGTGACCCACACAGCCACTCACCTACCTATACAGCCACTCACACACCCACTTACTCACCAATACAGCTACTCTCCCAGCCACTCACTCACCAAGACATGTACCCACACACCTACTTATTCACCCAAACAGCTACTCAAAAACCCACTTCTTCAATCATACAGCTACTCACACACCTACCTATTCACCACTACTGGTACTAACACACCCCCTCACATGCCTATATAGCCACTTACACACCCACTCATACACAGATACAAACAGTCCCTTACATAATATATGTTAGAAATTGTATCGCTCATTAGTAGTACACAAATTATACTGATATAACTTTTGTGGTACCTTATATGTGTTAGTGTGTTCATGTGTGTGTGTGTGTGTATGCAAAAAAGAAGTGGTAAACTCTGGGTAGTTCCCAAGTTTAGTGGGAAAGCAGCTCCTATGTAGAGCACCCTACAGCACCAGTTATACTCTAAATTTCGTCCCCTCAAATATCTGTTTTTCTAGCAAAGTTTTTAAGCATAGGATTAGCCCAACGCCATTGATGCTGAGCTAGAAAGTGACAAAGTCTTTTGTGATTTATACAGCAAAGTCTTTAAGCATAGGATTAGCTAGTACTATCCATACAGAGCTGTAACGTGACAAAAGCCTTTTACCACTCCAGGCACAGTATTACAGCTTTGGATTGGTAAAATACCATACACACCAAGCTGGAAAGAATAAAAGCAACCCCTGACACATGATCTGCTGTCATTACAGCTCTTCTGAGAGGTTTAGCTTTGTCCAGACCAGGGAGCACACAGTAGAAGTCAAACAAACCCCTTTCAGGCTTAGAGTGCAGCATACATTACACAAAAAGAAGTGGAAAACTTTGGGTAGTTCCCAAGTTTAGTGGGGCAGCAGCTCCTATGTAGAGCACCCTACAGCACCAGTTATACTCTAAATGTCCGCACTTCAAATGAGCACTATCCAATGCAAGATGTAAAATGGCAAAATCTTTTTACCACTCCAGGCACACAATTACAGCTTTTGGATTGGTAAAATACCATCTAAGCCAACCAGGAATGAATAAAAGCAACCAGTGACACGTGTCCTGCTGTCATTACAGCTCTTCAGGGTGGTTTAGATTTGCCCAGATGAAAGGGAGTACCCTGTATAAGTAAAACAAATACCCTTTTAGGCTTAGAGTGCTGCATACATTAAGCAGAAAAGAAGCAGAAAACTCTGGATAGTTCCCACCTTTGGGTGCAGAGCTGCTACTAAATAGGGCACCCTACAACACCAGCGACACTCTAAATTTGCTCACGTGAAATGTCTGTTTTTCTAGCAGAGTGTTTAAGCATAGGTTTAGCACAATGACATCCATGCCTAGCTAGAAAGGGACAAAGTATTTTGCCATTTATACACCAAAGTCTTTAAGCATAGGATTAGCTAGTGCAATCCATGCCAAGGTGTAAAATGATAAAAACCTTTTTACACTTCAGGCACAGTATTACAGCTAAATATGAATAGAGGCAAGGAAACAAAACATATATAGCTCCTGCCTGGAGGGAGCATGCAAAATGCAGCGCCCCCCACTGGGCAGGAGTAATGCCAGCTCCCACACCATTCAGGGAGCTGGCTGGGACTGCGGGAGCCCTGTGGCTTCCCCCGCAGCCCCCAACTAGTTGGTTGGTGGGTGCCCCACCTATTATAAAGAGAGACCCCAGGGGATGGGGTCCCTGGTGGCCCTCCCTCCCCTTTTCAATGAATTACAGCCTTGGGGGATGGGTCCCGGGAGCCTAGGAAGGTTCGGGGATGGAGTCACATGGAAGGCTGTACGCAGCATGCAGTTCTCTGCCTGTGGGGAGCTTGTCCCCAGTGAATATTCCATTTGCAGCCCTGTGATTGTTAACAGGGACACAAGTCAAGTGACTTTGAAGTGTTTTCTTCTTAGAGTCATGACCGCCTGTTCTGAGAAGTTCCAAACTGCATTTTGAGCAGTTATATTTTCATCATACTTTTGGGGTTAAACAGGTTGGAGTTAAATTCCCCTGCAATTATTATATGTTGTGTATTGTGACAAGTTGTTGATAAATGTTTCCAGTTTCTTTATTGTTGTTGACTTATCCCTGTATGTGAGATTATTGGCAGCCATCAATTTGATCGCCAGCTGACTAGCGAAGCTCTTTTTTGAAACAGGCCCCCCGTGACATACGACGTTACTCTATCAACCAGATATCATCCCATCAGATAATATACCCACATACAAGTTAGAAACATCTGTTTGGAATAAAAGCGGCTTTACTACACTCTTAAGACCGACATATTTCGTGACAGCACGCAAGTTCATAACTACTTTTCTGAAAACATTATTCTTTATTGTTTTCAATAAGATCTTCTTTATCCGGATTTTCTTCAACTACCAGCTTGTTGTTAACCTTGAGCCTACCTTATTCTAAGCCTCCGTTTTAGTTTTTCACAGATATAAATTCCTTGCAGTATACACAGGCTACTGGACAAAAAGAGATGTTGGTACCGCAACCTCTATACTAATAAACGTTACCTGATAGTAATTAAAACAACAATGCAATAAGACGGTGTCCTGATGAAGGCATTTTTTGCCGAAACGCGCGTAGTCTCCATCCACCGCTTTGTTTTCATCAATTCTGATTTGAATTTAGTATCAATTTTCTTATGTGTATATATGTGTTGTATCATATCCTCAACCAGTTGGAATTAATGATATAATTCGAAAATAATATTTTTGTATATTATCATTGACTACTTTTTATGAAAATATTCAATAAATGATTTTAAAATATCTCAATTTGTTGGAGCTGCACTTATGAATTGATATTAGTCACTCTATATAGATATACACCTGGTAAACGAGTGATCCTCTCTTTTCAAGCTTGCTATAATTTTTTCCTAAACTTTTTGTGAGATTATTATATACATTAAACAATATGAGTGGATGCTTTGCCCCTTGTGTCCAGTTTTACAATTTTTACAGCCTGGAACCATGCCTCAGAATAATTTAGCTGCTCTGCTTTTATTTTAAGGTGCGCTAAGATGTATTTCGCAAGGCCCCCTTTAGGCTGGCCCACAGGGCTAGATCTTAATGAAAACTTATTGTATTCCAGCTACCCCACAGGGGCACCGAATACTCCACCTACCTAAATAATTTGGAATCTTCTCAGGAACTGAACAACTTCTGGGTCAGAGGCCTTTTCTTAATGTTCCATGAAGAAATGTGGATTGGGGCTGGGGTCAGTCCACTTCTGGTAGTGGCTCTGATTGCCTTAAAAATGGGAGAGGGTATTTGTGCCACATCCCCTAATTATAAGTTCTTATTTCCTGCCAACCCGGAAGGAAGTCATGACCAGTTTGCTTTGACAAGGGCATTTGAGAAGTGAGAGCCTTTCGTGGTGGCTTTGGCGGCTACAGAACTGTTCTTATTTGTTCACTTTGGCATTCATTTACTTTGCCAATGTGGTTTCTTCAGATTGAAAAGGAAAGTAAATTGACAGCTTCTTTTCAAGTTGTGAATCTTGTGTTATTATTCTCTGTATTTTTTCTCTACCTGTGATGAGATACCATGTAATTGATAGTGGTACCTGCAGTGGTCTCCCTTGATATGTTGAGGTTAATACTCCGGTGGTTGCTAGAAGGGTTGGGTAGTGATTTTCCTGGAAGGGTGAGATCTTGATTCCTTAGTCCCAGAATTTTGTTTTTCCGCTAAGCACTTTGAAGGAGAGTTCCGGTGTTGAAAAAGGTATTCTGGAGGATTCTGCCACATGGACACATCTAGGTTTCAAAAATGCAACCAATACGATATATGAAGAGTTTAGGATTTCTAGGCTTTTGTCATTCTTGCATACCTTTATCAAATTGTTGCAATTTAGTCTTTCATGTGGTCCATAGATCAGTATTGAGGAACAAACAGATGTTTGTTGGCTGCTAGCTTGATTGGTGACCATTAGGACAGTGTTGGGGCAGCCATTCTTTCATTTTAGGTAGGTGAGTGCATTGAATCCGCTGGTGTGGGGCTGGTCACCGTGAATGTCTATCTATCTATCTATCTATCTATCTATCTATCTATCTATCTATCTATCTATCTATCTATCTATCTATCTATCTATCTATCTATCTATCTATCTATCTATCTATCTATCTATCTACCTATCTATGTATATATATATATATATATATATATATATATATATATATATAGTCCTTTCCGCTCTCTTCTCAGCGGAATGCAGGCACGGACCTCTCGCCTCCAAAATTCAAATCAACAGTCCCACAACGCAGAAAAGTGGGTGAAGCAGGTGATTTATTACCCAAGCTAAAACAGGAAAATAGCAGGACCAGTGTCCTCCATGACGCGTTTCGCTCCACGCAGGGAGCTTGATCACATGATGCGTCTCCTTGTGATGACATAATATATAGAGAGACACTGGGCACCAACCAGGTAAGGGAAATAAAAGGCAGACTGAAAAATAACAATCATTCACTGCATTGGAATCCAAATGGTAACGATAAATGTTACGAATAACATGTGCAAAATACGCATAAAATAGTAGGGCTCACCATATTAACAAACCCAGACAAATATTTGCATGAATATAGAAATACATAAATATATGAGTATATAAATATATGAATATATAAATAGGAGACATAAAATGCGGTAAACAAATAAATACATAGTGCATATAATCCGCCTCTACAGTAACCTATATTGCCTATATTACCATAAAAAAGGCTGTCTGAACATGGAGAGGACAAGTGTCCAAAAAATGGGAACCCAGGAATTATGTCCCTAAAATGAATGCGTAAAAGAAAAAATAATTATATATAGAAAAATGATCAATTAGCAGCATGTATGAATAAGACCAATATTAATACAACAACATTAAATATGCTAAAGGTCATAAATAGATATATAAAAAAAAATCCTTTAAAAAATGTTTTTTCTGTCAACCAAGGATTTACTAGAACTCTATACAGGTGATAGCTGATGGTAAACAGTCTGATGATAAAAGATAATATTAAAGTGCCATAAAAACAGTGCAAAAATAGTTGCTCTAAAACAGCAATAGAGTTAATAGAAGAAAGTCAGAATAGTTATTAGCTAAAAATAACCTCAGCACAGGATGTAACAGTAGAAAACACGATAAATACATAGCTGAATTTCAAAAACTTGTTCATTGTACATCAACCAGAGTTAAAAAAGATGTTAAAAAACATATAATAAAATACATTTTTTACATCAGGATAATAAGATACTCATAGGAAATTATGCAGATCTTCATTAATGTTCAAACCATTGGGGACTCTTGTGTCTAGGGCTAAGATAAAATGAGAATCCTGTTGTCTCAGTAATTTATCACGATTACCACCCTGTCCGGTGTTGGCAACTGACCCTATGACAGTGTACTCCAAATCCTTTAATTTGTTATTATGAATTGCTTTGAAGTGTCTAGCAACTGGATAGTTGGGGTCAGAATTCACAATTGCCCTAATATGCTGCAAAACCCGTTTGTGCACAGAAAGTTTGGTGCTTCCAATATATTCCAGATTGCAAGTGCATTTTAATTTATAAATAGCATATTCAGTGCGACAAGTTAAATGTCTTAGAATAGCTGTCTCTTTGTCATTGAATGCAGTTTTATAGTGCGTGCTATTGGTAGCAAAGGTGCAGGCACGGCAAGAATTGCATTTGAAGAACCCAGTCTTATTAAGCCAAGTGCCCTTAGCACTAACCTCAGGCATAGTTCTCACAAGGGCATCCCTCATAGAGGGAGCCTTCCTAAAAGTAATAGATGGTGAATTGGGAAGAATAGGGCCCAGAATGTTATCCGTTAAAATAATGGGCCATTCTGAATAAATAATCTTGCGGATAGCATTTTCTTGAGAACTAAAAGTTGTGATAAGGCGAATAGACTGTGTATCTGATTCTTGAGTTTTCATAGCATTCTTGATACTGGGTTGTAACAAGGTAACTCTGGGTACAGAGTTAGCCTTATCAAGGGCATTTGTCAAAAGATGTTTTTTATAACCCCTGTCCAAAAATCTACTAAATGCTGCCTTCTGGCATTCAATCGAGACAATTTCAGAACTGCAAATACGTCGAATGCGAATAAATTCGCCATAGGGTATGCTCTTTATAAGATGGCATGGATGTGCACTATCAGCATGTAAAATTGAATTCCCTGCAGTTGTTTTCCTATGCAATTTAGTACAAAGTGCGTTGCTGTCTATGTACACCAGAGCATCAAGAAACTCAACAGAGAGGTTGTCAATAGAGGCAGTAAACTTCAGATTGAAATCATTGAAATTGATATCATCAACAAATCTAATTGCATCATCCTTTGAACCATTCCAAATTAAAAATATGTCATCGATATAGCGCCAATAGTGAACCACATGGCTCCACCAGCGCTGATGAGTGGTCTTGAGGACATGCTTCTCCCACCAACCCACATGCAAGCATGAGTAGCTAGGGGAGAAGCAAGCCCCCATTGCCACACCACGTACCTGATGGTAAATTACATTTTGGAATAAAAAGAAATTAGTGGATGAGCAAAGTTCAATCATTTCCAAAATCATATTGTTGTGGTCTTTCATACTGATATCCCTATTGTCCAAAAAATGCTTTGTAGCAAACAAACCATGACAATGATTAATGCTTGTATACAGGGATTCAATATCCATTACCACCAACAAATAGTTAGAACACCATGAAATATCTTTGATTTTATTCAGAAAATCGGTGGTGTCTCTGATGTAAGATGGTAGAGAGGTCATGTGTGGCTGTAGAAAAAAATCCACATATTTAGACAAGTTCTCATTCATACTACCCTGAGCAGAGATGATGGGACGACCAGGAACCGGAGTTACTTTTTTATGAACCTTTGGTAAAAAATATAGCACAGGGTTGACAGGATGTTCAATGTTAAGGAAATTCATCTCTTCTTTAGTTAACAACCCAGTTCTCTTCCAAAGGTAGATTTTTTTACGTGTTTTTTCCTCCGCAGATCTCATTTCAAATTTGGTCGTTTGTCTGTAACAGGAGATGTCAGATAAGTGTCGATCGGCTTCTGCCAAATAGTCATTCCGGGACCGCAACACTGTATTGCCTCCTTTATCTGACTTCCTAATGATGAGGTTCGGATTTTTTTGCAATTTCGATATTAGAGTGTGATATTGTTTGTTACGATAGTCCCTCTGACGAGATTGAAAGGGAACTGTTCTATTCAAAGTTTTGAGTTCAGTAATTACTCGGTCACTAAATACATCAACTGCGTCTTTAGGCATCAAGGGAAGAAATGTAGAGGTAGGACGGAAAGGGCTGAAGGCTGTCTTGTTGGAAAAAATATATTGACTGGCCAAAGATGGGTCCCCATCTTCAGTTTCTCGTGCCAGATCATACAATAGCTGCAGGTTGGGAATGTCTTTGACCTGTAACGAAACTTCTGTGTTCGTGGTACTGGTAGCATTCTCAGCATTTTTACCGTGTAATGTGTTTAGTTGGAAGTATTTAATTAATTTTATTTTCCTTATAAATTTAAACACATCTATCCTAGATTGGTTGTAGGAAAAACGGTGCTTGGGACAGAAGGAAAGGCCAAGAGATAATAGCTGGATTTCTGCTGTGGAAAGTACAGTGTCAGTTAAATTAATAACCGTGTTCTGTGCGCCACCTATTGCTTTTTCCAAGCCCTTCTCGCATTCCCTCTTGATGTAGTTTTGGCGGTGCCTGAGCCTCCTCTCCCTTCTGCGTTTATTTGTTGATCTCCTTGCACATATTGAGGTTTGCGGGGGCGCAAGGCATACCTCAAAATTCAGTTCCTCCACTAGAGAAAAGCTTGGAGCAACAGATGATGATGGTATCGCTGTGCCCGGTTGACCATCCTCAGAACCACTGTCGGAGGTGAGGGATACTATATCAGAGTCACCTTCACTGACTTGAGCCTCATTATTCACAGTAACTTGTTTGCCTCGTGGGGGGCGTGGCTTGGCTGCCGAGCGGAATGGCTGCCTGAAACCGCAGCTCCGCCGATCGAGCACAGAAATCCTTCAATTATTAGCTGAACTGGGGTGCGAGCTCGGTCCTCCCCGCCCGAGACGGTAGTCCTGGGTGTCCGCCCTGTGCTCTGGCTTTTCTGACCCCGTCGGCGGCTTGTGGACGGAGAGTGGCCCGCGGGCGGCGCGGAGTCGTGGCGGCCTACACCATTCGCTAGAGCCGGGGCCTTGCGTGTGGAGTGCCCGAAACCTATCCGAGGGGTGAGGCAGAGGCTGTTCGCTCGCCCAAAGAAAAGCGCACCCCGGCGAAGGTCTCACCCCCTACGGCTGTCGGAGTGAAGCTGAGGAGGCGGCGGCTGGTGTGGAAGACCGCCGAACGTCCGCCCCTGGATTGCACGACGGCGCGCGGCGACGGGCCCGGGCGGCTGATCGCAGTGGCGGCCATTTTGCCTGAAGCAGAAGTCCCATGGTCGTAGGTTCCAGGGAGACGAGGCCGGCTGCCGTACATGCCCCGACAATACTGTGGTGAGGTTGGAGCGTTGACCTGTGATGTGGAAAGTGCACGGCTGTACTAGGGTTGTCCTGCTCCAGCGGCCTGCGCTGTGACTCTCCCCGCCTGCTCTGCTTAGGGTGCGCGCCCCGCTATTGGAGGCCCAGCCATTCAGCCTACCTACTGGGACTAACCGACCTGCTGCCCTCGGTGAGGCGCCGAGGGTCGGCGACTGGCGGCGACTGGTCGCGGCCGCCAGGGCATACTCGCGGCGCCGGGTGGCGGCTGGTGAGTGGCCATGGGCAAACCGGACACGCGGCAGCCGAAAATCACTTTCGACAAGTCCAAGCAGAAGCCGCCGGACCCAGACCCAGACCTCCGTGAGGCCGAATCTTCTCGAGCGGACCAGAGTGGTGCTCAGGAGGCGGACATTAAGGCCATGTTTCAGGAACTGAAAACAAGCTTACATGGCATCGATGGCAAAATGGATGCGCTGGCTGCCCGCATGGACGGTATCACGTCCCGCATGGACAAACAAGAGGGGAGAGTGGAATCGCTCGAAACACGTGTGGCTGACACGGAGGAAAATCAGACCGGCCTTGCCGGCCAACTTCGGGGCATGGAGAAGATTCTAACACTCATTCAGCAGAAAAATGAGGATTTGGAGGCGCGCTCGCGGCGCAACAACGTCCGCATCACGGGTGTGGCGGAAACGACGGACATAACCAGCATGGAGCTCTTTGTCGAACAAATGTGTAAGGATCTGTTTGGGTCGGGTTTGTCTCCGATGTTCCTGGTCGAGAGGGCTCACAGATCACTGGGGCCCAGGCCTAAACCCGGTGCACCGCCCCGGCCTATTATTGCACGAATCTTGAATTATAGGGACCGGGACGTGATCTTACGAATGGCAAGGGACATATCGGACTTGCAATACAGGGGCAACCACATTGCACTATACCCGGACTATACGATGCAGGTTCAAGCCGCTCGAAGGGAATTTTTGCCGGCGAAGAAACTTTTTCAACAGGCGGGCACCAAATACTCCCTCATCTACCCTGCTAAACTCCGGGTCCAAGGTCCCGGTAAGCCATCCTTTTTTGTTGACGCTAAGGCGGCTATGAAATATGCCAAACAACTGTTAAAGGACCAAAAGGCTCAGACACCGGCAGTTGACCCGGACCAGCGGGACAGGCTAAGTGACGTTGAATGACTACTCCTGTTTGCTTCTTGTTAAATCGCTGGGTGTCGCCTGTCTACGCTGTGCTGGGCCATATTGAGAATGTTTAATTCCCTGGAGTTCCAATTTCAGATGCTATGAGGGAGCTGAGCAGGGCTGCGGGATTGGGGGGGGATGGTCCTTGAGCTGGTACACTAGTCTCGCGCTCGATCGCCCTGTCACAAGTACAGGGCCTGTAGGTGGCCAACCTGCGTACCTCAAGGGATGATTCCCATTCACTGTTCACATTTAGAGACTGTAGTTACAGTTGTTGTAGTTGGGAGGGGGTCCAGGGAGTTCATTGCACAACCTGATTGGGGGGTTGGAGCGGGAGGGTTAGGGGTTTGGCTGGGGCTGGGGGTTTTTGTTGTGTTTTATTTAAGTTTCAGAGCCGGGTCGGAGATGGCGAAAACTGCTATTGAATCGCACGTTGTGCGCAGCGCGCTGTCATGTCGACAGTCACCTAGTAAGAGGTGTACTGGCATTTACCGGGCAGGCTGCCCAGCTGGCCGGGTGGGATGTGTGTTGTCTGACAGGGACGGGCTGCAGGAATCGATGCAACGAGGAACGGGTCCGTGGCCTGCTCGAGTTCTATTTCCCTGCTTGGTGCCTGGTGGAGGTTCCCTGCCCTGTTGGCGGGCGTACGGATTGCTGTGGCATTGCCGCCCTCATATATTGGGACCCGCTGGATTGGAAATGCGTGCTTCGAGAGTTGGTGTGACTTGGCCGGGTGACTGGGGGGTAGGTGTATGCTTGAGGCTTGCCCGAACTCTGTTAACACGTATGGTGCGGTGAATAGCATAAAGTATATTACCTGGAATGTACGGGGCATGAATGATAGGCGGAAAGTGAGACTGATACAGGCCTTTCTGATTAGGAAGGGTGCGGACATTTGCCTTCTGCAGGAGACGCACCTGACGGACAATGCTGCGCAGCTGCTCAGACACAACCGATGGGGTGAGGTAGTTCACGCTCACTACTCTAACTACTCTAGAGGGGTGGCGATACTTATCAGAAAAGGGCTTCACTGGCGGACGCATGAGGAAATCAGGGACGTGGGGGGCAGGTTTGTTCTGTTGGTAGGTTCGCTGTGCGGCGCGAGAGTGATTCTGGTGAATGTTTATGGCCCGAATGACGATAATCCAGATTTCTACGAGGGATTGTGGCATAAGGTGCGGAACTGTGGACCTGCTGCGATACTGTGGGGAGGAGACTATAATGTGGTACTGTCAGATACTGCAGATAGGCAGGGCACCACTCGGGAACATCACCCTAGGGCGTCGGAGGCGCTTGGCCATATTATGCAAGAGGCAGGGCTGGTGGACTCCTGGAGGACACTGCACCCTGAGACCCGCGCCGGTACGTGTATCACAGCTCATCGTGCGGCCTGGTCCAGATTGGATTTCTGGCTGCTGTCCAGAGATCTGCACTCATCGGTGTTAGAGGTAACTCACTTGCCGCGGTCACTTTCTGATCATGCCCCGGTTTGCTTAACGATATCCACCCCGCCGCAGTACATTCAGCCGTTTAGTTGGAGATTCCCGTCCCGGGCTCTGCGCGACCAGGTCTTCCAGCACTCTTTGCGGGAAAAACTGGAGGAATACTTCGCTCTAAACGAGGGCTCAGTAGATTCACCTGGCGTGCTCTGGGAGGCCTGTAAAGCTGTGACAAGAGGCCACTGCATGGCGCTAAAAACTGGGGTTTTACGCTCCATTAGAGCTACTCTCGGCGGGTTGGAGTCTGAACTGGCTCGGCTTGAAGCTGCGATGGTGGCAACCCCGTCTGGTGGTGCGAGTGCAGACTTCAGGACGAAACTGACTGAGTATCAAGAGGAGGCTGAGAGGGAGGTCAGGTTCTTGTCCAAAGATTCTCAGGCCAGGCGTTACGGAGAGGGTGATAGAGCTGGCCGAACACTAGCAAATCTGCTGCGCCCGCCACGCGGGTCGGAGCATATTCTTGAGATACAGGAGTCGGGGGGTGCAGTAATTCGAGATCCTCCGGCTATACTGGCGGTGATGACAGACTACTATAAGGACTTGTACACCTCTAAGGTGTCCCCTGACGACACTATTATTAGTGATTACCTGGACACCATAGCTCTTGCGTGGTTCAGCAATAGTGCCCGACAATATATGGACCTCCCCTTCACGCAGGAGGACATTCGAGCGGTTATAGCCGCTATGCCGCTCAGCAAGGCACCAGGCCCAGACGGGCTGACGGCAGCCTTCTACAAGGAATACGCAGACCTACTGGTCCCTCGCTTGCATAATGTTTTTGAGGAAGCGATGGAGGTTGGCATCCTCCCTGCCTCGATGCGAGAGGCCCTCATCATTACGCTGCTTAAACCTGGCAAGAATCCTGTTACCCCGGACTCATATCGCCCACTCTCGCTAATTAATCTTGACGCCAAAATCTACGCGAAACTACTCGCTGACCGCCTGAAACTTATGCTGCCTCAGATAGCGTTGTCCGATCAGTCGGGCTTTGTGATGGGGCGGTCCACTTCCCACAATCTTAGAGTGCTGTTTGGGCTCCTGCATTATTTGGATCCCAAGGTACAAGCCGCGGCCGCATTGCTTGACGCCACTAAGGCGTTCGACTCACTAGAGTGGAAATTCCTGCGGGCGTTGTTCACTCGCATGGGTTTCAGCCCCTCCTTTGCCAGGCGTATTGGAATACTCTATAATCACCCGACGGCTAGGGTAAGGGTTAATGGTCAGACGTCTTCCCCGATCCCCATAACAAGAGGCACTCGGCAGGGCTGCCCCTTGTCCCCACTGCTGTTCGCTATTGCGACGGAGCCGCTGGCGGCTCGTTTGCGCCAACACCACACTCATCGCAGTATCGGCTTCACGTCGCGTGGCCTGCTGGTCTCTATGTACGCCGACGACATAACCATATATATGATGAATCCATCGGAAAACTTCGACCCACTGATGCGTGAGGTGACAAGGTACAGCGGCCTCACGGGTATCGATATCAACTGGTCAAAGTCGGCGATGTTCCCGCTGACGGACGGTACGAGTCAATGCCACACGGAATTCCCGATTGACTGGGTCACTGATGAGATTAAATACCTGGGCATACGGTTTAGCCGATCGATACAGGACATATGGCTGGCCAATTTTGGGGTGGCCGTGGAATGGCTGGAGTGCAAAGTGAAGCGCTGGAAAGCGCTGCCACTATCTCTGATG
Organism: Triturus cristatus; assembly: GCF_964204655.1. Lineage (NCBI taxonomy): Eukaryota > Metazoa > Chordata > Amphibia > Caudata > Salamandridae > Triturus > Triturus cristatus. The sequence continues at coordinate 1,070,691,820 of NC_140582.1, read as the reverse complement.
GGCCGCATAGCAATTGCTAAAATGGTGGTCGTTCCTAAGTTTCTTTACTTATTCGTAAACATCCCCGTGCCACTCACTAAGTCGTTCTTTCGCCGGCTCCGCTCCGCCTTGATTGAACTGGTCTGGGCGGGTAAGCAGCCCAGAGTGGCCTGGAACCTCCTCACACTTCCCTTCCGTCAGGGGGGACTCGCGGCCCCGGACATGGAGCTATATGCGTACAGTGCTCAGGCCCAATATCTGCACTACTGGCAGCACCCGATCCCTTACCAGCCGCACGTGGCCATCGAGATGGATGTTGCGGCCCCCTGCCCCCTTCGTGCAGCGGCATACCAGAGATACAGACGCTCCAGGGACGACATTGACACTGTTGAGATGGTACGCTGGGCCTGGTCAAGCATTGCCAAACGTGCAGGCGTAGATGACTTATATGCGCCGAGTATGCCCCTCGCGGATAATCCACTATTGGGGCCATTGATGGACGCGGCAGTGGCGCGGCGGGCGCAGGCCTGCGGACTGAAGGTGGCGGGAGACTTGTACCCGGACGATACCTTCCTCACAGTGCGGGACATGGCGGCAGCGCCGGAACCGACGGCCTCGGAGCTTCTTCTCTACTATCAACTGCGGTCCGCCTGCAAGGGCAGGTACCCTATGTTTCCAGAGGCTCCGCCGACGATTGCGGCCTTGGAGGACGTACTCTCGAACTCCTCCGCGCGCAAACTGATCACACGGATCTATAGAGCTACTCAAAGCACGGCTCCGGTTGCGCACACTGACTCCAGATCCGCGTGGGAACTTGAAGCGGGTATATCTATTACCGAGAAGCAGTGGGAGTACTGTTGCTCCCAACTTGAAAACCTATCCCCTAATTATAGGCTGCGGTTGGTACACTTCAACTATCTGCACCGGACCTACCGGACGCCCACTCAATTGTGTAGGATGGGTCTGCGGTCTGATGCGTGCTGTTGGAGATGCGGTGCGCAGGATGCCGCGTTCTATCACCTTGTCTGGGTGTGTGGCCCCATACGCGACTTCTGGATTGCAGTCTTCAATGCCGTGGGGCAGATCGTGGGGATGGTACTGGGGCCGGACCCACTTGTGGCCCTATTGGGATTCGTTAGAAATGTGCCCAAGACCTCACGTAGGCTTGTGGCCATTTTATTATTACTTGCTAAGCGTCAGGTAGCGCTACACTGGAAGAAGACAATGCCGCCAAACGTGAAGGCCTGGATAAGATCGGCGGTGTACTGTAGGGAGCAGCTGACCTCATACTGGGACCAGCTGCCGCAGCGCTCGCGGCCTGTAGATATCTGGCAGCCACTGGTAGACTGGTTGGCTAGTACGACAGCGTTGGAAGATGACCAAGCGGGCTGATCGTGGCTTAAATGACGTGGAGAGGTTGGAGTTCGACTGTGGGGTGCTGTAAGTGGTGATCCGCCTGGCATAAGTGATCTGGGATATGGGGTTCGTTCGCTGAGAGGGGTTGTCTGTCGCTTGCTCTGTCTGGGCGGGCTGTGGGCGCAGCGTGAAGATGATTATGTCATTTCGATCATTTACTGTTTGCTTTCCTTCGACTCGGGCTCTTTATTAGTTCTGTTTTGTTTGTTCCATTGTAAAATGCTGTATTGCCGTTTGAAAGTACGATCTCAAATGCTTGGGCGGAGTTCCGCCTCGTATACTAGCTGCCTGCCTCCGGGTTGTTGGCTGAATAGCGGTGTACTCTTCGATGGAACAATAAAGGTTTTTGAAAAAAAAAAAAAAAAAAAAAAAAAAAAAAAAAACTTGTTTGCCTCGTGTGGCGCCACCAGATAATGCTTGTCTTTTATAATTGTCGTATTTACGAGCAAATGTAAAGATTCTGCCGGTGGCATAGTCGTTCTGGTCGCGCGCAAATTTGAAAATCTTTCTCTCTTTGATGACATCTTCATGTTTTTTCAGACGTGCATCAATGTCATGTTTACCCTTGCTGATCACATCACTTTGCCCGGTAGCATCGAGTAATCCATTAATGCGTTCTATTTCAACCAAAAGGGCATTACGGTCAATTTCTGCGTATTTTATAAGAATATTAATCATATTTATCGATGCCTGTAGATTATTTTCTGCCCATTCTTGTAGCATGTGTGGGTTCGGATTTTCAAAGGTGGGGGCGATAAGAACACGTAGCCCCCTGGGTACACGATTTGCATCTCTGTATTTCTCTAGTGATTTTTTCTCCCACCATTTAGATAGTTCGTTTTTCAATAATTTTTCTAGAGTCTTAAGTAATGTCTTGACATCATTACTTGCTGTGTCATTCTTGGAATTTCTATGCTCCTCTATTGCTGTAGGTACATTTTGGAATAGGGCATCCGCCACTGATTCCCTATCACGGATGGCATCACTGGAAAACATATCAATATATATATAAATCCCCTCACATCAAAGACAATAATCCAGCACTCCTAGGGGGTTATTTTAACTCGAACTTTATTTACTCTGTGATGGTATATATATATATATATATATATATATATATATATATATCCCTGCGAATGTTGCATTATCGTACACCTGGGTAGGATCTGTTTGTATTGCTTTGGTTTCTTGTGGTTTGTGTCCCTAGGACCATGTTCGCTCAAGGAACCACTGTCAGTGTGCTGCCTATTCCAACTCTGCAGTAATAGGCTCCTCCCCTCAGCATCTCAGTATCATTGTAGGGCATGAGCTAGTGACAGGATTTCCCAGCTGAGAGAGAGACAAGCTGGGACAAGCTGATAAAGCAATTTCACATACCCTGACAAGCCCCATTCTGCATGGCCTTCAGCTGCATGTAGCTAGGGTTGATAGCAGGGCAGTCGCAAACCTGCGTAGTAGCTAACCACTGCTGCACATAGCTGTTGGTCATGTACAATGGTAGTTTACCATAGAGAACAAAGCAAAGATAACAACATGTGTTATTCAGATGAAACACTTGCATTGTCCAACTGCCCTTCAAAGAGTGTCTTCCTGATTAATGTGCCTAAAATACCGACACACACTAAATAGGAAGACCATAACTCCTTAATCAATAAATTGATCCATTGGATCAGAAAGGTTAGGGGCTGTCGATCGGTCTACCGTGATGATATATTATGGGCCAAAAGGTTGAGCCATCATTCTACCTCAATTGGATGCCGTAGAGTTACATCTAAGAGTGGGGAACCTGGTGCACAACTTAATAGCACTGGATGTGAGAGTATGTTCACCTACACCAACAGGCATACAGATGACATATAATCTAAATAATATGTCCCAGGCCCAAGCACAAAAATGTCCTGCCGCACGGTCAGGGTTGGATTCAGTTTTAGACAAGGTGGACTGACTGGTATTACCGGACTCTCCGACTTGCATTACACCACATTGCAAAAAACTGGGCCTACCGAGAGCTGAGTCATATTCCCTTGATCTCTACAATGAAAATCATGAAGCCCAAGAAACTGAGGGTGATTTAGGGCCAGATCGACTCCTTGATAACATACACATGCCTAATGTACCAAGTCCGAAACCTGTACTACAATTGATATCATGGAATTTTGCAGGGCTGAAAAGGAAGCTGATTGACGCTGAATGGCAGAAATATATTGACTATAGTGAAGTTTGCTTGTTACAAGAGACCTGGACCCTGGAAACCCCACACAAGCTTGGATATAAAACATATAGTATAAATGCCATTCCCTCATCAAGAGGTAGACCGTCAGGTGGGCTAGTTATATGGGTCAAGATCACCCTTACTGTCCATATAACAAAGCTGGACATTGCATCACAGGATATAATTGGGATAAAGATCACTACAAGCGACAAAACCGAAATATATATAGTAAATATCTATAGTAGGCCAAGTCCATCGAGTAAGGTATTCCCAGTATTAGAGCTACTAGATGAGCACCTGAGCACAATAGATACAAGGGTGCTAGTAATTGTGGGGGGAGATTTTAATTGCAAGTATGAACCAGTAGTGGGTCTAGAAAATATTTTTGAAGAGGAAGATATTGCAAACAATCTTCGACAGCTCTAGTATCACAACTTATGCGACTAGTCGTGGGACATGGACTTAGGGCCTGTAAGGGTCATTTACTGTCCGATAGACCAAGTGCTGCTACATTTAGCAGGGGGAGTTATAAGAGCATCATTGATTACATACTGGTTTCTACTAACTTTTGGTCTAATGTCCATGATTACAGGTCGAAATTAGAAATTACAGTGACCACTATCCCCTGTGTCTTACAATAGCAGGAACTTCTTTCTATCCTACTATCTGGAAAGACAATGATAATACTCCATCTCCAATCGAACCTATAGTTATCAACAATCATTGAGCTCTGAAATGGCCTTCAATAATAGGTAAAGACGAGGTTATGACAAATATTTACCACATCTTCTCAGATGTCATCAACCCGTACATTGACTTGCCTGCTGCAGAGTTCCCAATATTACAGATCCATCACACAATGGTAGATAAACTAAAACAAATCTTGAGTAGGACGCCGAGGATGAAAGAGGGGGAGGAATAGTCGCTAATAATCCAGCAAACCAATGGTATAATAGTGAGTGCCATAAAGCAAAGTCTGAGCTTATCAAGGCTGCCAAAACTAATAATGTTAGGACACTAATAGACAAAAGGATAAAATATAAAAGATTATTAACACAAACCAAAAAAGATTGGGATGATAGTATCTGGACGGAACTGATAATTGCAGGAAAAAACAAAGGTCAAGCAAGTTTCAGGAATTTGATAGCTAAAGGAAATAAAAAGGGAAGAAGTACCAAAGATCTTTTTTTAGACCCAGGTACATGGGTCGAGCACTTTTCCAAAATGTATTCAGGGACTACAACGGATACATCAATCAACCAGCAAGGTAATGCAACAAACTTTGCAATAAAAACGCTGTTCTTTAGCTTAGAGGATACCCTAGCAGCAATTGACTCAATAAAGCCCGGGAAAGCCCCAGGCCCTGATAAATTACCTGGCGACCTGCTAAAGCACAATAAAGCTGCATGGGGGCCATACGTTAACTGTCTTTGTAATGCTGTGGTGGCAGGTGCTCCAGTACCTGAGTCTTGAAAAGGGGCCAAAATTATTAAAATTTTTAAAAAAGGAGACCGCAAGACACTGCAAATTACCGGCCAATAAGTCTAATTAATGTTCTTCAAAAGACATACACTAGGCAGATTTTATCAAAATTAAACAATTGGATTGAGGAGATCCATATTTTATCACAATATCAGTCAAGACTACTACCATTAATCAGGTTTTTAGATTTGTTTGTATGAGCTGGAAATACACGATCTTAAAAAAAGTCCACCTGTATACAGCTTTTATAGACCTGAAAGCTGCCTTTGACATCATCCCTAGAGATTTGCTCTGGAAATCCTTAAGAAACCAAGGCGTACCAGAGGATCTCCTTGTGCAAATAATAAGATTGCATGAAGTTAACTATGCAAAGGTTAGATTGGGTCTAAAGGGTGAGCTCACTGAGGCAATTCCCGTAAGGAGAGGTGTAAGGCAGGGCTGTGTACTGGCACCACCCCTATTTTCACTATATATAAATGATGCTCCGATTTACTTTGTGGGATGCACTCATGATTCACCAAAATTAGGTGGGGTGCCAGTACCCGCTCTTTTATTTGCAGACAACACTATTTTAGTGTCACAGACTTCAAAGACTCTTTTAGTTTCTATTGCGATTCCAAGGGCCTAGAAATTATTTCTAGCAAAACAAAATATATGGCAGTTAATTCACATAGATTATTAAAGAAGAATATGACTGTCCAAAAAAAGAAGCTAGAATATGTGACAAATGTTAACTACCTGGGAATAACACTAGACACTAAAATGACCTGGTACCCACACTTGGAAAACAGTAAAATTATCCTAAGTCAAAACTCTTTACCAATAATTAACAAACATGGGAATAGTATCACAAAGGCAGTGTTCCCCGCGCTGGAAGTGTATAAATACAGGGCTCAAGCAGCAACCCTCTACGGGGCAGAAATATGGGGGGTTACCTGTAGGAACACTTTTGTGAGACAAGAAAATACGTTTTTTTAAATCATTGCTACGTCTCCCCGTGCAAACACCTATTATTCCCATTGTTATGGACCTAAACATAAAACGAATTGACCATCAGGCCATATTGAGACTGTTGCTGTTTTGGGTACAAATATGGACCACAACAGAACTAGCCAGTTATAAAGAAGGGCTAGTGGAGATCCTAGGTTTCGACAAAAGCAACACCCTCCAGTGGGTTAGGCATGTGCATACATGGTTTGATAACCTTGGGCTAAGGCACTTCTGGGAAACTCCTTCTCTATTGACAGCAACAGCCAAAAAGATATTGAAAACTGCTTTTTGGGTGTATACACAGAATAGTGTTTCCCATAACCCAGATATAGGCAGATTAATGTCTCAGTTCTTGCTTATAAAATCAATCCCAGTTTTTGAACAATATCTAGATGAAGTACAGCCCCAGTTGGAAAAATCATTCTATATGAAATTTCGCTAGGGCATACTCCAAATTAAATCAATTACAGGGAAATGGCGGCAAAGGACTGGTGTGATTAATAATGAGGACTGTTGCGTCTTATGCCAACTCAACTTAAAAGAAAATTAGACACATATATTATTCTTTTGCCCCCCCCCATATGCCATGCCAAGAAAAAAATGGATCAAATCCATCTGTCGAAACCTGGGAACTAGGTCTTGTTCTGAAGCCTTTAGAATTTTAAAAACCAATACCTTACAGAAAATCGTTTTTAGTGTTAGTAGATATTTATTTGCTGTGGGTTTATTAAGGGAGAAAAAAGGCCTGAAATTTTAATGTATAGCAAAAAGACGAGCAATATGCAGTTGTGATTTCTAAAATGTACTTTTCCTCTTCTCTTTTTTCGGCACTTGCACTTTGAAATTGCATAGAGGTTTGAATGAACAAATTGCTGTCCCTGCTACGTTTAGCTCCAGCTCGCTTACATGCACTTTCAAAGCACCTGCACTTTGGCTGCTGTCTCAATTTTAAAACACTTTTCTTCTTAATGTATGGTCTGATATTGTGTTTAATTTTTCCAACCTGGAAATAACTCTCCTAGGGTTTCAACTACATAGGATTAGAAGCTTAGCATTCTTATTGCGTCCAAAACCGTTTGCCGGTGTCATTCTTAACATTTTTAATATAAAACCTTTTAGCATTTCCACTTGTCTGAGGCGCCATTAAAGGAATATATCACAAAATCATTCAAACAGGGGGTTCTAGGGAAAATGTTTAAAGACCAAACAGAATTTTATCCCCAATCTGAACCTTAAATAACAAGAAATAAATGTCTTGTATTTTAATCTGTGTTTTATCAACAATTATGTATAAATTGTACTATGTGTCTTTTACGGTTTTGTAAACTGAAATAAAGATTTAAACAGCAAGTAAGTCATCAGCAAATAATTCCTTTTTGACCCCTCCTTTAACTGTGAACTCAATTGCCAAAATTGCATAAAACTGAAATATCAGAGGTAAGCTAAACATGCCTTCTAAATCTCAAGCATATCTGTGAAACAGCACCAACATTATCAATCAGTTTTGGCTCCCCATCTTATTTTGCCTACCCTTTTTTTGGACTCTGCATGAAACCTGAGATTCCTGCAGTGGGTCGTGGGTCTAGCTTGTTTAATGGCTGTCACATTTCATGCAGATTCAGTTAGAAGCACCAAGGTTTTTTTTTCTTTTGTTTTTTAATGTTTTTATTGGATTTTAACACACAAAAAAACAATTACAGATAATCAAAGTAAAACTGATCACAAAAACTACAATACTCATAAGATCACAGTGGCATAAAAGATACAAAACAAATTGACCAAATGTACAGCAACTCGTCGTCTCACAGGCATTGACAGATACATTTTCAGAAAGGGAAGTCCCCACTATCGGAAGGCAATGTCAACAGATCTACAGTACTCCAGGTAGGTGTGCTCAGTGAACAACAGTAACAGCACAAACATCATCAGCCCTGCTCTTCATTGTTATATTGTCGTGACAATTGATATTGTATAAATAGACCCCAGAAACCGGCCGGCCACAGGGTGGAAGCAGTTTGTTATAAATATCCGATTGAGTGTTACAATACACCATATCTTTTTCCCACTCAGCAACTGTAGGTACAGGACCACGCATCCATCTCGTTGCTAGTCTACGCTTAGCGAGAAGAAGACCAATAGCAATCAATATGCGGAACATTTTCCGGAGGGGTCTCGTATACCCCACAACGCCAATAGGAGGTCCGGAGCAGGAGATAGACCCACAATATCATTTAACATCTTAAAAATATTGCTGCAAAATTCCTCCCCTGGCGGGCATTGCCAAGCAAGGTGGATAAAACACATCGCCTGGCATGTCACATCTTTCACAGTTATCAGTGTCATGCAGCCCATATCTATGTAGGAGCTCTGGAGAGTAATGATCCCTGTTTAAGAATTTAAAATGGGCTAACCTTTGGCGGCCATTAAGGAACACCTTACGTGTAACTTCACAGCAGTAATACCAAATATCGTCCGTGAGTGTCACCCCAATGGCTGCATGCCAAGCCATCCGTGCCTTCGTGAAAGGAGTCATCTTAGTAAGTAATGCCGAAGCGTAAAGCTGCGAAACAAGCTTAGCAGGAGACTGTGAGCGCAATAGTATGGACAGGGGTGGGACCTCCATTGGTTCTACGAGCTCATCTCCCAGCACAGTACTCATAGCATGGCGAGTCCTAAAGAAATTGCTTTAGCGCAGAGGGCTCCGCCATACCAGCAACCGCCTCCTCCCATGTTACTACCCGGCCATTTTTAAAGAGATCACCCATCTCATGTATGCGCAAACCATTCAGCGAGCGAAGAGTCCCTCGTTCTGAGCTGAGAGCGAACCACTGACACCACACTATTCGCAGGCGTGGCGAATATAATTGAGCACCAGAATACATTTCAAGGAGAACATGCCAAGCATGGGCTGTGGCATGAGTCAAGTACCCCACAGCGCCTAATTGGCGCTTTAGTCAGAAAACGTGGTAAGGGGTCCGGAGCAGCAACCACTTTTCTATCTGAAGGTGAAAAAGGACATGTTGGCCATGAACCTAACAATGGGCATGCGAGGCCTGCGCTATGCTATAATAAAGCTCTAAGTCTGGCGCGCCCAGTCCTCCCGCAGTACATGGCAGCGTGAGAGTGTCCAATGCAACTCGCGGAGTCTTGCCTACCCATGCCAGCTTATTCATCAGTGTGTGCAGCTCTTTAAACATATGTTGGGGCACATCTATGGGTATATTGACGAATAGAAAGAGAAAAGTGAGGAAGTACCACAATTTACATTAATGAAACCCTCCCCACCAGCGAAAGCGGGAGCCGAATCCATCGGTCTCTGTCATCGCCCAGCCTGTCAATCGCCCTGCCGTAATTTGCCTTAATCACTTGGTCTGCATCGGAATGAAGTTGGATACCCAGGTAGCGAACGGGTCGGACGTCCACTGGAGCGGGAAGTCGAGAGAGGTCGTCACCGTGGCAGGGTCGTGACGGGAAAATTATGGACTTATTCCAAATGACCTTTAGACCCGAAAGGCCACCAAAGTGCAACACTTCATGAATCACAGGAGCCAGGTGGACCTCTGAATCCCGAAAATACAAGAGCATGTCATCAGCGAAGGCTGAGACTATTAAGATATAGTTAGGGAAGAAAAGTCCCCTGTGTCCATGATATTCCCGTAGCACCCTTAGCAGGAGCTCAAAGGCTACTGCATACAATAGCAGGGATAGGGGACACCCCTGTTGCTTGCCCCGCGATATGTGAATTGGGGCAGAAACCATGTCTCCGGAGCGGACCCGGGCCACAGGCAAATTATAAAGCACCAACACCAATTGTAGGAAAACCTCACCCACTCTCATGCAACGCAGTACAGCAAGCATAAACGAACATTCAATGGAATCTAAGGCCTTCTCTCCGTCTAAGGAGACCGCCACAGCCTTAACCTCTTGTTGGACATGCTGAAGAGCGCCAAACACGGTTCGGAGATTGTACGATAGTGTTCGACCCGGAATAAGTCTGGCCTGCTCATGGCCAACCAATTGAGGCAACAACGGAGAAAGACGGTTAGCCAGTATTTTAGCAAATATTTTTATGTCCACATTAAGTAGGGAAAGTGGGCGATAAGAAGAACAATTTTGGGGGTCCTTATCAGGTTTCAACAATGTGATGATCAGAGCCTCACGCATGGTAGGGGGCATAATCCCATCTGCTCCCATCTCATGAAACAGGGTAGCCAAATTGGGAATCAAAAGATCACTAAAACCTTTGTAAAAGATACCGTAAGTCCATCCTGCCCTCCCGCATAGAAATCAAGGCCAATCGTATCCCCGCAACTTCAATAGGGCACATTAAGAATTCACAGTGCTAATTTTGCAACCAAGGAAGCTCGATATGTTCCAGATACTGCAATATGTCAGCGTCGCTAGGGGTGACCTTAGAGCTGTATAGCTCTTGGAAAAATCTGCGAAACTGATTGTTAATGTCCACCTGCTCTGTCAAAATAGAGCCCTCCTCGTCTACCAGCGCGACAAGGCTTGCAATCTCCGACCTGCAGTGAGCCAGCATCGCCAGAACCAAACCCAGCCTGTCAGCCTCACCATAGAACCTAGCTGTTGCGTATTTACCCATGTGTTTGACTTCACAATCTGCCTCTTTATGGTAGTCGTCAATCGTGGCCTTTGGGAGTTCCTGTAGCTCAGGATCATTCCTCAAGTCTATCAGCCTCAAGTTTAGCCATTCGGGAATCTAATAAGGCAAGCCTGTCCCTAATAGAGCAAAGAACCCCTGTGTGCTTGCTGATGGCAACACCTCGTATGTAGACCTTAAACGACTCCCAAACCGTGGCAAAAGATTCTAAGGAGCCGACATTAATGGCGAAAAACTCAGAGATTGCATCATGTAGCTCAGATTTAAAGACTGTGTCTAGTAACGAATATGGTGGGAATCTCTACAGGAAAGGAGGAGGATCTCGCGAAGGCACTGTAAAGGCCAGCAGAATGGGAGAGTGGTCCGAGAATGACCGAGCCAGCACAGAGCAGTCCTGGACCTTGATCAGTAGCACTTGTGAGATGAGTCAGTAGTCTATACTTGTGTGAATATCATGGTGCGCTGAATAATGTGTGAATCCGCCCCTATCATTGGATCTTGCTCTCCGTACATCCACCAGTTGCAACTGTAAAGAAATATAAGCAATGACCTTAGCAGCAGCAGACGGGGGTCTAGGTGGCCCTCTTGAGTGGTCAAGGGTTGGAGCTAAGACTCAATTAAAATCACACCCCCATAGCAACGGTAAGGGATAACGGTCTTTAACTCCTTCAGCGCAGCGCGGATTACCGCGCTGTGCTGAAGGGTTCGTGCGCGGGCAGGGCCGTGACGGAGCGGTTCCGTCATCCGCACAGCGCGACCGACGCGCCTGACGGAACCGCTCCGTCACACGTATCGAAGGGGTTAAGAAGCATAAAGATGGACTGGTAAAACTGTGAGTCATCATAATTCAGACCATAGGAATTAACAATAAGGAAATTCAGCTCTTTACTATAACATCAAGATATAACATAACTACCAGCTAGGTCAGTCTCACTGTGTTCTAATTGGAGCCCCAATTTAGGATTAATCCAAGTCAACACACCCCTAGAGTGGGAGGTAAAACACGCAGCGTGAAAGGCACCTGTTAACCTACTGTGGCTGGCCATCTTCTAGTGCCCTACTGCCTCTGGTTCCTTCCTCAGGCCTTTACCTGAGGTCTCTAGTGGTCATACCTGTTAACCTACTGCCTGTCAGTAACGCACAGCCAGGGTGAAGGTGCGTCTCCTGAAGCAGAGCAATGTCGACCTCCTTTCCCTTTAAGTAGGCTAGGATTTTACGCACCTTTCTGTGATCATTTAGGCCCCTGACATTCCATGTCATGAGGCTCAGTCGCTCAAAATGTCCCAGTTTGTTGTGCGAGCTTGTCATGCAATGAGTGAGTGCAAGTATTGCTGCTATCCTGTAATACCACGAAATCTACCCTGCTCGACAAGGGTAAATAAAGACATGTGATCTGCAAAAAGAAAAATACAACAAAAGTCCCAATACCACCCCACACCCACACCTTGCCTGTCCCAACTAAGCAAAGGCAAATATCAACCCACCCTGTCTCAAAAAAGACATTTAAGAATTGCAAATATAACATACATATGCAACAACAAACCCCCAGAAATGCAGAGAAAAACAGTGTGCAACGCATTGGCGCAGATGTTACCCAGCGATATCACACTAGTCCACCCCCCACCACGCCACCAAACATCAAACAAAAAGCTTCAGTTGTTACATCCAGTTATATTTCGGAGATACTTCTAGTTCCCAAATCATGTAACCCTCTCGTATCAGAGAGCCCATCAGGACGCCCTGCTCATAGTAGCCCCAAAAAGCAAAAATGAAAGAACATTCATGAGCAAATAACGTGAGGCTGAAATGCACTTATTAACCAACCCGTAATAACTACAACCCTTTCAGCGACATATCTGAGCACTAACCACACTACAATGGCAATAGGGATAGAGAACTATAAGGGACCCGGGTGTGACCGGCCCCCCCAGCTACTGCACAGGCCTTATCATCCTAGCTATCAGTCGAGCCCTCAGCACAGGGAATTGCAGTCTGACCCTTCCCACGTGAGCTAAAACTAACCCACACCCCGAGGCTCATTCACAGGGATTACAGGACTGAGTATATCTTGGTGTACCCCCCCAGACTCAGAGCACCAAACAGGTTGCTCCGCATAGTGCAACCCAACGCAGCCAAGGCCATCCATCTCCAATCAAAGGAACTGTAGGCGCAAAATAACCACAATTGCAGAACAAAATGTCCGAACACCAAAAAGCAACACTCAGAATCAAGAATTAGGAAAGTGGTGGACGGACCCATCCCCAACACTCGCCCCCCAGTCATTATCATCAAGACTGCTATGTGCATCATCGGCTCTAGGACTGCCATCCTGTCCCTTCCTTCGCTTGCCAGCCTTGTCCCAGTCTTTGAGAGCTTTCTGAAGGGACTGCGAGTCTGAGAATATCTGGGGCTTCCCATCAAACAATACCTTGAGTCGTGCAGGGTACAGCATAGCATATTCAATTTTCTAATCGCGCAGCTTACATTTCAGAGGAGTGAATTGCCTCCTGGCTTCCTGGTCCTTAAGAGTAAAGTCAGGGAATAAGGAAAGAGAAGACCCCTCATATTGCAAGTTACCCAGTTCTCTAGCTCTCCGTAGTGCAGCGTCACTGTCAGTAATTGAGCAGTTTGGCAATGATGGGCAGCGGAGGGGTACCAGGTTGGGGTCTGGGGCCCAAAGAGCGGTGCTCTCTCTCCACAACAAACATAGGCGAGAAAGTATCAGCACTCAGCAGCTTTGTGAGCAGTAGATTCAGGCAGGCTCGTAATGCGGAGATTACTACGCCGCAATCTTGCTTCCAAGTCTTCAGCTCTGTCCTGCAGGGCAACCAGGGCCTTCTCCAGTCGCTTCTGGGCATTGTTGGAGTCAGACTGGGCCTCCTCCGTTTCCGCGATATGACGTTCCGCCATGTCCAAGCGCTCTGAATGTTTGTCGACCCTCTCCGACATTCTGTCCATTCTTTAGGCCAAAGTGTCGATTTTGGCATCAATAGCCGACAGACCTTGCTGCATGGACGCTATAATCTGTTTGATATCGCCAATAGGATCCTCCGTAGGGTTATCAGGCAAAGACATTGTGGATTCTGCAGCGTCTTCGCAGCGCCTGGATTTCCGCTGCTCAAAATTGATCTTTGGCTGGGTGTTGTCTGGCTTGCCCATCGCAGCCCCCAAGGCATGCCTGCACCAAACTCAGTCAACTGGGATTTTCAGGCCTAGTAATTGTGGTCGACGCCCGCCAAGTACGTCAGGCCTGGGCCACTGCGTACCGGGGCAAGTATCAACAGTAGTGGACTGCGTAGAAATGGGGCTACCGCCGGCACCCGGTGCCAGTGCTTACAGTGCGGGCTAGATCTTCAGCTGTATCGGAGCAAGACGGCTCTCAGGCGCAGCGATGAGTTCAGCAATTAGAGGGCTTCATCCGCCCAGTATCTCCGCACAATACCGAGATAGTAGAAGCAGCAAATCCCTGCCAGATAGAACTGGTGGCTGGCGGAGCTTGATCACGTAGCGGTCATCTTTAAGCCAGGCAAGTTCTGCCCCCAGAAGCACCAAGGTTATTAGTACATTAAGCAATTCAATAAAACCCTCTTTAACTGTGAAAATATCTCTAAAATCTAACACTCCAAAGCCCACACAACACTTTTTTCAAATGCTAATATCTCAAAAACTACTGAACGGATTTACAATAAAGCCAGCAAAGGCTCTGTCTAAAGTTCTACTTTAATGCCACAATTGATGTAGTTCCCTTAAGTAGTTTTTACTGTATTGGAGAGTTTCCATGGAAGTTAAAACTGAAAATTCTACTTCCCTTCAAGCCACTTTATTTTTACCCCACTCAACAGATGTACAGAAAACTTGGCATCCTGAAACAAATCTAGATATACCTTTTGCTTTGAAAGTTTTGGGCAGATTTGTTAAACTGCGCCAAAGTGATCATAAATATTAAGTCACTACTGCCAACAATTTACGCCTAGAAGTCGGTCCCGTGTTCACTGTTCCACATTTCTTAAAGCTTTACCTCACTGACGAGACCTAAGTAGGGTGAAACTGGTCTGGTGCTGCTTGTGTTGCTGTGTGGAGGGGCCAGGGCCTTGAGGTTGGGACTGGACTGTTCCTATTTGAGCAGGAGCAAGGCTGATTTACATATGGCAGACCTCTGTTTAAAATGGAATAGTGGGCAAAAACCAATGAAATAAAATATGGTCTGAGTGATTACCAATGGCTGAGCTTAATGCTAGACTTCCTTCCTTTACCTTGTTTTTTGTTGACGTCCTCAGTTCAACAGGTATGCCAAGATGTGGATCCTGTTCTCAAGATAACCAACACATTGGTTCCAAACGTGGAAACCATCTGTTACAAGATTTGAGCTATACCTCATTAACAAGGCCTAGGTAAGGTTGAAACCAATCTGGTACTACCTGTGTTTCTGTCTGGAGTCGACCTGAATGGGCCATTCAGCTTGGCCTGTTTGTACTGGAACAGGACTAAGATAGATTTGCATATGGCTGGTCTCTGTTTAGTGTTCCATAGAGGGCAACAAACGATTAAGTGAATGCTGCCTGAGCCAATGGATAAGATTGATTAACACATTCCACCCATCATCTTGTTATTTATTCTAATCTGGGAACAAGATGACTACTTTGGTTCTGGTAGACTTTGCCACCACATATTTGACTCAAGTGGAAATGTTGTAATCACATGACAACACCATAGAGATGCCTCCTTTCCAGACAGACTTCCAGTTATTACCAGTCTCTATTCATTTGAGTGCTATATGTGGCTTCAAATTGTTCTAGATAGCCCTCATGTTCAGTGACTTCACTTCTCTAAAATCAAAGATACTGCACAATGGACCAGGAAAAAAATATGGAATAAGAATCTTCTGGAGGAGGCTGTGGTTTTAAATGGGGAGTTCTGAGGGATGTGCATTATATGCGTCAGATAATGCAGGAAGGGCATTTTGATGTAAGCATTGCTTTAGGAGACACACGGTTCTTAGCATAATTGCAAAGTTAGAGTGAAAATGTTTTGGGCTACGTTGATATGTTTATATGACTATCCACTAGGCGTGTTTTTGTGGACCTCATAGAATCATTAATTACACATCAAATGGCAAGTGGTGCTACTAACTCCACAAATGAAGAGCTTCTCAAGGAAAATCCTGATGTAAAGGAGACTGGCACTTTTGTGAAGGGGGCTGAGTGTACAGGTTATTGTCTCAGAACCATTACACAAAATACAATTCTGTGCAGTACATTTACTTGTCTGAGTGGAGTGTAAGTCCTCAATGTTTTGGGCAGCACAACCGCTAAATGTGGAGTGATCAATAGCAGGATATATAAGTATTTTTATGATCTGAAATGATCTGATAGGAATTCTAAGCCATTTACAAGTGTATGTGCAAGAAGGAACGTCCTCAACCATGTGTGTGACTGTCTACTCCTTCCATATTTTTTATTTGCACTACATACACCAGCAGTTCTTAACCTTTTGACTTTTATGAACCATCACTGAATCATGACTTGAAAACAAACACTCAAATACTGATATATTTTGTTCAATTCACAATCAAATATAGAAAACAGTTTTAACATGTTCGATTTTGCTTCTGTAATTGTATAGACTTTCTTAATATTATTAAATGTTGTAAAGCAGTTGTGGACCCCATGACTAGGCCTCGCATGCCCACTGTCGTCCACGGACCACAGGTTAAGAACCACTGATACACACAGTTTCTGCAATAATTAAAGATCATGATAATCCTTTTTTGACAAAATCTTTTCTTTTTCCAATGTTGAGTGTGAGTTAAAGGATGGATGGTTTCCGCAGAGAATGAGGTCCTGTCTGAGGGAAATGTACACGATTTCCTGCCACAGCAGCCTACTAGAGATCCTACCTGGCTGATGTCATGAACATACGTGTACTAACAGTACATTCTGTGAGCAGTTTAAGGTATGTCCTTTAGAGAAACTTCTCTGAGCAGGCATCTGTTTTCCAACCTGTTTGGTTGGGACTTTGAAGTCTTTGACTGCACAAATACTGATGGACATAGGACTGTTGCTGAACTGTCAGGGACTGGAAATACAAGCTGTCAACTTCAGCTCAGAGAAGATCTACACTGACTCAAACCTCTGTGGCTCCTGCTGTAGCGCTTCCTAAATACAGAGCTAGGGTCTTCCATTTTATAGTCAAGTTCAAACTAAATCTGCTTTTTTAAACTCAGATGAAGCTGTGATGGCCTGTTGTGCCGCTGCTGCTGACTTGCGTGCGTGGACGGCACCACCTAGCTCATGGAGTTCAGAACATGGACATGGAGCACCCTGAAGCATGCTTAGCCTGTGATCAGAGACCAGAGCAGGGCCGCCCAAGAAATGAAGGGCCGGATTCACAAAGGTCAACTTTTGGGTACGTTTACATTTGTTTGCTACTCACAAAGAGATTGAAGAGTAGTATCTTTACGATTGCGGAGTCTCTGCACATAAAAATACCTATGTTTTTATGTGCTCAAACTATGCACTCATAAAAATAGTACTCTTAAATCTCTTTGTGAATAGCAGACAATCATAATCTTACTCAAAAGTGTATGTTTAAATCTTACACAAAATTACCTATGGGAATCAGGCCTCAAGTATTTAATAAACAAGTGTTTATGAGATAAGAGCAGACGCTATTAATAGAATATTGAGTCCCAGATTTCAGTAATAATGCTCCAGCGGCCTACATATGCACAATAGGAGTGAACTTGGCCTTACATAAAAATGTAAGCTCATTACATACAGCCTTTTTGAAACATAGAGATATACAGCTCCTACATCAAGAACAACAGGTTGTGCACATTCATAACTTGTATTCTCCCAGAATCCAATGCAACCTTTAACTCAGACACCTATGGTACCCTCAAGGATACTATCTGTAGGTAGGCCACACACAAATATCCAAGGAAGTAGATGGGAATAGTAGTCTTCACACTCGGGGTCAGAACCCCGAGCGGAATAGATTAATTCCACAGAGAGTGCCAGATACTGGCAAGGAAGAGCACTTAGCCTGCCCCTGAAGAATTCAGACAAACAACATACTGAACAACAATGACGTGTTAGAGTGAAAGAACAAGCATTGGGATGTAAATGGGTCTAGTTTATAAATAAAAGTGTCCTTCAGTTATTGAGGTGTCCTGGCACTCAATAAGTTATAAAGCATGCATTCTGTCTCTCATTCTTGCACTCATGCATCCACTCACTCACCCTCTGACTCATGCACTTACACAACCACAGTAAAATACACACAAACTCAAAAGCATATGCAAGACAAAACAAAAGCATCAAATATACTTATGCTTGCATAATCTTGCTATAACAATTAAAATTAAACATAGCAATGGGTGGCCAAATTGCAGTGGCATTCAGACCTGCCAACTAAAACAAAAAATCGATGTATAAGGAGGTGGCAGGGCCTTGGATGGGGTGGGTCCCCATGCCGATAAGTACCTACAAAGCACTTTAGCCTTAGCCCCACCCCAAACCCCCTCCTCCAAAGAAAAAGTAAAATAGATTGCTGGTGCCGATGGCATGTGGTGTTTTCAAACCCCTTGATAGATGTCGGCAGTTCCAAGCCTGCAAAAACGATCTGAAAATCCTCTGTTTACGGTGGGTTTCCGCTCGTCTTCCTTGCCACCGTGTGAGTTGCTAGGTCTGGGCATTGTACATAGTGTATGAAGTACCAGCATGGTTTCCACGTTTGGAACCAATGTGTTGGTTATCTTGGAATTGTATAAGAATAATACCCCTCGGACAACACCATTGCATTTTGGTCGCCTGGTTTAGGTGCTGTGGCCTCTTGGTGTGCGGCACACTGCAGGTGAAATGAGCCACAAGAAAGCTGCCCAATTTTTGCCAGTTTATTCTTTTGATTGCAAGATCCTAGCAAACAACTAAGCCTGTCAAGTCATTCAAAGGGATTTCAGCAAGAATTATTACAGTGCACTTTTCTATCCCGATGGCTTGTATTGTAAATGGGAGTAACATCCGTGCCTACACAGTTAATCTGTGTGATCTGAAGAGACAAAATACGACGGCAGGCTTTAACATTGTCCAATAACAAGCCAACCTTGACAGCACTAAAGGCTTTCACATATGTTTATTTTTAATACATAAATCAGACTTACTGCCTTTGTCTTTAGTTTTCATAACATACAAATCAAATCAGACCTGTGACGCGTGAAATACCTTGTCCTGATGAACCAATCAGACTGCCAGCTGGGTACAATAATCTGAAAAGAAGGCAACAATGGCCATCTATTTTTCTCAACATTTCTTGGACACTCTAAAGTTCCTTGCGTCTTCCTATTGATATTTATTTAACTTTTATTATGAGAAAAATATAACACAGGCCATTGTTTTGGGCTAATTTAAAATGTTCCTCTCCCAGCTGAGGCCCGCATGAAATGTTCAGTTTGCTCACTTTGCTTTACAGTGTACACATTTATTGTGGTGTTAAAGTGAAAAACACCACAACATATCAGGCCCGATTCACAGAACTAACTTAAGACAAAATCCTAAACTTACTACCATTTTCGTATTCACAGAAGGCACCTACTCATTTTGGTATTCACAGAAGGCACTTACTCATTTTGGTATTCACAGAAGAGACTTACTCACTTCGGTATTCACAGAAGTTAGGAGTCCTAACTTTAGGACTCCTAAATGCCTTCTGTGAATACCGAAAGTCTTAAAATTAGGATTTTTCTCAGTTTAGGAGTCCTAAAGTTAGGACTCCTTATTTTACTACTACTAAACTGAGAAAAATCCTAATTTTAAGGCTTTCGGTATTCACAGAAGGCATTTAGGAGTCCTAAAGTTAGGAGTCCTAACTTTACTACTACTAAATTGAGAAAAATCCTAATTTTAAGACTTTCGGTATTCACAGAAGGCATTTAGGAGTCCTAAAGTTAGGAGTCCTAACTTTACTACTACTAAATTGAGAAAAATCCTAATTTTAAGACTTTCGGTATTCACAGAAGGCATTTAGGAGTCCTAAAGTTAGGAGTCCTAACTTTACTACTACTAAATTGAGAAAAATCCTAATTTTAAGACTTTCGGTATTCACAGAAGGCATTTAGGAGTCCTAAAGTTAGGACTCCTAACTTCTGTGAATACCGAAATGAGTAAGTGCCTTCTGTGAATACCAAAATGAGTAAGTGCCTTCTGTGAATACCAAAATGGTAGTAAATTTAGGATTTTGTCTTAAGTTAGTCCCGTGAATCGGGCCCATCATGTTTGCTTATATTTGAGGATATTTCCTCAAACCCCACTGAATCTCTGTAGCTTCTTTGCTGAATTTTACATTTTATGTAATACATGTGAGAACACATATACACTAGTCATTTTGAAGAGGGGAAACAAATCCTTTTACATGAGGGATCAACATCAAAACGTGTGAAGACATCCTAACATACACCCATCGCTGTCCATATTAGAGTGTTGTGAATAGCAAATGATTTCAAGAAATGGCACTCTCAAGCATATCACAGACACGTATTTCACAAACAGGCGCAATAGAATACCAAACATATTCATTTTCTATCTTACATGTCATAGATCTATCTGTGACTGTGGGTTGCAGTTTTTGCACTGTTTGATTTTTCGCACTGGACAACCCGACTTCCAGCAGGACATGTTAGACAACATATCACACGCACAATCAAAGCAACAGATGTACCCTACTGTAAGCTATGATGATGCTAGTAGCAATGCTCAATGCCCCAAAAATGCCACACATTCACCCTACATTACACATGAAACAGACCATGTTAATACAGACAGCATATCATCAATAGGCCATATAGTTGGCTATCCCTTACCGCCCGCCATCCAGCGATAGATATTAATCAGTCCTGTATTGATATAAGTACAGGACATTCTAACCCCTTCCCATTCACACACACACAGAACAACTTAAACATACATCCCTACACCCTTGGGCGCACAGCATGGAACCAAAGCGCTGCCACATAAACATCACATCCCTCCCAATCTCCACAGACACGCATCTTAGAACCGTTCAGACCAAGGGGCATATCAACAACAACCGGCGATAATTATCGCTCAGCGCTCTTAGCGTGAGAATAATTATCGCCGGCTAGCGTGAATTTTTATCGCTGAGATAGCGTGCTATTAGCAACGCTTATCTCAATAGCGATAAAAATCCTCACGCTAACAGGCTAACGTGAGATTATCGCTGGAAACCCAGCGATAATCTCACGTTACCTTGTTGATAGGGACAGGCAAACTTAGCCATGATATCCTCTTTCCATAGGATATCATGGCTAAGTCTGAAAATTAGCAAACGTAAAAAAGCAGCGTTAACCGCGGTTAGCGCTGCTTTTTTTGTCTCTAACAGGGTTAGCGACATTCTTGATAATAGGAGAAATGTCGCTTAGCGACATTTCTCCTATTATTTTACTCTGGAACGCCCCCTTTGCATCTCATTAGAGATGCAAGGGGAAGCGTAGAGTAAAAGGGTGCTAACATGCAAATTTGCGTGTTAGCACCCTGTTGTTGATAGGGCGCTAGTTTTATCTCTGCTTTTTTGGCTTTTAAAGCCAAAAAAGCAGAGATAAAGCCCTTGTTGATATGCCCCCAAATTAGCTCGAATCTACCACACCTTCGTGTGCACAACATGGCACTGAAGCGATATAATGATGCCAGGCTGAGCGGGCTGCCTCCTAGGGCCATGTTATGGACAACTGTGATGTTCACCACAGTGGATGAAACCATTTGGCATAACTAATTCACATACGTAGGACAGTACAATGTTTCCTTGCAGGATAGAACTGTCTATTTTTCACACTGAGCCAGCACTAAGAACCATTATTGCAACATGCATTGGGCAAACCAGCGGTCACAAACCAGACACAGTATAGTATGTACTCCTGACATGGACAGCCTGACTCTGGTGAACGAAAACGGAAAGAGCAGCTATAACCTTCTCCTCCTCGGAAGAGGGTGACATAAATGGTGGCATCATCCCATATAAAGCATTGCCGAGAGATCTCGACTCGGATCCGCCCTAATGTTACTCTATGAACCGTTCGCAGCTTGGTCATTTTCATTGCATGCAAGTCATGAGTCTTTGCTAAGGGTGGTTATTTGCTGTTATAATCAGATTTGTGCCATCTAACAGAGCAGAAAATGTGCGCAGCATCAGCCAGCTGGATTCCATCTGCTGCTCTTCCAAGGGAAACAATTTTCGAAGGCTGCATCCTCTTAGAGACGCGCCCCGCCTGCATGGGAGGAGGCAGCGTGTGAAGTCTGGCCCGCAGCAATGGAAAGAAACGCGAGATTCCCTGCATCAGGGCCATTTCCTTCATTTCAGATGGAAGTCCATAAATAGCACTTCCCTTGCTTGGTGACAGAAGTGTATGGACTCCTCAAAGCCGACCATGAGTTGCATTTTTTGAAATTCCTGATCTTGGTCCCTGAGCCAAAAAAACAGATCCTCTAGATAGGGATTTGTGTTATATTGCAAAATCGAGAATGTTAAAAATATGTGGCGTATACGAATAGAGCATCAAGTATGTGCAGATAAATATTAATGTTACAACTTCACCCTAAGCACTTATTTGATAATTTGTGCAACATTTCACCACACACCGAGCAAATGCATGTTGCACCATTTGTGTTGCTTTGGAAAGGTAATGGCAAATTCATTTTTCTCCATTACTGTCGTTCATAACGGTTTTTTTTTTTTTTACCAGATTTTAGTTGTCTGGAAGGCCACAATTTATTAATTCTTCAAAAATTCACAATAACAAATACAGGGAGAGAGAGAGCTGGCTTTGGGTCTGCCTCCTTTGGTCATTGGCTTTCATGTGTTTTTCGTGGTTGTTATTGGTTGGCGTTGCTGTCAATCAAGCCCATGCCATTTCGTTGATGTTTACTCGTCCCATTATTGTCTGCCTTGGCTTTTTGTGATTGGGATTCCATTAGTCATTTCATTTTGTTAGACTGCAGATGCAACATGATGTGAAATTTGTAATTGAGACCAAGTGTGTATTGTCTGATATATTTACTCGGCTGACATGACATTTTAATTGCTGATTTATGGTATTTTTGCTTAGTAAGTGCTAGCAGTTTGGATATCTACACACTGCTGTTCACTAATTGGCCCCGTGTGTTCATTAGGCTTTACTTTGAAGTGCGTCATGTTTTGGGATTTAGAGCTTTTTTGCTAACAGAGTCAAAGAGATTCTTGCACATAGGCTATCTTAAAGGCACAACACAAATATAAATATAGGCCCTTTGTCAAAAGTACATTGTATTTTTTTTAAGTATTTTACTGCACTTTTCGTAGTGTTGAACATTCACATGTCATATTTATAGAACATCATGTCATCTTCATCATGCCTTCGTAGAGAGTGGTACATTATAAAATTAACCGCAGGAGTCAGGGGCAGTCACATATCGACTGGTGTTCACAGTCCCATTATAATCCACTTTGCTCGCCTCTGTCATCAGGGTGTATATGAAACAATGAAGTGCAGCACCCAGTTGTACAATATGCGCCTAACAAGATAAAAAAATAAATCTAAAAACAATGGCATAACCCAAGATTTCAAACAATGGGTTACAGGTGGACTAGTATCAATCAATCAATCAATCAATCAATCAGGGTTGGTAAAGCGCAGCTACTCACTTGCAAGTGACTCAAGGCGCTAGGAGTGAGGGGTCGGGTCCTTTGAGTGCGAGGGTCATCCGAAGAGCCAGGACTTGAGGTCCTTCCTGAACTGGAGCAGTGTAAGGACTTGCCAGAGGTGGAGGGGGAGGTCGTTCCAGGCCTTGGCTTTGAGGTAGGAGAAGGACTTTCCTCCCGTTCTGGTCTTGTAGATGTGTGGAATGATGCCCAGAGAGAGGTCAGCTGATCGGAGGTGTCTCTTGCGTGCGTGAAAGGAGAGGTGGTTGATCAGGTATGCTGGTTCGATGTTGTGGAGGGACTTTATGCGTGAGTGAGGAGCTTGAAGGTTATTCTTCTTTCGATGGGGAGCCAGAGGAGATCACAGAGGTGTTGGGTGATGTGGTTGGGGGATGTCTAGGATCAGTTTGGCTGTAGCATTCTGAATGGTCTGGAGTTTGTGAAGTAATTTCTTGTTGATTCCAGCATAGAGAGTGTTACTGTAGTCCCGTTTGCTACTGATGAGGGCGTGTGTGACTATTTTCTGATCTCAGTTAGGATCCAATTATACGTTTTTCAGAGTATGTGGAGGGTGTTAAAACAGGGCGAGGATAGGGCGTTGATTTGGCAGTTCATCATGAGCGATGAGTCTAGTATGATGCTGAGGTTTCGTGCGTGGTCTGTCAGAGTAGGGAAGGTTCCGAGGGCAGGGGGCCACCAGGTGTCGTACCATGCGGAGGGGTGGAGCCAAGGATGAGGACTTCTGTTTTCTCAGTTGAGTTTCTGGCAGATCTTCTTCATCTAGGTGGCGACGGCTTTCATCCCTTCTTGGAAATTGTGTCTGATGATTTTGGGTTCTTTGGTGAGGGAGAGGATGAGCTGGGTGTCGCTGGCGTAGGAGAATATAAACAACTAACAGGTGAGAATTCAAGAGTCAGGGAAAACTAGAGGGTTGGCATATAGTGGCTCTTTCCAGACCTTTAGCAGTCCTTCGTACTGTTTCCAGAAAGAAGGGAAATCCATCCTCATTACATGCATACATGGGCACCCCAAGACCTACCCTATAAATAATGTACTGTTATAAATGCACGGGAAGTTCTACTAAATGCATGTTGGGCATCACCCAGTAGTCTTGGGAACAAATTTACCAACATGTCAACACATTTTACGAGAAAATAAATTCTATGACCTAATGGGTGGAATAATTTCCATTTTTCGGACAGTAAAACCTTGAAATTATAACAAACACCAGGTACAAGAAGAGCCAGAACCAAAACTGACAAGTACAAAGGAAAAAAACACTCCTCATTAAACAGATTTGTGAACTTGCTCTGGTTTGGCATCTAGAAAACCACCAATCCTTATTACAGTTCATAGAACAGGTTCTCACATAGACATTTCAATACTTTTTAGTGAAAGTATTGAGTGAAACTGATCCTAGCAATCCTCCTGAGTGGCTATATCTTCAAAACAAAAAAGACTGAGTAAAAGCAATCATGGGCCCTGGCAATTCAAACAAACAATGTTACAACCGGCCATAGACATAATATTGAGGTTTATCAAAGTCCAAATCAACTCAACATATAATCCAGCAATGAATATTCTGGCTTCTCATGTATGCAGAAGCCATAAAACATTACAACACACAGTGACGGCCCGTGTAGGGCGTTTTACCGGGGCGGTGATGTGGCGCAGAGGAGGGGCAGGGTGGGGGGTTGCAAAATGCGGCAAACGGCTGATTTCAGGTAAGTTACGAAAAAAATTAATAAAACGAATTTCGTTGCGCGCGCTGTATCGCATTTGGCGAGGCAGCGCGCGCAACGAAATTCGTTTTATTAATTTTTTTCGTAACTTACCTGAACTCGGCCGTATGCTGCATTTTTCAACCCCCCACCCTGCCCCTCCTCTGCGCCACGTCACCGCCCCGGTAAAACGCCCTACACGGGCCGTCACTGACAACAAATGCTCACTAGTTAGCTGCAGGACTCACCACATGCAGTGCGCAAACCCAATCAGCTACTACTGATTGTTAAAAACCCATTCTAAAGGAAACGGATGACTCAAGATGCAGATATTACCATATCCTAGAAGTAAAAGCTCATGCTACAAGGCAAATAACTACACAAGAGAGGGTTTACCTTTCATATCATGATCTCTTACAGTCTAAGAGGTGAGTTGCTGGGCCCTAGTATATCTCAAGATCGTGGAGCCTCTGCTCCCAGGCTAATTAGTGCGATCGTGGCATCTCTTGTATATAATAGCAGGAACCTCACCCACAGGTACCACCTGTGGGATGCCTTATCATCAGATTCTCACCCACTACACCTAATGTGAGTGAGTGGGTTAAAAGCAGTTTTAAGCAGAGCTCTTTTGATAAGGGATTGCAAGTGCAAGTTAAAATTGCCTTTCGTGACCCCTATCATTAGTGACCCATTAATGTAAGGGGTCATTCATTATACCCACAAAACAGCTCACTGTTTTTATCTTTGTCAAAGGACCTTGATAGTACAAAAGGAGTTAGGATCTGGAAGGCAATCTTAGCTTGTAATCCCTTAGTGAAAGAGCTCCTCTTACAAACTGTGGTGAGCCCACCCACTCACATTAGGTGTTGTGGGTGAGGATCCAATGATGAAGCATGCCACAGGTGGTATTTGTGGGTGAGGATCCTACTATTATATTCAAGAAAAGCCAGGACTACTCTAATTCACCTGGGTGCGGATCCTCCAGGATTTTGAGATATACTAAGGGGCAATGATGTTGTTTTAGGATTAGAGTAATGTGGTCCAACTGTTTGGCTCTTGTAACAAACCTGGGAGTAGCATGAGTAAGCGTACAGCTAATAGAAGAGTAGTAGAGGATTTGAGGAGTCCTGCTAGATCTGTGCTTCCTCCATGAATAGGGGTAAGAACAAGAGCTAAATCTGTGTTTCTGAAATTCTGAATGTGGGATTTCAAGTTTTAGTTTCTTGAGTAGATGCAGTTGATAGGCAAGTGGTATATTTAGTTTGACAATGTGATAGTTCAGAGTGAGAGTCTGGTCATTGGTGAAACTGGAAGATTTCACTTTTGTGGCCCAGAGAGACAAAAATACCAAGCAGATGCTCCTTGTCCATCTATTTCTTCACTGGATGTGGAGAGTTATTTGAGAAATGAGAATAAAATACATTCCGATTGGATTCAATTTCTGAGAGAGTGAGGTGACCCATTTGGTCAGTTTAGCTAAAAAGATGGTTGGGAATGTAAGATTAGTGGGATCTGACACTCAAAGGTTAAGCTGAGTATCAGCAGCATTTTGGCAGATTCATTGATCTGTCTTGGGGAACTGTGGTAAGAGGTTTCACGTACTCATTGACTGTGTAGAGTGGCAGGGTAAAGCCTTGTTGAACTCCAAATGTTATTGGATGAATATTGTATTCAAAGGGCTCTAATTTCTGTGCAGTATCTGGAATGGAAGTTGGTTTCACAAGAGCTTAGGAAATTGTTGGTAAAAAAATAGTTTAAGGATTGCTTGGCACCCGCTTTCTCCATTATTTTGCTTGGCACGTCTAGCTATCCAATACTTTGCTACTACCTGACAGGACCACAACACATGAAAGAAGTTGGCCTTTGCAGCTTCACATTTCATACAGGAGAAGGAACTTCCCGGCTAAATTGTTCCCAGCTTCAGCACGGTTAGGTAAGCCCTATCAAGTGGTACAAAGTAAATCAAACCAATAAATGGAGTCTCAGCATACAAGGTACTGCCCTGGTTATCATAACCCTCTTTTCCTAGAACTTGGAATCGTAGAATTTGAGGGAGTGTGATTTGATTTGGAAAATATTTGCTTGCTCTACCTTATTATTCCTGCCCCTCTGAGGCACTTTCCCTATATGGAAAATAACTTACTTCTATGTACAACAATTAACTCTGTGAGAATCCATTATCTGTAATAATAGGTGTTGCAAGTAATCAACTCAATTATACCTGTATAATGAGCCTTAGAAGGATCAAAGGATGATTCATACTTCCTCATGCACATCTGATTCAAATTGATGATCTATAAGTTACACACAGGCACACCCTTTCTCTTCCTTTCTTTCTCATATCTTCGTATCTTGTGACCAAATCAACTGAACACTTTTATTCAAATGTTGTTTTGAACAAGAGGGCACTATATATGTTTGTTTCTCACGGTGTAGCTTTCCATTTTCCTATTAAAAATCATTTTAAAAATAAATATGTTTCCCCAAAACTTCAAAGTCATCTCAATATATTTTCGTTTATACAGTTTTAACAGGGTGTAATCCAGAAAATGCTCAGAAATAACCTTATAAGCTGATAAGTGTGTGTGCTCACTCCGATGAGGCTAGAATCTATGTTATATTTGCTATTCCTATGTTCATTTTATATTAGGCCCTAACAAATTATGGCTTAACCATTTATTGTGACCTATATTCAGGTGGGACCTGTATTAACATGACTGCTCCATGAGCCCCTTTCAGCAGGCCGGAATCGTTATCAGGTCGTGTATACAGAAGAAATGATTGATGGTGCCTCCAATGAAGCTTGTTCATGGATCCTCACCATGTTGTGGCTTGTGTAGAAGTGTAGCCCACAGCATTCCTAGACAACTTGACTTATGTGAAAACAGCATAGCTCCCATAAATACCTGCCTAAGATCACATTCACACCTGTTAAAGCATTACCAATTGCTTCAATAACCTTAACCAAAGAAAAGTGTATTTGTTTTAATTTTTTTAGTTAATTATATATATTACAGGAGATGGCCCCATGAGAGTCTAACCACCAATGGCTGGCACCACCATAGTTGACAATATTCTGGAACTAAATAATATACTTTCCTTCCTGACAGGAAGTAACTTCCAATTGGTTCAGAGCACATGCGGAAAGAACTTTCACAATCCACTTACCTGGGAGGAAAAGATCGTCCTCGTTCTCTGGCCCTCCTTATCCTAGAAGGTGCAATCACAACTGCCTGACTTAAAGTCTGTGCTTCATTAGTAGACCTTTAGTGTGCACTTTAGGTATGTAGGGGCTTTTTGCCTTGTGCTGCTTTATGCCTGAAGGCTATTATTTGCATCGTGCCCCCAGTCTCAACTGAGAAGCAGTACATTTCTCTCAAGGTTGGAGTTATATATTCTATTATTGGGTCATTCATTACTGCTATAACAGCAGCATTTTAGGGTGTGTGTAACTTACAATGCTCTGTGTCTAATCCCAATTATTAATTGCACTACAGTGGCTCCATCTGTTGTTTTTAGAAGAGACCTGACTCTTTACATGGGTTTTAGATGATAATTTGCTACTGAAACAGGAACTCTGACATGACTATTGTGAGATAGGTTTAGGTCAAAATAAATTCTTAATGATTAGACTTTATCCTTGGGAATAATCATTGAGCATTCAACAGTAAATTGGGAATCTTTTCTTCTAAACTGGCAAAACACAGCATAGACACCCAGAAGCAAGAATTCTATTTTTTCTTCTTACACCGCAGCCAGTTTGGATACTACCAGTAGTAGTATCAAGACCTTTGTACTCAGTCTTGAACCACACTGATATTTTTAGCTAGACAGAATTGCACTTGGGTAGCTGTCATGTAGAGGGCAGGGATATGTTGAACAGTATCAGATATAAATAGGAGTCAAGTGGTAACAGCACTTGTTAAATAGAGGCAGCAGGGCTCCAGAATGCTGCACCACATGCTGGATATAAAACTTGGATTTCTTCTTTGAGATGGAATAAATGTCATGAATTATTAAAAAGGGTGGCACTAAGCCTTATGAAATGCCCTTCCCAAGATGGGATCTTTTGGAAGATTTCGGAGTATCTCCATCTAAAATGTTGCTGAGTGTCTCCATGTGATGTCAACTCCTATTCAAAGCATTTAAAGGGCTGACTTGGAGGGCATGATGCATCACAACACATTCCTTTCCCTGATTTTTTGTTGCGCTCAACACCTAAATGCTTTTATTAATTGTCCCTCATCTTTTATTCTAGCAGTTTGGCTCATTTTCTTCATGGATCATTACTTGGCTTTACTCGTTCTGCGTGGCTTATTTCTCCTTCCTGATCTCAGGAGTAGTTTGGTGTTTTGCTGTTTTCTCCACTGCTAGCTTCATCTTCACTCACGATTTGCTAAGATTGCCATAGGAGCTTTTACCCTTTGTAGGTTTATCCTCCAAACTGAGACACTCTAAATCAGATACTTGTCATCTCTAGCATATATTATTCTGTGCAGTGTGGCGCTAGTGGGAGTAGTCACTCTTTCTTCAGGCAATCTGAATGGGCTCTCAACAGCCGTTCTCAGCAGCAGTTACTGACATTCATCCAGTATTTCAAAATTTGAAGCTATCATCCAACAAACCTATTTCTGGGATACAATATGGTGTACAGCCTGATTGAACAGTCCCCAGCATTTCCATCCTTTCAAGATGATATTGCAATTATATTCTAGCCCTAACTCTGTTAAAAAAAGGTGCTAGCTTGAGGACATAAACTTTTATTAATCTCGTTAGGCATAGATAATTTGTGTACATTGTACGATTACATTTCTAGATTAAGCCAATTATTTCTTCAAATGATAGGCTCCTACCATAGCTTGGTCTTACGTTCTACATTTCCATCACATGCTGTTAGATTTGATCTAACAGCAGTAAACGTTTGTCTTGATTTACTTGATTTTTCTCTTGAGGTGGTCTTGGACCTCTTAGCGCCTTTCTTGAGTTTCATTTTAATAGATAGGAGTCAGAAATAGGTTGGCCATTGTCTAAGGTTTGATTTTAAGCAATACTCCACTAGAGTTTTTGCCATTACTAATTCTCTTTAAAATAAAGACTTTTTGTTTCTATTGTTTTTCTTTACATCAATACCTGAAATTCTTTAGGTTCTACTACAACTCCTAGACGTACGCTGGTGTAGCTATGTTCTCTTCAGTTTCTTTATTGCAGCTTTCACCCCTTCCAGCTCATAATCCTGTCATTCATTATTGCTTTTTTGTTTACTATATTTTTCTGGCACAGGGATATCAACAAATGCATTATTAGTACCATTACATTGTATATTTAGTAATAAGTGAATAAACTATTTTTTCAGTACCCACTCAGTTGCCTGCATAAAAGAGCACTCTTTATATTTGTTGAGCTTGTTGCTCATCACATGACTGAGAGTCCATAAATAATCAGGAAGGCATCAGGTCCTGATTGATAGTATCCTGAGAGCAACCTTATCAGAAAGAAATTATAGAGACACAATGGTGGATATCCACAGAATTGTAACATGTTGATATGATTCAATTACATTGGCGTTCTTCATTGTGCACCCTGGAGAAGAGATCTCTTGGTGTGGGTCTTAGAAAACACAGTTTATTGCCAAAATACAAAAACGCCTTCACAACTTATTCATGACTTATTTGAAGTTGGCCAAGATATTGGATAGACAGAGTTCTACAAGCAGTCCAGAGCTTGGGGTGCTGGGAAAAGACCACTCTGCCTTATTTGGAGAGGACCAATCTGGAAAAATAGGCAGACTTTGGTGGTCAGGTGCTAAGAAAAAAACTAAGCTAAGACAAAAACAAAAACTGGATGGGCAATGTATGCATGGAACTGAGAAACTGAAGAGCTCTGGATTATCAGGAAAAAAGAGAAACCTTTTTTTCCTACAGAAAGTCTGTAAAATCTGCCCGCATTAAAGAGAATGGTGCTCTGTGGGTTGAACTCTATATAAAAACAAGCATTGTCGGTCTCACCTACAAGAGCTCTTCCTTTTTTCAATTTTTTTTTAGCCAAACAAAATATGATGCACACAACGCTGTCGGCATCATAGCACTTGTTTTTTTAATTGCTGGTGAATACATTGATGGGGCATGAAGCAAGACAGAGGGGGGGGCTTGTAGAGGAAAATACGGACGAAAAGTTCAACAACAACAAAAAAACAATATGACGTAGACAGTGCTGGCCACATCATAGCGCTTCGCTTTTATTGCTGGTGGGGCAGGCGACAACACAAAGCGAGAGCGAGTGTATGGCCAGCACAGGCCATGTCATAATCTCTATTGGTTTAATGCTAGTGCAAAGGGATTGCAGGGCAGAAAGCAGCATGGATGGATGGAGGGTTATTAGGGGAGGACAATACAGACAAAAAGTTAAACAAAAGTGCTCTTCTTGACACGTCCAGCACTGACAAAATCTAATCTTGTGAATGAGACACAGTGGGAAACTTTAGAAGGATTAAGAAGCTTGTGCTAATCTGATGACGGGTGGTGTGAGGTATGATTTAAGCTAGAACAGAACTAGACTTGGGGAAGATTTGAAGAGAAAATGTCTAGCGGGAACAGTAAAACCGTGGTGAGATGCATTTCTCCTCTCCTATTGGTCTCTTGTGTGACTTTTCAACTTGAACAATGTCCATGAGTTCAATTTCCATGCAAAAGTAAATTTAGCAAAATATTGCTCACCTTAAAATAGAGCTCAAGGGCAAGCTATTTCTAACCAAGAAAACACTGGCAGTCTTATTTTCTTAGAGTATATACACAGGGCCTAATTTACAACAGAATGGCGCAGCGCAGTGCCGCAAGCAATTTTCGCTGCGTCATTCTAAACCCCTACCATGGGCGAGTTCTCCTCCCCCTCTCAGTGCCCAAAATCTGCGTCCCTCTCCCCATTAATCATTCCAGTGACAACATGATATGGTGCATAGAAAAGGCCGCAGTTTATTCAAATCTGGTTGTACATTTCGCAATTTTATTTGGTCGTTCATGAACTTCCATGTTGTTGTACATCGTGCATTGTCCTCATAACGTTCTTGTTGTTGTTCACTTTTTGACAGCACTGTCTTTGTTCGAGATGCCCCTTTGCCAGGCCTCAGTTTGCGGTTATAGGCTTCCCTTGCTACCGATTTTGTGGGGCGTTTGTTAGGACCGGCCTGGGCTGCATGTGTCGTTCTGCTTGCACTGGACCCTTGTAGGCCACTTGCCTGCTCCTCAGTGCCCCTGCCATGTGGCATCCCAAGCGCCCTGCGAGAGCATCTTATCTACTCTGCATGTGGCTGTGTGCTGTCCTTCGCTCACTCAGTGCCCCTGCCATGAGGCATCCCAAGGACACTGTGTGAGGGGCTCATCCACCTCTAATAATTTCCTATTTTTGGTTACTTTTCCTGAGTTTCTTCCCCCATGCTACCTACAGTTCAACGATCGGAGGGAGCTCCCCCTTTTCTTC
The DNA here is from genome assembly GCF_964204655.1 of Triturus cristatus. Lineage (NCBI taxonomy): Eukaryota > Metazoa > Chordata > Amphibia > Caudata > Salamandridae > Triturus > Triturus cristatus. The sequence goes on along the minus strand of NC_140582.1, from coordinate 1,070,659,236 downwards.
CTCGCCTGCCCTTGTTTAAGAGAAACCCATTTGTTCCTCAGGGGTTCGTGTGCCAATTGGGGTATTGTACCCCTTTTTAACCGACCCGGACGCTTATCGTCTCCTCCCCTGATTGAGGGGGGCCAGTGGCTACATAGGGGGTGACCAATCCTGAGCGTCCCTTTTTTTCGCTGGCTTTGCTCGGGGGAGGGTTCTCGCCTCCGGGCACCGTTTGACACGGGCCCCCATCGTGTCCGGCTTCGCCTCCCCCGGCCCATGTTTCAAAGTGCAGGAATGAACAGTATTGAATGAAGGTGCATTCCTGTACTGACCCCTGTGCCGGCACTAATAAAGCAGCCTAGGGCGAACGCAGGCACCCTTGCGCCATGTTGCAAGGGTGCCTCCATTGCGGGGATGATTGATTTTGTGCAGGAAGGGACACAATTTCTGCACAAAATCAATTAATGGAGGCAATTTTTTCTTTCTATGAGTGCTGCAGAGTGCAGCACACATACTAAGAGGCAACAACGAGGAGAAATAAGTATATTTTTCCTTGTTGCATCCCCTAACGCCACCCCTGGGGTGACATTAGAATCTGACGCATTCCCAGGTTTACAATTCCTCATAAATCTGGGAATGCTTCAGTTTCCATGGGTGTTGCGTGGGAACACACAAAGCAACACCCATGGAACGCCCCTTTCATGCAGTGTTCTGCGTGAAAGGGGCACATATTTACAAGGCCATGAAAATCCAAGTAAAGTGACTTTGCGTGGCAAATATGCTGTGGCAGATTGTGCAACAGGAGCATAAAAAAAGTGAACTCCGGCAGCACAAAGGTGCTGCTAGGGCCTTATAAACGAGGCCCACAGAATTTAGCAAACCACAGTGAGCGCTCCTGAGAGAACTATTGCGTCTAAGACTAGCTTGAATAAGTATAAATAAGTATGAAAGTAAACCAACGATCTAAAAAAGGGAGTTTGCCTTACTTATCCTCAGAAAATTCCTTCCCGTGTATTGCGCTACCTTCCCCCTATGTGTAGCCAGACCTGTGTTCTAAAATATTATATTTGTTTATTTGGGTAAATTGATTTCAACTGGATTATTGCACCCACATGATACAGTCCCAAGTCATCAATAACATGAGACTGTAAATAACAAGCATTGGCATAGCCAATAGGTCTCGCCTTTGGGACCTTATAAGTGTTTAGCCATGCAGCAGTTGCATAACTAAATACTTATAAGGTCCCAAAAGCGAGACCTATTGGCTATGCCAAGCGGCCGTGCGGCCGCGAAAGTGATCCATAAAAGTGAAAGTAATCGCGGCAAAGCATGGCGCGCGCGCCCGCGCACATGCACTGTACCTCTAGGCTACATGCACTGTAGCTCTAGGCTGGCCTGGTAGCACTTTTTGGAGCCCTCTCAATAAGTCTCGCCAGACCAGCGCATGCGCTGGGTCAGGCGAGACCCAAAAAAGCAGGTAGTATTTTGCCAGTTTTTGTGTAGTAAGAAATACTGTTCTACCCCCATTAATCTTATTTTTTTCACCTTAAGTAATATTCAAGTTGCTTCTTCAGGTGCTTCTTTCCAGGATTATTAGCCGTTCGCACGTTTATTTTGTATGTTTTTCTGTACAGGGTGTGTGCCGGCATATAACACTTTTTCAAGTATCTACTGAGGGACTGAATTACATTTATCAACGTGCTATTTTCTTAAGAAAATATTTTATGAATACATTGGAAGCTGAAATAAACACAATTGATTCATTCATCTTTCTAGTACTGCTCATTGGCCAGATGGGGGCACCTGGTAGCCACAGTACAAAATATGAGGTCACCAGCCGTCTCCCCCCACACACCCTTGACGCCTAATCAGTCATAAAGTAGCAGCTGTCTGACACACCTGTAAACAGCCTCGGGTCACTTGTGCCTTGTGATTCCCACAACAGAGCTACCAAGCAACGGGGCACTCCCAGTACAAAAATACACCTGCAAATGTGCGCCGTATCCTGTCTTTTTCAAGTGCATTTGCAAGCCAGCCTCCGTGAGCCAACCTTGCAAGTTCTAAAAGGCAAATAAAAAAGTCACTACAATATACCTTTTAAGAGATGTATACCATCATGCTATCTTATACGTGCTGATTTGTTCTTCTTGTGAAAAAATATGATGAAGTGTACAAGTAAAGTACCTCTGTGGGGTATCTGAAACGTCCATATTACTTGTTTATATTATGATAGGAAAACACACAAGATGATGGACGGAATGTTGCAAATTGGCAAAACATTCACCCCCAGTCACAGATCTGGGTTTAATCCATCGTTATTTTGTTCACCACGTCACCCCAGTTCAGACATGGCCATATGCAAATCAGTCTTGACCCTGTGCCCCATGGGAACAGTCCAGCCCGAACTGCCAAGCCATGTCTTCCCTGGACCGGAATCAAGCATCCTAGGACCGGTTTCGGGGTTTCACCCCTCTTCAGCCAGGGGTTCAAACTGGAATGGCATGGTGAGCAAAAAAACGATGGATTTAGGCCCAGATCTCTCTACTGGGTTGAATGTATGACATTGTTCTGCATTCTGTCCATCAACTGTTGTTTTTAGATTATGATAGGGCCACTTGGGCCTTTAATTGTTATAATTACGATTGTGCCGGCGAGGGATGCAATATTTATCACTCCCACTAAAATCTGACAATATGCGGTTCAGAATTATTCCTAGTGGCTTTAAATATGACCTAAAAATACGACATAAAATGAGCACGCTGCTGGATTTTGCATCAAAATCTGCATGTTCCGGAATTTACTGGTACTTTTTTCCCATTAACGTTTAGCACATTTGATCTGCTAAATTGTATCCATCCAGGGATTGTAGACTGTACTGCAACAGGTGATTGATTACCAGGTGCAAGAAACTAATATGGACCCCCGTGCAAAGAGGTATTTGTTGACCATAACTTGCATTACCTTGGCATTAGAGGCATTAAAAATAGCAGAAGTCGATTTTTAAAATATTATATAAAATGAAGTTAGCATTATTATGAATTTATAAATGGTAAATGGACTTTTTTTAGCTACGCTACTGAAAAACACAGTTCTGAGCTGAGGGAAACCCACGTTCTAGACGTTTTTGAATCACCTGCATTTCTTTTGCGATTGTGCCCTTCTCATTAACAGGACAAACACACGCAGCCAAGACTAATGTGACGAGAGGCCTAGTTTCTTCTGAAGCCTGCCTGCCCTTTGAAGAATGCCTGCTTTGTCTTTGTAATTCAGGGATCGCATGTGAGATACCTCTGCAATGTGTGTGTGAGAGAGAGAGAGAGTGGGAGAGGCTTTCCAAGACACCCGAGGGCAGTAAATTAACACTGACAACACCCGCAGAGCACATGGCCTGTCCATTGTTGGAGCTGCGCCAGCAAGAGAGGTTGATTTCGCACGCTGCGTTCCTGCGCACAGACGTTCGACGTGAGGGGGGCGCGAGATGAGTGCCACGTCGTCCCTGAGAACTAAATCGGCGTGATAGAAAAAAGGGCTCCACGTGAATGACAATGAAAACTTGTTCTACCGACCCAGACCAGAAAATTGGTAAAGAACAAAAGAATCAGCGTGACCTTCGCTTCCCCTATGCAAATGTTATGGCGCTCCCATATTTAGAGAGGGATACAAATGATTTATCTAAGGAGATGAGCCCCAGACAACGATTCACATGACTAAATGGGATTAGATAGTCTTCATTAGACAGCAGGAAAGAAAAACAAGCATTGGTAATGCATCGTTTCGCCTGTGTTTATTAATAATGATTTACCAACAGTTCCTTGAAACGAATTCAAGTGCGATATGTTTCAGTATATAACATTTTTTAATAAACAAATAATGGCACAATGAGGGTGTAGTAATCAGAGTGGGAATGGATCACTTGTACCTGTAATTCCAGGGTCAGGTGTGGTAACCAACATTAAAACCCTCAATCATGTACAGGAGCGATAGTGAGCAGAAATAGGGTAGAAGAAGTGAGGTGAAAGAAGGTGAAAGTGAGATAAAATTGCTTCACTCTTTTTCCTAAACAAACTTTGGGGCATATTATCAAGCATGGCGTTTAAATTATCGCCGCTTTAGCGGCAGAAAACTGCAGCTAAAGCGGCGATAATGGGCTTGATAATATGCCGCAGAGAATTCCCATAGAAGCCCATGTTGACTCCTGAACATGGGCTTCTAAGGGAATTCTTAAGGGCGTATCATCAAGACCATTATCGCCGCTTTAGCAGTTTTTTGCCGCTAAAGCGGGGATCATTTTAACGCAGTTTCTTGATAATATGCCCCCTTATTTGGAAGGAGTGGAGTGGTGGCAAGGTTAAAAACAAGTTGGTGCTTCTATAGAAATATTAGTATTCTATAGCCCCGTGCTGTTCTAGTGAAGGTCAACGGTCGACATGTTTCAGCTCCGTATTTTTGTCCAGGAGGGGTCGGAGGGCTTTCTTCCGGACCTACGAGAGAATATTGGGTCGCAAATACTATAAGTACCCAGAAAGGGTGGTTTATTGACTCACCCTTCTTCTTGGTCACAGGTCAATGGTACCTGTAATTGACAAAAGTAAACAAAACATAGCATTTCAGATGCATTTTGTACCAAATACATTAGTTATGAGTAAAGTGGTATTGAGCCAGGTGGGAAAGGCCAAAGAAACTATCCTTGACAAAATCACATGGTCGTGATATAGCAAAAAAGGTAGAAGATGTGGTACCAGAACAGTTAACACTAAGTGAAAGAGTGGTAGGTTATACATTGCGATTGCGATTCATGGTGAGTATGGATATACAACAAGGTACATGAAAAATCACTGAAAAGCATGGGGACATCAACATGTTTATGATAACATTGAGGGTTAAGTGCGCCTCTGCTAATTAATTATTTTGTTCACATTTAGCGTAACGCGTGAAGAAACCCTGAAGCGTATGGTGGTAGTATTATTTCTACTGGCGATTTAGAAGTGAAGTGCGCGCTTCTCTGCTAATCAATTATTCAGCGGGATGCCTCTCGTAAATGCAGCTCGAGGACACTCATCTTGTGGTATTTATACATGTGCGGTAAATTGAGGTTCGGAGCTTCGCAAGAAAATAGATAAACACATAATAGTCAAGCCTATTAGCCCTGTATAGCTACCGACCAAAGTACCTTCCCTTCCACGTACCTTAATGTTTCCGAAGTACGGCTTCCTCAGGGGACCGGCGGGCAAAGAGTCCTACATGCCAGCATTAAGAGAGGAAATTTTGCAAGTGAAGTGGCTAAAGATGGAGAGGTCTCCCCTTCTACAGAGGGTCTAAATGCTCACCTTTAGTTGCAGGCCTTCCTTCTTGCCCGCTCCTATGACGTGGCCTCGGTGGCGCGTGCCCATCAAGGGATGGTCTTAAAGGCCATGAGTGCGCATAGTAGAGAGACTAAGCGTCAGGTATTCTGGGCTCTTTTGAGGGCTTATATTATACGAAACCAAAGAATAATATATTTTCAAATTACAGAGACTTCTAAATGTCAAATGGAACAGTGTTGACCACATCCCTAAAAATTAAAATAAATAAGCACAGGTGAGTAGCCAGCCATTTGTGTTGTTGAGTGAAGGCAGTATGGTAGAGAGACTCCCTACTCAATGTATTTCTACGGGCGAGAATTGCAACGAGGAAGGATTGCTTGCCTCTTATTAATTGTTTACAAACAATGCATTTGTCTGTACTATGGAGATGGGGTATATGTTGGTGTGCATGAATTACAGTTAATAGACGTTCCCCAGATGATTGTAGATTAGATAGGCATATACCAATATGTGTTTCTCCAGTTAATATAAAGGGGGTAGTACAGCTAAATCAGATGACTATTAGGTATCACATAGCGATGTGGGACTCTATCTGATCACATCGCACCACGGGCACAGATGGCAATCCAGGTTCTGGTTGTGTGGGGTGTCTCTAGTTATTATGGATGACAGATGAAAGATCTCACTGGGAGAATGAGTGCCAGGGAATATTGTCGTTCAGACCTGTTAGGTGTGTTTTAAGGTGGTGGACCCAGCGCTGTTCTTTTTCATACAAAACGCGTTCCACATTGTGATCCCTGATCAGTAGTGTTTCAAGGATGATCCATTGGAGCTCCTCAATTGTATGGTTTGCTTCGATGAAGTGTTGGCTCATTTTGGTTGTTACTTTCTTACACGTTATATTGCTCCTATGCTCGCAAATCCTTTGTTTGATTTCAATGTACCTCATGCCACAGGGGCAAGTTATAATGTAGATTACATGTGTCGTATTGCAGTTAGTGTGGTGCCAGATTGTCCAGGTCAGGTTTGGTGTTAATTGTAAGGTCTTGGTTGGTTGGGTCAGTTTGCACACCGAGCAGGAGCCACATGGAAAGTGGCCTGTTATGGGGGTCATGTTCCAGGCCGAAGTTACTGTTTCCCTTCTCGGTAGTGGTTTCTGTGGTCGGGTATGGACAAGATTATCTCTGATATTGCGGGTTCTCCTGTTCGCAAATCTGGGTTTATGCCAATTATAGTTTCCAGAAGTGAGAATCCTCTAATTCTTGTTCCCTATCTTTTTGACTGCGTTGGATGCTACACTGTATGTTGTAACACAGGTGAGGGTATCCGTGGGAGTCTTGGGTGTTGGTCCTAGTAGGGGCTCTCTAGGCTGGTTCCTTCCCCTTTTGTGACACTTGCGTATTGTTCTAAGAGGGTAGTCTCTATTTTTCAGTTGAAGGCAGAGATTAGTAGCTTGGACCTTGTAATCTTTCAGTCTGCTACAGCTCCTCCTAAAGCGTAGGAATTGACTGTAAGGCAGGTTGTCTCTGAGAGGTCGTGGGTGGAATCTCTTGTAGGATAGAAGGCTGTTCTTGGATGTTGGTTTGTAGTATCTTTTTGTGTTCAGGGTGTTGTCCTCTCCAAAGATTGTGATGTCTAGGAAGTCTAGTTTGCGGTTGTCAGCTGTGTAAGTGAACTTCAGAAACTCGTCCCTGGAGTTGATCCATGCTTGGAGTTCCGGTAGGCTCTCTTCAGTGTCATTCCATATCCTGATGATATCATCTATGTAGTATATGAATACAAAGGTATGCAGTTCCTCAAAGAGAGCTAGTAGAGAGATGTATGAGTCCACACAGTCATCTTGTGCCCCCCCTCCTTTTTTGTGCTTACAGGACACTGTACTATTCGGTGTCTCCTTCCAGCGCCACCTCGTTGAAATTCGCAGCCTTGCTCTGCAGGGTGAGTTGATTATTCCAATTAACCTTTTGATCCCTTAGTTTTGTTATGATTATTCCCCGTAGTAGGCAAATTGTAGTTTCTACAAGAGCACTCATCACACTATGGGCACGATTAAGTCACTATTAAAGTTGTTCTAACATATCGCTACCACACAGTTGGCCACCACTGTAATATGAATACTCCATGACACCCACTGGTTGCAGTTTTTTTAAAGGCGATTTCTGCGATACCTATGTTATCAAGTTGATTGTTTGATATGTATGTTTGTCCCCCTGTATTTCCTTTGCAGGCGTTTTATCTCCCCTCCATAAGTAACCACTTATTTGGGTGATGTACCAGTGGTAAGTGCCCCACTAGTCGCTACCACTACCAATAAGTGTGTGAAGTACTTGGTCCTGAAGAATTGCGGTTACATTTAACCAATTGCAAGAAACATGTTGACCACACATCACTATAGCGTAAAACAGACATCACAACTGTAGTATTACGCACGTTATTGTTTTTAATTAGGAGTGGGACCCCCTCTATTAAATAAACTTTGTTACTTAGGATTCCCACTACTTACTTTTAACACACTTTTTTCACCACACACTTTTTTCACCTTAGGGCCCTCACCTGCACTCACCTACCGGCAACTAAAAGGAATAAAGATCTCCACTAAAAGGCGCCACTAAGGTCGCCGATCGGGGATTGCAGCGCCGCCCCGATTCGGAGCAGACCTAATGATGAAACTTGACATCTGGGCCACGTGCTGACGATATATGACAGCCAGTCTGCCGGATGTGTGAGGGTCTTTTTCCTAAAAGGAGGATTCTCCTCCTGACTGTGTGGACTCATACATCTCTCTACTAGCTCTCTTTGAGGAACTGCATACCTTTGTATTAATATACTTTCACTTGGGCTTTGTATGCTGGACCTCTTATAAATAGCCCTTGTTCCTTCCTTCTTTGGTTCATATTCAGCACGGGGTTGCCTCGTAGGAACTAGATAGGATACCAAGGACTTTTCACAATTGTGAAGCCTTGGACCATATATACCATATAAGGCGTGAAACTCCACTTGCCTTAGCTATTCTTGGTATTTTCACTTTCTTTCTCCATTTTTGTTTGGATAGATCAACTGCTCCTATCCGCACATTGACCCAATACTCAACCATGGACGACTGTCAAGGTTTGAGTTTTGGTGATGATATCGCCGCAGAAATCCTACGAACACCATCTCTTTTGGGGCCAGATAACAGCTCTGCTTCTGGAGCCCAATCAGACGACTTAATGACTCTTACCGCCCTTAAGTGGGAATGGCTTAGAATCACATTACACGGGGCCATGATGACAGAATATTTGAGGGCTAATATCGCCCCCAATGGGCTAATTGTAAAAAAATGTCCCCACCTTTTTCTTGAAGACATGATCTTCAAAAAGGAATGGTCCATGGTGTCTTGGAAATGCACCAGGGACTGGTTAATACTCATTATTAACACAGCCAAGAGACTAGCCGATGCACTCTTGATTAGAATTCAGTGCTGAGAGGGCTGTTAAAGTCTCTCTCACTACCGCAATTTTTAAAACCAAATTGTCTGAAATCAACAATGAAATAGCGGAGAACAAGGAATTCCTAATGAAACAGAAAATAACGAAGTTGCAAAAAGATATAAGGAAGTTCAATAAGGAGAAGGTGTACCCCTACCTAAAGGCGGATTACACATCAACACTTAACAGCTATTCCTCAGATGAGGAGTCTAATGGCTCCAGACGCAATTCTATTACAAGTAGCGACTCCAGTGGGAGTAGTTTCTCTAATAGTCGGAAGAGACAAGGACAACAGAACTATCCCTTCTACCCAATGGCTCCCTTACAGGGACAATATCAACCGACCCCACCATTCTGGCATTTTCCAAACTTCCAATCTGGTCCCCCTCCACCCCCCTTCTTTCAGCAAGGCCCCCCTTTTTTAGGCAGAGGCTGGGCCAGAGGAAGAGGGCGGAGAAGAGAAGACGACAAGAGAGTACACTGGCAGGAGCAACCCTCAACATCCATGGAGACCAGGAGCCAAACCAAGAACAAGAGACGCTAATTGTTAACCTCTCTCCTCGCACCCTTGGCGATGCAGAGAGACGAGTACTCCAAAAAGGTTTAGGCTTTGTACCCACACCAAAGGTTGATTCCTTTAGAGAAATGTGTGAAATCCAGGCCTTTTTTCGTAAAGTACGTCTCAAGGCATATTTTCATGACGAACTAGGGGCTCAGTGTGAAGACTCTGGCCTCCATAAACCATCTACTTTTACTCCACATAGCGGGATGGTCCCCAATGAGGTGTTAACTTTCGAACAGGCAGTTCTTAAGGATTGGAAACAGATCAGACCCACCTCTGTCTTCCATAATATCTCCAATGAGGAAGAAGCAGCACTACGGTCACTAAACAATGACCCCCTCATCACCATTAAACAAGCAGACAAGGGGGGCGCTACGGTAATCATGTCAACCAGTGATTATCGCACTGAATGTGAACGCCAACTCAGTGATAGGAAATACTACACTCCTATCCAAGAGGACCCCACCAATCGGCTCAAGACACTGATCACGACTATGGTCTTCCATGCAGAAACCCAGGGCTGGATCACGGAAAAAGAGGCTACTTTTTTAGTCACTGATGAACCAAGAATCCCTTACTTCTACTGCCTGCCCAAAATACATAAGGGAACCAATCCGGTTCCAGGGAGACCGATCGTCTCCGGAATTGGATCCCTGCTGGAACCTCTTTCCCAATTCGTTGATCACTTCCTCAAACCACTGGTCCAGGATACTCCCTCATTTCTGAGAGACACTACTGATGTACTCAGGCTTCTAGAGGGTACTCAACACCAGGGAGAAGTTTACTTTCTCATCTCCCTGGATGTTGAGGCCCTTTATACAAACATTCCACAAAGGGCAACTCTTGATGTCATAGAGGATGTGCTGAGCGGGCTAGATTAGGTATCACCCACCCCCCGCCCTTTTATCATTGAGTGTTCATCTCTAGCTCTCACTGAATTTTTTTTCGAGTTTGAGGACCAATTATTCCATCAGATACAGGGCACCTCGATGGGGAGCACCTTTGCCCTGAGTGTGGCCTGTCTCTATTAGGCAGCCTTTGAGGAACGAGCCATTCTCAAAGAATCGAACCCTTATAGAGCCAATATCCTACTATGGAAGAGATTCATTGACGACATCCTGATCATCTGGAAGGGTGACCGGGCCCATTGTGACGAATTTTGCAAATGGATTAACACCTTGAATCCATACCTAAGATTCACAAGCACTATTTCCGACCAACAACTTCCCTTTCTGGACCTCCTGATCCGATTAGATGATCACAAAATGAATACCACACTCCATCGGAAGTCCACTGATAAAAATAGCCTATTACGTTTCGATAGCTATCACCCCCTGGCCCTAAAACAAAATCTACCCTTTGGCCAATTCCTCCGAATCAGGAGGAACTGTAGCTTTGTTACTGACTTTAAAAAGGAATCTAGGGTCCTGACGAACAATCTCCTCCAGAGGGGTTATCAGAGTCGAGATATCAGGAGATCTTACAAGCGTGCCCGCAATAACAACAGGGAAGGGTTACTTGAACCAAGAGAGAAAAAGACTGATGACTGCCTCACGTGTGTGACCACCTACACTCCTAATTCATTCCAACTCAAGAAAATTATCAAAAGACATTGGGGCATCCTTCACACCGGGGAACTCTCTATGTAGAACCCCCGGTTTGCGTTCAAACGCACCACTAATCTAAAGGAGAGACTGGTACACACGAGACCCAAACAATCTAAGAACACCACACAGTCCACTTTATGGGACCTTCCCCCTGTCACGGGTCACTACCCCTGTGGTTCCTGTGTGGTCTGCCCACTAACCAAAGTAACTAAGAACATTGAATTTTCCAACGGGGTCACGTGGGAATGCAGAACACACACCAATTGCAATACCTCTAATTGCATTTATTTAATAACTTGTCCATGCAATCTCCCCTACATAGGGATGACGACAAGACCAGTAAAAACCAGGATCATCGGAGTAACTTCCGGTGTAAGAAAGTGAATACGAAGATGTCTACACATTTCTTTGAGAAAAACCATTCTCCCGATTCTCTACAGTGGACAGTTCTTCAATCCTTCAAAAATATCAAAAAAGCAAAATTATTCACACTGGAACAAAGGTGGGTATTGAGACTATCGTCCCACCATGAAGGCCTGAACGAAGACATCCCCTGGAGTAGTCTTGTAATTATTTGATACTTTACAGTGATAGCGACCAGCTGGATAGTTTTTTCCTCTCCCCCCCTTGGTCTTTACTTTATGGGTGAGATTAAGAGCCTTCTATCACTAGAAACACTTTTTGTTGTAATTACGTCCAGGATGGGCCTGTCTGCCCCGACTTATTACAGTCTCTACTCCACATGATTATACCACCTTCTGCACCATGTGGTTAATATACGGCTGATTCAGGATGTTGTTGCCCAGATATACTCTTAGCCTCCATACTGAATAATTATACCACTCAACACACCATGCGATTGATATACATACACTCCATAACTCGATCGTTCGGGCTCCACACCTCAGCGTCACATCAACAGCTAACACAGAGTGACGCGGGACGCCCACGATTACAATAACGTTGCCATGACAACAAGCGGGTTTACACTATCGTAAGAACTCCTTACTGTTTACCAATCACACCTCTGCGTCAGATCAATAGCTGACACAGAGTGACGCGGGACGCCCACGATTACAATAACGTTGCCATGACAACAAGCGGTTTTACACAATCGTAAGAACCACTCCTTACTGTTTACGAATCACGTGTACCCCCCACGTCACTTCCAGGTAATGATGCGGCACGCTCCACTACACATGAGCGTCTCCAGGCGAACTCCCAAGCTCATCTGACCGGAAGGATACTCTGCTTACTAGTCTTTACCCTTCCGATCAATTAGTTGGTTCTCGTCCCCCATTGGCTCCCCACCGCTATGAATTCGACCCGCCAGGTTCTGACAGTGTCCACCGAGCCGGCGCGGACACAGGGTAGGTGGGAAGGTGTCCCGCATTGCGGACTTGAGTAAGTAATCCTTGAAGTCGTGACACCTTTACTTCCGCGTTCTACTAGATGCGGATTTTGTCCTGGTATTTTTCTGGGATACGCTCTTTTTTAACAACAGATCCCTGCGGCTACATTGTCTTCCTCCTCCATCTTGTGCCCCCCCCCCCCTCCTTTTTTGTGCTTACAGGACACTGTACTATTCGGTGTCTCCTTCCAGCGCCACCTCGTTGAAATTTGCAGCCTTGCTCTGCAGGGTGAGTTGATTATTCCAATTAACCTTTTGATCCCTTAGTTTTGTTATGATTATTCCCCGTAGTAGGCAAATTGTAGTTTCTACAAGAGCACTCATCACACTATGGGCACGATTAAGTCACTATTAAAGTTGTTCTAACATATCGCTACCACACAGTTGGCCACCACTGTAATATGAATACTGCATGACACCCACTGGTTGCAGTTTTTTTAAAGGCGATTTCTGCGATACCTATGTTATCAAGTTGATTGTTTGATATGTATGTTTGTCCCCCTGTATTTCCTTTGCAGGCGTTTTATCTCCCCTCCATAAGTAACCACTTATTTGGGTGATGTACCAGTGGTAAGTGCCCCACTAGTCGCTACCACTACCAATAAGTGTGTGAAGTACTTGGTCCTGAAGAATTGCGGTTACATTTAACCAATTGCAAGAAACATGTTGACCACACATCACTATAGCGTAAAACAGACATCACAACTGTAGTATTACGCACGTTATTGTTTTTAATTAAGAGTGGGACCCCCTCTATTAAATAAACTTTGTTACTTAGGATTCCCACTACTTACTTTTAACACACTTTTTTCACCACACACTTTTTTCACCTTAGGGCCCTCACCTGCACTCACCTACCAGCAACTAAAAGGAATAAAGATCTCCACTAAAAGGCGCCACTAAGGTCGCCGATCGGGGATTGCAGCGCCGCCCCGATTCGGAGCAGACCTAATGACGAAACTTGACATCTGGGCCACGTGCTGACGATATATGACAGCCAGTCTGCCGGATGTGTGAGGGTCTTTTTCCTAAAAGGAGGATTCTCCTCCTGACTGTGTGGACTCATACATCTCTCTACTAGCTCTCTTTGAGGAACTGCATACCTTTGTATTCATATACTTTCACTTGGGCCTTGTATGCTGGACCTCTTATAAATAGCCCTTGTTCCTTCCTTCTTTGGTTCATATTCAGCACGGGGTTGCCTCATAGGAACTAGATAGGATACCAAGGACTTTTCACAATTGTGAAGCCTTGGCCCATATATACCATATAAGGCGTGAAACTCCACTTGCCTTAGCTATTCTTGGTATTTTCACTTTCTTTCTCCCTTTTTTTTTGGATAGATCAACTGCTCCTATCCGCACATTGACCCAATACTCAACCATGGACGACTGTCAAGGTTTGAGTTTTGGTGATGATATCGCCGCAGAAATCCTACGAACACCATCTCTTTTGGGGCCAGATAACAGCTCTGCTTCTGGAGCCCAATCAGACGACTTAATGACTCCTACCGCCCTTAAGCGGGAATGGCTTAAAATCACATTACACGGGGCCATGATGACAGAATATTTGAGGGCTAATATCGCCCCCAATGGGCTAATTGTAAAAAAATTTCCCCGCCTTTTTCTTGAAGACATGATCTTCAAAAAGGAATGGTCCCTGGTGTCTTGGAAATGCACCAGGGACTGGTTAATACTCATTATTAACACAGCCAAGAGATTAGCGGATGCACTCTTGATTAGAATTCAGAGTGCTGAGGGGGCTGTTAAAGTCTCCCTCACTACCGCAATTTTTAAAACCAAATTGTCTGAAATCAACAATGAAATAGCGGAGAACAAGGAATTCCTAATGAAACAGAAAATAACGAAGTTGCAAAAAGATATAAGGAAGTTCGATAAGGAGAAGGTGTACCCCTACCTAAAGGCGGATTACACATCAACACTTAACAGCTATTCCTCAGATGAGGAGTCTAATGGCTCCAGACGCAATTCTAATACAAGTAGCGACTCCAGTGGGAGTAGTTTCTCTAATAGTCGGAAGAGACAAGGACAACAGAACTATCCCTTCTACCCAATGGCTCCCTTCCAGGGACAATATCAACCGACCCCACCATTCTGGCATTTTCCAAACTTCCAATCTGGTCCCCCTCCACCCCCCTTCTTTCAGCAAGGCCCCCTTTTTTAGGCAGAGGCTGGGGCAGAGGAAGAGGGCGGAGAAGAGGAGACGACAAGAGAGTACACTGGCAGGAGCAACCCACAACATCCATGGAGACCAGGAGCCAAACCAAGAACAAGAGACGCTAATTGTTAACCTCTCTCCTCGCACCCTTGGCGATGCAGAGAGACGAGTACTCCAAAAAGGTTTAGGCTTTGTACCCACACCAAAGGTTGATTCCTTTAGAGAAATGTGTGAAATCCAGGCCTTTTTTCGTAAAGTACGTCTCAAGGCATATTTTCATGACGAACCAGGGGCTCAGTGTGAAGACTCTGGCCTCCATAAACCATCTACTTTTACTCCACATAGCGGGATGGTCCCCAATGAGGTGTTAACTTTCGAACAGGCAGTTCTTAAGGATTGGAAACAGATCAGACCCACCTCTGTCTTCCATAATATCTCCAATGAGGAAGAAGCAGCACTACGGTCACTAAACAATGACCCCCTCATCACCATTAAACAAGCAGACAAGGGGGGCGCTACGGTAATCATGTCAACCAGTGATTATCGCACTGAATGTGAACGCCAACTCAGTGATAGGAAATACTACACTCCTATCCAAGAGGACCCCACCAATTGGCTCAAGACACTGATCACGACTATGGTCTTCCATGCAGAAACCCAGGGCTGGATCACGGAAAAAGAGGCTACTTTTTTAGTCACTGATGAACCAAGAATCCCTTACTTCTACTGCCTGCCCAAAATACAGAAGGGAACCAATCCGGTTCCTGGGAGACCGATCATCTCCGGAATTGGTTCCCTGCTGGAACCTCTTTCCCAATTCGTTGATCACTTCCTCAAACCACTGGTCCAGGATACTCCCTCGTTTCTGAGAGACACTACTGATGTACTCAGGCTTCTTGAAGGTACTCAACACCAGGGAGAAGTTGACTTTCTCATCACCCTGGATGTTGAGGCCCTTTATACAAACATTCCACAAAGGGCAACTCTTGATGTCATAGAGGATATGCTGAGCGGGCTAGATTGGGTATCACCCACCCCCGCCCTTTTATCATTGAGTGTTCATCTCTAGCTCTCACTGAAATTTTTATCGAGTTTGAGGGCCAATTATTCCATCAGATACAGGGCACCTCGATGGGGAGCACCTTTGCCCCGAGTGTGGCCTGTCTCTATATGGCAGCCTTTGAGGAACGAGCCATTCTCAATGAATCGAACCCTTATAGATCAAATATCCTACTATGGAAGAGATTCATTGACAACATCCTGATCATCTGGAAGGGTGACCAGGCCCATTGTGACGAATTTTGCAAATGGATTAACACCTTGAATCCATACCTAAGATTCACAAGCACTATTTCTGACCAACAACTTCCCTTTCTGGACCTCCTGATCCGATTAGATGATCACAAAATGAATACCACACTCCATCGGAAGTCCACTGATAGAAATAGTCTATTACGTTTCGATAGCTATCACCCCCTGGCCCTAAAACAAAATCTACCCTTTGGCCAATTCCTCCGAATCAGGAGGAACTGTAGCTTTGTTACTGACTTTAAAAAGGAATCTAGGGTCCTGACAAACAATCTCCTCCAGAGGGGTTATCAGAGTCGAGATATCAGGAGATCTTACAAGCGTGCCCGCAATAACAACAGGGAAGGGTTACTTGAACCAAGAGAGAAAAAGACTGATGACTGCCTCACGTGCGTGACCACCTACACTCCTAATTCATTCCAACTCAAGAAAATTATCAAAAGACATTGGGGCATCCTTCACACCGGGGAACTCTCTATGTCGAACCCCCGGATTGCGTTCAAACGCACCACTAATCTAAAGGAGAGACTGGTACACACGAGACCCAAACAATCTAAGAACACCACACAGTCCACTTTATGGGACCTTCCCCCTGTCACAGGTCACTACCCCTGTGGTTCCTGTGTGGTCTGCCCACTAACCAAAGTAACTAAGAACATTGAATTTTCCAACGGGGTCACGTGGGAATGCAGAACACACACCAATTGCAATACCTCTAATTGCATTTATTTAATAACTTGTCCATGCAATCTCCCCTACATAGGGATGACGACGAGACCAGTAAAAACCAGGATCATCGAGCATCGGAGTAACTTCCGGTGTAAGAAAGTGAATACGAAGATGTCTACACATTTCTTTGAGAAAAAACATTCTCCCGATTCTCTACAGTGGACAGTTCTTCAATCCTTCAAAAATATCAAAAAAGCTAAATTATTCACACTGGAACAAAGGTGGGTAATGAGACTATCGTCCCACCATGAAGGCCTGAACGAAGACATCCCCTGGAGTAGTCTTGTAATTATTTGATACTTTACAGTGATAGCGACCAGCTGGATAGTTTTTTCCTCTCCCCCCCCCTGGTCTTTACTTTATGGGTGAGATTAAGAGCCTTCTATCACTAGAAACACTTTTTGTTGTAATTACGTCCAGGATGGGCCTGTCTGCCCCGACTTATTACAGTCTCTACTCCACATGATTATACCACCTTCCGCACCATGTGGTTAATATACGGCTGATTCAGGATGTTGTTGCCCATATATACTCTTAGCCTCCATACTGAATAATTATACCACTCAACACACCATGCGATTGATATACATACACTCCATAACTCGATCGTTCGGGCTCCACACCTCAGCATCACATCAACAGCTAACACAGAGTGACGCGGGACGCCCGCGATTACAATAACGTTGCCATGACAACAAGCGGGTTTACACTATCGTAAGAACTCCTTACTGTTTACCAATCACACCTCTGCGTCAGATCAATAGCTGACACAGAGTGACGCGGGACGCCCACGATTACAATAACTTTGCCATGACAAAGAGCGGTTTTACACAATCGTAAGAACCACTCCTTACTATTTACGAATCACGTGTACCCCCCACGTCACTTCCAGGTAATGATGCGGCACGCTCCACTACACATGAGCGTCACCAGGCGAACTCCCAAGCTCATGTGACCGGAAGGATACTCTGCTTACTAGTCTTTACCCTTCCGATCAATTAGTTGGTTCTCGTCCCCCATTGGCTCCCCACCGCTATGAATTCGACCCGCCAGGTTCTGACAGTGTCACCCGAGCCGGCGCGGACACAGGGTAGGTGGGAAGGCGTCCCGCATTGTGGACTTGAGTAAGTAATCCTTGAAGTCGTGACACCTTTACTTCCGCGTTCTACTAGATGCGGATTTTGTCCTGGTATTTTTCTGGGATACGCTCTTTTTTAACAACAGATCCCTGCGGCTACATTGTCTTCCTCCTCCATCTTGTGCCCCCCCCCTCCTTTTTTGTGCTTACAGGACACTGTACTATTCGGTGTCTCCTTCCAGCGCCACCTCGTTGAAATTCGCAGCCTTGCTCTGCAGGGTGAGTTGATTATTCCAATTAACCTTTTGATCCCTTAGTTTTGTTATGATTATTCCCCGTAGTAGGCAAATTGTAGTTTCTACAAGAGCACTCATCACACTATGGGCACGATTAAGTCACTATTAAAGTTGTTCTAACATATCGCTACCACACAGTTGGCCACCACTGTAATATGAATACTGCATGACACCCACTGGTTGCAGTTTTTTTAAAGAAGATTTCTGCGATACCTATGTTATCAAGTTGATTGTTTGATATGTATGTTTGTCCCCCTGTATTTCCTTTGCAGGCGTTTTATCTCCCCTCCATAAGTAACCACTTATTTGGGTGATGTACCAGTGGTAAGTGCCCCACTAGTCGCTACCACTACCAATAAGTGTGTGAAATACTTGGTCCTGAAGAATTGCGGTTACATTTAACCAATTGCAAGAAACATGTTGACCACACATCACTATAGCGTAAAACAGACATCACAACTGTAGTATTACGCACATTATTATTTTTAATTAAGAGTGGGACCCCTCTATTAAATAAACATTGTTACTTAGGATTCCCACTACTTACTTTTAACACACTTTTTTCACCACACACTTTTTTCACCTTAGGGCCCTCACCTGCACTCACCTACCGGCAACTAAAAGGAATAAAGATCTCCACTAAAAGGCGCCACTAAGGTTGCCGATCGGGGATTGCAGCGCCGCCCCGATTCGGAGCAGACCTAATGATGAAACTTGACATCTGGGCCACGTGCTGACGATATATGACAGCCAGTCTGCCGGATGTGTGAGGGTCTTTTTCCTAAAAGGAGGATTCTCCTCCTGACTGTGTGGACTCATACATCTCTCTACTAGCTCTCTTTGAGGAACTGCATACCTTTGTATTCATATACTTTCACTTGGGCCTTGTATGCTGGACCTCTTATAAATAGCCCTTGTTCCTTCCTTCTTTGGTTCATCATCTATGTAGTGCCTCCAGAACAGAATCTTCCTGATGAATGGGTTGTTGTTGTTCAGAATATGGGTTTCTCGAAGTTGCTCACATATAATCCTGCTACACTAGGGGTGAACGTGCTGCCCATGGAAGTTCTGTGGCATTGTAGGTAGAGACTCCCCTCATATTCAAAAAAGTTTTCTGTCAAGGCCATGCAACAGCACTCCAGTACAAAGTGCCGTGGTGTTCTGTGTGGCCACTCTTGCAAGAAGAGTATCTCTTCAATGGTCTGCAAGGTTTTTACTTGTGGGAGGCTCGTATACAAACTCTCGATGTCGAGGCCTACAAGGCACATCGAGTCCTCTTGGTATGGTTGGTCTTTTAATACATTCAGCAGGCCTCTAGTGTCCTTGAGGTAGGTGGGGGTTCTTTGCACCAAGGGTTTCAGAAAATAGTCTGCAAACTGGGAAAGGAGCTCTAACACTGAACAACTCTGAATTCTGCAGCCAGACTCATCATAGGCTTACGAAAACATGGCCACATCTCGCCAGATCTAATCCTACTCAACTGGCTTTCCCTTAATGCAAGGATCAGGTACAAGATAGCCAGCTTGATGCACAAAGCACTGCATCAGAACACGCCCACATACGTGGCAAATAAACTTGAGCTATCGGGTGGGAATCGCGCCGTAAGAAGTTCAAACACGCTATTGCTGAAACCACCAAAGTTCAAAAAGAAAAGAATCTACAAACGCGTCTTCTCCGGTCTTGCTCCGAAATTATGGAACCCTCTCTGGACCGAAATCTGAACCAACCCCTCGACTTCTGCATTAAAAAAAGAGGGCAAAAGTTTGCTCCTGAACAGCTACATGCAACATTAGTCCTACAGTCATACAAACTATCTGAAATTACCTTTAAACCTTGCCCTACATTAACTACTATGCAATGTGCATCTTGGGTTAACTACTTATATGCCTTTTTATGTCTGCAATACACAACTGCTGTATCCATGTACCTATCTATTATGTTGAACAATGTGCATCTTGGGTTAACTGCTTATATGCCTATTTATGTCTGCAATACGCATCTGCTGTATCTGCGTATTTATCTATTATGGTTTCCTGTACTGGTTTAACCAGCCGGCTTCCATATAGAGCACTCTGATACCCTGCGTGGTCATGTTTGCGCTTTATAAAACTTTCAAAATAAATAAATTATTATGTTCAAAGGGTATATGATGTCATTTCCTCTACCCCTGGCATTTTGATGAATCAACGTCCATGATTTGCATGCAAAAACAAATTGCACCATTCTGAGTTTCACAGAAGAAGAGAGGAAAATCTGTTTATTAATGTGTTCTCACCCAAACTGAGGTGCTGACTTCACCCAGTCTACACTGCTAAAACTGTTACTCACCAACAATCGATGAAATAACTGAAAAGAAAATTATACTGCTAGCGTGCAAAGCAGCTCTATGGTCTCACAGAGCAGGGCACAGTTCACCACCAGGAGGCACTTACCAGTAGTCATCTGAGTAGAGGAAAGTTATAAATGTCTTGTAGAAACCCAAAAGTTTACATGTTATGTCATGTTGATTAATTTTCTAAAGCACTGGAATACCTAAGGGTGTCCTGGTGCTAGCTTTATTGGCAGTGCAGAGGAACCTAGAGTAACAGAAGTCCTACTTAATATTGAACAACAGCGTGTTCAAAGCTTTCCTGAATGCTAGTTGGTTGGGCAAAGCT
Organism: Triturus cristatus; assembly: GCF_964204655.1. Lineage (NCBI taxonomy): Eukaryota > Metazoa > Chordata > Amphibia > Caudata > Salamandridae > Triturus > Triturus cristatus. Next base: position 1,070,638,661 of record NC_140582.1, on the reverse strand, counting down.
TTGATATGCCATGGCTGAGAATTCCAAGCTTTTGTTGCTCCCAACTCAAAGCTTCTGCCTCCCCAAGCTGCCCGTTTGAACCTGGGGACAACTGCGAGTTTGGCTGATGCAGACCTTAGGGTCCTGCCTGGGGTACACCATTTAAAAAAGTTTTTTACAAAATCTTATCCTAGGTCCTGTAACACTTTGTAAGCGATTCAGAGTGCTTTTAAGGTGATTGTCTGTGTTCTGGGGAGCCAGTGCAGTTTCTTAATTGATTTGGAGACCAAGTGATATTTTGGAAACTTCAGTAGAAGTCAGGCTGCGCATTCTGCTGGGTTTGCAGTTTATTCAGTACATATTGGTGTGCATTGAGAAGTAGCCCATTACAATAATCTTACCTAGATATCACCAATGATGTGACAAGCGTTTTTTGAAGATTAGCTGGAATGTAGGGTAAAATCTTCTTTATTTATCTTACAGTAAAAAAGGCTGAAGAGGTCACTGCATTAACATGATCAGTAAAGCTCAGTCTGTCAGCTATTAAAACACCCAGGTTGCAGGTTGTGCTGACCAGTGTGGGGAGTGAGACCAGTTCCTATTTCCACCAAGTCAAGGTAAAACACGTTGGTCTTTCCAGAATTGATTTTTAAATAATTCACATTTATCCGTGTTTTGACCACCTGCATGCATTAATGGAATTTGGGTCCAATGCCACAGGCTTTGCTGGCCAGGGCATTGACAATTTGTGTGTCGTCTGTGTAGGATGCAAAAGAAAAGGTGAAGGATTTTATTGAATCAGCCAGCGAAGTAATGTAAGCATTAGAAAGGGTCAGACTGAGCTGGAACCCCTGAGGGACCCAGCAAGGTAGGGAAGAAGACAGTGAAACAAGATCCCCCAGTCAAATTGACTACTCTCTGCCAAGGAGAAAGGAGTTTAGCAGATCCCAGGCTGCTCCAGTGATCCTGATGTTAGCTAGGTGCTCCATCAGCAGCCCTTGATTAACGGTATCAAAGGACACTGATAGATCGAGCAGGATGAGAGCTGCCCTTCCTCCCTAGTCGAGCATCAGCCTAATCTCCTCTGTAGCTTTAATCAATGCTTTCTCCGTTTCTCCGTACTGTGGCCACTACAGAAGCCAAATTGGGTACAGTACAGGAGATTTTTGATTGGATGTGATCAACAAGTTTTCTCTTCATGATCTTTTGTCAGTCTTCGCTGGTAGAGGTAAGCAGGAGATGAGGCAGTAACTATTGGGATCCAAAGGATCCAAGGTCGATTTTTTGTATTAGGGGAAGCACTGAGGCTTTCTTCCAATAGGAAGGGAAGGAGCAAGTCTTGAATATTAGTTAAAAAATGTCCCTTAGCTTAGAGGCGATAGTCTCAACTGCTCGCTTGGCAAACCTAGGGGTGCAGCGATCTTGCAGGGATCCAGATTTTGTGGATCTGATTAATCTTGTAACTTCCTCAATGGAAAATGGGGCAGACTTGCTCAGAGTTTTAAGCTCAGCTAAAGACTTTGAGAAGGACATATGGGGAACAACCTTTACAACGCAACTTTTACAACGCACTACCATTACAACGCATTTTTTACAACGCATAATCCATTACAACGCATGATATTACAACGCATGACACTACAACGCATTTTTAAAAACTACCTTTACAACGCATTCCATTACAACGCATACTACCATTACAACGCATACCATTACAACGCATAATATTACACTATACTATCCAACACTTACCCTACTGATGCACCCCCTGGAGTTAGAATAGTAATTTTTACCCATATACTATCCAACACTTACCCTACTGATGCACCCCCTGGAGTTAGAATAGTAATTTTTACCCCTATACTATCCAACACTTACCCTACTGATGCACCACCTGGAGTTAGAATAGTAATTTTTACCCCTATACTATCCAACACTTACACTACTGATGCACCCCCTGGAGTTAGAATAGTAATTTTTACCCCTATACTATCCAACACTTACCCTACTGATGCACCCCCTGGAGTTAGAATAGTAATTTTTACCCCTATACTATCCAACACTTACCCTACTGATGCACCCCCTGGAGTTAGAATAGTAATTTTTACCCCTATACTATCCAACACTTACCCTACTGATGCACCCCCTGGAGTTAGAATAGTAATTTTTACCCCTATACTATCCAACACTTACCCTACTGATGCACCCCCTGGAGTTAGAATAGTAATTTTTACCCCTATACTATCCAACACTTACCCTACTGATGCACCCCCTGGAGTTAGAATAGTAATTTTTACCCCTATACTATCCAACACTTACCCTACTGATGCACCCCCTGGAGTTAGAATAGTAATTTTTACCCCTATACTATCCAACACTTACCCTACTGATGCACCCCCTGGAGTTAGAATAGTAATTTTTACCCCTATACTATCCAACACTTTCCCTACTGTTGCACCCCCTGGAGTTAGAATAGTAATTTTTACCCCTACACTATCCAACACTTACCCTACTGTTGCACCCCCTGGAGTTAGAATAGTAATTTTTACCCCTACACTATCCAACACTTACCCTACTGTTGCACCCCCTGGAGTTAGAATAGTAATTTTTACCCCTACACTATCCAACACTTACCCTACTGTAGCACCCCCTGGAGTTAGAATAGTAATTTTTACCCCTATACTATCTAATACTTACCTTAAATGTAATTTAATATTATGCGTTGTAATGGTATGCGTTGTAAAGGTAGTATGCGTTGTAATGGTAGTGCGTTGTAAAGGTATTTTTTAAAAATGCGTTGTAGTGTCATGCGTTGTAATGTCATGCGTTGTAATGGATTATGCGTTGTAAAAAATGCGTTGTAAGTGCATGCGTTGTAATAGTGTGCGTTGTAACGTCATACATCCGGACATATTGCTGGATGATGGAGGGGTCATGGTTGAAAACCTATTGTAAACTGCTTCGACTTGTGGTAAGAAGAAGTTGGTCAAGGAATTGCAGAAGGGTTGACTTATGTTTGTAAGTTTTTTGTTGTGTCTGAGGTCAACTTAATGACTATTTGGAACAGTTCTTTTTGTAGAATGTTTTCCTGCTTCTATTTTTTTGGTAAAATAGGAAGCTTTTTCCTTTACGATTATGGCCTTGCAAGCTGCCAAGCAGATCTTATATTTGGCCCTCTCTCCCTCCTTGTTGCCTTTTTTCCATCTCTTTTCCTGTCTTCTACAACATTTTTTATAGGCTTTTAGCTCTTCTGAGAACCAGGGAGCAGAGATATTGTGCTTGAATAATTTGACCGGTGCCAGGGAGTTAGCAACCGGATCTAGCTAATGAGTGTACTGAGAGACAGCTGTGACTATGTCCTCAGAGTAATCAGGTAGCGAGTCGTCTAGCATTTTGGAAAATAGGTCGGTTGAATTTTATGCCAAGCCCGGGAAGACATCATAGTCGGGTGGGCTTTGGCGACATGGCCAGGTTGACTGTGATTTATGTCTGTCCATTCTAAAGGATGTATGCTTATATTACCTAGTGATGTAATGTTGATGAAAATCCCTTCTAAGGTGTGTCCTGTCTGATGTTTGAGGCCACAACAACTTGAGCGAGACCAAGACCTGCCAAAGTCTGTAAGAGTGCTACTGTGTCCTTGTCTGAGAGCGGCTCTAGGTAGAAATTAAAGTCACCTAGGACCGTATAGTCAGTGGATAAAATGTTGGCCTCAGTTGCAATTGTTACCTTTATCTATAAACCAATTGCTGCTGGTAGTAGGTGGGAGATTGTGCCGCATGTGGCAATGTCTACAAATATAATAGAAGATAACAACATTGTAAGTTGACTATTGAGCACTATAATCAGATTCACTAAAGTCCTCATCACAAATCACTCAGAGCTGTATCCCTTCCTTGGGGTACCGCGCCAGGCAATTCTGAGTATCCTGCTGTTCTTGATCCAGGATTACAGGGCGTGGGAACACCGGCCCCATTTTAACTCAGAGAAGGTGAAACATTTCTCTGGAAGAGGCCCAGAATAGGGAACAACTGCGATGTTTGACCTAATCCCTCCAGACCCCACAGTGGCCTGCCACTCATGATACACTGAAACTGGTTTAGAGATACCAGCCAGAATTATTCCCCCCTCCATTTTGGGCCATCTCTTAATGAAGACTTTGGTCAATTCATTCCCACCCATTTGCGCCAGAAAGAATTTTTGTTGCCGCATTAGACGGTCAGATGCAATGCAGCTGTAGCCTTTATAAATGTATTTTATCAGGGGTGAAAAGAAATTTGCATATACAAAAACTTCCCTAGGGCCTTGAATCGGGGAAGACATGTTTTCACTGGAGTGAAATTGCGCACGATTCCACGAGAGCAAAATGCTGTTTGTTTTATGACCAACGGAGACTGTTTTGAGCGAAAAGTATATTACAGGAACCCTAAAACCGTGGATGAGAGGGAAAAAAAGTCTTCTGTCAGTATCTTGTGGGACTTCTGAACATAAGTTATGCCCTTGTCTTCAGTTTCACAGGGGATACTGTCAAGTACTCTTCACAAAATGTCACGTAATTTCGTGTAATTCCCATAAAATATCACAAACAGTTACCGATTTCGCCTTCCCTTAGGCACATTCCTTTTTTACAAAAATGACTCTTAATGTCTGTAATAACATATTACGCTTGATACAAACATCTTTGCTGCTGCTTGGCACCAGACACAATTTTTACCACCGGGCCCATGGAGCCAGAGTACATGAAATGTCCAGACAGTTGTTTTGTGTTTTTACCTGTGTTAGCTTGCGCGGAATGTTACATATTTGTAAGATGCGTCCGGTTTTACCTCATTCATTTTTGGGCCAGTCAATGCTGTTTTACCACAGCAGAAATCAATGTAGACCAAAATATATATAAATATTGATTTTGCTGTCACAAAATACCACAAAACGTAAAGGCACAACACTGAAAACCACTCAAACATTCGTTAAATGTTGCTAAATAGCACAGTGGGTAAAAGAGTAGATTTTACCATCATTTTGGGGGAGGAGTTAGTGTATTTCTTGAATCACAGCCATTGGGTTTGCATTCAGCCCTTCCAATTACAGTGCTCCCATTTCCAGCAAAGTTACTATTTAGTTGCACAAAACGAATAGCCCTGGGGCAGTTTCAAGGTAGGTAATGTCATGACACGCCAAATTAAACCACACATGGGACAAAAATAAACCCGGCACATACTTCTGCCCCCTTCACTTCATTTTCCTGGCTGCTGGCAGAGTGTAAACTTGTCTGAGAGATATTCAGATGCCCAGAAGGATTTCTGCACTGAAAACCATTAATGAGCCCAGGCCAGATTTCTTTCAAGGACTCTTTCTAAATTAGATTTGCGGTGGCGCGCATTAACGAAGAAATACACTGCTGTTTTCAGGCCTGGCCCTTCATGCTTCTCAACTCTTCACCAGAGATTAAAGTGATACCACAGATAGTGCCAGAACATAATTCCATTCCTAAAAGTAAATTGCATTAGTTGTTTTCAGTTTTGAGCTGTCTGTTTTTGGAGACTGTACTCCTAAGAATACTGTTGTATTTTGCATGCACTCTAAATGAGGAGAATAGTATACTCTTTGTGAAAGAAAGTAAACATAGGTGTTTTCTTTGATTTACCTTTGTGGCCGCAGTGTATTGCTTGTGAATGTGCTCTTTGCTTCATTGAACACAAAGGACTCATTGAAGTCAGCCATTTCGAACACGTAGTCCTTTTGTGACCTTTTTTTGTGGCTTTTGATAGGTATGTCAAACAACTTTTCTGTCAAAGTGTATCTGGCTGCCAGAATGGATTCATATTATTTCACTCAGGCATCTCTCTCTTCATAATGGCCTTGGTATATTGGGCAGCGTTAATGACCGCCGTATACCTCCATTGGAAACAAAGATCAAATTCACTGCAGGAACTAACAGAGAATGTTCATACCAGACTGTTAGGAATTTGATATCTGACTGTCAGAGTATGCACCCTGTACAAGCAGGAACCACAATCCTAGTCAGGGTAAGCTAGCTTGGCATAGAGCAATCAGGCTTATCTAAAGAGGCAATGTGTAAAGTATTTAGTGTCTATGCTACACACACACAGAGTAACACTATGAAAACATCACAATAGGATTCCGTACAGGTTTAGAAAAACAGATTATTATATTCTGAACAAAAAAAGACCAAAACGACAAAAATCCAATAAGTAAAAGTTGAGATATGAATTTTAAAAGAGTAAGTGTAAAAATCGCGCTATGGCGGAGCAAAGTCAACAGTTCAAGCCAACCACAATGGAGCACAGGCCGGGGAAAAGAGCTACACAGGCCTGGTGAACAGAGTACCTTGATCCTAGTTGCAACAGCGAGATGCAGGGTGTACACAAGCGATGTGTCGATGTCAGGCCCACAGTTAAGGTGATGCGTCGATTTTCTTCACGCAGTGATGGCGATGTGTTGGGGTCCACTAAGTGAAGCAGCAGTTCGGAGTGCGATGGTTCCGAAGACGATGTGCCGGGTTAATCCACGCTGGAGGGATGATGCATTGATCTTCACGCAGTGGCGACAATGCGTTAATTCCAAAGCAGTGGTTCCGAATGTGATGCATCAGTTCTGAGAGCGATGTGCCAGGTTCTACTCTCACAGCAGGGTGAATGTGCCAGTTCTGCTACACACAGACTGGAGATGCATCAATTTCCATGATGCAAGTATCTGGGACCACTTCCAGTGAACCAGACACAAGAGTCGATGTAGAGACTTTGATATGCCTGAGTCTCACGCAACAGGAGGCAAGCCAACAAGCCCTTGGAGATCACTTCAGTTGCAACGCGAGATAGGTTATTGTTATCAAAACTCTTGCTATTTGAAGTGTTTCTACCCTTGAGCTACGTAACGCATTATGTTAAGGCCCTGTGTCCCAGTACCCATCCCATAAGCCTCTACATGTACTGCCCACACAACACACACACACACACCCTCACCCTCCCATACGGTCAGATCCATCTGTGCGCGTGGCTGAGGTGCCGCCCAACGTCTGTCCAGCTCTCCCAATGAATCTCCCAAAAAGCGGGAGGGGGGGCATCTACCACTCCCCTCTCGCCCCCAAGAGATCACCCGCCTGTAACTGGCAACTCCCTGCTTTGCAACCTGTCCACACGTCAGCAGTCGTGCTTACCAGGGGCCTGAGAGAAAGGAAGCGGCTGGTCACTTCTTGGCGCTGCATTTTGAGAACCACCCCTCCTCCCCTCTCACACTATCCAGTATTCATTTGGTTCTAAAACAACTTCTTCGTGCCCCAGCAACCTAACATGTTAGAACCTAGGACTTTTTTTCTTATTTTTAAAGGGCCTGTGCATAATTTTAAATGAAATCATCTAGCAGAACTTAAAATTATGTAAATTCCACAAGTGCAACACATTTTGCTGCAGGATTTACCTCCTAATTCATTTGGTGATTGGACTGGTACTCTGGCGCTACGTGCCACCTCTGCCTCGGCTCTCCTCACGAATTTGGCGGCTTCCGCTTGCCGACATCTACAAGCGGCAGGGAAAGCGTTCGCTTTCACTTCCGCTTGGAAAACAAAGAAGCTTGCGAGTGGTGCTTTCAATTATCGCGCCCGTGTCTGGGCACGATAATTGAAACCACATGGCCTGCCTTTGGAGCAATGTGTCCGCCTTTGGCCTATTGCGTGGAGGTTTAGGAACTTCTTCAATGCGGGGATTGTGGGTTTGTGTTACATTTGCAGAAGCATCTAGAAAATGAGTAATAGGTGACCATAAACATTCTCGTTTTATAGCAAGGGATATGGGAATTTAGAGATTTTTTTAAAGTGCTGTGTGTCACCTTTGGTTACTTTGGAAATCAAACATGTCAGAATTCAAGCAAGGTTCTGAATTATATCATTGGAAGGGATCGCACCACACTTAGGGGCCTATAAGAGTGGTTGGCGCTAGACAGGCGGAAAAATGCATGTTACCGCCCGCGAGCAGCGGACCTCACGCCTGCCATATTAGTATGGCCAAACATAGCCCATTTCCTGTGCGACGCGAACCGCCATCAAAGTGCGTCTGCTACCGCGGCGGTATGACGCAATGGAGACTCACCACCGTGCGGAATGACGTCCGTCCCGCTCCACAAATTAGGATGCCCCAAACAAGCAGTCGCACCGCCGCGGAGAAACTGCCCAAACAGACACGGCAGAAGCTAGACAGCAGAGCGCGAAACCTGAGTCCCGGTCCACACCACCCGGACACGACCGCAATTTACCCAGCCCTACACGTTTTTCTGGTGCTGTACCTGATACATCACCAGCAACTCATGGACCGCCGCGGACGCCGCCGCCGCCGCAGGTACGCAATAACACAACCACAACACACAATTCATGGACTGATACAAGGTCCAAATCCACATCAGACACCCTGGTGGGGACAGGAACACATCCACAAGTGTACCCACACATGACCCACCTGCCACAAAGTCACCCCTCCGCATCCAGGACACACATTTTCCACGATCATGCAGCAATGTCCCGGTCACATCACCGCAGCGGTGACGACAAGGGAATACATGCGCACAATGCAGAAGGCAGGCCAGCGCCAGGCATGGGCAGCGCACAAAGAGCACAGGGCTACACCTCCACCCTCCACACACTAGGTTCCCCGAAGGCACATGCCATGTGCCCCTCCTGTGCACCCACATGCACAACAACAAGGCAGGTGAATCCACACCCTGCACCACACACCAAACAACCAGGGTGACAGCCACAGCAGGAGCGGCTGCAGAGGAACACACAGCACAGAAACACAGGCCCAGGGCAACACACAAGCCACAACAACACCACACTCATGGCAATAAAAATGAGTACAAGCACTATATGAACACACACACACATACAAGGAACAAACATCCTACTGGACACACAGCCTGCCAATTCACACAGACATACCCCACACTGACACACAGACACATTCACACACCACATGCCACCAGCAATGGAGCACAACAAATAGGAAAGCCTAAGTGAGGTGCACCCAAATGGAAGGCCATGGAGACAACCAACAAGCATGTGCACATCACATGCAAGATAAGGAACATAGAACAACATCCTCAGCCCATCAAAGCACACATGACTGGCACAGTGAGTGAAATCAAACCACATACAGCTCAGTGCAACAATCCAGGGAGACAGCAAGGCAACCCATGTATAGGCACAAGGATGAAAGGAAGGCCCAGAAGTCAAACTGTGAACAGCCACACATATGTATACACAGGGCCCATTGGCACACTCCATGACTGTCAAACACTAGCAGGAATCTACACACATACCCCCCTCACACCAGCAGCACACAACACCAGCGTCAAACACACTGAAGGGTGGCAATATTTTCCAGTCAAGTTTCAGGCAAACAATCACACACCCTGGGGGTAGCCACAAACATCAAACACACACAGGGGGGATGCCAGAACAAATGTCTGCACAAAAACAACAGACAAACACATAACCCAACTGAAACACACACAGAACCACAACAAGAACAGACATGCCCTGTGCAGCTAAACTGTGGCAAGGCAATGGGAGCACAGACAAAACAGGAGAGCACAACCTCATCAGTCAGGAACAATGCACAGACAACATACCACGACACAGACAAGAAGTGCACCATCACAGAAAACCACAGCCACATCAAACAAACAACAGATGCACAGGCAGAAAAATCACATAGCAAACACAGCATGACATCAGGGGAAGCACACCAGGCAATGACAAGGCAACATACACCCACAGCACTGCATGCACAACAAGCAGTGTGTGCACGCCAAGCATACCAGCCCCACACAGATGTGAGTGACATAACATTAACTCACACAACACGGATCAGCACAGCACAAAGACAACATCACACCAAGGAAGTGAAGCAGTTCCACAGCTAACACACATACATTCAACACAACACCAACAGATGCACAAGTCTGGGACAGAAAGGTGGAAACAACTTGACCAGAGGACTGGGCAGCATACACAGTTGAAGTGCATATGAGCAACCATGACTGCCAAACAGCACAAGAACATCACATATAACCTATTGGGGAAATGTCCTGAGTGACACATTGCTCCTGGCCAAAGAACTGCATCACAAAGCACAGTGTCAAAAATGAAGTGATGGGGAGGCACACACACATGTAAACCAAGGGGACAGCTGACATCGAAGTGAAGTGTTTTGCATGTCAGTAGGGGACATGGCAGGAGTGTACCATACACATATAGAGGGAGTGCAGACTCACAATGGGTAGGCATCTGAAGCACAGATAGGGGATGGTATGACACCACACACAACATGCCAAACTAGAGGCAAAAAGGCTCCATGTGACAGAAATGCATGAGAAAACACAACCACAATGGCAGTGTGGAGCAGCAGGTCTGCACAGTCTCCACAAACAGCATCAAGACACATGGATGATCAACAAAACACAACACTGACTTGCCAGTCACACACTCTGCATACTCACAAGTGACAAAAACAACAAGTTTGAGTCAGCCAGAACTGCAAGTACACACCAACACACTGCACAGTGCACAACATACAACTCACACATGTGCATACAACCACATCCACAGGGCTGAACAATCAAAACAACAGGCACTCAACTCCTGGGTGACACATGTGTGTAGTTGACAATGCAGGGGCACACACACATCAACACTCCTGACAAAGTCATCCCTTCACACTGCATACTTCTTGACCACCCAAGAGCACACATTGAAAGTAGGCCATGGGACTAGGATGACTGGCCATCACAAGATGACCACACACATACACTACTGGGCACCCATAAAGGAAGAACACACATACATGATGACTCTGACCAGCCTGCCTGCAATCCTGTGGATATAATCCCACTCTGTGCTGGCAGTGCCCCCCAACCTGACATGTGTACAATATAGCCAACATGAACAAATTAAGAAAATGACAACTGCTTTCCATTTAAAATCGACATCATTGCCCCCACAAGTATCAGGGTCAGGAAGAACTGAAGTCCCTGTCACCCCTGTAAAAAATAGAATAAGTGAGCCAAGACATTGGCTGTGTTGAAGTGGCACACAGAGCATGTGGCACAGTAAACCATATATACACAGCAAAATAACTGTATTCAGTAAGGACACTGACAAAACAGACAACAGGAGCAATTGTCTTTATTCACATATTGCACAGATAGGCACCAAGAGTAGAGAAGAGCAAGGCACAAAATGCAGAGTAAGTCCATGAGAAGCTGCACAGTCAAGGGCAAAACAGCATGACCAGTGGCCAGTTCAGGGTGCAGAATATGTCCATGAGAAGCTGCACAGGTACGGGCAAAAGAGCAAGACCAGTGGCCAGTTCAGGGTGCAGAGTAAGTCCATGAGATGCTGCACAGGCAAGGGAAAAACAGCAAGGCCAGTGGCCAGTTCAGGGTGCAGAGTATGTCCATGAGAAGCTGCACAGGCAAGGGCAAAACAGCAAGGCCAGCAGCCAGTTCAGGGTGCAGTGTATGTCAATGAGAAGCTGCACAGGCAAGGGCAAAACAGCAAGGCCAGCGGCCAGTTCAGGGTGCAGAGTGGGTCCATAAAAAGCTGCACAGGCAAGGGCAAAACAGCAAGGCCTGTGGCCAAAACTAAGTGCAGAGTATGTCCATGAGAAGCTGCACAGGGAATAGTGGAACACAGCAAAGAGCAACAAGGCCAGTGGCCAAAACGAAGTGCAGAGTATGTCCAAGAGAAGCTGCACAGGGAATAGTTGAACACAGCAAAGAGCAACAAGGCCAGTGGCCAAAACGAAGTGCAGAATATGTCCATGAGAAGCTGCACAGGAAATGTGTGTGACTGTACCTTTCCATGGTCAGCAACACAGTCAGGGGGTAACACTGTGCAGTACAGGCCCACCTGTGTGAGAGACAGGTGTGTGAGGGTGACTACCACTCAGACTTGGCTGTCAGGCGGACTGGGAGCTGGCTGAGTGTCAGTGACTGTTGGAGCACTTGACCGGGGAGAGAGCGGCCCAGCTGAGGTAGAGCTATCAGTGGCTTGGCAAGCCAGAGGGCTGCTTGGACCAGGTGGTGTAGTGGCACGTGGAGGCAGAGTCATGCAGACGTAAGACACAGTGTGGCTGGGAGATTGTGGAGGGGTGCCTTTGCACTTCTTGGGGATCCTAACTGGCTTCCCTGCATTGGGATCAATTAGAAGTGGTGTGGACACAACAGGCACACTCACCACCAAAGCTGCATCAGGTGCAGACGCTGGCACTCCCTCTGGGGATGTGCTGGATCCAGCTGAACGCTTTGCCTGGCTTCGCCTTTGCTCCTCCATCCCCTGTTTACTAAGTGTTACCCCTTTAGTGCCCTCCTACCCCTGCTTCAGTGGGCTTGGAATGGGAGTCGAGGTGGTGGGTGAATCTGCCTTGGAGCCCTTCCTAGGTGTACCCTTGGCATGCACCACCTTCTCAGTGGGCACAGAAACTGTATGCTTCTCTTTGCAAGATGCTTTAGGGACAGGAGAGTCCTTGGCTGGGGATGCCTCTGAGGTATGTGAGCCTGAGGTCTGCTTCTTTGCATTATGGCCCCTTGTGTCGCCTGACGGGCTTTTGTCTTTGCGCTCTGGGGTGGCTTTGGTCTTCTGTGGGGATGGTGTCTGCATCCGGCACCGCTTGGGTTCTTGCTGCTGGGTGCTTTGTGTGCTGTATCATGACTTTGAGGTCTGTGGAGCATGGTCACTATCGTCAGACGTGGCCAATGCCAGGGGTGTGGACAAAGGGACCGGAGCTGGACTGTGAGTATGTGCCTTTTGAAGGGCTGCCGTCACTGTGGAGGACAAAGACTGGACAGTCCGGTGCAGCCCACCCACGTCTCAATGTATGCCCTCCATGAAAGCAACCACCTGTGCCAATTTGTTGTCATGGTCAATGAAGGCATTGAGGAGAGCTGTCTGGCCTACACACAGCTGGTGCAAAAGGTCCACAGACTCAGCATTAATGGCAGCAGGGGGGACAGGGGAAGCGGTGCCCGGGTGAAGGACACTCTTCCCCTCTTACTGGGGCGAACACGGGCAGCACCAGAGGAAGTGGCTGGGAGGGTGGGCACTTGCCGCTGTGTGGTGGAAGATGATGCAGAGTCCCCGTTCCCTGTGCCTGCCAACATGGATGTATCACCGCTGGCATCAGATGATGTGGAACTTTGCGTCTCAGGCTGGGATTCCTCCAGCAGACCCTCTGAGGCGCTGGTGACATCTGTGTCACTGGGCTCCTGTGCAGCTGTTGTGCTTGTTTCACCCCCACTGGTGTCCGTCTCCTGTCCCTCCGTGACCACAGGAGATGCTGCATGAGAGGGAGATGTAGGGTCAGTTCAGTGGCAGCAACATAACAAACATATGCAAGCAAAGTATCACAAAAGATGACTAAATCTACATGTTGCACACCACCCTGTGCAATCACATTGTGCTAACTCACTATATTGACTCAAACAGTGCATGGAAACTGGAAATTCAGGCATAAGTGAGCCATGTGATGACCATACAGCACAACACCCTGCTAGTGGCTCTGTTCAACCAGACACATAAATAGATCTGAGCACACCTAGGGCCATGATGGGGGCACACTACTTGTTGCCACTGACAGATCTGGATGGAGCAGGAACGGACAACACAGACATAGACTACAACATGACATTCCAAAATGGCCATGAGACCATGCCACCCACCATGTTGTACTTTGGGGCACAACGACTGGTGCACATTGGTGTCAGATGTCTAAGCTTCCCAAATCTGAGTGCAGGCAATGGACGCATTGATGAAGGCACACTCAGATCGGGCACACTGCCGTTCCCTCCCATGGGATTCTCCAGACTTCCCCAATGTGGACGATACCTGAAGACCACCACTCAGAATGCAATGGGAATGCACAGTACTCAAATTACCTTAGTAAGTAAAGGTAGGGCAAATGCATAACACCTGCACCCAGCCCAGCAGCCACTTACAAGCCACTGCATCACACTACCAACATCACATAGGCCACTGGCACAGGCTCTGTACACATGCAGCCACTCCCAGCCAAATTCCCCCTTCCCAGAATGCTCACCCCTGGCTTGCTGCTGATGCTCCTTCAAACGTGCATCCAGCTCAGGCTGTGTCACGGCCAAGATGCGGCTCATGAGCGGTGTCATGCTGCGCCGTGCCAACCGCCCAGTGCGAGGAAGCAGCCCCAAGGTCATCTCTGCCATGTTCTTTGCCAGCCGGCTGATGTCGTCCCACCTCTTGTGGCAGTGGGTGCGCCATCAGTTTGAGACACCAAGAGCCCGCACCTTGGCTGCAATGGCCCTCCACACGGCCTTACGCTGGTGTACCTTAAGCTTCAGGCATGGAAGACAAGAGGGGGAAATGATCAGTGACACAGTGTTATGTACCTACATCTCTCAGTACAGTAGCATGATACAGACTCATCACAAATCCACAGATATGTCTAACAGAGACAAGAATACATCTCACATGGTACATCTGCATGGGGAAAGCTGATGTAAATGCATGCAGGTGTGAGGGGGAACACAGTCCCTGCACATCTCACACACATTCAGGATGCCAGCACCTCTGTGTAGCCTGCCCACATCTCCAGTCCATTTTTATGTTGAGCAAGACATACAACACGCATCAACATGTGTATGGGGCTAGACTCAATGTGTCCAAGACTGCACAGCCCTCAATGTCCCTGCCCTGTGAATAGATAACTATGTCATAGATCTCACATTGAGGGACCTGATCTCACAAATCCAAAATCCTTTTCACAAGGCCGGTCGTGTGCAGTGCTAAGATGGCCCATAGCTGGAGTGCAATGAGAAAAGACTGATGTAATACTCTGTAAGTGAAGTGATGTGTCCTTGTCTTTTTGGGCGGGGACTGTGCAGGCCGGCTGGGCTTACACTGAGATGGGCAACAGGGGCACACACAGCCATTCAGCCAAGCAATCACTGTCCTGACTCCTGCATGAACAACTTGCTGCATCACTGTATGGCTGACAACAAAACACAGGTCACTCAAACATACATGTGCAGGCAGGGAAAGCTGTGGCATAGGGTACACACACTTTCTCCCTGGAGACAGCATGTTAGGCAGTGCATGACACAATCCCACATTCTCAGGCACATACTGCATCAGTCCAACTACATGTGTTCCTCCCCTGCACTCCCCTCCACTGTTAAGGACTCACCACGACATTTGGGGCACCATATAGCCTTGGGTACTGTGTGAGCACCCCGTTCACCAGGACCTCCAGCTCCTCGATTGTGGAGGCAGCAGCAGGTGAGGGGTCCCTGGCAGCAGTCCCTGGAGGCAGCAGCAGATGAGGGGTCCCTGGCAGCAGTCCCTGGAGGCAGCAGTAGGTGAGGGGTCTCTGGCAGCAGTCCCTGGAGGCAGCAGCAGATGAGTGGTCTCTGGCAGCAGTCCCTGTGTTGTGTTTCGATTTAGATGCCCGCACATAGGTTTTCCTAAATCATGTCCTTATATAGGCACAATTCGCATTGCCCTTCTTTAGGAATAGAATCCCAGTCCTTATTTAGGCATTAGCCATGCTATCCAAATACAGGCATGTTCACCTACATCCGTCCATCCCCATGTCACAACGAGTTCTTAGAAACCAGACCCTTAAGCCATTGGGACTTTCCCTAGCTAGGATTATTGATTTCTCCAAGAACTCATCTATTATGCATGAACTACTATTTCTTAGGGGTTCACTCATGATGTCTTCCTCTGCCTGACTTTACGTCAATGCTAACATTCCTAAGCACCTTCCAGGTATAAATATACCTTCCTTTACCATGGCAAACCACGGTTTGGCTACACAGTTCGATATGGCTCGCCAAGGCAAGTTCGGAAGAATTTGAGTCCCCGCCTGACGCACTGACCAGACGCTGTCATCCCTGCTCTCAGAGAATCCAGCTTCCAGTGCTCTGACTCCCTTCATGGGGCGTTAGAGTTTGAGACCCGTAAAGAGATTCCCACCTTTCTCATTCTCAGGTATGGAGCTGACTAGAACCTAGAGTGACTCTTGGCATGAAACTTGGCATATGCAATACTATAGCATACAGCACCTGCTTCTTACCTTGCACTACACTTAGGTTAGGTATACTGGGGTAGAACGATTTAGAAGTATCAAACGAGTATCCACTTTTTAGCCTCTGTTATTTATGTATATGTATATGAATATATGTCATAGCTAGAAGACAATGCTACTGCAGTATTATTTCTTCTTACTGCTTACGCTGCGCGTCTTATATCTCGCATACTGTCTTGCTATAGTAAGAGCTTATATCTCTTACACGAAAAACAAGACTGTTCAATAAATTATTTTATTGAAACGCCCGTCTATCTATTTCTGCGTAACTCTGAAGAAACTAAGCATGCACGATTGACTGAGTGAAACTGTTATCTGTTGTTCCCACGATTCTGAAACATGTTCCGATTCTAAGGGAAACAAAGTTATCATGTTTATGCGGTTGCCAGAAACTACTCCCTTCTTGTTTATTCAAGGAGTTTCTAGTGGCCTCTGAATTAGCTGCCACACAATGTAATTAAGTTTAATGTACTCAATAGTGGCATACTGACCTCAGTCCTATGCCACAACTATAGCGTATATTATTCCAATGCGCAGAGCCCAAAAGGGAAATAGGAACTACACTACATGGCGCCCAATGAGTTTGGTAAGGCACTAATTTAACGCTTGATACTGAAGTAACTCAGTCGTGCTTTTCTCAGAAACCCCTACTCATAATACTCCATAAGACGTCTGGAGTGGGTAGGGTTAATATCTGCCATAGCTGAGTAGGACGAAAATCCTATGTATTAGCTGTTTGATTTGTTCAACGTTGAAGGATACAGTGTTCCAAAATATTCTGCACCTTATCTTTGTTTCGTTGAAAGTTGTTCTGCATTTTTCAAAAAACTATGTCCCAAAACGGGGATAATAATACCTTGACCGGTGAAGCTGCGACTAACCAAGTAGTAACAGCTTTTAATCTTACAGGTTTAAATGAATCCGATGAGGGTGTTATAAACATCCATCCAAATTTAAGGAGAGCCATCACTCCAAAACTTATAAAACATGGCCAAGAGGTGGTAGAGCAGTTTTTGTGATAGAGGCACATGAATCTTTTCAGACAGAGGTATTGCTTTCACGGATAGTATTCCCAGAATCAAATCCAGTAACAAAAGTGTTTCAGTTCTATAAAGAAGATGAACCACCTGAGGAATATATTCCTTTTGAGGATGTTGAAATTCCACTCACATACCAGGAGCATAATCTCTGGTTTAAAGGTGCCCTAAAACATTACAATCTCATAACCAGGCTCGGTCCACTAGGTAGACCAGGAGCAACATGGCCAATTTTAGCCGGCTACACACCTCATCCTGACATCGAAGAGATGTCAGACGATAAATTACTCACTCAACTTAAGGAGTTAATACAAATTTACTGACAGTTAGTCCAATATGTCATGCGGACTTTCACAGTCCAACCACCAATAACCATTCCAAATCAAACCCCTCACCAGGGGAATACACTAAAAATTACTCCACCAACTTTACACGTAGTCATGGGTAAAATGCCCACAAAACGTGAACAAATTCCATTCTGGATAGCTAAAAAAATTACTCAAATCGAAGCAGTATTTCCTAATACTAGCCCTTATGAGAAATACAGAATACTAACAATCTGTTTACCAATGGGGATCACACCACATCTGGAAGACTGCACCACTTGGGGAACAGTCTTTGCCGCTATCTATACTAAAACACATGGTGTTCCGTGTATTGCGGTAATACCTGATGTCCTGAAACAAATTCAAAATGAATACGGGGCAGAGCCTGCTCTAAATTTAGGTATGAAATTACTAAAAAACTTTGACCAGGTCTCAACAATAATATTATCTAATATTAAAGGAGAGGCAGCATCAGTGGCGATCCGACAACGCTTAAGGGAATTTGATGTAACAGAACATCAACAAGAACTACCCAGAATAATAGAAAAATCCTATGAAGAATTAGGCAGAGATAGTTTGGGTGGGAAACCAGTTAAACCACAACTGTCTGAAGGTCCTGAGAAGGACTCTATTAAACACAATCCTAAATCTTCTAAAAAGAAGTGGGAAAATAACAAACAACATTCAAAAGAGAAATGTTCTCAATCCCGAGGTAGGTCTACTCAAAAGGAGCCCTTTGAAAGGAGATATAACCTCAGGAATAGGGATAATTTGAGAAAACCTGACAGGTATCAAGATACTGATACAAGTTCCTCTCGTACCTTTCAGATATCGTCACGGAAATCTAAAAGAAGAGGATGGTCAGATCACAAAGAAGAACGCGCGAAGTCCAAAGACAATCAACACGTTCAGAAAAACAAACCAAAGCCTCAATTCACTAAGAAGAAGGTAGCAGGTCTGAAGATCAGACATGCCAAGAATTCTGAGAACACAACTCAAGAATGGAGAATGGGCTCAGACAATGCTGGGCAGTGCAGCAGAAGTAACAATAGCTTGCCAGAACCTGAAGGAACGTCTGGAGATAGTGGACTTGAATGAGTACATCACAGTTGAGACTGTAGACACCAGGGTTAGTACTCCACAAAGGTTATATGAAATAACACTCCGGATGGAGGGAGACATACCAAGAAAAGTGAAAGCACTCTTTTGGGAGAAACTTTCAAGGGGTTATGATATACTTCTAGCAGAACAGGACTGGCCACCAGAATTTGTCAGGGAGTGCCCACATGGCGAAGACATCATTATGCCAGCCTTCTCCAACCATATTCCAATACATTTATAATATACATATGCCAGGAAATGGGCAGTTGCCCAGGCCCCAGCATTATACAAAAATCATGTAGGATGGGACGAGGACTCACATCCCCAACGATACAGTTAAAAAATCAACCTACTGCACAAAGGCAGTACCCAATTAAGCAAGTAGCTAAAAAACAGGTCAGGGAGATCTTACCAAGGGGTGATTGAAACATGCACCTCATCAATGAACAATCCTTCGTTTCCTGTCTCCAAACCAGACAATACATATCGTCTAGTTTTGGATTACAGACACCTGAACACTTGTTCTAAAACATTTGCAGTGCAAAATGCACACAGTACAGCATTAATGAATAACATTGTGCGTAAAAAATATAAAACCACATTAGACATTTCAAATGGTTTCTTTTGTCAAAACATAGCACCTGAAAGTAGGTACTTGACAGCTTTCTCAATAATGCGGACCCAGCGTCACTTTTGTCGACTCCCTCAAGGGTTCAAGAACAGCCCGGGGTTATTCTCAGCAAGAGTAACAGAGTTACTACAAATTTATGATGATGAGGCATTGTCCTATGTCGATGATATCTATCTGATAGACGATGACCTGGATAGGCACTTGAACAGGGTGAATACCATTATACTGGGCTTCGCCTCTGAGGGCTATAAATTCAACTTTAAAAAATCAGAATTGCCCATCTCAATGTCATTTTCCTAGGATATGAGCTTTCAAGTGAAGGCAAAAGCCTGGCAGCTAACTTTTTAGAAAAGTGTGAGCTGCTCTAACCTCCAAAAACGCTGAAAAACTTACAGTCAATTCTAGGTTTCCTGAATTTTGGAAGAACTTACATTCTAAATTACGCAGAAAGGGTTAAACCTCTCTACGAATTAATCAAACCTGATTTCAAAATCAAAAATTGGACACAGGAACACACAAATATCCTGCGTTCACTTCAAGCTGACATGTTAGCAACAAATCACTTACAAACACGGGTAAATACACGCAATTTAGTGATCCGAATAATTTCGGGTCAATGCGGATTCACCTACTTAACTTTTAATGAAGGTGAAAAAGTACCAATTACATACAAATCACATTTGTATACACAAGGGGAAATGTGCTTCACTTCGACAGAAAAAATTCTGACAGCAGTTCAAACCGCTGTAGCAAAAAAAAGAGCTCTAGCTCAGGGGAAACACATTATTGTCGTGACTCCGGTACCAGCCTTAGAGGCAGTTACAAAAGCGAGCAATCCAAATACAAAAGCTTTACATCCAAGATGGATACAATGAGTTAATTCTCTTGCTGCAACAGATTTGAATATGTTTTTGATCCTTATTTAAAAACACAAGCATTCCTGCAATATGAACATGAATGTACTCTGCCTATTGAGTTCTCCCTCTTGATCAGTATGAATTTATAATTTATACTGACGGATTAACACAACCCGCTACGGAAAGTAAGCAAGCTTACGTTAAAGTTCGCATGCGTGATGGTAAATTCCGACCAATGGTCACTAAAACACAATCTCTAGGAGATTGTACAGCTCAGCGAGCTGAACTACAAGCATTCAAATTGGCACTTGAAAATACGGATCGCGAATTCCCCACACTTATAGTGTGCGATTCTTTTTACTGTGTTCAATCATATAATGAATATTTACAGAATTGGCTACAAAATCGTTTCAAAGATGCAAAAGGTGGCACAATCAAGCATAAAACGCTTTGGGAACAAGTAGTTCAGTTGCGAAACGGACTACAAAACACTCACGTGATACACACGCTGAGTCATCAACATGATGGCGTTCACGTTGCAGGGAATTCATTGGCTGACGAAGCCGCGAAGGGGGCTGTGCAAACAGCTTCCGTTGCTGCGATCACTCGTTCAAAAACGAGAATAGACAGTGAGATATTACTGGCTGTCAATGCTTCAAGCAAAGGCAGTGGTGCAGCGTTACCTAAAAAGTTTCCACTCAAATACTCGTATATAATTGATGCGAACAACGTTCCGTTTGCTCAAATCCCTGGAGTGGGGGATAGGGTAATTCCAAACATGGAACGTAGATTAGGATTAATCCTAGCAGCACATGAAGGGATAGCCTCTGCCCATGCAGGTGTTTCTGCCACAGTATGGTTATTAAAACAGAGATATTGGTGGCCCGGCATTAGGAAACAGACCAAAATCTATATTTTGGAATGTGAAATATGCTAACAGATGAAAGTCTCTACAGTGAAACGTCCTGCGCAGACATCCCTGTTAATTTCAGATAAACCATTAGCTTGTGTTTACCTGGATCACTTGCAAAGGGATGGTAACTATGGTAACTATAAATATATCATGGTCGCAGTGGATTTGTGTTCAAGGTTCCTATGGATGTGGCCTCAGAGCTCGGCTGACGCTGGAGCTATAATAAAAGATTTGCGAGTCTTTATCGGCACATACGCAATTGTCACACTATATTCTGACCAGGGCCCTGTGTTTAGCTGTCGAGCTTACAAGGAAGCCATGGCCAGTTTGGCCGTTGCATTGCGGCACTCCTCTCCATTCTATCCTGAGGGAAATTCCGTTGTGGAAAGGAAAAACCGGTACATAAAGCAGTCTATAACAGCTAGGGTATTAGGTTCGGGTGATGGGTGGGTCAAACATCTTTATGGGGTCCAACGCTCATTAAACAATTTGCCAAGAAGTTCTCTAGGGGGGTCACTCCATATGAGGTCCTATTTGGGACAAGAATAAGGGTTCAAGATCTCGAATGTAAAGGCACAGTGGTGGAAAATAAACCTATTGATATCAAAGATCGTTTGGCTGTTTTACAGGACTTAAATGAACTAAGATTGAAACAAAGCAACGTATCCTGAAGCCAACCACCACTGGGGAAAATCCAGCCATCCCAGCAAGGCCTGTCTGGATCCCAAAGCTTGGGGATCTAGTCAGAGAGAAGATCGCGAGCAAGAAGGAATTTGGGCCTTTTTACAGACAACCAGTACCTGTCCTAGTCATCCACGGAACAAGAACAGTACTTCTGCCACCCCTTGCTGGAAAAAAGGAGAAAAGGTTTTTGTCGATCAACCTCATCAAACCCCACTATGTGGCCAATACTAAGCAGTAGGCCTTGTGGACTTCGACCAAGTAGCAGACGCACTCCTCTAGCTACCATTCAAGAGGTTCAAACTGAAAGACTCATCACCATTGAGGAGTCAGTATTATGAAATGAAGGACTAAGCAACAATGCTATGAAACTCATTCCTCTTGAAACCCAAATAACAGTTCGTCCTGATACACCTGTCTACACCAACGTAACACGTGATCAACTGGGGCCAGCGATTTCAACGAATCCTGATGCACATTCAACCATTGACAGAACTGCCTCTAGCTATTTCATTAACTTTGATACGTTTTCTGTGGATCCAAGCAAGACTGAAACGCGCCAGTCGAAAGAACTTTCTAAGAACAAGCACAAGACTTTTTTCATCTCCTGAAAAAGACTTATCTAGTTTCACCATGGATTGAACTATGGATTATTTCTGGAATACTTTTCTTTCTGCTTTGGCTAGGTTTAGGAATGAATCTGAGCATGCAGATAAATGGAAGATATATTCACTTGGACACAGAAAGTAAAAATGTGAATTTACTTTTGAAACTACACAAATCATCCCATCGTGAAGCGAGAGACTTGTCAGCAGTGAACATCACAGCTCTTCCTATCCAAGATGGTATAGTTTCGGACAAAACGGATTATGATATATTCGGCCCGTCGGAACGTTTGAAGATTCCACACTTATTTAAGATTTCATTAAGTGACTTTATTACCTCCAGTACCTATTCAGATGATTGGGACTTTGAGACTGTTAATAACATGATGTCTGATCTAGAAAGGTCTGCTGCATTCTCTAACCATGAATACTTAGAGGGTTCAACAGACTATGAACAGCTTTATTGTTACAACTACTATGGTTATCATTTCTTGCATAGATCTGCAATATCTAGAAATGTATTTATGTATAACCAATGGGAATATTGTCCTATACCACCAAGGGGTAGCTCAAAATCGTTTGCAATGAAGTTTCCATATTTTTCAGAGTACAATACATCCAATCCGGAAACATTTTACTTTAAAAATGTGAACAAAACACGAACAAAAAATATGTTAACTAATACAAAACAGATTTATTCTGCAACGTTTATTGCCCAATTGTCTAGACAGGGTTTTGACTTTTGGAAAGACACAATTGACACAAAATCTGTCTGGGGTACAAATGATTGGCAAGTGCAGGGGATAGAAGCTTTGTTTCGAGCCTGCATCATTCCACAGCAAATAATGTTTTTGAATGACACTGTCCAACAAACGTCTTGCCTTGGGTTAGCCAAGATCAAAGACATGAACACACTGTCCATACCTACACTTGCAAGTAATAGCACTACACAGGGGGAGGTCGACGTACATACAATTTGACAAAACAACAGATCAGATCCTGAATTGGATAAATGGTTGCTCTGGCCCACAGACACAAACATCTGTCAAAAAGATTCCTGAACAGAATACAGAGTTTTACAATCAATAGGACAGACGCAGGTTATTTTAAAAAACAGCATCCAGGGGTAGTAACAACGTACAGTGTAGAGAAATTATGCATTGATTGGCTACAGACATCTACACTAGAGGATGTGAAACAACACTTATCTTTACTTAAAGAAGGCACAGACCTTAGGGATTTCTTGCTAGGTCCAAGAAAACCGTGTCAAAAACGTTTCATATATGCCGGCATCTATGCTGCTTATAATGAAATATGAAAGGTTATCCAAGCAGACGCCGCAGAAAGAATACGAGAAATTGATTGTATTAATTTAGAGAAATCTCTCGCTGTGGTCGACAATGGGTTAACGACTCTGTCATCCAGGATTTATTCACTGGGAAACATTGTATCCTCTGCTATAGACATTGTAGAAAAAGATTTGGTCCTGCTGCGACAAGGCCAGTCTCAATTATGTTCTATTCTGTTATTAGGCTGGACGCTACAAAACTTGCGTGCAGGCTATGTGCCTTGGCGTTTCATCAACACGTCATCTCTGTTTTCAGAATACAATCTCACTGATAAACAGATCAAACTGGCACAAAGGGGAGCCAAGTATACAGTGCTGTGCATTGAAAAATAGGAAAAATTGCCATTTACAGTAGCAGGAAAACCAGCTACCGAATGTATCATTCATGGCAAAATAACTCTGCCTGTTACAACTTTCCATTTTCAGTATTGCCTCAATCAAATGCAAGCAGGCAAATATGAAAGGTTGGGTAAAGACTACATCAAGACATCCTGAGATTTACCTTACACACACAGATGTTGGAGTGGGGGGCGTGTAGTGTTTCTTAGCAGTACACACTGTGAAAATGCACTGAGCGGTTCACTCATATGTCGGGATATTAGTTTACACGGGGCCTGTAGTGGTTCCACTGCAAATGTATCCTGCCACCTGCAAGGTTCCGCAGCCGCTGTGATTAATCCAACGTTTGGCCAACTTCGAAATGGAACTTACCTCATGTTGAATGATCAGAGCTGTTGTGGCATGTTGCCAGGTATCCCATATCTAGTAACGGCTGGCTCCAGGGTCACTTGCTGTATGCAAGTTTTGTTCCCCCAAATAGACACAGTCAGGCAGTCGCCTTTATGTGCTTCACTGAGCATCTCTTCTATACAAATTGATACTTTAAGCAGTATAAAAACCATTCTTTTACAACAGACCGTGCCTTTGACCTCGGCCAAAGAAACCTATGATCTACAGATTGGAAGGACTTCGGCTGAGATACAGGCTCTGTTATGTACAAACTGCCCTACACATTTCACAGAAATGTTGGGACGTATCTTAAACATGTCTGATACGAGCGGTATTGTGCATGTATTTTAGACCATATGTTCGGGACTGTTAACAACTTTTGAAGCAGTCCTCGGAATCATTCCAAACTTCATGCATTCGGTGTTTGGTGGTCTGCCGCTAATTCTAGCACTCGTTACAGGAATCCTGTTTTTATTCCTACTACTACGCTATGGCAAGCTAATCCACCAGCGTCACTCCCAGCACCTTGGAGAAAGCTCTCCTGGAAAGGAAGTGCTGTGAGCGCATAGTACAACTTTTGGGCTTACCTCGTCTACGAGAATTAAATATCACATGGTTTCTGTCATTCAGACCAAGCTGGCAAGATTGCATCTTACCTGTTCTACGCTGCCTGCTTTGCGGTGAAGAATGCATGCTAGACATTTGTCTGACACTCCCATCAGTCATGCCAACGGATATCGATACTCTGCTGGACCTGATAATGGCCCATGCTCTGTGTTGTCCCCAGAGGCTACCAATCTTGATGACGGCATTCGTTGAGATCTCACAGACGCAACATGCTACTGCTGAGGTACGAGATGGATCAACAGGTACACAGGTAACATCGGAAACGAACATTCCTACTGACGATTTCATGTTTTCACCAGTTCCTTACACTGACTTTTCATTCGGCTCGCAGTGTACCGGGAAAGCTATGAATTTGGCCTTCATTTTTCAAAACCAAGGCAAAACCTTGGAACTTTTTCCAAAGATTTTTTTCTCTAAATTTGAGTTTTTCTTTTTACGGCAAAGTAATCTGCTTACAGTAGAACTATTCATAGAGTACAGACTTCTTTGAACACTTCCAGGGACACATTGTCACCCTTATTCACCACAATTTCATTTATATACCATGACATGAAATGGCTTTGACCTTTTCTTCTGTAAGCATGAGCCATTTTATCACTGTATATATTTATATTCATTCATTTAACATTTACTGTAAACATATGCTTAGAATGGAACATTGCTTTGAATATGTACAGCACCTTTGCATTTCATGTCTAGCAAAAGTTTTTAACAAAGACTTATTTTGCTATGCTTTTATAAATGTTTTTAGCAACATGTGGTACTCAATTTGATATGTTTAGCATTTTAATGTTTAGCATTTAGTACTATCGATCATTCGAAAGTGGAGTGGGTGTTGTGTTTCGATTTAGATGTCCGTACATAGGTAATTTAGGCATTAGCCATGCTATCCAAATACAGGCATGGTCACCTACATCTGTCTATCCCCACGCCACAACGAGTTCTTAGAAACCAGACCCTTAAGCCATTGGGACTTTCCCTAGCTAGGATTATTGATTTCTCCAAGAACTCATCGATTATGCATGAACTACTATTCCTTAGGGGTTCATTCATGACGTCTTCCTCTGCCCGACTTTACGTCAATGCTAACATTCCTAAGCACCTTCCAGGTATAAATATACCTTCCCTTAACATGGCAAACCACATTTCGGCTACACAGCTCGATACGGCTCGCCACGGCAAGTTCGGGAGAATTCGAGTCCCCGCCTGATGCACTGACCAGACGCTGTCATCCCTGCTCTCAGAGAATCCAGCTTCCAGTGTTCTGACTCCCTTCGCGGGGTGTTAGAGTTTGAGACCTGGAAAGAGATTCCCACCTCTCTCATTCTAAGGTGTGGAGCTGACTAGAACCTAGAGGGACTCTTGGCATGCAAACTTGGCATATGCAATACTATAGCATACAGCACCTGCTTCTTACCTTGCACTACACTTAGGTTAGGTACACTGGGGTAGAACGATTTAGAAGTATCAAACCAGTATCCACTTATATGAATATATGTTATAGCTAGAAGACAATGCTATTGCATGCACAATTTACTGAGTGAAACTGTTATCTGTTGTTTCCACGATTCTGAGACATGTTCCGATTCTAAGGGAAACAAAGCTGTCATGTTTATGCAGTTGCCAGAAACTACTCCCTTCTTGTTTATTCAAGGAGTTTCTAGTGGCCTCTGAATGAGCTGGCACACAAAGTAATTAATTTTAATGTACTCAATAGAGGCATAATCACCTCAGTCCTATGCCACAACTATAGCGTATATTATTCCAATGCGCAGAGCCTATAAGGGAAATAGGAACTACACTACACCTGGAGGCAGCAGCAGATAAGGGGTCTCTGGTAGCAGGCTCTGAGAGCAGTGGAAATGTGAGGCTCCCTCCCACACATATATAGCCCCTTGGGGTTGTTTCAAAGGTGCAAAGCTGCAGCAATTGGTGTTCCAGGTCTGCCTTTTTCAAATGCATCCAAAGACCGCCTCAGCGGTGGCGGTGCACGCCTACCGCGATTTTAAAAATTGCATCATGCCACCGCAGTTAAGGTTCCCATTGGCTGTAAGGGGATGCTCCATGGCGGTGACACACCGCACGGGCCAGGCGGGTGCTACCGCGTTGGTGAATCTTTTAATTGCATCTAATGACCGGCTCCGCGGCGGCGGAGCACGCCTACCGTGATTTTCAAAATTGCATCATGCTACCGCGATTAAGGTTCCCATTGGATGTAATGGCATGCTCCATGGCGGTGACACATCGCTGGGGCCAGGCGATTGCTACCGCGATTTGTGTGCCATACATTCACATGAGGCACCGCGATTTGGGTGGCGCAGCATGCCATCCGCCATTTGGGCATGTCTCCATGGCTACCAATACCGCACTTGTGTATATGGGGATTGCTGGTGACACACCCCTGGGGCCAGGCGGTAGCTACCGCAATTTGTGTGCCATACATTCACATGAGGCACCGAGATTTGGGTGGCGTAGCATGCCATCTGCCATTTGGGCATGTCACCATGGCTATCACTACCCCACTTGTGTATATGGGGATTGCTGGTGACACACCGCTGGGGCCAGGCATAGCTACCGCGATTTGTGTGCCATACATTCACATGAAGCACCGCGATTTGAATGGCGGAGCATGTCATCCCCCATTTGGGCATGTCTCCATGGCTATCACTACCCCACTTGTGTATATGGGGATTGCTGGTGAAACACCGCTGGGGCCAGGCAGTAGCTACCGCAATTTGTGTGCCATACATTCAAATGAGGCACCGCGATTTGGGTGGAGGACCATGCCATCCGCCATTTGGGCATGTTTCCATGGCTATCACTACCGCACTTGTGTATATGGGGATTGCTGGTGACACACCGCTGGGGCCAGGCGGTAGTTACCGCGATTTGGGTGCCATACATTCACATGAGGCACCGCGATTTGGGTGGCGGAGCATGCCAACCGCCATTTGGTAATACATAGATATCTATCACTACCGCACTTGTGTATTGGGGATTGCTGGTGACACACCGCTGGGGCCAGGCAGTAGCTACCGCAATTTGAGTGCCATACAATCATAATGGCCATCTGGCAAACATCAACAGTGAACAGTGTCCACATGGTAAATGGCACATCATTGTGCACGCAATGCCAATGTTTCATTTACTCCACTGGTGACTACACATGCCATGTTTGTGTATGTGATTTCGAAGATTGGCATGTACTCCCTCACATGTCACTTGTGATATTGATGGTCCTGTACACAGGACAGTGTTGTTATGGACTTTACAATGTGTACACATGACAACTTGTTGAGGTGCAGTGACAATCACAGCAATGTTTGTCTCATTGAATGATGTTCTTTTTTGCATGTCCTCTTATATCTGATCATGCACACAATCGTCATTTCTTCTCAGACTGTGGTCATTGTGTTGTTGATGTGTGCCAGGTTCAAATGACGCATGAAGGTGTGTCAGGTACAGCAGCTAGGTATGAGACAGCGGGGTTGATTTGTTACACATATGCTATACTCCCAGGCGTGCCCATGGTAAATGTTGTCATATCCCTAAGTGCATTCACATTGACTGAGGTGGTGTTTGAGGTACTTGCTTTGTGTAAGTTCACAAGTGTGCCATTTGTGTAGCTGAAGGTGTCCCTGCATGTAAGCTGGTCTGTAACTCAATTTTGACGACAGTCATTGTTGGCGTTGTGTCATCCAGAACGTGAGATGCTGTGCCCATCTCATGATGTATTGCATTGACATGTGTCCACTTTCATCTCAACTAGGAGGAGACCAAATCTGCTTTGTCACTTGACAGTGCTGGAAGACATGGAGAATGAGGCGATCATCCGGAAATGCCGTCTGGATAGACCCACCCTAAAAACCCTTTGTCATATGTTGGAGCCCCACCTGCAGCCTCGCAGAACATATCCAACTGCTTTCACCCCAACGTATAAGGTGAAGGCGGCCCTGCATTTTTTGCCACTGGATCATTCCAGCACACGGTGGCCAGCACAGGAGGGATGTCACAACCTATGTTCAGCATGGTGCTGCGTGATGTACTATACGCCATGATGATCTACAAGGACAGATATATCCATTTCCCCAGGGGGCCTGATTTGGCAGCTGTGAAGGGAGATTTCTATCCCCTCGGACACATCCCCCATTATGTTGGTGCCATTGATTGCACCCATGTTGGGCTTGTGCCACAACAGGCACGTGAGCACATCTACATGTATCGTAAACATCACCACTCCATAAATGTGCAAGTGGTGTGCCAGGCCGATATCATCTCACACGTGTGTGCCAAATTCCCAGGCTCAGCCCATGACTAATACATCCTGCGTAACAGCATAATAGCTGATGGCTAATCTGCTTCCCGAGCATGCATGGATTGTGGGTGAGTATGCCTAGTCATATGGCGTGCTGGGTGTGTGACCTGCTGCCCTCTGCCTCAGCGACATAGCAATGTTTATTTGTGTTTCTCACACCTAGGTGACTGCATATCCTAACCATTCCTGGTTGCTGAACCCACTGCGGAATCCCAGGACCCCGGCTGAAGTCCGCTACAATGATACCCATGGGACAACACGTTGTGTGGTGGAGCGTACTTTTGGTCTGTTTTTGCTGCCTGGACAAGACCAGAGGTGCACTGATGTACTCGCCCGGGAAGGTGTGTCAGATTGTAGTGGCATGCTGCATGCTCCACAACCTATCCATTCGCAAGGAGATTCCCCTGATCCTGTATGATGCTGAGGACCCTAGGCCCCCGCCTGCAAACCAACCCTTGTCCAGTGATGAGGACAGTGGAGAGGAGGAAGGTGTTGACCTGCGTCAACAGCTCATCACCCGCTACTTCACTTGAAGGTGGGTGACAATGTACAACGTACCCATTGTCTGATGATGTTGCTGTTGTTGTGAAGGTGTAAGTGAGATTTATGACAGCAGCCAGTTGTAGACTCAGTGGTGGCTGACAATGTTTCTGGGACAGTTCATTTAGGAACATCTACAGGATGTGTATGTTGACACTTGTTACCCATTGTGATGTGTGCATGTGGGATTCTCTTGTTGTGAAGTGTTGTGTGATGTCTGTGATGCTACACCCAGACTAGTGAATGTTGTTCTGTAGTGTTTTCCTAGGTGCCTTCAACCTCTCTTTGCCTACATACACTCCAGTCTCCTGGTACATTGTAATCATGGTGAAGACTGTACATCCTGGAATAAAGATGGAGCAGGTACTACAACATGTGTGTAATGAGTTGTTTATTTGCAATGGTGACATGTGAGGGGGGTTGAACATTTACAGTGAGGTGATTAGTGCAGCAGTGAGTTGACAGTTATGGTACATGAGATAATCGAGTAGTCACCACATAGATGTGGTGACCCAGTCCAACAGACAGATGCCATTCACAAGGCAGTATGGTGAAGGGCAGTCCAAAAAGTTAATGCAGTGGGGAAGAGGGTTGCCATCATGGCTGGCACCATGACTGGCGTTTGGCAGGTGCTTTGCCAACAGATATTCCCAGGGTTTTCTTTGGACGGCCCCTTCGCCGCTTGGCAGGGGGGGCCTCTGCTGGGGGGCTAGTGGTGTCTGAGGACTCACCCCTCTCTGTGGCCACAGGGGAGGATGGTGAACTGTCATCCTGCGGACCACCAGTGGGAGGGGGAGGTGTTGGTTGTGGCGCAGGCCTGTCCCTCAGTACGGCCACTAGATGGCCCAAGAGGCCCACAATTTGTCCCATGCGGGTGTCCATGGACCTCATCAGCAGGAGGAGCTCACGGGAATCTTAATCTGACCGGCCCGTTTGTCCCTGGGCCCGTTCATATGCCCCAAGAACTCTGTGTATGTGCTCCAGGGATTCGGTCCCAGGCTCTGGTCATCTGCATGGAGGTTGTTGTAGCAGCAGATGTGGTGGGGTGACGATGGGGTCCTGGGGCTTGTTACGCCCTGGAACACCAGATGGACCGGCTTCGGGCTCCTCATCAAAAGAATCCTGGGAGTCAACATCTGAGAGTCGATATTCCGGAGGGGGGAGGGTGGAGACTGGCTCTGCAGGTTGCTGGTGTTGTCCTCTGCCGTCAGTTCTTGGTCACCTGTGGGTCAGATGGGAAATGGTCATCGTAGTGCACCTCACAAGCTTTGTGTTAGCTGTGTGTCATTCACTGTTTGTACAGTTGACTGATCATCACATTGTTTTCTATGTGCACTACTGTGCCTCCTGACAAGATGCTGTGGTACATGCATTACTTGTCCGTGAACTGTTGTTAATACATAACATGCGCCACGTGCATAATTTGTGATTACAGGGACATGTTAACATCTAGGGACTAGCGCAACATATTATTTCAGTGAGGAATCTTTGTTGATTTGTCTGACCTGGCAAATGTCACATCTGGCCATGGACTGACCATTGTCATCTCGTGCATACCTTTGTCTTGTCATGTGCATATCTGGATTTGTACCACCAACCATGCTTTCTTATTTTGAAATGGTCCTTGTTGCTCTGACCCCATGGCACTGCACATGTCAATAGGTGCTGTGCATGATTGTGCACAGACTTTCTTCTACATGTGCATTGGTGTGTCACACTTCGGTTGCTGTGACAGTTTCCTCTGCTTAGCTGTGTGCACACTGTGCGTGCCAATAGGATCGGTGTGCATATTTGTGCAATGAGAGAGCTTGTGTTGTCATATGGCACTATTTATTTTGTGACGAATGGCTAGGTGCACGTACTGTTACCTGTTATGATTTCACATTTGGCTTTCTTTATGTGATACATCTGTGTGTGCATGGTGGAGGCTTACATCCTGCTCAGTGGTGTCACAAGACAGAATGATATGTCTACCTACCAGTTAGTTTGTAGTGATCCATTAGATGCCACATGTATCTGGGTGGTAAAGAGAGCTCCATCTTGCTGTACTGGGGGACAAGGGTGCATGGTGGGAGTAGTGGTGCAGGCCTCCCCACAAACACCCTCCCAGGGGAGATGGCTACCTACCTGTTAAGTAGAGATGAACAATGCAATGGATGCCACATGCTTTCTGGGTGTGAGTGAGTGCTCCATCCTGCTCAGGTGGGGGACAGGGGGCATGGTGGGAGTAGTGGTGCAGGCCTCCCCACAAACACCCTCCCAGGGAAGATGACTACCTACCTGTAAGTTTGTTTGGTGTACTGCAATGGCTTCCAAATGCTTCTGGGTGGGGGAGTGCTACATCCTGATCAGGTGTGGGACAGGGGGCATGGTGGAAGTAGTGGTGCAGGCCTCCCCACAAACACCCTCTCAGGAAAGATGGCTACCTACCTTTACGTTTGTTTGGTGTACTGCAATGGCTTCCAAATGCTTCTGGGTGGGGGAGTGCTCCATCCTGATCAGGTGTGGGACAGGGGGCATGGTGGCAGTAGTGGTGCAGGCCTCCCAACAAACACCCTCCCAGGGAAGATGGCTACCTACCTGTTAGGTGAAGATGAACAATGCAATGGATGTCACATGCTTCTGGGTGTGAGTGAGTGCTCCATTCTGCTCAGGTGTGGGACAAGGGGCATGGTGGGAGTAGTGGTACAGGCCTCCCACCCACGAACACCCTCACTGTGAAGATGGCTACCTACCTGTAAGTTTGTTTGGTGTACTGCAATGGCTTCCAAATGCTTCTGGGTGGGGGAGTGCTCCATCCTGATCAGGTGTGGGACAGGGGGCATGGTGGGAGTAGTGGTACAGGCCTCCCACATACAAACACCCTCACTGTGAAGATGGCTACCTACCTGTAAGTTTGTTTGGTGTACTGCAGTGGCTTCCAACTGCTTCTGGGTGGGAGAGTGCTCCATCCTGCTCAGGTATGGGACAGGGGGCATGGTGAGAGTAGTGGTACAGGCCTCCCACCCACAAACACCCTCCCTGTGAAGATGGTTACCTACCTGCAAGTTTGTTTGGTGTACTGCAATGGCTTCCAAATGCTTCTGGATGCGGGAGTGCTCCAATGGGACAGGGAAGAAAGAGCAACAATTCTCAACAGGTATTATTACGCTAGACAATTAAATTTGTATGTCCAAGACATCAGACCGGAGGGAAAAAGGAAGACTCTTGAAGAATGTTTAAAGAATGTATTTAGGTCAAAACATCATTTAAGCGTCATTCGTAGAAACAAGAGAAAGCAAATTTACAGTTGTATCAGCACTGTAGAAATACATATTTGAAGCAAAAAACAATAACAACCCAAATTGCACTTGGTGCTGGATGTGAAGGTGAAGGTGGCGACACAAGTGACAATTGTGAAAACAGCGACGGCGGCGCAAGAGAAGTGACAAGTAATGTACAGTGAGAGCAAATTGTATAAAATACTGTGGTAGAGGAAATAAATTGAT
Source organism: Triturus cristatus (assembly GCF_964204655.1). Classification (NCBI taxonomy): domain Eukaryota; kingdom Metazoa; phylum Chordata; class Amphibia; order Caudata; family Salamandridae; genus Triturus; species Triturus cristatus. The sequence goes on along the minus strand of NC_140582.1, from coordinate 1,070,605,354 downwards.
TATTCTTTGTAATTCAAGACAATCATTTTGAAAGGAGAAAACCACAGGAGAAATGTTGCGCGATTAATGGCGCTGAACGGTCGACGGCGTTTCGATCCTCTATGTTAGGATCATCTTCAGGACCGGGTTGTTCGATTTAAAAACGGTGCTGTACAGGGGGCAAGAACAGAAGGGCGTAAGGACAGAGAGGGGGGAAGGTATGAGGAGAGTGAAAAGACCGCAGTGGGCCCGAGTACAAGGCGAGTTGTATTTGAAAACAGCAAGGTGAAAGGGAGAAGAAGAGGAAAAGGCATGGCGGTGTTAGGAAATTAATAATTTGGAATTAACCTGAGGGGGCGTCGGACAAGAACGTAGAGGGGTCCGCATCAGTGGGAGAACGTAGTTTGCTGCAATTAAGGGGACAGAAAGGTAAAATTAGGGTGAAGGAAGGATGAGCGGGGGACAAGGTTCAAAACGAACCGGCGTGAGGGTTACCTGGGGGTGGAAGAGGTTGCGTCAAGTTTAAGTAGAGACGCGGGGCGCGTCTGTGGATGAACGTCGCCGGGCGGTCAAAGGATCTTCGGGGCTTAGCCAGGTCCCGTCAGAGGTACTCCTAAATAAAAAGGCCAATAAGAAGCGATCCGGGGACAGGATGTGGTGAACCAAACTGGAGGCCAAAACAAGTAACTGAGCACTTACTGGGAATGCGGAATGAATCCGAGGCATGTCGGGGGCGTGTGCAGCTTGTCTTCGTGTGGCGATTCGAATGAGGAGGCCTTCGCGGGGAAGTGATTAAGCGAGACCGGGTGGGATCACGTGAGCGCGACTAGGGGGCGGGGCTAACTGGCCGAGTGAGACAGCCCGGTGGAAGACTAGAAGGCGGAAAAAGGGAAGAGGGACGCGCGGGAAGGTAAAGGTACAACTCAGAGAAGACAGACTATGATAGAAAAAATCAATAAAGGATAGTTATGTGGAAAAAACATTTGGAGACAATAATTGAAAGATAGTCATGTGGAAAAACATTTGGAGACAATAATTAATTACACAATGCACTGTATTAATGAAAGTAATTATACATTGTGATTCGGGGTGGGTAAAAGGAGGAGAAAAAAGGGGGGGGGGGAACAGTGAACACGTATCTCAGTAATGGAAGTTAGTAACAGGGGTGTGAAGAGTCACGACAAGGTTCAGAGTAGAATGGTGCTATTCCATTCATCAAGTGTGTTCAGGCCAGCATGGACTGAGTTACAAGTGGAAATCCATTTACATTCGCATTTATTGAGGAGTGCTTTGATGTCGCCCCCTCTCAGCGGTAGTGTGGGTTGCTCTATTACTTGACAAATCATATCAGTTTCGCAGTGGTTTTTGAGAATGTAATGTGCAACCAGGGGCGCAGTAGGGACCTTGCAGTGGATTCTACTTTTATGTTGGATAATCCTTTGTTTGACCATTTGGGTGGTTTGTCCGATGTAAGTGAGGTTGCAAGGGCAGCGGATGGCATAAATCACATTTTGAGATTTGCAGTTGGTGAATGCTTTGAGTTTATAGGTGAGATTGTTGGTTTTAAACTCTTTAGTATTGACTGTAAGGTCGCAGACAATGCAAGACAAACATTTGTAGTGTCCGATGGCAGGAGGTAGGCCCCAAATGGACGTGATGGTGTTTCTTTTGGGGTCTGTAGTGGGCCATGTAATGGCATGTACAGTCAATACTAAAGAGTTTAAAACCAACAATCTCACCTATAAACTCAAAGCATTCACCAACTGCAAATCTCAAAATGTGATTTATGCCATCCGCTGCCCTTGCAACCTCACTTACATCGGACAAACCACCCAAATGGTCAAACAAAGGATTATCCAACATAAAAGTAGAATCCACTGCAAGGTCCCTACTGCGCCCCTGGTTGCACATTACATTCTCAAAAACCACTGCGAAACTGATATGATTTGGCAAGTAATAGAGCAACCCACACTACCGCTGAGAGGGGGCGACATCAAAGCACTCAATAAATGCGAATGTAAATGGATTTCCACTTGTAACTCAGTCCATGCTGGCCTGAACACACTTGATGAATGGAATAGCACCATTCTACTCTGAACCTTGTCGTGACTCTTCACACCCCTGTTACTAACTTCCATTACTGAGATACGTGTTCACTGTTCCCCCCCCCCCTTTTTTCTCCTCCTTTTACCCACCCCGAATCACAATGTATAATTACTTTCATTAATACAGTGCATTGTGTAATTAATTATTGTCTCCAAATGTTTTTCCACATGACTATCTTTCAATTATTGTCTCCAAATGTTTTTTCCACATGACTATCCTTTATTGATTTTTTCTATTATAGTCTGTCTTCTCTGAGTTGTACCTTTACCTTCCCGCGCGTCCCTCTTCCCTTTTTCCGCCTTCTAGTCTTCGACCGGGCTGTCTCACTCGGCCAGTTAGCCCCGCCCCCTAGTCGCGCTCACGTGATCCCACCCGGTCTCGCTTAATCACTTCCCCGCGAAGGCCTCCTCATTCGAATCGCCACACGAAGACACGCCCCCGACATGCCTCGGATTCATTCCGCATTCCCAGTAAGTGCTCCGTTACTTGTTTTGGCCTCCAGTTTGGTTCACCACATCCTGTCCCCGGATCGCTTCTTATTGGCCTTTTTATTTAGGAGTACCTCTGACGGGACCTGGCTAAGCCCCGAAGATCCTTTGACCGCCCGGCGACGTTCATCCACAGACGCGCCCCGCGTCTCTACTTAAACTTGACGCAACCTCTTCCACCCCCAGGTAACCCTCACGCCGGTTCGTTTTGAACCTTGTCCCCCGCTCATCCTTCCTTCACCCTAATTTTACCTTTCTGTCCCCTTAATTGCAGCAAACTACGTTCTCCCACTGATGCGGACCCCTCTACGTTCTTGTCCGACGCCCCCTCAGGTTAATTCCAAATTATTAATTTCCTAACACCGCCATGCCTTTTCCTCTTCTTCTCCCTTTCACCTTGCTGTTTTCAAATACAACTCGCCTTGTACTCGGGCCCACTGCGGTCTTTTCACTCTCCTCATACCTTCCCCCCTCTCTGTCCTTACGCCCTTCTGTTCTTGCCCCCTGTACAGCACCGTTTTTAAATCGAACAACCCGGTCCTGAAGATGATCCTAACATAGAGGATCGAAACGCCGTCGACCGTTCAGCGCCATTAATCGCGCAACATTTCTCCTGTGGTTTTCTCCTTTCAAAATGATTGTCTTGAATTACAAAGAATAATCAATTTATTTCCTCTACCACAGTATTTTATACAATTTGCTCTCACTGTACATTACTTGTCACTTCTCTTGCGCCGCCGTCGCTGTTTTCACAATTGTCACTTGTGTCGCCACCTTCACATCCAGCACCAAGTGCAATTTGGGTTGTTATTGTTTTTTGCTTCAAATATGTATTTCTACAATGCTGATACAACTGTAAATTTGCTTTCTCTTGTTTCTACGAATGACGCTTAAATGATGTTTTGACCTAAATACATTCTTTAAACATTCTTCAAGAGTCTTCCTTTTTCCCTCCGGTCTGATGTCTTGGACATACAAATTTAATTGTCTAGCGTAATAATACCTGTTGAGAATTGTTGCTCTTTCTTTCATACCTACCCACCTCTCAACGTGGTATATGGGTTATACTCCTGTTGTTATATACAAAAACCAATGGGACAGGGGGCATGGTGGGAGTAGTAGTACAGGCCTCCCACCCACAAACACCCTCCCTGTGAAGATGGCTACCTACCTGCAAGTTTGTTTGGTGTACTGCAATGGCTTCCAAATGCTTCTGGGTGGGGGAGTTCTCCACCCTGATCAGGTGTGGGATAGGGGGCATGGTGGGAGTAGTGGTGCAGGCCTCCCTACAAACACCCTCCCAGGGAAGATGGCTACCTACCTGAAAGTTTGATGTGGGTTATGTAATGGCTGACACATGCAAGGGGGCCTGGTGGGAGTTGTAGTGCTGGCTGCCTGTACACATGCCCCCATGGTAATATTGCTAGATACGTTTGGGGTGAATGGGAGTGAGTGAATGTTGGATCTGTGAGACATGTTTTTGGGAGTGTGTGGTGCAGATTAATGGAATTTGTCCTAGGTGGTGTAGCTTTGTAGTAGTGCAAGACAGTACATAGCAGTGTGGTGGTAGTCATTTGCTTGTACCTACCAGCCTCCTCTCCCCCGGGTACTCCCGTGAGACTCTCTGGATGAAGTATGGCAAACACCTTCTCCTCCTATTGAGTGAATGGTTTTGGTGGAATGGGAGGGCCACCGCCAGTCCTGTCAGCCAGCTCACGGTTCTTGCTCCTCTTCTCTTTGACAACCCTCTTCAAGTCATGCCACTGCTTCATGATTTCCTTTTTTGATCGCGTGGTGGTCCCTACTGCATTGACCTTCTCGACTATCGTTGCCCACATTTGTGTTCTTGTGGCTAATGGCGTCTGTTGGACCAGGCTACCAAACAGTTGTGGTCCCACTCTGACTATCTCATCTACCATGACTGTCAACTCACTCTCTGTGAATTTGGGCATTTTATGTGTTGCCATGGTGTATGGTGTGCAAAGTAGTTGTTGATGCAGGGGTGTGAGTGGTGGGTGTGGTACTGATGTGTATGGTGTGTGATGTGCAGGGGGTTAGTAGTGAAGATGTGGAAGTGTTGGTGGTGCTGTGTGTGGTATGTCTAGTGATGTTGTGTTCTTTGCCTCTCCTTTCAGCTGGGGTGTATGTCCCTTCACTTCTAGATTATTGCAAAGGATTCTGGTCAGGGAAGGGGCTGCTTTTATACTTGTCCTGGGATTTGTATTTTTCTTTTTGCCATGTGGTTGTGTCATTGGGGTGTGTTTTGTGTTTTTGGGGGGCATGGCTAGTTTGCTGTGTGCACTTTGTGGCCTTATTGTGGGTTTTTCCATTTGGCCGCCATATTTTTCACGGATCGTCCGCAGCGGTGGCTATGCTGCAGCTCTTCCGCCGGCTCTCCCATTCATCACTGTTTGCGACCGTGGCGGTCGGAAACAGTGGAACGTACCACGGGACCATCGGGGATATCCTAATTTTAATTTCCCGTGCGGTGTCTCCGCTATACTTGCGGCGGGTTGGTGTTTTTCCACCGAGAATCCGACCGCCGCGGATGGATTTTGGCCATCTCCACCCACTACGGACGTTTTTTCTTGGCCCCGCTCCGCTGCGGTTGGTATTTTTTGCGGTTGATCCTAATTTGGCCTCCGGTTTTTCCACGTTACCGGCGAGCGGTTGTTTTCCGCTTCCATGGCAGTCGGGCTGGTTTTCCAACCGCCATCCTAATAGACCCCTTAGTGTTAGACCACAGAATATGTAAGTAAAAAGACAGGGCCGAGACCACTTTTACCATATACACCTGCACATAACCAGACAATTGTCTGGATGGTGTCTTGAAATTTACAGAAAACTGGGTATTGAAAGTTAAGACAATGTACTAGAATACTACTCCATCTGTGAAGTCACTTGCAGTTTTAAGATCAGTTTCCAAAGCCATCAACACAGCCGGAGCATCTGAGCCTGTTGCATTCATGCAGAAGCTGCCCGGCAACTTTCCATTGTATTCTAAGACTTTCTGTTGCCAACCTCTGCACTCAATTATCCATCCCCTCACCTTTCTTTTTTTGTAAATGAATTCCAAAAACTGACAAGTGTCATACACCGAGCATATTTAAATACTCATACTAGTTAATATGGTCTGAATGTGAGCAGTGGTTTAGGACAGCATGAAGATTAGGTCATATTGTTAGTACTTTTGATTCATGAGTTTTTTAAAAAGTCTTTTGACTGGAAATAGCCCAGGAGGTCTAAAGAAAGACAGTTCTCTGGAGATGGTCAAGTGGAAGTGGGACTGGTCCTCAAAGGTTAACAGCAAGTTAAGAACGGCAGCCTAGGACCTGCTTTGAAGACTACAGTTGCTGGCAGAGAGCAAACCAATTTTTAATGGAGAGAGACAGTTCAGTTTATATTGTAGCAGTGTGAAGAATACTTGAATGCTTTGAAATTGATGTCACAAAGCAACAACGACGGACCTCCTATGCCACACCTCGTGTCCAATGATTATATGTGTTCTTGTTACACTTTACATCCCTGAGAAAGTTCCCATCTTGGGAAGGAAACGCGTTGGCTGGATTGTCTTAAACTCAATGAATTTTTAAGGAATTTTTTAAATAAAGACGTTATTTTTCTATTTATATACTGGCTTATTGGCCTTCTTGAGCAGCGCACCCCCATTTGTTCCATTACATGCTTTGAAATTGATATCTATGTCAATGTCAGACAATCGTGTAGTGGAGGAGTCTTGTGAGCAAACTAACACGAAAGTCCAGCTTTCTTTTAACTATTGCATTTCTGAGTTTTCTTCTGGTATCAAAATGAATATAAATTGAGAAGCTGATAAGAAGCAGGTATCACCTTGGAGGAGATAAAGGAATCCTATCTATAGGGAATCAGAAAGTACTAGTAGGTCTCTGTCTGGTAAGGAATGCACAAGGGTGTTCAGCCTAAAGGAAATTAAGGAGGATGGGAATGAGAGGTCGAAGTAAACATTGAATCTCATTCAGACATGTTGTTTCAGTCTTAGAGACTCTGGAGAGGTAGGCCTGATGGGGCATCCAATGAGGAGTGCTTTGTGACTGTTAGAGTTTGGAGTTTGTAATCGAGGGGCAAGAGAAGGAAAAGAGAAGATATGGATTCAACTAGGTATAAGTAATATGAAAGTTGAAGGTGGATATAATCATATGCAAAGAGGAGGTAAGGAATGAGTAGGAAAAGGGACAAAGGGCAGAGCTCTAGCAGATGCCCGAATGTAGAAAGGTGGGCATGGACTGCTCAGAGTTACAAGAAACTGAGAAAAATAATTTAGAGTAAGGGATGAGCTAGGAGGTGAACTACTGGGAAACAGTCCCTGTAATATCAAAAGAGGCAAGTATGTTTAGCAGTATTCAGGATTTAAAAGTGTTGAATGCAGTGAAAGGTCAAAGAGGATGAGAATAAATGACATTTATTTGGGGTGAGCGGAGGTGACGAAGTTGGAGACTTTCCTGTGGAGTGGTCTGTTTACATGCAGAGCAGTTTTGTCAATCGGTGGAGAATAAGCAGTTTGTTGAGTAATAGGCATGCAAGGGTTTTAGAAAAGAAAGGTGGTAAGAACATGTGTTTTATGTAGACAGAGATAAGGGGGGGGGGGTCAAAAATGTTGTCAAAGAGGTAATTTTACCTCTTTGGCAAATCTCACAACCCACCTCGAACTTCACCATCTTCTAGACAAGACTCAATCAGGATTCAGAAAGAACCACAGCCCTCACCGGGTGAACAGACAGAATATCAAGTTTTTAATTTTGAAAAACAAGAATATTGAGTTGTAAATATCGAGGTACAAGAATATCGACAGCAAGAATATTGTGGACCAGAATATGGACAGTAAGGTAAGAAATATTGTTTTTTGTAATATCGAAGACAGTAATATCGTTTGAAAAAATATAGTTGTTAATAATATCAATGTTTATATTAGTGGTATGTATTTTAGTATGTATTTTGAATGTAAGTGTTCTATATTTTTGTTCAAGTATCATATGTATTTTTAAATATATGTATTACATTTTTAGAAGTTATTAATAAAAAAAAGAAGTACATTTAGCATTTTGGTTCCGTAGCGGGTTGTGGGTTTATAGTGGAATAGGGTGGGAAGTACTTTAGTTATAATCAATTAGTTAATAGTATTTATTAATTAATATTTATATATTTAATATGTTATATTGTTAATTGTGCTAATTAATTTTCTTTTGAATTAGCTATTAATTAGTTGTTAATTATTATTAAATATTTGTTAAATACATTAATTATGTTATTTTTTTAGGAGCGGGTTGTGAGTTTATAGGGGAATAGGGTGGGAAGTAATTTAATTATATTTAATTAATTTTAATTATTAATTATTGTTTAAATATTTAATTTTTTATATTGTTAATTGTGGTAATTAATTATTTTATCAATTAGTTATTAATTGGTTGTTAAATATTATTAATTATTTGTTAAATAAATTAAATATGTTACTTTTTCAGGAGCAGGTTGTGGGTTTATAGGGGAATAGGGCGGTAAGTAATTTATTTATAATTAATTAATGAATCATGTTTTATTAATTAATAATTACGTATTTATGTTTTAATATTGCTAAATGTGGTAAATAGTTTATTATTAATTAGTTATTAATTGTTTGTAAATCATTAATCATTAATAATTAATTGGTAAATGTTTAATTGTGTTATTTTTTTAGGAGTGGGTTTTGGATGTATAGGGGAGTAGTGTGGGAAATAATAATTAATTTATTTATATTTTTAATTATTTAATATTTATGTATTTTAAATTTTATATTGAAAATTGTGGTACATATTATAGTGTTAATTATTTAGTAATTTGTTATTAATAATTAATTATTATTAACTAATTATGTTATCTGTGTCATTTTTTTAGAGTGTGTTGTATGTTTATAGGGTAGTAGGCTGGGAAGTAATTTAATTACAATATATATTTTAAATTGTTTTAACATAAAATGTATTTTAAGTTGTTTTATGTTGTTAATTGTGTGAATTAAATTATTATTTATTGTTTTTAATTTGCTGGTTAATTTTAAATAATTAATTAGATAATTATTCATTATGTTAATTGTGTTATGTTTTAGAACATTGGTGGTGTTATTTATAGGGGAATATGGTGGGAGGCAAACACAAATTAATTTATTAATTGTTTGTTTATTAATTTTTATTATGTTGCTTGAGTGTGATTAGAAAATGATTCCCCTATGCAAGCCAACCCTTTCCCTACTGTTGCACTCACTGGAGTGGGAATAGTAATTTTTACCTCTACGCTATCCAACACTTTCCCTACTGTTACACTCACTGAAGTGAGAATAGTAAATTATTCCCCTCCGCTATCCAACACTCTCCCTACTGTTGCACTTGCTGGAGTGGGATCCGTAATAGTTACCCCTCCGCTATCCAACACTTTCCCTACTGTTACAATTGCTGGAGTGGGAATAGTAATTGTTACCCCTCCGTTATCCAACACTTTCCCTACTGCTGCACTCGCTGGATGGGAATAGTAAATTATTCCCCTCCGCTATCCAACACTTTCCGTACTGTTGCTTATGCTGGAGTGGGAATAGTAATTGTTACCCCTCCGCTATCCAACACTTTCTCTACTGTTGCACTTCTTGGAGTGGAAATAGTAAATTATTCCCCGCCGCTATCCATTTTTTGAGGGTATGTAATTCATATTCAGGGTCAATGGATCTGAATAAGGCTTTACTCAAGGCTATGAGGCATATTATCAAGGACGGCGTTAAAATTATCGCTGCTTTAGCGGCAGGAAACTGCGGCTAAAGCGGCGATAATGGACTTGATAATATGCCCTTGAGAATTCCTATAGAAGCCCATGTTCACACCAGAACCTGGGCTTCTATTGGAATTCTCAAGGGCATATTATCAAGCCCATTATCGCTGCTTTAGCCGCAGTTTCCTGCCGCTAAAGTGGCAATAATTTAAACGCCTTTCTTGATAATATGCCCCTATGAACACAATAGAATCAACTATTTCTGGAGGGTCAGGGAATAAACCTGGAGGGATTTTGTAGCAATACTACTGAAACATCTGCCCAGAACATCTTTAGGACCATGTTCCGAAAATACCTCTGAGGTCTGGATGTAGCCGTCATTGTGTGAATGTTCTATACCAGTGGTTCCCAAACCTTTGACTCCTGAGGACCCCCATTGAGTCACTACTGGAAGCCGGGGACCCCCAAGCAATTTGTACGATTTAAATTTCAAACATTTACACAATCATTCGCAAACAAATACACAATGAAATGCACACCAAACAAATACTTGAATTACTAAGGATAGTATTATTTTATATGGAAAATGTTTGCAAAAATCGAAACATTTTAATGGGAAGGTTTGTGCTACATCTTGGCGACTAACTTTTCAATGTTTGGTTTTATTCCGCGGTATGAGGCTCCTACTCCTGCCATGGCCGGACTGGAAACCCAAAGCAGGCCGGGTAAATGTTGTCAGACCAGTCCCCGTACGGTGCATACTAGCTGCAGTGAGTGAGCCTGACCATTACAAAGGGGGCTTTGGAGGCCTCTCCCCCCAAGAACATTAGGGAAAAAAGGTGCATTCTACAACATATTTGTCATTATATATTGAATTGTATTACTTACTGTGCACCAGGATATTACAATCTTTGTTGGGGCTCTTCAATGATTCCCTCACTATCACCCTCCAACGGGGCCTCTTATCTCGTCATAGCCCCTCTGTCAAATGTATTTCATTTGTTTCATAGCACCTCTCACACCAGTGTAGGGTGTTATAGCACTTTTCACCACATACATAAATAAACAATGAATCATATGTGTGTAAATCAGTGTATAGAGAATGTTACATAAGATAAAGAGGACTTCAAGGTGTAGGATTCACATGTCATACATACTGGTAGGCTTTCCTTAAGAGTGCTTGGTCTGGAGAAGCACAAACTCAGGATTCAGAACATAACACAGTGTTTAGCATTGACTTTAATAATAAAAATATATTTATACCCAAACAAGTCTTTTTTTATCAGCATCAGGATAATGAAAGACTGGGAAAAAAACATAACTTGTTAACTTGTACCATACAGTTTGCATGCAGCTCTTTGATGCCAGTTCATAGCACACTATGCTTGATTACGATTGTAACTTATTAACTTCACAGTGCCAACAGAATCTAAATGACAAAAGCAGTTAACCACTGAGCTATGCACATAAAATAATGCTTTTGAAATACATGGTACACGTTCTTTGCAACAGGCATATTCACCCTCTGCGCTACCTTAGATGACTCAAAGCTGCCACTGGACAAAACTCCCATCTCTCTGTGGTAAATAATTTTCCTTTACCGGGACTGAATTTGATACAGAAACATAATAAAATAGCTCAGTAAAATGAGAGGCAGAATCCGTGATATTAGAGGTTCGGAATGGGCTTTATTCCAATACTCGATTATAATCGGATGCTCCAAGTTCCATCACCACGAAGGTTCAGGAAGTGAAGTACATACATTATTGACATGAAATGGCTTTTATAGAACATACATTACAATGAAGCGAATACAGTAGGCGTAACAATTGATAAGGAAAATGACGAATATCATGCGTAACCGAAAATGGGTGTAATAAGGAGTAAAAAGGAACATAATTGGTTGTGATGTCATGTATAGGTGGATCTATAAGATAATACTTGGCATAGATGCGCGCGCAGCATTATGACGTGTGATTGACGTGTAACTAGGGGGTGAAGGGGACTTGACATTTAGCTCTACATGTGGAGACAAAAAGTCTGGGGGGTCAAGTCAACCTAATCCAAATCATATCTAACATCCTATGTTTAAAGAACTATGTTATCCACAAAGGAAGGACTCTCGGACAGAATCTATTCTATACTGACTGTGCGTGAGTGTACAAGCGTCTAAGTGTCTACACTAAATGCGAGGGCAGGAATCTTCCATAGTAACAGGGCTATGAATTACTTGTATTAAGACAGAGAAGCCGGGCCCTTTGCTTGGTAGCTGGAAGAATGTTTACTTAAACTACTAGGCAGGAATGCATCGGCTGAGGGGGAAGCAGATAACTCGAAGGTGAAATACAGTTCTTGGCAGAGAATAGGCTGATGTCAGGCTGTGAGCCGCGCAGAGAATGAGACAAAGTTCATGGTCACAGATGCAGGCTCAGACTGGAGCTTTCAGAGGCAGAAGGCAAGAAGAGTTTGATGACAGAATCAGGGCCTACTTGCCTGGACTGTAAAATGGCATAAGTGAGCCATATAAAGGCGGTGGCCTTTCGTACTTAGGAATGGAATATCCGGCCTATTCATGGCGGATCTGACAGAGGGCATGTTGACGGTGGACGCACATGTATTTGCGTCTTCATAACTGGAACTGGAGGGAACATACATGTACTTGTAACATGTACATAGAACCGTTGGGGTCCAAGATAGGGGACATAACTGACCAGAAAAATCCATATTTCCACATTCCCTCCTTGTCCCCTACTTGCCCGTTAAGAGATATCAATCTTCATTAATCCATCGATTTGTTCATATAGCATCATTTGTTCTTCTTTCTTCTTCCGGGGTCTTGAATGAAATCTTGGTGGTGGAATACACGATGTGGCACACAGACCACAAATCGCTGGTCCACATTGCAGACATAGACAGCAACTGAATAGTATGAGAAGGCCAATACCTAGGAAGGATAGAACTCTCCATCCCCAGGCTGATATCACACTCCAAAACCAATTGGACCAAGTCCAAGTGCCTGGGTTCTGGTGTATCTGGCTTACAATCTTGTGAAGGCGAGTTATAGCTTTATATACAGATGGCGAATTCTCTGGTATGAATACGCAGCAGCTTGATCCGATGACCCTACAAGCTCCGCCCCTATCAGCCAGGATGACGTCAAGGACAAGACGATTTTGAAGCACAACAATCCGCATAGCCGACTGCTCTTCTGTTAAATTGCCTAAGGCGGAAATAGTTTCATTCACTACTGCTTCAAGGGTTCTAGTTAATCTACGTATCAGCTTACTATTGGTAACTGTACCTATATAGGGAAAGATGCCTTTATTGAAATCTGTGTATTTTTCCCATGCTGTTTCAGTGTAATCGACAATCGGGAGATCTCTCCGCTCTCTATTGTGTACTAAATGAATATTTCTGTAATAATCAGGAGGAGCTAGGAAAACAGGTGGCAAAAGGAATGCAATGTAGCAGGTACCATCCCAATCTAGAGGTAGACGCATATATGCAGTCTGACCACATATAAAGTAGGAGTGGCGATAAGCTCTGAACGAGGATTTGCCTTGATCACTGAATTCTACTGTAGTAGTGCATTTACTATGGCCCATATATATGGAACCAACCTTTCTTACACACAATTCACCTTTTGCTGGGAATACTGACATGGTGGGTAAGACTAGTTCAACTTCGGATACGACATTTAGAATCATGAGATTAGGTGTAAAATTACCTAATCCATATACTTCATTTTCTAGATCAGTTCCTGTTCCTTTGGGGCGACCCTCCTTGTCAGGATAGCAGATCTTGAGTAAAACTAGGTTCAGGTTTCCCCATACCCACTGATCTTGGAAAACTGCGGTGTCTGAGTCTATGGAATTGATTAAGCTAAACCATGCTCCACAGGAGCCATTATGTGTAAATGGATGTGGAAAGAAAGGCAAGACTCCTTCATAATTCTGATAGGGAGGGAGTCGGCCACACACCCAACAATTAGTTGCATTACTAGTCTGATGGGAATGATGTAACATACTAATGAAAGTGTTATTGCGCAGCGCAAGTCTATAGGACAATTCATGCGGGGGTAAGTCACTAAAAGAATGTTCTGCAATAACATTGTGAACATTTCTGGCAATAGGGTAATATATGTGCAACAGCATACTAGTAATAATTATTAAAAGACTTAAAGAAAACAAGATTAATAATGTCACTATACAGTGGCTACGCAGTGATTTACAATACGCCTGTCGTTTCATCATTTTTCGTGACTGTCCATGATTCAGGTCTAGAGGATACATGTCAGAGACAGATTCAACCGCTTCACCTAGGAGAGGACTTAAACAATCAAATCGTCTGACGTTCTAGGCCTCAACTTAACTTTGTAGAGTTCGCTTTCAGTTTTTTCCACCAAAGGAAGTTTTGAATCAGTCTGTGAGGGAGTGCAGGGCACAATGTCTATATCCGAGGATTGTCCATGGAATTTCTTGATATGACTTGAATGAATCCAGCCCTTGCGGCCCTCGATCTTCACGGCTGTTCTTGTGGTCAGCAGAACCAACTTGGGTGTCTTCCACCTGGGCTCCAGCTGAGTCTTTCGGTCGAAGTTTCTCACAAATACAATATCACCCGGAACTACGTCATGGGGTTTCACCTCAGTGTTGTCGGGAAATGCTGCAGCAACCTGTGAACGACAAGATTGTAGTGCAGACATCAAGGAAGCCAAGTAATCTGTCAGCATATTACAGTCAATATCAGTTATTTTGCGTGGTACAGGCGTCCCCCACATATTTGGTGGTCTGCCGAAGATCACCTCATACGGGGATAGCCCTGTTCGAGAGTGTGCTACCATTCTCATGTAAAAGAGTGCAACTGGTAATGCTACTATCCAGTCGACACCTTTCTCTCTGCATATTTTGGACAGTCTGATTTTCAGTATCTGATTATGTCTTTCTACGAGACCTGCTGCCTCGGGGTGTCGGACACAGTGGAATTTCCACTGATATCCTAGCAGAAGTGAAACATGTTTCATTAATTCGGATGAGAACGGCTGGCCGTTATCTGAGTAGACAACACGTGGTAAACCGTAGCGTGGGAAGAATTCTCGAACTAACTGTTTGGCAGTAGTCGGGGCAGTGTAATCTGAAACCGGGTATGCCTCCGTCCAACGGGACAGAGCGCAGACAACTACGAGAACATATTTGAATCCTCGACATCGTTCCATCTGGATATAATCCATCTGGAGGACTTCAAAAGGGTGATCAGGAGGATGAAATCCACCCTGTTCTACGGGAACGCTTTTTCCTGGGTTGAACTGACAACAGATCATACAGGTACGGACTTTTTGTTTGGCTGCTGCTCGTAAATGTTTATTGAACCAAATGTGTTGAATGCTGTCTAGCATAGCTTTCTCTCCTAGATGCGCTGGACTATGGATAGCGTTAATAATGACTTGGACCATTGAATCAGGAAGGAACCATACAGACTTTTCCTTCGTCATCCATCCTTGGTCCGTTTGGATCCCTCCTAATTCAGTCCATTTCTTTATTTCGTCTGGTGTAGCATGTGTCTGTATGTCAATTACGTCAAGAGTAGGATCTTTAACTGTCATACAATGTGTCGGCATCGGGACTATTGTCTTTGTCATGTCGGATGTTTGTGTTTGAGCAGTCTGTTTAGCTGTTCTGTCCGCTAAATCATTGCCTTGAGAAATGATATCAGTAACCTTCGTATGGGCCTTACATTTCATAATTGATATTGCAGTAGGTAGATGTATTGCATCTAATAAGGCATGAATGAGGGGTCCGTGCTGAATGTGGGCACCGTGGGAAGTTAAATAACCTCTCTCTCGCCACAGCACGCCGAAGTCATGTACAACTCCGAATGCATATCGTGAATCAGTGTATATGTTGACCCTTTTACTTGTGGCTTGAATACAGGCTTGTGTCAGAGCAATAAGCTCTGCGGCTTGAGCTGACAAAGTATTTATACGATTTGTTTCAATGACTTCAGTATCTGTTGTGACTGAGTAAGCAGCCACCAACTCTCCTGTACTTGTTCTCATACATGAACCATCTACATACAATGTCAGGTCTGGATCTGACAATGGAACATCTGTCAAGTCTTGTCTAGGTTTCGTCGTTATAGTAATAACTTCAATACAGTCATGGGCTAGTGGGTCTGTTCCGATTACTGGCAAAAGTGTGGCAGGATTCAATGTGTTACAGCGTCTGATTTCTATGTGTGGCTGGAACAGTGTAAGTTCGTACCCTGTGAGTCGTGCTATAGTCAAGTGTTGTGTTTGCGTTCTATTTACAAGAACCTCTACTGCATGTGGTACTTGAACTGTCAATGGATGTCCTAACACTATGGCATCGCTTTGTCTAATTGCTAAAGCTGTCGCTGCTACTGATTTTAGGCACGCAGGCAGAGCCTGAGCTACGGGATCTAATGTACTAGAAAAATAAGCACATGGTTTGTGTGCTCCTGCTTGTTCCTGTGTGAGTACTGACAAAGCAGTACCTTCGCGTTCTGTAACAAAGAGTGTAAATTGTTTTCTGTAACAAGGTGTTGCTAAAACGGGTGCTTGACATAAAGCTTTCTTTAAGCTTTCAAAAGCTTGCGTATGTTCCTGGGTCCAAGGGAGAACAGTCGATGTGGCTGCCTCCTGGGTTGTCAACTGAATGAGTGGTTTTGCTAGAAATGCATATTGCGGGATCCACTGTCTACAGTATGAAGTGAGGCCTATGAAAGCCCGCACCTCCTTTTGTGTCTTGGGTATTGGCATGTTAGCTATTAACTGAATGCGGTCTGGTGTAAGCTGCCTTCCCTCCTTGGACAGCGAGTGTCCAAGATAAATAACTCGCTGGACACAGAATTGCAGCTTAGAAGGGGACACCTTGTGCCCCTTTTCGGCTAGAAATTGTAAAACTGTCAGTGATGCTTTTTCACATTCAGGTTCGCTTCGGGCGGTGATCAGCAGATCATCGACGTATTGAAGCAGAGCAGTGTTAACTGGCATGTGGATACTGTCAAGTTCTCGTTTCAGTGCTTGGCTATAGATGCTGGGGCTTTCTGTAAATCCTTGAGGTGCGCGTGAGAATTTAAAGCTACGTCCATTTAAACTAAATCCGAATAAATATTGGCTTTCCGGATCTATTGGGACGCTGAAAAAGGCATTCTTGAGATCGATTACAGTAAAGAATGTTGCTTCGGAATCAATGGCTGTCAGCAATGACGAGATATCTGGGACCACAGGGAATTGTGGCACAATGCATTTGTTTAATTCGCGCAGATCAATAACCAATCGATATACTGGCGGGGCCTTAGGATCTGTTCGTTTAAGAATCGGAATTATCGGGGAATTACATACATTGGAGTCTGTTTCTACAACTACTCCTTGGGTAATGAGCTCGTCAATGATTTGTAGTAAAGCCACTACAGCATCTGGCGGTAACTTGTATTGTCGCATTCGTGGTAGCACCACTCCTGCCTTTAATGTGACTCGATATGGTGTAATATTCATGCAACCAACATCAGTAGGGCCTTGTGCCCATAGATGTGTCGGTAAAGTCTGCAGTCGGGGATCCATGTCTCTAGATACATAGTGACCTTTAAAATCACGTAAAAACAATCTTACTCCTTCCGGAGAACAACATATTATGGCTCCTAGAGCTTTTAACGTTTTTATTCCTAATAGATTTTCTGGACATGATTTAGTAAGCAATAAATCTGTAGTTCGGGTCAGAGGTCCTATCGTAAGTGGCAGAGGTTGTGACACTTCATTAACAATAGGTTTTCCTGAAAAACCAAGGGAAATATTTTGTGAGCCTGAGAGGGGTGCCCCTGGAACTTCACTACGTTTTATGGTTGTTCGACTTGCCCCTGTATCGAGTAAAAATTTTCTATCTTGACCTAATAATTCACTGTGTACATAAGGTCCCTCTTGGTCTACTGGTATCTCGATAAGGGGTAAGTCAACTTCCCTCTCTAGGCTAGTTCATGCGTAACGCTGGTACTCAGGATATTCATACTGTGCGGTCTGATACATTTGTCGTGTTGTTGTCTGTGTGGCAGCAACAGGCAACGCTGGTGCAGCTGGCACGAACTGTATTGGCTGTTGTGCGGCTGGCATGGCCTGGGCATGCTGCAGAGCTCCTTGTTCATTCTGATCTTGTCTAAGTGGCCGTGATCTTTCTTGCGTTTTACCTATGGCGATATTATGTTTTAAAACTGGACAATCGTGTACATAATGACCTGGCTTTTTGCAATAATTGCATGTCCCTTTTACAGGTCCTGCTGAATCAGAATGTGTCATACCCTTTTTATGCCCTTCAGCTGGAACTGTCTGGGAAACTAACATTTTCATTTTCGTGTCTTTCATGCGTCTGTGTTCATGTTCTTGTTCCTCTCTAATTCTATTGTGATGGTACTGTAACATTTGTAACATTTGTGATGGAGTGTTACCTTGCCAGGTACTCTCGAATTTTAATACTCTATTCTTTACTGGGGGCAGGGCATTTTCTACTAATTTTGTTACAAACAGATGTGGGTATGATTCGCTACTTGCTTTTATGCCACTATTTATACCAAAACATTTTTCAAATCGGGCATAGTAATCACTAGTGTCCTCATCTTGCTTCTGTTTACAGGCTGAAATTGTACCCCAATCTTCCTTTTTCGTAGTTAATAAACGTGGCAGTACCTGTACTAGTAAACCTGGTAATGCCTTAGTTTTGTCCCCAAGCCCTGCTCCTGCAGTTCGGGCCTTTTCTTCTGCTTCTAATGCTGACCATTCTATCTTTTGGTCTCCTACCTCCCACTCTTTTTCCTTGAGTTTTTCGTAAATACCAGCAGGCATCAATACCTTCAATATTGTCATAATGTCGGGATAGGTATACTCCCCCATGAGTAACATGTCTTTAATTTCTCGGTGAAAACCCGCTGGGTCTTTGTCATGACTGGGTACCACTTTCTTCATTTGTAACAATTCTATTTTTGATATGGGCGTATATACAAATACGCGTTTGAACTGATTGTCCTCGCCCTTTATTGGGTGCACTTCTCGTAAGGGATTCTGTCTATCCATGTGATACGTGGTTCTTTCCTTGACGGGCAATGAGACATGTTCTGAACATACAAAAAGAATATATTGCTTTCTTGATTCTAGAATTTCTTTAATTAATTTAGTACCTGAACCTCTCCATCTATTCGTGAGTAATTCAGTCAATATGTCGGGTAAGGGACCAGGATCTGAATGTTGACTCCGATATAGTATAATGAGTTGTTGAATCATATAAATCCCAGCTAACCTCTGTTCATCTGGGGTGAGATTCAAAAATGTGCGTACTACTGTATCATCACTATATTTTCCGGGACTGTCCACCCAATGGACAGCTGCCCTGGCTAAATCTTGTTCATCCATAGAATCGAGAAAATGATAACCCCTTCGTTCTCGGAGTAGTTTGTCAGCTGTTTGGAATGAATGCTCGTTAGATCTTATATGGACTATGGGTGTTGGGAAACCCCTGTTATTGTCTGGACATATCGGGCGTATCGGGTCAATAAGACATCTCGTACTATTATAAGATCTTCTTTTACCTACATATGCTATAGTTTCTGACTGTCCTGTGGGCGGTCCTGACCCTTCTTCCTCGCTTTGTTCGAACTCGTCTACCTCTAATCTCTCTTCGTGTAGGCGTTCTATTTCTTTACGGATCTTTCGGCACATGGCTATTATACAATTTTGTTTATCATGTCTCCCTTCTGATATATTCTGGCTCCATCTTGTAAGAATTTGCATTGCTTCCGGGTCTACCCCCGGTCGGTCTTGATTTCTGATCACACAGTTTATGAGGAAACGTAACAGTTCCCCCTGTATCTCTACTTTCTGGTATTCCATAGCTCTGTGAATACATTCTGGATCTCGCCCTGTTTGGACAAAATGGTATATATTATCTAGATGTGCAGTCATTCCTGGTAACTTCCCTAAATACACTGCGGCTCGTCTGATACGTAATGACGCTAGGGTCATTTCGTCCTCTTTACCGGGCACGGGGTCATATCTGCAATCTATAAGAAGTTCCTTCAGCGCACGGGCACTTATGAGTTTGGGTGTACGTGAATGTGCTGACTCTTGAAAAGTAAGTTTATTTATTCTGGGTGGCGTAGAAAAAATATTGGTAGCACCTCCCGTGGCCCCATCTGGGGTGTCGGGTGTGAAAGGATTCGTCGAACGTGACACAGCAACTATAGGTGTGGACACAGCTATAGAAGTAGCTGTAGGAGCGGATGCAGAAACAGATGTGCTTGCCGGAACTTGTGTCAGAACTTGTTGCTGTAACGATACGGGTACTGGATCTTGGCGTTGAACCTCCCTGGTATGCGGTCTGTGCGGGGCGGAATTAGCATACTCGGGAGCTGCGTCATCTAAATATGAGGACAGAAAAACATCTTCTGCGGTTCTAGGATGCCCCCTTGGATGTACCTTTATTGGAAATAATGGGGTTGGCAAGTCTTTCGGTATCTCTGGAGTAGCCTTAGGTAATCCTTCGGCCAGAAGGGGATACATACCATTCATAAGGGCATTTCTTTGTCTGTCTACTTGTTCTGATTTCACTCGGATACCTTCCTCAATTAATAGATTTTCTTGAACTTTATTGGAATTCTCTTTACTCTTCTCTTCCAGTCTACGTGCTTTTTCTGTTCGTCTATGTGATTCTTTACGCCATAATTCAATGGCATCTTTCTGCGACTGTCTGACTTTTCTTTTCCATAACTCTTCTTCTACTTTCATGATGCACTCTGCATCCCAGGTTCCCGCTGTGGGCCACCTCTGACTTTCTGGTAATTCCTTGGTATAGTCTACCCATAAATCAAGAAATAATATGGCATCTAAGCCATGTTTATGATACATGAAGTACCCTGGGGTGTCCCTAGGAGGAATAGGAACGGCCTCTTCGAGTACCCCTTTTCTGGTGGTGATCTGTCTTAATTTCGAAAAGAGCGGCATATTGAAAACTGACCTTATACTTGATTTTGACCAACTGACCTGATACTTGAATTTGAACAGATTTAATACAATAAACACGATAATGAACAGTCATTCATACCACAATATACAGAACATACTTAAACATATTTAACATGTAAACATTAAACCTTTAACTGAAACAACAATGATGATCGTCTGCATAACTAATCACCAAGCTTAATTCTTGACAATAACTAGATACTTCGGAATACTTGATATACTGCTAAACAGTACAGATACACTGCTAAAACAGTGCAGACCGGATTTGTGTACCCAAACCCGTCTTGACCGGCACAACCTATGTGCACGTCAGAAATGCCTCCCCAGCAATGGTACTCACCGGGTAGCTTCGGAAACGGAAGGCCTCGGTAACTTGAACTTGAATCGGACTGGACTCGACTCGACTCGTCGGACACTGGACTCGACTTGGGACTTCAGACACTGGTGGGCCTCTGTATACCTCGGATCTTGCTCTCTCAGCTAGGCTCTGGTCGGGATACTTCGCACTTCTCACCGCCTCGTCTGGGTGTCGATCGCAGCCTCAGTCGCCCCCGCTTGACCGGAGGGAGATATAGGAAATCCTGCTGGTACGCGTTATTGTCCGTCCAGCTGTGGCAGGAGACCGGGCCTGCAACTCACCGCCGGCGCGTGAGATGAGAAAGTGTCCCTATTCGGGCGCCATTCATGTGGTAAATAATTTTCCTTTACCGGGACTGAATTTGATACAGAAACATAATAAAATAGCTCAGTAAAATGAGAGGCAGAATCCGTGATATTAGAGGTTCGGAATGGGCTTTATTCCAATACTCGATTATAATCGGATGCTCCAAGTTCCATCACCACGAAGGTTCAGGAAGTGAAGTACATACATTATTGACATGAAATGGCTTTTATAGAACATACATTACAATGAAGCGAATACAGTAGGCGTAACAATTGATAAGGAAAATGACGAATATCATGCGTAACCGAAAATGGGTGTAATAAGGAGTAAAAAGGAACATAATTGGTTGTGATGTCATGTATAGGTGGATCTATAAGATAATACTTGGCATAGATGCGCGCGCAGCATTATGACGTGTGATTGACGTGTAACTAGGGGGTGAAGGGGACTTGACATTTAGCTCTACATGTGGAGACAAAAAGTCTGGGGGGTCAAGTCAACCTAATCCAAATCATATCTAACATCCTATGTTTAAAGAACTATGTTATCCACAAAGGAAGGACTCTCGGACAGAATCTATTCTATACTGACTGTGCGTGAGTGTACAAGCGTCTAAGTGTCTACACTAAATGCGAGGGCAGGAATCTTCCATAGTAACAGGGCTATGAATTACTTGTATTAAGACAGAGAAGCCGGGCCCTTTGCTTGGTAGCTGGAAGAATGTTTACTTAAACTACTAGGCAGGAATGCATCGGCTGAGGGGGAAGCAGATAACTCGAAGGTGAAATACAGTTCTTGGCAGAGAATAGGCTGATGTCAGGCTGTGAGCCGCGCAGAGAATGAGACAAAGTTCATGGTCACAGATGCAGGCTCAGACTGGAGCTTTCAGAGGCAGAAGGCAAGAAGAGTTTGATGACAGAATCAGGGCCTACTTGCCTGGACTGTAAAATGGCATAAGTGAGCCATATAAAGGCGGTGGCCTTTCGTACTTAGGAATGGAATATCCGGCCTATTCATGGCGGATCTGACAGAGGGCATGTTGACGGTGGACGCACATGTATTTGCGTCTTCATAACTGGAACTGGAGGGAACATACATGTACTTGTAACATGTACATAGAACCGTTGGGGTCCAAGATAGGGGACATAACTGACCAGAAAAATCCATATTTCCACATCTCTCTAGAAAGTACATTAATCACCGGAGTTATCTTGACACTTTTATTGTTGCCATAAAACTGCTGATTATACAATGAAGTTTGCAGTGCTTTTACAGCTGCTGCCTGCGGACCCCCTGGGAAAGTGTCACGGACCCCTGGGGGTCCGCGGACCATAGTTTGGGAAACACTGTTCTATACCAATATATAACCATTTCAAATCCTACATTCTAGGCGGATGCAAACATGGTGAGAACATAAAAGGTATTACATTTTTGGCACACACTTACCTTTTCCACATCTTGGTGCCGATTACGATCCTGTAAAAAAATTCCCCGTACGACTCGTATCCGGTCTTTTTACCGTACGAATCGTACAAGTGCCGTACAAACTGACAAGTACGATTCGCATGGGAAAAAGTCCGTACGAATCGCATTGGGAATAATTCCCCACACGTCCTCGGGTCGGAAAATGTGTCCGACATGTCCCCGGACGATTTACCGAACAAACGTGAAAATTGAAGTCCGATCCATCCCGTGCGTCCGATGTCACAACCGTATGGAAAAAACACCGTCCGCACCGAACTCCCATTGCAACCATGGAGACATGTGCCCACATACGTGCCAAACCCCCCCCCCAGCCCCCGTATGTATGCGCCGAACCCCCCCAGCCCCCGTATGTACGCGCCGTACCCCCCCAGCCCCCGTGAGTACGCGCCGAACCCCCGTGTATGTACACCCATGTACGTGTCGAACCCCCCGTGTATGTACACCCGTACGTGTCGAACCCCCCGTGTATGTACACCCGTACCTGTTGAACCCCCCGTGTATGTACACCCGTGTACGTGTCGAAACCCCCGTGTATGTACACCCGCATAGCGCTGGGGGTACGCACCGTACATACACGGGTGGGGGTACGACTCGAATGTACACGGGTGTACATACACGGGGGGGGTTCGACACGTACACGGGTGTACATACATGGGGGGTTTGACACGTACTCACGGGGGCTGGGGGGGGGGTACGGCGTGTACCGGGCCCCTATTCTGGTCGTTTCGTGGCGTACTTCGCTTTTCCGGCACTTTTTGGGTGCCGTGAAAATCTTGCCGTCCGGACTGCTGTCGGTTCGAATCGTACTTCCTGGGTCGTGAAACGCTGCCTGACAGCGTCCCGACGTCACGTCGGAGCATTCCCGGATCTCATTCGTATGTATATTTTCGTCGGACGGTGTTTTTTACGATTCGTACGGAAATGGTGTTTCCGTGCGAATCGTACTTCCATGTTTGTACAGTTTTACAACCGGGTACGAGTCGGACGGAGAAAGCGCTCCGACCGACGGTTCGTACCCGGTTTTTCCAGGATCGTAATCGGCACCCTTGTGCTCCTGGGTACATTTTAGGTCTAGGGAAAGAACAGGCATTTGAAAGTCAGTACCTACGCTAGACTTTAACAGATTTGTAGCCCCAAGAAGGGCTTTGTGGCTATTTGCCCATTAGATTAACTGTTATGTCTAACAATACTGCAAAATGCCTGTACTAAAAACTGGTTTTGTATTCCTTTCAAGAGAGTGCTTGGCACTCCTAACTGCCAGCTGTACAGTGGATCAGTGGAAAGAGTCAGCTAAAATATTTGATACATTTAACCACATGCAACGCAGTCATTAACCAATTACATCTTAAACGTCAGGTATATTTATAACAAGTGCACCATTCAACACTATGGTGCAACTAGTCATAACATTAAGGGTTTTACCCTGGTCACCTTGCATTTATGTTTACAAGTTGTTACTTGGATGTGGTAATAAAAGGTGTGGTGTGTGTGTGTGGTGTATGTTTTCATGCACCAGTATGTCTGTATATGTTAGTGTGTTCCATCGAGGATGTATATTCAGAGAGTGATGCCAGTGTTTTGTAATAATCGCTAATAAGTATTCGATATCTGGGCAGCTGGACGTAGATGGCCACTTGAGGTCTATTAACTATGCCTATTATTGAGGAACCAGGAATCATTGTGAGGTAATCGTTTTCAAGCAATGTATGTAACATATGGAAGTGGACATTAACAAATCATACAACTTGATTAAGTGGGTGTGAAAACTTCTTACATCCAACAGTGTCAAAACTATATGCACCAAAGAACTGTGGGGGAAGGCTCAGTATAATGTGAACGAGAGGTTATTTTAAAGACTTGGGTAATGAGGGAATGAGGCATTTACAATGTCAAACAGCTGCTTAAACAGGTCAGTAAAAAGATGGGGCAGATTTACAAGAAAGTGATGCATCTGTACAGATGCGTCACTTTCCCTGCACCACCATTAGAAACCCTTGCGCCACTATGGATGCGCCGTATTTACAATACGGTGCACCATGGCGCAAGGATTGACAGATGCGTCAGAAATTCTGACGCATCTGTAGGTGCAAAAGTCACGCATTGCTGGAGTTAGGCGCAAGCACGATGCAACAGGGGGAGGCCTATCCTCATTGTGTTGCATCACTCCTTACGCCTGCTTCAAGCAGGCATTAGAATTTGACGCAGTGGCGTCCTAGAAGTGGCGCAGTGAAATCTTGTCACTTCTATGACGCTTTTATGCGTTGGAACGCCCACCCTGTATACATTATACCTGACACAAGTATAATGTGACGCAGGGCTTTACAACGTGACGCATCTCCCTAGATGCGTCACGTTGTAAATGTGCCACATTTTTACTCTGCGGCTGCGTCACAAAAAGTGACGCAATAGGCGCGCAAAAATTATGCAAGGGGCTTGTAAATCTGCCCCATGGTGTAGATAATTTGGACTTTTGAAATGTGAGACATCAGTTGGCAAATTTATCAACACTTTGAACTGGTGCAAAGTCACAAACAGTGAAGCAAACCAGTGCAAATAACTGCAATATCATTTATTTTTAAGCACAAACTGTATGTGCTCTGGAAAGTAGCCTTAAACCTATGCAAATATTAATGTTTATTTTTTATTTTAAATACTTGTACTGAGGATGTATCCCATGGATGGTACATTGATTTTTCCATGTACCACCAAAGATTTTTGCTGCAAAGTCTATCTACTAACAATGGTAGACAGGGGGCTATATGGAAAAAAAGTAATGCCTCCTTAAGGCAGACATAAAGGGGCCGATTCCGATTCCGGCCGCAAAACGAACCGACCGACATGGACCCGGACCGAATACCGACCGACACGGACCAGCGCCGTACGATTCGTACAGTACAATGAAACGCGTGTGAATTACAACAGACACATACGGAATACATGCCGTACGACCGAGCCGTAGGGAAAATAGTGATCCGGCTGGAAAACCGACGTGATTTTCACCGACTGGCACGAACCTGGAATGAACCCGACTGACCCATACCCGCGATGTACGATTAGCGCAGTACGATGCAATGCGTGTAAAACCAGACCGACTCGCACAGAGACCAAGCCGCACGACCGACACACACAGACAACCGGGCACACAAGCAATAGAGACCGCCGCGACCGACGCGTACCAAACACAGAAGACAGGCAGCGTGAACGAGGCGGAGAAGCCCGCACGAGACAACAGCAGCGTCCGTTTCCATCACATGAACGTCTCCTTCATGCCTACAAAACACAAAGGAAAAAAGACAAAAAAAGGACCAAACAAGCAATGACAAAGCCAATAAATAGCAAAGAAAAAAACATGGGACAAAGACACACCCACAACTCCAACTATATAAAGGACTACAATCACTACCATCATCCCTTGCAAACAGGAGACACAGCCAGCAGCAAACATCAGTACACAGCAACCAGAGACACACTCACAACTCACCCATCACACAACTAACACACCATCAGCACCTCATACAAAAGCACACACACATACACACAGCAAAACCAATACCAACCCACCATCACTTGCACCCTCACACACACATCAATCACTACCACCACCCATCACCATGCCTCCAAAGAAGAATCCAAAGTTCAGAGATAGTGAGTTAGAAGTGTTGATAGACAAGATCATCAGAGTAGAGCCACATTTGTTTGGTACATTGGTTCAAAGGACCCCCATCTCACAGAAAACCAAGATGTGGGTGAGGATTGTGGACAAGGTGAACGCACAAGCACCAGCAAGGCGCACAAAGGACGACATCCAGAACCGGTGGTATGACGTGCGCAGGAGGGTCAAGAAACTCATCGAAAAAGATCACGCTCTGAGTCAGTGCACCGGTCGTGGGCCTCCTGACAAACCAGTCTACTTCAGGACCTGGGAGGAGAAGGTGCGGGACATCCTACCACTAGAGAGCGTCCATGGCCTACCAGACATCCCAGAGCCTGGTGAGTACACAAACAACATACCCAAGATTGTGTGGCAAGGGGACAGTTAAACCATGCACCGCAAGCAAAGCTACACTAACCAATAGATGATCAGCCCAAGATGTGTATGCCAGTCACACAAATACAATACCTGCCATCTCATAGTGACTGGGGACTGTGTCATGAAATGCACCAACCTACAAACAAATAGAGCAAGCCAGTGGCACTAAGCCAAATAGACCCTGCCAGACAGTTTGCCACCACAAACACACCACCTCACAGTGCAGCTGACTGTCAGGAAGGAATAGTGTAGATGCAGGTGAAGTGAGTGTAGCCAAAAGCATGATGGGGCCTGTAGTCACAGATAATGCACACCCTCCTGATTGGCCCATCAAGACCTCTCTGAAACATGCCCACATCATAGGGAGTGGAAAATCACTGACAAGATGGCTGACACTGGGTCCTGCTGTAGGGAGCACAAGGCCAGGCTAGGGCTTGTGTGCAAATCACAAGCAGGACTCCACTGACTGACATCCTGAAAGACAACTTGCACGCCCTACAATGGAAGCACGTTTCATGATGGGAAGGAGAACTGACAGCCCTGACCAGACTACTCAGCATGGGGAGACACACCCCCCAACACAAACTCCACACAACTCACCGGGTACAATGCATTGACACACACCTCGTTGAAATATCAGCAAAAGATACCCCGTACTGGGTGCTGCTGTGTGAAGCACAGGGGCCCACTTGGGACTTGTAGCCAAACAAACACCAGGATTTCACAGTCAGCCATCTTGCCATTGCTGTCACACACCCTCACAGGGAAGCAGAGTCAAGAGGGAGGAAGTATGGGCATGCTGGGAAGGGGGGTATAGCCAAGAGTATGATGGGAATCGCAGTCACAGACAACCTACACCCACCCACATGGCCCAGCAAGATCACACTGAAACATACTCACCTCACAGGGAGTGGGAAGGGACAGACAAGATGTCTGACACTGGGCTCTGTTGTGGGGAGCACAAGGCCATGCTGGGAAATGGCCAACATCATACATCAGGACTACACAGTGGAAATGGCCAACATCATACATCAGGACTACACAGTCAGCCATCTTGCCATTGCTGTCACACCCCCTCACAGGGAAGCAGAGCACAAGGCCATGCTGGGAAATGGCCAACAACAATATCAAACTCTGTCTGTGACAAGCTGGGAAAAAGCAGTGTACAGGCAGGCATCTGTTTGAAAAGTAGAAAATGTCATGTTTGTGAACCAACGATGCATGTAGAAACATAAATCACATTGTTTGTCTCTTCCAAACACAGGTGGTGCTGGGCACCCAGCACCAAATGACAAGGATATCCAGTCCCAGACTCTGGTGGACACTGAGCTCTCTGGTCTGACTCTCTCACTGTCCTCTTCGGATGACGACGACCAACCTGGCCCCTCCGGTGTTAGCCATCATGCAGCACCAGCAGCATCAACATCTGCCCCCCCTGTACCCACGTCTCCAGCATCTGCACACCGACAGGTCACCCCCGCCAACACGGACAGACCAAGGACAATCAACACCCACAGCACAGGGACACAAGACCCCCCGGAAGCTACAGCCAACACCACCAGCAACACCACTCAAGGGGTCCCAGTGTCACCTGTGCGGACCGCCGCTGGTCCTGCCCGTGTGGAGAGGGGTGCTGGGAGGGGTGGACTGCATGATGACCCCCAACTGGCACGCATCTTAGATGCGTACCAGGATAGCACCGGAGGATTTGGCCAGGTAGTGGGGATCCTCAAGGACATGCAACACGAGCAGGTCGCCCACCATGCCCGCATAGAGGCCAAGTGAGATGACATCACTGCGGTGCATCGGGACATACCACAATGCCTCCGCCAGATCAACACCAACCTGTCCACACCTCCCTGTGTGCCCACAACATCTGTCGCAACACCATCTGCCAGCACCACAGGGAGGGAGGAGGACTCTGGCGGAAAGTCCCCTGCACCGCAGATGCCTGCACATGAGGATCCCTACCCCCGGAAGAAGAGGGGTCGTCCGAAGAAGGACATGTGAGAGGCAGATGTCCCAGCACATCCCCCAGGGCCTCCAAACCTGTTCTGGACAATGTTCTTTGTGCGCAACCTGTTCACCTTGTCCAATCGCACACAACTCGCCCACATGACATGGAGGGTTCATGTTGGGCCAATGTATCAGATGACTGTGGACTTTACTCTGGATATTTCATCTACCAGCACTTCCAACTCCAATGTGAACTTTGGATTCCAAAACCACTGTACAGCACCCACCATCCTGTGCACTTCCATCACACATGTTTGTAAATAAACTCACCAGTACATCATACTTGCCTCTGTTGTGATTCCAACTTCTCATGTTCAGGGAGATGTCAATCTGCTACACAACACAGTGCATGCCAAATACTGCAACAATGTGACCAACGTAAGGTGAGTCAGGGGGATGTGACACATGTGAGGGAGACACACCACTATGGCAACACAAAACATACTCACCATGGCCCTGTTACTCATCACACACAATGATGTTGACCTGAAACACATTGGCATGCACAGACACAACACCAAGCCCAGTCAGTGGTAACAAGTCCACAGGTGTGGTAAGCAGATGTCACTCAGATGTGGGAAGACAGACAACACACATAAAAAAGCGTAGCACAGGTTCATTACACATCAGCAACAGGTTTATTCCACACTAGTTGCGCGGTAATTCTACGTAACAGTGGACACACGCTCACAATGTGTTGGAGAATGGAAATCCAGGGATGTGGGGTACATCATTTGATGGGAATTGTCAACTTTCACACTTGTGTTGGCTTCTGGGTGTTGGGGGTCATTGTTGACCACACAACAGTCAAAGTACCCTGGGAAGGACAGACAAGATACAGTCAAAAGCACAGAAGAACAGGAGAGAAATGCATTTCACATGCACAAAACATGTTGCAAAACACCTACACAAACACTAGTTAGCAGTACTACCCTATTGTGGAGTACACACCAGCTGAATGGACACATCACAGCACGCATCCAGTCAAGTGGCACACAGACACACTCAGACAGCAACAGAGCTGGCTCAACACATTCCAGGATACCTCCATACATTCACATAACAACCCTGGGAACTCACATTCAGGTGAAGAAGTTGTTGATGAGCTGGGAGCGGACGTCACCATCATCTTCATCATCACTGGCATCTTGGCCCAGGCCGGGAACCTCCACAGGTGCCGGAGGTTGGTCGTCGTCATCGTCATCCTGAATGAGAGGCACCTCCTTCCGCACCGCCATTTTATGTAGCATGCAGCAGACCAGTATTATTTTGCACACCTTTGCAAGCTCATATGGGAGGGCCCCTCTGGTCTTATCCAGGCAGCAAAAGCGGCTTTTCAGGAGGCCGAATGTCCGCTCAATCACCCTCTTGCTCCGACCATGTGCCTCATTGTAGCGCAGCTCGGCTGGTGTCACAGGGTTCCTGAGGGGTGTCAGCAACTACGGCATGTTGGGGTATCCGGAGTCACCTACACACACAAAAATGAACAAGTAGCTGAGTTTTGTAGGAGTGCGTAATACAACAGTGACAAACACACACAATGAGAAACTGTCAGTACACACTGACAAGCCAGGCACGCTGAGCTGGCATCTGTGACATCAGCGTTTTAATGCGACTACTCCTTATAATATAGGCATCGTGCGCCGAACCAGGGAACCGTGCACACACATGTGTGATCGACATGTCAGCAAGAAAGACCACCAGAACATTGATCGAATGGTAGTGCTTCCTGTTCCGGTATGCCTGCTCATGTGCCTGTGGTGGTATCAGGGCAACATGTGCCCCATCAATAGATCCAATGATGTGCGGCATCCTCCCCAGTGTATAAAAGGCATCCTTAATTTCAGGGAGTTCATCTGGGCTCGGGAACTTGATATACAGGTCGAGGAATTGCAACATCCTCTCCAAGACATCGCATAGCACCCGACTAAACATTGTTTGCGACATACCACCAGCAGTAACCACAGTGTACTGGAAGGTACCGGTAGCAAAGAAGTGCAGGGATGCCATAACCTTCACCTCTGGGGTCAGTGCTGTAGGGTATTGTCCGGCCAGGTAGCAGATGAGGCGCCAACTGCTCCGCCAACTCCGCAATCAGTGGCCTGGTGAAGCGGTACCATCTGATGCAGTCGCGTTCCTGCATGGTTGCAAGGTCTGGGAACGGACGATGGACAGCTGGTGCCCTGCAGTATAGAGATGCACAAAGGAAGATTGTCAGTACATCCACCCATGTGGCCATGACCACGATCACTATCACATGCTAGTTCATGACATTACACAATGTACTGAGGTGTGTGCTGTTGGGCATGGACACGTATGTCACCTACAAGACCACCACCTCACATCTCAATTCCATATGTCCACATGAGTCCCATGTAGTGCAATGGGCCAATCATAAGGCTGTGTCACCCAACCTATGTGCTGCTGCAACGTTCCAAAAACACACCCCAGTGACAATTGAGGTCTCATGTCTCCCAGGCATCACAAATCTTTGCCATGCAGAAACCCAGGCTCCCTGTATTTCCACATCAACACAGCAATGGGCATGGCGTAGCACGTACACACCACAAGGCAAGCGTAAGCCCCACAGGTAGTGGCCACTGTTGTTCCTGACGGCCCTACATGTACGTCTCTTAGACACACACCCCATCAAGGTTGATGCATATACCACATGGATGTGGAGACTGTCACCCATTGGTAACATGTGATCAGACACATCTGAGACACAACATGCACACAGACTGTGGGTGCACATCAGTATTGGGGCTGCAGGTCTCACTGTGACGTACATGCCATCACCCCCAGGACTCCGGGTGTATGTGACATGTCTTAAACATATCCAACCTGACACTGTGGCCTTGACTCATGCCCATTACTGTCCAATTGCACATCACAGTGGTAATGTGCAGAACACACAAAGGATTTTGCCCCCATGTACACGTGCACAGCCTGGGAGTGGCTGCACAAAGTGTCGGCCAAAAAACAGCTGTGGCCCCCCCAAACACCCAGGGAATGCAGCCTTACATGCCATGGGACACTGTGTGGCCAATGCTATAGTGTGGCAGGTGTGCGCAGGTGTCCATGGCCAGTATATGTGTGTTGCATCCGTATAATAGTCACACTAATGAGGTCCGACGCGGGTGACAATGCGTACGCATTGCACGGGTCATGACTGAGCCGTGCGTACGCTTTGTCATTGAATGCAATGAGGTCCGACACGAGTGACAATGCGTAGGCATTGCACGGGTCATGTCCGATCCGTGCGTACGCTTTGTCATTGAATGCAATGAGGTCCGACACGGGTGACAATGTGTACGCATTGCACGGTTCATGACCGAGCCGTGGCTACGCTTTGTCATTGAATGCAATGAGGTCCGACACGAGTGACAATGCGTAGGTATTGCACGGGTCATGTCCGAGCCGTGCGTACGCTTTGTCATTGAATGCAATGAGGTCCGACACGGGTGACAATGCGTACGCATTGCACGGGTCATGACCGAGCCGTGCGTACGCTTTGTCATTGAATGCAATGAGGTCCGACACGAGTGACAATGCGTAGGCATTGCACAGGTCATGTCCGAGCCGTGCGTACGCTTTGTCATTGAATGCAATGAGGTCCGACACGGGTGACAATGTGTACGCATTGCACGGTTCATGACCGAGCCGTGCGTACGCTTTGTCATTGAATGCAATGAGGTCCGACGCGGGTGACAATACGTACGCATTGCACGGTTCATGACCGAGCCGTGCGTACGCTTTGTCATTGAATGCAATGAGGTCCGACGTGGGTGACTATCATGCATACGTGTCGGACAGGCATGGTCCGAGACAGGCGTACGCCTTGGCCATTGAATCGTATGGAGACGGGTGCATGTGTATATTCAAAATACGCGTTGTACAGTCAGTTGGACGAGCCGGGCGCACCCATTGGCTCAGGACTGTACGAGTTGTGCACTGGAAATTCAGTTGGATGCCTACAACAATGTTGCAATTTCAAGTGTTCCATGAAGGTGAAGATTTGAACGATGCGGAAGGCATGTACGAGTTGTACTTTTGAATGGATTGGCCAGATTCATAGAATGCAACCGTGTTGGACCTATCACTTGGGACACATGGCACAGAGTCTGCCTCTGCAGCACAGATATAAGGCTGGGTGGCCCACAGGGAGCTCACTTGCCTGCACTACATGCTACTGGACCACTGCTGCTGTCTATGCATCCTTTGGCTCCTGCTATGACACGTACTCTGGAGAGGGCCCCAGCCTTCACTGAGGAGGAGAACCAGGCCCTGCTGGACGGGCTCCTTCCAGAGTACAGAAAGGTCTATGGGACACCAGGGGAGCAGGTGAGTGTGCAGTCCACTGCCTTCCTAATTATGCATGTTGTCTGACTAGCAGTACTAGCAGTGTGTACACCAGTGACAAGCATTCTCACTGACTACTTTCATCCCCCAAAGTGTGTAGGTACATGTAATGAATAGTTTTCCTGCTGCTAAAGTGCATTATTGCAAGTTTAACTATCCAGGTATTGTTAACATGTCAGACATGAATGTGAGTTTTCATTCCCCATGGTTGCACTACCTGTGTAATTTATTTCCCTTTGTGATGATGACATGTATATCCAAATGTGTGCTGCAGCAATCTCGGGCATGTGTGTTGATGTACTTTTCACTTTGTCATCCTCACAGGTTGATGCCCACCAGAAGCAGGAGATCTGGCTGGCCATCGCCCGGGCTGTTCGTTCTGTGGGGGTCTACAAGCGCCGGATCCGCAACTGCCAGAAGAGGTGGCAGGACCTTCGGGCTGGACCTGGAGGATACCTAGAGTCCAGTTGAAGCTGTCACCTCCACGCAGGAGGGATGGACACCGGACCCTGACTCCCCACATGCTCCGTATCCTGGAGATGGTCTTCCCAGACCTGGATAGGCAGTTGAAGGCCAGACAGCAGCAGGAAGGGGGTGTGTCCATGTCTGATCTGTGTACTATGTCTGACATACAAATAGCAGTCTTTTGTCCTGGTCACACTTCCACATTACATAGGTCTTGTAGTCCCAAACTCAGGTCCCTCATTTGTGTGATGCACCCTCCTCATATGTTCCACAGGTGTGGCCCCTCCAGTCTGTTGCTGGTGTCACTAGGGCACTGTGTCCCTGCAGTCAGCTATGCTTCAGGTACCGGTCAGCATCAGTTCCCGTGAATCTGTTGTGTGTTTCATGGGTGGGTCAATTGTTTACACAATGCCTGAGATATGACATGTGATCTGTGCGTGCCCTTGAAATGTGTACCAATTGCTGGTCTGACTTGCAACATGTGGCTAGGGTATTCCAAACAAACCCATGCAGCAGGGGACTCCAATTTTTGGGCATCAGGAGTATGTATATCAAGTATGTCACACTTGCTTAGCCACCTGACTACTGTCCGTGGCAAAACACTGTTTCACTTAGTCCTGGCCAGTCATGCCCCCTTAAGGGCATTCAGAAACACTCTGTAATCCCACTCCTGTGTATGAAATAGCAGGTTGTGCTCAGTGACATGTGACAGTGACAGTGGGTAAGTCTGTGGCTTGTATCCTAATAAATGCTAGATCCCTGGTAAAGCACAGTACTGAATGTGCTCATTTGCTGATGGACCTAAAAATAAAAATTGCGTTCATCACTGAAACTTGGATGGACGATGCTTCCGGTCCAGATTTAGTTAAAGCTACCCCCCCTGGTTATCATTGCGAAGTTCTTAACCGACCTAATAAAAGGGGTGGAGGCCTGGCTATTATTTACCATAGCACTTTTTCAGGAACCTTCAAAGCACTTGCTTTCCCGGCCTGCGAAGCACTCGATTTCAATCTTAGATTAACTAATCATTTTTCATTTAAAGGTACCCTCATTTATAGACCTCCCAGGGCCAAACATTTGTTTTTTCCCACGCTAGCAGCCATTTTAGAGGATGCACTATTGGGGAACTCTTACACTATACTAGGGGACTTTAATTTTTATCTTGAGTTGGCCGATGAGCCAGACACGGCCCGCCTCCTAAACTTTATGGAAACAGCTGAACTGGTACAGCAAGTAACAGGCCCTTCGCATCTTGCAGGACATACGCTCGATGGGGTCTTTTCCAACACCCCCGAACTTTCTTTCTCATCCCTGTTACCGCTGGCCTGGTCGGATCACGCGGGTGTCTGCTTTGATCTTAGTCCACCACCCCACACAGCCAATGGGCAACATCACGCTGATCTGAAAGGAGTCAGAGCCTGGAACAGGGTGGATTCAGAGACTCTGTCCAGGGCCCTGACTACCGTTTCCATACCTATTTCCAGTAACGTGGACGAGGCTGCTTTGGCCTACACTAAATAGCTGACGCAGGCCTGTGCGGATATCGCTCCCCCCAGGCAAGTCGCTTTTAAAAGACCTGTGCCCTCAGCCCCCTGGTATTCAAGCGAGCTCAAAGGGCAAAAGTGCACTTGTAAGAGATTGGAGCGGAACTGGAGGAAGGACTACTCTGATAAGGAAAGAAAGCTATATCTGGCCAGCTTAGCAACTTACAAATGCATGCTACGAGAAGCGAAACGGAAGCATTTCGCGGTCCAGATTTTAGCCGCAAAAAACTCCTCGAAAGAGTTGTTTTCCACCATTACCAAGTTAACCACAGTGGCAAGGACCCCCGTCTCGTCCAGCTCAGAACTCTGCGAAAGAATTGCCTCGTTCTTTTCTATCAAAGTCAACAACATTTTTAATAGTCTTAGCGACTCAATAAGGTTAGAGCAGGAGTCCGCGCAAAAGACCAATGAGGGGGTCATGTCACCGGTTATCCTGGAGGCTTTTAGTCCTCTTACCCTACAAGACACTCTGAACCTTCTGGCTAAAGCCAACTCGGGGTCCGCTCTGGACCCATGTCCAGTGAGGATCATCAAAATGGCGTCAGTGCCCATAGCCAGCCACTTAACGCCTATCTTCAATGGCATGTTTCAGGAAGGAACCTTTCCCAAAGTTTGGAAGGAAGCCTCTATTCTTCCTCTGTTGAAAAAACCCAGCTTGGATCAGTCGGATCCTAACAACTTTAGACCAATCTCTCGTCTCCCCCTTCCGGCCAAGCTAGTGGAGAGGGCAATGAATCTTCAACTCACTGCCTTTGTAAAGAAATCCGCGCTGTTGGATGCTTTCCAGCATGGATTTAGGGAGGGGCATAGCACTGAATCCGCTCTGATCACAGCCACAGAACAAATCAGGTCAGCGGTGGACCAAGGTGGCAGAGCAGCCTTGATCCTTCTGGATCTATCGGCGGCGTTTGACACGGTCCACCACGGACTGTTGATGGACCGTTTGAGGAAAGGAGGAATTCAGTTAAAAGCATGGGATCTACTGAACTCCTTCCTCTCCGAGCGAAGTCAAACTGTAGCCTTAGGAAGTTTCTCGTCCCGCCCTTTTTCTCTGCCTTGTGGGGTCCCGCAGGGGTCCTCACTAAGTCCCACTTTGTTCAATGTATATGTAGCCTCCCTCGCCCCCATCATCAGAGGCTATGGGTTTAGTGTCACCTCGTATGCGGACGACACGCAGATCGTTGTGTCTCTACACCCGGGACGTGAAGTGGGGATAGACCATAATTTCCAGGACTGTATGTCAGAGGTGGCCCATTGGATGGCTAGCAATTGCCTCAGGTTAAACTCGAATAAAACCGAGGTAATGCTGTTTGGGAATAACCCTAGTTTCTGGACCCCGTTATGGTGGCTCCAAGAACTGGGGATCCTTCCCAGCCCGGTAAATAAAGTAAAAAATCTCGGGATGGTGCTGGACGACAAACTCACCATGGCATTACAGATTAAGGCTGTAGCTTCCAAAACAGGTTTTATTCTAAGAATGTTGAAAAAGATCCTGTTTTTGCTTCCTTATGAGAGTCGACAAACGGTGGTCTCGGCCCTGGTAACCCCCAGGCTCGATTACTGCAATAGTCTGTATCTGAATATACAGGATAACTTGCTGCACAGATTACAGATATTGCAGAATGCGGCTGCAAGACTGCTTACTGGTATCCCGAAATTCTCCCCTATATCCAAGGCCATTCGCGACCTACATTGGCTACCTATAAAAAGCAGAATCCAGTTTAAATCTCTGTGTTTGGTATTCAGGGCCTTGAATGGAGAAGGCACTGAATACCTCACTAAACGACTCTCAAGATATGTGCCTGCCCGGCATCTTCGTTCTGCTGAAGCTGGTTTTATTACGGTCCCAGTCACAAAAAAAGCACGCTGGGGAGGACGTAGTTTTTCCTATGGGGCAGCCAGGCTTTGGAACGAACTGCCTCTCCACCTGAGACGCATGGAGAACCTACTACATTTTAGGAAAGCTTTGAAAACCTGGCTTTTTAATAACTAACTTAGCTTAAAATCTCGGAGTTGTGGACAGCGCCAGGACACCTACTTGGTAATCGCGTGCTTTACAAATTACCATAACATAACATAACATGTGCCCTCAGGTGTCTGCCTCTGTGTCATTAGGGTGTGGCTTGTTGCTACCTTCAACTGGGGTGTCCATGATTAAGAGGGTCAGCATGACATCTGCGATGTGACTGTGAGAGACAAGACCTGTGTGACATATAGGTGTGTGATCATCTGACAGTGCACAATGGTGTATGCAACTGTGTCCTTCATGCATCTGGGTTACATGCATGGCAGACTGTGATGTGTTAATGTACAGGGATTTGTGTTTGCTGAGACTCATATGAATGATTTGCATGATGTGGGGTCTTCTGGGTCCTGGATATGTTGTCTGCATGGGATGGGCAAGTGCGCCGGTCATCTGCAGAGTTACCTTTACCCCTGATCTAGGATTGTGAGTCAGTGCATATTGTTGTTGTCTGGATGCCCTGCCCCTGTGACAGGAGACAGTGTTGACTGACTTTCAGGGCATCCCAGTGCATTGGCATTTAACTTGCTATGAGTGAGCCTGCATTGTGTTCAAGTGTGCACCATGCACCCCATTGTGGCATTGCCCATCAGGACATGAGTACATCATAGTATGTGTTGCTGGCATGCATCCCAAGCATGTGAAATGAGTCTCTGCCCATCCCTTCATCCGGACACCTGTACTGAGTCAGTAGCAAGAGATGTGCTGTGTGTATAGTGACATACTCCTACATGTTCACTTGCATGTACAACTAATGTGTGGGTGGTGCATGTTGACACATTGGGGTGTTAGCATCCAACATATCAGATATCAGAGCCGGAAGTGATAAAGGAACTTAGCTCCATGAAGAGCGGCTCACCAGAAGACCCTGCTCCAATGAGGTTCCTGAAACAAGTGGCTTCTGTCATCGCGGCCCGATCATGAACCTCATCAATCTGTCCCTCACTCAAGGGGTGGTACCATCGGGTTGGAAAAGAGCTGTTGTGAAGGCTATCCTGAAAAAGCCCAGTCTGGATTCCTCGGACTTGGCTAATTTCAGGCCCATTTCTCTGCTGCCGGGACTTGGTAAGATCGCAGAAAGGCTGGTCAATTATCAACTCTCCAGCTTTCTGAAGTCCAACGGGCTGCTACGAGAAACTCAAACCGGCTTCCGACCGGGTCATGGCACCGACACCGCCCTCTTGACAATTGTTGACGAAGCTAGAAGCATTCTGTATTCGGGTGGGTCAGTGGCAGTGATCCTCCTGGACCTTAGTGCAGCATTCAACACTGTTAACCACCAAGTGTTGATCCAACGGCTGTCTAACGTGGGTGTGAGTGGTGTTGCGTTGCGGTGGCTTCGTTCTTTTCTCACTGGCCGGACTTATCAGGTCTGGGAGGTCAGCGCGCGGTCTTTACCAGTCCCCCTCCAGTGTGGGGTGCCACAGGGCTCCTCTCTGAGTCCCACATTATTTAATGTGTACATGGCCCCCCTGGAGGATGTGGTGTCACCTTTTGGGATAAAAATCGTCAGCTACGCCGATGATACTCAGTTGGTGGTGGCTCTCTCCCAATTGGTGAAGAGCCCGGATGTACTGCATCAATGCATGTCCCAGGTATATACCTGGATGTGCGAATCAGCGTTGAAACTTAACGGCTCAAAAACTGAAATTATGCTGCCAGGGCATAAGGCCCCCCCACTCCCTATGTCCAGCTGGCCTAGCTGTCTGGGGGTCCTCCCCTGTTCTAAACAGGAGATTAAGAGCCTGGGAGTCTGGCTGGAGCAGGATCTCTCTTTTAAGACTCAGGCCAAGAAAACGGCAGGGATCTGCTTCAGGCTCCTTCGCTCTGCTCGCAAAGTCCTGCCCCTTCTTCCCCCCACCTCAAGAAAGTTACTTATTCAGGGGTTGATTATATCTAGGCTAGATTACTGCAATGTGATCTTCCTTGGCGCCCGGAGGCTACGCTGAGGAAGCTCCAACAAGTGCAAAATGCTGCGGCTAGGTTATTGACCAATGCGCCTAGGAGACAGTCGGCTAGACCAGCCTTGAAGACTTTGCATTGGCTCCCTGTGTGGGAGAGGGTCAAGTTTAAGTCCCCCTGCATTGCACACAAATTCCTGCAGGGTAATGGCCCCCCTATTTTATCTAAGCTGGTGGTGCCCTATAAAGCCTCCAGAATCTTGCGCTCTGACCAGAAATCCCTCCTC
Source organism: Triturus cristatus (assembly GCF_964204655.1). Taxonomy (NCBI): domain Eukaryota; kingdom Metazoa; phylum Chordata; class Amphibia; order Caudata; family Salamandridae; genus Triturus; species Triturus cristatus. Next base: position 1,070,566,219 of record NC_140582.1, on the reverse strand, counting down.
AAGGTCCCTAGGGTGTATAAGGCCCGTACGGCCGGCAGAAGATTTGCAGTGCACATTGCCACCCTATGGAACACGCTCCCGTTGGAGTTGCGTTCAGAAACTGGCACCCTTCGCTTCCGGAAGCTGTTGAAAACTTACTTGTTTCCTCTTTGATGTGCTTTGTGTCCTTGGCCAGGGTATGGCTGATCAAGCGCTGGGATGCCCGAGGGTAACTACGAGCTATACAAGACCGCCTACAATACAATACAATACAATACATGCAACGAACATATGTGTGAAAGTCAAGTAGGGATATGTGTGCCATGGTTGATGTTGAGAATGACAATTGTCTTATCCTAAACAGTGTTGGCACTTTGAGCTGTGTTCAGCTGATCATGGCAGGGCTTGCCCTGTGATGTGATGTACTCACTGTGGTGTGTGCAGTCGGTGCAGGTGACTGATGTAGTTCTGTTATTTACTTTTCCTATCCAGATACATCCACGGCCACAGGAGGGGACAGCTCCATGGACCAGGAGGAGCCACAAAGGCTTGCAGGGACAGAAGGAGAGGAGTCAGGTGGACCCAGTGGCACGGAGGGCGAGTTGAGCCACTCAGAGGAGTCGTCAGCACCATCCCCCCCAGCTGAAGGCCACAGCAGCTCTGAAGATGACTCCCTTGTGGAGGCGGTGTCAGCAGCCACCAAACCCCAGCTAGTGAGGCTGTCTCCGCCCCCGCCACCACCACCACCACCACCCCCCTACCATCGGCTCCCATCCCAGAGGTCCCTGTGGGCTCCCGTGTTCGTTAGCATGTCTCCTTTGTGCCAGGTACCGCACGCCCTGCCCCTGTGTCCCCTGCTGCCCTGAGTGCAGAGTCTGTGGACTTACTTCGACAGATTCATGTAGGACAGACGTCGAAGCTGAAGGTCCTCTAGGCACACACAGGTCTGTTGACACAACTGGTGTTATTCATGGAGGGCATTTCCTCGGGCATGTCTGCCCTACAGAGGACCAATCAGTCAGTGGCCTCCTCCCTGACGGCAGCAGTGTCCCTCCTGCAACAGTCCCGTACCCCTCCTACCCCTGCACCACCCACAATTCCTAGCACCCTACCTGTCCCAAGCACAGAAACCCCCAAACCAAGGTCTAGACATGCACACAAGCAAGCGCAGGGGACTGATTCCACACTCACAGGGGCCGGTTTGCTGACACACACACAGTCATCCACAACCCCTCCACAGTCCTCCGAGACCTCTCCCTCCCAGCCCCCTTCCCTTGCCTCACCTGCAACCCCATCCCCCCAGAAGCTCCTCCTCTGTGGCCTTGGCCTCTTCCCCACCGACCCTGCAGATCCTGATTACAAGGGGAAGAGGAAGTCCCCACACACAGAAGGGAGTGCCCCTCACACCCAGACACCCTCCCCCAGGCGCAGTCAGACCGAGATGACCACCTGCAAGTCCCCCCGGCACAAGAAGAGCAAGACCCCCGCCACCACGCAGCTCTAAGGCAAAGTCTCCGTCCTCCATTCCCCAGGCCACCACTCCAGAGGTTCCCCCGCCACTCCCTGCCCTGGGTTCCCCCACACACAGATACACCATCCCCAAAATGCTAAGGCCTTCCCCCCAGCACTTGCTCCTCCACAGCTGGTCAGACAGTTGGTGCCACTGATGTGCGGACCGTGTCCCCCACCCTGCCCTGCCGACCTCACCTGTCCCCCATTCCGCTCCCATGGACTTAGGCCCTGCTTTGGAGTCCATGACCACCCCGTCTGACTTGGGCACTGCAGTGGTGAGCCAATCCACTCCATCTGACCTGCCCTTTGGACTTGTGCCAGCACCCACCCCATCTGACTTGTGCCCAACAGTTGTGACAGCACCCACCACTTCAGTCAGCTCCACTGCAGTTGCAAGTGTCTCTCCTGCATCCACCACCTCTTCACTGCCTCCTTCTACTGCGCCCTGATCCTGTCCCTGCGGTGCCTTGCCTGCCCCCATGTATGCCCCTCCGAGGGGATGACCCCAGTCCTTAGCAGTGCAGGCAAGCAAGGTGTCACAGTTGTCACTCTAGTTCAATCCTTGGCATTTGGACATGGACTGGCCATTGGACTTTTGTTTGCACAGACGTTTAAATTTTCATATACTGAATTTGTCACTTTAGTTCACTCCTTGGCATCTGGACATGGACTGGCCATTGGCCTTTTGTTAGAACAGGCGTTTCACTTTTAACATGCTGAATAAAGCTTTCTTCTTTGTCCCTGTGAACTTGATTTAGCTGTGCATCATGTTGATGTTGTTTTACATGCCCTTTTACCTGTAATGCTTGGTTTACAATGTTGCATACTGATGTGTTGATGTGAGGTACTCCCTGTGGTCCATGAGATATGTATCCTATTCGGGTGGATATCCATGTCATCCTTGCAGCTACCTGGGTTTGTCAGGACCAACTATTTGTGTACATCTCTCTGTGAGCATTTCATTGGCATGGTCACATCTGTGGCTTGCACCCCTGCACATATGATGTGCTTCCCATTGTCCAAATTGTCACTTCCACATACTTTGTGCTCATCAAGACTGGACCTACAGGTGTGGGCATCATTGTAATAGGAGCAACTGGGGCCTCTGTGCAACTTGCTAGACATATGTTTTGGGTATGTGCAGATGACTTAGGGGAGACTCACGTACCCAGGCTGTTGTGACCTGAGCCTTCATTGTGTGGTAACTGATGGCTGACTGACCAAGTGTTCTGCAGACATGAGTGGGACTTGAGGTGAATATGTTTGGCACAGCTGGGCTCCCACAGGAGTTGTGTCCCCTCAAGTTAGTGTGTTGTCCAGTGACATGGCCTGGGCCCATGGTGTGTGTTGTATGAGCATGTGTGTGTGTCCACATCCCTGTTCATACACAGACAGTGTTCCCTTGATATGTTCCTGTTGTTGATGCTTGATGAGTGGTACTGGGTTCATCCCACTACTTTTCCAATGGGCTACCACATGTGTGGGTGCATGACACACTACTGTTAATTGGTGTATCATCATTGTGATTTGTCAGTTCTGAGTGGTGATGATGTTGTCAGACACAGATGGGACACAGTCAGGGTTCCTCAGGCACTTGTTTGTTCTCAATATCATGTAGTTGTCCCTAGGTGGTAGTTTTCAGTGATTGAGACATTTGTGTGTGTGTGTGACTGCTCCCACTTGTCGGGGTCACGGCTGCAATGCTGGCAGGTGTCAGCATGGGTGCCTTGTGTTTCTCCTTGGCATCTGCATTGTCCTGGGACTGTGGCTGGGATTCTGAAGGTTACATGAGCTTTGAGGTCATGACCATGTACCGCATACTGTGCAGTATGTCTGTTATTCCCCAGGGTTGTAAACAGTCCTTGTGTGATGTGTCTGTGCACCTTAGTTCATCCCAACATTCCTGTGTTTGTCATGGGTGCATGTGCAATGTCACCTGTCCATGTGGACTTCACAGATACACATTGTTGCAGTTTAGGGTGTGTGGTGTTGAGGGTGGACTGATGTGAATGTTTGCATGGATGGTCCCATAGCTCCCATTTGTCCATGGATGAGGGGCCATGCTGAGTGATTTGTGTTTGTGTATGTGTGATGTACGGTATATGGGCCTTTTGCTAATTTCTATTTAATTCATTTTAGATGTCCCTGTATTGACAGTCCTGAAGAGACCCTACATTTGCAGAAGGATCGAAACGCCGTCGACCAGTGTATAGGACGGACCATTACCCAGTCTGCATTATTGTATATGTGGACTGTCGTTAAATTGTACCCAATTGGCCGTTCTACATAATTTTATGGAAACCTTGTATCAAGAAATTTGTTTCACAATGTACAGTCACTTTTTGGTTCCATGTTTCACTTGGGGACACTACGCACAAGTTTTGCGCTTTTGATTTAAAGAAGTGTATATACTGATTGCTGTCTTTCATAAATAATTATTTGGATGTACTGTGTAGAGAATTCATTTTGCCCCCTGACATTATAGTCCTTACAGTGTGATTGCGATTGTGCAGTATTATCATTTATACTAATTCCTTATTATGCACTGGAACCTTTGTCTTTTTATATTACGTAATACCCTGGTTCCTTGTGAGTAGGGTTCCCCTGTTGTTAGTAGTGATGCACGTTTGTGGCACAGGACACATGTCTGGGTTTCCCAATTTGCACGACATCTGCCTTTGTCATCACAGTGGAGGTGTCATACATGCTTGTGTCATCCCACTGTCTGGTCCCTGGGGGTAGTGGTGTTGTGTGTCAGTCTCTTGCTGTGTTAGTTGGTGTTCATTCCAGCTTGTGTCACATGTGTCTGTTGTGCTCACTCTCATCTCCCAACGCCTGATTGCCCACTGAGGGTGTCCCAATGATGGTTTACTTTTGTATGGCACTGTGTCCACATCTGTGTCACTGTGGTTCAGCCCCCCTCATTTGTTGTGTAGTTGCCTGGGGACACTGTAACACACACACACACACACATGTTGTGTCCGATGTGCAGTGTGGGTTTGCCTGTTTGTATTTGTGCATCTGCACCAGTGTATTGGTATTTCTGTTGTGGGCCTTTGTCTGGATGCTGTTTCTGTGATTTTGCATGCTGTCCCTGTGAGTCATTTCACATCATTGTGCACATTCATCCTGGTTGTTGGGTGCCATTGCTGGCATGGAATGTGAGTTTGTGAGCTGGCACATACAGTCTACACATGTTGTTTTGAATGGTGTGTCTATTTTTGATCTGTGTGCATGCTTGGTGATGGTCACTTCTGCTGTTGTGTCATTGTACGCTGTATGCATTGTCAGCCCCCATGTGTGGTGCTTGTCTGCACATGGCCGAGAGTGTTATGTTTTCACAGCACTGTTAGCCTCACCACATCTCTGTGTGTATGGGACACAACCACTAGTTTGCCCCAGAAGTGTTTGATGTGTTGGGAGCAGTGATCATACATGCTGTACGTTATTTGCAGTTTTGACCATGATGACACTTACCTTTTGGTTACTGTTATGAGGGGGGTTTGGTCCCCATCACCACAATGCTCCACATCTGCTGCATTTTGTGAGACCCCACTTAACTTCTGTTCTACACAGTGAGGGGGTGTTCTTTTTACATTGCCACAGTGCTATGGTGATTCTTGCCTTGTGTATGTCACACTCATGTGTTGGTCACACATGTGCTGTTACTTACATTGTATGCTCTTAGCCATAATCATTGTTGTGGGCATTTGTCACAGACTACACACTGTTGTCATGATGTTATGGGGGATGTATTTTGCGGACATACCTGATGTTGGAGTATGCTGGATGTGTTGTGCATCACCCATCCTATGGCTGGGGGTGGCAGGGGTGATGAGCAACATAAGCCCTGTGAGTGGGTGTGTCAGGGGTGATGGGCAATAGGTCCCCTGTGAGTGGGGGTGGCAGGGGTGATGGGCAACATAAGCACTATGGGTGGGGGTGGCAGGGGTGATGGGCAACATAAGCCCTGTGAGTGGGGTGGCAGGGGTGATGGGCAACAGGTCCCCTGTGAGTGGGGGTGGCAGGGGTGATGGGCAACATAAGCCCTGTGAGTGGGGGTGGCAGGGGTGATGGGCAACAGGTCCCCTGTGAGTGGGGGTGGCAGGGGTGATGGGCAACATAAGCACTATGGGTGGGGGTGGCAGGGGTGATGGGCAACATAAGCCCTGTGAGTGGGGGTGGAAGGGGTGATGGGCAACAGGTCCCCTGTGAGTGGGGGTGGCAGGTGTGATGGGCAACATAAGCACTATGGGTGGGGGTGGCAGGGGTGATGGGCAACATAAGCCCTGTGAGTGGGGGTGGCAGGGGTGATAGGCAACAGGTCCCCTGAGTGGGGGTGGCAGGGGTGATGGGCAACAGGTCCCCTGTGAGTGGGGGTGGCAGGGGTGATGGGCAACGTGAGCCCTATGGCTGCGGTGGCAGGGGTGCTGGGCAACAGGTTCCTATGGCTCGGGGTGGAAGGGGTGATGGGCAACATAAGCACTATGGGTGGGGGTGGCAGGGGTGATGTGCAACATAAGCCCTGTGAGTGGGGGTGGCAGAGGTGATGGGCAACAGGTCCCCTGTGAGTGGCGGTGGCAGGGGTGATGGGCAACATAAGCACTAAGGGTGGGGGTGGCAGGGGTGATGGGCTACATAAGCCGTGTGAGTGGGGGTGGCAGGGGTGATGGGCAACAGGTCCCCTGTGAGTGGGGGTGCTAGGGGTGATGGGCAACATGAGCCCTATGGCTGGGGGTGGCAGGGTTGCTGGGCAACAGGTTCCCTATGGCTGGGGATGGCAGGGGTGATGGGCAACATAAGCACTATGGGTGGTGGTGGCAGGGGTGATGGGCAACATAATCCCTGTGAGTTGGGGTGGCAGGGGTTATGGGCAACATAAGCCCTATGGCTGGGGGTGGCAGGGGTGCTGGGCAACAGGTCCCCTGTGAATGGGGGTGGCAGGGGTGCTGGGCAACAGGTCCCCTGTGAGTGGGGGTGGCAGGGGTGTTGTGCAACATGTCCCCTGTGAATGGGGGTGGCAGAGGTGATGGGAACAGGTCCCCTGTGAGTGGGGGTGGCAGGGGTGATGGGAAACAGGTCCCCTGTGAGTGGGGGTGGCAGGGGTGATGGGCAACATAAGCCCTATGGCTTTTTGTTACAGACGCTGAATATAGGACCCAAACAAACTTCCTATATCAAGTCTAACGCTGGTGTATGGCTTTCATATATTAAGGTGAGCTTGTGACCACCTCCATCACCTATTGCTTACTAGTACTTTGCTTTAGAGTACGTCCCCTTAAGCTCGTGTTTTTTGTTATAGACGCCTACAGGAGAAACCGAGATTGACGCTGACCCCGCTTCAAATTGAGCTGTTTAGTCAGTTCCTGATATTTATTCTTAAGGTGAGCTCCGCATATATACCAACTATGTCCCGGATGACACAATTGTAAAAGCGGTAGTAGTGTTTGATTGTGTCGCACTTCAGTAATCAGTACATCATCAGACAAGGTAATGTGACAAACTTTCTTATTTTTATAACAACAGCATTTATAGAGATGGTGCCACTAGGGGTTACAAATGCACCCTACTACCTTGGGTGCATATACACCTGGGTCTCGTAAACGTGGCCCTGTGATACTATGAACAATACACGTACCCCGGCACTCATATGTAATGTTCTTATATAGTAAGAAAAACAGTATTATGCAAAGGATTTCGTTCTCATCTTGTACTAATTCAACACAGAGAGGTTTTTATGCAAAAGTATAAATATTTTTAATTTCATCAAAAAAGTTTGGTATGTGATTCTGAACAAGACTTTTAGATAACATTCCAAAGACAGAAACCAATAGAACACCTTTACATATTTAATACATTGTTATGTTGGAATTCATTTGTAGTTGGTGACATTGGTTCCGTAATCTTGATCTCAAGCGCGCTACAGCCGACACGTGTTTCGTCACGACAGTGACTTTCTCAAGGCTGTAAGGGTAATAATATGAGCTCAAATTCTGTACACATTAAAATCAGATTGTCTACCTTGTGCAGTTATTGTTCGGAGTCATGGCCTTATTTATATAGGCAGTACCATCCGTCCATTAAGGGAAAGAATACAAGAACACATGAGAGCAATAAGGAATAACGATTGTAGTTATCCTCTTGCTGTTCATTTCAATCAGAGTCATTCCCTTGAAAACATCAGAAAAATAAGATTTCATGGTATCTCACATACAGTAGCTGGTCCTCGAGGGGGAGATAGAACCCTTACCCTAAGAAAAACTGAGGCACAATGGATTATCAAATTGAGGGCGGTGGAGCAGGGGCTCAATTTTGATAAGGAACTATTTGTATTTCTGAAATAATGCTTTTTAAGACACATTGAATGATTTGGTCAGTGGTAGGATGTGGTATGGAGTTTTAATGCTTGACTGTGAACACCTTGTGCACCACTGCTTAAGTATACAAACAATGATACTGATATTATATATATGAATGTATGACAAGATTACGGTAAATGCATTTAAATAATCCTAGACCATTCACCACTACTGTTTAGCTTAAGAGAATCAATGAAATAGAAATTTCAATCTGATGTGTTCTCATGGAAATGTTTCACAGTTAATTTTTATGAAGAACATGGTTTCTTCCTCACATTTTTATTTGACATTGTCCGTCTCTCTCTTGTGACTATTTTCATCCTTTACTCCTTTCTCCCGCTTTCTTTTCCTATTTTCTAGAAAATCGGGACAACAAACACTTTTGAGTCCGATAGATTAAATTTCTGGGGTCTTTTATTTTCTGTCCCCACTTTGATTGGTCGTATTATGGACTAGAATTGTATTTTTAAGTTGTGTGATTGCACACAGAAACTGAGGGTAGATGCCATCGTTTTTGCTGTCCCCACTGTGATTGGCTGCATTATGTACTAGAATTGTACTCTCAAGATGTATGATTGCAGACGTATACTGAGAGTAGATGCCATTGTGTCTGTTACGCGTCACACATACACTTTCTTAGAAAATAATGAAATACACACTTTATTTGGTGGTCAAGCAAATTGACACCAACACGCTCGTAAAACAATCTCAATAGATATTTTCACGGAGGAGTTACTACTCAAATATGGCCGCTACAGAGGACCACGTATTTCTAGTCCCTTCTCTATATTTGTTAGATAAACACAATAGACGGGGAACTCTCAGTCTCCGCCTACCTACGCTTCCACGTATGGCCGGCATTACGCGGTGTATTTAAATAGACGGTGACTACATACAAACTGGTAGCTGGTTCGAGAGGACGCTGCTCTTTACTCTACAGCTTGGAGAAATCTCACTAGGTAAGACGAACATGCTCATTGTTGTCATGCACTAGCGAAGTGCTTCTAGTGCATTGAGTTCTTATTATAATGTTTTTGACGAACTAGACTAATGCAGCATATAGACGTTGATATCGGACCTTTTATTGATTTCTATCTAAATGGGGCATAACATGCCGTATTACAATAAAAGGGACCCTGGAGACTAATCTACTTTTGTTTTTATTAAAACCGTTTAGAGTTCTGCCCAACAGCCGACCGAACGGGACAGATGGTTTATTGAGACTATGCCGGTAGCGTTAAGAAATTTTTCTGAACAAATGTCCAGAAGTCACCTTTCGAATTAAGTTAACAACAACTCTGATGGGCGGCCATAAACTGTTACACGATCTCTCTAAGCATCACGTATTTCTGACTCGAGTTTTTTCTAAATTTAATATCTCTTTCGAATTTTAATCTGTGAACAACAAAGGTTGCTTATTCGTTGGTTGATACTTGTTTTATTGGTGATCATTTATACTGTCTTGTCTGTTTTGACCTTTTAGGGGCATATCACAGCCCAAAATTTGGGACCCATTTAGTTTTGGATATCCCCATCACAACTATTATAAGTAAGTTACATTAGGACCAAATACAATAGACCTGTGAATCCAGTCTATATATACAAATAAGCTTATTGGGCTTATGTTTCAGATTTTTGACATTTCGAGGAGTGGGCTCATCCAGACGCGAGATTTCTTGGGGACGAAGTTTGTTTTCGAAATAACCACGACATAGCCAGGAGAATGATGAATGAAAGTCTCCATGCATTTATCTAGTAAGTCATATGGCGACATACTTATAGCACTTGGTAAAAATCCTGAATCTCTCAACAATCCCGGATGTTGTATTCTCTTCTTCCATGTTCACATATCAGGAGGGTGATATAAACACGTTCCTAGGATCGCTCCAGAGAAGGCCGTGTTACTTCCTAGGTCTCATTATCACTAAGGCCCGCTTTGATAAATTAGAAGTAATTATTATTGGCAGTTCATTTTTCGTCTCTTTTTTCTATAAGTCTTTAAAGAAGATTGATCAAGTTACTCTGTATCGCTTCTCTGACTAAAATTCTCAATTCCTAGGACCTTGGGTAATATGGATATGGATCCGAATATCTAATCTTTGAGAATCTGGTGATGACCTTATGACATTTAAGCTTTGCATCTCGTATTTGAAAAAAGGTTAGTAATTCTGAGTCTGACCCTGTCTTTCCCTCAATTTGGTTATCTGTCCCCTTCTTTTGAGCTCACCCCCCTGTGATCAAATATCTATGGGTTAAGTGGACAGTAATGTTCCTACCGGGCTTTGGAAATTTCTGCTTGCACAAGTTCGTCTGTATTTTGCGTCTTTCCATAATGACACTATTTTTGTAAATACTTGCACATTTGTGTGTCTTTAATGTATCATTCTTTCCTCTTTTCCTGTTGGCACTCCTTGCTCGTTTCTTTTCTTTCTTTTTTCGTTTTTCTTCTCGTACATGGTACGTATACTTTTTAAATTGGTGTACTTAGTGCATGACTCCGAACAATAACTGCACAAGGTAGACAATCTGATTTTAATGTGTACAGAATTTGAGCTCATATTATTACCCTTACAGCCTTGAGAAAGTCACTGTCGTGACGAAACACGTGTCGGCTGTAGCGCGCTTGAGATCAAGATTACGGAACCAATGTCCCGGATGACAGTGTTCAATTGAACGCTTCTACCATGAGACCACTTCATTTTGGCTTTGTTAATTGACCAGCACCGCCACGTTGGGGTTAGAGCCAGAGTGGTGGTTTGTGCCCCATGACTAAGTGCGAAATAATCTTTTGAGTACATCGTTGTCTGCATGCATATAGCCCTCGCCTGGTCGAGTTCGCTATAGATGTCATAATTTGGTTAGCACTTTTAATACATGTTTAATGTGTCATTTCGTACCGCATAACATGTGAGAGTTGGATCATTTAACTAGTGTCTGATATCAAATATCTGCACATAGGGCAATTGATCAGACAATCTATTCCAATTTTTCTGTAGAAATTTGATTGGACGAGCGATTATTCCCACACTTTGCCAATTCAAGGCCGACCTAAACTGCCCGTTAGGTGAGTCATGGTCATCCAATCTTGCTTCCATATTTTGGGGGCATGTGGAACACATGTTATTTTCATAGAGGAATATTTTTGATATGTGCTTCATTTGCATTTCCAGGTTGCCATTGTGTAGCTTTTGTCCTGATGAAGACCCGCATGACGATCTAGGATCGCTTTTATAGGGTTGAAACGTCGACACTTCTGAGGCCTAGTCCAAGACCTTGTTTCATAACGCATTGAATTCACCTTTAGAAACATTGTCATTTGTTTATCCTTATACTGGCCTGTTTTACTGTGTACATATATTTTCTCTAATCTCTTTGTATATATTACGCACTATTTGTGTCACATATGTCACTATGTCACTTTTTCACGAATTCACTATAATGCTTACATTTTTGGCAGCCTTCCTTTGCTAAAAAGAAATATATGGGTGTGAATATAAATGATGCAATTTATACATAAAGAATATCTCACCACCCGACATATCTGACTCCACGCAAGTTTATGCGTTTTTGTTTGTTTTTTATGTGTTCTCTCTAAATATGATTTATTGTTTTGTCAATTTATATATTTAGTTTTCTGTGAAAAGTTGTTGTCAAGCAAAGTAATTGTGTGGTCTCACCCGACAGAACCACTGTATTACATATAATTTATACCCAGGTTCTGAGGGACACAGGGTCACCCCCTTGTTTATGAAACATATTTTGTGCAGATGCTGATCTGCGAGGGTTTATCTCTCATTTAGTGTTTGTCTATAATTATTAGAAGAGTTTTTTCACTCTTGGTTTTTGTTTGTAAGAGTGGAAGAGTTCCACTTTTTTGTGTTTTTGTCTTTGAAAGTGTAACTATTTGTCTGTCATATTATGTCAGATAAAGAGACATTGGCTTACAGCGAGGAATATATAACAAACCTTATACAAGAACAGGGGGCTTCCAACTTCCTTTTAGGTTCAGAAAGATTATCAGTGGATGCTGGTCTGAATGATAAATTGGCTAAAATTGAGAGATTGGAGAAGAAACTTATCCGATCTAGATTACATGGGCACGTACTGACTAAATATTTACAATCGAATATAATTCCCAAGGGACTGCAGGTTCGAAACGAACCTGCCATATTCATAGATGTACCCAAGTTTAGGGAAGGATTCAGTTACGTGGCCAATAATTGCTCCAGGCACTGGATGGTGCTTGGAGTAGAAACTGCCATTGAGTACGTCAAGAAACTTACGCAAGAGATTGCGGAACTCAAGAGGGAGGTATTGGGGGACAGTGCCCTGGCGAATGCCAAAGAGGCGCTGGATCGTGCAGAAAAGGTTCTAGCAGAATTCAATACAATAACTCTTAACAAAAAGTTGGATAAACTATCCAAAGACAGAAGAAACTACGACAAAAAACTCACATACCCATACCTGGCCGACGACTATTATCAACAGGATAGTCAAGGTTTCTTTTCCAATAAAAGCAGGCAGGGACCTAGGAGATTCAAAACTTTTTCAGATTCCTCATTTGGCAGTGGTTCTGATTCCGACATAGATAGATCATCCACTAGTCGACAGGACAACCAGGGGTCCCATTTTTTAGGGGAGGGCCCCCGTCAAACGACCAGGGGGGGTGGTTCAGATCAGTTCTGGGGACGAGCAAGAGGATGGAACAGAAACAGGGGTGGCAACACCCGACGCAACAACTCACGGGTTCGATTCTTTCAGCCAGAAACACGACGGGGAGATCTCGACCCGCAGACAAACATACAGATGGTAAACATACAAATTGATATTCCTGGTGCCTTGAACAGTTTTATCTCAACCTCCCTACCTCAGATTCCCAGAGACCTAGATACTCAGGATATAACCCTGCCTACACCAGTTTTTCAGTCTCTGGAGTTACTTGAATCACACTCGGGTCTTGGGGTCTCTGACATGGGTGGGGCAGTTCCTCATTTGGACCATCTGGGTACTCAGGTTATCATCACCCCCACCCCAGTCTTACAATCAAATTCCCTTGAAGTCATATTGCCTGTATTCCAAAATGACATTGGTCCTATAACCACAGAAGGTACTCCGGTTACCCTGACGGTTGGTACCCTAGATCCCATTATCAATCTTTCTGACTATACACTATCATTAGAGGAAAGGATGATTCTTACCAAAGGACTGACATTTGTTCCTACAAACGCACCTGATTCCTTTAATGTTAAAGTTGAATTACAACGTTTTTTCAGGAAAATTCGTTTGAAATATTATTTCAGCAAAAATATCTATGTTCCCACAATGGCTGCCACACCATTTAAACCTCCCTCATCTTTCACTCCAAGTGCCTATATGATGAGCGATAAAATACTGGCATATGAAAAAATTGTTCTTGAAGAAACCATGGCTTTGATGGAAAAAAAGAAATACATAAGATACAATATCAGCAAGCAAGAAAGACTGGCCTTATCCACGTTGGGAACCAACAAGGCAATTGTCATTAAAGCCGCCGACAAGGGCGGGGCGGTGGTTCTGCAGAATACACAAGATTATGTTGCTGAAATTGAGCTGCAATTGGGAGCAAGGGACAGTTACTGTCCTATACCGAGAGACCCTATGCCAGAAGTCAAATCACTGATTGAGAAAATTACCATGGATGGAGTCTCAATGGGTTTCCTGAGCCAACTAGAATGTGACTTTTTAAACAAAAAGGAAGGTAGAATTCCAACCATGTACACCCTTCCTAAGATACACAAACGCTTAGTGAAACCACCAGGGAGACCAATCGTTTCTGGTTGTGGTTCGATTTTGGAACCACTTAATCAGTTTATAGATTACTTTCTACAACCATTGATACCAGAGACCAAATCATATGTGCGAGACACAATGCACATTATCCAACTCCTGGAAGGACAACCATTCGACATCGAAACCCAATTACTCGTCACTCTGGACGTATCCTCGCTCTACACCTCCATTCCCCAGGTTGAGGCGCTTAAGGTGGTGAGGGATAGTCTAGATAGGATGATAAGACCACACTGGATACCAACTGATTTCTTGATTGGTCTCTTAGAAATAGCGATGAAGTACAATTACTTCATTTTCATGAAACAGTTCTACTATCAATGTAAAGGCGTTGCGATGGGGGCTACCTATGCGCCCAGCTTGGCTAATATCTACATGGATGCATATGAAGAAGAACACCTTTATAGCCACCAAAATCCCTTTATCAACCAGATAACCGTCTGGAAACGTTACATAGATGACGTTATAATGATCTGGTCTGGTACTGAGGTTGAACTGGGTCGTTTCTATGAATGGCTCAATCTAAGATCTGGCGATATTCAATTCACCATGGTGAATAACTCGAAAACAATTGATTTCCTTGATTTAACTTTTAAAGTTGAAGATGGATTGTTATTCTGTGACTTGTATTGTAAACCCACAGAGAGGAATTCCCTCCTCAAGTATGATTCCCACCACCCACGCAGCCTGAGAGATAATCTCCCGTATGGTCAGTATCTCAGATTGAGAAGAAATTGTACACGACGGGCTGATTTCTTTAAGGAAACTGAGATTCTCACTGGTCGTCTAAAGGAGAGGGGATACCCTGTGGGACTACTTAAACGTGCACGTAAACGCGCTTGGTATTGTCCTAGGGACCAACTCTTAGAAGTCAAGAAAAGAACGCCGAGAACTGAGAACATTGTATGTGTAACCACGTTCCATACCAAAAGTAACGAGATGAAAAAGATTATGAAGAAATACTGGAATCTCGTGGCCAGTGAACTTCCAACCACTGAGCAACCACTGTTCGCCTTTAAACGGGGCAGGAACATAAAAGACAACGTGGTCACAGCATATCTTGAGCCTCCAAAATCCCTGGGACTCAGAGACCAACTGGGTCTGGCTCCAATCATAGGCCACCACAAATGCAGCTGTTGTAAAGCCTGTCCGTTGACAGTGGAGGGCTCCTCCTTTACTTATCACAATAGAACATACAAATCATTGTGCTTTACAAATTGTAACAGTGTCAATCTAATCTACGCAATAAGTTGTCCATGTGACTTATTATACGTGGGTCAAACTACACAAAAGGTCAAAGTTAGGATACTTCAACACATGAGCCGCATTAGATGCAAAACACAAGGAGCCCCTTTGGTAGATCACTTTCTCTCCAAAAACCATCAGCCACAAGACATCAGATGGTGGGTGCTAGAAAAAATAAGTCCCGCTCCAAGAGGGGGGTCCATTATACCAATTTTGAAGAGAAAGGAGTGTAGGTGGATACATTCCTTGAATACTGTTCAACACGGTTTGAATGAGTTTGAGGAGATTTCTAAACAGATGGGCCAATTGTGATAGGGACAGTTTTTGTAAACTCTGTACACTGTATAACTTAGTTACCTTGTTACACTTAGAACATTGATTTTGTTGGGTTTACATGGAGTTTACTCATATAGGCTCTGTGTATTGTAACACGCTAGATACCCTTCAGACCTTATCTGAGTGGTAAAAGTAGTTGCTCTGGATTCCATGTGACTTTTTGTCCATGGATATGCAATGTATAATTTTACGTTTAATTGTACTTGTGTTTCTACCAGGTTCAGCTAGGTTTGAAACATACTGTTGAAACAAATTGTTTTTACCAACATTTGACAGCACAATTTGATTGATGTTACCAATGTTTTATCAATGTTTGTTAGCATGACTTGCCTTTAACTGTATATTGGAACTTTATTGGAATGACCTTTGCTCGCTAGGCTCATTTATCGTTTAAATACTTGATCCACGTATACAAGGGCTCTTTCGCCTGTACATTCGGATCAAATCGCTTTGACCAATGTTTAACAACATAACTTGTTTCTGTCTGGACGTTTAAATTTCATTGGAATGTTTTTTTCTCACTGGGCACACTTATTGTTTAAGCCCTTACAACATACTGTAGTTTAAAGCCTTCTATGATGACTCGTATTGCCATCATTATTGCGGAGTCCTTATTTGAACGACTTTTTTCGTAGTGCCACTTAGCTCATCAAGCGTTTGCCTGGGGTAATCTTTTTCACTCAAATTTCCCAGACTAATTCACACTGCTATCATGACTCGGTCGGAGTCTTTAGTTTGCGTGTTTATTTCTGTTGCTAGGTAACGAAAGC
Source organism: Triturus cristatus (assembly GCF_964204655.1). Classification (NCBI taxonomy): domain Eukaryota; kingdom Metazoa; phylum Chordata; class Amphibia; order Caudata; family Salamandridae; genus Triturus; species Triturus cristatus. Next base: position 1,070,550,192 of record NC_140582.1, on the reverse strand, counting down.
AGCCCTCCTCCGCGTAACACGTCCTACGTTGCGTTCCAACATGCTGGCTGATACGTCAGTTTATCGCTGCCTTGTATACAGGACAACCAGTCCGGGACCTCGTACGTCTCACGTCAACCATGTACGTGCTTACGAATACCAATCACATTTGACCGACTGGTTTAAGTGATTGCCAAACGCGGCGGCGGCGGCGATTAACATAGGAAAGGAAGTTCTATGGCAGGATTCATTACTGCTTCTTCGTTTTCACCGTTATTCATTCCGGTTGCCATTCCATTAAGGTGAGCTATTCAGCTGCTATCCCCCTGGCTTCTCACAACCTTGTCCTTTATACACGAGTAACTAAGCCTGTTTCTTGGCTTTTTGTTACAGACGCTGACTATAGGACCCAAACAAACTTCCTATATCAAGTCTAACGCTGGTGTATGGCTTTCATATATTAAGGTGAGCTTGTGACCACCTCCATCACCTATTGCTTACTAGTACTTTGCTTTAGAGTACGTCCCCTTAAGATCGCGTTTTTTGTTATAGACGCCTACAGGAGAAACCGAGATTGACGCTGACCCCGCTTCAAATTGAGCTGTTTAGTCAGTTCCTGATATTTATTCTTAAGGTGAGCTCCGCATATATACCAACTATGTCCCGGATGACAGTGTTCAATTGAACGCTTCTACCATGAGACCACTTCATTTTGGCTTTGTTAATTGACCAGCACCGCCACGTTGGGGTTAGAGCCAGAGTGGTGGTTTGTGCCCCATGACTAAGTGCGAAATAATCTTTTGAGTACATCGTTGTCTGCATGCATATAGCCCTCGCCTGGTCGAGTTCGCTATAGATGTCATAATTTGGTTAGCACTTTTAATACATGTTTAATGTGTCATTTCGTACCGCATAACATGTGAGAGTTGGATCATTAACTAGTGTCTGATATCAAATATCTGCACATAGGGCAATTAATCAGACAATCTATTCCAATTTTTCTGTAGAAATTTGATTGGACGAGCGATTATTCCCACACTTTGCCAATTCAAGGCCGACCTAAACTGCCCGTTAGGTGAGTCATGGTCATCCAATCTTGCTTCCATATTTTGGGGGCATGTGGAACACATGTTATTTTCATAGAGGAATATTTTTGATATGTGCTTCATTTGCATTTCCAGGTTGCCATTGTGTAGCTTTTGTCCTGATGAAGACCCGCATGACGATCTAGGATCGCTTTTATAGGGTTGAAACGTCGACACTTCTGAGGCCCAGTCCAAGACCTTGTTTCATAACGAATTGAATTCACCTTTAGAAACATTGTCATTTGTTTATCCTTATACTGGCCTGTTTTACTGTGTACATATATTTTCTCTAATCTCTTTGTATATATTACGCACTATTTGTGTCACATATGTCACTATGTCACTTTTTCACGAATTCACTATAATGCTTACATTTTTGGCAGCCTTCCTTTGCTAAAAAGAAATATATGGGTGTGAATATAAATGATGCAATTTATACATAAAGAATATCTCACCACCCGACATATCTGACTCCACGCAAGTTTATGCGTTTTTGTTTGTTTTTATGTGTTCTCTCTAAATATGATTTATTGTTTTGTCAATTTATATATTTAGTTTTCTGTGAAAAGTTGTTGTCAAGCAAAGTAATTGTGTGGTCTCACCCGACAGAACCACTGTATTACATATAATTTATACCCAGGTTCTGAGGGACACAGGGTCACCCCATTGTTTATGAAACTATGGCTGGGGGTGTCAGGGGTGATGGGCAACAGATCCACTATGGGTGGGGGTGTTTGTGATGCTGGCCATGCAACCCCTATGGTGGGCTGTTGTTAGTGGCCAGGATGTGGATCCCCTGTGTGTGTGTGCCATTTTGCGGGTACGAGTCGTTTGTTTGTGTGGTAGGTGTCTGACTTACCGTCTGCGCCACCGGCGTCGGTCCCTGATCCAGTCATTGAAGTAGAGTACTGGTAGGACCTGCGCGATGGGATTCATGATGTGTTCGTGTCGTACACGCTGCTTGTTGCTCCGTTTCGTACCCGCTGCAAGCTGGTCCGTCTCGTAGCCGTGTATTGATTTGTGGCGCGAATCGTAGCTGATATGCTTGTTTTCCGGATGCTGTGACATCCCGTGCGTGACGACCCGTCCGGCGCGTAGGAAGTACACATCGTACTTGTCATGCCGGAATCTGCTATGGATCCTGCTTCCGGATGACTCGGTTAATCTTTAGGAGTTACGGCTCGGACGGAGAATGGGGCTTGATTCACTGCCTACGTGTCGGTCGTGTTTTGGGCAGTTATGCGCATCGTACTTACTCGACAGGACGGACCGGCTCCGGGTACGAGTCGGTCGCACGGTAAGGCTACGGACAGCTGTCCGACCGGCCATCGGAATTGGCCCCAAAGTTGGAGAAGTTTCCCCACTTTGCATGCGTGCTGCACTTTACAGCACAGATACAATGTTGGTAGAGGATGTGGAATAATGGACTGGGCAGCTGACCTGTGGGACTTAGGAACCAGGTATGAGTCCCACCTCAATATCCTCACTTCCTGGGCACATCACTTAATCTTCCCATGTCTAAAATAAATAATGTGGCCTTATGTAATCTAACTAGTGCTCCCATGCCCATGGACCAGGTTTGCGCTATATAAAAACTGCAAACAAATGTTGGTGCTAGCAGAGAAATTTGCAAGCATGTTCTGCTGGAACAGCATCAAAGAACTTTTCTTTTAAAGAGGTCTCTAAACTAGTTGGCATAAGACATTTCATGGCTCATCCCCTCAGGTCTGTTGGAGTGGTGCTCTATGGAGCCATGCACTGTTATTCAAATTCCCCAAAATAGAACAATTGAAAAAATTAATCACGAGAAGAGACACGTTCTTGAATTGTGTGCACTCCCCACTACCTGAGTATCACTGAGGTGAGGCAAATATGGCTCTCTGCAGAGCTCAAAAATATCAAAATATAATTATCTAAATGTCACGATTATTCCCTACACAAACTACAGATAGGCAATGTATTGAAAGTCAGAGCATGCAACTCCCCTCCAAACTATTTGGTAATGGGTAGGCACTCTCTGCAGACCTTACAGTCAGACATTCTGTAGACTATTCCAAAATTACAGCCTTGAATTTGGTGCTGACTGATCTCAAAATAGAAGCATAATTAGGATCACTGAGTTAAACCACACTTTGGCCTACTTTAGACCTAACATGAAAAAAGATCATTCAGGAAGCAATCGATTGCTGTCACTCACAAAGGTTGCTAGAGAGTGTTTTCTGTGTTAACTTTTGGCACTATCGTTTATGAACCAGAAGTTAGATGTCTTTAAAAATTGATTATCTAGAGATCTTCCAGTAGTGGTCTGGAATGCTGATACTGAGAGGTGCTTCTATTAGGTAGTTGCCTGTAGTAGACTGGGTCAAAAGTTCTAGTAAAATCCTAGGAAGTCAATATCATGGTTGCCATTTTGACCGGGTTGATCACTTTGATGAAAGAAAATCGAGTGGGTGTGAGCAAACATAGAAACGCTGCTTCTGCTGCATAAATAGTTTGTGAAGATGGACTTGAGAATTCTATAATAGTCGTAGTGAGTTTGGTGGTTGAGTAATATTGACTATCACTGCAACCCCTGTTTGATAGCTGTGATTTGAGCTATTGTTTGTGCCCATACTTAGATCGAGACAGTTTGTTGCTGGTTTGTATTCTGTTTCTTTAGAATTATTTTGACTATCTGGAGCACTTTTCTAGGTCCTAAAGGAAGCGTGAAAGCGCTCATTCTGAAAACATTTTGTCCATTTCTTGTTAGATCCAGTAACCTTCCTCTTAGCAAATTATTGCTTTCTAGGGTGTGTGAGCATGCACCGCAGGGCACTCTGGGTAAAAAGTCAGGTCAGTGGTTGGACAAGAGTTGGACAATTCTGAGTCTGGCACATGAACTCCTTACTCTTGTGGTTGTCACTTGTGACACAAGTGCATCTTACCACATTTGAGGCTTGATAGGTTTTGAGCATTATGGCTGAGTATTGTGGAAGCGTCAGAGCTCTAGTAGAAAACAATGAAGAGAAGCAAACCAATGACAACCACATGTGTCACTAGGCTTGAGGGGTGCTTCAATTCTCTTCATATTGAAAAAATAAATTGAATCATTTTATCCCCAAATAGATATACCTGTAGCTGAAATTCAACCACTAAAAAGGACAGAACAACCTAGCAACAAACAGAGGAGCGCCTTGATCTTGATTTTTGTCAGATATGACACTCATCCATTGTACAGTCTACTAGGCCTAACTGTAATAAACCTGACATTCATGTCCTTGGTGGTTTATTTACTACCATTCTGTGCCACAGACTATGCCACAGACATTGGGAATCCGGTTGTGCGTATGGGATGCGGTCTTTTGGCTTCCTCTTTGAAAATTGGGATTAAGGCTGTGAAATGTGTCTTGTGCTCTACAAATTGGCAGCTCACCCGATACAAGTCCTGCAAAGAGGTCGCAGATTTTTGCAACAGATATCTCACAACTTGTAAAGGACGAAGTGACCAGGCCTCTCATTTTTTGCAATACTTAGGATTTATTGTTTACTGTTTATAAAGTTTTTGGTGGTTTGCACCTGCCCTGTTGATATATGGTTCACTTTTGTTTCTCATTCCTTCTATTGGCACAACATTGAAAATCCACCTCCGGAAAAGGCACTGTTTTTCTTGGCAGGCTCTGAAATCCAATTATTAGACAAGAGGTTGAGCTGTTTGTATACAGGGTATAGGTTGGCAGTAAAGAAATAAGGTAAATGTTTTCATAGTTATGAAATCACAATATTTAGATTTGTGTTGTGTCAGCTAACACTGGCAGAAACGTCATTGTTATCTCACTTTTTAGCTCTTTATATTACGAAACACAGAGTTGTGATTTACTTGACATTTTCATTACAGGCCAAGGACATAGCATTCTTCTACCTATTAACTTATTCCACAAATGCAACAAATCATGGCAATTATACAAACCCAGGGAAGTCTAGTTCACATTTGCAGTGGAGTGTAAGAAATTGAGCAGGGGGCAGTTAAAAGGCTGAGGATGTTCTCTTAGGGCGCCACAAAAAAAGCCACACAGGCAGTATTAACACTTTCCATGTCATATACTAATCAACAGAATTCACACAACAAAGCCCAACCCTGCATCCACATCCAACAGATTAGATTAGCCCCTTCATCAAAACCAAATGTCAAGTCGCCTTTGGAGGAGAGCAAATACCACCGACAGTGTTTGGTGGGCTGGCTGCATTGAACAGTCAAGGAATCACCAGCAGTGCTACCCCTCATTTGTTATCCCACCACTGTGGAGCTACCCAACTTTCCAATGGTCACAGTTAAGACCAATAACAACATGTCTCAGCCTACTAAAATGATGCTGGAGACAGTGGCTGTTGGGGAGTCAACTCCACCTATTCTGGGCTCTTGTGTGCAGCCGACCACGAGTGGAATAGTAGCTAATAATTGGACACATATCCTGGAAGCCAATTGGTAGATAAAGTCAATAATTTGTGCTCTGTGGGTATGCCAAAGAAATTAGAAGGATCCAAATCCAACGGTATATGGAAGCCTGGCTCCAAAAATAGGAGTCTACATAAGATTTATTGTCCATGTTCACGGTGCAGTGGGGGCAGTGGGTTCCAGCCAGAAAACCACCTACTGCAGCACTACCTGGGCTGATTGTTGCGATGATTCTTAATTATCGTGACCACAATGCCATCCTCCTGGAGGTTTGATCTGGAAATCCACTGACAATGGACCACTCTAAAGTGAAATTTCCAGACTTCAGACAAGCCATGTAAATCCATAGAGCCTACTTCATGAATGTAAAAAAAACGGCTCAATGACACTGGCTTAACCTATGCGCTACTATACCCTGTCAGACTGAAAATAGTCGCTGGACAGCATACCCATTTCTTTATAAACCGTAAGATGCCTGGGCATTGGTAGAGCAACATCAGGGCAAAAAGGGAGTATGAGCTGCGAGTAATGAAGGAAAATGCCAACGGAGAAGAGGCAGCTCCAGATAGCGTATTAGGAAAACCAAACATAAGGCTCTACGTAACACTCCCTTCGCCTTGCAAGTTAAAAAAACAACAGCTGCCATCCAAGATGCAGACAGGACTCTGTCCACTAAAAACACAGAAGAAGAACCAATGGGATCGGAATTTAGAGATGACTCCAGCCTGCTCCCGCTGGTGATGCCTGAATCAGCAGATAAACGTATCTAAACATGACGAGGATGAATATGACAACGGTCTCACCCTATAAGCTTGGCATTGTTCATATGCTCAAGGTCAAGTGCTATCCATGTGCAAGCCAACGGCAGCATGACAGTAACGTATTCAATATAGAAAAACTACCATTCACCTGTAAATGCTGCTGCAAGTATGCTGGTATAATAAGGTTGCCGACAAGGGATTTTGTTTGTGGTAACTTGGTTCAATTTCTTGATGATTTAATTCAGGGGTGTGTTATAAACAAATTATACACCAACAATAAATGTTATCAAAGAACTATTTGTAGATAAAAAGTGCACACACGGGAATTGTTTTTGTGCATAAAACACAAATCTTTTTATATAAATCAGAGTAAAAAAGGGAGTACAAAAAGAACAATAAGTTTCAAGCAATAGAGCATGAAAGGCGGGTTAAATCAGATCCACATTTCATCAAATGACATCTATTTCCAAATAATTTTAACAGAGACTAATCTCAGTAATGAGAAAAAATCAACTGTGTTTATCTAATGGTGTGGAATTAGATGATGGAGTCGACGTTTCGGTCTTGGGTGGCAGAAGTCCGTCAGACCATCTTCAGGACAGTTAATAATTGCATAATTAGACCCTTCGTGAGTTCAAAGAATCACACGTAGCTTGTTTTTTGTTTGTTTTGTTGTTGTCAGGGCGTTTTGGTTGATATTGTAGCCTATTAATTAACCAACTTTCTCATACCAGGAGATTAAACGGGAGAGGTCCTTGCTCGTTCTTTTTTCTTTTTTTCAGGAACTTAGTTATTTCCGATTGTCGTTTGGGCGCGAAAAAGTCTGCCCAAATCAAGAACGCCTAGCAAAATGAGATGAACCAATGGTCTAAGAGTGAGAGCACTGTTTTGGTTATGTAACAAAACTTTTGCTAAATAGTCATGCTGAAGTAGATGTATCAGGCTCAACCACTTTACAAACTGAGCTCCACCAACTCCCAGTTACCAAACTAGATTTGTTAATACATTTCATGGTCTAGGCACCTGGCGCACTGCTAATTTGCATTGGTATTCAGTTTGTACTCTCCCTCAAGCTAAAGCCAAGTCAGCATGGTTACAACCCCAAATGAGTTGTTGGCTAGTTGTTCTAGTTATGGGGTTCTTCTTTATTGGTCAACATCTGTCCAGGATCTGGGGGGATTGCTGTTACTGCCTAGGAGGAATCCTGTCTCAATCCATGAAGAGGTGAGCTCTGCTGTGTTCAAAGTTACATACCCTAATACATGTCACAGCATGGCTGTTCCATATAGAATGCCCCAAAACTACACTGCACGTGCAAAGGGCGTATACTAAGGGTGGGCGGAAATTGCGTAATCGCGTTACGCAAATCTTCGCGGAAACTTTAAAAATCTCCGCGAAGACATGGAAATATCGCGAAGACGCAAACGTTTTTGTCCCGCCTGTTTGCAATGTTTTTTGCGTGATCGCGTTGGAAATGTGCCGCTTTTTGCGTGCTTGGGGGGAAAATATGTCGTGAACTTGCCCATGCGGTTGCAATGGGCACGGCCATCTTGTTTTTCACTCTATGCTATGGTTCTGGAGCCTGCTTTTCAATCCTCCCTCTATCTTTTCAATCCTTTGTTTCTGAAAACTTTTTTTTGATCTTTTTTATTTATTATCTCTCTCTCTATTTTCCTGATTCTATATTTTTTGTTTTTGTCTACTTTTTGTGTGTTTTTAAACTACTTTTTCACTCTTTTTCTATTACCTGCTTTTTTAATTTCTTTTACTTACCTTTTTAATTTTTACATTTTCTTTTCTGTCCCTGCCTACCCCAGAACCATGGCAAAGGGCCACAGGGCGCATTTCAGCCAGAGCCGTGGCGCCCACAAGGGGTGCAGGCACGGGCCTTATTTGGGGAGGTGGAGTTGGCCGCACTGGTTTTTTTTGTGCAGCACCAACTCCCCTTAACCCTGGCAGCAGGCGGCAGATCTGGGTCTAAGTACGGGCTCCGAGAGCGTCGGCAGCGGTGGGGAAAGGTGCGCCAGGCAGTGTTTCGCTGCTCTGGTGTCCAGCACAGCCAGAACCAGCTGACGCACCGGTGGTCCGATATCCTGGACCGGGAGCAGGACCTGCTGGACCTGCTAGGAGCTGAGGTCCCGGGTCTTGGTGAGTAGTTATTTAATTATTACTACTTTGTGTCTGTTCTTCTGCTCTCTGTTATATATTGCGAATATATTTTTTTTCCGACCAGCTAGAATGCAGCTGCTTACATTACAGATAATTTACGTTTAAAAGTCTTCTGTGATTGTTATGACACAGGTGATCTGCACAACTAGTCTTGTTAGTTGCAACTTTGCGTTTGCGCTCGTTTTGTGTGATTATGTAAGAGTTTATTTTAGAAAACTTAAGTTAGGTAATGCTAGAGTGACTCTAGTCCTTCCTTTGTCCTGTCACTAAGAGATAGGGGTGTTTTGATACTTAGGTTTAGTTACTTATTATAAGTTTGTAATTTTTTAGTGGTCTGCAATGCGTGACGTCCCCTCTATTACGTCACGTGCTGCTGAGTGCTGCTAGTGTTTACCCCAGTCCTTAGTGGAACATTTTGTAGTTTGTTCAGTGAGTGGTAATAGGCTTAGCACTAGCAGAACATCAGCATCAACCAACCAACAATTTGGTGTATGCAAAAAGCAGGCATATGTCCTCCATTTAAGCATTTTTGAGGACTAAAAGAAGTGGAAATGCTTACTTAGGGTCCGATTCCGATTCCGGTCGCAAATCGTGCCAACCGACATTGACCCGGGCCGGATACCGACCGACACGGACCAGCGCTGTACGACCCGTGCAGTACGATGCAACGCGTGTGAATTACAACCGACACGTACGGAATACAAGCCGTATGCCCGAGCCGTAGGGAAAATAGTGAACCGGCCGCACAACCGACGCGATTTTCACCGACCGACACGAACCCAGAATGAACCCGACCGACCCGTACCCGCGATGTCTGATCCGCTCAGTACGATGCAATGCGTGTAAAACCAGACCGACTCACACGGAGACCAAGACGCACGACCGACACGCACAGAAAACCAGGCACACAAGCAATAGAGACCTTCGCGACTGACGCGTATCAAACACAGAAGATAGGCAGCATGAACGAGGCGGAGAAGCCCGCATGAGACAACAGCAGCGTCCATTTCCATCACATGAACGTCTCCTTCATGCCTACAAAACCCAAAGGAAAAAAGACAAAAAAAGGACCAAACAAGCAATGACAAAGCCAATAAATACCAAATAAAAAAACTTGAGACAAAGACACACCCACAACTCCAACTATATAAAGGACTACAATCACTACCATCATCCCTTGCAAACAGGAGACACAGCGAGCAGCAAACACCATTACACAGCAACCACAGACACACTCATCACACAACCCACACACCATCAGCACCTCATCTAAAAGCACACACACATACAGCCAGCAAAACCAACAGCAACCCACCCTCACTTGCACCCTCACACACACATCCCTCACCACCATCACCCGTCACCATGCCCCCAACGAAGAATCCAAAGTTCACAGATAGTGAGTTAGAAGTGCTGATAGACGAGACCATCAGAGTAGAGCCACATTTGTTTGGTACATTGGTCCAAAGGACCCCCATCTCACAGAAAACCAAGATGTGGGAGAGGATTGTGGACAAGGTGAACGCACAAGCACCAGCAAGGCGCACAAAGGACGATATCCAGAACAGGTGGTATGACGTGCGCAGGAGGGTCAAGAACCTCATCGAAAAAGATCACGCCCTGAGTCAGTGCACCGGCGGTGGCCCTCCTGCCAAACCAATCTACTTCAGGACCTGGGAGGAGAAGGTGCAGGACATCCTACCACCAGAGAGCGTCCATGGCCTAACAGACATCCCAGAGCCTGGTGAGTACACAAACAACATACCCCTTTATTTAGCTGCAGCTAGTACAGTTATCCTAGAAGTACACAAAGTAGGTTCTCAGGAGACTGCCACTTCACTCTGTGGCGCACAGGGTTTTATACTATATAGGGTTCAGATACATTAACCAAAAGCACTCCCAGAACACACAAGAAAGAGCCAATAAGGAAAGTTGGAAAACAGGATAGAACCAATAGGAGAGATTGGAAAACAAACGTGTCAGATGACTCGAAGAAACCTCTCCTCCAACTATGTTTGTCACCCCTCCCTCAAGCTAATTCATTAACGGACTAATAACTAACTTGCAGGTGGCGAGATACGTTTGTGTGTGTTGGAGGACAGTTGTGAAACGAGAGAATGCTAGAAGAAGACAGTGAAGGCCAGAGGATAAGATAAAGTCAGGAAAGAATGGTGTGAATCAACAGATAGTTGAGACGAGGATTAGGAAAGCCAGACAGGGATTAGTGTACTCGGTCAGTCCTAACACCAGCTTTGTAAATAGAGGCAGAAAGCGTATTTCGACACCAGGTTGCAGAAAAAGCAGAATAGACTTTGCTCGCCGTGCTGCCTGAGTGATGGCAACACAAAATGGCGGCAGAGCACAAAATGGCGGGTCGATTCGATCGCGATCAGAAATCGAAATTCCTCAGACCCTCCTTTTGCCAGAACTCAGGCAAGATAGACTCATGCTAATCTGAGTCAATGTCGATAGTCATGAGGTCATCGAGCTGTTGCTGTAACATCATTCTTAGGTTTTCTGTTACTTGTGGTTTGGGTTTTGGGGTGCACATAGTAGCACAAAGGTCACAGATAGCGGGACCAAAGTGCATACAAAGGCAACAGGAGAAAATAATGGTCAGAATTATACCAAGAAATGTCAATGCTTTCCAACCCCATTTGGACAGTAGTACCCAAAACCACTCCGTAAAAGACCAATCTCCTTCGTCCTGGTGAATAGACTCAGAGATTATGTTCAACTTGGAGATAGCTTGGTATACTGTTGGAGCGTCATTAGGTATGAAAATACAGCAACTTGACCCGATCAATTTGCACACTCCACCACGATCTGCGAGAACAAAATCTAAGGCAACTCGATTTTGTAATGTCATAAGACGGTCCGCCTGTAGTTCTGCCGTGATGTTACTTAAGGCACCTACAGTGATGTCTATTATGGTCTCTACGACACGAACCAGTTGCTGTATATTTCTGCTGTTGGCCATTGGACCCCAAAAAGGAAGAAATCCTTTGAGTAAATCTCCTCCCTCTTGTCCTGCTGTGTCTTTTGAATCGATAATCCCTCTGCCATATCTGTTTCGATGATAGTTTGCGGAAGCGGTGTACGTAGGGGGAAGAAGGAAAGCTATATAACAGGTACCAGAAAAATCCGTGGGTAACCATGTGTAAGCCCTATTGTGGCAGATAAAATATGTGCCCTGAGATGGCACTAAGGGAGGCGAGTTCTGAGAGAAATAAACGTACGTGTGAGAACAGTTATTTCTTTGTACAGTGTCAGAGGAGTGATCATTAATTTGCAGACAGAAATTTCCCTGATGAGGAATCGTCCAGATTGGCGGAGATTTTCTTTGTTTGACTTTATCATTAAGACTAGTGATATAATGGGTGACGTTCCAATTTGTATATGCTTTTCTTTCATCAATGGAAATCTTACTATTTTCCATAATTTTAGCCATAGCTACCATTCCCTTAATTAATGAGCTATGACTAAAGTCTGGACCACCAATAAGTGAATTAATGGAGCGTTTGAACTTACTTTGGTAGGTATTAGACAAAATGACAAAATAAGCCCAAGCAGAACCTTCATAAGAGAAAGGGAGAACTAAATATGGCAGTCCTTTCTCTGTGGTATGTGGCATAAGTCCACACACCCAACAATCAGTCGTATTGACCACTAACTGGTGTTGATGTAATAATTGAACAAAGGAATTGTTGTAATATTCAGTTCTTCTTATGAGTTCATGTTGAGGAAGGGTATGAAAAAGATGCGGAGAAGCAGTAGAAGAAGACAAAGAGGAAGTAGGAGAGACAACTTTTTGCTGCAGTGCATAAACAATCCAACCGATAAACGCCAAAACAATACACAATAATATAATAACACATAAAGTTATATTAAAACGACTGTACATTAGTTTACAGGATTCTTTCTTCATTTCGTTCCTTCTGTCTCTTTTGTCTAGTGTACTTTCCATCTTACTAATGGATGCTCACGGCAATCTTCCTCGATCGCTCAATCATGATTGTCTACCGTCCTATGACACTGCAAGTCCTGCAGGCCTATTGCCACAACTCAGGTCGTGATTCAGACTCCTACCGTGACCCTGCAACCGGGACAGAATACTACACAAGAGAGAAAATTCTTAAGTGTTCTTTGGTCTAGGTCTTAAATTGGATCGTTCCCTCCCAGGAACGCTTTGGTCTTGGAACAATGTTCGTGGATTAGTCGTATCCAAGCGACGATGTGTGGTATTGCTTCCTGCAAAACGTCGTCGTCCTCTTTCTCAGACAGTGTCCCATTCGGGTGTGCATCACTAAAAGGCACGAATCGTGGAATCTTTTCACTTTCACAGTCACCAACACCCCTGCGTACCCATTGATTGTAGGGCAAAGGCAAAGGCACTTTCTTACAATGCACACCGTGAATCCAATTCTTTTTTCCTTCGACTTTAACTGCTGTTCTTGTAGTTAATAAAACCATCCGGGGCTCTCGCCATCTGGGTTCCAAATTACTTGTCCTCTGGAAGTTCTTAATACAGACCCAGTTCCCTGGTCGGATGGAAGGACCTGGGTCTGTGGAAGCCTTCGGCAGAGCACTCTGAACCTGTTGATGGAGAACACGCAATTTAGTCGTAAGATCATGCAGATAATCAATCAACATTGGATATGGCAAGTCTGAGTATTTCTTAGGGCGAGGGACTCCCCGGACGTCCAAAAACCACTTCGTAAGGGCTAAGTCCCAAACGAGAGTGTAATGCAGTTCTGATGGATAGCAAGGCTAATGGCAAAGCATCGGGCCAATTGAGTCCTGTACTCGCTCGAACCTTTGCTAGTTTTAACTTCAAGGTTCCGTTGTAACATTCTACTAAACCCGCTAACTGGGGATGATTTGCCATATGGAACTTTTGCTTGATACCAAGACCTGCACAGACTTTCTGCATAACTTGGCCAATAAATTCGCTTCCATTGTCACTCCAGACAATGCGCGGCAAACCAAACCTGGGGAAAAATTCTTTTAGTAGAACTTAAGCTGTGGATAAGACGGTGTTGTCTTTTAAAGGGTATGCTTCAATCCATCTTGAAAAGGCACATACTACCACTAGAACATATTTGAGGTTGTTGCACCGTTCCATGTGAATATAATCGATTTGCAACACTTCAAATGGATATGTCGGAGGGGCAAAATGACCTGCTGGAGTTGGGGTTCCCTTTCCCGGATTGTACATCAAACAAATAATACAATGTTTCACTACATTGTCTGCGCATTTTGGAATTTGTTCGTTTCTCCACACTGGAGCCAGAAGTTTGCATATACCTCTTCCACTTAAGTGGGCTGGACCATGTGCCATAGTAACCACTGGGAGTACATAGGCATCTGGTAACAGCCAACGTTGATGTTCAGATAGTTCTATCCAACAACCCATCTCATCTAACATTCCTGTACTTTCTTTCCACTTGCTCAACTCCCTCCTTGAAGCCTCTTTCTGAATCGCTTTTACACTTTCTACTGTATTCTTATACATTCCTCTCTCTCTGACCCAATTCGCAGGACCTGCCACATACATTCGACTTGTAGAATCTCTTGCTGTCTTTTTCGCTATTCCATCTGCAAATGCATTTCCTCGACCAACATCAGCTGTAATCTTTTTGTGTGCACTACACTTCACGATTGCTATTTGGGTGGGTAAGGCAAGTGATTCAAGGAGTTCAGTCACTAACTGACCATGTATTTTGGTGCCATGTAAGGTGAGAAAACCTCTTTCCTTCCAGAGACGCCCAAAGTTGAACGTTACACCAAAAGCATATTGGCTGTCAGTGTACACGTTCACTCTTTTCCCTTTCGACAATACACAGGCTCTTGTTAAAGCTATCGATTCTGCTGCTTGCGCTGAATTATGTCTAATGCGTGCAGCTTCCACCACTGTGTGCAAAGTAGTCACAGCATAGGCTGAAACTGCATCTCCATTAGGCATTTTAAAACAAGAACCATCTACCCATAGAGTTCCATCCGGATTCTCTAGTGGTGTGTCTTTCAGGTCAATTCTTCCTTTCGTCTCTTCCTCAGTACGGAAGAAACAATCATGCTGTTCTTCAACACTTTTCTCATCTGGAAGGGGCATCAGAGTGGCTGGATTTAGGGTATTACATCGTTTGATGTACACGTGACTAGCCAACAGCGTCAGCTCGTATCCAGTTAGACGAGCGCTCGTAAGATGCTGCGTTTTCGTTCTGTTTAGTAAAGTATCCACTGCATGTGGCACCATGACAATGAGAGTATTATCCAACACTACTCCAGCAGACTGTCGAATAGAAATTGCTGCTGCTGCTGTCGCTTTGAGACAACTGGGCAATGCTTTAGCTACAGGATCTAACGTAGCCGAAAAATAGGCACATGGCCGCTGTTTGTCTCCAAATTGCTGTGTTAGAACAGACAATGCACAACCTTCTCTCTCATGAACATAGAGCGTAAAAGGCTTAGTGTAATCAGGGGTGCCTAGTACAGGAGCATAACACAGAGCACAGAGCGGTACATAAATCGGTGAAACTCTTTTGGCACTCATCAGTCCAAGGAAGGGGCTGAGGCGTATCTTTTAAAGTGAGTGCCAACAAAGGTTTGGCTATCAGAGAGAAGTTAGGGATCCACTGTCTACAATAAGACGTGATACCCAGAAAGGCACGTACCTCCCTTTGTGTGGATGGTACAGACATTTGTGCAATCGCCTGTATTCGTTCTGGTGTTAGTCGCCGTCCCTCCTTTGATAGGAGATGACCCAAGTAGGTAACCTCTCGACAAACATATCGTAATTTGGAAGGTGAAACCTTATGATTCAGATTAAACAAATGGCGTAATAATGCAATAGTGACATCTTTGCAGATATCTTCTGAATCAGCGGCAACTAACAAGTCATCCATATACTGGATAAGAGCAGTACCAGACGGCAAATGAAAAGTATCAAGATGACATTTTAAAGCTTGGCTGTAAATAGAGGGACTTTCACAATAGCCTTGAGGTGCGCGCTTAAACCGGAAGCTTCGGCCTCCAAGAGAGAAGCCAAAAATATCCCTACTCTCTTCTGCAATGGGAATACTAAAGAAGGCATTCTTTAGATCGATAACAGAGAACCAAGTCGCTGTGGAAGGTATCATTGTCAATAAAGCAGTGATATCTGATACTACGGGAAACTGTGGCACAACAATGTTGTTTACCTCCCGAAGATCAATCACAAAATGATATACAGGTGGCTGAGAAGGATCAGTTTAAGAACAGGCAGAATAGGACTATTGCATGTGTTACCTCTTGTTTCTTCAACCACATCTTTCTGAATCAAGTCATGAATAATTTCCAAAAGCGCTTTTTCACCTTCAGTGGAAATTTTATTATGCGGGATGCGCGGTAATTCAACATTGGCCTTGAGAGTGAAAACATAAGGTGGAATCTCAAGACAACCCACATCATTCGGACCCGTGGCCCAAAGCGTTGCTGGAAGAGAAAGCAATTCAGATGGAAACTGATCTTTGGACAAATACATTGGAGAAGTCAGTTTCTGCCCTAAAGTAAGATGTACACCAGAAGGAGAACAATATATCGTAGCATGCATTCTTTTCAATAGGTCTAGACCCAACAGATTCTCACCGCAACTATTCGTCAAGAGAAGTGGAGCTTCCAAATCATAGGGGCCAATTGTAATAGGTAAAGGGCAAGAAACTGGGTTACGAACAGGGGCGCCAGAGAAACCTACAGAAACGTTCGTTAAGCCAGACAAAGGTGCCCCAGGGAGTTTGGAATGAATGATAGAACTTCTCATTGCCCCAGTATCTAGAAGAAATGGTTCTAAAACACCCATCGTAGTGACGTTAACATAAGGTCCATTCTGATCTACTGGAATCAACACAACTCCCTTACTTTGACCATGGCTGTCCTAGTTGGCATGAGGACTCTCATTTCCGTTTTCAACATAATAATCTTCATTATAATATTGCGTGGACCTAACATTTTGCTGATCAAAACAGTTCACAGAATTAGGAGAAGGAAGGGTACGTTGTTCTTGAGTCAACACACCTCGACCTCTACCTCTGTTTACTGACTGGAGGCCAGCACGACCTCGTGGAGCAGATAATGCTCCGTTGCGTTGCAATAAAACCGGACAACTATTCTTAAAATGACCTTCCTCTCTACAATAGGCACATTGATTAGGACCTAACAAAGGTCACGGAATGTATGGCTTAGGTTTTTGATACAACCTCTGAAACTGCGGAGGCTGTTGAAATTGAGGCTAAACATAACGTGGAGGATAGGCTTGTTGCGAGAGAACCTTCGTTTTTAATTCTTTCGTCTTTTTCTCTTGCTTTTCTTTCTCTTCTTTATCTCTGTTTTCATAATATTGTGCAGTAGCCAATATCTGAGCAGAGGAAGAAACAGCCCATGAGCTTTCAGAATCTTTCAATTTGTGTGACAGCTCGGGAAGCAAATTAAATACGAATTTGTCCACAAATAATCGCTGACCACCCTCTGTAGCCATATCTTGACCACTGTGATCAATAAAGGTCTCTTCGAAACAAGTGAAGAAGTCAGAGACACTCTCATCTTTCTTTTGTTTGCATGCTGCTAATTTATCCCAGTTAACTCTCAAGGCAGGCATCATAGTTTTCATTAATGTAATGATCCTACCAGGGAGTTCCGAAATCAAAGCTTCAGGTTTTGCACCACCCACTTGGTCTCTATCTGTGGTAGTTATAACGTCCCAAGTGGCACCTAATTCCTGTACGTGATACTCTTTACGAATCTTAGCCCATACTGTCTGTGGGACTACATTTCCCATTAACATGTCGATATCAGCTAAATTCATGATGAAAGCATCAACTGTCTGTGATAATTCTTTGTAATAACCTGCAGGGTTCTTACGAGGATCTGGTAAAGTCTGCTTAAGGGCCAAGGGCCCGATTCACAGAATTAACTTAAGACTAAATCCTAAACTTACTACTTTGTGGTATTCACAGAATGCAGTTACTACTTTTGGTATTCACAGACTGCACTTACTACTTTTGGTATTCACAGAATGGATTTACGACTACTAACTTTACGTCCGCACTCGGGCTGGAAATTCCGGCCCGGAGGTGGAGCTTCCGGCCCGGAGGCGAAGCTTCCGGTCCAGAGGCGGGGCTTCCAGGCCGGAGGCGGGGCTTCCGGGCCGGAGGTGGAGATTTCGGCCATGGCTAAATCTCCGCCACCGGCCGGAATCCCCACCTCCGGGCTGGAAGCTCCGCCTCCGGGCTGGAAGCTCCGCCTCCGGGCCGGAAGCTCCGCCTCCGGGCCGGAATTTCCAGCCCGAGTGCGGATGTAAAGTTAGTAGTCGTAAATCCATTCTGTGAATACCAATAGTAGTAAGTGCAGTCTGTGAATACCAAAAGTAGTAAGTGCATTCTGTGAATACCACAAAGTAGTTCGTTTAGGATTTAGTCTTAAGTTAATTCTGTGAATCGGGCCCCAAGACTTCAGATCTCTTCCAAGGGACATGCACCCATATACGTTGGAAATGAGCAGGAATAAGTGGTACGTTGCCTGCTGCTGGAACCTCTTCCTTCCATACTGGAGGAACCTCTCTCATAGGATAATTTTTCAATGTCAGTCTAACCGACGGATCAGAATCAAGAAAAGCCTGAGAGAACAACAAGGATCTATAAGAAATAAGTGTCCTTATAGCTTTCTCAACCTTAGAACCCACAATAAGTCCTTTATCAAAATCAGCCTGAACATCTAACAGGTCTTGTGAGATTGGACTCGAACTCACATCTTCCCATTCTTTAATGAGAGTATCGCACATTGCATTAAAAACATATCTTTGCGTAGGCGCATTCCATTGTGAGAAGGTAGGCATAATATCAGACACACTGTATTGTGGACCCTTCTTGATCCATTTTGGTGCAAGAGAGTCCAACTTCTCTTGTTCTTCAAAATCTGGGAACTGACTACGAGACTGTCTTCGAGCAAAAGCCGGAGACACATTTAAAGCTTCAAAGAAAGGAGATAGAATACCAGTAACAGTGTCTGTGAGACGCTTACGCACAGATGGAGAATTAGACATGAGAATTGGAGACAAAGTATTAGGAGAACTGACAGGAGAAGAACTGATAATTGCAGGAGGAGCAGAAGGCAAAGGAGATCTAAGATCAGGAGATGAGTGCAGAGAAATCAAAGTTAATGGTAAAACCGGCAAGGGCGGTAATTCTGGAGGAGTCAAATGCGGAAGAGCCGGAACAGGCGGAGGTACCGCTTGCGGATGGACAGGCTGTAAAGGCTGAGGTGCATTGGCACGTTGTAGGGCGGAGGCAACCTCAATAAATGGGACATTAGGGTATCTTCTTCTATATCTATCTTATTTTCAGAGGGGGAAACAGGCAACACCGGATAGCATTTATCTATCGCCATGCGATGCTGTCTCTCTGAAATTTCAGTCGCATTGTCAATTTCATCGTCTTTAAACTGTTGGGCAGCTTGTATAATTGTCATACCCTGTGCTTTCCTATCTCGTTTTGCTTGTTTAATTTCTTTCTGTTTGGCTTCCTTACGCCAAAGGCGGAAAGAGTCAAACATTGCCGGCCGGGCTTTTCTTTTGAATAATACTGCTTCCAAATTATCTAACACATCAGGATCAAAGCTACCATTTTCTGGCCATTTTAGAACACCATCTTTCTTTGTGTATCGGGTCCATGTCTCGTTAAAGGCAATGGGGCCAATACCATGCTTTGAATAGAGCTCATATGTGGGAGTTCCAACCGAAGGAATCGGACAAGAGTCCTCAAGTCGGGAATCCCTATTACAACCAAGACAACAAATTCTTCCAAACTTAGTCAGACCAGGCATCTCGAGATGTCACTGGACTGTTCACAAACTTCAAGGGAGTAAAACTCAGTTTACGCAGCACAAATGCACTTACCCTCGGCTTTGTTTATTGCAATAGACAAATCTAAGAACCAAAGAAAAACAAAGAACCAAAATTGTGGGCGCGACCCACGAAGATACTTAACTAAGCATGTCTTCTCCCACCAACAGAGGCCCGTCTATCGTCTCGCCTTACCATACATCATCAAAGGAAGGGCCAAAGCAGGGCGGCAGTCAGGGCAGCGGTTGTCAGTAGCCGTCAGGAAGGAGTAACCGCGCTGCAAAAGACCTTCGGACCACTTTCGACATACAGGGGTCGCTTAATGTGGCTCGCGAACCCTCCGGAATTTTCTTGCGGGGTTCCTCACGACCTTCAGGCAGAACCGGTACCACTGAAGCCGCCCCACTATGGGCGCCAGTTGAAGAACCAGAACCTTTTGGGTCTGGCGGCGCAGGGTACGCCCAAGTCTCCGGAGTTCTCCTGCTCAGCTACACAGAGACACGGGACACTCTGTCGGCGTTAGAAGATCAGATTTATTTAGCTGCAGCTAGTACAGTTATCCTAGAAGTACACAAAGTAGGTTCTCAGGAGACTGCCAATTCACTCTGTGGCGCACAGGGTTTTATACTATATAGGGTTCAGATACATTAAACAAAAGCACTCCCAGAACACACAAGAAAGAGCCAATAAGGAAAGTTGGAAAACAGTATAGAACCAATAGGAGAATTGGAAAACAAAAGTGTCAGATGACTCGAAGAAACCTCTCCTCCAACTATGTTTGTCACCCCTCCCTCAAGCTAATTCATTAACAGACTCATAACTAACTTGCAGGTGGGGAGATACGTTTGTGTGTGTTGGAGGACAGTTGTGAAACGAGAGAATGCTAGCAGAAGACAGTGAAGGCCAGAGGATAGGATAAAGTCAGGAAAGAATGGTGTGAATCAACAGATAGTTGAGACGGGGATTAGGAAAGCCAGACAGGGATTAGTGTACTCGGTCAGTCCTAACACCAGCTTTGTAAATAGAGGCAGAAAGCGTATTTCAACACCAGGTTGCAGAAAAAGCAGAATAGACTTTGCTCGCCGTGCTGCCTGAGTGATGGCAACACAAAATGGCGGTAGAGCACAAAATGGCGGTTCGATTCGATTGCGATCAGAAATCAAAATTCCTCAGCTGACTGACAGGAAGGAATTGTGGGGATGCAGGTAAAGTTAGTGTATGCAAAAGCATGATGGGGCCTGTATTCACAGAGAACGCTCCCCCTCCTGATTGGCCCATCAAGACCTCACTGAAACATGCCCACATCACAGGGAGTGGAAAATGACTGACAAGATGGCTGACACTGCCTCCTGCTGTGGGGAGCACAAAGCCCTGCTAGGGGTTGTGTGTAAATCAGAAGCAGGACACCACTGACTGACATACTGAAAGACAACTTGCACGCCCTACAATGGAAGCACGTTCCATGATGAGAAGGAGGACTGACAGCCCTGACCATACTTATCAGCATGTGGAGACACCCCCCCCAACACAAACTCCACACAACTCACCGGGTAGAATGCATTGACACACACCTCATTGAAATATCAGCAAAAGATACCCCATACTGGGATCTTCTATGTGAAGCACAGGGGCTCTCTTTGGACTTGTAGCCAAACAAACACCAGGATTTCACAGTCAGCCATATTGCCATTGCTGTCACACCCCCTCACAGGGAAGCAGAGTCAAGAGGAAGGAAGTATGGGCATGCCGGGAAGAGGGGTGTAGCCAAGAGTATGATGGGAGTCGCAGTCACAGACAATCTACCCCCACCCACATGGCCCAGCAAGCTCACACTGAACCATACTCGCCTCACAGGGAGTGGGGAGAGACTGACAAGATGTCTGACACTGGGTTCTGTTGTGGGGAGCACAAGGCCATGCTGGGAAATGGCCAACCACAAACACCAGGACTGCAAAGTCAGCCATCTTGCCATTGCTGTCACACACCCTCACAGGGAAGCAGAGTCAAGAGGAAGGAAGTATGGGCATGCTGGGAAGGGCGGTGTAGCCAAGAGTATGATGGGAGTCACAGTCACAGACAATCTACACCCACCCACATGGCCCAGCAATCTCACACTGAACCATACTCGCGTCACAGAGAGTGGGAAGGGACTGACAGGATGTCTGACACTGGGCTCTGTTGTGGGGAGCACAAGGCCATGCTGGGAAATGGCCAACAACAATATCAAACTATGTCTGTGACAAGCTGGGAAAAAGCAGTGTACAGGCAGGCATCTGTTCGAAAAGTAGAAAATGTCATGTTTGTGAACCATCAATGCATGTAGAAACATAACTCACATCGTGTGTCTCTTCCAAACACAGGTGGTGCTGGACACCCAGCACCAAATGATGAGCATTCCCCGGCCCGGACTCTGGCGGACACTGAGCTTTCTGGTCTGACTCTCTCTCTGTCCTGTTCGGATGACGACGACCAACCTGGCACCTCCGGTGTGAGCCATTATGCAGCACCAGCAGCATCAACATCTGCACCCCCTGTACCCACGCCTTCAGCATCTGGGCACCGACAGGGCACCCCCGCCAACACAGACAGACCAAGGCAAATGAACACCCACAGCACAGGGACACAGGACCCCCAGGAAGCTACAGCAAACACCACCAGCAACACCACCCAAGGAGTCGCAGTGTCACCTGTGCGTCCCGCCGCTGGTCCTGCCTGTGTGGATAGGGGTGCTGGGAGGGGTGGGAGGCAGAGGGCATGCCTTGCAGAGGGGTCTGGACTGCATGATGACCCCCAACTGGCACGCATCCTAGATGCGTACCAGGATAGTACCGGAGGATTTAGCCAGGTAGCGGGGATCCTCAAAGACATGCAACACGAGCAGGTCGCCCACCATGCCCGCATGGAGGACAAGTGGGATGCCCTTACTGCGGTGCATCAGGACATACTCCAATGCCTCCGCCAGATCAACATCAACCTGTCCACACCACCCTGGGTGGCCACAACATCTGTCGCAACATCATCTGCCACAGGGAGGGAGGAGGACTCTGGCGGACAGTCCCCTGCACCGCAGAGGACTGCACATGAGGATCCCCCTCCCCGGAAGAAGAGGGTCGTCCGAAGAAGGACATGTGAGAGGAAGATGTCCCACCACATCCCCCACGGACTCTAAACCTGTTCTGGACAATGTTCTTTGTGCGCAACCCGTTCACCTTGTCCAATCGCACACAACTCGCCCACATGACATGGAGGGTTCATGTTGGGCCAATGTAGCAGATGACTGTGGACTTTACTCTGGACATCTCATCTACCAGCACTTCCTACTCTAATGTGAACTTTGGATTCCAAAAACATTGTACAGCACCCACCATCCTGTGCACTTCCCTCACACATGTTTGAAAATAAACTCACCAGTACACCATACTTGCCTCTGTTGTGATTCCAACTTGTCATGTTCAGGGAGATGTCGATTTGCTACACAACACAGTGCATGCCAAATACTGCAACAATGTGACCAACGTAAGGTGAGTCATGGTGATGTGACACACGTGAGGGAGACACACCACTATAGCACCACAACACATACTCACCATGGCCATATTACTCATCACACACAATGATGTTAACCTGAAACACATTGGCATGCACAGACACAACACCAACCCCAGTCAGTGGTAACAAGTCCACAGGTGAGGTAAGCAGATGTCACTCAGATATGGGAAGACAGACAACGCACATAACAAAGCGTAGCACAGGTTCATTACACATCAGCAACACGTTTATTCCACAATAGTTGCACGGTAATTCCACTTAACAGTGGACACACACTCACAAAGTGTTGGAGAATTGAAGTCCAGGGATGGGTGGTACATCTATTGATGGGAATTGACAACTTCCACACTGGTGTTGGCTTCTGGGTGTTGGGGGTCAGTGTTGACCAAACAACAGGCAAAGTACCCTGGGAAGGACAGACACAAGATACAGTCAAAAGCACAGCAGAGCAGGAGAGAAATGCAATACACATGCACAAAACATGTCGCAAGAAACCTACACAAAAACAAGTTAGCAGTACTACCCTATTGTGGAGTACACACCACCTGAATGGACACATCACTGCACGCATTCAGTTAAGTGGCACACAGACACACTCAGACAGCAACAGAGCTGCCACAACACATTCCAGGCTACCTCCATACATTCACATAGCAACACTTGAAACTCACATTCAGCTGAAGAAGTTATTGATGAGCTATGAGCGATCATCACCCTCATCCTCATCATCACTGGCATCTTGGCCCAGCCCGGGATCCTCCACAGGTGCCGACGGTTGGTCATCGTCATCGTCATCCTGGATGAGAGGCACCTCTTTCCACACTGCCATGTTGTGTAGCATGCAGCATACAAGGATTATTTTGCACACATTTGCAGGCTCATATGGGAGGGCCCCACCGGTCTTGTCCAGGCAGTGAAAGCAGCTTTTAAGTAGGCCAAATGTCCGCTCAATCACCCTCCTGCTCCAACCATGTGCCTCATTGTAGCGCTGCTCAGCTGGTGTCACAGGGTTACTGAGGGGTGTCAGCAACCACGGAGTCACCTACACACCCAAAAACAAGTAGCTGAGTTTTGTAGGAGTCCAGAATACAACATTGACAAACACACACAATGAGAAACAGTCAGTACACACCGACAAGCCAGGCATGCTGAGCTGGCATCTGTGACATCTGCGTTGCAATTCGACAATTCGAAGACATACCACCAGAGCATTGATGGAGTGGTAGTGCTTCCTGTTCCGGTTTGCCTGCTCATGTGCCTGTGGTGGTATCAGGGCCACATGTGTCCCATCAATAGATCCGATGACGTTCGGCATCCTCCCCAGTGTATAAAAGGCATCCTTTATCTCCGGGAATTCAGCTGGGCTAGGGAACTTGATGTAAAGGTCTAGGAAATGCAACATCCCCTCCAAGACATCGCGTAGCACCCGACTAAACATCTTTTGCGACATACCACCGGCAGTAGCCACAATGTACTGGAAGGTACCAGTAGCAAAGAAGTGCAGGGCTGCCATCACCTTCACCTCTGGGGTCAGTGCTGTAGGGTGTGTCTGGCCAGGTAGCAGATGTGGCGCCAACTGCTCCGCCAACTCCTCAATCAGTGTCCTGGTAAAGCAGTACCGTGTGATGCAGTCGCGTTCCTGCATGGTTGCAAGGACTGGGAACGGTCGATGGACAGCTGGTTCCCTACAGTACAGAGATGCACAAAGGAAGATTGGCAGTTCATCCACCCATGTGGCCATGACCAGTCTGAATCGCACATGATAGATCATGACATTACACAATGTACTGAGGTGTGTGCTGTTGTGCATGGACACATATCTCACTTACATGACCACCACCTCACATCTCAATTGCACATGTCCACATGAGTCCCATGTAGTGCAATGGCCAATCATCTGGCTGTGTCACCCAACCTTTGTACTGCTGCAACGTTCCAAACACACACCACAGTGACTAGTGAGGCCTGATGTCTCCCAGGCATAACAGATCTTTGCCATGCAGAAACCCAGGGTCCCTGTATAGCCACATCGACACTGACATGGACATAGCGTATCACGTGCACACCACAAGGCAAGCGTAAGTCCCACAGGTAGTGACCACAGTTGTTCCTGCCGGCCCTACATGTACGTCTCTTAGACACACATACACCATCAAGGTTGATGCATATACCACATGGATGTGGAGACTGCCAACCATTGGGCACATATGATCAGACACATCTGAGACACAACATGCACACAGACTGTGGGTGCACATCAGTATTGTGGCTACAGGTCTCACTGTGACGTACATGCTATCAGCCCCTGAACTCAGGGTGTATGTGACATGCATAAGCAAAGAAACATGACATGCCCCAAACATATCCAACATGAAACTGTGTCCGTGACTCATGTCCATTACTGTACAATTGCACATCACAGTGGTAATGTGCACAACACACAAAGGATTCTGCCCCCATGTACACGTGCACAGCCTGGGAGTGGCTGCACAAAAGTGCCACCCAACAAACCATATGTGGTCCCCCCCAAACACTCAGGGAATGCAGCCTTACATGCCATGGGACACTGTGTGGCCAATGCTGTAGTGTGGTAGGTGTGCACAGGTGTCCCTGGCCAGTAAATGTGTGTTGCATCCGTAGAATAGTCTCACCAATGAGGTCCGACGCGGGTGACAATGCGTACGTATTGCACAGTTCATGACCGAGCCGTGCGTACGCTTTGTCATTGAATGCAATGAGGTCTGACGCGGGTGACAATGCATACACATTGCACGGTTCATGACCGAGCCGTGTGTATGCTTTGTCATTGAATGCAATGAGTCCGACACGGGTGACAATGCGTACGCATTGCACGGTTCATGACCAAGCCGTGCGTACGCTTTGTCATTGAATGCTATGAGGTCCGATACGGGTGACTATCATGCATACGCGTCGGGCAGGCATGGTCCGAGACAGGCGTACGCCTTGGCTATTGAATCGTATGGAGACGGGTGCATGTGTTTTTTCAAAATACGTATTGTACAGTCAGTTGAACGAGCCGGGCGCACCCATTGGCTCCGGGCTGTCATGGAGACGGATGCAGATTCAAAACTTGTACGAGTTGTGCACTGGAAATTCAGTTGGATGCCTACAACAATGTTGCAATTTCAAGTGTTCCATGAAGGTGAAGATTTGAACGATGCGGAAGGCGTGTACGAGTCGTACTTTTGAATGGATTGGCCAGATTTATAGAATGCAACCGTGTTGGACCTATCACTTGGGACACATGGCACAGAGTCTGCCTCTGCAGCACAGATATAAGGCTGGCTGGCCCCCAGGGAGCTCACTTGCCTGCACTACATGCTACTGGACCACATACCTGCTATCACTGCTGCTGTCTCTGCATCCTCTGGCTCCTGCTATGGCACATACTCTGGAGAGGGCCCCAGCCTTCACTGAGGAGGAGAACCAGGCCCTGCTGGACGGGCTCCTTCCACAGTACAGCAAGCTCTATGGGAAACCAGGGTAGCAGGTGAGTGTGCAGTCCACTGCCTTCCTAATTATGCATGTTGTCTGACTAGCAGTACTAGCAGTGTGTACACCAGTGGCAAGCATTCTCACTGACTACTTTCATGACCCAAAGCGTGTGGGTACATGTAATGAACAGGTGTCCTGCTGCTAAAGTGCATTGGTGGAAGCTTAAACTATCCAGGCATTGTTAACATGTCAGATATGCAGGTGATTTTTCCTTCCCCATGCTTACACTACCTGTGTAAATCATTTCCCTTTGTGATGATGACATGTATATCCAAATGTGTGCTTCACAAATCTGGGGCATGTGTGTTAATGTACTTTTCACTTTGTCATCCTCACAGGTTGATGCCCACCAGAAGCAGGAGATCTGGCTGACCATCACCCGGGCTGTTCATTCGGTGGGGGTCTACAAAGCGCCGGATCTGCAACTGCCAGAAGAGGTGGCAGGCCCTTTGGGGCTAGACCCGGAGGATAGCTAGAGTCCAGCTGAAGCTGTCACCTCCGCGCAGGAGGGGCAGACACTGGACCCTGACCCCCCACATGCTCCGGATCCTGGCGGTGGTCTTCCCGGACCTGGATAGGCAGCTGAAGGCCAGACAGCAGCAGGAAGGGGGTAAGTCCATGCCTAATCTGTGTACTATGTCTGACATGCCAATTGCAGTCTTTTGGCCTGGTCACACTTCCACATTACATAGGTCTTGTAGTCCAAAACTCAGGTCCCTAAATTGTGTGATGCACCCTCCTCATCTGTTCCACAGGTGTGGCCCCTACAGTCTGTTGCTTGTGCCACTGGGGCACTGTGTCCCTGCAGTCAGCTATGCTTCATCTACCGGACAGCATCTGTTCCCTTGACTCTGGTGTGTGTTTCATGGGTGGGTCAATTGTTTACCCAATGCCTCAGATCTGACATGTGATCTGTGTGTGCTCTTGAGATGTGTTCCAATTGCTGGTCGAACTCGCCACAAGTGGCTGGGGTATTCCAAACAAACCCATGCAGCAGGGGACTCCAATTTTGGGGCCTCAGGAGTATGTATATCAAGTATGTCACACTTGCTTAGCCACCTGATTACTGTCCAGTGCCAAACACTGTTTCATGGACACCTGGCCAGTCATGGCTCCTCAAGGGCATTTAGAAACACTCTGTAATCCCACTCCTGTGTATCAAATAACAGGCTGTACTTAGTGACATGTACCCTCAGGTGTCTGCCTCTGTGTAATTAGGGAGTGGCTTGTTGTTACGTACAACTGGGGTGTCCATGATTCAGAGGGTCAGCATGACATCTGAGATGTGACTGTGAGAGACAAGACCTGTGTGACATATAGGTGTGTGATCATCTGACAGCGCACAATGGTGTATGCAACTGTGTCCTTCATGCAGCTGTATTACTTGCATGGCAGACTGTGATGTGTTAATGTACAGGGAGATGTGTTTGCGGGGGGGTTTAGACCCCATCACCACAATGCTCAACATCTGCTGCAGTTTGGAAGCCCACACTTAACTTCTGTTCTACTCAGTGAGGGGTTGTTCTTTTTACATTTCCACAGTGCTATGGTGATGCTTGCCTTGTGTAGGGCACACTCATTTGTTGGTCACACATGTGCTGTTAGTTACATTGCATGTTCGAAGTCATAATCACTGTTGTGGGCATTTGTCACAGACTACACACTGTTGTCATGATGTTAGGGGGGATGTATTTTGCTGACATACCTAATGTTGGAGTATGATGGATGTGTGGCGCATCACCCATCCTATGAGTGGGGGTGGCAGGGGTGATGGGCAACAGGTCCCCTAGGGGTGGAGGTGGCAGGGGTGATGGGCAACAGGTCTCCTATGAGTGGGGGTGGCAGTAGTGATGGGCAACAGGTCCCCTAGGGGTGGAGGTGGCAGGGGTGATAGGCAACAGGTCCCCAATGAGTGGGGATGGCAGTAGTGATAGGCAACAGGTCCCCTAGGGGTGGAGGTGGCAGGGGTGATGGGCAACAGGTCCCCTATGAGTGGGGGTGGCAGGGGTGATGGGTAACATAAGCCCTATGGCTGGGGGTGGCAGGGGTGATGGGCAACAGGTCCCCTATGAGTGGGGGTGACAGGGGTGATGGGCAACATTAGCCCTATGGCTGGGGGTGGCAGGGGTGATGGGCAACAGGTCCCCTATGAGTGGGGGTGGCAGGGGTGATGGGCAACATTAGCCCTATGGCTGGGGGTGGCAGGGGTGATGGGCAACAGGTCCCCTATGAGTGGGGGTGGCAGAAGTGATGGGCAACAGGTCCCCTAGGGGTGGAGGTGGCAGGGGTGATGGGCAACATAAGCCCTATGGCTGGGGGTGGCAGAGGTGATGGGCAACAGGTCCCCTATGAGTGGGGGTGGCAGGGGTGATGGGCAACATTAGCCCTATGGCTGGGGGTGGCAGGGGTGATGGGCAACAGGTCCCCTATGAGTGGGGGTGGCAGGGGTGATGGGCAACAGCTCCCCTACGAGTGGGGGTGGCAGTAGTGATGGGCAACAGGTCCCCTAGGGGTGGAGGTGGCAGGGGTGATGGGCAACATATGCCCTATGGCTGGGGGTGGCAGGGGTGATGGGCAACAGGTCCCCTATGAGTGGGGGTGGCAGGGGTGATGGGCAACATTAGCACTATAGCTGGGGGTACCAGGGGTGATGGGCAACAGGTCCCCTATGAGTGGGGGTGGCAGGGGTGATGGGCAACAGGTCCC
Source organism: Triturus cristatus (assembly GCF_964204655.1). Lineage (NCBI taxonomy): Eukaryota > Metazoa > Chordata > Amphibia > Caudata > Salamandridae > Triturus > Triturus cristatus. The sequence goes on along the minus strand of NC_140582.1, from coordinate 1,070,521,122 downwards.
CTATGAGTGGGGGTGGCAGTAGTGATGGGCAACAGGTCCCCTAGGGGTGGAGGTGGCAGGGGTGATGGGCAACGTAAGCCCTATGGCTGGGGGTGGCAGGGGTGATGGGCAACAGGTCCCCTACGAGTGGGGGTGGCAGGGGTGATGGGCAACATTAGCCCTATGGCTGGGGGTGGCAATGGGTGATGGGCAACAGGTCCCCTATGAGTGGGGGTGTCAGGGGTGATGGGCAACATTAGCCCTATGGCTGGGGGTGACAGGGGTGATGGGCAACAGGTCCCCTATGAGTGGGGTGGCAGGGGTGATGGGCAACATTAGCCCTATGGCTGGGGGTGGCAGGGGTGATGGGCAACAGGTCCCCTATGAGTGGGGGTGGCATTGGGTGATGGGCAACAGGTCCCCTACGAGTGAGGGTGGCAGTAGTGATGGGCAACAGGTCCCCTAGGGGTGGGGGTGGCAGGGGTGATGGGCAATATTAGCCCTATGGCTGGGGGTGACAGGGGTGATGGGTAACAGGTCCCCTATGAGTGGGGGTGGCAGGGGTGATGGGCAACATTAGCTTTATGGCTGGGGGTGGCAGGGGTGATGGGCAACAGGTCCACTATGAGTGGGGGTGGCAGTAGTGATGGGCACAGGTCCCCTAGGGGTGGAGGTGGCAGGGGTGATGGGCAACATAAGCCCTATGGCTTGGGGTGGCAGGAGTGATGGGCAACAGGTCCCCTTGAGTGGGGGTCGCAGGGGTGATGGGCAACATTAGCCCTATGGCTGGGGGTGGCAATGGGTGATGGGCAACAGGTCCCCTATGAGTGGGGGTGGCAGGGGTGATGGACAACATTAGCCCTATATCTGAGGGTGGCAGGGGTGATGGGCAACAGGTCCACTATGAGTGGGCGAGGCAGGGGTGATGGGCAACATTAGCCCTATGGCTGGGGATGGCAGGGGTGATGGGCAACAGGTCCCCTATGAGTGGGGGTGGCAGTAGTGATGGGCAACAGGTCCCCTAGGGGTGGAGGTGGAAGGGGCGCTGGGCAACATAAGCCCTATGGCTGGGGTGGCAGGGGTGATGGGCAACAGGACCCCTATGAGTGGGGGTGGCAGGGGTGATGGGCAACATTAGCCCTATGGCTGGGGGTGGCAGGGGTGATGGGCAACAGGTCCCCTATGAGAGGGGGTGGCAGGGGTGATGTGCAACATTAGCCCTATGGCTGGGGGTCACAGGGGTGATGGGCAACAGGTCCCCTATGAGTGGGGGTGGCAGGGGTGATAGGCAACATTAGCCCTATGGCTGGGGGTGGCAGGGGTGATGGGCAACAGGTCCCATATGAGTGGGGGTGGCAGTAGTGATGGGCAACAGGTCCCCTAGGGGTGGGGGTGGCAGGGGTGATGGGCAATATTAGCCCTATGGCTGGGGGTGGCAGGGGTGATGAGCAACAGGTCCACTATGAGTGGGGTGGCAGTAGTGATGGGCACAGGTCCCCTAGGGGTGGAGGTGGCAGGGGTGATGGGCAACATAAGCCCTATGGCTTGGGGTGGCAGGAGTGATGGGCAACAGGTCCCCTATGAGTGGGGGTCGCAGGGGTGATGGGCAACATTAGCCCTACGGCTGGGGGTGGCAGGGGTGATGGGCAACAGGTCCCCTATGAGAGGGGGTGGCAGGGGTGATGTGCAACATTAGCCCTATGGCTGGGGGTGACAGGGGTGATGGGCAACAGGTCCCCTATGAGTGGGGGTGGCAGGGGTGATAGGCAACATTAGCCCTATGGCTGGGGGTGGAAGGGGTGATGGGCAACAGGTCCCCTATGAGTGGGGGTGGCAGTAGTGATGGTCAACAGGTCCCCTAGGGGTGGCGGTGGCAGGGGTGATGGGCAACATTAGCCCTATGGCTGGGGGTGGCGGAGGAGCTGGGCAACATAAGCCCTATAAGTGGGTGTGGCAGGAGTGATGGTTAACAGGTCCACTATGGGTGGGGGTGGCAGTGGTGATGGGCAACATAAGTTCTATGAGTGGGGGTGGTAGTGGTGCTGGCCATACAACCCCTATGGTGGCCTCTTGTTAGTGGCCAGGATGTGGATCCCCTGTGTGTGTGTACCATTTTGCGGGTATGTGTCGTTTGTTTATGTGGTAGGTGTCTTACTTACCCCCTGCGCCGTCGGCGTCGGTTCCTGATCCGGTCATAGATGTAGAGTACTGGTATGACCTGCGCGATGGGATTCACGATGTGTTCGTGTCGTACACGCTGCTTGTTGCTCCGTCTCGTACCCGCTGCAAGGTGGTCCGTCTTGTAGCCGTGTATTGAGTTGTGGCGCGAATCGTAGCTGATATGCTTGTTTTCCGGATGCTGTGACGTCCCATACGTGGCGACCCGTCCGGCGCGTAGGAAGTACGCATCGCACTTGTCATGTCGGAAACTGATATGGATACTGCTTCCGGGAGACTTGGTTCAGCGTTAGGAGTTACGGCTCGGACGGAGAATGGAGCTTGAATCAAAGCCTACGTGTCGGTCGTGTTTTTGGCAGGTATGAGCATCAATGTTTGTCTCTTTCTTTCTTATATCTTTCATGATCAGCACCCAGGTGCAGGAAGACGGGGGCAGAATCGGCGGGAGCAGTTCCAGTCGGACAGGAGGACCAGAACGAGGGCTCTTCAGCTGGCCCCAGTAAGTCTTCCTGTTTTTAATATTAATAATTCTTATTCACTAACTTTTACTGCACCGTATTTTTTTCCCCGAACAATTGTCTCCGTTTCCTAATGCTATTTTTTGCCAACAATTATCCTTCAATCTAGACTATCTGTTTCTAAATTTCTGTTATCCCTGCCTCTAACTGCCTCTGCTATGACTCTCTGTACTACTACTATTAGTCTGTCTGTAGCTAAGCATGCCCAGTTGGCCACTCTTTATTTAAAAGGTTTTAAATAAAACTCAGATTCACAAGTAGCTCTTGCCATTGAGTCCAGTCCTTTGGGTTGTCCTCTTGTACTCCTTCTAATATTCTTAATCTTTGAGGCTTTATTAATCTTGATGTTTTTCGACAATTCCCACCAACAAAATGCCCAACCAGATTTTACTATTTTGATAGGATAGCACATACTACTACTGTTGTAGGAATTTTCCACATACAGAACTTTGCACAAGAAAATAGGATGTTGGTGATAGAGGTTGGACCTTCCTCACACCTCAATCAGAACAGAACCCACCACAATCCCCTGCCCGACTAGTTATAATAGTGTTTCATTACTATTAGCTCTCCGAACCCCCCCCAAGATATCCAATGAGTGGACAACCCAGAACATAACACTCCCGACCTCTCATTCGTGGAAGCAATGCACATGCACAGTTTGCACACCCTTCATTTCGCTCGCTCACTCGTGTAAGTCCATTCACACCAAATACCACCGAGTCTATGTAAGTTCAAATTTTTTATTTGCAACTGACAAGCTCTGTACGTTGTTCTATAATGCAGCACCAACAGTAAAATGCATAAGATTAAAACTATAAACATTGTTACACTTAGTTACACTTACAACAACTACAAGTCCATAGAACGAAGGACAAAAATGCAAAATCATGATAACTGAACAGTGGTGGAAGCACTACCATCCCCTTTGTAGGAATATAGTTTATATAAAATTATAAATGAAGATCTCTGAGCGAATTCTGTGGACCCCTCACCATAGAAGAAGCTAGTACTGGTTACATCATAAGCTCTGCAAAGCTCTGGTTCGTAGAAGGGAATCTTTCGTCTGTTAGGAGAAAAATGGTGCGCGTTAGTTAGTATATTGCAAGCATTTCTCAGTCGTGGCAAAAAGTGTAGCAATTTGGATAAGCAATATGGACTAACACCAGAACTGAATAACAAAGTGGCTTGTTTTGTTTGACCTTGTACGCAGCGCTTAGACAGTAGCAGTATGAGCTCATGTGGGCTCAAAGGCGTCACTCGTTATACAACAAGTTGCGAGGTAAAAAAGCGTGTGCTAAAATAAAAGACACAAAGGTAAAATGGTAGCATGGCTCGGGCTAACTAAGCAAAGACTAGAATGACCCTAGGGACAATATAACTACTAGTGTCTACTCTACTATTACCTGATTTGCACTAGTGATGTGTGTTGTATATGTATGTATTACTATTAAATCATTTTTCAATCTTGCTAGTGAAAACTAGGGGGAGGTGTATATGACACCTAAAAAATGTGTAATGTTTTTTCAAGGCGCACTACTAACCACCAGTGCAGGGGCCAGCGGCAAAGGCGACGCGGCTGCTGAAGGAGGAGAGGAGGAGGCAGTTGCAGGAGGAGCTGCAGGGGATGAGCCAGCAGCAGTGGCGGGCGGTGGTAAGTTAGATTCCTAATCCTTACTTATTGACATTACACTCACTGCAAGGGTGTACTGTATAATACTGTACAGTTGACTTACTAAGTAAGAAGTTGTTGTGAACGGATGAAGACACTCTTTACTTAGAATTAGTAAAAGCATTAGTGGCGGGAGTGTTGAGTAACCCATGGTCTCTTCTATCTGATTTCAACTCAGCTGTGAAAGTTTTATGGAGAAGAATACAAGTCAGATCAGATGACCTTGATGGATGGGTTGAACGAAAAGGGAAAGAAGAGTGGAAGGAAGAACGGGCGAGATTTAATATTTATGACTGGCACAGAAGGATTCGTGGGATGCATGCAGCATGCATAGGTGGCTGATAGGAATCAGATGCATGGTTGGTTGAATGCCTGAAACTCCCACAAATGTTAAAGTCCAAGAAAGTGGGAGGATAGATGCATACCACAAATATTATGTACTGTGCTTGCTAGTGCTACTGTGACACTATGTGTAGAAATAATTTGTCTTACTGCTTTACTAAGAGTATATTTTACAATAGTCGTGTTTTTTCTTCTTCGTATATAGCTACTCCTTCCAAAGGGAAACCTGACCGGAAGGAGTTGGCAGCCAAGGCCCGGCACCGGAAGCTGGAGGCCATACAGACTGAATATCGTCGGCTGGTGGTTCTGGAAGAGGAGGAGGAGGCTGCAGCAGCTGCAGCCTCCTCCAATGCCCCAGGCCCCAGCCACCGCCCTCCAGTGATACGGCACCACCGTCTGGCAGCCGCTCGCTGCCGCCCCTCCATCAGTGCTGCCCCCCCTGTGGATGCAACTGCCGCGCATTGAAGCGCCGTGTTGCCTGCCTGGAGGAGCAAGTTCGTGTCCTCCTGAGTCAAGCCCGCCGAACTTAGACCCTGTTTATTGCCCCTTTTTAAATTTATTCTTTGGGTGGATGGGAATCGGGTGTTGGGTTTTCTCTTTTGGACAATTGGACATTTTCTTTACGGACATTGGTTGGGGTTAGGGAGAGGGGTGGATCAGGTGTGGGATTTTTTTGCATAGTTTATTTTTGTTAGGGTATTAAATAATATATTTCTACTTTACATACGATGTTGTTAATGTTTTCTGGGTGGGGTTACTGTTTTACATCACACTATATCCTTCTTTCCTTGCTGGTGCAGGGCCGCCCACAGCCAGTGTTTGATTTTAATAATTGGATAACTTTGTAAGACAGAAACAGATAGATGTGGCACCCCTCACTGAGTGACTTGTCCTACTAGTACTGTCAGTCTCTTCTACTCTAGGCACTCTGCAACTGGACTCAAAGGGGTGTGTGAAATTGAATTAATGAAAACATGTCCATTATTAATTATGCCTCCCCAAACTTCTCTTACCTTTGCTTGATGTTTAACTTAGGCACAGCGATGGCTGCATGGTTATGATGGTTCTCTTTCCTAACATGCCATGGTTGTGGTGGTGGTAGTAGTAGCAGTACACACTGGTAGCAGCATTTGCAAAAAAAGAAAATGAGACAGTCAGTAGCCTGAGAGAGACTCTTCGAGGAGTAGTAGAATGAAGTACAGTACTGAACTTACTGCCAAACAATAATATGCAAAAATACAACAAAACATAATGGTGGTGGGGATAGCCTAGTAGTACACAGAGTTATAAACTCTAGTTGTGTCGAGTCACTTTACTAGGCCTACAGTACACTGGACACAAGCGTAACTGTTAGTGCTGTGTAGGAGGATGACAACAAATGAAATCCATGAATCCAATCAATGGCGGCAATTAATGCTGATGTATTAGGTTCCTTTGGTAAAAAATTACCTCACAAATATACTGCTCATGGGTGGGCAAGCAGAAGAAGATCCCCGCCCTGCCTTGAAATTGAAGTACTGTTGCTTTTTGCCACATCCGCCCAAGCAAGCGTGTGATAAATTATTGGTGTACATTTAATGTAGTCATACCTCAATAAGTCACACAGCCCGGGGGAAGAGGGTTAGGGTTTGTTGAATGGTTGGGAAGGGGAGTTTGGGGAAAGGTTTGAGAAAGAGAAACAGTACGCATGGACAGACATCAAATGACAGAATCTTTGTAGACTACCATATCCATATCAATATGTTAAGGTAGAGAAAGGAAATGCATTCATGATGATGATAAGGAGACCCGGATTACATACAGTTTGTGTTCAGTGTTACCGGGCTTACTTTTACAGATAGCAAAGAAAATTTTAAAATATCTGTAGGGATGAATTATAGACAGAGAGCAAACCTAATGATAATAATAGTAATAACAACAAGAACACACTGTTGTAATGATTGTAGACAAAAAAATTAATCAAATTATTTAAATGATGATGAAAGTTGATACTGTTGCTGTGTCATCCTGGTCAAATGGGGAGTTGAATCTCGGCATTCCTCTTGGTCCTCCCTTCCATGGATGCTCCGTCCATTAATCTTGGGTGATGCCACTGCCTGCCTGGAAGATGTAGATTCATTGGTAAGGTAAGTGTGCATTGTTTTCCCAAGTATAGCACAGGGTAAGGCCCGGCCTGTAATTGTAGATGCAAAAACAAAAGGGATATTGAGAAACCAAGTTGAAAAAAATATACAAGTTATGGTGTAGTGCAACAAGAACACTTTCCGAGGCGGCATGGATGCATCATCTCTACTCTAGTCTGTTTCCAGCATTAACCTACAACACCAATAGGACAGAGCAGGCCCACAGTGACGGCACCCTTTGCACATCCTCCATTTAGCGTACATTTTTTGAAAGAGTTGGACAAAGCACATATCCAGCAACATAGCATTTTACAATTTAAGTGACTAAATCAATTCACCGCAGTCATACCACCACAACACTTGACTCCACCACTACACAGACATTTAGGTCTGCTGTGGTTGTTGTTTACTTGTTTACCTTTTATGCCACTCATGAAAAGCCCTGACTTATTCCATTAATCATCTCCGATCCGTGTACTGAGTGACTGTGAAGATACTATGTCACTGTGGTCATCATGATGGTGTTGTTCAACTCAGTCTGCAGTGTACCGAGTGAGTCCCCTTCCTATATTCAAAATGCAATGTATTGGCCTGCAGTAGAAGTACACATTTGTTATTAAAAATACAAGAAGGGAAAAGGGACTTGAGTTACTTTTAGTGTGTAGATTATTACATAAAGTACACAATGAAGTAACTTCATGCACAACAAACAACAACAAAATCACTCAGTCAGCGTCCAATGCATGGCATCATTCATTACCTGTTCCTTCTCATCTTCAGTTAATGGGGAGTCTCACTCGGATCAGAAAGCAGGATAGCTATAGTACTCATCATCAATCATGTTCCACTTCATTTGGAGGGACTAGGAAATATTTTCTTGTTTCTTCTATTTTGCATCATCCAATCATCATCTGTCTTCTTGAGGGCAATGGATTTAGGGAGATTCAGGAGGATGGAGGAGCAGGATTCGGAGGAGTGTACTGTGAGATATGCAGAAAGCCGAAACTTGTATATGGCAATAAAACAATTAGAAGACGGTGGTGATGGATTTCTTGTGATTCGAAGTTTCTAAGAAGAAAGACAGACACACAAATAAAAGAAAATAAGGGAGGAAGACAGTAAGAACTGGAACGCCGGATGCCCTGCTGCAGTACTTGTTGTGGGTTTATCTAGTGGGCTTTTAATTAGCAGCCGTTCATTTTCCAACTTACTCGCTGACTCAGCTATCCAAGTTTTGTACCGGGCAACATCCATTTCTGAAAAAGGAATTAATGTCTTCAGTGCCCATTTTGTCCGTGGATCCCGAATTGTGGCACAAATGTAATGTTTTTGTGACAAAATCTTATTTTGCACCCTTGTATTGTCAGCTAAGCGATGGGATAAGCTCTCCACCAACTCATATGCTTCTTATTTTTCCTCTACATCTTTGTATGCTTCAGACACCTCCTTCAGCTGATGCTCTAGCATATCCAACAATGGGTTTGCTTGGCCCATAGTACTAAGGGTGGGCGGAATTAGCAAAAGTGCCTTTCGCAAAATATCACGAAATGGCAAAAAATCTCTGCGATCACGCGAAATTTCGCGTGATCGCAGAGATTTTGGTGTGCTGATTAATGCGTTACTGAATTTGACCTTCAACTCGGGCACCTGCTTTATTTATAATTATATCTGTAAGACTTACAGATATAAATAAAGCAGGTGCCCGAGTTGAAGGTCAAATAAAAGTGCTTCCTGTTGGAGTTTAATTTTTGTGACAGGAGCATCGTGCCAGAATGAATCCTGCCCTGCATATTTACCCAAGAAGATGCCACCGTTTTGTGCAATACCTCTACTCAACTGGAGTACTTTCTACTGGCTAATCAGTAAGTGCTACCTCGTTGGGTAAATGTATGTGCTTTTTCAGACCGTGTGCTTGAAGTTTTTGAAATGTATGCTGTGAGTGCGGGAAGTGTTGTAGCTTGTCTGCTGTTCGGAATGCCTACCATTTTAGGGTTAAAATTTGAAGGTACTTGAGCCATTTTTGCAAACATACTGTAATCGATTAATAAAATAATACAAACACACTTCACCAGAAAGGGGGGTTTGGACAGCCTCCTTCAGCTATTGGCTTCTCGATGTGCCATTTCCTTTTTAGGTCAGCCCACTGAGTAGGATATATACCATAGGGCACAAGGTCAGCCCCGTCAGGTTTTGGCTGTCACTCATGTTTGGAGCAGCCCACTGAACACGTCTCTAGGAGTGGGAGAGATGGCGTTTAGCTTTCTTACTGACTGCTGGAGTACACCTCTAGAGCACCAACTAGGAAAGTACTTCTCTGCAGCCCCTATCAGCTGCATAGCACATCATTTCTCTTTTCACATCTTGTGTTTGGAAAGGTGCTTCTTTGTACATGCTCCTATGTGGTATTATGGTTGAGTATGTGTCAGTGTGAGCTTGCCTTTGAGAATGCCTGTGTGAGTGTGCATGCCCGTATGTGTAACTACATCTGGGAGCAAGAACTTGAGGTGAGGCCTCTTCTACGAAAGACTCATTTCACAGGACTTCAGCATAGAGAGGCTCTCCTACTCTGTTCGCCATCCATCGGCTATTAGAAGCTGCATTCATAAGTGGACCTCAGCATACAGGTGAACTTGACATTTAATTACGTATGTGTTCTCAGTTTGTGATGACATAAACCCTAGTCCCCAGACAAATGTCAGACCTACTAGCTTTGCCAAGGTTTGGTAAAGTTCCTGCTTGTGTCCTCTTTGTCTATTTCATCGGTTTTCCTACACTACAGCTGCGTAAAGGGCCAGAAGAGTTGTCTACAGCAACCATGTGTGTCTGTAATGTTGCCACCACGCCAACGGGCGACGGGGTCCCTCGAGTGAGCTGTCCATCAAAGTGGGGGAAAGGGCAGGAAGACGTTGCACACCAGTGGTGTGTGGGGCGGGGCCAAACGGGCAGGACTTACATGCAGTTCACATGCCTCTTGTTAATAAAGGGCCAGAGACGGATCAGAGCAGCAGATGAGGAGACAGAACCTCCTGCTGTCAGGAACTACACGGGGATTGTGCTCGAGAAACTCATGGATGCACAGGTCTCCATCAAGGATGACAGCAAATTGTTGACGGTAGATATGGGGAGACAGCAGCACACCTGCCTAGGAGACAATTTCCGTTCCCTCGCGGATCACGGAAGTTTTGACATTTTCGCATTCCGCGCGGAACGCGAAAATGACGAATTTTCGCAATTTACGTGAGCATGACGGAAATTGTCACCCACCCTTACATAGTACAGTCCTCCTTGCTGACTTCACGTGTGAAGAGTAGACCTCGAAAGGAAGAAGCATCTCAGTCAGGCATTTAACTAGGCACCATTGGTCCACCTGAAAGGTCTTGCCTTTCACAGTATCATCCCCTCTTCGCATGACATATTCATTGATTGGTCTGTACTGCTCAAACAGACGGTCAAGCATGTAATAAGTTGAGTTCCAACGTGTTGCCACCACCTGGATGAGTGCTTTGACTGGCATTCTATAGTCACGTTGAATGATCCTCAGCTGCTTCCGAGCTTTAAAAGAATGGCTGAAATGAGTGCATATTCTTCGGCAGGTGGTCAGTAAGTTGCTGACTATGGCTTCTTTTTTCAGAAAGTCTTGAACAATAATGTTAATGCAGTGCGCCAAACACAGAGCCCTGAAATAGGAACCAAGCTCCATGGCCTTAAGTACATTACTGCCATTATCTGTGGAAACAAAACCAATCTTAAGCCCTCTTGGGCGCAGCCATTTAAAAACCTTGCTGTGAAACTCTTCCAATATGTTTACAGCAGTATGAGATTTCTCCATGGCGAACATGGATACAGTTGCATGTTTCCGAGTAGCTTTAAAAATCTCAGCTGTGTCAACAGGACCTACTTCAGATAGCTGATCTCTAACCCCCACAAATGAGACCCAGTGTGCAGTGATGCACATGTAATCAGTGGCTTGGCAACTGGTCCACATGTCTGTTGTTAGGTGGATATTGTGAACAGCACTCTGCTGCAAAGCTTGTCCAACCAATTCCAGCACATCATGATGTAGTGCTGGAACAGCAACTCTTGCAAAATAGGACAAGCTGGGAACCTTCCATTTAGGGCAGATGGTTGACACTAATTCAAGGAAACCCACCCCTTCCACAAATGAAGAAGGGAGAAGGTCCAGCGCTAACATTTTAGCCAGCTTCGCATTGTACAACTGTGCCGGTGGGTGGTTGCGTTGGTACTGCCACTCCAACCTAAGCATGCTGTCAATGGTAGGCTGGATTATTTTCCTTTGTGGTGCAGTTGTTTTCTTTAACCAAGTTAGGCTCAACGACGCACTTTGTTTCATTGCAGTACTACTCAGTTGCCTTGGTGTCTCAGCCTGACTCTGACTCTTACTGCGGTGCCACTGCGATTTTGCTGAGGAGGATGTGGGTGGTACCACTACACTACTGGAAACAGGGCTAGAAATGTCTCCCTCTTGTTCACCTTCCAATTCGATAATATCAGCCCGATTCTTCGCCCAACAACAATGTTTTGAGTTTTACTTTGTTCTAAGCGAAGTAGGTGAGCCTCCCACACAATAGTGTGGTGTATTTTGAGATGACTTGTTTGGCCTCCGGTACCATAGTTTGTACCAAGCTTACCCCGCCTAACAGCATGTCGACAAATTGAGCATATAGCAATGTTCTCCTCCTGACTGCTAACCGAAAAGAAGTCCCAAACTGGGGAGGAGAGCTTTCTGGTGCTGCTGGATGTGCCACTTTCAATACCAGATGAACTGGAGGGTGTGCTTGGAATGTGACTCTGTACAGCTACACTCTGACTTTTACCACTACCTACTGAAGTGGTGGTTGAGCTGGATGTAGGTCCCTGCCTTTCCTTTGCAAATTAAAATATGGAAGCTGGAGGTCGTGGTAGTGTTACCTGTGTTGGTGGTATCTGTGCTACATCCCTTGCAGCCATTTTGGATAGGGTAATAATGTTGGTCTCCATATCCTTTGGGCCGGGAGTGATGTTAGTGATGATTGGCCCTTCATCATCATCATCCCCCTCTTGTACATCTACCTCCATAACTCTAAGGCTTTCTGGAACCTTCCTTTTCACTAGCCTTGTCTTGTGACGTGCATCACTCTCAGACTGAGCTGGTGGCTTCCAAGTGGCATCAAGGTCATCAGAAGCGGGGCTTGAAGAAGAAGATGATGGACTAACCCTCCTTTTCCTTGCTGGGGGTCTGGAAGACAATGGATCTTCTGAAACAGTGGCTTGCCCCTCTTTGTCTGCAGGAAGCTCGATTTCCTGAAATGCCCCTACTTCAGGAGGAACAACTCCTATTGTGGGCTGTTGTTGTGGCTGTTCTTGTGGCGGCGGCTGTTCTTGCGGCTGCTACTGTTCTTGTGGCGGCGGCTGTTCTTGCGGCTGCTGCTGTTCTTGCGGCTGCTGCTGTTCTTGCTGTTGCTGCTGTTCTTGTGGCTGCTGCGGTTCTTGCGGCTGCGCCTGCTCCTGCAGACTTATCTGCTGAGTTTCCGCCTGCGTTGATTGTGTACTACTTTGCGATAATGACATTTCAAAATCGCTGCTCTTTAGTAGACTAGCTACCTCTGCGACACTCATGGGCTTGGGCCTAGGTTGGTGGGGTTGGCCCGCTGGTGCGGATGTGCTGCTCCCAGCTTGGTTCCCGCCAGACAACGCTGCTGCAGGGCGTGTGTTTTTTGGTCTCAAAAAACACATTTGCCGGCACACCAGTCGTGGTTAGTGCCTCTTGTTTTTTCTGTTCCTTCTTCTTCTCACCGGCAACTTTCTTGGTACTGGAGGACCTGGTACCTTTTTTTGGGCCCATTTTCTTCAGAGGTCAGACAAGACGCAGGTGCACAAGTTGCAGAGATGTCTGTGGTCACAGTTGGACGTGGTGTGGTGCGCAGCAGGACTTCTGTCTGGCAGTACAACGGATGATGTTGATAGTTACCTCCTCCTCTGTCTTTTTGTGCGCCTAAAAGCAAATAAGCCAGGAGAAGAACATCAGTGAAATGTTGCATTTGTTGTTGTGCTTCAATTACTACTAGTACACACAAACACATAGAAGACATAGTGTAGCCATTTGTGAGACTTCGGCAACAAGGGCTATGGTATACTACTTACTGTGTACAGTGTACACACTACACTCTCAGGAAGGGTAGGAAATAATAAGAACAACAACCAAAATACAAATGTAATGGAAGGGAGCTGCTGCTGGCAAAGGGGATGGATGTAAGCAGTAAGCCAATAGGAAAACCATGCAGGCCCATATTAACTCCCACCAGAAAAGGCCACCAGCCACATGGACAGTCACAAGCAACAAGCAGGAGGCCTGGGAACACACTGCCTGCCTTCAAAATGGCTGCCAGCCTCATGGCCAGGCCCACAACAAGAAGCCTAGGCCACAAAGGAATACCATGCAGGCCTATATATGGCAAAAGCAGCACACTAATAACTCCCACCAGAAAAGGCCACCAGCCACATGGACACTCGCAAATCACAAGCAACAAGCAGGAGGCCTGGGAAACAATGAACTACCAAAAGGCCTATAAAAGAAGCCAGGCAAAGGATGCATGCTAAACCACACTGCTGTGCCTTTTTAATGCAAAAAAATGCAAAAACAAAAATACACAGGGCAAAACAAGGTCTGCAGGATGCACACCAACATACCAGGCACACACAACAAAGGCATTTCTTTAACACACACCCAAAAACAGAAATACCCCCCAAAAAACACATTTTCCAACTCAATCCAAAGCCATCCATGCCCTAAATGATGTTTAAATTCAACGGAACACACAGATAAACACTTGTGTAATGCACCTGTGGCTACCTGCTCTGAGTCTACAGGATGAAAGCAGGCCCGTGGGCAGACAAGGCCACACAAGCTTGCAGGCCTAGGCTTCAAAATGGCCACCAGCCACATGGCCAGGCCTACCCAACTACAAGAAACAGAAGACAGACAATGCAGGCCTGTTGCAAAAAACACACTGCCTGCCTTCAAAATGACCGCCAGCCTCATGGCCAGGCCCAAAACAAGAAGCCTAGGCCACAAAGGAGTATCATGCAGGCCTATATATGGCAAAAGCAGCACACATTTTCCAACTCAATCCAATGCCATCCATGCCCTAAATGATGTTTAAATTCAACAGAACACACAGATAAATACTTGTTTAATGCACCTGTGGCTACCTGCTCTGAGTCTATAGGATGAAAGCAGGCCCGTGGGCAGACAAGGCCACACAAGCTTGCAGGCCTAGGCTTCAAAATGGCCACCAGCCACATGGCCAGGCCCACCCAACTACAAGAAACAGAAGACAGACAATGTGGGCCTGTTGCAAAAAACACACTGCCTGCCTTCAAAATGGCCACCAGCCTCATGGCCAGGCCCACAACAAGAAGCCTAGGCCACAAGGAATACCATGCAGGCCTATATATGGCAAAAGCAGCACACTAATAACTCCCACCAGAAAAGGCCACCAGCCACATGAACACTCACAAATCACAAGCAACAAGCTGGAGGCCTGGGAAACAATGAACTGCCAAAAGGCCTATAAAAGAAGCCAGGCAAAGGATGCATGCTAAACCACGCTGCTGTGCCTTTTAATGCAAGAAAATGCAAAAACGAAAATCCACAGGGCAAAATAAGATCTGCAGGTTGCACACCAACACACCAGGCACACACAGCAAAGGCATTTCTTTAAGACACACCCAAAAACAGAAATACCCCCCAAAAAACTAATTTTCCAACTCAATTCAATGCCATCCATGCCCTAAATGATGTTTAAATTCAACAGAACACACAGATAAACACTTGTTTAATGTACATGTGGCTACCTGCTCTGAGCCTGCTGGATGAAAGCAGGCCCGTGGGCAGACAAGACCACACAAGCTTGCAGGCCTAGGCTTCAAAATGGCCACCAGCCACATTGCCAGGCCCACCCAACTACAAGAAACAATGCAGACAATGCAGGCCTGTTGCAAAAAACACACTGCCTGCCTTCAAAATGGCCGTCAACCTCATGGCCAGGCCCACAACAAGAAGTCTAGGCCACAAAGGAATACCATGAATGCAGGCCTATATATGGCAAAAGCAGCACACTAATAACTCCCACCATAAAAGGCCACCAGCAACATGGACACTCGCAAATCACAAGCAACAAGCAGGAGGCCTTGGAAACAATGAACTGACAAAAGGCCTATAAAGAAGCCAAGCAAAAGATGCATGCTAAACCACACTGCTGTGCCTTTTTAATGCAATTAAATGCAAAAACGAAAATCCACAGGGCAAAACAAGGTCTGCAGGGTGCACACCAACACACCAGGCACACACAACAAAGCCATTTCTTTAACACACACCCAAAAACAGAAATACCCCCCAAAAACACATTTTCCAACTCAATCCAATGCCATCCATGCCCTAAATTATGTTTGACAAACATTCAACACACACCAAAGGAACAGTTGCTTCATCATGCATCCACCCATGACTAGCTCTGGGCCTACTGGCTACCCCCAACAATTTTAAAAAAAGAATGATAAGTACCAAAATTGTAGTTGCAGCAACTGCAATGCCCCCAATCAAACAGACACAACACAAACTTACTTGTAAAATATCAAATTCAAAAGTCCTCAAATCCAACGATAATGATGCAGCAGACAAAAAGAGTGATCCTTCCAGCTGAAATCCAAAGGCAGAATGAACAGGAGATGGACAAAGCACTGGGAGGAACCTGATGGACAGGAACAGGACGTTGGAGACTCCTTGCACAAAAAAGGACAGCCAAATGTCAATCTGAGGAGTTTTTTCCATCCAAATCATCATTTAGAGAAGGTTTTATGCAGCTAGAGTTAATATTCTTCTCCAAATTGAAAATTTGGCATGCTCGCGAACGCGACCTTCACCACACTTCCGCCAGATGTCTATGGCGCGTCCAAAATTACGTGTTTGCGATCTCATGCTCTTTGTCACGGTGGAGATTGACGTGTTTGCGATCTCACGCTCTCTATCGTGGTGGAAAATGACGTATTCACGATCTCAGACTCTCGCGGTGTCTGATGGCGAGGAGAATGACGTGATCGCGAAGTCTTACGGGATAGCGCAACCGGCTATCAACATCTCGTGGAGCACGCGAACGGATTGAAAAACTCATCGGCGAATGCAGGGATCTCGGTAAGGCGATCGCACGCGTGCAAGAACGCATTTTCAAAGCGCGAGCATGAAAAAATCTTCGCAACGTGGCAAATAGCGGAAATGTTTGCATTGTCGCGCTTTCCGCAGAACGCCAAAATGTCAAAATATCGCAAATTTCGCGAGCGGAAAGGAATTTGACACCGACCCTTAGCGTATACCTTTTCACAACATGGAACATATGGGGTTTAGGTTCAGCGAATAAAAGATACAAGCAGCTAGCTCAATTCAGAAGACGAGGAGCCCTAGTTGTGTTCCTACAGAAAATTTATATTTGGTATTTGTAAGGCGCATAAATCACCCTTAGGTTTCATAGCGCCAGCAGATACTCAGATTGGAGGACAGGAGGTCAGACGGCACTAGAATAGCCAGGTTTTTAGGTTTCTTCGGAACTTTTGGTGGTTAGGTTCTAGCCTAATAGATAAGGGTAGAGTGTTCCAGGTTTCTGGGGCTATTTTAGAGAAGGATCTATCACCGTTTCTAACGGTGCGTACTTTGGGAACGGTGAGGAGGTGCCTGCTAATGGATCTGTGTGTTCTAGTGGGGCGGTGGTCTGTCAGCTTTTTGACTAGGTATATTAGACCTTTGCCGTTTAGAGTTTTGTGGACCAGACAGCAAAGTTTAAACTTAATGCGCTTTTTTATGGGAAGCCAGTGTAGCGACCTTAGACAGGGGGCAGAGGGAGTACGGGAGGGAAGATCGAGAGCCATCCTGGCCGCAGTGTTTTACAGTGTTCAGCCATGGAAAGTTTGTTATCCAACATTATCCCTGGGTTTCGGGCTGCCGATTTAGGTGGGGGACAAGGTCCTAAAGCCGTCGGCCACCATTCATCTGTCCAGTGTTTGTGTGCGTTTCCAAAGAGCAGTATCTCCGTTTTGCCTGCATTGAGTAACAGATAATTGTTTGCCATCTAGTCTTTTACTGCGAGCAAACATTGTTGGAAACTAAATTTGATGTTGGTGGAATCAGATCCTAGGGTGATTAGGATTTGTGTGTGTCGTCTGCATAAGACACGGTTTCAAAGCCGTGTGCTTTAATTATTTTTGCTAGAGGGGATACATACAGGTTAAAAAGCGTAGGGCTTAGTATGGATCCCTACGGGACACCCTTATCGATTTCCTGAGATTTGGAGGAGAATTTTCCAATTTGGACTTTAGAGACGCGTCCAGTCAGGTAATTTTTAATCCATAGTAGGGCTGGGCCTTCGACACCAACCTCAGCCAGACGTTTTCGGAGAATGTTATGTGAGATGGTGTCAAAGGCAGCAGACAAATCAAGTAGAATCAGGATAGCGGATTGTTTCGAATCAAGGGCCAGTCTTATGTTGTCCACCATTTCAAGTAGGGCTGTTTCAGTGCCATGAAACGTTCTAAATCCTGATTGAGAAGGATCTAACAGCCTATTGTCTTCTAGATGTTTATAAAGTTGGGTGTTTATCAGAGATTCCAAGACCTTACCAAACAATGGGAGGAGAGAGATTGGGCGATAGTTTAAAGGTTGTTTTGGGTCAGCAGAGGGTTTTTTCAAAATAGGTCTGATGAAAGCTTCTTTCCAGTGTGTGGGTACCATAGAGTCGGATAGTGAAAGATTAAGGGTTCTGGTCAGGTCGGGGATAAAGACTGACGCAATTTTGGATAGGATTTGGGACGATGCTGGGTCGGCTGGGGAGCCTGATTTAATTCTATTTATTGTGAAGGTTACTTCGTCTTCAGTGAATGTATGGAATTCCTTCAAAGCAGTGGTATGAGCGGATAGAGTTGTATTAGTTGTCTGCTCAGATAATAAATCAGTGTCAGTAGGTTGAGGGAATGATTTATGGATGTCGTTGATTTTATTATAGAAAAAGGAAGAAAGGGTGTTGACCCACTCTTGGGACGTAGCTGTGGTCGGCTGGCAGGAAGGGGGGTTTGAGAATTCCTTAACTATTTTATAAAGTTCTCTGTGAGAGTTCGCGGCCTGGTCTATCCTGTTTCCCAGATAAACTTTTTTGGCTATGGCTATATCATTCATGTATTGACGGTGAGATTTTTTGTATTGTAGTCTATCGGTTGAGTTTTTGGTGTGTCGCCATTTGCGTTCATCTGCCCTGACGGCCAGTTTGGTTGTCTTTAGTTCTGGGGTGAACCAAGGGGAGAGTTTGTTAGGACATCTGCTAAGTTTGCTAGGGGCAATGGTCTCTAAGGTTGTGGTAATAGCTAGGTCTAAGTCAATCGCTGCCTGGTTCGGGTCAGTGAGTGAATTGATGGGGGAGGGGGAAAAATGTGTAGAAAAGGATTCCAGGCTGATCTTATTCCAAGGTCTGCCAAACTAAGATCCTTGCTAGGTTGGAGTAGAGTTGAGTTGACGTGGATGTGGAACTTGATTGTATAGTGATCAGACCATAGGACTGGTGAAAGCTGACCAATCTCCACTTTATGTGAATTTGTAAATAGGAGATCAAGGGTGTGACCTGCGGTATGGGTGGGGCCGACCACCAGTTGATTTAGGCCTAGCGCATTCATGCTCGTGATAAGGTCACTGGTGTGGGAGTCCTGTAGTAATTCGGCGTGGTAATTAAAGTCCCCTAATAGGAAAAAGTTATCCGAGGACAGAGCATGTGATGCAATAGTTTCGGTGAGCTTATTGACGAAACTCGTTTTAGTTCCGGGGGCCTATAAAGGAGGGCGCCTTTCCAAGACTCATTACTCCCCAGTGTTATTGAAAAGGTGCAAATGTCACCCCAGTCTGCTAGATGTGTGTCAATAAGATGTAATTTAATGTTAGATCTGTGGGCAATAGCAATTCCTCCACCTCTTCTGTCAGTCCTGTCCAATCTTGTTATTTTATAGTCCAGGGGGAGGGCTACTGCAATGTCAGGTAATGATGAGTCTAGAAGCCAGGTTTCTGTGATAAAAAATAGATCTGGTTTATCTAAATCTAATAGCGGCCAGATTTCTAGCGAGTGCTTAGGGAGGGACCGAGCATTGCAGTACAAGCATGTTAGAAGCTTGGATGTTGGAGGGGCGTACTCACTTTCGGGGTGTTTAGTACTGCTAAACGCTTTCGTTCAATTGTTCTACACTATCTAATCTGCATATGCTAGTAGATCAGTGGTCTGGCTGAGACCTACAGTGCCACTTGAGTTCAAGGAGCTACATCTAGACCCAAATGGGAAGTATGCCTTGCTTAGGCGTTGACTTGATCTACCCAACATACATCCACCCAGTTTTCAGGCGGAACTGCCCTTGAAGCCAGCTCATTGGGTTCACATTCCCTGGGTAGTGGGAGTGGACTTTAATAGTGTACCAAATATTGTCCTGGACTATTAACATCCCCTACTAAAGGCCAGCAATCTGTAATGCCAAAGCATTGTAATAGGGGAGAGGATGCATCCTAATGGCTAGAGCGGTCGACCTCGAAGCTGGGGAACCGGGTTCTAGTCTCAGCAACGACGCTCAGCATCCTGTGATTCTAGGCAAATCGCTTAATCTCCCCATGCCTAACAAAAAAAAATGATGTGTCCGTCTGTAATGCAACTGGTGCTCATGTAAAGCGCTCTGATACCTGATATCTTCAGGTCGAGTTCGTGCTATATAAAAAAAAACAAAAAACAAATATGGTTGCTTGATTGGGTACTGGCTGACTCATGGAAGTGTACAACTGAAGAGATATGGAAATACTCCTTTGGTTTTCACCCGCACAGGCTATACTTTAGGTTGCACTGAAAATTGTGCTCTGAAAACATTATAACTGGAGATATATCACACAACTTATATCGGTAAAACAGTATCAGACCATAATTCCTTGTTGGGTTTGCAGGTGGGTTTACACTGGGAAACAGTCCCCATCCCTATACCTACCTGGAAATTACAACCCTTATGACTGGAGAATATTGTCGTTGAGAGTAGCAATATTTAATCACTTACAGGATAACAAGAACACTGCTTCCTCACCCCTACTGGAAAGGGAGGCACCTATATCCCCAAAACATAGATGCTTGAGGAGCAATCTAGAGACTCAACGGGAAACCTACATCTACTTTAACTCCTGTGCATTTGGAGAGCCTAGGTTGAGGCAGAGAGAGGCATGTTGGCCTGATGGAATGCCACAGATGCTTTGACCACACAGTGTATGCAGAGAAAATACACTCTGAGGTTGATAGAGTTGAAATCCTTTTGTGTCTTTCTAGGCCTCAATACTCACCAACACCCATTCTGTCTGTTAGTTTTTTTTTTTCTCTTTCTACGTTTTTCTCTTTGTGAGATACATAGAGAAAAATACTAGGTAGGAGTAGCACACTGAATTCGCTAGTAATAGGGTTGATCTATGTTTAATCAGAACCCTGATATCTATATAACGATTATTTATATTTTATTAAAAATCATCCTTATTCCCTTTGTTTTGGTTCTAGTGAAGGTCGATGCAACTTCCAAACCGATATGCCTAATAGCAAATTCCAGTGCGTAAAATACGTACTTTCTTAGGTGAATAACTCTTAGCAAAGGTAATGCTAATGCATATGTTACTTCCATGTCGGCTCCCTCTACTTTGCAAAGCATTCTTTCTCTGACACAAACAGCTTACACTATTGTGTAATATATAGTACTGTGTGGCCATATGGCCCAATAGAGATGTTTTGTAGCATTAACAAATATCTATGGAATATATAAGGCACATCTTTTTGAAACAGTGACTAAAGCCAACCTAATAGGCATGAGAGACTAATTCAAATTGGCTGTTCATAGACAATTCTCAAAAATGTTATTTTTATGTTTCACTGCACCTCTATGTTTGATAACATATTGATTCCCTGATTTGTTCTTCTTATCTTGTTTTATTATATTTATGGTGATTTTGAGTGCATCTTTGTAAATCTTTGGTGAATGTATGTGTTTACTCTCTCTCAGTGAAGAAAAGAGGCTTTTTTTTACAATGAAGCATGCATTCTTGTTGCACTTGTGAGCTGTATACCCAGAAAAAACTTCTATTGCCAGTTGGTGTAATACCTTAGTGAAACTTTTTAGTGAAGGATTCCTCTTACAGCCAATCTAGGGTTTGTTGACCGGCTCCATTGTGTATGGAGTGTGTTACCTTTGAGTGTTTCTGCATTCTACAATTGATTTCTTCCTTTTTGGGCCTCTGGCTCCTTTTTCGCTAATGTTGATTTTTGTCTTGTCCTCTGAAGACCCATGGAATAACTAAATAATGTTCCTTCGCTGTCAATACAAGCGATAAGGTATCACTTTTTGATGAAATACACGTGATAGTAAGCAATTTCTTTTTTGTACATAAATCTTTTTCTTCGGGTTATATGGGATTTTTTACTTTTTTGTTTGTATTTTACTGGCACTTTTCTTAGTTTTTTCTAAGGTGTTAAAACAAGATTCTTTTTGATAGGTACTAGCGACTATGCATGCTTACTGAGAGGTTACATTTGTCTGTGTACTTTCAAAAGGCTTGCTTTCACACACTACCATAAACAGTACGGTTATTGGTTCTGTAGACGGCAACAGTAATGAAGGTGAGCATGGGTTGCTGTCCACGGAACCTAATATAAAAAGGATAGGCTGGTAGCATGGGACTTTTTAGAGAAGCTGTCTAGTGTTGTGATAGTTCAGTTCTGTTGATTTTTTAAAGCACTCTGGAAGTTCTGCTCGCTGTGTATAACAGTCCGAGACCACACTTGTTACTATCCTAAAGACAGTTCATTTTGTTACTTTGTTAGATGAATTCCTTTGGCCTCCTGTTGTGTTGTACAAATATATCCAACCATTCTTCAGCCCTGAAGAAGGAGGATATAAAATCTCATATACCACCAAAACGTGCGCCCACTATTTATGTGTCCAGTCTGAGTCATAACACCAGAAAGAGAGAATTATAGAGACCCCAATGGTGAACTTTAGGATGTTGTGTTTGTTTTTCAAGTTTGGTGTATGATGAATTTGTGTTTTGTAGTATGAGTGGGATGTTAGCGGAGTGTTTGACATAAAGCAGTGGGTCCTATGCTATGACGGAGGAGCGTCGCACCCCCTTCCAGCAGCCCAAAGAAAAGAAAATGATAATAAACCTTGCTTTATTATTGGTTTATTTTGTGTCCCGGAGTCTAAAGGGACAACAGGCACTGTGATCAGAGCACATGACAGTTTGGCTGGCCGTCTCAGGCCGGCCAAACTGTCATGCACACTTTGCATGTTCTACACACAGGCTGCATTACAGCCTGGGTGGAGAACATGCCCAGGCTCCCAGTACCTGGCTAAGCGCCAATCACAATGCTGCAGCATTGTAATTGGCTCTGGGGAGCCTTGGTGCTTCCAACTGGAGCAGAGTGAGGACAGGAGGGACAATGAGAAGAGACGCTGCAGCAAGGAGGTAAGTTGCATTTTTTTATACCCTCCTGTTCCCCCACCAAAGATTACTTGCAACCACGGGGGCAAAGTGGAGGAGTGGTGTTTGTAGTCAGTGCATTTTAAATTTATTGATGAATTTGCAAAATGTTAAAATAAAAAAAAAATTACAACTCAGTGTATGTAATGAAAAAATGAATATACATCTGTTTTGTAATAAATAATGAATAAAGGATTTTTTTGTAAAGAATGGAAAAAATATATACCAAAAAATATATAAATACATAATATATGGGAAAGTAACATGCTATTATAAAAATGTAGTGTGGTCTGTTTCTGTTGGTTTAGTTCCCTGGTGAAAGTGATATAGGAATGTAGGACCCTTGTTGAAAAAATATTGTTGTGTTTTTCACCCCTGGTGCTATGCCTTTCATACATGTCTTAAGAGGTCCCTGTAGTACATTTTTGGGAAGGAGGTCTGTACTCAAGAAGCATTTAAGAAATCCTTCAGATTATGCAGATTTATATTCAAAAACAAGCAACCCTAATACTGAAGACCTGGACAGCTTTTTGAGTGACATTGTTCTGCCTCAGAGTTCCATAGATGCAGTCAAATGTCTGGTGGCTCCAATTACTGAGAAGGAGACGTGACTAGCAATTCACTTCTTAGCGAGGGGCAAAATGCTAAGTTTAGATGGTTTGTCCATCAGAATCTACACCAGCTCAAAGAATCTATTGGTGGCCTAGTTGCTGAAATTGAATGAAGCAGTGAAAACCCTAGGGCACCTCCTAGCCACAACTAATGAAGCAGTGATTGCTGCAATCCTGAAGGCCGGGCAAGATCCGATGAAGTCCTTCTAATTACAGAATAAAAGATTCTGAGTAAAACAATTGCGGATTCCCAAGATGGTGGACGGGACGCTCTAGGCTGAAACTACAGGCTCATGCCTGGAGATGAGGCCAGATGCTGGTTCCCCTTGAAGCACCCAATGGAACATTAGGTGCTGGGAGTGCATAGAGGGGCAGCGACTATAAAGAACCGGAGACCCGACCTCCAGCGGAGGAGCCACGAGAATCTGGGCCTAGCCCATGCGCAGGTGAGAGGGACTGCGCACAAGCGAGTGGAGACAAGCCAAACTGCAGTCCCCTGCTGGGCTGTGGATGGGACCCAAAAGCGGGGGACCGCCAGGGGACCCTCATGCTGAGTGAGCGAACCTGACTGGAGCTAAGGGGAGGCGTGGTGGCGACCAGGCCAAGAGGGTATTGAGCAACAGCAGCAGCGGGAAAAAAACAGAGACTCGGCCCCATCAGAGGAGCCACGAGAATCCGGGCCTAGCCCATGTGCATGTGAGAGGGACTGCGCTTGGGTGAGTGAGAATAGACCGGACCACACTCTCTGTAAGCAGAACCCCGGGCGAGAACCGGCCGGGGAATCTCCGTTTCATGTGAGCAGCTTGACTTGGAGGCAGAGGGGGGCCCAGTCGGCGGCTAGGCTGGGCTAGGGACGTATCAAGTGGCAGAGGAGACGAAGAACAGGGATCTGGATTAGGTGATGGGGGGGCTAACAAACCAGAGTTTTGCTTATAGAATTCTGCTGGCAGCTTGTTTGGCCCTGGGGTTTTACCTGATTTTGGTCTATTTATAGCGTCTTGTACTTCTGTTAGGGTGATTTCTGTCTCTAAAGTTTCCTATCTTCTCGCTCTAGGGTGGGAGTATCTATGTTTTTAAGGTATGTTGTTATTTGTATGTCATCTGCTAATGGCTTAGCCTCATATAGCTCCGAATAGAAGTGTGCAAAGGCTCCCGCTATAGTGTGTGCGGTAGTGTGTCGTTCTCCCAGCTCCTGTATTTGGGTCACCCAGCTCAGCTCTCTTTCCCTCCTGCCCAGCCAGTCCAGGAGTCATCCTGCTCTGTCTCCCGTCTCATAGAGTCAATGATGTGTGGCCTGAATTTGGATCTGCACCACTCGTTCTATTAGGGCGCGAGTTCCCTGCGCGTGACTGCTAGTTGTCTTAGTAAGGTGACTTCAGTATCTGGGGAAAGGTTTCTCTCTAGTTCCAGGAGCTTATCTTCGAGGGTTTCTATTTGATGAGTTTCTTATCTACCTTTACGCGCTATAACATCCTGTAATCTGACACGAAGCACCGTCTTGTAGGCCTCCTAGAGAGTGGTGTGTGAGGCCACTGAGCCCTCGTTCTCTTGAAAATATACCTCAGTCTTTGTGCTTATTGCTCCCATAACTGATTTGTCTCAGAGCTCCCATGCATTCAGTCTGGAGTCTGATCTCTGTCTGCTACATCTACCTCCGACTGTCAGCCAGAGCAGTGAGTGACCTGATATGCCCCTTGCCAGGTATACCACCTTATCTGCTGTTTGTATTTTACCTGCCGGGGAAAAAAAGTCATCAAGTCTGGAAAAGACCCTGTGTGCCCCAGAGAAATAGGAATAAGTATGATCTAATGGCTGTTGTTGCCACCAAAGATAGGCCAATCCCAGCGACTTCACGAAGTCCGCCAGTGGGGTGGGAACGCAAGTTCCTGTGGTAATGTGTGTATGGTTCAGGCTTGGGTTGGTTACCTTGTTAAAGTCACCTCCAATGATGTACGTGGATGTACCTGCTTCTAGTAATATCTTCGTAATTGCATCTAGGGTTTGGAGTTGCAGTCATGGCTGGGCATTCACACTAATTAGTATGAGCTTGTGTCGCCCCCAGGTCCACTGGGCAGTGGCAAAGGTACCATTGGGGTCAATCCAGGTTTAGTTGTATGGAAGGGGGTTCCTAATTAGTATGGTGACACCTCGCGTCCCCTAGGAGAATCCCGCGTGGGCAAGTGTTGTATAAGTCCCCCTTCCAATAAAGGCGCACTGTATGCCCGCAGGTGGGTTTCCTGTAATAGGATGATATCTGGTTTGAGTCTCTTACTGTATCTAGTAACCAATACCCTTTTGATCTTACTACCTAATCCATTGACATTCCATGTCAGTGCTGTGTATGTTTCGTCACTCCTATGCATATCTCATATTTGTCGTTGTATTCGTGGGTGGGTCTGCCTGTTGGCCTCCTCCCCTCTGTTACTGCCTGTCAACTTCAATACTCCTTGTGGCTGTATGGGGTACACATTTAACAAGTGAACAATTAAACTGTTGGTCCCTTACCCTATCCCCCCACCCCACTCTCTCCTATTTCCTACGCCTATTTCCTGAACTGTTAACATAACAACTTGGTGTGAGTTCAGCTTGAGAGGTCTGTCGACCCACCCTGTCCTCAAACCCCGTTGGCAAGTTTGAGTTCCCCTATGCGCCGTAACTCCTTGAGAATTATATCTCGATCTTAGTAGTTTAAGAACGTTGCTATTAATGGTCACGGTGGGGGGGGGTACCAGGTGGCGGTCTCACATTGGGCATCCTATGGGCCCATTCGATGATAAAACAGGATGAGAACTTTGCCGCAGGGAGGGAGTCACGCAACCACAACATTAAGAATGTCACTGGGCCAGAACCCTTCTGTTCCCTCTGGAAACCCGATAAAGCGTAGATTGTTCCTGTGTGCTCTGTTTTCTACGTCATCCACTTTCCATGTGACCTCTCTCATGGTTGCCTTCAGATCTTTGACGTGTGAGTGTAGTTGGTGTGTCATGTCTTCTACTTCAGAAATGCGAGTTTCAATGTGCGTCACGCTTTCCGCAATGTCTTGACACAGGAGGGACACTTCCAACCTTATTTCGGCCATTTTGCCCTCGATGGCATCTCTAAAAGCGTGGATCGCTTGGAGGAGGGCTGAGTTATCTGGTGGTCCTGAGGGTTCTCCCTCCGTTTCTGTTGGTGGTGGGAGCACTTTTGTATACTTTTGCTCTGCTTCTAGGATTTGGGTTCTTTGTCCCTCGCTATTATTTAGGTGGAGGAGTTAAATCTTCTAGTAGGCTTTTAGTTATTTCTGTGATTTCTGTCGGGGCTCCACAGGATAAGTACTGTGTAGCCGACTTTAGGCAGCGCTGGAGCATGCCTAGTTCATTGGGTTACTGAGTCCAGTCTCCCCCACACTAACCCCAAGTCTTCTTCGTTTCACAGGTGTCTCTGTGGAGTTCTCTATTCCTTGTCTCTATTCCCAAGTAGTAGGAGTGTGTGGCCTAGCCTGCTTTGTATCATTCATGAATAGACCCTCTCCCCTACTCACGGATTGGGGCACAGTTGTTGGTGTGCCACTGGAAATGACCCGTCCACCCCACGTCAGGGAACTCCTCACTGTTGTAGCTTAGGTTTTGGTACCTTCCTGAGTGCCCCTCGGCCGATCTTTCATCTAGGGCCTCTATCGGTGGAATCACTTTCCCTAGGCCTGCCGCATGGGCCGGCTCCTTCATCTGTTCTCTACAGATCTTCTGGGCCCACACTTACTGTTCTCCTTCGCTCGTTGAGCTTCTAGAAGCACGAGCTACCCGAGTCCTCCTGATGTTGCCAGGGTCTCTAGAAGGGCTCTTGTGTCACCTCTACACCTATTGTCGTAAAGGGGGATGCGGTCTGGCACGGCCAGTGCCGTCTGGGTGTAGCCTTCCTCACCTGTCTATGAATCAGGGACCGGTGGCGCTTGCGTCGTAAGAGACGGCTCAGGCCTTCTTGCCACCCTGATCTGATGGGTGTCTGGCTGTCCTACCACCTCAACCAAGAGGGTGCTGTGTTTCCAGGTGCCTTCCAGGTGTTTGCGTAACGCCTTCTGGGTGCTCTCCTTATTGGGACCTCTATTTGGTTATTTCTCTCCTCTCCAGACTTAACGGCACAAGTGAGCACCTCAGTGTATCCTCTGCGCCCTTCACCGGGCCAATAGTGTTGCCTCTCTGATTTCTGTGGGCTTCTGGAGGCATAGGCTGGTGTTTAGTGTTACTTTTCTTCCATTTTCCCCTGCTCTCAGAGTGTCAATGGCTCCTCTTTCTGTATTGGGATGTCCATCCTCTACTCTTCCCTCCAGCCGGTACAAAGGTACAGCCCGGCCCTCTTTTTGATGTCTGTGCACAGCTCCTCATGCTTGTGCACCAGCCTGGATCACGTATACCGCACGGCGCTGGGGGCGCCACGCCGCTTCGTCGCACCAACCCAGCAATGGGTGGGGCCACTCTTTGTCTCCAGGTAGAGTTTGTTCTTTGATTGCGGGGGTCTCCAGACCGTCGCCCATTCCAGGGCTCCATTCGCAGTCCAACAGGGGAATGTGACACAGCCCAGCCCCACACGCCCGTGACCAGCCAGTCTCACCTGTGCACAGGCTAGGCCCGGATTTTGGTGGTTCCACCGGCTGCAGGAAGAGGAGGCGCTGCCATTAGATCTTCGTAAGGCCACAGTGGCGATCATACCAAAGCCAGGTAAACCCCCAGAGAGCTGTGGATCTTATCGCCCAATATCATTATTAAATTTTGAAACCAAGATTTTGGCCTCTATCCTAGTGGCATGACTATTAACAGTAATTACATCATTGGTTCACCGTGACCAATCGGGCTTTATGCCTGGCCGCGCCACATGCTTCAATCTCCGCTGACTCGCCAATTAGCTAGATACAGTGAAGGACAGGTGTACCCCACAGATGCTTCTTTCCCTAGGCGCGGAGAAGGCCTTTGACACTGTCAACTGGCCTTTTATGAGACAAGTCCTTGCAAAGTTCAGGTTCGGACGATAATTCATGATATGGGGGAACTATTATATACTCAACCAAGAGCCAGTGTTAGGGTCAATGGGGTAAAATCAGCTGACTTCCCCATCCAAAGAGGAACCCGACAGGGCTGCCCCCTATCTCCCCTACACTTCGTGCTGGTCTTAGAGCCATTGGCATGTCGAATCAGAACCCACCCAGGAAGTAGGGGTTTCCAGGACACCGGAGGTCAGCTTGTAGATTAACTAATCTCCCTCTATGCGGACGATATCCTGCTCTACATCACTAACCCTGATATGACACTTCCTTTGATACTGCAATTAGTCAAGGAGTATGGCAAACACGCAGGATACAACCTTAACTGGTGAAAGTCGAGTCTTTATCCCGTGGGAAACCCCAAAGATACACACTTAATACCAGAACATCTACACATCACCAAAGAGGGATTAAAGTACTTGGGGCTGTATATTTCTATGAATGAGTGCCTCATTCACAACATTAAGCGAGTTCTGGCGGAATTCCGGGAAGACGTTGCTAGATGGCGACATCTCCCCCTGACTAGGGAGAGCTGCCATGTATAAAATGATAAAGCTCCCCAACTACTGTACATATTCCAAAACTACGTATCATAAAATCCCAGAAACCATCTTTAAGACAACCAACGACAAATTACGCGTGTTCCTGTGGGATGGGGGCTACCTTAGCATGGCGCTGCAAACATTACACCACAGCCAATATAACGGGGTAATCGCCCTGCCAGATATCCAAGTGTATTACCAGGTGGCGCATCTAACAGCAATCAATGAAAGGTGCCATGCTCCCGGAGATCACTATACATACGCCCTGGAGAGGCTCCAATTCCAGAAACACTCTTACATTCACTATGTATATGGGGGCGCTGGGGTGCGAGGCTCACTACCCGCTACACAGAGAACGATCAAAGCCTGGAAAGGGGCGGAATGACAGATGAACTGTTGCAAACAACTAACTAAAGCTACACCGCTGTGGGGGAGGGAGGAGAGTTGCCAGAGCTGGCAAAATTACAGGGTATCAAGGGCTGGGACATGGTCGGGATTACAACACTAGGTGACATCATTAAAAGAGGGAACTTAATTACCTTTGTGGATCTCCAAGCTGAATATCAACTGTCAAATAAACAACAATACAAATATTTACAACTGCAACACCCTTGGAGGATACAAAAACAGATATCCCCGAATACGCACCACTAGAATGGCGACTGCTACAAGAAGAAATACCTTCAAAGGCAGTCTCCAGGACATACAAAACCCTAATAAATAACATTCCCGATAGACTGCTAGCCTTCAGGTGTCAATGGGAGAAAATCACAGGCCCACTCAAAGACATTGATTGGGAGGTGGCAATGATGTATCCAAGGGAAGTGGCGATTAAGCTCCGTCTAAGATCAATACAGTTCAAAGTTTTGCACAGGGTATATTATGATAGAGCGTGACTCCATACAATGGGCAGGGCAGAAACACCCAAGTGTTTGCGCTGCAAAACTGTCCAAGGTAACTATATAAATACCTAGTGGGAATGTCAGCAAATACAAAGATACTGGTCACGAATAGTGAAGGAACTAAATTACATTAGAAACACAAATCCCGATGGATGCAAAATATATTATTGTGGGAATTCCCACAGATATTGATATTCCGGGATACAAACTCATACTGAGCAATGTGGGACTCTTAGTTGCAAAATGGGACATCTCTAGGTTCTGGGGAAAAACAGACTTGCCCACTATGGCGGAATGGCGTGCCAGTATCAACCTATATATGGGGTCCGAGAAAACAACATACACAGCTAGATGGTTCCCCCAAAAGTTCAGGAACATTTGGCAGCCGTGTCTAAGATATTACAACAGATGATGGGTGCTGAAATGGACAATGTGCACCCGAGCATGCAGGACTCATACCTTGTCGGTGGACTAAATTACTTCCTAAAAATGTGCAAGAGTGGTCCATGCCTAATCTAGAGAGGGGGAGAAGAGGGGAGTGTTGGAGGAGAAACTACTATCTTTTAAACTCTGTATCCTTGAAAGTAACAATTGTTTGTAATAATGCCTAATTTGACGAATATAAAACCAACCTGCTAATGTGTTGGTTGTTGTTTAAAAATAAAATCAGTTTAAAAAAATAAAGTTTGCTTTGTAGTCTTCTATAGGAAAGGAAGAATAAAGTGGAGACATTTCTAGACTGTAGGAAGGTGGGTGGGTAGGGCTTAATCCCTCTGGGCCATAGCCGCTGGTGGCATTTAATAGTGGTGGGGTGTAAAAGTTAAGTTTGTCATTTTCATGTAGCAAGCGGGCCAAACCCGGTTCGAGGGTGGGTTCTCCTTATGAAACAAAAATGAAAAAATATTGCCCAATGGTGCATTTTAAGCAAAAATGAATGTAGTGAGAACGCAAGGTTTATAAAGCAGTGGGAACGTATAGTCTTGAAATGTTAAAGACATTAAAATCTGCCCCATATCTTACTGCATTAATATGTGCAAGAGTTACTGTAAGGTGCAAATTGTACAGCACGACCTCTTCAAGCCCTTTAAAGTGTGTGCTTGCCCAGTGTCTTGCACAACATGTGGCATCAACTTTGAAAGAAAAGGCTCTAACCGGGCTACGGGAAACAACCACAGCTGCTGGCTGCAATCAGTCATATAGAAATATGTGCAGACAGGTCTTTAAATGGGATAAAAAGTGGGGGCTCTCTAAAAGGGAGCATGTGAAATATATTTTTGTCATCCCCACAGTGTGCCACATGACCAGAATTCTGGGTTCTCTCTGAGAGGTTATTGCATCCAGATATTTAACACAACAACTGACATACACCTAAAACCAGTCAATACGATTGGGTTTGTCAATCATTGTTAGCTGTTTAAGATAAAATAGGAACAACAATGATTTGTTACAAATCATTAACATCGGAAATGTTTCAATTCTGAAATTGTAAGACTGTCGTTTAAGTGTTATTGAGGCCTGTGGAACGAGTATTAGCCTTCAGTTATATGCGCTTTATGTTAGATAGGTATGTCCTTTTTCACTGCACATCACCTCCATCGGCACATCTCCAATCACCACCCTTTCCTCTTGACCACCCTCTTTTCACTCTCCCCCAAATGCACTTCCTTGCATCCCCCTCACTTCACTAACCCAAACATGCACTCACTCACATTTAAGCCCTTCATTTCCTTTTGCTTTTACCTTGTACATATTTTGACATCTGTGTACTCATTTCACACGCACTTACAAAGACTTTCAGTTGTAACAGGAATACATGTCCATTCTTCTGTGTGCTCTTCAGAGAGGCCAGCCCACTGACAGGCACTTTGTTTTGCCTTCAGTCTCAGTACCAGAGCTCTCAATCAAAGCCCCTCATAAACACCTGGTATGACTCAAAGTGTTCACTATGGGAGAATAATAAGATGGATGAAAAAAATACAGAAACACAACATGATGAAATAGCTAACACTCTTGTGGAATGCAAGATTAAGTAAAACTTGTGAAATAAGAGAGGACCTAAATTGCTTACATGCATTACCTTAACGTTTTTAACATTCACTGTCAGTAAATCAATCCATGTTTTTGGCATCAATGTTAAGGGCATGAAGAAAGGGCCATTTTTATTGTCAAACAGCAGAAAACTGTCTATACTGTAAGCACATATTTCTCCCTTTGCGCTTGACTCAGATGTTGGGACTTCGCAAGGAAAGAACACCCCTGCTGGTCTTTGGGATCAGTCTGCAGGGGAATAAATACAGCAGTTCCACTTCTAAAGGGGTGACCTGAAGCCAGGGGCTGGGGTATCACAGTGAGGTTATACATAACACAAGATTAGCATTATGACACTTACCATTACAGTGGACAAGGTATCAAGTCACGAGGGTGCATCTTCGCCTGCTTGAGACGTATAGGAAAGGGTAGGATCTGTGCCTGTGAATGACGGATGTCTGTTCTCAAGCAGGTATGCAGACTCTGACGCCCGAAACCGTGATGCTGACAGTGTCACTGGCTACAGTGGATACCACCATAGACCACAATGGTAATGAAGGGCTTTAGAAAGGTAACCACTGTGTCGTGCATCACAATGCAGAAATTTGAGTTACTGCCTGGCTTCTATCTCTTGCTTCAGTGTAAGGTGGGGCAGGCAGCTCGAGCCAGACTGTCCAGACTTGAATGCAACAATTTGTTTAGAGATACTATTTTACCTCTGAATACATTGATCAATTTAATATTTTTTTTTAGGTAATTGTGTAGGAATTTCAGAGGGGTGCAGCCCCAGAGCCGCAATGAAGAAACCACCCCTGACTAGGGGTGGGCATAACTTGCATAATTCTGTATAGAGGAATTATGCAGAATTAAAAAAAATTCTGCAAGTTTATTGAAAAAAGAGTCATTATGTGTTTAGCTACTTGAGGATGCGTTTTGCAATAAGATATAGTACTAAATGCAACAGAAGACGAATAGCAGAGAGAGCAGCCGCCCACGCTAGAAAAATGTGCTCTTGCGGTGGGATTTGCCCCAGCATACTCCTCGCATTTAGCCAGTCGTGGCCAGTGCAGGTAAGAGCGGTGGGGCGGTGGGGCTGGGGTGGTGAAGTCGACAGACGACGACGAGGGAAAATATACACTTACTGTGCGCTCACCTCAGGCCCTGTGTCTGGAAGTACACAGCTAGGTGCCTAGCTCTCACATTGGTACAGATATAACAGGTTAACCTCATATGTGCAAGTGTTGAGATGTTGTAATGTTCGACAAACAACACGTTCTTATATTCTCTCTAACACAATATATAAATATATGTTTGAAAAAAAATGTTGCTTTTTGCTTCTACTCAAAAACAAATTTTCTCCTTGTCATATGTGTAGATCGAATACTCCACTTCCAAAAATCTATGCATGCAAACTGGTAAAAAATATACAACCAGTTTTCCAGATTTCCACAACTAATAAACAACATGTGTGTGGATCAAAATCTAGGAGTTCTGTAGACGGGCAGCCTTGATGCCAAGCAAGAGGATGGCACAGACGATGGTCTGGCCCAGCCTAGCTGAAGGCAGTACTCATGTTACATACTACTTTGCCAACTGTACTACTTTTTATAGCCAGCCTATAAATAGATCCCCGGCAGGGTGAAACTATAGCCAGCTCTAAGGGGTATTTCAAAACATGCCGGGTAGGATTAGATTGTATTACTGCTGAGTGCTTAATGCTTGCCAGGTGAAGTTACATTGTTTATACTGCTGCCAGGAATCCCTCTCCAGCTGTATTGTATAATTTTATTTTCATCAGTTTTTATCTCCTTAAATACAAAGGTGACCTCCTTCAGCAGAGTGCAGAGTCATGGAACATTTGAAAACAGGCCTTCGTGACTGCTCCTGGCGAAACAGGGTTCTTTAATCCAGGTTTCCATTTTCATTGTAAAACTCCAGAAAGCAGGTTCATTTTGCACTGATTGTAATCTCTTGAGCCATAGGATAGCACTGAAGAGGACAGAATAAATACAGAATATTTGTGAAGATTCACTCACTTCCACAGGGGCCCTTTCTCAGTACACAAGCACGAGAGGATCATAACGTGCATTTTAATGGCCAGCAGTTATTGAAAAGGTTTTACAAGATTGTTTTAAAGCACGTTTACCACTCATGTAGCTTAGAGACCCCACCATTAACCAATATTACACATTAGAAACATGGTAAATACACCCTTTTGTTTATACCTTTGCTGCTAATTCAAGTGGCGCCTACAAGGGTTCATCTTTAGGTATGAACAACAACTGTCTGACACATTCTTTATGAAAGTCAAACCAGAGGGTGTCAGGGCTACTTGCGCAACTCGTTAATTGTTCCCTCAGTGTAGAGGAAAACGGTTTCTATTCCAGTGCTCCAGGGAGGAGGGCTGCCACAATTGCCCACACATACGGAATGAAGACATCCAGCCCTAAAAGCCAACAAGATCTCCTGAGCACCACAAAGTAGGTACATTAAATGTGTCCAATGTCTCTTGGTGCCAATCCAGTTTATTTCATCAAGATTTTTTCAGCATCACTGTTTCTCATCTTCAGATCTCAAATTCAGATGTCACAACATTCTTCATATAGTCAACACGTGTTTCATCAGAATTGATGTTCTTTCATCACTGACTTCATCAGGGCTCTCGAATGATGTATCTGTATTCAGAAGTTGTAAAGAAAATTATCCCAAATCAGTTCTCTCTTTTTCCACAAATAGTAAGCGCCAGTTCATGTACTATTAAATCCGTCTATCAGAGAGTACTCCATGTTCAATCTCCGACGGCGTGATGAAACAAACTGGATTGGAACCAGGGCCGGACTGGGAACCAAAAGTGGCGCTAGCAAAGTGCAGTTGACAGTTAATAGCTCACTGCTCTATATTAGGATTTTAACTTTTAAACTGCAAGTAACATAAGGATCTCTCTGATTGAAAGCAATAACCCATTGACCTATTTATATTATATGCACTTTGTGATGTGAATGGGACATGTTCTTTGCAGCAGGCATATTAACCTTCTGCGCTATGATGAGTCAAAAACTTCCACTACCAGACAAAGTTCTGGCTGTCTCCAAGAAAAGCATTAATCACCGGAGTTATGGTGGCATTTTTAGTGATGCTTGGAAATTGCTGAGACAAGGAACGTGGAATCTGGTGTTTTTAAAACACTAAACATGACGCCCCCACCCCAAGTCAGCGCCCGGTGCGGTGCCACCAATCCTGGCCATACTCTACCATTGGGAGTGAGCAAGGAGGCAGTGAAGGAGGGGAGGTGTAGCTGTGGATGATGTGAGTGGAGGAATGAGAATAGAGCGTGTTCCTGTCACTTCGTGGCAACCAGGAGGGCAAGAAGAACTTAACCAATGATGCTGGAACATTTGTAGAGTGGGGTTGCTAGCCAGTAAAGTCACCTCACTAGTGGAATAGGGGAATGTCGCAGGCTGCCTTTGAAAACAATGGTCCTTGTTCATTTTCAATATAAT
Source organism: Triturus cristatus (assembly GCF_964204655.1). Classification (NCBI taxonomy): domain Eukaryota; kingdom Metazoa; phylum Chordata; class Amphibia; order Caudata; family Salamandridae; genus Triturus; species Triturus cristatus. The sequence continues at coordinate 1,070,486,139 of NC_140582.1, read as the reverse complement.
TCCTTTCAAGTTTTGTGGGAGTGCTGCAGTACCTCCCTAAACCCCAGATCCACTGCCACTGCACTCAACTTCCCTATTCCAGTGATTGTCCATTCTAGTCAAGATGTGCTGGCAGCTAACCATTTGACCTTGATTATTTGGTCACTGGGGTGTGCTTTCATGCGACCAAAGCCCTTGGCTACTCTGCTAATGGTAGCAAGTTTAGTAAGCTTCATGGTGCAGACCAGGCCCAATTGCATGTAAACCTCCTAATGCAAGCACAGAAGTGGAAATGGTTCAGAGTTACCAGTTATGAAGTAGCTTTTGGGTCATTTGGGGGGGACTACCAGTCTACCTTATAGAGGAGGGATGAGAGGGTGGTCTTCATGACTAGTGTAGGAAAATGCCATTTTTGAATGGTCACCCCCACCCCCCACAGATATTTTGCTCCAATGTGGATGGTTATGACTCTGAAAGTGCACTGGGTCCTGCTGCCCAGACTTCAGTGCCTGAGCTCTCTCCCTAAAACTGATACATGTGAATTGGTAATCCCAATTAGCAAGGACTTTAGCCCCCTTATAAGTCTCTGGTATATGGTACCAGTGGTGGTACCAAGGACATGAGATTTAAAGGAGTCACCAAGGCCTGAAGCACTGTTTGTGCCACCCTGAGTGGCCCAAGTAAACAGATGACAGTAGTCCTGCCATTGCAGACTGCAGGAGCAGTGCAAACTGCTCAAACCCAGCTTTGTCCTCACCATGTGTGGCAATGTCAAAGTACTATTTTTAATAAATGTCAGTCACCCCAACGGGAGGCCTCCTGAGCCCAGGAGGCAGATTGCATTATATTAAAGGTGAGGACATATAGGTGCAAGCTTATGTGTCCCTATAGCAGACTTTTCTGTAAAGGACTACTATAACTGATCAGTGGTCCATAGGATAAAATGGGCTGGCTCTTGGGTTTGTGTTGCCAGCTGCTTTCTGTTACCGCCGAAATAGGTCATGTTTGGCATCAAACAACTTGCCTCCTCACCGCAGACATGATTCTCAAGCCAGAAGGGATGTGGCATGCACCCAGGTGGCTACCTTAGAGGTTGTCCACCTGGTTGCTACAGCCTTTGCTATGCTCTGGCTCGTAACTGGCAGCTGCTGCCACCAATCCAGGAATCTGAAACCTTGCCAAGAGGTGTGAACTCTCACAGGAGTCAGAATAAATTGCCTGGATGGGAAGGAGGTGATACTTCCCTCCCTGACAAGATGGCTAGTGAAGTGGCTCATCAAGATGGTGAGCATTAAAGTCAACACCTCTGATATGCATCCAGGCTGCCTCCCAAAGGAAGGAAAAACTGCACCCCTGCCTAGGCACATTTGCACCCAGGCAGGCTGAAAAGTTACATAGTCAAGAGGTGTACATCCCCAGAAGGCTAGCCACTCCTCTAGGGTGGACTACCTGGTCTATACAACTAATGAAGTGTTCTGCTATTTTTATAAGAGGCAGAGTAGACGGTTCTGGATAGGAAATGTGATAGTCACCCCCAGATGTGGTAACCTCAGGTGCGGATTAGTAGCCCATTGACCACTTGCACCCACACCCCTAAATGCCATAAATCTAGGATTTAAGGGGCACCCCTGACACCAAAAGTTCTGATCTGACTTTCAACAGCAGACATAGAAGAGACCCAAGTCTGCGACAACAGGTGCTGCACAAACCAAAGGTGTGATACCCTGCACCTGTGGCAAACTTCCTGCAACTGCACGACTGTGACTCATCCCCACCAAAGACCGGTTTCCCCAGATGGAGGGACCCCTTTGAGAGCCAAAGGCAAACTCCAGACTCCCCTGCACTAATGGCACTAGTATCCTGCAGTCAGCAGAGGAAAAACAATGTACCAGAACCCAATAATTGCTGGCCATCAAGCCTGCTGAGGGATCACCCAAATGTAGATGGTACGGTGCATTGTGGGAAATGTAGCCTTGGCCTACAGCAATTTGCAGGCAGCTACCATTTCCCCCGGACCGCGGAACGTCATAATAACGTCTTGCTGACCTGATCGCTGCCAAGGCTTGTTGGTGTCCAGTCCCACAACTAACACCTTTGCTTGACACTGCAACTCAAATGAACACCACAACACCTTAATCTGAAGTAAGCAGTGGCCCTGTTGTCGACCTTTTGCACCCGTTTCTTCACAAGCACCCTCTAAGTGGTAAAACCAGCTTCCCGCGACTCCAGCTTCAGCACCATGAACAGACAGAACAGCTATGTCCCCGGGCTTTTCGAGCCGACTGTCGTGGCTTGACATGGGACCCGCATCACATCAACCCTCCTTGGGTTCCATGCAACTCAACATATGTTTTGCAGTATGGATTTTCACTGATTTAATTTTGCTTCTAAAATTCATAATGCCAATTATACTCATCTGATTGACTTCGTTTCAGTGTGTACATTTATATAGAAATCTGCTTTATTTTTATAAATTGGTGTTGGATTTCTTTCGAGTTGTGTCAATTACTTATCATCCATGTTGGTACTCTGAAATGCTTAACACGTGTTCCTCTAGTATAGCCTGTCTGCTCTTTTCCACTCTATCAGGACTCAGCCTACAGAGAGCTCTTCCTAATGTATGATCTCTGTTACTGAGCTGGCTCCCATACAGTTTTTAAAGCCCAATATCCGAACTTCACTGAATCGCCTTAGCTTGGGAAAGGATACCTGGTGAGCCACTGCTATAATCTATTGTTGTTGTTGTACATCTTTCTCATTACTGTCCTGTCCCTTGCTGCTCAGCCATGAGTGATGTCACTTGGAATGTTGGTGTGTGGGACTGGAGGAGTTGGCAGTTGGAGAGATGGGGCTGAGCAGCAGGGAGGCTGCTCCTGGTGGGGCTTTACAGGGGCTTTCCTGGGGCCTAGCTGTGGCCTTACATGTGATCCGCATGGACTTTATGGCTAACCAATAAACCTTTAACCTGTTCTAAGCCACCTGTCTACGAGACATCTTTGATTATTACACTGGCGACGTTTCCCTATTTCAATGTTCTTTGTGTCTAAGGGAGGTGTTTTTCCCTATAGGGAGGTGTTTTCCCCTATTACGGTATTGGAGTTCATAGGGAGGTGCGTTTCCCTATTTCAATGTTCTTTGTGTCTAAGGGAGGTGTTTTTCCCCTATAGGGAGGTGTTTTTCCCTATTGCAGTAATTGGAGTTCATAGGGAGGTGCGTTTCCCTATTTCAATGTTCTTTGTGTCTAAGGGAGGTGTTTTTCCCTATAGGGAGGTGTTTTCCCCTATTACGGTATTGGAGTTCATAGGGAGGTGCGTTTCCCTATTTCAATGTTATATGTGTCGGGAGGTGTTTTCCCCTATAGGGAGGTGTTTTCCCCTATTACAGTATTGGAGTTCATAGGGAGGTGCGTTTCCCTATTTCAATGTTCTTTGTGTCTAAGGGAGGTGTTTTCCCCTATAGGGAGGTGTTTTCCCCTATTACGGTATCGGAGTTTCATAGGGAGGTGCGTTTCCCTATTTCAATGTTATATGTGTCTAAGGGAGGTGTTTTCCCCTATAGGGAGGTGTTTTCCCCTATTACAGTGTTGGAGTTCATAGGGAGGTGCGTTTCCCTATTTCAATGTTATATGTTCTAGTGTGTACCATCTAATTTGTTTCTCTGGGGAGGGGGATGGTGTTCATCATTCTTTTGTTATAGTTATTTTCTTGCGACTTTTTGCTGATTTGGTGTATAATTACTTGCTTAATGTTTTTCCTTTTGATTTTGTGCTATCTTGATTCAATGCATATCTTTTGCTTGTTTTTCTAAGGAAGGGAGATGTGCTATAATCTATTGTTGTTGTTGTACATCTTTCTCATTACTGTCCTGTCCCTTGCTGCTCAGCCATGAGTGATGTCACTTGGAATGTTGGTGTGTGGGACTGGAGGAGTTGGCAGTTGGAGAGATGGGGCTGAGCAGCAGGGAGGCTGCTCCTGGTGGGGCTTTACAGGGGCTTTCCTGGGGCCTAGCTGTGGCCTTACATGTGATCCGCATGGACTTTATGGCTAACCAATAAACCTTTAACCTGTTCTAAGCCACCTGTCTACGAGACATCTTTGATTATTACAGCCACTTGTTGGCCCACCCTCTGAAGACTAGCAGCCTCATGCGACAAAAATTATTGACAATTAATTTTAGTGATGCTACTAATGGTTAAATAACCAACGGTTTCTGCTGGCGCCATGCTTGGTCTTCCCAGAGAAAAGGGCACCAGGAAATTGAATATATATCTATATCTCTATCTCTATCTATCTATCTATCTATCTATCTATCTATCTATCTATCTATCTATCTATCTATCTATCTATCTATCTATCTATCTATCTATCTATCTATCTATCTATCTATCTATCTATCTATCTATCTATCTATCTATCTATCTATCTATCTATCTATCTATCTATCTATCTATTTATATATAACACGTCCGATCTATGGCGGCTTGACGAAATAAACAAGCATAATAGCACATAGCTGTGTCTCTCCTTCTTAAGGATTACTTTGCAATATATTACCTACTGGCAGTCGCCAGTAGGTAGTTATAGTTAGGACCTATTTTCCATAGGAAATCCGCAACATTCTATTTGGAATAACGTTGGCGTCGATTGATGAATCTTCACGAAATTTTCCAAACTTTTGGCCAGCTCCGGTCCGCTCCTATCCTGAAAATTTCATGGTGATTCATCAAGCGGGGGCCGAGAAAAAAGGGGGGTCCCAAAAGGCGTTTTCCCCATGCATTTTCCCATAGGACCTGTTGACGCAGCTACAGCCCGAAGTGCTGAACGGAATTACACCAAATTTGGCAAAGAGGTAGTCCTCAGTTCAGACTCGTGCCTTTTGCTTAAATGGTGTAAATCCGTTCAGTAGTTCCTGAGAAAATCAAAAGTAAATTCACATATATATCTGGGCGGAGCCTAACCACACATCTCATCGTGAGATCTGATTGGCTGTCAGCACTTCATCCAAGAATTGTTGGCAGCCATCTTGGGACCAATATACATGATAGCACCTCATTAAAAAGCATTGCAGTTAATAGAAGGTTTTAAGACTTTAGTTACATTATAAATCATTTGTTGATGGTACCATACTCATTTTAGGAATTGTGGTGTGTTCTAAGGTGATTTTACCATGTGAAAAAGCCTTCTGCTGTGATATCATGAATCATGTTTGAGAGAAAACTATTTTCTCATGCTTTTCCCACAGAGGTTTGGAAGGTGATCTATAAGCTAAACTGAGAGCATATTTTCTGTAAATTCACATTATCTTTCTCAGTCATGTGAGAATGAAGTCTGACATTCTCAGTAAAACATGTACATCCAACAAGGGCAGAGACTGTCAGTTGATTCCTTTGTGTTCTACTGCAGCTTCCCAGAGTGTTCTAAAGAACAACTAGAGCGCTAACAGTCCTACTTATGACAAACGTATGGCACACATGAAGCCATCTTGGTTGGAATAAAGTGGTGACTCTTAGAACATTTAATTTAAAAAGGAACAAAATGAGGGGGTTCATTTTGCCATAGAAAGTATGATTAGTGCTGCAGAAAGAAAAATTAGGGCACATTTTGAGTGACTTCTCAAATCCTCTTCTATTTCATAAAAAAATTCTGACATGCAGACTGAAACATGCACTTTCAATACCAGCAGCAGACTTCCCTGGTGAGCAGTAGCTTTACTACAGTGATCTAATGAGCAACTAGAGTGCTAACATTCAGAATTTATGGCAAATGTGTGACACATCTGAATGCCTTCTTGATGGAACCAAAGTAAAAAACTGAAAGTATTTCCTACTGAGGAGACTGCAGTAAATGAGGAAATTAGGAAACTTCATAACAAATAAATCTCCCAAAATGGCCACCAGAGACAAAAGAGCCCAAATGTAGCCCAAATATCACCCAGATGTAGCCCAAGTATAGCGCAATGACAGAATGTCCCAGAGTGTTCTAACTAACAACTAGAGCGCTAACAGTCTTACTTATGACAAAAGTATGGCACACCTGAAGCCATCTTGATTTGAATAAAGTGGTAGCACTTAAAACATTTAATTTACAAAGGAACAAAATGAGGGGGTTCATTTTGCCATAGAAATTATGATTAGTTCTGCAGAAAGAAAAATTAGGGCACATTTTGACTTCTCAAATCCTCTTCTATTTCATAAACAAATTCTGACATGCAGACTGAAACATGCAGTTTGAATACCAGTCGCAGACTTCCCTGGTGAGCAGTAGTTTTACTACAGTGATCTAATGAGCAACTGGAGTGCTAACATTCAGAATTTATGGCAAATGTGTGACACATCTGAATGCCTTCTTGATGGAACCAAAATAAAAAACTGAAAGTATTCCCACTGAGGAGACTGCAGTAATTGAGGAAATTAGGAAACTTCATAACAAATAAATCTCCCAAGATGGCCAACAGAGACAAAAGAACCCAAATGTAGCCCAAATATCACCCAGATGTAGCCCAAGTATAGCCCAATGACAGAATGTCCCAGAGTGTTCTTAAGAACAACTAGAGCGCTTACTGTCTTACTTATGACAAAAGTATGGCACACCTGAAGCCATCTTGATTGGAATAAACTGGTAACACTTAAAACATTTAATTTAAAAAGGAACACAATGAGGGGGTTCATTTTGCCATAGAAATTATGATTAGTGCTGAAGAAAGAAAAATTAGGGCACATTCTGAGTGACTTCTCAAATCCTCTTCTATTTCATTAAAAAATTCTGATATGCAGACTGAAACATGCACTTTTAATACCAGCAGCAGACTTCCGTGGTGAGCAGTAGCTTTACTACAGTGATCTAATGAGCAACTAGAGTGCTAACATTCAGAATTTATGGCAAATGTGTGACATATCTGAATACCTTCTTGATGGAATCAAAGTAAAAAACTGAAAGCATTTCCTACTGAGGAGGCTGCAGTAAATGAGGAAATTAGGAAACTTCATAACAAATAAATCTCCCAAGAAGGCCACCAGACACAAAAGAGCCCAAATGCAGCATACATATCACCCAGATGTAGCCCACATGTAGCCCAATTACAGAAGTGTGCAAAACACCTATTTTTTGTGTGTTTTCAGTTTTATATAGTGCAGACTTGTCAGGTATTGGAGTGCTTTACATAAGCATTGGTTTCACACAAGATCAAATTAATTTTGATTGTAGACATGGGGAGATTAAGTGATTTGACTAGAATCACAGAATGTTGAGCTGAAGCAGAAACTCCAACCTGGTTCCCCAGTTGCAAAGTCTGCAGCTCTGGAAGTAACACCACATCCTCTCCCCTAGGTGCAACATTTAATAAAGTGGTCAACTGGATAAAAAAACATAAAGACCCTCTCATATATGTAATTGCTAAAGGAAATACTCTAGGTATTACAGTTTTGATTACATCAAGATGACGTCAGGCGTTCCACACTTTTGTAATAAATATAGAATGTTAGCAATCTAGTTGTTCATTGGGATACTGTTGAGAGGCAGAGGCCAGGGGCACGGACTCTGAACATTGAAGGCAGGTAGGAGAGTGCAGAGGCAACAATTTGACCACACTGGGCAGGCAGGAAGGGCAGTGGTAGCACAACAGACTATGGAGGGCAGTGGAAAGGGGGGCAGGGGCAACAAACCAACAATACAGGACTGGCAAGAGAGGCTGTGGCAATATAATAGACCATTGTGGGCAGAAGGAAGAGGCTGTGGTAGTACAACCATACATGCCAACAGACCCGTTTCAAACAGGAAACGTCCAATGTTTTTAAGCTCAAATGTGCTTTATTTGATCTGTCTCCTGTCTACAATCTCCTCTTTTTCAAGGTAACTCAAAGGGGAAAATCAATACCCCAGGTTTTTTTCAAAATCTCCCTCTTACCATGTTTAAAATGTTTGCAAGTATGGTACATTGGATCATGGTAGGCAGGAGGAATTGGGGTAGGGACATGGACTCGGATAAAAGAGGACAGGGGGGACATGGAGAGGTGCACCAAACTGACCCTACAGGGCAGGCATCAGGGTTTGCAGCAGCACAATTCACCACACAGCGCATGCGGGACGGGAGTGCAGCACAACAATCCATAGAAAGCAATAGGGAGGGGTCAGGACCATGCACATGGACAACAGAGAACAGAGGGGAAAGAGGCAATGGTAGCTAGCTGACCATAATGGACAGACAGGAGAGAAAGCTGCAGCGTAACAGACCACAAAGGGCAGGAGGGACGGATCAGGGGCATTACAATGGAACAGACAAGCCAGGAGCGAGGGAATAGGGGTCTGCACATGGAAACAGAGGGCTGGGGGCAAGGGGGCAGGGCAGGAGCAGCAAGATGACCATGGAGGTCAGGCAGGATGGGCACTAGAAACAAGACACACCATGGAGAGCAACAATGAGACTATAGTGGCATACACACAGACCATGGAGGGAAGGTGGGAGGGGGTCAGGGGCAGCTAGCTGACCACACAGGGAAGGTGGGAGGGGCCATGGCAGCTCAGAAGACCATGCATGGCAAGCGGGAGGGTTAGTGGCAGCACAATTTTCTATGATGGGCAAGAAGGAGGGTGCAGGGGCATGCACAAAGGACCATGGAGGATAGAAGGGAGGGTCAGGACCTGGGAACAGACTAGAGAGTTCAGGGGAAGGGGCCTCACAACAGACCACGTGGGGCAGGCAGGAGGAGCAGTTGCAGCACAACAGACCAGGGAGGGCAGAAGGGTGTGGCAGTAAAATGGACCATGGAGGACAGGAGGAAGAGGATAGGGGTATGGCATGTGGACAGGCAGGGTGAAAGTGGCAGGGACAGGTTACAGTCATCTGACAATGCTAGGCAGGTGGGAGGGGAGTGGCAGCTCAACAGAACACTCAGAGTAGATAGGAGTGGCAGGTCCATGGAACATGATGGGCAAAAAGGATGGAGCAGGTGCATGCACAAAGACATTGGAGGGCAGGCGGAAGGAGAATAGGGGCAGCAAGCTAAGCACAGAGGCTAAGCAGGAGGTCAATTATGGGCCATAGAATTGGGCAATGGAGGGCAGGAGGAGTGGACTGGTACATTATGCTAAATGGAGGACACTGGCAGCACATCAGACCATGCATGGCAGGAGGGTGGAGGCTAGTGGATGGGGCAGCAAGCTAACTGTTCAGAGAAGGTGGGTATTAGGAACTTTATTGTTTTTCAATTCAATTCAAGATAGCTTTATTCGATTTCAGTATAAAAACCATAAAAGCAACATTAAAATACATACATATTAAAAATACTACATTAAGAAAAAAGTGTTACAGCTTTATATACGGCTTAGACAAGTTACTCAGCAAAAAAAACGGGCTCTGCCTTAGTTCATCGACAGTCTACACCTAATAGCAAATTTTAAAAACTTAGCTAAGGCATTAATAGTTATTTCATCTTGGAGTAAGAGCAGTTTCAGGAAAGCAGGCCTACACTGCCTGAATCCCCAGGACTTCAGTAGGGGCATCAAATATAGCCTTCTTCCCCATGAATAAAATTTACAAAATAGGACACAGTGTATTTGCGATTGTGTTGCAACATTATCACAGGGACACTTAATTAAATGTGAAGACCAATCATTTCTAGCTGGGAAAGTTATTAATCTAAAATAAGATCCAACTCTCAGACGGGCTAACAGCATCCTGTCATAACTGGGAAAATCGGGGGACAGGTACAACTGTAGACCAGGGGCCTGTAGCAGTGAATTATGTTGGAGTACTGATTTCTTGCTTATTTCATCACACCAGCGTCGATTTTCCAGGAAGTCAAGGCACCTTTGTTTGTAATCCTTCCTGGACATCGAGTTTAAAGAACCAGGGTTTTCAAAGAAGGCTGGGTGTCCCATCTTAATCATAAATTCTTTTATGTAAGCAATCCAGGGAATATCCATGCATCTTTCTAATTTAAGGCAGTCAATCAAAATAGATCTATTAAAGACAGTTTCCTCTTTAGTCCATATCTTGTGCCATAACAGTAAGGGGCTAACTTTAATCAAATCTGAAATGTATGGCAGGTCTAATTCTTTATGACAGATATATGTGGGGGACGAATTTGGGACCGCCAAGAGATAGCGCAGAAAAGAATTTTCTCTTACTTGGATCTCTTGACAGTCAGCAATGCCCCATAGGCCAGAACCATATATTGCGGTTGAAATGCATTTGGCATTATAAATGTCCATTAAAATGCGTACAGGCCTACCCCCCAATTTGTTGGAAAACTGTTTTACTGCTCCTAGTGCACGGGCGAAAGCAAGGTTTCTACTCCTAATCGCTGCTTTCCAGGAACCTTTTTCATTAAAAACAACCCCTAAATATGAGAAGGTACTTGTAAGAGCTATCTTGGACTTTTCGATAAAAACATTACAGGGGAGTTTTTTCTTCGAGGAGCAGCACATGGAAAAGGTTTTCCCAATATTTACTTTTAGTCCTCTAGTACTCATAAACAGTGTAAAACAAGTTAGAGCTTTTTGGAGGCCCAATTGGGTTCTCGCCATGATAACTGCGTCGTCCGCATATAGTAAAATGGGAACCGCCGTGCCATCAATTAAAGGATAATCTACATTTTGTGTGGTTAAAAATTCCGCCACACCATTTATGTATAAATTAAAAAGAAATGGTGCCAGGATACACCCCTGTCGGACTCCTTTGTTTATTGGGAACTTAGTAGAACATTCTCCTTTATTTCCAAATCGAACCTTTGCACCAGCCCCCCTGTATAATTCTTTGATGAAATTAAGGATGTTTGTATCAATACCCAAGCCTGTCAAGGTATCCCATAGTACCTCATGGTTCAGACAATCGAAAGCAGAACTTAAATCAATGAACGTCATAAAAAGATTACCTTTTTTTGCCGTCATGTATTTGCCGATAATTAGGGCCAGATTTAGTCCCTGTTCGATTGTACCTAGGCCTGTTTTGAAACCATATTGGAACTTGGAAAGGATAACCTTTTCCTCTGCCCAGGAATTTAATCTGTTTAAGATTACCCTGCCTGCCACTTTCATCAACGTGTCAAGTAAGGAAATAGGCCTATAGCATTTAGGGTCGTTTCGATCACCCTTTTTAAAAATAGGCACAACTATTGCTTCTTGCCAGGTCGATGGAAAGCCGATAGTATTAAAACTATTTAAAACATTGGTCAACAGAGGAGACCATAGGGATAATGTATTTTTATATATATCAATAGGGACTCCATCCGGGCCGGGAGCTTTATTTCTCGAGCTTTCTAATAGTGCCAATTCTACTTCCAAGACAGAGAACGAAATGCTAATAGGAAAAGAAGTGGAAGGGGCAGGGTCAGATGAAAGCTGATGATTGTGTGGTATAAAGACTGTGACGGGAAGAACATCTTCTTTATATAATTCAGTGAAATATTCCACCCAAGTTGGTCCGTCGATAGCAAGCTCTACCTTGTCTGTTTTTCTATCTACAAAAAAGGGAGCATTTACTGCTTTCCAGAAGGCAGTGCTATCTCTCAACTTGCTGGCCTTTGTTAAGGTCTCCCACGCAAGCTCTTTCAACTCCTGCTTCCGATTTTTCAGGCAGGTTCTATAAGCTAATCTCGCAGATCTGACTGCTGGCAAGTCTTTCGGTGTTTCCTTTAAGATCCGCTTTAAAAACGAATGTGCTTTAGTGCAGTCAGAATTAAACCATCCCTCAGTTTTTTCTCTCGTCCCTGTCCGAGATGTTCCTGTCAGTTTTTCACTGATGTATAGAGTAATCTGGTTAAAAGCATTTGCAATCATGTGCGGGTCGGGATTTTCCTCCAAACATGTCTTGATATTGTTGTAATGTTCCTTAATTAAATTTTGGAGAAAGTTTATAGGGTCTACTTTATTCCATTTTAATACATAGCCGTTTTGTCTCGCCAAAGAAAGGGCATGGTGATATAAATTTTCGGCTACGTTATTTCCCGATCTAATACACAGCTCAATGTCAAAAGTTGTGCTGATCGGATAATGGTCGCTCATCACAGTATCCAGTGTTGAGAAAGACCGTACAATATGGTGGTGAAAAGTAGAAATCAATATATAGTCTATTACAGACTGTAAACCACGCCCATTAAATGTAGGTTGAAGAGCAACCGGGGGCTTACAAAGTTCATTTGCGAACCCCATGTTCAAGTCAAAAATTAGGGCATTAAACAAGTTTCCCAAAGAGGTATGCTCAAAATGTGTGCATGGTTCGCCAGATAGGTTAACCATACCACAAATACCTGAGTCACTTAGGGGGCATAAGTGACAGTTAAGGTCGCCCAGCAGTATGATACACGTATCATTTTGTTCGTGATTAAGGCTAAGCGAACGTAAACAGTCAATTAGATCTTCCAAAATTTTTTGCTGTGATTCCTTTGGAATATTGTTATACAAATTCACCACAATAAAAGATCGTTTCCCGCCTGCCATTAGACTGAGAACCTGAAAACTATTGTGCCCCGATGTAATGTGTTGTTTAATGGATAAAATAGTTGTATTAGAGATATAGGTGCAGAGGCCCCCAGAACACCTGCCTCTCCGTGACTGAGTGGCGGGGGTGAAGTATGTTCGATAGCCTGAAATATGGGTCTCAGTTAGTTCCCAGCATTCCTGAAGACAGATAATATCATATTCCGCAATTAAATCGCGAAATATGGGGTCATTTACCTTACTTGCTAATCCCGCTATATTCCATGAGAGGAAAGACAGTTCCCCTCTTGGTTTTTCCCCTTGGGGTTTTAGATTTTGGGGGTAATCCAAAGAGGGTTCTATTTCACTCACGCACGGGTTATTTTCAAAGTCATTATTTAATAATGGGCTAGGTAATAGAGATACTATTTGGGTTATTAAAGGCTGATTGTCCCTTAACTCATCAGTTTCCACTAGGGAGGCAGATGTCCTGGGGTTGATATTAATGTGTGATTTGTCTGTACCGGGATAGTGGACGTTAGAGCCTCGGTTCTTCTGAGAAAGTCAATCCACCATCTCCAAACAATCAAATCTATTGAAAGTTGGTATGCCTTTCCAGGTATCCCTAGATGAACAATCTCTGATGGGCTGCCTTTCCCAACGCCTATTGACTATACCGCAATCCCGAGTGCCCACCCTAATCCAATTTTCGTTACTGCGAAAATGATGGTAAGGAGAAGTGGGTGGATAAAAGAAGGAAAGGCGTTTAGGTAAGATACCCTCGTTGCTTAAATTGGTGTCCCAAGAGCAAATATAGTCGACTGTGTCTGGGTTATCAAAATTAACCAAAACACAGTCGCCCGATATCGATTTACTTCCTGGGCCCACCCAGGGTACCCTACGGACCATTAAGATCTTGCTATGTCTATTGGATGGTAAGGGTCGGTTAATATTTAACCAGTGTTGAACTTTATTTTTTAATGATCCGGTTGTCTCTTCATATTCCTCCTTCAATTCAGGGACTCCGGTCAGTATTACCAGATATGGTGAGGCTTCTGGGGGTAAACTAATGCTTGGGTTTCCTAGATTTGCTCCCCAGGTAGAATGTTTGGCAGTATTGGACTCCTGTACCAAATTTGTGGGGGCGTTTTTTTTAATAGCCACATTTATTATATTATCTGTCATAGTGGATGTCGATTTAGTTACCTTTCTTTCAGGGACCAGTGACTTAAGAATCAGGGGAGTCGGTAAAGATGATTTTGGGCGAGTTAAACTTTCGCTTTCATTCTGTGATGTCACTGGGTTTGGCTGGAATTTTGAGGCTTTAGACAAATCCATTAACTGTCCCTCAATCCGTTTCAACCTGGTCTCTATGGGAGAAAGAAAGATTTTAAAAAGCTCCTTAATGTATTCGGCTAAATGGTGATCAGGTTCAAAAATATCATGGTTTATGTCAGTTACAAAAGAGGCCCCCCCATTATTCGGCTCCAAATTAACTACAGTTTCTATTGGACATTTTCTTATGGGTAGATCCTTAGACTGCTGTCCTTTGAGTGCTGCAGACCTGAGTGAGAGTTTACTCTCCCCTTTCTTCGCTATGGCAGTAGGTTTTTTTGATGTCTTGGACTTTTTTGTGGTATTATCCTTTATCTTGTTCCTAGGGTGTTTTGGTAATTTTGTCGTTTTTAAACCAGCTCGCTTACTAGCTTCTCGCGACTGCTCAATTATCGAATCCTGGGATGATAAATCAATACTCAATAACTCAGAAGCAAGGAGTGGAGATCTCTCTAATTGAGTTGGAGATAATGAATCCACCATTGATGGTGAAAGGTCCACGGTATTTGGGATGCTATGTAAATCTACCTGTATTACATTCGTGGTTACCTTATTGCTTTGTGGAACGGGAGTTTTAACTGTAGCAATGTGTCCCATAGACGAACGCCGTGCTAATAAAAGATCTTGTGAGACTCTCCGTTCCATAATTGCAATTCCTTGATCAATTACTGAGTTTGCTCTAACAATAAAATTATCTATGGGGCCAGTAATGTTTGATACATCCACATTTAACCTACTCTTGTTCCCTCTGGTATTCGCCATCTATAACAATGAATAAATATACAGCTATCAAAAGATAAGCACTTAGTCCTGGAAGTAAATTTTACCCGTAAATGTTACTGGTCAACTGGACATTAGACGTTAGAGGGGGGGCCCGGTCCGGTCTTGCTCGGTCTGGAACGGGCATGAACGGGCCCGCCCTTGGCACGGGCTTCGCCCGGCGCGCGTCCCGCGCGCGTCCCGCGCTGCGTCAGCGAGTTCCAGTTGTATAGTGCAGTTAGGCGGGCAAACAGGCGAGGGGGGAGTGTCCGGGAAGAGGCAGCAGCTGTTTGAAATCTTCACGCTGCAAGCGCCTCGCAGTCCCTCACACCCTTTCGAAGCGCCCAACAAAATCCATAAACAAAGGGTTCAAGAATCCTGGCACGAGCGGCTCCCGCGGAGCGGGGGCCGCGAGTCAGCTTTCAAAGACAAAGGGTTCAGGAATCCTGACACGAGCGGCACCCGAGAAGCGGGGGCCGCAAGTCAGCTTTTAAAGACAGGTAGGCGGGCAAACAGGCGAGGGGGGAGTGTCCGGGAAGAGGCAGCAGCTGTTTGAAATCTTCACGCTGCAAGCGCCTCGCAGTCCCTCACACCCTTTCGAAGCGCCCAACAAAATCCATAAACAAAGGGTTCAAGAATCCTGGCACGAGCGGCACCCGCGGAGCGGGGGCCGCGAGTCAGCTTTCAAAGACAAAGGGTTCAGGAATCCTGACACATTTTATTGTTTTTAAAATGTGTGTCTGTGCGAACTACTTAAAATATGAACAAGTATGCAGCATAATCTCACTTTTATTGAGGAAGAAGTGGACGTTTGTGACTGTGACTCTGGGCTCACTTGGCAGAAACACCCCCTCACCCTCCACCCCCTATCGCAAAATGTAATGCTCGTGAAAAGGGTAGGTGGACGCAGTGTTATATAGAACATAGTCCTGAGAGCACGATTGAAAATGAAAACTAGATATAGTATATGGTATAAACTATGCACCAAAAAGTGTGATATAAGATGAACCGGGGCGTGAAATATAATATGCAATACATTGTGCGCAATGACAGATTCATTGGAGAGCGCGAGATAGCACAGGCACTAGCGCGTGCTATGCGATATGCGCCTTGGAGTGTAATATGCACAGGGCAGTGTTGTGTAACCTAACTAGTCTCTAAAGTTGTAATATAAAATATGTGCTGGGGACTGTAACGTTGCATATGCACTGTGACAAAGATATGGATCCCAGATTGTAATATGTATGGCATAGCGCTGTGCGTTATACCATAGGCATCGAGGAAGGCACGTTAGATGGGGCAATATAACCCGTGCGAAGGTAAGTGTGGCATGACATATTCACGGGGTGGTGTTACAGTGCACATGGGCTAGAGAGTGTCATAGCATACGCACTAGCTGGTGGAATACAACACAGAGGTGTGAGGCACTCGGCGGGCACTGGTGGGTGTAACACAGCATTGGGCTCAGCCAGGAGCACGCTGTGTCTCTCAAGTGAGGTTCGTCTCCTTTCCAGAGAGTAAAATAAAAAGTATTACACATCTGGCGGTGGATGTGTGTTTTATTAACCGTGAGGGGGGTTTCTTGCATAGTTTGGTCGAATTTTTGTCGAATCCCCTTTGAATGGCCTGGTGTGCGTGTATATTAAATGTGCCCGTCAATAGCTACCCATGTTTGTTATAAATAAACGACAAGGGTGTCTACTTGGAGAGTACCCACCGGCGGGGGCGCCGGGATTAGGCACTGTAGGGCGTCAGACACGTCAGAGCTTCACTAGCGGTGTAAATATAATCCATGTGGATTCATTCTATGCATAGTCGCCTTTTAATGAATATCACGCAAATCGTCATGGTGATAGGTACATACGGTTTGTCCAGCATGTCCTAGGTGTTTCTATAAATATATATTTTTTTAAATAATAAAAAACAAAGGCCGGCCCCGGAGGATGGGGTCCCCGGGGCCATAAGTGGCCTGAGGAGGGGGGCAACGCAGCCCACTCCTAAAGAATAAAAAAAAAAAAGGCCATGACCCGGGGTTCAACAAAAAAAATTAGGGTGCAGGCCCTGGGGGATGGGGTCCCCAGGGCCAGTAAATTAGAAAAAGAAGGGGGGCCACACAGCCCTCCTTCTTAAAAAAATGAAATAAATAAAAGACCGGCATCACGCTGGAGGCCACGCCCCCTCCTTGCAACACTCTGCAAACGCACCCCCTGGCCAGTTGTAAGTTGGGGAATTAATTCCCCTTCAATTCTGAGGGTCCCTGAGGGCCAACTAGCCCACCAGGTGCTTCCAGTAAGCGCCACTGCTCTGCATTGCAGAGAGGTGGTGCAGGTCATGCCCCTTTTTACACCTCTCTGCAATGGCGCTTACTGGACGCAACTAGTGGGCTATTTTGCCCCTAGGGATCCTCAGGATTCAAGGGGACTTAATCTCCCAACTTAAAAAACGGCCACAGGGCATGTTTACACAGTAGGGAAGGGAGGGGACGGGGCCTGAGGTGACGTGTGCAAACATGCCCTATGGCGCGTTTTAAGTTGGGGAAATAATTCCCCTTCAATCCTGAGGGCCCCTGGGGGCTAACTAGCCCACCAGCTGCTTCCAGTAAGCGCCACTGAGCTGCGTTGCAGAGAGGTGGTCCAGGCCGTGCCACTTTTTACACCTCTCTGCAACACAGCTCTGTGGCGCTTACTGGAGGTACCTAGTGGGCTAGTTTGACCCTAGGGACCCTTAGGATTCAAGGGGACTTAATCTCTCAACTTAGAATGGCCACAGGGTGCGTTTACACAGTGGTGAAGGGAGGGGACGGGGCCTAAAGGTGACCTGTGCAAACACGCCCTGTGGCGCGTTTTAAGTTGGGGAAATAATTCCCTTTCAATCCCGAGGGACCCTGGGGGCCAACTAGCCCACGAGGTGCTTCCAGTAAGCGCCACTGCGCTGCATTGCAGAGAGATGGTCTAGGCCGTGCCCCTTTTTACATCTCTCTGCAACACAGCTCTGTGGCGCTTACTGGAGGTACCTAGTGGTCTAGTTGGACCCTAGGGACCCTCAGGATTCAAGGGGACTTAATCTCCCAACTTAAAATGGCCACAGGGTGTGTTTACACAGTGGGGAAGTGAGGGGACGGGGCCTGAGGTGACGTGTGCAAACACGCCCTGTGGCGCGTTTTAAGAGGTAGTTTTAATCCCCTGCTCTATTATATACTAGGGGCTTACTGAGGAGGTCATGCTGATCACAGGGGGACCCCAACGCATAGTGTTTCCTAGTGTATGTAGGTGTTTTCACTGTATTCTGAGTGTCTTTTAACATAGTACTGGCTCTAGGACTGGTTAGTCAGACTCAGTTACCA
Source organism: Triturus cristatus (assembly GCF_964204655.1). Lineage (NCBI taxonomy): Eukaryota > Metazoa > Chordata > Amphibia > Caudata > Salamandridae > Triturus > Triturus cristatus. The sequence continues at coordinate 1,070,468,310 of NC_140582.1, read as the reverse complement.
CCAGTATCCGTCTGAAAAAGTTGAGGGTACAGGATGATTTTGCAACAAGGCTTCTTTCTGCTCTTCTGTTTGTTCTTTCTGCACGTTATCCTTCTTCCTGCACTTTTCTTCGTCTTTGAGGACTTATGTTGCTTCTTTCTGCATTTCTTTTTTTTCTTTCTGTGCGTTTTTTCTTCTTTCTTCACATGTCCTATCTCTGTAGGCATAGTTAGAAATTAGCATTTAAAAAACCTTTGAAATTCACTGAAAAAACCATAGGTTTCAGGCACGTTATAGTTAGGAATTAGCATTTAAAAAACCTTAGAAATTCACTGAAAAAACCATAGGTTTCAGGGGCGTTATAGTTAGCTGGACTTTTCACTCGTACAAAACCATTGAAATTCCCCCGTTATAGTTAGTTCAGCTAACTATAACTCACGCGCCCGCAATGCACTGCTGATGACGTCACATATTACATCACTCATGAAATGGTCAGTGACATCACTCATGACATCACTGATGACATCTCAAATGACATCACTGATGACATCATCCTTGTGATAGAGTGGCAGACCTCCTCTCCCCCTAATATAACCTTTGATACACACATTCAAAAATAGAAACTAAAATTTTCAAAACAATGGACATACCAATATCAGTTACAACAACCTATTCAGTAATTCTAAGATCCACATACACATCCACTCATTCACCAACAGTCCTATACAGTCACTCATATATGTACTCACTCATCATATGTACTCATACACCTATACATCCTGTTACACAACGCCACTCATCCATAGAGTTACTCACACACATAGCCACTCATGCTAATAAAGAATCAAACATCCATTTAATTGCATATAAAGTTATACACACACCACCACACTTACTTCTACAGAAACTTACACATACTTAGTATTTTAAACAATCACTTATAGAAACACATACTTATTCATACAGGAACTCTTTCAATCTCTCACTCTCACATATACTCACTTATATACACCAATAGTCACATATACTAGTTTAAAACATATGTAGTTACTCATAAAGACACTTTTGAGACAGTCATTCACTCACTAACACACCCATGCACACACTCTTCCACCCATACAGTCCTGCACACATGCTGTCTTCAACACATACAAACAGTGAGTCACTCATTCATGCACCTATGCACTATGTAATACCCCCACCGAACCATACAGACACTCAGACACTTGATGAATACAGGCCCCAGCTAGGCCCGCAGGACACAAGGGTTCGCTCTCCTGCAATGGAATCTATAAGGAAGTTGGCACGGAAACTGCAAAGTACAAAGACAAAGTTTATTAACCCTTAAGGGTGGTCCTACAATCCATACAACACCCTTCAGTATTGCATAGAGTAGCACAAAGAACTTGCGTACACGGTCCCCTTTTATACACAACAGAGGGGCTCATAAGTGGGTGGATACAACATGAGGCAAGGAATGTTACCTTTTATGGACATTTTCGATACAAGATCAATATGTGGGCGGAGCTGACATACTCCTTGAGCCCGCGAAAACATGGTCAAGCAAGGACTAACTAATAACAGATGTGGTCAAGCCTGGGCATGCGCCAGGCGGACAAAGGAACTATTTATAAACTATTACTAGGCAGATTACAAGAGCAACTAACACGGAGATAGGACTCTTCTCGTGTTGAGCACGTGGAGACATGACAATACAAAATGGAGTCCAGACTTTAGTCAACATAACGAAAGAGACATGTTCTGAGGAAGGAGAATTCATGTCTTTAGTAAATGCTTAATCACATCGTGGTTTCAATTTACAACAGACGACCCTTTCAGCATTTACTGAAGACATCCGGTTTGTTAGGATAATCATCGTATATGTCAATTGTCATCATTTCTTCTACTTCTTTAGCTAAACGTTTCTGATAAGTGACATTGGCAATAGCTTTCTTATCGGGAATACAGAATGATACACATAAGGAACAGAACAAGGGACCACATTGGACACAGATGCAACAAGAAAACAGAACTGCTACAATTATACAGAGACCAGTTAAAACCTTCCAACCCCAAGCAGTGATCAATGCCCAGAACCATCCAGAAAAGGACCAAGTGCCGTTTTCTGTATGGATTTCAGCTGCAATTTTATGCAACCTGTTGATAGCATTATAGACTGACGGCGTGTGATCAGGGATAAACACACAGCAACTACTTCCGATAATTTTACAAGCCCCACCTCGGTCAGCTAACATAACATCTAACACCATACGATTCTGCAATGCAACAATTCTAGTAATCTGCAATTCTTCCGTAAGATTCCCAAGAGCAGCAGCGGTTTGGTTTGTCACAGCCTCTACCACTCTTGTTAACCTTCGAACTTTCCTACTATTTAGGGCAGCTCCAACGAAGAAAAACAATCCTAAATTAAAATCAATATACTGCTGCAGACTGGTGTCAGTCTGATCCACCTCATCAATTGATAGAGTACGTTTATACCTATTTACAGTCACATTATTTAACAACTTCAAATCCTTATGATAGGATGCAGGTGCCAAAAATACAGGAGGCAATAGAAATGCTACATAACATACTCCAGACCAACCGGCTGGCAAACGGTAATAACCTTTATTTCCACATACGAAGTATGTATTATGGGATGCTAAGAAAGTACTGTTATTCAACCCGTCGATGTTTAATATGGTAATGCAATCACTAACACCAACAGGAATATAACCCACACTCTGGACACACAGGTCCGCTTGAGCTTGTGCCACTTGAATCACAAATCTGTCTTTTCCCACAGTGTCTCTGGTGTTCGTGAAGATATAAGGAATCGATTCATTGTCTGGTCGATACTCTTCCCATTCCCAAATTGTCCCATTCGCTTGCGGATATCCATCTTTATCCTGATGACATTCTTTATTGAGTCTGAAGAGTAATCGTCCCACTGTGGGTTTCCGAGTGGCAAAAAGCAAAGTGTACCATGCTCTACAAGAGCCATTATGAGAGAAAGGAAGAGGTATGAATGGCGTTCCTCCTTTCTTCTGATGAGCTGGCATCATACCACATATCCAACAGTTCGTAGCATTCGTGGCAACGTGGGTATGATGCAACATCTGGATGAAAGTGTTATTCAAATAAGACTGACGATGCTTCAATTCTTGATACGGAAGGGTATAGAAGTAGTGCTCCTCAGGCACTGGAGTGGTCAACACAAGTAACTCTCGAGCAGGAGTCACATCCTCCACAAACCATGTGGTTATCCCAACAATAGCTACTGTGAGCATAAAACCTGTTGCACAAAGGATCTTCTTTTTCTCCATGTCAGAATAAAGAATCAATATCTTCCTGAAACTAAAAGGTTTGTCAGAACTCTTCCCCTTAGGCAGCGGTCGATTTCTTCACCAACGGGCCAAGACGGGTGTCGCTACACTAATGCAGGGCTGATCCCCCCCCCTTGCCTCATTGGCTCTCCGTTTCACTAACCCAAGGGCCGTTCTGACAACATGTCCCGATACTGAAGGATTCACTTCCTTGGCCTGAGATGATATCGCTTTCCTCCAGGAGTCGCGTGATCCGGAAAGAGCTCCTCAGCGTCGTTCGGTTCCACAGCACGGCCTTTCTCTGTGGTCAGAATCTCTCGTTGATCGGTCAATACAGCAGGCTCCACCAATCCGGGCGGTACTTTGCGGCAGTGCAGGGAATGGATCCAATTCTTTCTGTTGGAAACTCGCACAGCCGTCCTCGTTGCAAGTAGGACCTGCTCAGGACCAACCCATCTCGGCTCCAAGCTGTTCGTCCTGTCAAAGATTTTTATCATGACATAGTCGCCAGGCCGGAGACTATGTCCTTCACCGGTGGACCGATCAGGGAGCGCCTCCCGGACCTGTTGATGAATAGAAACCAAGTTATCCGTTAACTGTGCCAGATAATCATTCATCATTACGCAAGGTACATCATACACAGTCTTAGGTTTTGGTGGACCCCAAATATTCATTGGGCGTCCAATGACAATCTCGTACGGTGTAAGACCGGTTCGAGAGTGCGGTACCGATCTGATTGACAATAACGCCAGCGGTAAAGCATCTGGCCAAGTCAAAGATGTCGAAGCTTGGATTTTAGCGATCTTGAGCTTCAGTGTACCATTATACTTCTCGACTAGTCCTGCAGATTGAGGGTGAAACACTGCGTGGAACTTCTGGGTGATGCCCAGACCCTTCAAAACATACTTTATAACATCCGCTATAAAGTGGGGTCCGTTATCACTCCACAGAAGTCTACAAACGCCATATCGAGGGAAGAACTCCTTCAACAGCATCTTGGCGGTAGTCATTGCAGTATTGTCTTTCGTAGGGTATGCCTCAACCCATTTGCTAAAGGCACAAACCACTACTAGAACATACTTCAAATTGTTACAACGCTCAAGCTGGATGTAATCCATCTGCAAAACCTCAAAGGGTGCAGTAGGTGTTACAAATCCTCCTGCTGGAGTTCGAGTACCCTTTCCTGGGTTGTACCTCAGGCAGATCATACAGGTCTGCACCACCCTCTTTGCCGTGCTAGCAATCTCTGGATGCTCCCAGACTTGGGTGAGCAATTTTACAATTGCGGAAGCTCCAACATGTGCTAGCCCATGTGCCATCTGAACCATAGGTTGTACAAAAGCCGTGGGTAACTTCCATCTATCCATCTGCTTATTTCTCCAGCAACCCTTATCATCCAATTCTCCCTCACTGGACCATTGCTCCCGTTCTTTATCGGAAGCTGTTCTCTGTATTTCTCGCACTTCTTCCTTCGCATCGTGCCATCGTTCTACCTGCGACTTCACTACATACATGGCAGTAGCACCGGGCTGCATCGCAGTCTCCCGTGCTACCCGGTCTGCCAACGCATTCCCTTCTCCAACTTTATCGACTACTCTCCTATGGGCGCTACATTTAACGATGGCAATTTTCTTCGGATATGTCAATGCAGTTAAAAGATTATGAACTAACTCCCCATGCATTATTTGTACTCCATGTGACGTTAAAAACCCTCTCTCCTTCCAGAGCAGGCCGAAATCGTGCGCTACTCCGAAGGCATACCGGCTATCTGTATAAACATTCACACACAATCCTGTACTGAGCTCACATGCTCGTGTTAATGCTATCAGTTCCGCTGCTTGAGCTGATTTCTGTGGTATGCGTGCTGTCTCCACTATTGTTCGCAATGTGGTAATTGCATACGCTGCTGAAGTCGTACCATCTGGTAGCTTCAGGCATGACCCGTCCACCCACAGTTCTCCATCTACATCTGGAAAGGGCGTATCCTGGAGATCAATACGACCCTTTGTTTGTTCCTCAGTCACAAGAATACAATCATGTGCTTTCCGTGCTTCAGACTGAGTCTCGGGGTATGGCAACAATGTGGCCGGATTTAACGTTACGCACCTCTTTAACGTAATATGAGGAGCCAAAAGCGTCAGCTCATATCCCGTTAAACGGGCACTGGTCAAATGCTGCGTCTTTGTCTGATTAAGCAGGGCATCAACAGCATGGGGGACTAATACCAACAGTTTGTGAGATAACACAATTCCCTCGCTTTGGCGTATTGACACAGCTGTCGCCGCAACCGAGCGAAAACAACCAGGCAATGCTCGGGCAACAGGATCAAGTACAGCCGAAAAATATGCACAAGGGCGCTGCTTGTCGCCGTGCATCTGCACTAAAACTGATAATGCACATCCATCTTTCTCATGCACATACAGCGAAAAAGGTTTGGTATAATCAGGAGTCCCTAACACTGGTGCTGAACAGAGGGCCTGTCGCAATTTCTGGAAGGCAGTGTCACACTCATTCGTCCAAGGAAGCGGAATAGGTGTGTCTTTTGTCAAAAGGGCTAACAATGGCTTAGCTATGTGTGAAAACCCTAGTATCCATTGCCTACAAAACGAAACAAGACCCAAAAATGCACGCACGTCCTTCTGCGTGGACGGCGTCGGCGTGTCCAGAATTACTTGGACACGATCTGGTGTGAGTGCACGCCCCTCCTTAGACAAAAGGTGACCCAGATAAGTCACCTTTGGTCTACAGAACTGTAACTTTTTCCGAGATACTTTGTGATTGTGGGATGCCAAAAAGGAAAGCAAAGACAACGTACTCGTTTCACACAACTCCGGAGTGTCAGCCGCCAGCAAGATGTCATCGACATATTGAATGAGGGCGACACCCTCGGGCAGAACAAAGGAGTCCAATTGTCTTTTCAAAGCTTGACTGTAAATGCTAGGGCTTTCCGTGTAGCCCTGAGGGATTCTACAAAATCGGTAAGACCTATTATTTAAAGTGAAACCAAAAAGGTATCGACTATCGGGATGAATAGGAATTGAAAAGAAGGCATTTTTCAAATCAATAACTGAAAACGTGGTCGCCGTAGGCGGGACCAAAGTAAGCAACGTCGTGATATCAGAGACCACTGGGTACTGAGGTATCACGATCTTATTCACTTCTCTCAAGTCAATTATAAACCGATAGACTTTAGCATCCGTATCCTTTTTCAAAATGGGTAGAATCGGGCTATTACAGACGTTATAGGGAACTTCCTCCACTACTCCCACCTTAATCAAATCCTGCACAATCTGTATAAGAGCCTCTTCCCCCTCCTGCGAAATACGATACTGTGGAAGGCGTGGTAACACCGCCCCCTCCTGGACACTAATGTGAACCGGCGGAATCACCATCTGTCCCACATCAGTATCCGAAGTGGCCCACAAAGCACAAGGGAGGGTAGCTAACACAGCATCTTCTGCAACCACACACATCCGTTCAGACCGGGGGTAATTGTCATTTAAGATCACCCGCACTCCAGCAGGGGAGCAGCGGATCGTAGCTCTAAAATGCTTTAACATATCAAGGCCCATAATGTTGTCCAGCGTGTTCGGGGCAAGCAGAAACAAACAGGGTGCAGAAAAAGAATCAACCTGAAATGTGAGGGGCCGCGAAAGAGGGCTTCGGGAGAGTGTACCATCAAACCCTACCGATGTAACCATTAAGCCAGATGGGGGAGCCCTCGGAACCAATTGTTTAGACAGCGCACTACGAGTCGCTCCTGTATCCACTAGGAACTGATCAGTAGAACCCAAAACCTCAGCTGATACGTAAGGACCCTTCTGATCAACCGGCACCTCAACTGATTCTAACCCCCATCCAACGCATTCCTATGCATGCTGAGAATCATGGTACCCAGAACGGTCAATCCCCGACACTTGATACTGGTTTTGTCGATCGAAAACATTAGGCCTATCTCGTTGCTGCCCGGCAGGGTCAAAACGAGCGTGATCGTTAGAATTCCCTCTAGAATTCGAGAAACCCTCTCTACCTCTCGGGCCACCCTGATTGTGTCCCTGACGCGAAGCATGCAACGCCGGGCAATCTCTGGCCCAGTGTCCCGATTGCTTACAATACGCACATTGATTCCTGTTCAAATCAGATCGGCCCGAGGGAGGACCATAAAATCCTCCCCTACCTCTATTGACACCCCGTCGGGGCGGACCATATACTTGCGCTAACATCACCTTCGTTTTTAAATCCTTCGATTTCTTCTCCTCCTGCCCCTTCGCTTCTTGCTCCTGTCGCTCATAGTACTGAGCTATAGTCAGGAGGGCTGTCGGGGTCGCAGTGGACCAAGAACTTTCACTCGCTTTGAGGCGGGCTGCGATCGCCGGTAGTAAATTCGCCACATATTTATCAGCAAAGAGGTGTCGACCCGTATCATCCGTAAGTGACTGACCACTAAAATCATGAAACGTCTCCTCAAAGCGCGTAAAGAAATCTGCAACTGATTCATCAACTTTCTGCTTACACGAGGCTAGCATATTCCAGTCAATCTTTTTAGGGGGAATGATTGTCTTCAACTTAGTCAGAATAGCAGCAGGGAGATCTAAGATAAGCTGAGGTGGTTTCTGCGCGGGCTTCCTCTCCCTATCCTCATCCTCAAGCTCAGACCACCGAGCCTTAAAAGCGGCAACATCGTCCACCTTCCGCACAGATCGCCACATATCTGGTGGTAAAATAAGCCCAAAGAACAAATCTATATCTGCTAAGGTCATAGTACAAGAATTCAAGGCCCCCTCGACTTCTTCGTAAAAGGCCGCTGGATTCTTGCGGGGATCAGGCAACGCATTCTTTAACGCCATGACGTCAGCCCTGTGCCAGGGAGTATAAACCCAATTATACACAAAATATCCCTTAGTATCGGCGGAGGTAATATCCGAGCTAGTCCCCGCTCCTTTAGGAGGAACATACAAAGGCGCCGCCTCTCGCATTGGTTTAGCATGCACTAGGTCGCTCTTATCTGACTGAGAGGTGGATGAATGGCCATCTCCGGTATGCGAATCCGACTGCTTCTCCTCCTCAGCTTGTTGGCGTGCTTCCTCTTTAAGGTCCCTCACCGCGTCCCGCAACGCAAACAGTCGCCGAACCGCATCAGGCGCCTTAGAGGGAGAGAAAACACCATTACGCAATGCTTTAGCATCTAATGCCACATCGTCAGGCTCAAAGACACTGGAATATTTCCGGAAAGCAGCAATCACTTCCTCAGAAAAGTGGCCCAAAAAATACAACTTCTCTCTATCCTGCCACAACTCCCAGGAATTCAACAACTCAGCAAGGGATAACTTGCCCTTAAGTGCACGATAGGAAACTTGCCGAAGCTCACCCATTCGCTCAGTCGATAACATGGACCGCGTGTCTACCTTACCCGAACCCGATCCAGAATCTTGTGGCCTCGGGGCAGACGCGCCGACATAAGGAGGCGGAGAACGATCTAATAAATAAAAATCATCGTCATGATTATTAAGTGACTGACGAACAGCATATTGACCCGAGACTTGCAACCTACGCTCTTTCTCTTGCCTCTCCGTCTGTTCTCTTTCCTCCCGACGCTTCGCTTCCTGCGCTCTCACATGATCATTCTTCCGTTGCTCTTTATCAAACAGCGCTTTCTCACGTTTCTCTCGCTCACGCACTTCCTTCACCCATAATCGCACACATTCAAACATGTCTTGACGAGCACGCCGCTTACACATACACTGTTCCACATACTCAATCTTACGCATATCAAACGACCCATACAACGGCCACCGTAACTCAGGATCCTTTCTGGTATATTTCCTCCATACTGTGCTGTACATTATGGAGGAAAGACCATGCTTCACATACATATCCCTATTAGGAGTCCCCTCAGGGGGGGCTGGAGCAGATTCCTCGAGATTTAACCGGTTTCCAAAGCAGCAGCACCACTTACGGAGTGCGCTACAAGCAGGCATGCTCAAAAATAATGCAAAATATGCAGTATTATCAAAAATGGCACTTAAACGTTGTGCCGTTCAAAGTTACACAGTTCCGGAGAAATATCTCCACATTACCTGCCTATATGTGTTGCAACGCATATATTCTCACAATAATCAATACAAGATATGACCGGTCATCACAAATCAAACTCAAATAGCCAAACCAGGCTTCAAAAACTCAGAGCAAGTACCGTACAACGGTTCTTACCAATCAAGAGTCCAGATTCCAACTGCCAAGCTCCAAAATTCGCCCAAACGGCTGTCACGGCAGAACCGACAGAAGAGGTCTCAGTCGAGGACCGGCGTCACCCAGATGGTCAGGTCGGAAGGGAAGGAAGAAAAACCTCGGGATGCCAGGACTAAAGTGCCTCTGGCAGTGATCACATCCCCGGCCAAATTCCTCACCTTCGTCGCGACCAATCCTTCGAGTATCCGAGTCGCCGATGAGCCCCACGTGACGGGCGCCAATTGATGAATACAGGCCCCAGCTAGGCCCGCAGGACACAAGGGTTCGCTCTCCTGCAATGGAATCTATAAGGAAGTTGGCACGGAAACTGCAAAGTACAAAGACAAAGTTTATTAACCCTTAAGGGTGGTCCTACAATCCATACAACACCCTTCAGTATTGCACAGAGTAGCACAAAGAACTTGCGTACACGGTCCCCTTTTATACACAACAGAGGGGCTCATAAGTGGGTGGATACAACATGAGGCAAGGAATGTTACCTTTTATGGACATTTTCGATACAAGATCAATATGTGGGCGGAGCTGACATACTCCTTGAGCCCTGGAAAACATGGTCAAGCAAGGACTAACTAATAACAGATGTGGTCAAGCCTGGGCATGCGCCAGGCGGACAAAGGAACTATTTATAAACTGTTACTAGGCAGATTACAAGAGCAACTAACACGGAGATAGGACTCTTCTCGTGTTGAGCACGTGGAGACATGACAATACAAAATGGAGTCCAGACTTTAGTCAACATAACGAAAGAGACATGTTCTGAGGAAGGAGAATTCATGTCTTTAGTAAATGCTTAATCACATCGTGGTTTCAATTTACAACACACTCATACTGATACTCAAAAAACCAACTAATAACCTATATAGACACTCATGTAGATACTCACCAACCCATACAGCCACTTATACACAAAGTGAGAGACTGATACAGATATTTATATATTTAAACATTACTCACTAAGCCATGTATTCACTAAGATACACTTAATCAGTCAGTTATACAATCAATTTTTCAAAAACAAATCATCCATTTAGACACTTATATACCCATTTATTCTTCCATCGACCTTGAGATATACATATATAAAACATATGTAATTTTCAGAAAAACACACATTCACTGGATGATGTCATCAGTGATGTCATTTGAGATGTCATCAGTGATGTCATGAGTGATGTCACTGACCATGTCATGAGTGATGTAATATGTGACGTCATCAGCAGTGCATTGCGGGCGCGCGAGTTATAGTTAGCTGAACTAACTATAACGGGGGAATTTCAATGGGTTTGTACGAGTGAAAAGTCCAGCTAACTATAACGCCCCTAAAACCTATGGTTTTTTCAGTGAATATATATGCATATATATATGTATGTATAAAAATGTATATATAATATACATATATATGTATATATATTTTGTTTTTATTGTCTTTTTCAAATCAAGTTACAGGCATAATAACATAAGTGCAATGTCAGTATCTCTTATAGCACATGGGAAAAACAATACATATCACAGTTATACATACCATTTACATACACGGATGCTAGTTCCATAGCTCGTCAGACAGAAAACGTATAGTGTATATCCGGGTTACTCATTTAGCTGTAATAATCACCTGGGCGCAAGTGCTTTCCTCATGTTAATACATTTTGTGAGCTCTATATCCTAAATGTGTAGTGAGATTTAAGTCTGACTCTTGGTGGGACACGGTTATCCCATGACAGGGAATGTTCCTTCATTCCTTCCCGCCGGGTGTGTCATCTTACCTAGCAATCATGTCAGGATGGGTAATAAGGCAGGTGTGCAGGCGTGTTATGTTCCATATGGGTACCCCAATAGAGGCTCACTTAGCCACCTAACCTTTCACCTATATTCTCCCCTACAATTACACTACATAACGGTTCTTAGTACAGACCTTTTACCTAGTTACAGTAATTTCCATAGATGACATGGGGTTTTCTCCGAAAAGCTTAAGCCTCATTCATTATGCATGAGGATTCTTGGAATCACAGCAGGCCTACCATCTCCTGCATAATAACTATGTATAAGGGTCATTCCTTCCGTCATCCTAGTCCGACATGACACAGCAAGGTATGTCCCCAGGGGATACCACTTTGGGTATATATACACCGTATCTTGCTGAAGTAGTCAGAGGAAAAAAGGACTTCCATGCTGGCACACTGACGTGAGAAGCTGAGGCTCCTGCATGCAGACACTCCAGCTCACAGTGGTCTGACATCCCTTGCGGGGTGTCCTTGTCGAGACCAAGACGGGGTACCACAGTGTCTCACTTCAGGTAATGGGGTTGACTTCATCCTAGTAGGATCATTGGCTTTTCACCTACATATATGCTAGGTACATCTAGTTAGGGTGCATCGTAGGAGTACGCATTTACTACTGTCATGTATTTTATATACTTTCCTGCATTCATTGTTTTAGCACAATGGTAAAAATGCACCATCCTTTTTCTCTGTTAGTGCTTACAATCATTTATATCTGTTACTGTCTAGTGGTTGTTTTAGCACACCTTTTTTACACTAGAATGACGCTGGTTCAACAAATGCCTATTGAAAGACGTCCCCACTGTTTATTCTGTGTACCTCTCCGAGACAAAATGAACACGGGTGACTGAGCAAAAAGTAGTACACTGTTTCCACGATCCCTGATGGGACAGGGTTGTCATGTTCGATAGTTGCCAAGAACTATTCTCTCCTTGGTAAGAGGAGTTTCTAGTGGCATTCTGAGCTAGCTGGTATAGAGGCTAACATACCCGGTAGGGGTGTCTAGAATCAGTCTGACACCAATCCTTTAGTGTATGTTGTCTAAATGTGCAGATCCTATATAGGTTTATAGGAACTACACGAAAGGGGGTCCCAAATGTCTATTAGCCTAGAGGTTATGGGGAGAATCTCCGCATAAATCAGTGTTTGTTCTTGCCAAAATAGGAGGTCTTGTAGCCACTCTTTAAATTTGTGTGCCCGCCCCCTGCTCCCTATACACGGCACTCAGCGTTTGGCCAACAACAACCCCAACACAACGTATCATCTGTATGCAGGGGGGACCTCTTTTGTGTATCCTAAAAGCGCGATAATGGGCAATGCTGTCAATGGGTCAGAGTCATCTGTCCCAGGGCCTTATAAATACGATTCCAGTAATTTATGATGGGGGCACATTCCCAAGCGACATGTAGAAAGCCTGCCTTCTCTTGCCAGCACCGGTCACAGGCTTCATTGTCCCAGAGCTGAATTCCATGCATTTTAACTGGCCTGTAGTATAGTCTATGAAGGTATTTAAAGTGTATGATGCTGGCCGACACGCAACCGGTCTGCTGACAGGAATAGCCCATTGTTTATCGCTAAGGGGTTCACCTAGCTCTTCATGTAGCCGAGATCCCATCCTGTCTCCGCATGTTGCAGTTTGCGTGTTGTGGTAGATGAGGGACACCACATGTGTAGGGCTGGTACTCTGTAATAGTTGATGTAACGGAAGCAGTGTAGGTGGTTCGTTGGGAAATTCAGGAGTGGCTGCCCTTACACTTTGCATAACCTAACATACATAAACAGGTCCATCAGTGTGGGGCCAATGTTCTGAAAGAATTGTTCCTTCGTGCGGAAGAACCCTCCTATATATAAACCTACCCATGTCACAATTTTAACCTTGTTTAGTAATTAGCAACACCTTTATTCCTGGGTCACTTCCAGGTCAGAATGGAGCCAGTTGGAGTAGGGGCGAATACATAATTAATATATCTAACCTCTTCGCTATTTTCTGCCATGCTGTCACAGTGCATGCCACTGTAGTAGGGTCAGGATCTCTCTCCCGGGTGCGCGTTCTTATGAATCTAGACAATGGTGTTGTCTCCATATAGCATTGTTCTACCGCTAGCAGTGGCACGTATGGGGGAGGTGTAAACCATTATGTGCTTGCGCGCTGAGGTATTATAGTTCGAAGTCAGGTGCTTCGAATCTGCCCTGCGTGAAGAGTATGGTTAATGTCCCCCCATTCAATCTGGAATGGGGGGAAAGCCTTTTATTTTTTGCATTTCAAAGTCTTAAAGAAAATGTGGCATGGATCAAAGGGTATGTTGATAAATAAATAGAGTTGTTTATGAAGATTAGCCATTTTCATCAGGGATATCCTCCCTGCTAGGGACAGGGGCAAGGCAATCCATCTGGTAATTGACTTAAGTGTTCTAGCGTCTGCCTGTAATAAGCCCGGAGTAATCCCCCCTTATCTCTAGAGAAAGTTATCCCCAAGTATTTTACTTTGTCAGCGCACCATACAATGGGGTAATCTAGTGTGTAAGCTGGGCAGTGGCAGTAAGCCGAAATAACTGGAATTTCTCCCAATTGATTTTGACTCCGGATAGTTTGCCAAAGGCTATGAATACCCTTAGTATGGGGTTAAGGTTAACCTGTGGTTCCCGAACATATAATGTGACGTCATCTGCCTATAATGATATCAGGATGTGTCTGGTAGGGTATTGAAGGGCCCATTCCTGATGGTGTTGGCAGGGCTTGGCTGCCAGCGACTCGATGGCTAACTCAAATAACAGGGGGGAAAGTGGGCACCTCTGTCTTGTGCCCCTCGTTATAGGGAAGGGGGCCGAGCTCACCCCATTTACCAATACTCTTGCTTGCTTGGTTGTTGGTATAACAATTGTATCCAAGACAAAAGGCCTCGTGGTACTCCCATCCTCTGGAGTATCCCAAAGAGATGGTCCCACTCCACTGAATCAAATGCCTTGGATGCATCCAAGAACACTGCGACTGCCGCTAGCTCTGGAAAAATATGTCTTGCATTATCGTAAACAGAGTTTAAAGTTTATGCAAGGTGGCTCTCCTAGTCTGCCCAAGGCAACTTGTTCTAGATATTGTGACAGTGTGATTAGGTGTTGCCTCTTTGTGGTGTGACGTGGGGAGTAATACGTCACAAATGTTTGGAGAATATCAGGCATATCTCTGTCTCTCTCCATGGCGTCTGGATTTCCATCATGTAATTGGAGAAGCGAGGGGTACGGATATTGTCAGCCAGTGTCTTACCCACCTTTCCCGCTCCCCATATGTGCGGTCCTTAAAATATTTGCCATGAAATAGATATTCCCGGTCTGCTGTGTCTTGGTATTCAGATATTTTGTCCCTAAGCGCGATCTGTTCTGCTGCGGTCTGGCAGCGGCTGAGTTCCTGCTCCATTATTATAATTTCTACTTCTAAATGATTAAGCATTGACCACAGGTCTCTCAACACTCTACCACCCTTGGCAATACAAATCCCTCTTATGATGGCTTTAAAAGCCTCCCATAACTTTGTTGTATGATCGACTGTGTCAATATTGCGTTGAAAGTATTTGTGTATTTCTCGATCTGTTTCGGCTCAGAATGCTGTGTCTAGAAACACTGTTGGATTTAGGCACCAGGCCATGTGGGGGATGCATTTGACCGGCGGAGTGAGTCCCATCTCCACCGGGGAGTGATCTGAGTAGGTGCGTGCAAGGTGCTTGACCCATGTAAGCCACGGACCCAGCCCCCTAGAAACCACCCAGTAATCTAATCTATACCATGTAGCGTACGGCGTGGCAAAGTGAGTACCCTCCCTCTGTCCTGGGTGTAGATGCTGCCAAGTGTCTAATAGGCAGTTCTCAGTAAAAATATCTTGTACCTGCCGTTGGGTTTGGGTGTAGTGATGCGGCTGGGGATGTGATCTATCCAGCGCCGGCGCAAGCGTCATGTTAATGTGTCCCCATCAAATCACATAGGTGGAGCCAATGGCCATTATCTTGCCCATAAAATAGCAAAAAACAATGGGTTGTCAGTGTTGGGTCCATAGCAACTTACCAGTGTAACAGACTCAGAAACCAGTTTGCCCCACATACTAGCGGCCCTGTAGATCTTGCAGTGTTTACCAGAATTGCTATGCTTCTAGAATATGTGGAATAAGATGCAAAGCATCTATGCTCTGCTCACTGAGTGGCGAACCTTTGAGGTCCTTTGGAATTGAGGTGGGTTTACTGTAGCATTGCTATGTGGGTATCATGCTTGTCTAGGTAGACCAGGATTTGTCTGCCTTTACGTGGGTTCCACAGTCCCTATACATTCCAGGTCATAAAGCAGAGCTCAAATTTTTTGGGGGGTTCTGTCATTCAAGCGATAATGGTTAGCAGGCTATTGGTTTGTGGAGGCTGAAAGCCAACCTCTTGCGTGCTTGTCCTAGTGATTGCAATGCATTTCTTCCTATATTGTGTGCTTTTAAAATTATTGATGCTGCTGGAATTAATGTGTGTAAAGTGTATTTTAAAACTGTCTTTTATTGAATTGTCACTGAATCCTTCTGCCTGCTCACCCCACTGACCGCATTGCCTGCATTTAAAAATTAATAACACCACTCACCATTTGGGTGTTTGCTTCGTTTGCTCCCCTTCACGATCTCGATCCCGATCGCCATTTTGGGAGTAGGGCTGAGACGCCCAAGACGTTCCGGGGCTGCGCTCTAGTTGAAACGAGCACTGCCTGGCAAACAGTATTTAGGGGCCAGTTGGTCTGCAGGCGGTCAATAGACTGACCGCTGCGCGAACGCTACGCTGTGCTTTTAAAATTATTGATGCTGCTGGAATTAATGTGTGTAAAGTGTATTTTAAAACTGTCTTTTATTGAATTGTCACTGAATCCTTCTGCCTGCTCACCCCACTGACCGCATTGCCTGCATTTAAAAATTAATAACACCACTCACCATTTGGGTGTTTGCTTCGTTTGCTCCCCTTCACGATCTCGATCGCCATTTTGGGAGTAGGGCTGAGACGCCCAAGACGTTCCGGGGCTGCGCTCTAGTTGATACGAGCACCGCCTACCACACGCTACTTAACGGCCATTATGGTCGCGCGCAGCGCACGCGCGCAGCGTCGCGCCGGAGGTGCGCCAGAGGTAAGCCCGTTTGCGCCCGTTCGCGCACGGAACGCGACGGACGCGGGAACCGCTGCCCCTGTGCCCATGGGTGTGGTAAGCTATTCCCGTGAGGAACTCCTAAGTCTACAACCCAGCACTACGACTTTACCCTCACCTGGGCTACACAACATTAGTAGATGCCCAGAAACATTGTCATGTGGTCTACTAAATGTCAGATCACTGTGCAAACACCATGAGGAAATTGTGCTTCTCATTGAGTCAGAACATATTGACATACTCTTTATGACTGAGACATGGACCAGAGCTGACAGCTCAGTGGATCTGGGCCTAGCCTGCCCTTCAGGATATAAAATTAAACATAAACCCCGGGTGGGAGCCAGGGGAGGTGGAGTTGGCATTATCTTCAGAGACACTTTATGTCTCTCTCAGATTGATGTCAAGGCCATCTCGGGGCATGAACTACTGGGTTTTTCCCTAAACAGTCCAGGAGGAGCTTTATATTCTGGATTGCTGTGCTATAGACCCCCGGCTGGCTCCTTATCAGAGGTAACAGAGCTCATCGACCTGATCTATGACCTATCCAACTCCCATACCAGACTCTTGGTATTGGGAGACTTCAACCTATGGCCAGATGGTCCAATGGATTCTGCTTTTAAGGATTTGGAGCAGGCCTGTAGTAATGTACAGCTGAAACAGCTAGTTACCCTGCCAACTCACTCAAAAGGTCATACTTTAGATATGATTTTTGCAGATACAGAAAATGTAGCTCTTTGGAAAATCCTATCCCAATGCTGGACAGATCACGCATCGGTCCACTTTACCCTTTCTCTTTCGGCCGACTCCATGAAGAAAGGTAGCCTAGGCACTACTAGGGTGGGTAGACAATGGTCCAAGCTTGTGAAGCAGTCCCCCCTGCCGGCCTTGCTGCAGTTGGGCTTCTCGTTAGGAGACAACGTGGACGCTAGCTATGAGATGCTTAGCCAGCAAATTGTGGCTTCACTAGACTCACTAGCTCCTTTTCGCAAAATCAGAGACAGACCCACTCGTGCAATGCCTTGGTTCTCAGAGGAACTGCTCCAATCTAAACTCCAGTGCAAGAGGACGGAGCGTGCTTGGAGGAAACAGTACCGGGAATCAGATAGAGCTTGCTATAAGCGAACTTTGGCAACTTATAAAGCACAGATCAGACGTGCCAAAGCTAAATTCCTAGAGGACTCCCTATTGTCGGCAGCAAATAAATCCCAGGCGCTGTTCAAAATTGTTAAAGATCTTTCACACCCTACCTGTGTCGCTAATGTTGTCCCTGCATCCCAAATTTTATGCGACTCATTGGCACAGGCTTTTGAGCAGAAGATTGCTACCATCTTGAGCAATCTTGACACTTCATCAAGCTCTGGCACTCAGCCTTTGTTCACCTCTACCTTGACATCGGATATGGAGGGTGATGCTGGCTCAGCACGCCTTAATTGTTTCCCGGTACCATCCTTTGAGGAATTTAGTGCTCTGGCCGCCAGCGTCTCTTCTGGCTCTCCTCTCGATCCACTTCCTCATAAATTTTGGAAGCTATTCCGGACAGAACTCTTCTTGCCATTATTCGCGACATGCTGCCAATCCCTCAGGTCTGCGCGAGTACCGGACTGCTGGAAGTTGGCAGTGGTGTCTCCTCTCCTCAAAAAGGAAACCTTGGATCCTTCCTGCCCTGCCAATTATAGGCCCATTTCCCTTCTCCCCTTTCCAATCAAAATCTTGGAGAAATGGGCCACAAAACATCTTCCCTGCTATCTGGAGAGTAACGCCTGTCTGGATGTGGCTCAATTTGGATTTAGACCAGCCCATGGGACAGAGTCAGCATTAGTGACCGTGCTCGATGACCTCAGGACGCGTACCGACCAAGGTCGGGCAGCCTTTTTAGTGCTGCTAGATATGTCGGCCGCGTTCGATACGGTCAGCCATGTGATCTTACTCAGGAGGCTGGAGGAAGTGGGGGTGACTGGCTTGGCCCTGGACTGGCTGACGTCTTATCTGGATAATAGACACCAGGTAGTGGCCCTTCCTCCGTTCAAATCAACCATCAGTAGCGTTGGTCAGGGTGTGCCTCAAGGGTCAGCCATCAGCCCTATCCTTTTTAATCTTTACCTCCGCCCCCTGATTAAGCTGATAAAATCTTTCGGCATTGCAGTTACTAACTATGCGGACGACACCCAACTTATCTTCTCGTTTGAGGGTAAGGAGGCGGTGTCACAAGAGACTTTCCATCGCTGCATGACCTCTACGGCAGACTGGCTGTGCCACAACTCTCTGCAATTTAATAGTTCAAAAACTGAGGTCCTATACTGCCCATCTGGCAGCACCCCGAGGCCTTTTCCATCGAACTTCTGGCCTTCATCCTTCCAGGGCACCAGTTTACCAACAAATTGTGTGCGGAACTTGGGAGTCTATTTTGGCTCCAACCTTCAACTGGATGTTTCTGTTAATAAAACAGTGGCCACGTGCATGGCTTTGCTTCGCACGTTAAGGAAAATCTTGCCTTTTCTCCCAGCGCAGGCAAGACCAGAGGTAGTGCGGAGTACCATCCTAAGTAGACTTGACTACTGTAACGCACTACTTCTGGGAGCCCCGGTGACCCTGGTGGGTAAACTTCAACGCGTGCAGAATCTGGCGGCTAAACTGGCTCTGTCACGCCGGCGCGCGGACTCCTCCACTACTGCGCTCAGGGACCTCCACTGGTTACCTGTCCCTCAGCGGATTGAATTTAAAGCCCTCTGCTTGGTGTTTAAAGCTCTTCATGAACAAGGCCCTTTTCCCTTACAGAATATGTTCTCGTGGTATGTCCCGCGTAGGTCTCTCCGCTCCGCCACGGCATGTTTGGTTGTAGTTCCAAAAATCTTAAGGACTCGTTTGGGAGGCAGGTCCTTTCGATTCACAGCAGCAACGCTGTGGAACTCTCAGCCGTTTGCACTGAGGAGTACGGGAGATTTCCCCTCCTTCAAAAAAGCCCTGAAAACTCACCTTTTTCCAAGAGCGGCATAATTTTTTCTTATACAGTGGATCGTTTCTTTTCATGCAGGCTTCTTTCACCATCAGTCTAAGCACCAGGATGCCCTTTGGGTGACAGTCATTGCGCTATACAAGTATATCTATACATACATACATACATACATTGTTTGCTCTGTACTTTGTCAAATTTACCCTCTTGCCTCCCCCCACCCACAACAACAACCCAAACTTGCCGAGATCACTGTGCCCGCACTCATGAACCAGAGTAATAACTAACAATTGCCCAAGCAGAAAATTCTGTTTGCCTGCCTTCGGCATGAATAATATCCACAGTTGCTTCAAACAGTAGCTCAATAAACAATGAAAAAGAGAGAAATAGAAAGGAGGTGGAGAAGAAAGAGAAGGTGTAGAGCTTTAACCTCTCAATAGAACTATGAAGCGGGTGGTGCGGGATCACCTTTAGAGTCAACATAAGAGTGTACAACAACCCGTTCCCTCCTCGCCCAAAGATTAGGAGAGAGAGAGAGAGATGCCGGGAATAATAGAAATAGTGTGCTCGATAGGCTGCAAGGGCAAAGGTAGACAAATGATAGCAATTGTCAAATCTTGCATAACTTCAACCAATGCATTATCAAATAACATGCTAGTCGTGGTGTCTCAAGGACATCATTGATTGCACAGCTCCCCACCATACTCATGACCAGTCCAACAGAGTTCTAGTTAATCGTTCTCAGACAGCGGGTATGGCGAGTGGTCATCACGGCCATCTCTCTCTCGATTGGCCTGATTCGTCTTAATTCATTTGAGGAAGTCCTCTACTTGTTGCGGGTGGGTGAAGAATTGCTGCTTCCCCTGATTAGTGACTTGGAGACGTGCCAGATACATCATTGCATAATCAATTTGCACTTGTTGTAGCTTCTCCTTAACTGGTACGAACTTCCTCCTGGCTTCGTGAACTGTGAGCGTGAAGTTGGAGTGTAGGGCAGAGGTGTGTCCATCAAATGAGATCTGCTGCTTGGCTCTAGCTAAGTGAAAGGCTGTTGTATAGCTGTCTCGAAAATTGAGCAACTTGGCAATAATGGGCCTGGATGGTGCTCCTGGGGGCAGTCTCGGTCCCAGTAAGCGATGTGCCCTCTCCATTACCAGCTGTGCGGAGAAACCTTTGTCTCCAAAGATGGTGCATAGCATTTGCTCAACAGAGCCTTCTATTTTTCCAGTGTTGGCGCTTTCTGGTACACCTAAAATCAGTATGTTGTTGCGCCTAGAGCACGTTTCAAGATCCTTGCGTCAATTGTGTCTTCCTGGCCGCTGCAGTATCTTCCAGGTCGGAGGTTCGGTGCTCCACTTCTTCAATTCGGGCATCATGTTTCTCCAGTTTTTGGTACATGAAGTCAATTGCATATTGAGTCCATCTTGGTTTCTATTGAGGTGAGGCTGTGCTACATGGTGGATAGAAGTGATTTGAGGTCATCATCTGTGGATTGAGAGTCCTCATTTTGTCAGTCGTTTGTCTGTTGTTTGCTATCCCCTTGAGTTTTGGGCATTTTCCGGGGTTCAAACTGCAGTTTGGCTTGTTTTGTCTCCGTTTTGCCCATCTTTATCCTGCTGTTGTGTCTGTGTCCCCTGTTGCCGCTTTACTTTGTGACAGCCACGTGGGCTATTTGCGCAGTTGTGCCCTATCAAACTGCACCAATTGATCTCAGTGGCTGGGGTTTAGTGTCGGGATTTAAGGCAGAGAACATCAGCCGCATTGCTGACCTCCAGTGTTGGTTCAAGGTTGGAGCCCCGCTTTTGGTTGCAGGTTTGGTAGTGGATTTGTTTGTTTATCCACCTTGGCTGACCAATGCCAGAATGGTCTGCACTGTGTTGTTAGCCCTGGGAGAGCGAGTTTAGCAGATGCATTTCGGCTTGCCCACTATCAGTTCCCCCAGCGGCCCGTCGCCATCTCCGCAGATCACGTGGCTATGGCTATGGCCAGGAGGCAGTTCAATGCAAGGTCCTGTTTTTGCACCAGAACCGGGTCTCTCTTTCCAGTATACTGAGAAGGCAATAGTGTGTTATCATTGGCCCCATACCAGGATTATATACAGCATCCTTTTAGTAGCACGTTTGTAGTGCATCCACCACCAAGGTTAGGTCTTTGGGATCTCTTACAATCAGTTGTCTCTGCAAACTCTCACCGTGGGGCATCCCCACTCCCCCCGGGTCAATTTTAACACCTGTCCAGCCCTTCCGGTCTATTTTAACATGATCTGGGAGGCCGCATGTGTTGCATGGGCCAAGCTGCGCTACGGCAAAGTATCGACCTAATTATCCCTTGGGGGGCCGACACCCTCACGGCAAACGTCTCACCTTCTGTGCAGTATGGGGAGGGGCCTGCACTTAGCTCGTCTCGATCGCAGCTTCGTTAATGGGGCGCTCACCCGGCTCCTCTGGTCTGCATACCATTGCAGGCCGCGTTTTCTCTGTTTTGCAGCAGGCGATCCTCAGCCTACAGCAATGTTCCTGAAGGCCGAGGTTTTGTGTGGCGTACCCATAGTTTCGCCGTGTCCTCCGAGTCTGAACTAACAGGCACTTACGCCGACTCTCATTGTGGGGGTCTTTCTCCCTTCTAGCGCATTTCTCACCTCCGGTGCAGGCGGGGGATGGTTCTGCGATGGTCTGATGTAACCACGGCCCCACCAATTCGATCTCGCTTGTTTCTGCAAATGCATAGGCCGCTGCAGCCCATGCCGCCTTGGCGCCGCAGTAAGGGAGCGCCAGCTTGTCACTCCATGCCCATGTTGGGTGAGCCCCTCTGAATTTCATCCTCGTGTCCATCGCACTCTCCAGTTTCATTTTGTCAGACTTAGTGTGCCCTAGTTCAAGCGTGAGCAGGATTCTGTCAGATTGTGTATCCCGGGCCGTCAGATCCTCACACTAGTGCAGCCATCTTGCGCACGCGCCCTCTAGCGACCCCACCAAGAACATTAAATATCTACCTCCAGCAAACACGCACACACAAAACTGAGGTGTAAATAGTTGCTCTCTATTATAAAGTGGCCTACAAGGCATGTGTTGACAGTTGCGTCAAACAAGGTCACTCCTTTTAGATAGGCTGTGTATGTCTGGTGTTTTCAACCATGGACTACTTTGCATATATCACGTTTACACAAACTCTTCCCACAAGGCCTTTTGTTGTACATAACTTTGCCATGTCCAATATTGGGGTCTCAGACCAGCACAGTTCACTTCCAGAGTGGCTTATACTGTGAAGCAGGATGGTCAAAATACCCTCTGCAGCTGAACATTTATCAGGATGCAGACTGTGCAATAAGATGTCATTGCACATAGGTGCTTGAGGATTTATTGGAACTTGTGACTCTGATGAGAAGAAGTATACTTGAAGTCACAATTTGGCATTAAGCATATTTCGTATATGGAGATTCCGGGATGGGCAACATTGCTGCCAAATTGTAATCAGGATAGCCTAGACATGGATTTTGTAACATTTAGGTGGTTTTTGTCTCTGTTTTTTATTGCTTGACGCTATGCTTAGATGTCTCAAGTCATTTGAAGCAAGTACTGTCCAATTTCTGCACCTGGGACTTTACTGTAATGTGATTGGACCAGCACCAAAAGCGCAGGTTGCATAATATATTATGAGTAACAGAGACGCATATGCCTATATACATTCACCTTGGAGAGTCACCACCTGTTTCCTGTCAGCAGTGAAGATTCAGAGTACCTGCAATAAACCAGTGATCCTCACTTTACATGGGCAGTTTATGTGTTAGCCATCTATGTGTCAACCTGCAGACAAGTTCATTATAGCATATATGAAATTTTATAATGCACATCTCAACCTGTCCACTTTCAATTTTTGGGTGGGTAAGAAAGATTAATCCCATACTTTAGAACATGTGGACATTTATATTGCATAAAGGTGTATTTTTATACAGACAAAATATCAGAATAATTGTTTTGTTTATTGGTATATGATAAAAAGTCTCCTGAATATAATATGTTTCTTCGCTCTATTCATTGGTTTCCACTGTTCGTTTTATGGCTGCTTTAACCCCTTCTTCTGATACCTGAAATCTGACAATTTATCTTCAGGTTGTTTAGGAATAGATGAAATCCTTTCTTTTTTTCATCACTGTTTCCTAAACACTTTTGTCTCCTCTAACCTTTTGATAGAGTGTGCCCTCCTCGCATTTTCTAATTGCAGCAGACTCCGAGTCTTGACATAGCAGCACAACAAGGCTTGCACCAATTCTCCAACAAATGTCCCTTTACACTTTTCTTTTCCCATCCGCATTTGATATACCTTTAACCGTTCAGTTCTTATTACACCCTTTAAGCATGGTACTCACCCAAACTCCAAATAATGGTCAATTTCTATTTTAAACTATAATGCCATTTTGACCAGAACTTCACAATTAACTCTACTCTTGTGCACTTTCTTAAACTGAGGTCAGCAGGATCTTTTATTGCTGGGTCTTCCCCCTTTTCCACGATGTTTACACTTATTTGAACACTTTCACAGCACATTTAAACATTGCATCCTTATTAATTTCTGGTCCCACCTACATTCCCTGCAAGTACTCCATCTTGGCGTCCATTGTAGTGTTTGCAGTATCTTTCCCCATGAAGGTATAGGTCAGTACTAGTTAATTCTACTAATCTTTCTCATTCTACTCTTCAACAAGGTACAACAGGCTCTCTGTACATGTGCACACCTCAACTTTCAATGTTGAGTTAATTATTTTAGCTTATCACTCTATCACATTAATTATATGGCCACTAATAATACTGTTTTACCATTACTCTCTGCTTGAGAACTTGGTGGTTTGGTTTACTTACAAACTCTCAAAGGTATCTGAGGCTACTAAACTAGAACAAACCTTGCCTTCCTATACTTCTTGATCTTTCCTCGGCATTTGACAAGGTCAAACATGACAACATGATTCATCTTCTTGAAAAAAGGATGGTGTTATTGGGTCCAGTTTTAAATTGTTTTGCCGTGTTCCTACATAATAGAACGCAAAGAATCAAAGTCAACCATTCCCTTTCTAACAGTACGCCGGTCTCAACAGGAGTGTTTCAAGGATCCGCACTCTCTCTCACTCTTTTCAACTTGTTCATGGAGCCTCTCACCAAATTCTAAACCACTCAAACATTCACTATCACATGTACACTGATGATGCTCAGCTGTACGTGAACATTTCTTCACCCTATGATATCACAACTATTAACTATGCACAGCTGAAAACTTAACATTGGTTAACTCACAATCATCTTATGCTAAATACCCTCAAGACGGAATTCCTCCTGATTGCCCCCCCACAATCATTCTGCCCCCATTCAAGATTGGCTCAAACAACTAACGCTCTCAACTACACTTCATGTGTTGTTCACTCCACTAGATCATTAGGCATAACTCTGCACGAAGACCTGAATATGCAAGACCACATCAGTTGCACAACTAGGGGAGCCAATCACCAACTCAGCACATTAAGGAAAATCAATCCGTCCCTGCCTTCTGATGATATGCAGCTAGCAGTCCAATCCCTAGTTATCTTCTGTTTAGATTACAAAATTGTGACTTTGGCAGGATTACCCAAAGCTAGACTGGCCCCTTTAAGGGCTACTTTGAACTTGGCTGCCAGACTCATCACGTGATCAAGAAAACGTGATCACATCACACCAGATCTAATTCAACTCAATTGGCGCTCTCTCGAAGCTAGGGTTCAATACAAGATAGCCTCCTTGACGTACAATTCACTTCATTATAACACTCTCATTTATCTGGCAAAAAAACTTGAACTATCTGGTATGAATAGGGCCCTAAGAAGCTCTAACACTGTACTGCTGAAACCACAAAAATTCAAAATGAAGAGAACTTATTAACGCGCCTTCTCCGGTCTTGCTCTGAGAATATGGAGCTCTTTTCCTCCGAAATCAGAGCTAACCCTTCGACCCCCTCATTCAAAAAAGAAGTCAAAGGGTTGCTCCTGAATAGATACCTGCAACGATAGACCTAAAGCCACACAAACTAACATGTGTTTCTTGTTTACAGCATTGGTCTACCATTCAACTATGTAACTTTTTGCTACTTCATATCTACTATGCTGCTGGCAGTTCTTTTAGCACATTTTGTCTGTTTAACTTCATATTGGTGAAGTATTTACACCTTTACCTGCTTATCTTGTCTGCTTCTATGTACAGCGCTCTGACATGCAAGCAGGACACTCGTGAACTGCCTGTTCCTTCTCTCAACCAGCCTAACATTAGAGAGTGAAGTGCATCACTCAGCACTGGTTTATGTTCAATAAAATTTACGGCTAAAATTAGGCCCTGTCCTTCACACACTATCACCTTATATCATCTTGGACATCCTTTTAGTGGTACACATATCTGACAATGTTAACGAGCACTGTGCTTCACTGCGTTTAATGTAAGCTATAGTAATAATTGTGTTTCCTCATATCTACATGTTTTATTTCACCAGGTTACATTTGCCTTTTGCCTGACCACAGACCAAATGGATATCATTGCATCCCGTACTTCTGTATATTTACTTGAGCCATGGCACACTTAGGTTAGTAAATACCTACATATTTGAGTCAATTTATTAGACATTTCTTCCTACACTTTACACTGTGCCCTGTACCTTTTTTATTTCTCAAGCCCTTTTTTACTGCCCGGTGCAGATGCACCCCATTCACCTATAACCACCTATAACCAACGCACCTAAAACACTTTTTGACATTATTATTTTTGAGATTAAGTAAGTATTTGGACAATACCCTTCTACTTTTTAGCCATACCATGGTTTGCACTCATTACAACTCCCCTTAATGGAATTATTTTCCTGGATATTCCTTTATTGAAAAACACATTCAATTTTAAATTCACTCCTAGGGTATGTCTCAAAACATTTTCAATGTCCTTATTTACTCTCATTTAACTATATCTGCAGCACTATTATCTAAATTCGTATTTTGATTGGCCCTCATTACACTTTTTTCGATCACTGTTTGAGGGCTATGGTCATTCACTTTAAACATATATACCTCTTTTTATCATTCCACTGAGTGTAACTTACAACTTGTACAACCTCTAGGGTAATGCTAATGGAGCTCTACACCACTGCAGTTCTCTTGTGCATGAAAGTTTAGATATATTTCCATCCTCTTTCTTTATTCTTGGTGTCCCGGTCTCCTGTCTATATGCAATAATTTCTTGCCTACAAATTTTCCCAGTTGGATGCTAATTAAGTGGCATGTAGAGTATTCTAATGTTATCAATTCATAGCCTTGAGAAGGTCTTTTGAGACGAAACATGTGTCGGCTGTTTAAATGTATGAACAACAAATAAATCCAGTATAAAACTTTACAATTTTTTTAGTAACTATTACAACTTTTCTGCAATTGTGTGCTCATATCTGTTTGATGTATATACATTGAGAATCATTCAGATCACAGAATCGATTTACGATTAACTGAAGGCAGTTATCTATCGAGGAACCTGTATTATAGTTCAGGTTATTTTATTCCTCTACTACAAAGACTACATTTATTTTTCAGGACTAGGCAGTTAGAGAGTTTTCACATGCCATAGAGAGATGGTGATACAGAGAGTGTCACAGGGTATATCATATGTCATATTTCAAATAGTAAAATGTATTGCAAATGCAAAAATACTGAAAGAGTTATTTGTTGTTGTAAATAACGACTTGTCTGCAGGGTTATTTGGTGTCTATCTTCTGTCCCATTCTCCTTTTCCCAGGTCTACTGCTGACTGGCATAAACATCCTTTGCATGGATGTCAGTGCTTCTGGGAAGTGTGCTGTTGTAGAAAGACGATGTCGAGTTCCATGGTAATTTAGATAAGTAGGTTTATTAAGATAGATGATAGGTAGAGCCCCACCAGGAGCAGCCATCTTGCTGCTCAGCCCATCCTCCAAACGACTCCCTCACTCATTAACATTCTACAGCATCATCACACACCAACATTCTACACCACAGTCACACTGGCTGAGCAGCAGGTACAACATGAACATAACAGCATCTCTCAAATGGAATCCAGATTATTAGGCTAGTTTATGAGTTGGATGAGATGAAGTATACTTGAGCTGGCTGATGTACATATCAATTATATCCAATATTGACTGTAGTATATAGATGATAATCTTCTTATATTAAAGGGTACTAAATATCAAACAAATGGAAATGTTGTCATTGCTTTATACCAGTAATTACAATTTCATATTAAACATTAATGTCAGAAATTAATTAAATACATCCACTAATATCCAATATAAGAAGATGAGATGCAAGCATAGAAAATATTGTTAGAATCCTGATTGCGAATTATATCTAAAATTATTAGAAGACTTATTTCATGCCATATGTTTAAATAGAATGTATGACATTACAACGCATACATTTACAACGCATGCCTTTACAATGCAGTTTTTACATCGCAACATCCTTTACAACGCATACATTTACATCGCATTCCACTACAACTAATTTTTTTAAACTGCATTTACAACGCATTCCATTACATCGCAATACACCTTTACAACGCACACCATTACATTGCATTTAAGGTAAGTATTGGATAGCGTAGGGGTAAAACTTACTATTCTAACTCTGGGGGGTGTAACAGTAGGGTAAGTGTTGGATAGTGTAGGGGTAAAAATTACTATTCTAACTCCAGGGGGTGCAACAGTAGGGTAAGTGTTGGATAGTGTAGGGGTAAAAATTACTATTCTAACTCCAGGGGGTGCAACAGTATGGTAAGTGTTGGATAGTGTAGGGGTACTATGCGTTGTAATGGTATGCGTTGTAATGACATGCGATGTAATGCCTGCTTTGTAGTGACATGCGTTGTAGTGTCATGCGTTGTAGTGACATGCAATGTAATGGCTGCGTTGTAGTGACATGCGTTGTAAAGGATGTTGCGATGTAATGACTGCGTTGTAAATGTAGTGCGATGTAATGACTGCATTGTAAAGGTTGTTTCCCGTTTAAATATCATATTCTAGTAAAGGCACCATAGACACAAGCGGGAGAAAATAAAGATCTACTCACCCGAAAATAAAGCACTAAATTACACATTCACTTTCTGTGATCAGACTAATCACACCTTTATGGTAAAAGCAGTAATTTCTTTGCAGGTTTTTAAAAAAAAGACTACAGTACCTGCACATGGATGATATACATCTCAGGGAAAATACATGGTACATGCATCTGTTTTATTCAGTTTGAAAGTGACTTTAGAGGGATACTGAGCCCTTATAATACAATTAAGGTGCACAGCTCGAAATCTGATTGGCTCACGTGGGCACCACCCATTGAATTTAATTATGAATGTTTTGGTAAATATAAGAAATATACATTTATCAACTGCAAAGCACACTGCTGTTTTATCTACTTTTCCGTGTGCGTTAGGAGATATGTGTTGGTAGCACCACCAAAACATTAGAGAGTTAATTCTGGAGATCTTCAGAGTTTTTAGAACTGGTGACAACAGATTCTTTCTAGGCAAACAATTTCAGGAAATGCGTAGAGCCTAATCTGGAATTCGAATTCAGATTCAGACTTCATGGCACAAATGGCATAAAAAAGTCAGAAGAGGTGGATATAAAGACTTAAATCCATACACACTGAAGCAATTTGTAGTCTTAATTTGAAAGCAGTAAAATATGCCCAGAGTGGATCATGAATTACTGTATTTTCTAGTGAATTAACTCCATCCCGCATTTTCTTTGTCTTTGTTGGATTTAGCACTATCTGTTCCACTGACCAATGCTTACTCCTAAAAAATTAAACTTAAAAGTTGAAATTTCTATTTCTTTAATGCATCATGTTTGGACTGCATTATAAAAAAAAGATTGCTTTATTAAAATGCAATCACAGACATGGTGGTCTGCCTTCCCCAGCAGGACACCATCCCTGTGATGGCCATCATTCTTTTTTTTTTTTAAAGAAACCTTTATTACACATTAAAAAAATACAAACAAGGGCCTACAACCACAAGGGCCGGCCGCTAGAAAGCTCGGGAGCCAGCAAAGCAACGCCATACATTCAAATGAGCCAGAAGCAAAAGCTCCCGAAAGTTCGTAAGCACATATAACAGGCCGCGGCCACAGTCCAAGGGCAATCAAAAAAGGACGGTTTCATATTTTCTATTAAAAAAACAAACAATAACACACAAACAGATGGCCATCATTCTTAACGGGCCACAGATTGCAACCTACCTCATTAATATTCATGAGGTAGGTTGATTTATGACCCACTAGGAATTGCTATTTAAAGTTTATGTGTTTTCTTACGTTAGGAATTGAGATTTCCAATTACGATTTTTTAAGAATCGCAATCAGGAAATCTCAATTTGTACTTTTTGTACATATGGCCCTATGTGTTGTTCTGTAACAATACAGGTTATATATTAAAAAGGGCATAAGTTTTAAAATTTTGAATGTATTTAAGTAATATTACCACTCCGTTTGCTTACTATAATGTTGTTCATGTTAACCTATTGGGGCAAGAATGTGGATATTGATTTTAATGCTAGTTTACTCTTCACAGCCCTGAAAAAGTCCTTTAGATGATATTGGACCACTGTTGTCAAATGTATCAGCAGATCTGATTTGTGATGATACTCACCACACAACCATGTCATTGTAATCTCAACATCCAGAGGTGCACCAATGTATAACCACTGTAAAATGTAGCTGACAGGTGCTGTACCAGTGAAATTAACAAATACGTATATGCATGATGTGTCTGTCGCCTTAGTATTAGAGACGACTTGCACAGTGATGGTATGAGAAGTACAGTCGTAACTTGAATCTGCAATGTGAAATGTAAACCAATGCATTTAGCACCCATTTGGAGGGTACCGCAGTATATAAGCGCAGCACCACAAGTTGCTTGGCCAGCGTGGGCAGTAGCATAGTTACTGTTCTAGCGTACGGATATATTGAGGTACCTGTATTTCTAGCACAGTCCTCAAGACGGACTAGTCTGCAAGATGCCTTGCAGTGATGGTTGCAGTTTTCTGATGTGGTGTGGTACAGGGAGTACCTTGACATGACTATGAATGGCATGAGAGCAGACAGTTGAAGACACAAGTTCACCACCACCTGAATCCGTGGCCAATATCAGGGCTGTGGTGGGACTCAGTACCTCCTGATCAAAACGTTCTTATTCCATATTGAAGAGCATATCTGTTAGGTTCTGTACTCAGAACTCATTGTCCATGACAACTATGACGTGGGGGGCAAAGTGAGAAGGCTGATGTTCAAAAAGAGAAGACAGTGGCTGCTGCCCGCTCTGTCGGTCCTGTTAACTTGAACTCCATTAAAGGCTTGAAACTTACCGAAAACGTGTCATCCTCTTAAGAACTTTTCAATACCCTTTCCTGAGCAGTAACTCTCGCCTTCTGCTCCTTCTTCTCTGCCTGAAGTATTTTGAATTGTTGATTTCAGCTTCCACCAGTTGTGTCACAATACATCTTAATGTTGCTATAGTGTACCATTGCACCTATGCAGCAGCCTGTGCAGTATAATATACCTGGTTGTGCTGGTACACTGCCTTGTGCACCTTCTGAAGTCAGTGGGATCTGGGATGCAGCCCGGGCATGCGCAGGGGTAAGTCATGACCGAGTAGCATTCAAATAGGCTACTTGCGAAAGGCATTTGCCAAAAGTGTGAAATAAAACTGAAATTGAGTTACTTCTGGGGGAGGGGAGGTGTTGTTGTTTGGTGTGCCTCTCCTTGCCCTTGCAGTTCTTGCGAAATCTCAGATTTTGTTTACTGTTATTTCTTATTTTGGGTGAATCGCCCATTGTAAACCGCCACCATTTAACAACAAAATATATATTCACAACTTTGGATAGCCCCATATCTTGTGGCATTTCACCAATCAGAAAGTTACACTTCACCTGACATACTCGTGGAATTGAGCGTTTGACCCCATGTTAACAGCCATACCTGCCTGACCTTTGCCTCACTTCCTCCAGGCAGAATAACCTCGAAACAACTACATGCTTAATCAAAGTTTCTGATGGATTGAGTCCTTTCCCGCAGTTTCTTCACCTCGACATTGCTATACATAAATTATCTTAAATTGTTCTAGCTCAGTTTTAGCCAGTGCTTAATTTGAGCCAGTGGTTGTGGGTAGAGCTCACTAGCACTCCTTTTTGGGGACCTGCACTTATTGGTATCATCCAACGTCCCCGACATTTCGCATCACTGGGCTTCATGGAAAAATGTCGGCCCTGCCACTTATTCTTTTCAAATTAAGCACTGACCACAGGCTGCATGGGTTTATCATGGACACCCCTTGACACCAGACAGCCTTTCCACAGGAGAACACATTTGTATCAGAGTTTGGGAAAAGACAAAAGACAATGCTGTTCTGACACAGTCGAATATTTGTTGCTTCAGTGCAGTGGCTATCAAGAGAAAAGGCAGTGTGATGTGCGCCTGAATTATTTACCTGTAAACCCATAGGAACAAAGTAATGTCAAATGCAAGGCCTCCTGTGGTCACTGGAATTAAATCGAAGTGTTAGGCGCACATTTATTTGCACAGAATTTACGGTGTTGTCCAATCTCGTCAAATTGAGCAAACTTGTGATCCATTTTGTAAAACCGCAAAGATTTTCGCTGAGCGCGTGCCTCGGCCACCTGCAGTCCTCTCTGCACGGATCGTGTAATTCTGTTTCTCCCAGAAGCCGAGCTTCACAACTGTCAAAGACTCTTCATTTCTTTCTTCAGGCGACACAGACGATTATCTTTGCTCAGTTTGTGCACGTGTCAAGTCAAATTAACATGTGGGAATGTTTGTGATTGTCTACTCAGCCTACCAGATGGCAGTGCAGCGCATCTTTGTTGGAACACGTACAGTATGGGAAACACGTCAAAAAGGCGTGGTATCTCAGCACCCCACGTGTTCTAAACGTAGGATGTACTCTGGGCTGAAAAAAGAAAGACAGAGAAAAATATTTGACCCGTCCAGCAAAAGCCTTCAGTCAAACATCTGCCTTACAAACAAAATAGACAGAGGACATTTATTTTCTTTATTTAATAGACGCTCCCAGTTTTCCTAGTTTGTAATGTCAGAAGGAAATTTATGAACTTTGGTTGTCCACCCCAGCAGATGTTCCACTAGCAGAAAAGAAAAAAGTGTATTTATTTTCATTTATTGGGCTTGATGTAAAATAAATAACAATTCATAAATCCACTACTAAGCCTTCTGAAAAAGTCAGGAAACAGCTCTTCTGGGTTTCTTCCACTTGGAGATAACTTCTTAACGTTTTAGGATTTTTAAAAAACTTTCTAAGGAATAATCATGTAAATCTATGACAGATATCCAGGGGTAAACCTCTCTCACCATTCCACACTAAGGGCCTTTCACTGAGTGCCCTGCTAATTCAGATTCGGGACCAAACAGAAGTTTGCCCCTGAATTGAGATTACCACTAATGTAATGATAACTTACTTTTACCACATATAATTTGTAAAAATTTGTGGAATTTGGTGGACTCCCTTTCCAACAAGTGCCGGAGAAGGACGCCCCACGGGCTTCCAGCCCCACACGGTGCCCGCAGTTGCAGCCTCCCCTAGGTAATGACCACCCGCCCCTTCTGGAATCTGCAGCCTCTTCACACCTTGCTGATCCGTTGGCCTCTGCTCTGTCCCGGGCTGGCCTGGAGGGGGTCCCCAATCTGTCTTGAAACCTCACATCTGGCTCGCTGAGGGGACCCTGACAGAGATGGAGTCCCACTCCTTGCCCTACTTGGCTCCTGTTGTTCTTGGTCTTCAGGAAAGTGTTCCACCAGCTGCTCTTTACAGAAAATGGGACCCAACATAAGCCCTCTACGTTGGCACTGCCGGCACACCCGGATGCCCTGAATGACCGCATCTTGAAGGAAATCACAGTGGTGTGACTGGAACTAATAGATGCCTAGATCACTGATCTCACCATGGACATGAAATCTATCGGGACGGAAATTGGGGTGTTCCAGAACCGGCTGGAGTGGAGTCCCATCTTGCCGCATTGGACTTGTGGGTGATGACCGTTGAGGACCGGGAGTCTGAGCTCTGGCACCTCCATCATAAAGTCACTGACCTAGAGGGCAGGGGCCGGAGATACAATATCCGTTTTTTTCAGCTTCCCGGGAAAGGTGGAGGAGGATGACGTGGGCACTTCCACTGTGATCTTATTCTGCGCCACCGGGGTTGTCCTTCAGCACACCCTCAAGGCCACAGCAGGCACACTGTATTCGAACCCGCTAGCCACTTGACTCTTGCAAACCTCCCCCGCTCATATCATGTTTCCTACGATACCCTAAGAGCAGGCAAATTCTGACCCAGGCCGAAAACACGACTACGAAGGGCATGAAATCCGCATGGTCGTAGATTTCTCCAGATGACCAACAGCAAGCGACTTGCTTTTCTGGCTCTGCTCAAATGGGACATCAAATGTGGTCTGCTTCACATCACTATGGATGGCAAATCCAGAGACCTCCTGGATCCAGAGGACCGCAGAACAATCTTGGACCTCCACTCTCACCTTCTTACATATCTCGCCGACAATAAAGGCTTGGTAGCATCCACGTGGACACTCTGAGTGGCGGCTAAGCCGTGTTTAGGGGTCAGCTCATGTGCAACACAGTTCTCCATAATAAGCAGAGAGTGGCACAACAGGCTGCCCTAGAAGCATCCATCCGGGATCCGTTGAGGCTATACACTACCCGACCTACTGACTCCTCTCGCTGACAACTGGAGAAGGCACAAATGAAGCTTAATAACCTTTCATCTCTAAGGAGGAATACGCGCTCCACAAGCTCAGATGCTGCCACTTTGAAAAGGGTGAGAAGACTGGCAGATTACTCGCAGCTTAGCTTCAGCAACAGGAGTCAGCTTCCGCCATCCCAACTATTAGGGACCGAGCTGGCCGCCTCATCATGCAGGGGATAGCAGACACCTTTGTGGATTACTATGAACACCTCTACACTCTGGAGGTCACCACCAATGAGCCACACACTGTGCGATTCTTTAGTACAGTCCGTCTTCCACTGCTTAACAATGAGGGGAGGGCCCTCGTCTCTTGGGTGATCACCAAAGAGGACATTTCGCAGACAGTCTCCACCTCTCCATAGAGCAAAGCCCCCAGGGAAGATGGCTTCCCATCGGAATTTTATAAATGGACCTCCACCGATGTGGTGGAATCTCTTGAGGTGGCTTATAGAGAGGCAGAGGAAATGAGCGGTCTGTGACTGGTTTCCAATAAGACCCTCATAACAGTGCTCCCCAAACAGGGTAAGAATCTTCTGCCCTATGACAGCTACCGACCCATTTCACCAATAAACAGCGATGTCAAGATCCTAGCCAGTGTTTTGGCAACCCGGCTCAAGAAAGCTCTCTCCACATTGGTACATCACATGCCGGACGACTTTGTCCAAGGCCAGACCGCTTACCTCTCGCAATCATCTCAGGACCCTGGCCCATGTATTCTGGCTGGCTAAGGACATGCCAGATGAGGCATTTGCCCTGTCTTTGGATGCTGAGAAGACGTTTGACTGAATGGAGTGGGGGTACCTCTTTTCAGCCCATCGCAAGTTTGGTCTGTGGGCTGACTTTATATTATGTGCCCATTGGCTATATTAAATCCCCACGGAGCAGGTGAACTGTGGGGTCTACTTGTCTGCCCCATCTCGATTTAACAGGGGATGTGACAGGGATGCCTGCTCTCCCACAGCCTTTTCTTGCTAGCCCTAGAACCTTTGGCTGTGGCCATTCACCAATCACCAGAGATTGTGGGCATTCCCATCCCCGGGGGACCCTTCCTCCATCCGTCTGTATGCGGATGACATCTTATTGATGCTCAAGGGCCTCTCAAGATCCCTCCCAGCTCTTTTGTTACTCATAGCCAGGTTTGCACTGATAGCAGTGTACAGGATCAATTTGGGCAAGAGCAAGGCTCTGCCCAGTTCCCAGTTCACATCTAGCTACCAATTTTGGTGGTCAACATCACGTCTAAAATACCTGGACATTTTTATTAGTACAACATGAAGCCCCTGCTGAAACGGACGCGTGTGGACTTTGCTAAATGGACGTGCTGGAGCGGGTAGTACAAAAGTTTGTATACCCCCCATTCTGCATGTTTATATTAATTTGAATAATCAATTAATGGTAATATTATTAATCCGTTTGAAGTGATAACTCACCAATTATATTAACAAAAGAATTACACATGGGATTTGCATTTTGCATGGCTAAACTAATTGTATACTAATATATGTACGCATACTAATGGTAGAAAATTAGAATATTGCATGATATATGTTGCTTTTGTGATGCAATTGTAAGTTGCACCAGATGACATCACTGGGTGAATATAAACGCTTTAAATGTTGCTATTATGCTAGATAATTACTTACACATAGGGGAACTAGTGAGCGTTTAACATTTTATTAGCCAATTCAATGTTTAATTATGTTTTTGTGTTTGTTTTGCTTAAGTTGACCATTAGGGCCTTCGTAAAGATGGACGACTGAGACGCATGACTTGACTGCTACTGTCCCACGAGGGTTTGGGTGAAGTGCGCCTGCGCCACCGCCAGCAACAATGGCCTCGTCCTGACCCCAGGAGAGATGTACCCACCAAGGTCATACTGGGAGGGGGAACAACCTTTACAACGAAACTTTGACAACGCGTGCAGTTACATCGCGGATTTTACAACGAACGCGATGTAACCACACGATGCCATTACAACGCAAGTCTTTACATCGACTTGCGCTAGATGGCGTGCTAACATTACAAATAGTGTAGTTTACTATCCCAACACCTTCCCTACTGTTAAGTGGACTGGAGTTGGAATAGTAAATTACGCTTTTCTAATGTTAGCACGCCATCTAGCGCAAGTCGATGTAAAGACTTGCGTTGTAATGGCATCGCGTGGTTACATCGCGTTCGTTGTAAAAACCGCGATGTAACTGCACGCGTTGTAAACACACGCGTTGTTACGTCATACATCCTACTGGGAGAGTTGCCAGGACTACAAAACAATGAACTGTCTTTAAAACCGGAACCAGCAAGTGCGATGACTTAATCTTACGGACTATGTGAGAACTTCACCGAGTGACCCCAAATCCACCAATCAGGACTGTCTAAAACTCATTCTTGATACATTTTGACATTAAAATCATTATAAAAGTCGGTAGAATAGTGAGTTCAGGGCTTGCTGGCTTGCTTGCAAAGAGTCTGGCCGTTCGATTTGTCTTGCTGCGAATTTCATGACGTTATGCTGACGGAGAGAGCGGTGACACTGCTGGACAGCTGTTATCCTGAATCTTTGAGAGACTGAATTGCGGCCTGACTTTGATGAATTTAAAGATTTTCCACGACTTGACTGACTTAGAGGACGACTAATAGCCAGATTAGGTAAATATGATGTTCTGCGGTTTGGACGATGATTTTCTACAAATTTGCAATTTAATTAGATAAACGATGCTTTGATTAATTGACAAGCGTGTTGTGTCAATTATTTGAAGAAATTAGATTAAGAGAAGAGTATAAATAAATGAACTGAATTACCAAACTATAAAAACAACTAACTGATTCATCGCCAAATGAGGGGAATATCACGAGGTTTGAAGTTAATAAAAGTATTCAATGCACATTAGGGATTAGGTGAAAAGATATTCCTTTCATGTCAGCGTTTGGAAACTTATCCCTCTAGGGAAACAGATCAATGAAGTGTGAGTTTTGGGGTTATGGGCCCCACCAATGAATGTATTTGAGTGAATGTGTTATTGCGATATTTGGTCTGTGATGAAGGGGGAATTTGATATTCCACACTGCAACAGTTTTTCTGGTAGCAGAATGATGGTTGTTATTGTTTTGGTTTGGTGAATATAGCTTGTACATTGCTTATTGATTATTGGTTATTGGTTGATATTGGTTTATGTATTAACACTCTATGTTGAGTCGCGTCGAGTTTTATGTTGTTTGCACTGCTTCTGGGATGTAGGCAGTCGGAAGTTTGTAACGGTTCCGTAGTAGAGCAGAGGTAAGCGCTGCTCTCGGGAAAGACGGAATTGCTGTTGCCCTGTAGGTACACAGGGAGAAACGTATAACGATTGAAGTTGCACGACGCATTGTCTGGGTTCGATTCGGTGACATCGCCGTGTGTTGCCATTAGAGACATTTTCTGTGTGAGAGAAGTGTGTATGATAGCGAAGGTGACCTGTGAAATTTTGGTCTTAGGCACCAGGAGTCCAAATGGCATTCCGATAACGCTTATCACTGGAAAGGTAACAGGTGTTCTCTGAGCTTGCTAGAAGGATAAAGTAGAGGGAAGTGCTACTTTGTTAACGTATGTCATAATTCTGTAGTAGGACAGACTGTTCGCTGTTCTCGGGAAAGACAGGATTCTGTGTGAATGTACTACATTTTTCTCGTATGAAAGTGCGTGAATGGGAAGGCATTCGGGTTAATTGTGAAACTCTAGTTTTATTTCTCAGGAGCATTGGGTTTCCAACCATGTGTCTTAATTCTGGAGAAACGGTTAGCTAATGCTTGTTAGAAGGGTAAGATAGAGAGATGTGCTACTTTATCAACGGAAGTAATGATTCCGTAGTAGGGCAGAGATAAGCGCTACTCTCGGGAAAGACGGAATTCTCGTGAGAAAGGTCTGTTGCTATTCCTTGGTTAGCGAAGCGGACAATGGTGGTGTTTTTGTGTTGTTACTAACAGAATTGTAAATCTGAAACAAAACTTACAGAGTGGATTTTTTAAAGGAGGGGTAGACAGGAGTAGGAGCTGCGGCAGCGGCTGTTGACGTCAGAACGACCACACTGGGATTGGCCAGTCAGTCGGAAACGTAGAACGCTCCGGATTGGTGCGTTAGTGTACGCCGCGCTAGGAAAGTGGAGAAGCACAGGGTGACGTAGACACTCCGTATTGGTGCGTTAGTGTGAGTCGCGCTACGATTGGACAGAATAGCGGTACAGTTGTAAGGAGAGCCTAGCGATACACGGAAGACAGAAAAATGTATTACGATCCACCAGAAAAGGAGAAAAAGACCTGGTTTGGTAGAATTAAAAGGTGGTTTAAAAAGGACAAACCGATTGTAACTAGGGAAGGACAGTTACTTCCTCCACCAAAAACCCCCGCATCCTTTATGGTTGCGAAATATGGGTATCACACCTGTATTTGGTTAGACAATTGGGTCAAGTATACTGAAAAGGACGGAGTATTGGCTTTTCCAGAACATGGTTCATTTAATTTTGCAGTTTTGAGAAATTTAAGAGAGAAACTGATGAATTTAGAACCAAGACCTAGACCGACACAATTTGAAGCATTGACAGAATGGGAAGATGAGATGCATGACCGAGAAAGACAGAGAAGTGGTGGAAGGTATAGGTACATGTTTGGTAGGTCGTACGGACATAAGAATCATGATGATCGAATGAGAAGGTGGCGGAATGCGAGTATGACTGAGAGTTTGTTTCCCGTAAGAGCTGCAAGAGAGAATGAAGGAAGAAAATGCGTACAAAAAACAAAACATAATGTGGAATTGAGAGGGTATGGAGTGAATGAATCAGAGGATGATGTTCTTGATGACATGTTCTATAAAAATCCACCTCCATATCGGCCAGAACCAGAAATATTAACCCCAAGTGCCTCAATGAAAGAAACAGTACGAATCATAAAATCGGAACCAGAATTCCAAGATTTGGGAAAAAACAATTCCATTAGAGAGGTAGAAAAGAAGTCCGAAGGTAAAATAAACGATGAAAATTCAGCAGAACTAGCAAAGACAACCCTAGAATTAACAGAGAAAATAAGAGAATTGACCAAAAATCTGGAAGCTGTAACAGTTCCAGTAACGATAGGTCCAGTAATGCTTATTTTTGATAAACAGAAAGATAGCGAACATTGTTTGACGGTCCCTTATAAAAGTAATAAACAGGTTGAACAACCAAAAATGAGTCAAAATGGTAATCCATGGAGACAGACAATAAGTATGATTGAACCAAATGTTTCAAATAATCCATTTGTAGGCCAGAATTGTGCAGAAAGGCGTATAACAACAGTGGAGTCAATATTAGAAACACAAAAGGATTTTGGACAAGGAAATGTAGAGAAGTCAGTAGGGCCATCTACAGAGGAATTAAGTGAATGGTTGAGAATCTTGCAGAAGAAAGACAAAGAATCTCAATCAATAGATGTGGCTAAACTACGAATGGTACTGGAAGAGTTAATAGTAGGAACTATCCCTACGGAGAAGTTAAAAACCTACCAAGATGAGGAGTTGTTATTTCTGTTTAAAAGCATAACGTGGAGAGCAAAAAGTCTCCATGAAAGATTAGAAGAAGTGGCAAATGAAATGGGTATAGATATTGAAAAGGTAAAAGCTCTACAGAAACCAGATCGGGTAGATTTCACTGAAAAGGACATTGAAAATATGAATACCACAGGACGAATGAGTCAGATTAAGGAAATAATTATTTTGTTGAGAAAATGAGGAGATGTGGACAAATGGAAAAGTAGATGGTATCGAAAACGAGATGATGTTTCAGATAAAACCTTTTCAGCTTTCCCTGTTAGAGAAAAAGAGAAGGTGGTAACAGAATGCCCTATGAGAGAAATTCCAGGAGGAGGATATGTACATGTCCCATGGACTAGGCAAGATATTTTGTCATTTACAAATGACTTCCCTCGACTACGTGAAAAACCCGTCGAGTGGTATAGACAGGTGGACAGATTTGTAAAATTGTCAAAAGTATTGTGAATTGATCTAAACAGCTTGTTTGACATAATAGTACCAGCAGATCTATGGACAGAGTGCAAAATCATGATAGATTGGCCAACACAAGAATACCCAAGGGATCCAAAAACAGGGGCTCCAGACCCCGAGGTAATGAAGAAATACGAACAGGTTATTGCGTTTCTGAAAAACAAAGTACCTCCTAAAGAGACAGATTGGGTAAAAAGTGACAGAACACATCAGGAAAGCAAAGAGTCAGTACATGCATATTATGAGAGGTTAATTTTGGCCTTTAAACAATTTAGTGGGGACGAAAATCTGAGTGAAAAGGATCTAAGTCATTTTGTATACAGGTTTGTATATGGTCTTCGTCCAGAAATTAGTGAGATGATAAAACAGCATACCGTAGACTGGCAAAATAAGAAAAGAGACGAAGTATTGAGCAGCAGGTTGTAACACAACATAATCAGGTGCCAAAACCACCTTTTCCACAGAGCAAACATTTCCAGAAGTATAGTAATGAAACAGGATTCTACAACGGAGAACAGGTAAATAAACCGCCGCGCGCTAGCGCTGCTTCGCAGTATTGGCTGCAATGTGATGAAAGTAATTCAGAAGAGGGTTATTGACGGTGCCGAAGGGAGGAAGAAGAGTGCGTAATTGACGCAACTCTAGAATTAGACCAGACAGGCCCATTTGTAGATGGAAAAGTTAATAATGAAAATATTACCTTCCTAGTTGATACTGGTGCTACTCGATCAACTGTTAGATCAGCTGATGTCAAGAATCTTCCTCTCTCGGATGAAACGATCCAAGTAGTTGGTGTATCCAACAGGTAGATTAAAACTTACCTTACAGATCCAGTGAAAGTCAGCATAGGGAAATTTTCTGAAATGCACCACTTTGTCGTGTGCAACACCAGTCCTGTGAATTTGTTAGGTAGAGATTTGTTGTGTAAGATGAACTGCACTATATTTTGTACCCCTGATGGAATAGCATTTGAAACACCAGATGATGATGTGCTGTATAAAATGACAAAGGCAAAAAGGGAGAAGGAGGTTACTGAAACCCATGCTGTATTTAACCCTGACGAATTACCTAAAGAATTAAAACAATCTGTTAAGGCAGAAGTTTGGGATTTCACCGGAGAAGACGTAGGATTAATGAGAAATGTAGATCCAGTAAAAATAACATTAAAAGAAGGAGTAAGTTATCCAAATGACCCTCAATATAAATTGACACCTGGAATAATCGAAGGAGTTACTCCTGCGATTGAAAACATGATAAAACAAGGTATTTTAAGAGAAATAATGAGTAGTTCATGTAATTCACCAATAATGAGACTGAAAAAGCCTAGTGGGAAGTTCAGGATAGTACAAGATCTGAGAAAGATAAACAAAATTGTTGTGTCATGCTGTCCCATTGTACCGAATCCATCTGTGATTTTATATCAGATTCCCCATGACGCAGAATGGTATACAGTGATTGATTTATGCCATGCTTTCTTTTCCATTCCATTACACTATGACAGTCAGCAAATTTTTGCATTTCGTTTCGGTGAGCGTATTTTGGCTTGGTGCCGAATTCCACAGGGGTATACAGAAAGCCCCTCAATATTTAATCAGCTATTGAAGAAGTCCTTGGAAAGTCTAGAAATGCCAGAAAATTCAGTTTTAGTTCAATACATCGATGACCTACTTGTGGCATCGAAAACCCGTGAAGCTTGTGAGGTAGACACAATAGCCTTGCTGAATCATTTGGCAGATGGAGGACTAAAAGTGTCACCATCGAAATTGCAATTTTGTAAGAAGGAAGTACAATATTTAGGACATAACATTGAAAAAGGAATAAGAAGAATGACAATAGACAGAATCAGGATCATAAAAAGAATGAGTCCACCTATGACCCAAAGAGAAGTGAGAATGTTTCTGGGAATGGTTGGATATTGTCGTCAATGGATCAGCAATTTTTCGTTGATCTTAAAACCTTTGGTGCGACTGACAAGAAGTGATGTGAAAGATCCCATTGATTTGAACAAAGAGGAATTGGCAGCATTCAAAAGGTTGAGAGATGGGTTGTGTGAAGAACCTGCATTGGGTATGCCTGATTATGAAAAAGAATTTGAGTTGTATTGCAGTGAGAGAAATGGATGTGCACTCTCTGTTCTAGTACAGAAGCATGGAAAACTGAGGAGACCAATTGCATATTTTTCATCAATGTTGGACCCAGTCGCTGTAGCCCTACCTGGGTGTTTGAAAGCAGTAGCTGCTACATGTCGGAGTTTGGAACAGAGTGAGGGAATTGTGATGGGATATCCTGTGAAAGTGTTTGTACCTCATGATGTGGCGATCCTTTTAACAAGGAGTCGTACTCAGTATATGACACATAGTCGGCTGACTAAGTATGAAAAGGTCATATTAGGTGCAACAAATGTAAGTCTTGTGAGATGCTTAAATGTGAATCCTTCAACATTGTTGCCTGACGCAGAGAATGTGGAAGTAAGAGATGAAGCAGATCATGACTGTCTGGATGTACTTGATTTCTGTACAAAACCACGACCTGACATAAAAGATGAACCTCTACCAGAAAGTGATTTTGTTATGTTTGTTGATGGGTCTTGTTTGAGGACAGATGATGGAGTGTTAAGTGCAGCATATGCAGTATGCACAGTTGCAGCAGTAATGGAAGCATCCTATTTGAAAGGAGTAAAATCGGCCCAAGTAGCTGAACTTGTTGCTTTGACGAGAGCATGCAAGATTGGGAAAAGTGTGAGAGTGACTGTGATAACTGATAGCCAGTATGGCTATGGAATTGTCCACGACTTCGGCCAGATATGGCTGCAGAGAGGAATCTTAACCTCAAGTGGAACTCCCATTAAGAATGCTGAAGTGGTTGGAAAGTTGCTTGAGGCGATACAGCTGCCTAGGCAATTGGCTGTTGTAAAGTGTGCTGCCCATAGTCGCAGTGGTGATTATATCACTACTGGAAATAAATTTGCTAATGACATGGCACAATACTGTGCACGAAATCAGAATTCAATTAATCGGAATAAGGAAAAAGAGGTGATTTCTTGTTCTTTGATGTTTACTAA
Organism: Triturus cristatus; assembly: GCF_964204655.1. NCBI lineage: Eukaryota > Metazoa > Chordata > Amphibia > Caudata > Salamandridae > Triturus > Triturus cristatus. Next base: position 1,070,424,995 of record NC_140582.1, on the reverse strand, counting down.
CACTGTGGGAACAGGGGAAGAAGTAAGACAATTGCAGGAAGAAGCAGGAGAGGAGGAAATAAAGCAGTGGGTAAAAGCAGGATGTGCACCAAGAGAGAAAGATCATGTGTGGGTCTATCGAGATGGAAGACCAGTCATACCTGATAGAATGATGTCTGCCATGGCACGGATGTAGCATGGACAGGGACACATAGGGAGAGACGCTATGATCAGGTCCTTTAAACAAACCTGGTATAATGCAAAGTTCAGACTTGTAGCAGAAAGTCTTTGTCAGAGATGCCTAATATGTCAGCAATACAATCCAGGAAGTAAGACAGTAGTGAGTCTAGGAACAATAGGTCGAGAAGGAGGGCCTTTTACCAGAATGCAAGTGGATTTCATTGAAATGCCTCCCTGTAACAGGTTGAGGTATGTTTTGGTTATGGTCTGTCTATTTTCCAGATGGGTAGAGGCATTTCCAACAAGAAGAAATGATGGGATGACAGTGGCAAAATTACTTTTGAGGGAATTTATCCCTAGATTTGGGTTCCCAGTGACAATTGAATCAGACCGAGGAGGACATTTTCATAATGAGATCATAAAACTGATTTGTGAAGCTTTGAATGTACGACAAAACTACATTGTGCCTACCGACCAGAGGCTTCTGGTGTGGTGGAACAGATGAATTGTGCTATCAAAAACAGGATAGGGAAAATGTGTTTAGTCACAGGTATGAAATGGCCTGATGTCTTGCCTCTAGTACTCATGACTATTAGATCAATTCCAGACAGAACTACAGGGTTAAGTCCTCCTGAAATCATCATGGGACGAGCCATGCGCCACGTTTTTATACCAGTCAACAAGCTGATGACTATAACTGATGACATGGTGTTGGAATACTGTAAAAGCCTGGCTGACGCAGTTCAATCTGTGTTTCATCAGGTTGGAGCGGATGCCACCACCCTTGAAAAGAAGCCAGCACATGATCTAAGCCCAGGGGACTGGATAAGGATAAAAGTCCACAGAAGAAGAAACTGTTTGGTTCCCAGGTGGGGAAAACCAAGACAAGTCATCTTGACCACAACAACAGCTGTGAAGTGTGCGGGATTGAAGAACTGGATCCATGCAAGCCATACTTTGAGAATTCCAAATCCAGTAGACAGCACAGAATAGGAGTATTTTAATGAATCAGAATCCAGTACTGAGTCAGATGACGGAGAGCCAAAAGACAAAGAAAACCCTTAAAGGGGGGAAACAGAACCGAGTTTAACTTTTGTCCCCAGAAGTAGTTCCCTGAGGAGAAGGTTACATATTTCCGATACCAGTTCAGACTCAGAGAAAGAACAAAGAGCACAATCTTCCAGGAAAGAACAAGGAAAGAACAAAGAAAAGGACAGTGAAGAGATGATAAAAGAGATTCATGAGAAGGAAGTGTCAAATGAAAGATGAAGAGAAATTCCACCTGAAACAACACATTTAGACGGACAGGTGCCAGATACAGAGAGAGAGGGAAAGATTATTGCGTAAGACCCCTGAGAAGGTGTAGGGAACTCCAACATTCAGTTAGAAGCAGGGACAAGTAGTCAGCAGGAAGATTGCGTGTCGGAGATTCGAGGAGGGACAGAAGTAGGGAAAACAAAAGAAGTGGTGGAAAAAGAAACTGTTGAGAATAAAAAGCAAGTTGAAACAGAGTCAGAGGAAAGCGAAGATGAAATACCTGAAGGTCGAGTTCTAAGAAAGAGAGCTTGGAGAACTGAAAAGAACAATAAAAGGAGTAAAATGAAAAGAACTGCAAAAGACGACGTTTGGCCGAATAAAATAAAAAGATTGAGATATCGACTGACACGAGTAAATTCACCAAGGGCTGAACAGGTGAATGAAGTGACGAGTCAGGAGAAATCAAAAGAAGAAGAAACAATTGTAGTTAAAGAAAGCAAAAGAACAAGGAAACCTAACCAGAAATATAAATCACCAGATTGGACGTATGTGGCCCTGCCTGAAGTAAAAGAAGAGGTGGATAGCCAAGGAAATCCAGAGGTGGTTGTACCGGAAGTAGTTGAGGAAGACGAAGAATCGGAAATCCTGAGAGTTATCTTGTCCGATATTGGAGAGGAAACGGATGTTCAGGACATTCTGTATACTGAAAACGAAGGAAAAGTGAAAAAATGATGAAATGCCAAACTGAATGAGACAAGAACCCAACTGAGAGAAAGACAATTAAAATATTTAAAAAGAAAAAAAAATGGTAGAACCAAGTAGGTGCTTAGAGCCTTGGGTTAGAAAACTATTTGTGAAGTAGAAGAGGCTAAGTCAAAAGACACGATCCGTTTTAGCTAAGATGGCAAACATAGATAGTAGTAAAGGTAGATGTAAATTTTTGAGGAGATGGTGTAAAATGAGTTGTTGTTGTACAGGATTATTAATGCTTCTATGGAGTATACTTGCTCTACTGATCTCATTTAAAGTTACTTTAGATACATTAGAAGGACATAGTGAAAACATAACTAATATGGGGAAGATTCAAAAGGTAGTTCCGACTAGAATAGATACAAATTATTTACATAAAGACAGGTCTATAACTGATTTTTCTAATAATGTGATCTCAAAATTGTTGTATGAATATGTAAAGACAATGGACGTAAGGGACTGCTACGTGTGTATGCAGTTACCTGCCTCTGAGGGAGTGACTTATCACCACCTTCCAGTAACTTATGGAATAACATGTAGTGTAATAGCTAGTTTATTTTATCAAACAGGTAAATTAGAGTATTATTTTTCAGATGTAGATACTATATTTTCACAAGTACCGTCAATTAACAAACTAAACAAGGTAAAACCTGCAAAGGTATTAGGTGAATTTTTCTTAGAGACTAAATAACTAACCTTAGAATACATATTTAGAAATAATTTGACTTGCAGTTTAAAGAAAGAGGAGAAGACAGTTTTAGATATGGTTGAAGAAAGGAGACTGAAAATGCAAAGAAAGGCTTCAGAAGGAAAGGTGGAGAAAACAGTATGGGACGTAGAGATGGAAAAACACTTGAAAGGGGAAACAAGTCCAACTGTGGCTTTAGATTGGCCTCAGAAAGGAAAATTGTGTATTAGAAGGAATCAAACTTAGAAGACTTTCAACAGTAGTGGATCGCTTGTCAACAAGCACTGCTGGAGGATTTTTATTGGTAAATACTGAAATGGTTGCCATGAGTGCTATGGTAATGCAAAATCGACTTGCCCTTGATATATTATTGGCAAAAGAGGGTGGAGTCTGTGGAATGCTGAAAGTTCAACACTGTTGTACTTACATTCCTGACAAAAGTAAAGATTTGAAAATTTATATTAAAAATATTACGGAATTGCATGACAAAATTGCACCACTGGAGGTTGAAGGTGTTTGGGAAAAGATTGGAAAGAAATTATCAGCTATTAAAGATTTTGTAGTAAAACTAGGTAGTACGTTTTTAGGTAAGATATTATTTCCATTAACATGTGTGATTTTCATAGTATTAATAATTAGATTAGGGTGTATTTGTAATAAAAAGGATAAAAATCAGAAAAATTTAAGAAGAGAAAATTTACAGAGAAGAGGTAAGAAACAAGAAAGAATTTGAAGAAATAGAATTGGAGGAAATCAGGGAGAATATGTATAAATCAGCAAAAATAGAGGAACCAGGGGAAATTGAAATTTGAATAAAAACAAGAAATCACTTTGAAATTCCGTAAAAGGGATACAAAATTTTGGTGGTGTGGTGATGTAATCACCAAAGGGGGGATTGCTGGAGCGGGTAGTACAACATTTTGTATACCCCCCATTCTGCATGTTTATATTAATCCGAATAATCAATTAATGGTAATATTATTAATCCGTTTGAAGTGATAACTCACCAATTATATTAACAAAAGAATTACACGTGGGATTGGCATTTTGCATGGCTAAACTAATTGTATACTAATATATGTACGCATACTAATGGTAGAAAATTAGAATATTGCATGATATATGTTGCTTTTGTGATGCAATTGTAAGTTGCACCAGATGACATCACTGGGTGAATATAAACGCTTTAAATGTTGCTATTATGCTAGATAATTACTAACACATAGGGGAACTAGTGAGGGTTTAACATTTTATTAGCCAATTCAATGTTTAATTACGTTTTTGTGTTTGTTTTGCTTAAGTTGACCATTTGGGCCTTCGTAAAGATGGCCGACTGAGAAGCACGATGTGACTGCTACTGTCCCACGAGGTTTTGAGTGAAGTGCGCCTGCGCCACCGCCAGCAACAATGGCCTTGTCCTGACCCCAGGAGAGATGTACCCACCAAGGTCATACTGGGAGAGTTGCCAGGACTACAAAACAATGAACTGTCTTTAAAACCGGAACCAGCAAGTGCGATGACTTAATCTTACGGACTATGTGAGAACTTCACCGAGTGACCCCAAATCCACCAATCAGGACTGTCTAAAACTCATTCTTGATACATTTTGACATTAAAATCACTATAAAAGTCGGTAGAATAGTGAGTTCAGGGCTTGCTGGCTTGCTTGCAAAGAGTCCGGTCGTTTGATTTGTCTTGCTGCGAATTTCCTGACGTTATGCTGACGGAGAGGATGGTGACACTGCTGGACAGCTGTTATCCAGAATCTTTGAGAGACTGAATTGCGGCCTGACTTTGATGAATTTAAAGATTTTCCACGACTTGACTGACTTAGAGGACGACTAATAGCCAGATTAGGTAAATATGATGTTCTGCGGTTTGGACGATGATTTTCTACAAATTTGCAATTTAATTAGATAAACGATGCTTTGATTAATTGACAAACGTGTTGTGTCGATTATTTGAAGAAATTAGATTAAGAGAAGAGTATAACTAAATGAATTGAATTACCAAACTATAAAAACAACTAACTGATTCATCGCCAAATGAGGGGAAATTCACGAGGTTTGAAGTTAATAAAAGTATTCAATGCACATTAGGGATTAGGTGAAAAGATATTCCTTTCATGTCAGCGTTTGGAAACTTATCCCTCTAGGGAAACAGATCAATGAAGTGTGAGTGTTGGTGTTATGGGCCCCACCAATGAATGTATTTGAGTGAATGTGTTATTGCGATATTTGGTCTGTGACGAAGGGGGAATTTGACATTCCGCGCTACAACAGACGCACCGCAACCTTTTGCTTTGGGGGTCTATACTGTGTTAGGCAAACTGCCACTCCAGATTCAGATTTCCCTGCTTTGATCTATAGACAGACTCATTAAGGGATTCATATGGGGTGCTGCCAGGCCAAGAATGGTGATTTCCAAGCTGATCACCCACAGGAAGTACGGGGGTCTGAGTTTGCTCTCAGTGGAACACTACTCCCTGGCACTCCAAATATCACAACTCGTCTTCAAGCAGCAGAGAATGGCCGACCCCCCCTCTTTAAGTCCTGACTGAGTGCAGTTCAACCCACAGCCCACCCTTCCTCCACTTTCTCTATAGGTATGATACCCTCAAGGAGTGTTCTGCCGCTTCTATGCTTCGGGCAATGGTTTCTGCCTGGAAATGCTCTATGTTCTCTTCTCAGTGAATCCAAACTCTCTCTCTCAGATCCTGGACAATAGCTCCCTCAAGTCCTTTGCGGCCCTCAGAGAGGAATTCCACCTTCCCCTGCATCACCATTGGCAGCACCTACAACTCCGCCACTGCCTCCATTGTGGTTTATGGATGCCCCTGTGGGATGTGACATCTTCCCCATAGTCGCCTATTTGCAGATGTGGGTCCACTTCCGCGGAGAAATGTCAGGCTTGTACAACCTTATGATACAGCATAAGTATTTTCTACCCCAATCGCAATGCCTGTGCATATTCTGGCAGGCGAAATTACATGTATAGTAAGATGAAGAGGACTAGACAGAGCTCCTGGGTAAACTGTACCATGTGGTGTGGGAATCCAGGATGAAATATTGCCTCTTCGAGACAGTGCAGGATTGGTACTAGACACTCTCCAAGCTGGCCTATTACACCACTTCCACTGTTGGCAGGTGATCAACAGGACTGAGATCAGTTCTAGGTTTTGTATGACTGCCCCAGCATCCAAGGGCTGTCAGGCAGTGGCTGAGCCAAACATTGCCTCTCTCTTTCCCGTTATCTCGACAAACAGTGCTTTTCCATGGCTTCACACACTCTCCAATGACAAACCACGAGCATCAGTTTTTAGCCACGGTATTGACCTCAGTCAAGGTGTGTATCTTCCTACACTAGTGCTCCCAACAGAATGGCTTACTGCAGTGTTTCAGACAGAGTCCTATGAGAGGATCATTTACATGCTTGCCAACAAGCAAGAACCTTAGCAGCAAGTTTGGGTCCCATTCCTAACTGACAATTCCTGATGGGCTAGGATTAGTCTAGACTGCCTTGTGCCTGGACTTCGAGTATCATCGATTGCCCCCCACACCCAATCCCACTCCACTATGGGTGACTCCCCCATGGATTGGTGGTGCCCCCAACTTACGCATGCGAGGTCCCACAGTTTTACCGCCCTCCCTCCTCATTCCAACATCCATAGCAGTTGCCTGTCCTTTCTGTTTTTTTTAATTCTGAATCCATGGGAACAGAAGTGCCGGGGTACCCTCTGGGTTATCCCCCCCTGGGTTTATGTTTCTACTATTGTAAATTTTATTCCACGGCATTGCTCGGTTGAGCCTGTACTTTGTATATCATATTTTTTTAACTTAACATAAAAAAGAAAGAATACAAAAAACAAAAAAAAAGAAAGAGGCTATAACCATAGCAAAGTTAATTGATTGTATGAAAGAAATAAAACACCCTGGAACAAAGAAAAAACAAGAAGTAGCTGTGGCTAGTGGAAGTCACAATGGGTGCGAGTAAAGCATGGACGCCATGTCAGAATATTTGAGGGGGTCAACATAAAGGAAGTATCATATATGTGGAAGGTTATATCATGGACCAGGATCCAAGGAGTGTTTTGCAATTGGTAAGCAATGTAGAAGATGTGGCAGGTAGGGCCACTTCACTTGAGTATGAGTAGAGTAGCCTTGGATGATCCAAATGCCTCAATTAACATGTCTAAAGCATTTTTTGTGGTTATATGAAATAAAGTAGCCTTCATAGTTGACTCAGGTTCCATATATACTATAATTCTCAAAGGTGTTTTTAGGGAAACATGGCCAGTTGTTAAATTACTACCTAAAGATATAAGCCCTAGGAGATCTCCGGAAAACTGCACTGATATTATAGGTTACATGTGGGCAGAGATCAGACTTCAAGATGGTGTAGTCAAGGGAAATGTCTATGTGGTGTAATCTGGGCCAGCATTAATGGGGTTGGTGTATCAACATGGTTTGAGTATGATCATTAAAACCAGAGCTCCAGCTCAAATATTGGTGCTCTATGATGCAGGAGTTGATGAGTTTTCATGAACTTTCAAACAGTTTTCAGGGATAAATTGGACAAAATAAAGGAGTATAAACACAAAATAAAAGTGCTGTACCCATTAATCACAAAGTTAGGAGAATTCTAGTGCTAGTTAAACAAGAGGTCGGGAATATACCAGATGGTGAGTAGTGGGGTGATTGAATCGGTAGAAGCCTCAGAATGGCTTTCGCCCATTGTTATTAAACAAGAAGGCTGATGGGAACTTTCAGATTTGTTTCAATTTGATACAATTGAATTAAAACTTTGTAATGGGCTGCTTTCCCTTTCCTAACTTTAACCAGATGGTGTTGTTACTGAAAGGTGGGATATATTTCTCTAAATTAGATCTAAAGAGCGCCTATGATCAGGTTCAGTTTCACCCATTTTCCAAAACCCTTACAGCATTTATAATACTAGGTGAAATCTTCAACTTTACAAGGCTGCCATTCCAGTTTGGCGCCTGCTGTCATTGTGTTTCAGCTAATAATAACTTAGCTTTTAAAGGATGTCCAAAATGTCATTTTTTCCAAGACTATATTTGTAGGTGTTGGGTAGAATTGTGGATGAGCACAATGTGATCTTGAGGAAAGTGTTAATGAGATCGGCAGAGGCAAAGATGGCTCTATGTAAAGAAAAATGTGTTTTTTTAGGAGGAAGTGAGCTAATTGGGATGTTCAATATCAACTGAGGGGGTAAACCCCCAAAGCTGTTTTTATTAGTGGCATTACTATTGCCAGTACCTGCTGTGATAAAGACCAACCAAGAACCTTTATGGGTCTACTAGAATATTATTCTAAGTTCATGGAGAATTTTGCTGAGAAAATAGAAGATCTGTGATCAGGAAAAGAGCAGAATTTTCATTGGAACAAGCTCAACAAGTGTTTCAGGGCATAACAAATTATATAGCTAAAGCACGCATTCTTACACTATTAGACATCAGTAAATAGTCAATAATCATGGTAGATGCCAGTGTATCAGTATATGGGGCAGCTATTTCCCAGAAACATAATAGCATAGAGATGACTGTTGCTTTTGCTTCTCTTGCACTGAATGACTTAGAGAAAAAAATTTCAGTCAAAGAAAGAGAACCATTAGAAGCAGCATGGGATACAGAATACTTTAACCCCTTCAGTGCCCCGCCCTTTCCCCCTCCTGTGCCGGGCCTTTCATTAGCGGGCGGGGTCCATGACGAGATAGTCTCGTCATGGGCACAGCGCAACCGTGCACCATGACGAGACTATCTCGTCATGGGCATAGAAGAGGTTAAGACTTATGTGTGGGGAACCAAAATAATTTTACAAACTGATCATAAGCCTTGCTGAAAACTTCGGGGCTTGGCCACATTAGCAAGGTTTGCTGCTAGACTACAAACTTCACTTACACTGTGGAATATATTCCTGGTTAATGGAAATGCTTATCAAAGTGCATATCATGCTTACTGGACAAGAGTGAAGTTGTTGAAGATTTTAAAACAAAGGAAGTGGTGCCTTGTTGGACCGATAGAAGCAAAGGTTTGTATGGTGCATTCGCTAAGAGAGAGTTGGTTGTTGCAATGGAAAAAGACAGACAATTTAACATGTTGGTAAAGGTGATTTGAAGTGGGGTGAGAAGTTAAAGTTTTTTGCTACTTAGTGTCAGACTATTTTCCAAGAATGTAGAGGAATTGTCAGTTTGTACTGATCAATTTGTGATGAGGGGAGATAGATTTATGCCTTCCCATGATGTCAGGAGTAAGCTAATTGTATTGGTTCACTAAGGTCATTTTGGTCAGAAAATGACCAAGAAGCACATCAAAGATGGTCAGGAAGTGTGATATATTGTATGATATATAAAGAGGGAGCAATAAGGTTAAGAGTGGGAGTTAGTATGTAAATGCAATACATTAAGAATTCATGCACACCTTGGATAAAGATCTCTGTGTACTTTGTTTGCCCTTTTATCACCTTGCCTGATACATAATAATATTTAGCTGTGATAGTAGATGTCCATTCTAAGTGGTTTCAATGAAAACGATTAACACTGGTTGTACAATAAAAGTTGTGAGCAAAGGAGTTCCTCAATCACGGATAATGAAATGCAGTGGGTTTCCAATCAGGTGAAGAATTTCTTGGTTAAAAAGGGCATAAAGCATATTAGAACCTCACTTTATGATGCCCCATCCAAATGACAAGTGTACAGGGAAAATTATATGGTAAAAGGCACATTAGAGATGGCAGTTCGTTGTGAATTGGATGTTGAGGAGACAGTGAGAGATATGGTGTGGACTTTTCGCAACACAGCAAATGACCTGTCTGCTGGTTCTCCCTTCTTCAGCATGAGAGGCAGAAAAGTCAGATCCAATATCATAACAAGTTGGTTGAAGGAGTTATTGCAGGGGGGTTATTGTAAATAAAGAAAAGAATGATTAAGATAGGTAATTGGATTATTACTAAATCAGCAAAGAGTCTCTGGTATGTTATTAAAGTTTAAAGGGCCATTCAAGGTTAGATTTGCCACTGATCTGATAAATGGGTGGAGCTTGAGAAATAAGTGCATTAGGTTAACACCAACTTCCCAATCCTCTCATCCTATCATCATATCAGGGTATAGGTCTAGTGATGGGATGAAAGTTTCATTTCTTACTAGTACCAATAACCTCATGTCAGGTGGAGCAAAGAATGTGTTGGTTTGTGTCTTAGTCCATTCATGAGCCACTTCCTCCATCCCACACTGCACTCACCTAATTTAGAGCACCATTTTAAGGACTGTAGTGAAGGGCAAGTAGACCTGTATTAAGTCCCTTGATGCGCTCTTGGCTATGGATCTTGAACAAACCCTTGTTCTTCCCTTGTCTTTATTCAGCATTCTGGTTTGGGTCTGCCTCATCACGGCCTGGCATTGGGACATTAATATTAATGGGTTATATGTTACAATGTTGAGGTCAAGAATATCGACTTGCACATATATCAATTCCGCAACAACATCTTTCAGCTGTCAGCATACCAAAGTGGTATAGATTTACTGTCCTTATTTCCACATCTACCTACCTTGACTAAATGTTGGTAGTCGATCTTGAGAAGTCACTATAAGGGCAGTTTTGTATTTAAACTTAAAACATCCCCTCATGCAACCACATTCACCACTTGTAATACTCATTGGTTTCTGGTCTGTGTCATACCTTGTTTGAAGAAGGAAGATATTGGGTATTAGGACATCTATCTTTACAAGTGCATTCTAAGTTGGAACTGCTTCAACTCTTGTTTGAAGCTGATTGCTCCTGTTAGCTAGAAACTCTTTTGTTACCTTTGAACTTCCTATTATATAATTGTGCTCTAAAAAACTCTAGGGTTAAGCTGTTCATTAATTTTTGTTAGGTTCTGGGCTCATCCGCTTACCATTTCTAAGCCCAGCTGTTAGATAAAGTTCAGCTATTCCAGGTATCACCACTCACTCCTTAATTTATAGTAATCTGCTTGAAGTCTAAGAGATACGTTTTCTTGTTGTAGAGCCTCTGGGGAACCCATGTGGGTGTAGGTTATCCTGTCTTTCATATCACAATAAGAGGAGATGGACATGCGTTGGCAGGCTTCTAAGGACTGAGGCAGCTCTGTAGGGTACATACGGAAAAGTGTCAACAACCGCATCACAAACCTGTGTACTGTTATGTCAGTGGTAAAGATAAAACTAGCTTAGAGAGTGCCATTCTTTCAAGCCTTTTGAAAAACAAGACTTGTCTCATTCAAAGCAGTTCAAAATGTCCCTTTCAGACTGGCCCATGGCTTACATTTCCTACACTGGCTTCCCAATTAAGTCTACTGTGTCGTTAAACTGACCGTCTGCCATACCTTAAAACATCACATTAACTAGATGACATGACTGCAATACATGGAGGATCTCATGAACTAGAAAACTTGAAAGATCTACATCTGGCAATCTCACCATTTAGAAAGCAAAATATTATTACCTGTTGCTTCTTTGGCTACACTTACAAATCTAGAATACAGTGGCAGTTGAGTGCTCTCTGATCCCTATCCCAAAATATTCCAGAGGAAAGTTAAAACAATCCTCTTCAAAATATTCTTCACAAACAAGTATGAATGAATTAATGAATCAATGAATAAAAAAGTATAAAGCAGTTCTGTGACCTAAAAGGTATCCTGGCACTAGCCCAGATCAAAACCCCATACAAAAACTATCAACAACAATCACTATACCTCGAACAGCCAGGTCTTCAAGGCTTTCCTAAAAGTCAATACATTTTGACATGCTGCTAATGATAGAGGTAAAATTTTCCAGTGTTGCGCCTCTTTAACTGAAAAGGCTAGCCTCCCACTCTGATTTTCCTAAACTTTGGCATTACCAGGAGATTTGCAAGGTAAGATCACGGCACTTTAGTTGGTGCATATGCCTTAAATTTCTTTTGGAGAAACATTAGTCCCATCTTATAAGCTGCCTTAAAGGTGATACACATGGCCTTAAAAAGGGCTCTTTCTGGTACAGGGAGCCAATATAGCTCCACTAGGAAGGACCTGAGAGGTAGTAGAAAATCTTGAGCGTGCTAGGACTAATTTAGCCGCAGCCACAAAGATATGCACAGGTGTTTCAAAAGGTGGTCCAGAGCCCCCCGGGAACAATGCATTGCAGTAGTCTGGTCGACTCATAATAGCTCTGTGAACCACTAACTGACATGTTACCACCAGGAAATTGGTCAAAACCTTCCAAAGCAATCTCATCAAGGCAAAACAAGAATATAGCTTGTTCAGATGTGCTGAGAGAGATCAGAGTCTACTTGAAATCCCAGGTTACGCACAGATGCTGCAGGTTCTGGCCTCGCACTATTTGCTACTGTCCAGAAACCTGAAGGTAATAGTGGCACTGGTCTATCGACCGAGCAACAAAGTATTTCCATTTTGTCACTATTAAACTCCAGTGAGTTATTGCTTAGCCATACAAAATGATCATTCAAGCAGTTATAATAAGTGGTCAAGTTAGATTGATAAGGAGGTCAAGCTAGATTGTCAAAAATAGTCCAAAGGCAAAATAAGCTGGGTGACATCAGCAAAATTTACAAAATTGAATCCATGAGATCTAAGTAGCAAGACCAGAGGGTGCAGATAAACATTGAATAAGGTCGTGCTTACGGCCAAACCTTGAGACACTCCTTGATCCACTTCCCAAAAAGTGGACCAGCAAAGAAGTATCATCTCAATGACTTGTACTCTGTCAGAAGAATAGGATTTGTGCAAGGCCAGAGCTCTACCCCTTATCCCACCTCCAAAAGCCTATGAAGCAGAATCCCATAGTTTACAGTATCAAACTCTACAAGTTTTGCAGCACCAAAGCACCCACTTGCCCTCTGTCCACTGCCATTGGCAGGTCATCCAAAGCTGATACAAGGGCAGCCTCTGTGCCTAGAGCCAGTCTAAAGTCTGCTTGTGCCTCATCCAGAAAGCCCTGTGCTTATAGATGGTCAAATAGTTTCTTGTTCACATATCTTAACATATTCATAATTGGGAAAGGTAGATGAGAAATAGGGTGATAATTTTAAAGTTCATGTGGATCTTCTGTAGGGTTTTTCAGTAAAGGGAGAACCAGGGCTCTTTTGCATTGGCACCACACACTCTGCTATAGATTGATTATGTGTCCAGAAGAGGAGGGGGCACAAAATTGATAAACTACTTTCAGGCCTGTGAGAAGTGGATCTAAACTAGTGCCTGAGGAGATTAAGCAAGCCAACTGTCTAAAATGAGCTTCAGACATCAAGCCAAATTACTCAAGGAGCAGCAGAGAGGTCCATGAAGCATCCTTAAGAAGCAAAGCTTCCTGCATTTGGGAGTTAGCTAATGACATTGGCTTTGTTGTTGAAAAAACTGCCTGCAATGTACAAGCAAAACAATCTGATAGATTTTCACATAGATCTTGGAGGGAGAGCCCGCTTGACTAATACAGTCGGGACTGGACAATAACAAAGTAATGAAAAAATCTTTTTCTACTTGTTGGGCACCTCAAGGATTTTCTTAGCATGAAAATCTTCCTTTGATCCTCGAATAAGCCGTTTATACTCCCCTAATGCTTCCTTTAAATCCTCCTTACCTTCTAGAGAATAATTTCTATGCCAATTTTCTTTCAAGTTTTTTAGATTTTTGTGTAAAAATCAAAAACTCTGAGTACCATGGTGCTAACGGCCTTTGACGAGCCACTTTATATCTCGTTGGCAGCACCATTGTCAAGAGAAGATATAACCCACTGCTGATAACAGCCATAGTTCTCCTCAAACATACCCGCTGTATCACACCTCAACGGGTTTGTTAAAGCCTGCGAGTATATCTGATGCAATAATTTGACCCACACTCTGCTAGGTCCCTTAGTAATTGGTTTGGGTACCAGCAATTCCGGAAATGGACGTTTAATTCCAAAAGATATGAAAGAGTGGTCAGACCAGCTTAGTTTCTGTGGACACTGTGGAAATTAGGCCCTCTGACATGAAAACCAGATCTAAGGTATGACCATGAGTAAGTGTCGGTCCCGGGACTAGTTGTTTCAGACCCAAGGCGTCCAGTAAGTGTAGCAGATCTGATGCATTTGCATCTTCCTCTGCCCAAATATTAAACTCACCACATGCAAAACAACACCATATGAGATCAAATTAATGGGGATAAAATTGCCCAAGATTGCGCATGTGAGCGAGATGGTCCTGGAGGTTTATGAAAGAAAATCCCTGAAATAGATCTCCCCAAGGAACAGTACACAGTAAAGCTCAATAACACAAATGAATTTAATTGCAGAGGTTTAAAACTCCAACAATCTTTAAAAATAATGGCCACCTCACCCAGCATAAGCCCAATGTATAATTTCAAGAATTCCTCTCAGTAACAATTTAACTCACGCCAACATTAAAATACATTAAGACATCCCCGATAATAAAGAGAACTCACAGAGACATTAATCCCTAGCCTAGCACACTACCTTCTGATTTAGCCCCCATTCTATTTAACAAGTCATCCTTTCTGTCCATTGGTAAGATTGCCAAGTGATATGACTATATAGCCATGCCTGATGGATCCAAGATACCTTTAAAAAATACATATAAGAATTATAACACTTTGCCACTAATACCAGGCTTTACTTTTATCCAAAGTGATGTAAGAGTTATTTCTACATTTTACATACATCTTGGGTAACAGTAAAGCGCAAACCTAGGTAAAAGGTAGCAGAACACAGTACTGGGTCAAAAGCAAAGCTACAGTCAATGAGCAATTAAATGGACAGTTGGGTTTTGAGAGTATACTCTAATTGCTTTATTATCTAGTGTTATTTAACATGGTGCATCTTCAGCTATAATGTGAATTGGAGCATGGTTGAAGTGAACCTTAAATTTGTTATTTTTGCATTTCTTTGTCTCCAGTCTGATGCCACTGTAGCATGGAGGTGGTGATTTTGTTAACCAGATAGGCGAGTGTGCTGATAGTGATGGCTTTGTAGATGATGAACCAGGGTTTGAAAACTGAATGAGCTACCAAGGGGAGCTGGTGGACTTCCATCAAGGCGGGGGTAATGTAATTATATTCATTAAGGCCCTTGATGAGGTATTGTGTGGCTCTTAATGCTGGCCAGAGTGAAGTCTGGGAAGCTATTGAGCAGGGCATTGCCACCAGCCTGAAGGGAGAGTGTGAGGCCTTGAATAGTAGTTCTGAAGTCTCTTTCCGGGTGGAACGGTTTCACAATTTTTTACAGAAACATTTGGTATCATGAGATCTTATTTTTCGTCCCACTGTGTTCCGTGAAAGTGAGGTTAGTGTTCACGGTGAATTGAAGGGACTTGGTGATGGGTAAATGTTGGATTTAAATCTATCTAAGTTTATGACACTGAGCAAGGCATGGACTAGTTGTTTTCTTCTTGTTCTTGGTGACTAACAGGAATTATCTTTTGATTGGGTTGAGCTTTAGGTAGGTGCTGGACATCAAGGTCAGGATGAGGTAGAGGAAGTGTTTGAGGCATTGCATGCCTCAATATATAGTGCAGAGTTTATATGTATGTTTGTAGGATTGTAAGGTAGAGAACAAACCTAGTTATAACATAACAGAGACGCAGAGAGATAGCTATTCAGAGGAATATAAAAGTTGAGTTTAATGCCTAAGTATAGAAAAAGCAGAGGCATTCATAAGTGATGCTGTATGAGGGTTTGCTGAATCTTAGTGGAAACAAACTTGCACATTCCCACTGCACAGCAGAAGACATCCTTCCTACTTGCCTTCACCTATCTGCAAGACTTGAATTTAGGAATGTTGCTTCTTTGGGCGTTGCATAGCCTACCCAATATCTTAATTGTGCTTGCTAGTTTGCAGCCTTAATGGGAAAACAGCAAAATACGAAGGTTATATGTGTGGATAAGGCAACAAAGTGTAGTTCTCTGAGGGAGGGAAGTATTTTTGTAAATTTATTGCATTTCTAATTGAGATGGGAGGCAACAGGGAAGACATCCTTTAGAGTGTTCAGGTGGTTCTTTGGTATTCTGGCAATCAAGACATTGCCTATGTTCTGATATGACAGTACTAAGGCTCATACAGAAATTCTGCAGAGTGATTCAGAAGAAAAACCTTCACTATGTGAAAAAGGAAGGAATATCATATGTTTTGTGCCTTTTTTTAAATTAGGGTTTTGAATCTGAAGCTGGTAGCCTTGTGCAATACCTCAGTTTTGGCAGTGAGTGAAGCTGTTATAGCTGAGAGTCAACCCTGCTCTTTTTCTTCACTACTATTGCTGGTCACGTCTACAAACTCTCATGTGGGCCTTCTACATGAAGACAAAGATTATGGCAATCCTTGGGTCTGTGGGTATCATTTCCTGATTCAACCTTCAGTTGTGCCTAAATATAATTTGCTTACTGACACAAGGGCTGCCAGGGGTTGCATGTAAACCATGAAGATCACCAGAAACAGGATAAAGCTATTTGGAATGCTGCAAATTATGAGGAAAGGCTTGGACCTGGGGATTTTCACCTGGATGCGCTGGGATCTGTGTTAAGATGTACAGCAATCACTACAGGTCAATTCTGTCAATAACATGTGCCCATTGTGCATGATGCAAAGTATTCAAGCAGGAAAAGAAACAAGGGCATCACCATTGTTGATGATCTCTAGCATGGCATCAGCCACCTGGAAAACAACCGTCTTTTTGCTACATTGCGGTCTGAAACTAGTTTTATAGTCTTGGATAAAGTCATTAAAGTCACTGTGTATGGTGGCAACAATACTACCCAGGAATGGCAGACTGTTAATTGGTTGGTAGTCAAGGTCCAGGTAAGGTATCCTAACAACATGGTAATATCTGTCTGTTCTTGAGCGAATTCCATAAGTTGTCATTGGTGCTGGATTTGTGAGTCCATTGAAAAGCTGCTTGAGAACCTCACTGAAGATGGCCTTCCTGTTAATCCCATCCACTTGGACACAGTTTTCTGTGAGTTGAGAAGTACTGAGAAGGTGCTGATGGAGAGTGTCAACGTAGTTCTAGTTGCATGAATTATGAAGCGGAACCATGTTTTTTTTTAAACTAAATCCTCCTTGTGGTTGATGTGTTGTCTGACTTTCTTCTTCAAGAAGTTGTTAATGTTTGTGCACTTTTTTGTTGAATTGTTTTGGGTTGGTTGGTAGAGGTATAGCTCCAGTGCTGATGGTGTCGAAGTATATTCTGCTTCTAGTTTAGGCTGCCTGCACTGCTGTTGGTAATGCAGTAGGTTGCCTTTGCATTGTAATCAGCTTTCTGAGGTGTGTGTAAGCTCTACAAAAGCAAGATTGTATTGCAGTTGTGTTAAATGTCACTTCTTCTCCTGCCATCTGTTGGAACAGTTCCTGTCTGCAGTTTCTTGAGTGTGGCACAGTGTAGTGGTCACGGCTTTCAATTTATGGGAGTACACCAAAATCTGGAAGGTATGTTTGATGCATGAGAGCAGATTGTAATTGTATTTATATATATTATGCATTTTTATATTTATATCACAATGATACCTATTTACATATAATTGTATTTATGTATATTACATATATTGACCTTGTAGTCAAGGCAAGAGAAGATGGCATGTGAGAGGTTCTAGAAGACTCATATTTTGTAGAATTTGTCTGTCAGTTCAGTGAAGCAGATCAAAAGCAATCAAAGCCTAGTCTATTCAGTCACTTGTGGTTGTGTTAAGATGTGGTAGGAGAGTTTGTGCAGGATAAGCAGTCAAGGGCAAAAGCATTGCTCTCAATCTGAGTCTGTAGTGCAACAAGCTGCTTAAAGTCAGCAGTTTCTGCCATGATATAGAAGGCGTCCCTCTTGGGCTTGAAAGTTCTGTCGATTAAGAGGTTGAAATTGCATAGGAAGGTGTTATTTGAGTAATTGGTCATTTGTGTGATGATGAGACAAGGGATCTCTGATGTGAAGATAGAGTTTGGTCCTGTTAGATGGCAGGTTAGATGGAAGGTGGCATTTCTGGGCTGTTGGCAGCATGGAGTGGTTGAGAGGATCCTGAAGGCCCAGAAAGGTTATTGATCTATGGACGACTGCTAAGCCTCCTCTGCTTCTGTTGGTCTCTGTGCTAGATTCTGTAATCTTGATGAAACAGCACATTAAAGATGTAGGTAGATTTGGGTTGAAACTCAGGTATCCATGATGAGGAAGGCATCAAGTTGGTGTGAGTGATGATGTCTGCTAAGCCAGATGAATGTAGAACTGCAGTATGATTGTTGATGCCAATGGAGTGCAGTCTGTACTTAATATGTATGCTCTGTGATGGTTGGGTTGCTGGTGAGAATGTTTGGGTTGCTTGAGTGTGATTAAAATTGCTGTGGTGTTTGCAGTTACATGAGATGGTGAAGAAGTCACATCAAGTGAGTAGTCTGCATATGATGTGTGGGTCTAGTTGGTGCTGGTTGAGTGATATGAGGGAGAGCATGTGAAATATATGTGTTGTGGTCGATGGACATTCTCAGGCCATAACATGGCCACGCAAGAATCAGTTCAGAGAAAGTTTTAGTAGACATATTTGTTCCTAAAACAATATAAACCATTTGCATATGACAAATAGTTAATTACAACTCGATAATCAAATCACAATAAAATTACATTAAAATAAAAACATAATTCATTCTTAAACTTTGTGTGACATGTTGCATAATTAGTCACGTGCAAGCACACCACACCCTTCTTACAATCCTTAGAAAATACAGATACTCAATAGTCACCCTATGTGCATTTTATTAAAATAAAGATCTAAAATCTGCAATCATTTGAATATTATTCTAAAAAAATAGTGGTTTGAGATGTTTTATCCTCATGTTTTTTTACAGTTGGACTGAAGAACTTCATATGCTCTAAGACTTTGGCTCTTCACAGAGAACAACAACAATACCACAAAATATTAATTCATACTGTAATATACTAACTTTGTGGACTCGGAATAGAAGACATTCACGACGCAAATTAAGATTTGATACATTTCTTAGATAGGATGGCATTCCAGGTACCACCTTTACATCATAGAGGTGTTTCCGTGTTATCTTAATTATTAAAATGTGATATGGCTGTTCCATAAGACATCTATATTGCTCGTTCTTTCAACAGCTTTTTTCCACTACCACAGGAATCTATTTTCAAGCTGCTCAAACCTTGGAACATATAGACGCCAACTTTATTCTTGATTTACGATCCAAAGTGATTTTTTTACATAAATCTATTAGTCAATCTGCAGGTGCTTTTAAAAGCAAATCGGGTTAACCACAAACAGCAAATGGTAGCACCTTTGTCAAATAAGCTTTCAATGATGGTGTGAGTATGTACCTTCTGTATTTGATGTTAAATCGACACAAATCAGCCGATTCCACTTGCTCTAGAAAATGCATATTTAGCATGGCTAGTAAAATTCATAGTTATCTCAAACTTCACAAAAATATACTTGTATGATGACAGCATTGCAAGTTATGAATTGAAAACGTACCATTCGGATGAACCTTGCGCCTTCTAAACTGCATGGACCAGTCTCTGGTGGTGATACCTCTGCTCCCAGGCTCCGTCACAGAGAGCACCTTATAAACCATTTCCATCATGTGTACCCATTACCGTCAGACTAACCTGGGCAGGTCTTAATCCTGCCTTATTGTTAAAAGTACCTCAATAACCGACCTTAAATTATGCTTTACATCGACATGGATGGTTGAGAGACCTGCTGCAGAGGACGTTTTAGATTGACCTGGGAGGTTCTGCTAGAAACAAGCATTGGCAAAGCCAATGGGTCTTGCTTATGAGACTAATTGGCTTTAGCAATAATTTGTAGCAATGCTGTACAGCAGCATGGCTGAAAGTAATGTAAAAAAAAGTGGTATGGTACGGCTGTTTAGTCATTTTATAGATTCGTACCAACACAGATGGCGCACCTACAATCCAAGATGGAATAGAAAATAAAATGTGCTGCAAAATGAGCATTTTTATATAGCGCTAATGCGATTTTTTGAGAAAACAAAACAAAAGCGGGAGTGGGCTGGAGGTTGGAAGAGGGCAGGGGACTAGTCAACATTGAAGGGGGGAAAAGCAGTAAACAAGGAGATGGGAGGAGGGAGATAAGGACAAACGAGAGACAACAATGGGGCAGCACACGGACACTGGAGGGTGGGCGTGAGGGCTAGCACATGGACGGCAAAGGATGGGCAGGCAGGCTATGAGGAAGCAAATGGATAATAGTGGGTGGGCAGGCATGGATGGGGAAGCACACAGACAATGCAGGAGGGATGGGAGAAGAAAGGGAAGCACACAGACAACTGAGGGTGTACGGGTGTTGATGGGGAAGCACATAGGGAACAAACCATATCTTGTAAATACAGTGCATTCCTGTCCTTTCAAATTGGTGTAGAGCAGTGCAGCAAAATGAGTTGTGGTGCTACCCTACGCCAATTCTTTGTGAAATTGCCCCAGAATTTAGAGGCATCTTTATTTATTGATCAGACTTTCTCAACCAACCAAAAATCACCTACCTTCAGTTTGGGAAACACTGCACTGTACTGTTTACACATAATTCTGCTTCCCTTCCCAGATTTGAAAACAAGGTTATGCTACTAGAAAATGTGCAGAGTACGTGGGGCATTATGGCCTCTGAGCCTCCTAAGGCCAAGAAACGTTTGCTATTAATATGCTGCTATGGGACGCTTTAAACAAATAGATAACAACATTCAAATCTGATCAATAGTGGATGTGTTTGGGATTACATATGTGGTTGTTAGCATTTCTCTTCGTAGATGTATACGATCATAATACAAACAGATTTTAAGAATGTTTTCGCAAGAGTAAATAAAAGACTTCACATACCCATATGAGGTGTGGACACCACAATTGTCTTCAAACCCCCTAATCACAGCTGACAGAGGTTCCAGAGCAATGGGAAGTAGGTGAGGCTAGGGTGTGCAGCTATGTTTGTTTAGCAAAATGAATAAGAACCCTTCACAATTGGCCTGCACTGTTGGAGAGTTATAAAACCACTTGGTTTTTTAATAGAATCATAGTTTAGACCCATTATCTCTAAAATATTGTAAATGCGCCCCCACTTGAGGTCGTTACAAGCCATTTACGCATCGAGTGAGATGGCTAGTGCCTCCATCAGGAGATCCTTGGAATCCCAGAGAAGATGTAACAGCATGCTCAGCTGATTCTCAGACGAAATACCTGGAGGACAAAGTCCACCTGTATTGGACATACCGAGGACAGAGTGAGTGTAAGTAATTTGATGGTAAGCACTTTAGGCCGGAAGTTAGGGGATTTTTCACCTCTTTGGGAATCAGTGTGATGACTGTCCTGTTTGATACAGGGCCCAACAAACTGCATGACTAGGTTTCCCTAAACACAACATGGAGTATTGGGGAAGCAAGGCCTGAAAGATTTTGTAGAATTTCCTGGGAAATCCAACCTCTCAGGGAAACTTACAGATAAGTAACATTCTCTGCAATTTTGTCTAGAGTGTCTCCATTTCTCTGTAAGGTCTTTATTGTTTTGGCTATGAATAATGCATTAAGTAAGGACTTCATTGCTTCCTTTTTGATGTTTGATTCATTATAGACAGTAAGAATCTGAATGATGTGTTTGGTACCTTTTTCTTCCTTTCATCAATAGCCGAGTCCCACATCTGGAAGTCTAACATTTCACAATAAATCCTACTGCATTTTCACTAAGGCTCCCAAGACCTCAGGGTTAGCATGTATGGGTCAGGACTCCATCCAGCAGAGGCCACCAGCAAGGTCAAGTCTTCTCCCAGTTGCAACTGGAACAGCCCTACAGCTTTTGTATTCCTTGTAGCCACACAGACGTTCAGGCAACTGTCTCTTGGAGTCCACTTCTTTTTCCTGGGTAAAGGTGTGAGCAGAACCAGTCATTCTCAAACAGCAGTCCTTCTTCTGTTCAGGTCAGTTCAGTAGCCAGTGGGTGAGCCAGTGGGTGAGGGTGACCCGGGAACAACCTTACCTACTTTTGCAGCAAATCCTGTTTGCCTTACTGCACACAATCCGAGAACGCACTATTCTAGGAGAAATCGAAGATTGCGCAGGCTGTCTGCTTGTGGATAGAGCTTGTGTACCAGTCAGAGGTGTGTTTAGGAAAGAAGCAGTTTCCTCCTCCTGAGCTACCCATAACTAGTTCTGGCACCAGCTCCCCCTCCCACTGGCTGGTGTTTAACTGGCTACCTTTGGAATAACACTAAACTATGAATGGGCAGGATTCATCTATGTCACTTTAAAGTTAATAAAGTCCCTGGAACTTAAGCAACTACCTCTCTTTACCAGATAAGGATCACATGTCCCACAGTCAGTCCATCCTGTTACCAGGTCATAGCCACTGCCTCTGCTCTGGGAGCAGTTTTCACCCCTCATTAAATTAAGGTCAGGCAAAGGGTAAGCAGATGTTGGTTGGCAGGCCAATGTAAATTAACCTCCTTGTGTTCCCAGCGGTAACTTTCCCTACATACTTGTTAAAAATTAATTACATTATTTTTAATAAATATGAAAAATAAAATTTGAATGAATATTTGAGCTGTTTTCTATTGTAAGTTACAGATCAAGCTTTATTATCTGTACTGTGGCAGTTACAGGCCTGCTAGCAAAAATAACTTTTGAGGCCTAGTCATTGGAGGAACACTCTAACTTTAATTTCGCACATTTAGTAATTTTAAATATCAGGCACTCTGCCTTGTTGGCAAAAAAGATGTACATAGTACTTATTAATATTTAAAAGCAGGATTTCCCAACTGTTAAAGGGTTATTTTGACATGTTTGACAGCACTGTTTAGGCTGTAGTAGTCAGGCTACACATGGTAGGCCTGAAGCGGCGTTTCGTAGTCTAATCATGTAGATGGCACAATATGTGCTGAAGTCCACAGATAGCATTTAAGTTCCAGGCCATGGCGCATTTTCTACACCATATACTAGTGACTTGCAGGCATGTTTATTATGTAAATCAGGGGTGTGCCAATATAGCTATGTTTAAGGAAGGAGCACATGCTTGTTAGTCTTGTTTAGCAAGGGTAAAGTGCAAAGAGCTCTAAGTCCAGGAAAATAAGGCCCAAAAAAGGTGAAAATGTCCTGGGTGACCATTCAGAAAATGTGGATTTTCTACAACTGATGTAATATGTGAGGCAACAGTCAGAGCATTATGGAGGCTCAAGTCATAGTTAATTGACTAAACTATAACTGGTGCGTTTCAGTTGTTTTTATTTTTTTTCACCATTAGTGCTTATGTCATTTCAACACCTAACTAAAACATCACTTTAACCTTAGTGTTTTTCAGTGAATTCCAGTTTAAAAAAAATAATTTTCTAAATTGGCCCAGTGGACAAAACTCCACAAGCTCCCAACCCCTCTGTGCCAGGCCTTAGCCCGTGCAGCAGGGGTTGACCATAGGGCATAGCTTCATGGCCAGGACCAGAGCACAACCCTCCACTGGTACCCAACTCCCGCTACGCATGGCCTTTGGATTTGCAGTGGCAGTTTGCCACTGGAATGCTCCCAATTCTCAGTAGACATCTCACTGAGCACAAAGTGTGAAAGTTTGTAGCGATGGTTGCACACAAGGCATGGCCTCATGTCCAGCCCTGCAAGGGCAGCCAACTCCCACTGCATACAAAGTTTGTCCACCAATATTTTTGTTATTTTAAAATTCGGGAGCTGTTAAGCGACTGAGAAGATGGGTAGAGTGAGGAAGCATATTTGAAAGGGAATGCTGCCCTTATGCCGATATCTCCCTCTTTGACAATTATGAGCGCCATTAAAAATGTATTATGTCTTTAATTACTAACACTCCTTCTCTTTTTTAACACGCTCTCTTTTTTAACACGCTGGTTTCATACCTGTATTGACATCTCAGTGCTCATTTACTACAGCTTACTCCTCAGGAAAGGCCTCAAGAAAGGCTTTAAATTCAACAGCTCCTGTTCCAACAAGCATTGGTAAATGCCTTATGGATCGCCTATGTGATTTAATAATAAACTGTTTTTTGTTGTAAGTTGTAGCTTTTTGAGTAGTTGTACAATATAAGTTAAAGAAAGTCTGTTATGACTTCTTTATGTACAAAAAGGCAATATATTGTGCTGTTACTAGTGGTATCGTGTGGTTAAGCAATAGCAACATTTTGCAAACTGAAATGAAAGACGGAAATAATAGAATTAATTGATGTAATAGCAGTATTTGGTGTTCAGAGGAGTTATGACAAAATTTTGTCCCCAGTGCCACTGCACCTGCTGCACCATTCAAATCCTGTTCCTATTGCCTGTAAGGCAACTGCCCTTGTGAATGCCTGTTTAGTAGTAAAATATTGCAATATTTAGTTTTTAGAGAGGTTCCTAGAGCTTTAGGCCCCGGTGTCACTGCACCTGCTGCACCATTCAAATCATGACCCTAGTGCCTGCCAGGTAGCTACACTTGAGACTGCTTATTTAGTAGTTAAATATATCAATATTTGGTGGTTAGAGGAGTTCTGACAACTTTTCTTCCGGTGCCACTGCGCCATTAGCACCATTGAAATCATGGCCCTAGTGCCTGCTAGGTAACTGCAGTGGTGGCTGCCTGTTTGGTAGTAAAATATAGCAATATCAGGTATTTAGTGGGATGACTAGAGCATTTGGTCCTGGTGCTATTGCACCTGCTGCACCATTCAAATCATGACCCTATGGCCTGCTAGATAAATTCACTTGTAACTGTCTTGTTTAGTAGTAATATTTAGCATTAATCTGGGCTTAGTGGGGTCCCTAGAGCTTTTGGCCCCAGTGCCGCTGCACCTGCTGCACCATTTTAATCAAGTCCCTTTTAACTGCAAGCTAGCTGCAATTGTGACTGCCTGTTTAGTAGTCAAATATAGCAATATTATGAGTCCTGACAACTTTTGGGCCCAGTGCTACCACACCTGCTGCATCATTCAAATCATGACCCTGTTGTCTGCAAGGTAACTACACTTGTGGTTGCCTGTTTAGGGATAAAATGTAGCAATATTAGGTGTTTAGTGGGGTGCAAGGAGTTTTTGGTCCTGGTGCCACTGTACCTTCTCACTAGTAAAATCGTGACCCTAGTGCCTACTAGATAACTGCACTTATGCCTGCCTGTTTAATTGTAAAATATAGCAATGATAGGTGTTTTGAGGAGTTCTGATAACTTTTGGGCCCAGTGCCACTGTACCTGCTGCACCATTTAAATTATGCCCCTTTCAACTGCAAGGTAACTGCAATTGTGACTGCCTGTATAGTAGTACATATAGTTATATTAGTTGTTTAGGGTTATGACAACTTTTGGGCCCGGTGCCACTGCACCTGCTGCACCATTCAAATCATGACCCTGTTATCTGCAAGGTAATGGCACTTGTGGCTGCCTATTTAGTAGTAAAATATAGCATAGCTCTTGCATATTAACTTTATTTTTAACATGCAATGTTTATTAAAACATTTAGAATTTGATCATAATGACCAAATAGATTAAGCTGAAAAAATCAACCTGATAATGCCTACAAAGTGCTAAGAAAGGTACTTAGGGATGGATAGGAAATGCCACACACCATCACTAAGGCTAAAGCATGTGCTTTACACAACTAAATAATAAAAAAACAAGCATTCCAGCATACTATTAGAAGCTGTCTGCCTTTTCTGTGGGAAGAGATCTTAACTTGACAGTGCACGGGGCTTAAACAGTGTGAACAGCTTCAGGAAGAAGTATCCTAAATGTGTGCAGCCAGGGGAAGTTAACAAAAAAAAGTTCCACATAAATGTGAATGAACATAGTAATTCAGTCATGGTAGCTGATAAGAGGCCCCTTTTAAGATATAATAAATACAAGCGATTTCACAACCACAGCGCAACCGCTGTGCAGGCAAAACCTAAACAATGGTGTCCAGGAATGCCACACTTTTATCTTCAATATAAAATGTTAGCATTCCATTTGTTCATTAGAGCTGTGTGGTGAAGCTGCAGTTGATCAGTAGGGAGTTAACTGACAGACTGCTGCTGATGTTTGACTCTGAATGTCAGAATGTTTTACTGACATGGCTGTGGAAGATATTTAAAAAAATGTGTCCTGAATTTAGCTTTCTAGATCACTAACCATAATTCCTATGACAAAAAGTAACTCCTCACGTCTTTATTTACTGCAATGTCCTTTGTAGAAAATGCTTTCAGTTTTATACCTTTGATTCCATCAAGATAGCATTCAGATGTGCCACATTTTTGTCATAAATGCAGAATTTTAGCACTGTAGTTGTTCATTAGAACACTGTGGTGAAGCTGCAGTAAAACACTGGGGAATCAACTGACAGGCTACTACTCGTGTTGAAAGTACATTTCACTCAGCAAACCAGACTTGTTTTCTGACATTGTTGAGGAAGATATTTGAGTATTTATTTTAAAAAAGGGTCCTGTTTTTTTCTTGCTAGAGCTCTCAGCTTAATTTCTAAGACAAAGTGAACCCCTCATTTCATTAATACCTAGAGGAAATATTTTCAGTTTCACAGTTTTGATTCCATCAAGAAGTTGTTTAGAGTGCTGTACTTTTGTCATAAATACAGAATGTTAATGGTATAGTTGTTCACTAGATCACAGTGGTGAAGCTGCAGTAGAATAACATTGAATCAACTGACAAGCAGCTGCTGTTTTTGGAAACATAAGCTTTACTTAGAATATCAGCCTTTATTCTCACATGGCCGAGGAAGATAGTGTGACCTTACAGAAAATATCTTCTAGAGCACTTTCCATAACTTTTAGGAGCATATTATGAGAGAAAAAATGTTTACCTCAAATGTGGTTCTGGTTCTTCATATCCCAGCAGAGGATCAGCATATTGAACAGGTTAAAATCATCATAGCACTAGGGGACTTGTGAAACTGGCGTTATTTGCTTTCACTTCAATCAATTCTTTATTTGATCTTACACATGAGATTATAAAGGTACAATAACATTTTTAAAAGGAGACATGATTATAAAAATGCATAAGTCCGCTCAATCTATCGTAAAGTTCATTTCATCTCTGTATATTGTCTAGTTAATAATTATTTGAAACATTAAATATTAAAAACGGTACGAATTTAAAAAGACAATCCCGTTTCTAGTTATGGGCCCCTTTGCTTCCTTTTTTTCATGCATGCCCAAAAAGAATGATGCGACTGAGAAGCATACAAAAAGATTCTGAAGAGATTTAAGAAAAGCTTTAAGAAAAGTACAATGCTACGTGACAAAATTAGAAATTATAACGTTTACAGATCAGGAGAATTAAGTTATGTCTTTCCTGACGATAAAACAACAGAAAAATAAAACATGAAGTTCCTTTTGTGGAGATTGGTTATCGCACGGGCACAAGGAAAGTTCAGACAGCTTGAATTTCTTCCCTGGGTATCCTACCATCAGCGTAATCAAATTTAGGCGGATTCTTAATAAAATAAATTTATGATGTGGCAGTATGATGTCAGCCAGTTAAAAGTATCCTCCTTCCTCCAGAGATGGAGTTAGTTCATACATACGAGCCGACTGACTTTGAATTTTTTTTTTCCTTCTCAGATATTGTGCCTGTAGCATAAATGTATCAGCCAGTTTGCGCTTTGATAGGGTTTTGCAGGAGGAAGGATACTTAAAAAGGTGATTTAAACCAATAGCCGTTAATTCCGACTCTACATACTTTAACCACGTAATCCTGCTGTAGTAGCTGATTTTAAAATATTAGTTATAATATTTTGAGTGAGAGGGACTGTGTCGCTACGCCAGATAGAAAGCCACAGCAGGAGTGGTGCCATTTTTATGAAGTCCACAATATAAGATAGAGTCAGTTCTATGTGAAGAACAGAGGGCCCGATTCACAGAACTAACTTAAGACAAAATCTTAAACTTACTACCATTTTGGTATTCACAGAAGGCACTTACTAATTTTGGTATTCACAGAAGGCACTTACTCATTTCGGTATTCACAGAAGTTAGGAGTCCTAACTTTAGGACTCCTAAATGCCTTCTGTGAATACCAAAAGTCTTAAAGTTAGGATTTTTCTCAGTTTAGGAGTAGTAAAGTTAGGACTCCTAACTTTAGGACTCCTAAATGCCTTCTGTGAATACCGAAAGTCTTAAAGTTAGGATTTTTCTCAGTTTAGGAGTAGTAAAGTTAGGACTCCTAACTTTAGGAATCCTAACTGTCTTCTGTGAACACAGAAAGTCTTAAAGTTAGGATTTTTCTCAGTTTAGGAGTAGTAAAGATAGGACTCCTAACTTTACTACTCCTAAACTGAGAAAAATCCTAACTTTAAGACTTTCGGTATTCACAGAAGGCATTTAGGAGTCCTAAAGTTAGGACTCCTACCGAAATGAGTAAGTGCCTTCTGTCAAGACCAAAATGAGTAAGTGCCTTTTGTGAATACCAAAATGATAGTAAGTTTAGGATTTTGTCTTAAGTTAGTTCTGTGAATCGGGCCCAAAGTTAGAATAGGACTGGGCAAGAGAGGTAAAAGATTTAAAGAAAGTATTCTCAATGGACTGCAGGGACTCACTAAGGGGCATCCCCCATACATGGCTGCCGCCTTTGTTTTAGCATGGTAAATCTTTTTCATCTGGATTAAGGGTTTTGCACCCAACCTATTAGAGAATGATTTTAGTGCCATTATACTTCTCCCCTTACCAATTGCTCTTCCCTCTATCAATTTAGACCATGATTGATTTTTGTCAAAAAGTAAGCCTAAATAGGGAAGCGACTCCACCACTACAATTTTCCCAGAATACATGAAAAATAAGGTGTTCTATCGCGTTTCCCTGCCCCTACGATAATTACAAAATAATTTGTCTGGTTGACCTTTAAATCCAATGAATTCATAAAGGCCGCGTGGGCTGATTTGAGAAGCTGAAGCCCCATCCCGGTTCAGGCCATCCAGACGGCGTCATCAGCGTATGCCAAAATTGGTAGCTGCTGATGGTTAGAGTACACAGGAACATCCAAGGCTGCACCCTCAAGATGTTTTCCCACACCATTGGTATAGATGGAAAAAAGAAACGGTACGAGGACGCAGCCTTGCCTTCCCCCTCTTAAGATCTTAAATGGTCTGGTGCACTCCCCATTCTTCCCATAACGGACTGACGAGGAGGCATCAGAGTACAGTTGTCTGATGAAGTCAACTATCACCTGATCGATTCCCATCTCCTCCTATTTGCCAGAGTCTAGGGTGGGACACGTAGTCAAAGGCTGCGGATAAATCCATGAAAGCAAGATAGATTTTCCCACTCTTGGCTCTGGCATATTTGTCCATAATCTATGAGAAGTTCAGGCATCGGTCTATCGTGCCCTTTCCTTCTTGAAAGCCATTTTGGGACTCCATTAAGATGTTCTTGCTCTTCACCCATGCCTCCAATTTCGTCAGAAGAAGACGGCCCATAGGTTAGGCTGTCGTATCGATCAGCGAGATTGGTCGGTAATTTTTGGGGTTACCTTTATTTCCCTTTTTATGAATAGGGACAATTATGCTTGTTTTCCAAGATGTAGGAGGGCCAACTGTGGCAGTTTTATTAAAAAGTTAATAAAGGCAGCCATATCTCCATGTTCTCATAGAAAAAGTCTATAGGGACACCATCGGGACCCGGGGCTTTCCCAGTGCTACAAGCCTCTATCTCGTTCCTTACTTCATTAAGTGAAAAAGAGATATGGTTCCCAGAGGTAGTACAAGCATGAGGTGCCGGATAGTCAGTAGGGGAAAAGAGACTTTTAAAGTGAGCCACCTAGTCCTCCTCTCCTACATTAACATCTAGGGCCTCATGTAGGTAAATAAATTTTACCGTTTCTTAAATACCGAGCCGTACCGAATCGGTAAAGTAGAATCGGTAAGTCATATGTAGGTAAAAATTCGGTAACAGTTACCGATTCGGTAACATTCGGTAATCACGAATCGGAATTCACCGAATCGGTAAATACCGAGGTGGTATTTACCGAATCGGTAAATACCGAGGTGGTGTTTACCGAATCGGAAAATACCGAGGATACTACCACCTTCCCTTCACTAAGAAGCTAACATTATCATTATGCTAATAGAGGGTATCTTAGGCTTGAATAGGGGACCCCATACCTCAAAGATCAGCTCAGTGAAATCACATCACAGGAGCATCAGGAGTCTTCTCGCAGGAAGGCTCGTCTTCGGTCTGAATCATACACATGATGTCTGTGATAGTAAAAGCACCAACTTTCAGGTATTTGCAGCTGCGCGTGTGTCATGGCTAAACAGTGGGTCGATCAACCTAGAGTGGAAAACATGCATTGTGTAATATTCCAGACTGTTTGTCACACCATGTACAGACCAAGGGCGCTGCGCAGAGCTTGGGATGGAACAACAGATTGCTCTCGTGTGAAGCAAGTCTCGAGTCAGCAGTTTATTTAAGAAATAACATGTAAACGCAGTGTCGTGTGCAACGACCAAAAGATGGCTTTCTAACATGTAACGTGGTTATGCTAACTTAACAATGTATGTACGTATTCAGGGAGAACTCACTACACGCCCCCTTGATCGAAGCACTATTCAATAGGCAAGAAAAGAGAGAACGCAGAGTTCAGTTTCGTCAGAGCAGAACAAGGCGTGACCAATGCTGCGCCAAAGTCCGAAACTACAAAAAATAGCAGCATAGAATTCTAACAAAGAAATGCAAGTATCTAAAAAAACTCAAAACGACCATCAGGAAGAGATAAATGAGAAATTGAAGAAATAAATGTTGCGCCAGGGTACTGTCCAGTGGCACAGGCGCAATGGACGACAGTCCAGTTAATCCATGAATGTATAGGCAGCATATGTGGCCACTGCTTCCAACAAAAAATCGTTTGCAGGGCCACTGAAAGTCTCAGCCAACCAATTTAGTAAAGAAAAGGAACATACGTGTTCTCCAACCATCGGAGCCTCTAGCACAATCAGAGGGCACCCGGAATGTTCCTCCAAATAGCTCATAGCCAAGAAGTCGTTGGCGGCCACTGAGATGTCCCAATTACCCAGGATACCATGCGCCGCACCACAGGCCATGATCCGGACACCAGAACAGGCCAACTCGTGAGACACTAAGGGCCTCATCAGTCGATCGAAATCCGGCACCATGTTGGTCAAGCACAAATCCAGAGGCCATTCAAAGGGACAATCCAGGCAGTGAAATACAGGTTGTACGCAGGTGAAGTAGGAATACCTGAAGGATAATCCATAAGCCAGGCTCAAAGTCGCCAATGGCAAAGTACCATAAAAGTCAAGCATCCTATCACGAAGAAGATGCAGACGGGACAGGTGCTCGTGTGGCACAGAAGGAGCAGCCATTCCGGAGTATACAAAGGAAAAGCAGCACACCTGCCACTAGCGCCAGAAGCAGCGGAACACCTCCAAAGATGCTCGAGAAAAGTGAATGAAGAAATGCCGGAATCACACCAAAATTGTTGGGAAAGAGGTCACGAGACCCGAGCCCACAAGTTTAAAAAAATGAGCCAGGCCGGTCGTGGACGGGGCATTGAATATAGTATGGATCAAAGAGCCGAAATGCAGGGGGAGGTCAGTATTCAGAAGCGCCTGTACCTCAGTGCGCGAATTAGCATCGTGAAGGACAAATGTTTCACGAGAGGAAGTCAAAGGCACCTCTTTTTGGGACAATAGCGCTCTTATTCTGCACAACTTGTTGAACTCTGCTTTCAAGGTTGGAATCGAAGGCCAGATGGAAACGACCAGCCGCCCATGCGGGGGTGGAAAAAGAACATTATTGCAGCAGACAACTTTCTGTCTGTAGATGCGTTCCTCCCGTCGCCAAACCCTCAGTCCTGCTGCCCGTAGACGTAGGCGCCTTGCAACGACATACATAGCGGCCATGTTGTCCACGCTGTTGCATTTTGGGATTGCTTATATGCACTGTTGATGGTTACCACCTGCTTTCAATCCGTGTTAATTACCGACTCTTATTTACCGATTTTCTTGGATTTCTTAATTACCGAGTGCTCCTACATGTCATTTTAATTTTTACCACTTCATATTTACCACTTCATATTTACCGATTCGTTAAGTATGTATTCGGTAAATCTGATTCGGTATTTTAGAATTCGGTAAATATGATTCGGTATTTACCGCCTCATATTTACCGAAAAGTCGTTTTTGGCCTCCTACATCTCACTTGTCTGAATACCGGTCGGTAACGGCATATTTACCGAAAATCGGCCGTTACCGACCGGTATTTGGCTACCTACATGAGGCCCCTAGTGAGGGATCTTTATGTGTTTTAAAATGAGGGCCGTTTATTATTGCCCAAAACTCCTTGGAGTTGCTTAAAGCCGAAGCCTGCTCTGATTTAGCCCAGGTCTCTTCATTTAATGCCTTCTCCCTATTTTTCCTAGCCCTTTTGTATTCCCTGAGGAGTATGGCAATTGCAGTGGTGTTTCTTGGTTTATTGCCTAAGGCTATAGTGAGAGTTTTCCTCTATTTTGAGCAAAGGGAATCAAACTAACCCTTATCCTTTTTAACTTTATCTATATTTTTGCTGGTAAGTGCCTTCCTTATGTGTCCTAAAAGTACTACAAAGGAAGATACTACAGATTGGGGGTGATTGTCATAATCTAGGAAGTTATTGATGGTATCAAGGGCGGTCCTAATTATTTTGAGTATCACCTTCGTTTTATCTATTTTTAAGTTGGTATCTGTTTCTCCTGGCTAACACCGGCTGGCCAATTTTCTGGGAGGATGACACGACCCTGTGCACCAGTTGGATTTCACAATATAACATTACGTGGTCACTAAAACCATTAAATTGAATGTTTACTTTACTGCACCTAGTATTTAAGGGGTTTGTGATCAGTATGAAATCTTTAGTTGATTCCTGGTGATCACGATGAAATGTTGGTAGCAAGGTGTCAGTGGTAGTGGACAGGTTATTAACCAATAGCATATTTCTAGATGAGAGTGTCTTATTGAGGGTATTTCCATAAGTGGTATGAGAGAAGTGGTGGACAGAATTGCCCATCAGATCCACCATACCACAGACCCGGTCTAAGTAATGGTTACAGGGATGGATGTTAAAATCTCCCATCCATATGATATTTAAAACAGTCTTTTGTTTGGAAATCCTTTATCCATTGAAGCACACACGTAAGTTCTTTCCAGTCGTCGCCAGTGTAATAATGAAGGATGTCTCGTAGACAGGTTACGTAGAACAAGTTATAGGTTTATTGGTTAGTCACAAAGTCCATGTAGATCTCCAGTAAGGCCTCAGCTAGGCCCCTGTAAAGCCCCACCAGGAGCAGCCTCCCTGCTGCTCAGCCCATCTCCTCCAACTGCCAACTCCTCCAGTCCCCCACACTCAACATTCCAAGTGACATCACTCATGGCTGAGCAGCAAGGAACAGGACAGCAATGAGGAAGATGTACAACAACAACAATAGATTATAGCAGTTAGTCACCTTATCAATGGCACATGTTCACTTCTTCTAGAACTGTATGCATATTTGGGCCAAAGTTATTGTTATAATAATTTATTAGGAGCCAGAAGTCTTGGTTAGCCAACTCTAAGATGAGAAGATGAAAGTATGGACAGTTTCCTTTTAACATCTTTAATTTCAGAGCCAATGCATTGGGGATCAAATTTATTAAGCCCCCTTTGGCTCTTCCTGAGGGAGACGGGATAGCTCTTGTCTGGTATGACCGGTAGCCATTTAGGAAGATCTCTTCTGTTGCCCAAGTCTCCTGTAGGCAGGAAATATCTTGGTCCTGCTATAGTTTGAGCCAATGGACATCACTCAATTTGTTCGAAATGCCTGCCACATTCCTCGATACTACTCTTAATACGTCTGAATACCCCCTTTTGTTCTTACTGGGGGTAGTAGTTGCTTCTCTAACACTATCGGCTGCAAGGACCGCAGTGGACACCGGGGCACGCCCGTCCTGCCAGTTCGCAGATAGTCAGTCACACATCTCTAAGCCTGAAAGGGGGGCAAATCTGTTCTCTAGGGGGATTCCCTGATTGACCAACAGGTTTGGTTTCTCTGGGTTTTTTCTTATCTGAAGTGACGGTTCCAGGTCCAACAGTGGAAGGGGCCTATAAAAGTACCCCGGGGATAGTACTGTGATCTGTGTCCCAACAAGTGGAACTCTGCGCACATGGTCTAAGAGGAGTCTTAGAGCGTAGGAATTGTTGAAATTTATCACAATGCAATCACCCTGTGTCACTTTCTGGGAAACCTCCAACCACCCTACCCTTCTAGCCATGATGATTTGATTGGCTAGACGTGCCCCACCATAACCAATGCCCGCTGCATGGCAATTCAACCAGTGGAGGGACTTATCCATTAGATGAGTAGTTGTTTCGACTTGACCTTCCCTCAAGGTTTAGACATTTCTCAAAACTATCACAAGAGGCAATGCTGCCGGTGGAAGATGGAGAGAGTGATATTCATTGGGTGTTTGCCTCACTCTGTTAGTATGTTGCCTGGAATTGCCTACATTTTCACCCCCCGGTGCTGTTTGGGGGTTAGCTGGAAGGCTAATTCTATTGGTGGCTGGTAGAGAGGATAATTTCCTAGGATCCCTTATACTTACTTGATGTTTGCCTTGTGGCACAGTGGGGTTTTGAGTGTTAGGGGGAACTCCCTGGTTAGGATTACCCAGAGTCTGGTGCTGCTGAAAGACATTGCCCCCACACTGTCAGTTATGGTTATGACAGACCCCCTCCCCCCGACTGTGCTGGGAGCCCTGCTACCTGCTGAAGAGCATGGCTACCCATATTCTCAATTGATGTTAAGTCCGAACCATGTGATTGAGCTGGCAACCCCGCTAAGTCATTTGTCTGATCGCTATTTACAAGGGTGTGATGCAATCTACATGAGGCCTCCATAGATGTCAGCCTCTCTTCAACTTGGGACAATTTATACAGAAGAGGATTCAATCCCACAGAAACCAAGGTCTCTACTCTTTTCAGGAAGTCGTCATCAGTCAAGTATGTGG
The DNA here is from genome assembly GCF_964204655.1 of Triturus cristatus. Classification (NCBI taxonomy): domain Eukaryota; kingdom Metazoa; phylum Chordata; class Amphibia; order Caudata; family Salamandridae; genus Triturus; species Triturus cristatus. Next base: position 1,070,390,175 of record NC_140582.1, on the reverse strand, counting down.
GTGGTATAACAGTGTCAGTATACCTTATTGGTACAGATTGGTACAGATTGCCCCAATTCCAGTTTGTCTATCCTGGTTCGTTTCCCAGCGCGTGACCCTTTGGAGGGTTTTGGCTTTTGGGGTCCGCCTCCCCTTCTTCTTTTGACTGAGGGTTCACTGTTACGGTTCTCTAGCTGGAGTGTCTTGGCCAGGGTCACTGTGTTGCAGCTCGATGTAGCACTGGGGGAGGGAGTGTGGAGATGGAGCATTAGCCAGATGAGGGGCAGACTGTTGTGGGGACCTCAAAGGGGGAGCGTCCATGCTGTGAGTGCCAAGAGAGGAGCCTTTTTGTGTAATAAGAGAGTCCAGAGAAAGCTTTCGCTCTGTTAGCTCTATTTCATGTTTTTAGAATGGTCTCGCCCTTGTTAGGAAGTCATCCAGGCTACCCACAACTCCACCCACAACTCTGTGCATCCTTTTCGTTTGCTCATTATAAATGGGAGTAATGTTCAGTTCTTCCCCAGACAAATCGATGCAAGTAAAGAAAGTAGGGGAAATCACAGTCCCTTCAAAATGGACCAGATGTTAGGGAGTAGGCCCAGCCCAGCCCAGCCTCCTCCGGGCGTGGACAGGCCCGCCCTTGACCCGGGCTTTGCGTTCCAGTGCGGGTCCCGTGCCGTAGGCCGGCAGTGACGCTTTGTATGCGACCTGCGCACAAGGAGAGATGGAAGCTGGGTTTCCCTCCTCTGGTAGTGCTCCAAACATTCCAGCCCGTTTCCTCCGCCAGAGAAGCACCAGAGGCATCATGTAAGACTGCGGACAATTTCTATAGAACTATGCATGATTCCAAAAATGCAAGTCTATCATTCAATGCTATATTTTAGCGTGGAATGTGCCCTTGAGTCTATTTGTGGTGCGTAGATGCATTTAATTGAAGCCAAAGTACCATGAACATCTGCTAATATTCTGCTGCCCTTGTGCATGGCATATTTCACAATAAATGTTTACTGCAAATGGCGTCTATTTATACAAAGTGGCATAATGGCGTAATTTTGGCAATTTCGTGTAACAAGTGTAACATGAAATTTCCGAAATTATGCAAATTCCGCAAGTGCAATGTAAATTCACATGCTGTACTTAGAACTCAACACAATTCCTAAAATTATTAAGGTACCACCAATAAATGATTCATACTGAGACTGTGTGAAATCTGTAACCACCCTTCACATGTGTTCCTTTTTGTGACCCTCAAAAACAGGCTTTCAGAACAATGCATTTGAATTGGGTCCATTCCACTGGGTCCTGTATAGCTTCCACTACATGATGCCAAAGTTGTGGTCAGTCAATCAAGGAGAGAGGGAGTGGGGGCCACTGCATGCTATAGAAAAATCTGAAAAAAGATGCCTACATAAGTAGTTTAAAGCCCACAAACTCTCTAGTGTGTAGATATTTTCATAACACAGCTGCACTCATTAAAAGGACAATAGTAAATGTGCTTCTAGGGTGCGAATTGGGAGGGGGGAGATACTCATTCACATAGAAAAATATTTTTCTTGTGTGGAAACCAAAAAGGGAAAAATGAATGTGAAAAAACGCATATTCGTTAGAAATTCAGGCATAGAGGCTTTCTACCTGATAGCAATTTGAGAAATGTAAATTTTAGGGCACATGAGTACTCTTTGGTTCTATGGCAGCAGTCTCTGGGAGTAATCGTGGAATTCCTTATGAGTTGGAAATTTGCACCCATGGGAGAGAATTTTTCATGCTCCTTCTTGGGAATCTGACTGATAAAGTGGTGAACACCCTTTGTAGTGAAGGGGTTAAACTGTCATAGCACACGTTGGCTTGTATAATCTGCATGTGTTGACATTTTGCAGCCTGTATGAACTCTGACCTTTCTTTCTCTCTCTTTGACCCCCGAATACGTCAGTGAAGTCTGATACACAGCTGGCACGATTTCACAGGTCTTTTTACGTCTTTGAAGGAATTTCAAGTTTTGTAGCAATCAGCAGTTGAAGGCATTGATAGATGGCAGCGCTGACGGTTGGCCTGGCGAAAATGGACGCAGGCCACACAGTCAGAACAAAAGGCCATTCAGAGAGCAATGCAGAGCTTGATACAGAACACCGCAGGCCGCGCTTTAAAAACACAAAAACAGAAAAAAATAGAAAATGCAGTGGTCTAATCAAGGGCTCATTTAAACATAATGACTTCTGGTTGAAATATCGATGCAAACACTAACTACCACTTTATTACGACTATCTATCTATCTATCTATCTATCTATCTATCTATCTATCTATCTATCTATCTATCTATCTATCTATCTATCTATCTATCTATCTATCTATCTATCTATCTATCTATCTATCTATCTACAAACACACGCACGCACACATGCACGCTCACACATACAGATACAAGTGTGTCGGGAGGGAGGGAGGTGGAGCTAGGTCCAGAACTCCCAACTGGTACTCATTTAAATTTAAAGCACTCCAGTGTCCCTGTGATGTGTTGATGTTGTAGAAAACTACAAAAATAAAATAAATAAATATACATACACAGGTTGGATGCTGTTCTAAACAACTATATACGATATCAGTAACGCGCAGTTTATTTGCAGACGATTATTGTCATGTGTAATGCCACCATGACACTTGATTTTTCAGAAATCCTGTTTTCAGAGCAGCTTGTATTACAGGGCTCACTTGGTTCTGTCACATAAAACTGTGGGGGATATTCACAAGGATGTATCGCCGAGTTAATGGCACTTTACCGCAGCCAAAGTTACGATAAATTTATCGCCCCATTCACAAGCTGGTGTCAACAGCCCACAGCACCAGTTTACCTGCGATAGCAGCCGCATAAAACATCGCCACAGAAGACCCCCGCAATTATCGCTAATGAGATTCAGAGTAGGCGTACCCGTGCCAAAAGCCGCGACAACACCACTCCACAACATTCACAACGACCAGCCAGAACTGCGATAAGAACACAAAACAGGCGATAAGGTGTGTTAGCAGCAGAAAAATAACACCTGCTCTGACCTGGTACAAAGTCGGACCACAGCCTGCACCACAAAAGGGAGCACAGCCCACAGCCACATCGGAAGGGCAACAGATGTCATGGAGCCACTGGTCATGCGGCTTGGACACCCAAGAGGGGCACAACACCACCCGCCACCACCCCAGGAACCCAACCCCCACCCGGAACACCCCCCGGGACCACCACAGAGGCAGCACAGACAAAAACAGCGGACAGCCAGGAAACGCACCAGCCACACAGACCCAACACCTGACAATGTCATAGCCCACTACAGGCTCAAAAGAACACCCATCGTACGCATCCTGATCAACATTGCCCAACAGGCCGACAGCACTAACACAGCGGACAACCAACATCCCGCCCCTCACAAAGCTGCTGGCTGTGCTGCACCTGTTAGCCCCTGGTATCCCCCAACCAACAACCGCCAGAGTCGGAGGAGTCACACAGCCAGCAACATCCAAGTTCCTCACACCTGTCCTGAACATCACCATCAGCCTGGTACCCCAGTCCCTATACGTCCAACACAATGCGCAGGATCCGCTGAACACCAAGCAAGGACCATATGCCATAGCCGGATGTACGCACGTGTTGGGGGCAATCTGCAGCACACATGTCCTATGTGTGCCCTCTGGTGACACAGCACACAATCACCGCAACAGAAGGCACACGTCTCACATCAATGTGCAGGCAACATCCGAACACCGTGGAACCTCCACCAATCTCGCCTCCGAATACCCAGCCAGTGTGCATGGTCCCTTCATCCTCCGACAGCCCAGCAGCAACCAGCGTTCCCAGGATGGCACCACGGGAAATGCACAGCCCCTTGGCAAGTTCCAAATGAACACCCCACTCACCTCAACTCCACAACCATGCAACTCACAACACTGGCAATGCACACGTCACAAAATCACAACCAAGATGCAAAACAACATGACCACCCACCAGACACAACAGAACAACTCACAATGGTATCCTGGGCAAGCCGTGAACATGCCCCATCAACGGCATGGCACCTCAGCCCCACAATAGCCGAATGTGGAGAGAGGTGGCAACCAGGCATGTGTGAAGGATGCAGGAGAACCATGATTGGGAAGGTTCACAATGCCAAGAGTGGCGGAGATGTGCTGGATAGACCGCAGTATGCCGAACACACCCATATCCATGACGACAAACACCTCTGGTGTATGGAGTGTAGTAGACAGTAGATGCAACCATGTCACCCCAGCCAGTGGGGGAGTACGCAGAAATGTTGCCTGTTACGTCCCCCCGTAAGCGTGAGCGGAGTGGGATGGCCTGGCGTACACCAGGACAGCGCAGGGGTGTGAATAAAAAGCACGTAGCACTGGGTGTGGTCCTCTTCCGGAAAGCCCAACGTCTCTGCCAGGGCGGTGCCTCTCACCACTCCACGAGGCCGACGCCGTCCTCGTGAGTGGAGTTCCCTGCAATCCTGTGCACCTGCCGTACCCCGGGCCGCTGGACCCCGAACCCGTCAGGCCCGCCCCTACACAGCCCACACTGATCACCTTCCGACAATGGCGTGTGTCAAGGAGGGCCCACCACGTGCCTGCGCAAGCTCCAAGCCCGAGGCCCACGATCTTGACTGCCTCTCAGACCATCACGGCCTCCACGACACAGGTCCGCTTTACTCCTTTCTTGTTGACGTACTCTACCGCCGCCTCCGACCTACACCACGGTCAAGTAGGTCACACATTTGGAACTGAGTCTTGATTACAACATGGCAGTGAACATTATTTAAGGCAGAGTTCATGCCACTATACTCCCTTCGATGTGGTGCCACCAAGTAAGTGCATAGCATTACAACCACACATGTCTGTGGGCCTACACGGACTACTGCCCTCGGCCAACGCTGCGCAAGAGTAGGTCACAGAATTGGAACTGAACATCGATTATTTAAAGGCAGAATACAAATCATCGCATGCAAGGAGAGGAGTAAGAGGATGCGCGTTGCAGTCCAGAGGGAATAGGATCATCGTCACGGAGGTGATCGAACACTACCGACAACTGCCCTGGTGTCAGTAACTCTGTGCATCGCGAGCCAACGACAGGCGGGTGTTGGCCACTGCTGACTACTGCCTTCAGCCCACACTACGGGCAAGTAGGTCACAAATTTGGAAGAGAGTCATGATCATACATTGTCCGTGTACACACAAAAAGGAAGGAAGATTCAACTTCACTGTACTCCCTTTGGCCAGGTGGCAGCAACCATGTGCATAGCATCGCAACGACAGGTCGGTGTGGGCCACTGCTGACTGCTTCCTCCGGCCTACACTACGGTCAAGTAGGTCACAGAGTTTTGATTTAGAGATGGCGGAGGTCATATCAGTGTACCAGCATCATCGCAGACTGCATCCCCTCTCAGCACCGGTGCCACTAAGTCTGTTCCCCGACATTCATGGACACTCTCTGGTCGTACATTGGTGGCATCTGAGTCTGTTTTCATCCTCATGTATCTGATACCAAATTGGTGGTGAAAACAAGGCTGTCGCTTCCCACTCCACCATTTGCTGCTTCTGGATAACATCAGACCTTCCACATCATGCCCTGGAGGACACCTTCCTCTGTGCCCCGCAAGACTCCGCCACATTCACTTTCGACATCGATGAGGACCCGCTCACTGCGCATGGACCTACCTCAGTGCACCGGAATCACCGATCGTGGCAAGGTGCCTGTGCCAGCCGCTGTGCATCTAGGGCCACTAACTCTGTGCTAGTCATGTCAGGGACCCCTTCTTCTGAGATATTGGATGGCCTCTGAGGCTTAGGGTTATCAACGCCATGTGTCTGTATTCCTGTGCTGTCTGCTGCCTCCGGCCTCAACTGCGGTCCACCAGGGCTCACACACCAAATCGAGTCCTGACCAGCCCGGACGTCACATCACCGCAGGAGGCACACGCCACCACCGCCAGGACCACCTCCAACTGCCATCTGCAAGAGTCGAAACAGTGGTCCTGACAGACTTACGGAGTTGCTCACACCTGTCATGGATGCCATCATCAGACTGATCGGCACTCCAGGTGCCACTGACTCAATGCACAGCAAGCCATCGTCCATTACTTGGTTTAAAGTCAACTACGCAGTTGCATTATCAGAAACTGTTTTATTGCTTCGATAGTTTATGAAAGTTAACATTATGAAAAAATATTGTCTAATAGTTATAAAGGATTCCCTGCTGAAAAGCGCTTGTGGACCTCAGATTTCTACAATGCTTTTTAACTGCCTTCACGTTTAAGTTTGCTTTGCCTTGTGAGTATTTTATTGGTGATTTTGTGCTCTGGTGGCTAAGTGGCAACAGACAGAAGCCCAAATAATCTAGCAGTTTTACTTTGAAAAAACACAGGGGTATATTCACAAGAACGTGTGATAACTACTGCAATAGTAGCTTAACACAACTTTCAACATCGCAGCCTAACATGCACACTCACACATACAGATACAAGTGTGTCGGGAGGGAGGGAGGTGGAGCTAGGTCCAGAACTCCCAACTGGTACTCATTTGAATTTAAAGCACTCCAGTGTCCCTGTGATGTGTTGATGTTGTAGAAAACTACAAAAATAAAATAAATAAATATACATACACAGGTTGGATGCTGTTCTAAACAACTATATACGATATCAGTAACGCGCAGTTTATTTGCAGACGATTATTGTCATGTGTAATGCCACCATGACACTTGATTTTTCAGAAATCCTGTTTTCAGAGCAGCTTGTATTACAGGGCTCACTTGGTTCTGTCACATAAAACTGTGGGGGATATTCACAAGGATGTATCGCCGAGTTAACGGCACTTTACCGCAGCCAAAGTTACGATAAATGTATCGCCCCATTCACAAGCTGGTGTCAACAGCCCACAGCACCAGTTTACCTGCGATAGCAGCCGCAAAAAACATCGCCACAGAAGACCCCCGCAATTATCGCTAATGAGATTCAGAGTAGGCGTACCCGTGCCAAAAGCCGCGACAACACCACTCCACAACATTCACAACGACCAGCCAGAACTGCGATAAGAACACAAAACAGGCAATAAGGTGTGTTAGCAGCAGAAAAATAACACCAGCTCTGACCTGGTACAAAGTTGGACCACAGCCTGCACCACAAAAAGGAGCACAGCCCACAGCCACATCGGAAGGGCAACAGATGCCATGGAGCCACTGGTCATGCGGCTTGGACACCCAAGAGGGGCACAACACCACCCCAGGAACCCAACCCCCACCCGGAACACCCCCTGGGACCACCACAGAGGCAGCACAGACAAAAACAGCGGACCGCCAGGAAACGCACCAGCCACACAGACCCAACACCTGACAATGTCATAGCCCACTACAGGCTCAAAAGAACACCCATCGTACGCATCCTGATCAACATTGCCCAACAGGCCGACAGCACTAACACAGCGGACAACCAACATCCCGCCCCTCACAAAGCTGCTGGCTGTGCTGCACCTGTTAGCCCCTGGTATCCCCCAACCAACAACCGCCAGAGTCGGAGGAGTCACTCAGCCAGCAACATCCAAGTTCCTCACACCTGTCCTGAACATCACCATCAGCCTGGTACCCCAGTCCCTATACGTCCAACACAATGCGCAGGATCCGCTGAACACCAAGCAAGGACCATATGCCATAGCCGGATGTACGCACGTGTTGGGGGCAATCTGCAGCACACATGTCCTACGTGTGCCCCCTGGTGACACAGCAAACATCAGACCTTCCACATCATTCCCTGGAGGACACCTTCCTCTGTGCCCCGCAAGACTCCGCCACATTCACTTTCGACATCGATGAGGACCCGCTCACTGCGCGTGGACCTACCTCAGTGCACCGGAATCACCGTTCCGTGGCAAGGTGCCTGTGCCAGCCACTGTGCATCTAGGGCCACTAACTCTGTGCTAGTCATGTCAGGGACCCCTTCTTCTGAGATATTGGATGGCCTCTGAGGCTTAGGGTTATCAACGCCATGTGTCTGTATTCCTGTGCTGTCTGCTGCCTCCGGCCTCAACTGCGGTCCACCAGGGCTCACACACCAAATCGAGTCCTGACCAGCCCGGACGTCACATCACCGCAGGAGGCACACACCACCACCGCCAGGACCACCTCCAACTGCCATCTGCAAGAGTCGAAACAGTGGTCCTGACAGACTTACGGAGTTGCTCACACCTGTCATGGATGCCATCATCAGACTGATCGGCACTCCAGGTGCCACTGACTCAATGCACAGCAAGCCATCGTCCATTACTGATTGATTTTTGTGCTGTGGAGAGGTTGCGCAGTGATGTCACCTCAAGCAGTGTGGGAGACCTGGGATGTTGATGAGAAAGATGATGCAGGTCTAACACACCCCACTGCATCTGCATCAGGAATATCTCGAAGGGACACAAGCTGAGATTTTTTCTTCACATGGGCGTGCTCAGCTGTAGTGCCCTGACCTCAGTGCACTGCAACTCACGGACACTTCTGTTTGCTCAATGTGTGCCCTCTGGACTTGCTCAGGCTACCTCCATGATGCTCCACAGTTGTCCCTGTGATGCTGGTATTGTCTGTTTACGTATTCATTGTGTCAACTGTTGTATTTGTTGCCAGCACCAACAACTCCATGAGAGCTGGCTTGCACCCACCCCACACACATCCAGCACAGGCATCACTGTACATGTGGCCCTTCCAATAAAGGGGCCGGGCGCACGTGTCTGTAGCCGGTTTAACATAATGTCTGTGTGTGCCCCTTTGGTCTTGTTGTATGCATGGGGGTCCAGGGCCATACGACATTACCTTGTGCTGTGTACAGCGGATGCAGGCATGTCACCACAGGCATCGGGTCTGAGCTTGGACATGTAGCTTTGTCGTCACCCACTCAATTCATAGGGGGAGTGCCCTGGGCCGTCATCACAGAGCCAACGTGGGTGTGTGACTGATATGTGTGGGACCCTGGGCGTGGTTGTGTACTGTGAATGTGCATGTGTCTCTATGGAAGTGTGGATCTCCTTTGTGGGGTGTAGGTGGTCCCTGAAGGGTAATAGACACCAACATATGTGATCTAGTTCACTGTCCATGGGTTCGGAGCCCAACCACAGCTGTGGGCCACCTCCTTTTGGCGTGCTGACACATGGCATTGGGGTGCCATGTGTTGGAGAGTGAAGTGTTGTGAGCCAGCTGTGCTTGTGGGTGCTTCCTGCTGTGTGGTCTGTTGCAGGCTCTGTGTTCTCCTCTGAGTAGCTGCATGGGAGGTCCATGGGCTGTTGTAGGGCGCCGATGTTGAAGGTGTGGTGGTCCTCTCTGGCATCACAGGTGTGTTGTCTTCTGTGCTCTGCTAGAGGTGTTGTGTGCCCCTCTGCAATGTGAAGGGGAGATGCATGTTGACATTGTGTTGACATGTATGTTGGCACATTGTTCTGGTCTACATGCAGACTGTATGACAATGTACATTTTGACTGTTTGGGAGGTGCTGACTACTGCTGCGGGACAGTGTACAATTGGACTACATGACATATGTGAGGTCGAGCGTGTACATCTCCATTTCACAGTTTGCTGCTCTGTCAGATGTAGTAGGCATGTTTCTGGGCATGTGAGGAGCCAGTTGGGTCCTCTGTTCTCTATTTGCACATTGTACCATGTTGTCAACAATGTGGATGTGCTGTTCTTGCTATGTGTGTGTGCTGCAGTGTGCCAAGGTGATGAGGGACATGATCCAGGATAATTGTGGGTTTGCAGTGTGCTACACCTCGTTGTGCATGTGTGCCATTGTGCCCATCTCCCTTGTCCCCCCAGTCCCTGGTCATTACTCACCCTGTTGATGTTGTGTCAGGTCCTCTCATGCTGTGTCTGTACTCCCTACTCCTTGCACTGTCTCCACACTAATGACTGTGGCCTCGGTTTCCTCCAGCTCCTCCTGTAGTGCTGAACTGTCACCTCGTGACGCCGTTGCAGCCTTCCTGTTGGCAGTGGGTTTGTGCCTGGTTTAGGTTGTCACATCATGCCAGCGCCTCTTCGCCTCCTCGATTGGGCTCATCGGCACTCTCACTGCATTCCAGGTGGTCTACTTGTGGGTCAGTTGATGGTAGTGTTCTGTCACCTCTGTGACGCTGATCTGATTTTGCTGCAGGCTGCACCCCGTCTTCCTCTCCCTCTTCTCCTCAGCCGTCCCCGTGTCTGTGGGGGTTGTCGGGTTCGCGTTGGCCTCTGCGCTGGATCACGGTGCATCCATGTTGCTACATACTTGTTTTTGGTGTGTTGTTTCTGTGGCTTTTATGGTGCATTTTCCCACCAGACGCCTGGGATTTGCAAGCCTGTGGCTGGTTTTCGCTACTTTTTGTACCGAGATTGGCCTCGTCGCATGATTTTTTGCATTCGTGTTTCGCATTTTGCGGCATGGTGTTGATTTTTGCGCAGCCATTTTAAGCGTTATCTGGTGACTGTCGCATGCTACCACCGTGTTGTTAATACTTGGTTGGCATGGCGTAATTTTCCCGCGTTAGGCTGCGATGTTGAGAGTTGTGTTAAGCTACTATTGCAGTAGTTATCACACGTTCTTGTGAATATACCCCTGTGTTTTTTCAAAGTAAAACTGCTAGATTATTTGGGCTTCTGTCTGTTGCCACTTAGCCACCAGAGCACAAAATCACCAATAAAATACTCACAAGGCAAAGCAAACTTAAACGTGAAGGCAGTTAAAAAGCATTGTAGAAATCTGAGGTCCACAAGCGCTTTTCAGCAGGGAATCCTTTATAACTATTAGACAATATTTTTTCATAATTTTAACTTTCATAAACTATCGAAGCAATAAGACAGTTTCTGATAATGCAACTGCGTAGTTGACTTTAAACCAAGACCGTAGTGTTTCATACAGGGCACAAGTCTTAAAAAACAGAAGTGGGCGGACTAACCTGGTTAGACAATATGTAAGTGAAATCATGACCGTGCCATCACAGTGCATGATGTCATGATGCCCTGACATTGCATGTGACATCACAAGAAGTGACCTCACTTGAAGTGACATTACAAGAAGTGACATCAGATATTAAAACCTCACACATAAGTTTATCAGAAATATCGTGAGTACATTTAAGCACATTATGAGATTTGGGGTTGTGCAATAAAGGTTCGCAACCCTGATGCAAATTCTGGACCTCAACAAATACATTTATTTTTTTAAACCGTGCCACAAAGAAATTGCCAACAAGGAGAAGCATGGTAGTGGATCTGTTATGCTTAATTGGTTGCAAAGTCTACATTTTAAAATATTTGATTGAGTTAAGGCATCTGCTGTGAAGGTGCCCAGTAAATCTCAGGGAATAGTAATAATGGTGAGATAACTCTGGCGGTTATTGCACTTACTGGAGAAATCTGTGTTTTGTAAAGTCCCAGATTTAAATCAAAGTAGTAGAGAAGGTAAATGAATCTCCTGCAAACCACATCATTTAACACACAGATGACAGATTTTTATTTTATGCCACTGCTTTTAACACAGAGATCCTTTTATTACCTGCGGTTCATAAATGTTAATCCTTCTAAAAGACCACATTGACGTAGGAAGGACATCTGACTCCTAGACCTTGTAACCCTGTCTCATGTAACACATTTTGTATATTGATTTACACATGTACATGATTTATTGTCAATGTATAATGTATATGTTACGTAAAGAACTATGACACCCTGCATTGGATTGCATAGTGCTATAAAAGAAATAAAATAGTACTATTGAAATCATTGTGTAAATACTGAGACAGACCAACACACCTGACATTCTTACAGTGCATGCATCTATTATATACAGGGACTGAACAAAGGCAAAAGCTGCCTCTCTTAACTACCTGTGAAGAAATAATAAGCTGTGTGCCTTTGTTTACCCTCCGTTGCATTTACATTTAAGTGTGAGGTTCCAGGCCACCTCCAATCAGGATATTCAAACAAAAGGAGGCCTGATGGCCCCTTAACCTTGGCCCAGCTGGAGGTGAAAAAAGCCCCCTCCATGCCTGCACGTTGCTTCTAGGAATCGAAAGCAGACAACGTGCAGGTGCTGCTGAACATGTCCCCATGTCTTAAAATTACACTGGGACAAATGCAGCATATTTCTGTGGAGCCCAACTTCTTGGCAAGGGAGATGGCATCCACCCTGTGAAAAGAGTGGGTAGACGCTGTGTACCTGTGTCTACCCCTAACTTGTGCCCTGGTTTCATATTAGCACTGTTGAATGTGATTTGCTAGCAGCCTCATTTGAAAGTCAGCACCCGTGCTGCCCCCCAGCCCCTCCTCTGGCGATCGTGGTCATGGTGCAGAGAAAAGTCAAGATTTCTCTGCAGGTTTTAACCTGACAAATATTGTACAGTCCAATGATTAACTTTGCCTCGCAGTTACAAACGTTAAGAATTTTTGGCATTTAAACTGAACCATATTTTTGCAACATACAACCATCATGATGTTCATGTTTTTTTTTTTAGGTCAAGCCTGGGCAGCGCATGCACTGCTGCGAGGCATACAGCATTGGAGTATAGCTTTAAAGCCTCGCCCACTCTCCGCCCATATTTGTGGCTTGTGTCATTGTCCTTAGTAAACGCTGGCTTCTGAGTGGTTATTAGGCTTGTTAATCTTTCCTTGGTACCGCTGTAGTGGAGACGGAGTTCTAGATACACGCATTGCTGTGTTAGCATAAGCGTCTTAGAAGTTAGAAATGCCAGCTTGCCACTTTTGTTGCTTTTGCACACAACACTGCAGATAGATGTTATTATATGAAAACTGCTTGCCTGCCTTTTCTTCACATGAGACATCGCTAGACGTGCACAGCAACCTTGGTCTGAACATTGTGTGCAGAAACAGTCAGGGCCAACAAACAATGTATGCTTTTGAATTCAGGTAGATCGGCCCACGCTCTAGCCATAAAACGCACACAGCTGCAAATATCTGAAACTTGAGCACCTTTAATATTGTAGTTTGCATGCATGAGACACTCACTTTGGCGAAGACTTTTTCCAGACACAGAGCAAAGCTGATCCTGTGATGTGATTCACCTAAGCTGATATTTACGGTATGGGGTTCCCCATTCAAACCTAGAGACCTTCTGTTAGTTTAATAATATTAGCTCACTAGTGAAGGTAGAGTGGTTGTATTCCACTATCATTTGTAATATGATTTCTCCCTTAGTTTATAAAATAAACGTTTTAAACTTTATATGAGAATAATAACGAACAGGTATTTCTAATTCCCACCATTCCTGAGAGTACTCTAAGTCGCGTGTTCTGGGTTGTCTAATCATTGGTCGCTTTGAGATGATACGGAGAGCGAATGAGACACTGATGCTAGTCGGATAGGGGTTCTGGGTACTGAGGTGAGTTTTTGGTACACTGCAATTCACTGAGGTCCTGGTTTCCTGCGCATAGTTCTGTGCATGAGCAGAATCCCTGCAACACCGCCTTGTCTGCAATTGTTACTTCCCATGATGACTGGACATTTTAATTGTGTTGTTACATGCTCGGCTTTAAAGGTCGGTGAGCACTTTTTTATTTAATTTTCCTCCCCTATTCCACCCACTACCTTGCAGCAGCCGTGTGCTATTATTTAAACTTTTACTAATGGTGGTCCGCTTTAACTACAGTGGCCACGTTTTTAGGTCTCGCCTGATCCAGCGCATGCGCTGGTCTGGCCGAGATATTTTGTATGCGGGTTTTCCAAGTGCTGCCTGTGGCCTAAAGCTTGCGTGCACGTAAGCGTGCACGCGCGCAGCCACCATATGTGTTACCTCCGCCATGCCTGATCGCGTCTGCGATCACTTTCACTTTCGTGGGCCGCGCGGCCGTGTCATTATCACGGCCGCGCGGCCAATGCTTGTTTTATTTACTCCTAGCCACGAGCACCACTAGTTCTAACACTGCAAGGCTGAAACTTTTATTTTGTTTACGTCAGTAGCGCAATGTAGTAGGGCAGCCTGTTTTGTACTTTTTCGCAAAGTACTGTCCAATACAAGGCATCACTGAGTAGTTAGATATCGTTTTGTTAGAGAGCTAACAATCATTTGGAACATAACAAGTGCCATGCAGTTCGCCTGCTTAACTTTTCTACGAACCTCCTATGACGTTGCAATTATTATGACAAGTAAGTATTTTGTATTGGTGCTCCTATCCTTATGCTGCTATGAACAGTAGCTGTGGTTATGGAGCTTCACCATTGAGGGCAGAGAAACAAACAGTTTTATTTGCCCAGTCCTGCATCTCGAGCTCTCACCGACAATGGACTTTCCAGAAGGTTGCTTATTTGATGATGACATCCGGTGTTTTGAGATCTAGTGTGACGTCATTAACGGATGTCCACTTCAAAGCGCGGTACATTTGTCTGAGTGTGATGTACCCAATCTTATGTTTTTTTCAGACATATTTTGCCAAATATTTCTGTCTGTAAAGTCAGTGAGTAACACGGTTCTTCTTAAGTATTAAACTTACTCCACCAAATGTTCCGAACAAGATAACATCGGAAGTCAAATAGATTAGATAGATTGGCTTTCTTTCAGGAGATTAGGGAACAACTGCGGCGTATAATCGCCTTGCTTCATGCACACCTGGGGCGGTTGTATGGAATGCACCCTTATGAACTCGCCCAGAATTCCAGAAGTTGAAATTTAAAACGAGTTGTGCTGTTTGTCTCATGTGATCCGATCACATACATTTTATTGTAACGTTCTTGATCAGGATGCCAGCTTCTATGCTGCTCACTGTTTTTGGTACACTGATGACGACATGACAGAAAATGTTTCCAAAAACTCCAATCTAGGAACACAGCTTCTTCTCGAAGCACTGATTGACAGATCTTCGCTTTGGACCATGTACTGCTCTTCGCTTCCTTTTGGCTAGTTTTGGACTAAACAAATACCAGAATTATTTATTCATACAAACCAAGAAGTTGAAGAATAAATCCTTTTCCTATATTTTATCAAACGTACAATTTTAATATTGCCCTCACATTTAATACCTTCTAGGCCCTCTTGAGCATTTTTGCCCTCTCTCTTGTTGTAAGGGTGCAGAGCATGGCCTCGGACACCCTCAATATCTTATAATTCTCCTTGTGCATGTTGCACTTTAAAGCTCATATGAATTGGACCGTTTTACTGCTTTTATGTGTTATTTAAATAATCCTACTATGTGGGGCCTTATTTCAAACTTCGGTGTTATCGATGATCTTATCCCTTAGCAAAGATGTAGGTGTATGTTGCCTGATTTCAGATGCCAAAGCTGGCAGCGGGAATTGCACTGGAATGGGCCAGACACGGATGAGTGCAGATGTCCGCAACAACGCTGTTTTTAAAAGCCAACTCATTACCTCCATTCCCTCCTACAAGAACAACTAGACTGACAAATTCTAAGATGGCGTCTATAAATGTCAAATGCGATAGCCGGCAGAAGATACCCCAACAAAATACAATTTTCCTTTATCTCCTTGGTTCTTCATACTTCTGTCTCATGTATTAGGTGAGGGTTTACAATGTTTATTGCTGAGCTAACACCAGGATGCTCAGCCATGAGTGACAGTGCGCTTTATGCATACCTCCTATCAGATCATTATCATTTGGCAATAACCCACTGACATGCTCAAGGAAGTTGGAATTGAGTGCAGTAATTGGCCCTCAGTGCATCGCTGCATGGACAGAACACTCAATCCACAACTTTCTGCCCTGCACAGGGGGGGTTGAGTTCAAGGCCTGGCTAGTGGCGTAACGCAAAACCATGGCATCCCTGCAGATTGTGAAGTAGGTCCCCTGAGTCTCCCATATCTCACACATATTCATTGGCCCTGTGCTCTCTGTGGGAGCCCCTTGAAGGGGTGAGGGCACCCTGACCGTGTTGTCATGACAATAGCAATGACATACCTCCTCTGTCTATCTAAAAAAATATATTTAGATCCTTAATCATTATGTCCCAACATCATATCTTGTTAAAAACTGTATCATATACATAAATCTACAAATCCAGCTCAAAGGGAGAGAACTATAACAAATTGCCATTTCAATAAAATGACTTGGCAGCTCCTGTATTAAGCAGTTATAGGAAATTAGAAAGATTCTTAACCCTAACAGTCAAAAGCAACTCTCCATTTGTGAGTTCCCGTAAGGATACGTGCAAATCCTAATATCAATGTGTCATAATATGTCTGAAGAAAAGACAAACTATCCAAAACCAAGCATAATTATAAGTGGAATGTAATAATGAAAACTTTTGATAACATTCATATGATGGTACTATAATATTACAAGTGATGGTAATATAGTATTACAGGTATGTATCATGTTAAGCCTACAGATAGTAGGTACAAAATATCAGACTGACCTCATGTCATATTGCTAGTTTAGTTTACTCTCGGACAATCCTTAGGAGGCTATAGTAATGGGCACTACATTAGGCCTGGGTGAAATGTAAATTACATTAGAATAGTTTGCATAATTTTGGGAATTTTGTTTTACGCTTTTTAAACAAAATTCCCAAAGTTATGCCACGTCACATATTTATGTGCCATTCGCAATAAGAATTTACCAGTAAATGCTCCATTTGCAGTAAAAATTACAGTGAACTCACTCAGTGCTAGCTTTAAATGGATCCTCATGCCAAATATTTACCAGCCAGCTCCAGTTCACACAGCCATTAATCACGCACAGGCCCAGTAGGTGCCCAGGCCCAAAGACACGGCCAAGCTCTACGGAAGACTGGGTGGGTGGGTGAGGGGAGGGGAGGTATGGGAAAACAGCAATGTTATAGTCAATACGTGGACAATGTTCAAGCAGAATACTTACTCAGGAGCGTTCTTTAATTACTTGACAAAACAAGCACACTGCAAAAATGCACACAAGAAAAACAAGCATTGGCATAGCCAATAGGTATCGCCTTTGGGACCTTATAAGTGTTTAGCCATGTAGCACAAATCCTTGGTGCAACAACATCAACTGTTGCATGGCTAAACACTTATAAGGTCCCAAAGGCGAGACCTATTGGCTATGCCAATGCGTGTTTTATTGATTAATTAATTAATTTATTTTGCTAACTAGCGCAAATGCCGCGCTTTCATATTTATGGAGGCTGCTCCCCTTTCTTTACACAAACCGCGTCTACAGAAAGGCACGTGGCTACCATTAAAGTGAAAGCGCGGCATGGGTGCTTTTACCAAAAAAAAATCTGTTTGTCAACTTGACAAAACAGATGCGTTTTTTGGGTCAAAGCCCCCATGCTGCAGTTTTACTTTAATGTACGACACACCCCTTTCTTTCGACGCGGCCTCCATAAATGTGACAGCGCCACATGGGCAACAGTAAAACAAATATTTGCAATGTAATAGGTCTTGCATTTACAAGAGTTTAAGGTATTGCATTGCCAATAGGTTAAACTCTTGTTAATGTGATACCTTATGCATTGCAAATGCTTGTTTTAAATTCAGAATAGACATATTTTTCTTTCTCACTTCTTCTGCATAGTTACAATGCCAAGGCATATCCTGTTTGAATTATCGAAAGAGGAGGTCTGAAATGTTTCATATTAAAATTAATTTACTTTAGTTTAATAGAAAAACGTTGTCTGTTTTATAGGGAAGGCAAGTGGTTTTTGGGTTGTCATGGTTTCAGAGGAGATATGGACATAAAGCAAGTGGTGGTTTTCTTCAATATTCAAGTCTCTTATTGGCCAATGACAGACTTTCAGAAGTCAGTGGGAGGAATATTTTGAAAGGTAGACTTCTGTGCAAGGACCGTTGACAACAGCTATCCTGTTGAGGCTTAACGCGCCATAATGCAATGTAAGGCCTTGGTGGCACTGAATTACTGAGAAAGGTCAAAGAAATTGTGTATTTTCTTGTGTATGGCGCACATGCAGTAGGCAAGATTCTATGTTGGAGCTCTAAACAATCCTTGGACCGTTCCAAATGGTTATCTCCCGGGAAGAGGTGTGGTGCCACGGCCAGGGCGACTGACTCCGGAATCTGGGGATCACAGTTCGATCCCCGGCGGCAGATCAGCCCAGCACCATGTGACTCTGGACAATAGCTTGCTTAATCTTCCCGACGGCCCCCAGCGCCTAGAGACCCTTACGGGGGATTGTTCGCGCTTTACAAATGTGGATTATTATTATTATTATTTTGCCTCAGTTAGCAGGCAACACTGAAAAACATGATTTTTTAAATGAGGTCACAGATGAAAAAGAATCAATTTTGGTCCACTTGGGTCTAGCAATATTTTTCACTGCCTTTTTCGCACATAGCATAACTAGTCCTTTAAAATGGGCCATTTAAAAAAGAATTTTTAGGTCCAGGTTATTTCTGAAACATACCTTTTTGATGTACGAAGGGTATTCCACAGTTCTAGACTGTTGTAAATACCCCAATGTGAAGTAAATATTCCCGTCCATGTCTGAATAGTGACAATTAGCTATTATTATGGAACAAAACTCTCCTACCTAGGATTGCACGTACCAGTAGACTTTATTAAATAAATAAATATATTGTATGTAAAACCCAACTTTCCATTCCGACCAATTTAAATATATTTACTCACCATTCCTAACACTAAATTTTGATTTTAAGGAGTATTTTTGATTTCAACAGAGTTAATATTTTATGTGTTTTAAAAAGATGTATAACATTGTGATTCATGGATAATTAATTTTGACAATCAATGCTATCCGAAGCTTGAGTAACTGTGAAGTTACTAGGATGCCTGAACACGTGCACCATGTTCACACGAAAGTCTCCAGCAATCAATCAATCAATCAGTGACACTTATAGAGCGCGCTACATACCCGTAGGGTCTCAAGGCGCTGGGGAGGGGTGGTGCCGCTACTGCTCGAACAGCCAGGTCTTCAGCTTCTTCCTGAAGGAGAGGTGGTCTTGGGTCAGGCGCAGGTCGGACGGGAGGGAGTTCCAGGTCTTGGCGGCCAGGTAGGAGAAGGATCTTCCTCCTGTAGTCGCTCTTCGGATGCGGGGGACAGCGGCGAGGGCGTGGTTAGCTGATCGGAGGTGGCGTTTGGGAGCGTAGAAGTTGACTCGGCTGTTGAGGTAGCTCGGGCCTTGGTCGTGTAGGGCTTTGTGTGCGTGGGTGAGGAGGCGGAATGTGATTCTCTTGTTGACGGGGAGCCAGTGAAGGCCTCTCAGATGTCCGGAGATGTGGCTGGATCGTGGGATGTCGAGGATGAGTCTGGCTGAGGCGTTTTGGATCCGCTGGAGTCTCTTCTGGAGCTTGGCCGTGGTCCCGGCGTAGAGGGCGTTGCCGTAGTCCAGTCGGCTGGTGACGAGGGCCTGGGTGACGGTCTTCCTGGTCTCTGTGGGGATCCACCAGAAGATCTTCCGTAGCATGCGTAGGATGTTGAAGCACGCCGAGGAGACGCTGTTGACTTGTCTGGTCATGGAGAGGGAGGAGTCCAGGATGAAGCCCAGGTTTCGTGCATGGTCAGTTGGTTTGGGTGCGGTGCTCAGGGCGGGGGGCCACCAGGAGTCGTCCCAGGCGGAGGGTGAAGGGCCCAGGATGAGGACTTCCGTCTTGTCCGAGTTCAGTTTCAGGCGGCTGGTCGTCATCCACTCGGCTACCTCTTTCATCCCTTCGTGCAGGTTGGCTCTGGCGGCGGCGGGGTCGTTGGTCAGGGAGAGGATCAGCTGTGTGTCGTCGGCGTAGGAGATGATGCTGAGGTGGTGTTTGCGTACGATGGCCGCGAGGGGGCTCATGTAGACGTTGAAGAGGGTGGGGCTCAGGGATGATCCTTGGGGGACGCCGCAGATGACTTCGGAGGCCTCTGACTTGTACGGTGGTAGGCGGACTCGCTGTGTTCTTCCGTTGAGGAAGGAGATGATCCATTCCAGCGCCTTGTCCTGGATTCCGATGTTGCTGAGGCGCCGTATTAGGGTGCGGTGGCAGACCGTGTCGAATGCCGCGGAGAGGTCTAGGAGGATGAGGGCCGCTGTTTCTCCGTTGTCCATCAGGGCTCGGATGTCATCTGTGGCGGCGATGAGGGCGGTCTCGGTGCTGTGTTTGGCTCGGAAGCCGGACTGTGAGGGGTCGAGGGATCCGTTCGTCTCGAGGAAGGCGGCCATCTGCTTGTTGACGGTCTTCTCGATGACTTTGGCTGGAAACGGGAGAAGCGAGATGGGGCGGTAGTTCTTGAGGTCGGTGGGGTCCGCTGTTGGTTTCTTGAGTAGAGCGCTGAGTTCGGCGTGTTTCCAGCTTTCAGGGAAGATGGCGGTGTCGAAGGATGTGTTGATGATGTCTCTCAGGTGGGGTGCGATGACAGCGTCGGCCTTGTTGAAGACGTGGTGAGGGCAGGGGTCGGTTGGTGATCCGGAGTGGATGGAGTTCATCGTGCGGATGGTGTCTTCTGTGCTGATCGGGGTCCAGGCGTGGAGGGTGGTGGTGGGGGGGGGTGGCTGGTCGGCCGTGGTGTGCGTTGGTTGGTTGTTGAAACTGCTGTGTATGTCCGTGATCTTGTTGTGGAAGTATGAGGCGAGGGAGTTGCAGAGGTCTTGTGATGGGGTGATGTCGTTGTTTCCTGCGTTGGGGTTGGAGAGCTCTTTCACGATGTTGAAGAGTTCCTTGCTGTTGTGTGCGTTGTTGTCCAGCCGGTCCTTGAATGCTGTTCTTTTGGCGGCGCGGATCAGCTGGTGGTGTTTCTGGGTGGCCAGTTTGTAGGAGGTCCTGTTGTCCGGTGTCGGGTCCCTTTTCCAGACTTTCTCGAGGGCTCGGCAGTTCTTCTTGGAGCTCTTGAGTTCGTCGGTGAACCATGGGGCCTTCTTGCTGCCGGGTCTGTTGGGCGGGGTCCTCAGCGGGGCGAGCTCGTCCGCGCAGTTGCTGATCCACTTCGTGATGTTATCGGCGGCCTGGCTGGGGTTCGCTGAGCTGGCCGGAGGGTGTTGGCTCAGGGAGGTTGCGAGCTGGTCTGCTGTGATCTTGTTCCAGGTTCTGCGGGCGGTGTGTATACTTTATTTTGATGGCCTATCCCCCCAATTCATCCCATCTGTCCTGCACAATGATTAACACTAGGTCAATACAATTCCATTATGTGAGTGAGAACTACACACAAATTAATGTGATGGTTACAGTTTCTATTACAGATCCCCATGGGAAATTATGAATAAATCCTGTGGGGGTGGCTGTATGAGACAGGATAGCTGTAGCAAATTTGTCTTTTCTGCTTGTCACAGTGGAATTCAAGTAAGAAGTATACACAATATTGGGAATGTTGGGTCCAGAATCTTCTTTTCTCTGCGCTGTCCAAGGTAGACTGCCACAATTCAAATTCCACAGCACTTCCCTTTATCACCCGTCATCCACCTAGGTATTAGCCTTTCTGCCCCTCAAAAGGTATTTTGCCAGTGGTAGAATGGGGATTCATTTTGTATTCCAACAGCAATTCCTAATTTCACCAGCCCATATTTTCAGAGTACACTTGAACAGCTGCATAGATTCTTTAATAGCTCTATTAAGTCTTTCTACTAGTCCATTGCCTCCAGGTTGATAAATGGCACTCTTCTTGTGGACAATACACCTATCAGTCAAAGAACCTTCCATAGCACTTGAGATTTACTTTGGCTGATTGCCAGTAAGCAAATGGCAGAGAAAACCCTCCACGCAAAAGGTTTCATTGAGAAAATCAACGTCAAACTTAGATTCTGCATGATGCACCATTTACACTTCAAGCCAGCATGAGAATAAGTCAATCAGACCCAAACATAAGCTGGTGATCTTTCAGCTTTAATGGACCCTATTATCAAGGACAAGTTCTTCCCATAGTATTATTGGAACTTTCCTAGTGGCCATGGGAATAGTTCTTTTTTTCCTGACTATCACTTACACAATACTCCAAACAATTGATGACTAGCCTTTCTATCTGATTGTCCATACCGGGAACCAGTAGTCACACTGGATATTTCCCTTAGTCATGCTAATGCTCCATTGGCTCTCATGGGCCAAGTCTAAAGGTCTTTCATACAGAGATTGGGGGAGGACAATCTTCTACCATGAATCATTAAGCCTTCATTTACACTTTGCCGATCTCTAATCATTCAACATCCTTTCAAATCCTGTTCGCTCCTTAGTCTCTGCCCAATCCTGAAATGCTTTTCTAAGGGAAAATCAAGCACTCAAGCAAACAAGAGTTCAATCATTGGAAGTCAACTCGTTTCGAATGATAGGCCGTTGACAGAGAATAAATCCAGTCCTCTGAAGTTTAGTTCTTCCTTTACTTCAAAGTCAGGGTTACAGACAGAAAAATCCAAAACACTGCAGTCGATACGTGTTTCGTCTTCCTGGACTTTTTAAAGGATATAATGCATAAAGCAACTGTGAGTGTTCAAATCTCCTCACAGATTCTGATACATTGAGTAGCATATTAAAATGTAGGTTAAATCTTTCCAGCATGTCCCAATCAAGGGCAGTATTACTAAACAATCCCTAACTCCTGTCTATTCCTTTACAGTCAAGGAAATGTGTGTAGGTTTGACCTTGATAAGTCAGCTTGTCTATGATGGCTTTAGCTGTAGAAACGCCATGTATTAAATGCTGTTCTGTTTAACTGTACTTAGACCAAAGGACTCACTGACAGCTTACAGCCAGTCATCACATCTAGCAGCATCAAGTTTGATGGATCAAACATTTAGCAACCTCTTTTCACAAAACTCCACATCAGAGCATCATTATCTTCTGGTGAGACAAACAATTGCTACCCTATTGTACACCCCTGGTATGTACTCTACCTCAAAAGAGTACTCTTGGAATGCTACAATTCATCTAGTAATGTGCGCTGAAATGGAGTTAAATCCCTTTTTAGGCAGTACTGTATTAAGGGTTTCTGGTCAGACCAGATTGGAAAATACCTGCTCACAGGACATTCTTCAACTTGTGTAAGCCTGTTTGATTGATCACAGTAGCTCATTCCTATTTTAAACAACCATCCATGATAACACAATAGGTTATTGCATCATTAAAACTATGCAAAACCGTTAGTGTGTCAGATTTGTTTTACATCAAATTAAATTAATCTTTTAAGTCCTTGAATCAACTAAAGTGAACACCTTTTTTCAGGAGTTTCCGCATTTCACATGTTTTAGTTGCTAAAACATTATTAAACTTTGAATAACACTGATTGATCCCTCAAAATGCTGCAAAAGCTTCATTACATTTGGGCAATGGCATATATCACTAATAACTGACTAACGGGCAAAAAGAGAACTGTGTGCTGCGGTATTTAAATTGTGGTGGATGTGAAGAATAAAAAAGATGCTTAATCTACAATTTACACTTATGTGTATGCCTTTTCCTTAAATTCCACAGTTATCCATGAATTGATACCTTATTTTGAACCCTGTGTTTGCTGGTATTAGGACTCTGTGCACTCAAACAATGTTGTTAAGTGCCACAGTCAGTGTTTTTTTACCCAAAACTGGTAGTGGTTAAATTGGTTTCACCCAGTTGATCTATTTGAGCTTCCTGTAAGGCCATAGTAGATGACTCAGAAAATCTACCAATTGCACAGAAGGTAAATGTCATATGTGGGCTGAAGTGTATATTTTCACAACTCACATATATCACAGAAATATACAGCTGCAAGAGCACCACAATGCTGTATCTGGACTGCAGTTTAAAGGCTTTGCAGTAACACGTGGTACGGAAAATATTTTTGTCATGTAGGAAAACCAATTTATATATATAGTAGTAAGATACCCTTAAAGTCTGCTTGTATACCCACAAGGCAGGTAGCCTAATATATACAAATATGTAACATTATATCCTTTAATGCGCGCTCTCACAAGTACTAAAGCCTAAAGCAGGATTAAAATATTTAAAGTATATCTCATCCTCGGAAAATGTTAACAATATCATTAAAATATATTTCCTAATTAATTTTCATAAACTGATCTCATGGTGAAATCAGATGTTTGATAAGGCAGCTCAAAGAGAAATGGAAGAGTAATACTAATGTTCTTTAGGTTACCTGAAGCAGAACTGGCTTGAAACCAGTTCAACAAAAAGTATTGATCTGAAATGTTCATAGCATCTTGCACAGCACCACTATCATTATATTTGCAATGCTCCTCTATTCAGCATTGTTTTAACATCTAAAGCACAATTTTTTATTTATCCAACAAGTAAACAATCAAGTCTATACAGTATTCATGATATCAATAAATACGTTGTAAACATTATATCATATATGTTTCCATTCAAGACCATATTTACTCTTTTCCCCAATACATTTCAGGCTAAGTTAATTTTTCAGGGAAAGTTTTTTAAGCAACTGAAATATAAACAACACAATTTAAACAGTAAATTGTGTGTAGTTGTCAAGGTGTCCAGTGAAAAATCAGAACCTATTTTCATGTAAAATATAAACTTTAATTTTCCATGCAGCTCAAAAGCCTCTCTGCAGGAAAAATAATACCAATCTAATGGTCTCAGACAAGGGGTTAACAATCATAAAATGATGACCAAGCATGTACCAAAAACCATGTAAATCGACTGGATAAACACAGTTTTATACTATTCATCAAGCAAATGTTATACAGTACTGTCACTGTAACATCACTTGTCGGATGTGTATAAATTCAACAAGACTCAAAAAGTGAGAACAGTCATTAAATTTCAAAATAACACAGCAATGTTCACAAGTCAATTTTCTCCATGTTTTGAAGTCTTTGCTTTGAATTGCTACTATCAGGCCCCATGGGTGTATTCGTCGTCCCTGATATCACTCGTAGGTCCCGGTCAACTACAAGTTGTAGTTTACAGTAGTGCTCTGCTTTTCTAGGCACTTTTTGTCTTTATATTTCCTGTTCCCTTCAAACTATTTTAATGTCATGAGGCCTTTTGAGACTTTTCTTGTGTTGTGTTCTTTACTTTTAGTTGGTTGGTACTGTTTGAATTTAACACACACTTTTCCAGGAGATTGTGTTTAGCATGTGCTGGAGCTAGCAGGGTTTCAGAAGAGATTCTCTCAGAACTGAGTTCTGATGTAACCAGCTTGTGTTTATTAATTTCATAGTGCTCACCCCTCCCAAATTACTACCCCAATTTCTAACACTAGCAATGTATACTATTCAATCACTAAATGTTAGACCAGTTATTTCTAAAGTGCTTCTGCACCAAAATGTTTCCGGCTGCTAATCATGACATACAACAGAAAACAGGGGCTTAGCTTGGTCAGTAAGACTGGGGGGATGAGTGTAAGATTTTCCAACATTCTCGTTAGCATATCATGTTAAAATACATTACACAACACGCAGGGCACATGAGTGGGGCTTCAGGGGCAGTGGAAAGAGAGAGGAATACGAAGTACTGAAAAATAACCAACAACTTTGGAGACTCAAAACAGAGAGAGTGTGTGCATTTTTGTCTGGTGCATGTAGGCATTCCTGGTAAATTCCAGCAGACACCTCACCATACCTGACACAAACCAGCTGTACCCAACTATTTATCAGAAAATACATTTGTTAGGGGGGGTGTAACACCCCAAACACCCCCTAAAGCTACATCCCTGACTGAAAACCCCAAGTGCCTAATTTACTATATCAATTTCTTGGCTTAAGACAGTTTCATCAGTTTGCTAAGCAAGGACAAAGGAGCTGGACTTGTCTTTAGGCCAATTAGGCATTTGCTAAAAGATTCAGTTCAACAGGTCAGTGTGTGGGCCAGTATATTATTTATAATGAAAATGTAGATATTCATGGGATAAGGCTTGCAAGTGAACAAGGGGGCAAGGGTATCTAAAGCACAGAGAACATTTTTTCATATAGGTTGTGGATTTCCTCTGGTGTCTGAAAAGGGTGCCTGTGAGGCCAGAAGCAATTGTATGTGTACAGTTGTGTGGGTGTATACGTGTTTGTGTATGCATGTGCATGCGTGGATGTGGGCCAATGTGTGTGGGTGGACGTGCAAGTGTGCATCTGAGGGCTTAATATGTGGTGTGTAATGATAGTGCTCACACAAATGTGATTGTTTCAGTTTCTGTGTGTGTCAATTTTTGGTGCATGTGCCAGAACTCATATACACTAACAACAAAAGGGAAATGCTTTGCTAGAGAGATTTGAAGGATTAAAAGCTTTCATCAATAAAATAAATTTCTCTTTTCTTGAAGCATGTGTACTATATATACAGTAGGTAGTGGGAAGGTAGTTATAGTTAGAACTTAGTTTCCAGAGATGAAGAATTTTTGTATTGCTAATAACTCTGGCATTGTTTGATGAATTTTCACGAAAATTTCAATAACTTCAGCTTCTGTCTGGAAAACTTTTGGGTGATTTGTCAAGCGGGGCTGAGAAAAAGGGGAAGGCCCAAAATAAATTTTTCCCATAGGGATTTTGAACGGAATTACACTAAATTTAGCAGAAAATTAGATCTTGGTCCAGACAGAGCCCTTTTCTAACTTGGTGTAAATCTGTTCAGTAGTTTGAGTTTTATTTAAGAAAAAATATTCATTCATATCTAGATACCCAAATCCTCCCCGGATCAGACAGATCTCCTGGTGAGATGTGATTGGCTTCCAACACTTCAACCAGGCGGTGTTGACAGCCCTTTTAGGACTCGTACTCAACCGAGTCCCAAAAAAAGAAATGAAAATAAATCCAGAAGGCAGCACTGTAGGAATACCCTGACCCTCCGGGCCTGGAGGTAGGCTCCCAAAAAGACCCCCCCCGGGCCAAAAATGTTATGTATTTTTTCTGCAATTTTCCTGAGACTTCACAAATCTGTGCAAATTTTTAAGAAAGACCAAGCACGGTCTCCAGCGCTTGTTTTTTAATTGGCACCCCGGTTAGATCAGTTAACCGGAGGGAATTTGTTTTAATAAACTTGGGGGGACAACCACCCCTCCAGGCCCACCCTTAGTAGAAACATAGGGAAAGGGGATGCACAGCTCCCCTCTCCAGCCTGTGCTCAGCCCCGGGGACCCATATCCTGGGGCCTGGCTTTAAAACTCAAAGAGGGAGAGGGGCTATGTAGCCCCCCTCCCGGACCGATTTCAGTTGGGGCAAGGACTTAGGAAAAATGGGGAAGGGGACACCCAATCATTAACCCTTATAGACAGTCATGTAGGTATTTACCAACCCATGCAGCCACTTAGGCACCAACTGAAAGACTGATACAGACATTCACACAGATTAGCCACTAACCCATGCATTCACTAAGACACGTTTAATCACTCACTTATACAGTCAGTTACGCAGTTACTAAATCATCCATTCATACACTCATGCACCCATTCATTCTTCAAGACAACTTGGTATATATATATGTATATATATATATATATATATATATATAAAACATACTTAAGCTTTACAGAAACACACAGTCACTGGATGATGCCATCAGTGATTTCATCAGTGATGTCATCACTGGTGGCATTTGAGATGTCATCAGTGATGTCACTGACCATGTCATGAGTGATTTAATATGTGACGCCATGAGCAGTGTATTGAGGGGGGCTTGAGTTATAGTTGGCTCAACTAACTATGACGGCCAAATTTCTCTGATTTTGTATGAGCCAAATCTCCAACTAAATATAACGTTCCTGAAACCTATTTTTTTTCAGTGAATTTCCAAGGTTTTTTAAATGCTAATTTCTAACTATAACGTCTCTGAAACATATGGTTTTTTCAATGGATTTCAATGGTATTTAAATGCTAATTTCTAACTATAAGGTAGTAGACGCGTTTGCAGAGTGGTGCAGATAGGAGCCTGGGCCTCCAACCAGCGATCAGGACTTCCACTGCGTAGGACTTACAGGAGGTACCAGGAGGGCTACCTGGCCACCAAAGTCCCTCGGGAGTATAGTGGACTTCATCCCCAAACCAGGACTGTGCCAGGATGCGCATTTACAGAGTGGTGGAGAAAGGTGAGTGGGACCTCCGAAGACCTCTGCGCAATCCCACTGTGTGGGACTTACTGGAGGTAACAGGAGGGGTAGTTGGCCCTTAAGGTCAACCTTGGGGGCCAACTACCCCTCCAATTACCTCCAGTGAGTAGCACACAACAGGTTTGCTAAGTTTGCATAGCAGGCCACGCCCCCTTTCCCCACCACTCGGCAAACGCACTTCCTGGCACGCTATTGGATTGGGATTAAATTCCCCTTCCCTGCTGGGGGATTTTAGGGGCCAACTAGCCTACCTGATACCTCCAGTATGCCCCAGATAGTGGGATAGCTGACAGGTGGACACAGGCAATGCCTCCTTTCTCCACCACTCTGCAAACATGCCTCCAGGCACGTTCTGGGTTGGTGGATTAAGTCTCCTAGAATCCTGAGAGTCCCAGGAGGCCAACTAGCCCACCAGGTACCTCAAGAAAGCCCCACACAGCTGGATTGCTGAGAGTGGTCTGAGGCCACACACCCTTTTCACACAGCTCTACAAATGCGCCTCGTGGCGCAATGCTGCCCGGGGGATGAAGTCCACTTTAGTCCTGAGGTCCTCAGGACACAATGGGACCTCTTCGCCCGACCAGCAATGAGCCAAGAGGCGCGTTTGCAGAGTGGTGTAAAAAGGGGCGTGGCCTCGGACCACAGCTCAGCAATCCCACTGTGTGGGGCTTACTGAAGGTACCTGGTGGGCTAGTTGGCCCCCAGGGACTCTCAGGATTCAAGGTTTCCTGTTCTGTTTCCACGAAGCAAAGCATTTTTGCAGTGACAGGGCGGGAGCCGTGCTCCTGCCCTGTCATTACAAACTGCAATGTCCCGGGGGAAGGCAACCTGGGACATTGCTGGAGCCGGCCCTGGGTGGTGGTGGTCCCCAGGGCCATCTAGGCCTCCAGATGGGGGGACGTGCGGCCCCCTCCCAACATTTACATAGCCCCGGGGAGGTGGTGGTTCCCGGGGCAGTGTGGAGTGGGGTAGGAGACCCCCTCATTTATTTATTTAAATTGAAGCCCCGGTGAGGTGGCAGTCCGTGTGGCTTGGAGGGCCCATGAGGACCCCCGCCTCATATAAATTGAAGCCCCAGGAAGTTGGCGGTCCCCAGGTCAGTGGGGGGGAGCAAAGATTCATCAAACGGCGCAAACATATTGTCAAATCAAAAAGCGCTTTTCCTATGGAAACAAATCTGGATTTCCAGTATAGCTACTGCCTTGTAATCCAGCCAATACTTGCTTGATGTTTGAGAAATAGTGTAGCTTTGTTTCTTGCACTATCGGAGAAATGCCATCATGGTCCATGGTATACTATGTAGGATTAGATAATCGCTATCTAGCTCTACCTCACTACGATCCACTAAGTTGGCTAATGCCCATTCAGGGCTCAGTTATGAGGGAAAGCAATTATTGAGGTACATTAGAAATGTATTTTTTCGCATGCATCTCCTAAATTAGCAATTGGCTCACTTTCTCTGAAATTGCTAGAATAAGACCAATATATATGTACTATTGATGCTTTCCCCATGAACTGGTATATACCTTATTTTGGTTTGTTTATAGTTTGTCACTTTACTTTGCACATTTCAAGATGGCCACCATGAATTTAGACCACTAAACTGTTTTTTATTTCGACTGTCATCACGTGATTGTCACATGCACCTATGGGCTTGTATTAAAGTCAGTGCTTAGCTTTGAAACACCGACATCGCAAAAGGCTTTTACGCCGAAACGCGTCTGTCGGGGCCGGGGGGTTCCGCACAATGAAGAATAACAGCATGAAGAAAGCAGAGAGTGCATCTCTTTGTGGCTTCAAGCGCGCCGCTATGGACTAATATATATATATATACAAACAAAGTCCATATATAAGGAGGATCCATAAATGAAAGCTGTGTGACCTTTTTAGTCAATTTGATTATATTGTACTGATTCAATTTTAACCAGATTGAGTCGATTCTGAAGAGCTCTTAAATGATCATTATTTCCTGAAGGCCCTTAAGAAGAAAAAGAAGTAGCCGAAAATATGTAGATGATTTTTGGGAATGATCTCCCAGCTGACATTCTGAGGTTTTCGTTTTTAGCCAATGACAAACAATTAAAATACAACTTGCACCCAAAAACACATATATGGTCATGTATGAATGATTGAGAGATTTTAGGTATTCTACTGGCATCTTGTTCAGACTAGCTCCAATATTGAATATACATGTAACTTGTTGATTGAGATAACTAGCCCACCAACATGCCATTTCAGCGATGCCCCTGACCAACTTCCCTCTGGCAGAAAACCGCATGCAACATTTAGAGATCCCTGTCTCCCAGGTGAGAATACCTGCCTCCTTGATGGTGATCTCAATGAAAGCGGATCTTCTGGTGCAGCCGTTACACTTACATTGTTATATGGTCTCTTAGGTCCCGGAGAAGAACACCACTATTGTTCATGCTCACATTTAAAGTTGACCTCTTTCTTGAATGTTGACACTTGACAAACCTTTGCTTTCTTGCCTTTCTGGGTTTATATTCTCTGAAACGGCTTTGCTTACATTTACATTTCTTCGTAAGCATATCATCAGAGCCTTGGACATTCTGTAAGAGGGCTAAGTTTACTGCGCTGCGAAAAATGTTAATGTTTGTTGTTGTCAGCTAAGCAGCAGCACTACAAGGATAGAATCAACAATAACTGCCTGACTGGGGCCTAAGCATGATAATATTGGGGAAAGTTATTATATAAATGGCAAAGGAGTAGTTTGCTGTCATTTTTGAGGTTATGTTATGTTAGGGTAATTCATAGAGCGCATGTCTGCCCCAGCAACAGGGCATCCCAGCGCTAGCGGACAGGTGACCAGTGGAGATGTGGCTAGATGGTGGAGAAAAGCCAAGTTTTAATCAGTTTTCAGAAGCCCAGTGATCGTGAGTGCTGCGGGCAACCAGTGGAATGGAATTCCATAGTGCGGGGCATGAGCTATGAAGGAGCACCCCTCTGCACTGGTGGACCCGTGGGATGCACAGCAGATGGTGATCAGTGGAGCGCAATGTACGCAAAGGAACATAAGGGGTGCAAAGTCCCTGCAGCATTTGGGGCCCCTGGCCATGTACAATCTTATGCGTGGTGCAGAGGGTTTTAAACTGGACTCTGTTTGATTGCCAGCCAGTGGAGACTGCAAAGGAGATTGGAGGTGTGGCATTTCCTAGGTGGGGCAAACAGAGTAGGTGCTGCTGCATTCTGTACCCGCTAGAGTCTTGCAGTGACTGTTTTATTTACGCCGAGCAGAAGACCATTGCAGTAATCCCGGCGCGATTGGACAGTTGATTGAACTATCAATTGGCGGGTGGTAGCGTCAAAGAATCCTAAAATGTGTTTTAAGCCGCGCAGAAGGCCGAAACAGGTACCGACCACTTTTTCTGCATGAGTCTCAAATGAGAGGGCGGTATCAATCAGGACCCCTAAATCTTTGACTGCGTTTTTCAGTATGGGAGGAGTGCCCAAGGTCGCACGGCCATCATTGGTAGTCCCATTTGTGGGTATCACGGCCAACCACAAGCATCACCGTCTTGGCCAAATTAAGCTGTAGATAGTTGTTTGCCATCCAATCTGGAATGGCCAGAATATCAGCACAAAATTTCAGTTGGTCCTGAGCAGGGTTGTTGGAGAAGGTGAATACCAACTGGGTATCGTCCGCGTAAGATACCATTTTGATGTTAGGCTCTTTTGCCAAGAGGGCAGAGGGCGGACATACATGTTGAACAACGTGGGGCTCAAGGCAGAGCCCTGCGGAACACCGCAGCTAAGAAGGTAGTTACTAGACTGGTGAAAATCTAGCCCATGCCAGATTTTCAGCCCAGCTGAATCCTGTTTACCGACTGAGACGGATGGTGCCCAGTTCTACACCAAGACTGACTCCCAGATGTAACATACCTAACTGGTAACTGTGGAGTTAGAGCACCCTGAGCGATTCTGGCAAATTCACTGACCCTAGGCACACTAGGATAGAGAGACCTAAGTAGTAGCATGCCCATATTTATCTGCAAGCATATAATCCAAGTAACAGCACAATGGTTAAAGTGTTCATTTTCTTTACAATTGTTGTAATGCTGTTTACTCTTTTTAGTCTCCATGTTTTAATAATTGCAGCACACATATTTTACACAAGAATCTTAATGCTTCAATACATGTTTAAAATGCCAATTTGAGTATTTCTTGTATCTTCCTGTGGGCATACATGAGTTACTAAACGAAAGGGTTTAGATCTGTTTCCATGATTTCCTTGAGAAGTCAGGATTGTCATGTTCTGAGGTTGCACATACCACCTGTTACCTTACTAGGTTAGTGGTACAGATGGCGCACTATGAGCTAGTCAAGGCTAAAGCCAACATATCCTGATGGTGTGCGTGTACTCAGTCTCACACAGTTTTGATGTTTACATTGTCCAAAACGCACAGTCTTACTGAGAAAGTATGAACCGTATGTCAACATCACAACTGCAAAACTGAGTGGCCTGCCATGCTTTGTGAGCCCACTTTGCATTTTCATTTGTTGTTCAGTAACAAGCCCTCAGAGGGATGGATTGTTGCTGAAAAACAAAAGATAAATATTCCTGATGCACAGAAAGTTTTTGCCTTGTGCGTCAGAAACATTTTCAAATTTTTCAGAGAAGGAAAAATCAGTGAGGTAGCCCTGCTCTAAGTAAGGTGCACTATAGGCACATCAACCCGGCTGTCCTGGTCGCCTGCTAGGTCAAGAGTTTCTGCCAACACAGCAGCCTGAGGTTCTTCCGGCAGAAAACCTGCAGTTCCCTCACCTCTAAATGATGTGGGAAATCAGCAGTTGACATATGGGCATCTGTCAACTTCTAAATGATCTCAGTTGTCTGAAGGTCTGACACTGAAAGCTACTTCCTCCAGGATCGGAGAGTCTGACACCTGATACCTGTTGCTGGCAGGTAGAATAATACTGTATATGTTTACAATGGTGCACTTTCTTTTCATGACTTCCATAGCATGTATACTTTGTCTGTGCATGACATATTTACAGACATTCTTTCTCTATAAAGTATCACAGAACTCAAGCCAAGAAATTGCAAAACATGCACTGACATCTTTGGCCGTTTCATAATCACTGTTTATGGAAACGTTGGGTATGTAAAATGTTTCTGGTTTAATGTATGTTGCATTCCTTCATAGCTGTGTGTATGGTGTTTTTTCTTTTGCCCTTAGGGATAGATCCTGTGTTCTTATCTCACTTGCTGGAATTTAGCTTGCAACTCTACATTGCACAGTCTGGAGAATTTATGGCTCCATTTTGTAAGAATGTGTTTCACGTTTTCGGTATTGTGTCAGGAAAGCTGAAGTTCTCAGTTATAACAAAGACCCTGCATGTAACTATGTCAGTCTTTAAGCATCAATATTGATGAAGCCAACAGTTTTGGACTTTGTATGGTAAAAGCACAAAGACAGAAACATTTTCTTAGATCAAAAATCCATGCACACAGATATACATAAAACATCCAGCCGAAATCCATGCAAACACAGAGCAACACACCTACAGGCATCAAAGAACAATACACATACTAACATTAACATAGACAGACCAAACTGTTACCCTTTCAAACAGTATTGAGAAAGCAGAAGTGAAACTTGAAACATCTAAGGCATTAAAATACCTAGAGCCTGTGTGCCATTCCTTGGGATAAAATTACCAAATAGATGTTACTAGAAGTCTTTTATTGTGCTTGCCACTTCCATTGTAGTGTTGCCTCTGGCTCTTGCGGAAATCAGAAGGGGATTTGATAATAGAGCGATGGACTGTTTGATTGAAAAAATGGATGAATGTTTAATTATTGCTGGAGATATTCTGGTGTCAGCGCATTTAGGGCCTTCATTTATGAGGAAATGGCACAGGAGGCTGCCAAAAGCAAATTTGCTGCGCTGAGCTGCGTCATTGTCTAAGTGCAGCAATGTGCTGAATTTACAAGAATACGGCACATTCCTGTACTCACCCCTGCACCAGCACACAACAAACAGCAGCCGTGCACCAACGCAGACACCCTTGTGCCATGGTGCAAGGGTGCCTGTGTTGCAGGGATAATTGTTGCTGGGTAGGAAGGGACACCTTCCTACACAAAAACAATAATTAATTGTGTTTTGCTCCTTATATGTGTGCTGCCGAAGCACATAGAAAGAGCAAATAATGAGGAGAAATAAGTATTTCTCTTTGTTGAGCCACCCTTATGCCTCCCCAGAGATGCATAGATTTTTGGCACTGCATCAGATTTACGATTCCTTATAAATCCGGGGCAGTGTCAAAAAGCCAAAGGTATTGCTGGCAACGCCCACAGCAACACCCACTGCACACCCCTTTAAGGCAGAAATCTGCATCAAAGGGAGCAATATTAACGCAAAGTGGCTTAGCGCTGCCTTGTAAATGTGGAGCAGGACACAGCACCACCAGAAAGTCACAAAAAGTGGTGCTTCGGTGGTGCAGGTGCTGGAGCAGGGTTTTCTATTTAAACCCAAACATCAGCTTATATTTTTGTATGTCATAATTAAAATTACTAATAATTAATTATTAAGTACTAAGTTTTGTCGAGTTTTTTTATTAACCAACCTTACTAATGAAAGAACTATACGTGGGAATGCAATTGCATGGCTAAATTAATAAGTGAACTAAGTTGGTGAGCAAATTAATTAAATAAGTGTGGCTTATGTGATATTTGTTATGTGATTGCGCTTTAAAATAATATGCTTTAATGCTTCTTTATGTCGCAAATGGCTAGATAAATACATACACATAAGGGTATTAGTGGGAATTAACACTGTATGATCAATACAATGTAGTAACGTTGTTTTATGTTTCTTTTTAATTAAGTTGTCCATTTTGGCCTGCTAAGAAAATGGCCGACATCTACAGCCTGCATTTGAGTAGATGAAATATGAAGAGAGGCCTCGCTGATTGTGACCTCGGCCTCTGCCTGAACTAAAAGTTATGAAAAAACGACAACTCTGGGATGGTCGCCAATTATCCTTGGTAGAGAACATTTGTCACAAATGAACATTTTTGATAAACTTGCGGTGGCTTCACTGTGAGTGATACAATTCCGGAGAAGAGCATCCATGGATGTTGCAAACTAGTTTTGGACTTCCTATTTCCTTGTTTTGAATTTTGAGATATCCGAGAGCGCAGATTTTTCTAATGTTGCAAGCTAACATCCTTTCCTGCTCTGCTCAACGGACGTTTTAGAGCTTGTTTGTAACTTTTAGTATGTAAATTTTAGTATAAATATTACTAGACTAGAGAGGGTCTAGGGCCACTTCTTCCTGAACTTATGCTCAGAAGACCGATGCTGACTGAGAAGACGGCGGCTCGAGAGACTTTGATTCTTTACTGAGAGACCTGTCCTGATTTAGAGTACGACATTTAGCTAGAATAGGTAAATATGAGAATAATGATCTTGCAATTGAATGGCTTTCATTTAAACTAATTTAGATAAAATAATTCCTGTTTGAATTACAGTGTCGGGTGGTTATTTCTTTGTCATGTTATTGAGATCTCAAATGTGTTAAACTGTTTAAAAATCATGACTCAAGGCAATTCAATTTGGTTGCATTGACCTCTAATTAGGTGCAGATTGATTTAGGAATTCTCTCTTATATTCAGTGTGGATAGAGTAATAGAATGAATGTTGGTGTAATGGGCCCCACCAGCGTATGATGAGTGTATGTGCGCATGACTGTGAAATTACTCTGACCGTGGAAGTAGGGAGAATTTATAAGCTCTGATCTGCAGCAGTTTCCTGGTAGCAGTATGATGGTTTTGATTATTGTCTTGATCTGATAGATTGCTTGTACATAGGCTTTGGATTTATTGATTTATTGATTGATGTTGATACATGTACTAACACTAAATGTTGAAGTCGTCGTATTGAGTTATATGTAGTATGTACGGCTTCTGGGACGTAGGGAGTCGGTGACGGTTCCGTAGTAGGGCAGAGGGAAGTGAGTGCTGCTCTAAGGAAAGACGGGATTGTTTGGCCCTGTACGAATGCAGGGAAAAGCGTGTGACAATTGAAGTTGCGCGTCGCATTGTCTGGGTTCAATTCAGTGACATCGTCGTGTGTTACTATTAGAGACATATTTTCTGTATAAGAGAAGTGTGTATGGTTGCGAAGGTTATCTGTGAAGTTCGGGTCTTAGGTATCAGGGATCCTTTTTAGGATTGCCGTTAACGCTTATCACTGGGAAGGTAATAGGTATTCTCTAAGCTTGTTTGAAGGACAGAGCAGAGGTAAGCGCTGCTTGGTTAACGCATGTTATAATTCTGTATTAGGACAGATTGTTCGCTGTTCTCGGGAAAGACAGGATTCTGTGTAAATGTGCTACATTTTCTGGTGTGAAAGTGCGTGAATGTATGGGCATTTAGTTGATTGTGAAACTCTTAGGAACATTCCGGGAGGAAACAGTTAATGGATGCATGTTAGAAGGGCAGAGTAGAGGGATGTGCTACTGTGTCAACGAAAGTAATAATTCCGTGGTAGAGGAGAGGTAAGCGCTGTTCTAGAGAGAAGCGGGATTCTCGTGGGAAAGGACTTTACTATTCTGTGGTTAGCGGAGCAGACAATGGAGATGTTTATATGTTGTAACTAATAGATTTGTAGAATCTGAAACAAAGTCTACCGAGAAGGTTTTGTAAAGGAGGGGTAGACGAGTGACAGGAGACAGGAGTAGAAGCGACTGCAGCGACTACTGACGTCAGAAAAGACCGCGCTGTGAATGGACAGTGGGTTAGAACACTGAAAGCACTGTGATTGGTGCGTTGGTGTGAGCCGCGCAAGGATTGGAAGAAGTACAGGGTGACGTAGACGCTCCAGGGTTGGTGCGTTAGTGTGAGTCGCGCTGCTATTGGACAAAAGATCGTACAGTTGTAGAGAGAACTAGAGAGTTGTGGTAAACGCAAAAATGTATTACCAAACAGAGGAAAAGAAAAAGAAATCCTTGTTCAGTAAAATTAAAAAATGGTTTGACACGGATAAGGATATAATAACTAGAGAAGGTGAGTTACTACCTCCGACAAGAACCCCTGCATCCTTCATGGTTGCGAAATATGGGTATCATACCTGGATTTAATAGAGGCTGTAGAGAATAGAGGCTCTTCAACTTTCCCAGCTGGTTTTCCAGCCTACTCACATCGGGGGACATATTCTTGACCCTTTCTTCACCAATCTGACTGAGGCTAAAATCACTGCGATTACTCCAGTAGAATGGTCTGACCATTTCCTGGTGTCTATCCAGTGTCCCGTGTCAGCGACCACTCCCACTTCTTCAGCTAGACGGGTACCTAGGAGATCTTGGAATAAACTCAGGCTGGAAGATTTTCATCGTCTTCTGTTAGTGGAGCCCCTGGGCCCATCTAACAATGTAGACGAGGGGTATGACCTCTTCTGCTCCTGGCTTACTAGGGCTCTGGACGCTCTGATACCTATTGTATCGACTAAGATCAATCCTCGTGAGTCGAGTCCCTGGTATGATGGGGCCTTACGCGCCTTGAAGGGAGCCAATAGACGGGCGGAGAGGGCTTGGCGGAAGACATATGGGGCCGATTTAAAAGCTGCATATGCCGCGTCCGTCAAGCTCTATCATCGGGCCATATGTCGTGCTCGAGCGGCCTTCTATGCCGAAGAATTCCGGAACAGCACCAACCCGTCAAAGGCCATCTTCAAGGCGGTTAAAGATCTTATGGCTAAGCGGACTACCTCTACAGCCGAGAGTTCTGTCTCCCACTGCGAATCCCTTGCTTCCTATTTCTTGGGAAAAGTCCAAGCTATTTATCGGACATTCCCTAGCATTGGGGTCTCGTCGGGAAGTTCCAATGAGACACCTCGTCAGATCACCCTGCTCTCATTTCCCCCTCTCACCTCGGATGGGTTTGATAAACTTGCTTTGCAAGTTAAATCTGGATCTCCATCCGATCCAGTGAGGCCTGCTCTCTTTTGAGACCAGACCTTTATGGGACGCCCTGTTGTGCGTTCCCTTGTCAACCTCTCCTTGGAGTCGGGGGTAGTTCCAACTAAATGGAAGCAGGCGGTGGTGTCCCCGATTATTAAAAAACCCTCCTTGGACCCGTCTAAGCCTGAAAGTTTTCGTCCCATCTCGCTGCTACCCTGGCTGGCAAAGTTGACAGAGGCCCACGTTAATCTCGCCCTGTCAGAACATCTAGCCCGGACCAACGCCCTCGACCCCACACAGAATGGCTTCCGTGCTGGTCACAGCACGGAGACCGCTCTTCTTGTGATGGTGGAACATCTGCGTGCAAGGTTGGATGCTGGTCAGACGGCGGCGCTGATATTGTTAGATCTCAGTGCCGCCTTCAATACGGTATCTCACAGCATCCTCCTGCATCGGCTCGAGGAGATTGGTATCAGTGGTTTGGCGCTGCAATGGCGCCGCTCCTTCCTGGACAACCGCTCCTTCTGTGTGGCCATCCCTCCCTTCACGTCCAGTTTCCAGCCTCTGGCCATGGGGGTTCCGCAAGGGTCCTCGCTGAGCCCCACGTTGTTCAACCTTTACGTGAGACCGCTGGCTGATGTCGCGAGGCAGTGGGGCCTAACCTTGGTCTCATATGCCGATGACACTCAGCTGGCGGTTACTCTCAGCGGGGATGTACAACAAGATGCCCCCAGGTTTCAGTCTGGACTGAAGGCGGTGGCTAGCTGGTTGACAGGAAACTGTCTCCAGCTTAATGCCACAAAAACGGAGGTAATGGTTGTCGGGAAGGGAGTAGAGCTATGGGGCGATCAGTGGTGGCCTTCTGAGCTGGGCCCCACTCCGACCTCGGTGTCGGAGGTGAAAAATCTGGGGGTCTGGTTGGACGCTGGCCTTACCTTTGTAGGGCATACCAAAAAAACTGCAGCCGGTTGTTTTGGTCTGTTAAGAGGACTTAGACCAGTTCTTAAATGTTTCGATGCCCCAACCAGACAGCTTGTAGTCCAGGCAACTATCATCTCTCGTCTGGACTACGCTAGCTCTCTCCTGGCTGGGGCCAACCAGGCAGAGTTAACTCGCCTACAGCGGGTTCAAAACGCTGCGGCTAGAGCCATTGTTGGCCTACCCAGATTTTGCCCGGTGGCGAATGTCCTCCGCTCCCTGCATTGGCTCCCTGTAAGGAAGCGTATTCTTTTTAAGGTCCTTTGTTTGGCCTTTAAAATCTTAAGAGGTATAGGCCCTGAAACCTTGTCCAACTGTATCTCTTTCTATGTCCCCACCCGCAGTCTCCGATCTCAGGGCCAGGCCCTTGCTGTGGTCCCCAGATTTAGACTCAGCCGGATGGGGGGTCGTTCCTTCAGCGTGAAAGCTGCACTAATTTGGAACACCCTCCCAGTTGAAGTCCGTCAGTTAGATGATCTGCTGGCTTTCCGGAGAGCTATTAAAACATTCTTGTTTTAGTTGTCCATTTTAGGTCTTTTTTTCCTGTTGTGTTATGTTTCTCCTTGTCTCTGCGCCGGGACGCTCCTTGGCTGGAGTAGCTGTGCGCATAATAAATTAATATAACATAACATAACATAACATTTGGTTAGACAATTGGACTAGGTATACTAGAGAAGATGGTGTTCTAGCATTCCCAGAACATGGTTCATTTAATCTGGCCGTGTTGAGAAATTTACGGGAGAGAATGATGAGTCTAGAGCCCAGACCAAGACCGACACAGTTCGAGGCATTGGTAGAATGGGAAGATGAGGTGCATGAGTGAGAAAAGCAGAGGAGTGGAGTCAATTATAGGTATATTTTTGGAAGGAAATATGATCGTGAAACTCATCATGATCGAATGAGGAGATGGAGAGATGCTAGTATGACAGAGGGACTATATCCTATGAGAACTGTTGAGGAAGCAGAAGGGAGGAAAGGTACGGAAAAGGTACATGATGCAGAATTGAGAAGGTATGGGGCTAATGACTATGAGGATGAGGTCTTGGATGACATGATTTACAAGAGACCACCTCCATATAGACCAGAACCAGAAGTGAGAACACCAGTTGCTACACCAATGAGAGATACTTTGCAAATCATAAAAACAGAAGTTGTGACACCTGATCTGAAAAGTGGTAGCTCTTTCGCGGAAAGGGAAAGAGAGAGAGAGAGAGAGAGAGAAAGAGAGAATGAAATCGAGGATGAAAAAACAAGAGAATTAGCAAGAACCACATCTGAGTTAACAGAGAAGATCAGGGAATTAACCAAGAATCTAGAAGCTGTTACAGTGCCTGTAACCATAGGTCCGGTTATGCCTATTTTTGATAAGCAAAGAATGGGTGAAAGTGGTTTAACAGTTCCATATGTAGGAAATGGATTAGTTAGTTCTCCAGAACAGTCAGGAATGAGGATGAGAGAGAATCATTTGAGACAGTTGAGACATGACACATGTGGTGGAGAGTTAAATGTACAGCCTAATTCAGGATTGAATACTGGTTGTGTGGAAAGAAATGTTATGATGGGAGGATCAATTTTGGAACCACAGAGGATGGCAGAACAAGTGAGTACAGGGAAGAAACCTACAGAAATAACAGCTGAGGATTTGAATGATTGGATGAAAGTTCTTCAAAGGAGGGACAAAGATTCTCAGGCAATTGATTTAGCCAGGTTGCGTATAGAACTGGAGGAGCTTATAGCAGGAACAATTCCTACAGAGATGTTAAAAGATCATCATGATGGAGAGTTGTTATTCATGTGCAAGAGCATCACATGGAGGGCTAGGAATACACATGACAGGTTAAAAGGAATAGCGAGTGAAATGGGAATTGACATGGACAAGGTGAAAGCTTTACAGAAGCCTTACCGAGTGGATTTTTCGGATAAGGATATTGAGAATCTAAATGATGTTGGCCGAACAGGGCAGATTAAGGAAATGATTGGATTATTGCGAAAATGGGGTGATGTGGAAAAGTGAAAGGATAGATGGTACAAGAAAAGAGAAGATACAGTGGACAGAACTTACTCAGCATTTCCCATGAGAGAAAAGGAAAAAACAGTGGATGCCTATCCTATGAGAGAGATTCCTGGAGGAGGATATGTACATGTCCCATGGACTAGGCAGGATATTTTGTCATTTACAAATGATTTCCCTCGACTGAGAGAAAAGCCTGTCGAGTGGTATAGGCAGGTTGATAGGTTTGTGAAATTGTCAAAGGTGCTGTGGATTGACCTGAATAGTCTGTTTGATATAATTGTTCCAGCAGACTTGTGGGCAGAATGTAAAATAGTTGTAGATTGGCCTGCTAAAGAATACCCGAGAGATCAAAGAACAGGAGCTCCAGACCCGGAGGTTATGAAAAAATATGAGCAGGTCATAGTATTCCTGAAGAATAAGGTACCACCTAAAGAGACAGATTGGGTTAAGATAGATCGAACACATCAGGAAGTAAAAGAATCAGTTCATGCCTTTTATGAAAGGTTAATACTGGCTTTTAAACAGTTCAGTGGAGATGAACATCTGGGTGATAAGGATTTGAGTCACTTTGTATACAGATTTGTATATGGCTTGAGACCCGAAATCAGTGAAATGATACGTGAGCACACAGTTGATTGGCAGAGTAAGATGATTGATGAAATCTTGAGACATGCGAAGTACTTCAGTGATGAAATTGAGGCAAAACAAAGAAAGCTGAAGGAAAAAGTGATGTGGGCACAGGTGAAGGTTGCAGAAAGACAAGAAGCACAGCTGGTTGAACAAGCAAATAATCCAGGAAATAGGCCCAGATATGGTACAGGAAAAGGAAAGGGGAACATAGAAGAGGCGAAGAAAAAATTTCCGTGCCACAACTGCGGAAAATTAGGGCACTGGAGATCCGAGTGTACAAATCCACCATTAGTGAATAATGACAATCAATCCTTGAATCAACAGGTGCAGAACGAGGGGTGTAATCATCAGCAGCAACAGCAGAAGGTTGTCAAGCAGCAGAACCAAGAGCCAAAACCGCCTTTGCCACAGAATAGAGGATCCCAGAAATATAATCAAGACTCGGGATTCTACAATGAGGAACAGGTAAACAAACCGAGACGTACAAATCCAGTACAACAATACTGGCTAAAGAATGAGGGGAGTGAGTCTGAAGGGGACTACTGACGGTGCCGTAGAGAGGAGGAAGAGTGCATACTTGGAGCAACTCTAGAAATAGACCAGGCAGGACCATTTGTAGATGGGAAAATAAATGGGGAAAGTGATACTTTTTTAGTAAACACAGGAGCAACAAGATCAACTGTCAGGTCAGCAGATATAAGAAATCTTCCTCTCTCGGATGAAGCAATCCAAGTGGTTGGTGTGTCTAATACACAGATTAAGACTCGTCTTACTGAACCAGTAAGGGTAAGGATAGGGAAATTTTCGGACATGCACAGGTTTGTAGTGTGTGACACTAGTCCAGTGAATTTGTTAGGTAGGGATTTGTTGTGTAAAATGAATTGCACAATTTTTTGTACTCCGGATGGAATAGCCTTTGAGACACCGGATGAGGATGTCTTATACAGAGTAACTCTAGATAATAGAGAAAATGAGATTGTTGGGACATATGCTGTATTTAATCCAGATGACTTGCCTCAAGAGTTGAGACACACAGTAAAAGCAGCCGTTTGGGATTTTACTGGAGAAAATGTGGGATTGATGAATAATGTAGATCCAGTAAAGATTACAGTGAAAGAGGGAATCTCTTATCCTAATATCCCGCAATACAGATTGACACCAGAGATAATTGAAGGAATAACACCTATAATTGACAAAATGATTCAGCAAGGTGTCTTGAGAGAGTTACTGAGTAGCCCATGTAATTCACCAATAATGGGACTGAAGAAACCTAATGGGAAGTTCAGAATAGTGCAAGATTTGAGAAAGATTAACAAAATTGTCGTATCATGCTGTCCCATTGTGCCAAATCCATCAGTGATTTTGTATCAGATTCCTCATGATGCTGAATGGTACACAGTAATTGATCTGTGCCATGCTTTCTTTTCAATTCCTTTGCATCATGACAGCCAGCCGATTTTTGCATTTCGGTTTGGACAGCGTATTTTGGAATGGTGCCGAATCCCACAGGGGTATACAGAGAGCCCTTCAATATTCAATCAGTTGCTGAAGAAATCTTTGGAAAGTTTGATCATGCCTGAAAGCTCAGTACTAGTACAATATATCGATGACCTACTTGTGGCATCGAAGACACGTGAAGCATGTGAAGTAGATACCATAGCTTTATTGAATCATCTGGCTGATGGAGGATTAAAGGTATCTCCAGCCAAATTGCAATTTTGCAAGAAAGAGGTACATTATCTTGGACACAATATTGAAAAAGGTCTAAGGAAAGTGACCATTGACAGGATCAAAATTATCAGAGGAATGAGAGCCCCAATGACCCAGAGAGAAGTAAGAATGTTTCTGGGAATGGTGGGTTATTGTCGTCAGTGGATAAGTAACTTTTCCCTGATAGCAACGCCACTGATTAAATTGACCAAAAGTGAAGTAAAAGACCAATTGGAATTGAATGCAGAACAGATGGCAGCATTCGAAGAATTTGCTCTAGGAATGCCAGACTATGAGAAGGAGTTTGAACTGTACTGTAGTGAGAGGAATGGATGTGCACTTTCAGTGTTAATCCAGAAACATGGACGACTAAGAAGGCCAATTGCGTACTTCTCATCAACACTTGACCCAGTAGCTGTGGGTTTACCAGGTTATCTGAAAGCAGTAGCTGCTACATGCAGAAGCTTGGAACAGAGTGAGGGTATAATAATGGGATATCCTGTACGGGTGTTCGTACCTCATGATGTGGCAATTCTTTTGACAAGAAGCAGAACTCAATACATGTCACATAGTCGGCTGACTAAATATGAGAAAATCATTTTGGGAGCATCAAATGTGACTCTTGAGAGATGTGTGAATGTGAATCCAGCGACACTTTTGCCAGATGCTGAAAACGTGAGTGTGAGAGATGATGTTGATCATGATTGTTTGGATGTGCTTGATTACTGTACAAAACCGAGACCAGACATAAGAGATCTGCCACTGCCTGAGAGTGATCATGTGTTGTTTGTGGATGGATCATGTCTGAGGACAGAAGAAGGTGTGCTGAGTGCAGCATATGTGGTGTGTAAAGTTTCAGAAGTTATGGAAGCTTCACCTTTGAAAGGAGTTAAATCTGCTCAAGTAGCGGAATTGGTGGCACTGACAAAAGCTTGCAAGATTGGAAGAAATGTGAGAGTGACTGTAATGACTGATAGTCAGTACGGATTTGGAGTTGTTCATGACTTTGGCCAGCTTTGGCTACAGAGAGGTTTTCTGACCTCAAGTGGAACTCCTATAAAGAAT
Organism: Triturus cristatus; assembly: GCF_964204655.1. Taxonomy (NCBI): domain Eukaryota; kingdom Metazoa; phylum Chordata; class Amphibia; order Caudata; family Salamandridae; genus Triturus; species Triturus cristatus. Next base: position 1,070,345,969 of record NC_140582.1, on the reverse strand, counting down.
GCTGAAGTGATTGGGAAATTGCTTGAGGCGATACAGCTGCCTAAAGAGTTAGCAGTTGTAAAATGTGCTGCTCATGGACAGGGTGATGATTTTGTTACTCTTGGTAACAGGTTTGCAAATGACATAGCACAGTATTGTGCAAAGAACAATCATTTCATTAACAGGGGAAAAGAGAAAGAAATGTCTTTTTGTTCTGTGATGTTTACTAATGTGATGGAAACATGGGATGAGGTGAGGCAGTTGCAGGATTAAGCAGGAGATGAGGAAATGAGAGATTGGATCAAGGCAGGTTGTGCACCACGAGAAAAAGATCATGTGTGGATCTATAGGGATGGAAGACCAGTCATGCCAAATTCTATGTTGTCAACAATGGCAAGAATGTATCATGGCCAGGGACACCTGGGGAGGGATGCTATGATTAGGTCCTTTAAACAGACCTGGTACAATGCAAAGTTCAGGCTGATAGCAGAGAGCATCTGTCAAAGATGTTTGATTTGTCAGCAATTCAATACTGGAAAGAAAACAGTGGTGAGCCTAGGAACAATAGGCAGAGAAGGAGGTCCTTTTACCAGAATGCAAATAGATTTCATTGAAATGCCCCAAGTCAATAGATTGAGGTATGTTCTAGTGGTAGTCTGTTTGTTTTCGAGGTGGGTGGAAGCATATCCGACTAGGAGAAATGATGGAATAACAGTGGCCAAGTTGTTGTTAAGAGAGTTGATTCCTAGGTACGGGTTCCCAGTGACAATTGAGTCAGAGAGAGGAGGACACTTCTATAATGAACTCATGAGTTTAATTTGTGAAGCATTGAGTATACAGCAGAAGCTACATTGTGCATACAGACCAGAGGCTTCTGGTGTTGTTGAGCAGATGAACGGCACAATCAAAAACAGAATTGGCAAGATGTGTTTAGCCACTGGAATGAAATGGCCTGATGTCTTGCCTCTAGTGCTGATGACTATTAGATCTACTCCAGACAGAACTACAGGGTTGAGTCCACATGAAATAATAATGGGACGAGCAATGAGACATGCATTCGTGCCCACAAACAAGCTGATGACTATTACTGATGACATGATTTTGGATTACTGTAAAGGCCTGGCTGACGCAGTTTATTCTGTGTTTCACCAGGTTGGAGAAGACGCCACCACACTTGAAAAGAAGGCAGCCCATGATCTGAGCCCAGGGGACTGGGTGAGAATAAAAGTGCACAGAAGAAGAAATTGCTTGGTTCCAAGGTGGGGAACGTCAAGACAAGTCATTCTGAATACGACGACTGCTGTGAAGTGTGCTGGAGTGAAGAACTGGATTCATGCAAGTCATACTCTGAGAGTTCCAAATCCAAAGGATGGGACTGGGAAAGAGTACTTTGAAGAGTCGGATTCCAGTGATGATGCAGACACTGAAACAGTGAGAAGAAAAAAGAATCCTGAAAGGGGGGAAAGAGAGTCAGAAAGAGAGTCAGGTGATTCTTTTTTCTTACCAGAAGAAGTTTCAAGAGTTTCAAGAGGAACATTGCGGACCTCATAAGAGAGTTCAGATTCTGGAAAAGTGCCTGAAGTTCTAACGAGCAGGGGAGAAAATAAAGAGAAAGAAAGAAAAGAAAAGAGCGATTCCACAGAGACTACACCTGAGTCAAATGAAGAGATTGAGAGGAATCCATCTGAGATAACTTCTGAAGAAGTAGGGTCAGAAGAAGATAGAGAGGGACAGATTGCGGAAGACCCCCGAGGAGGTGTAGGGAACATTCCTGATAAGCTAGGTGAAGGGACAAGTAGACAGCAAGAAGATTGCGTGTCGGAGACCCGAGGAGGGACAGTAGCAGGGAAATCTCAATTGGTGGAGAAGAGGACTGTGGAAAAAGAGAGAATTGTTGAAGAACAAGAGGCAAATGAGACAGAATCGGATGAGAGTGAGAATGAGATACCAGAGGGTCGAGTTCTGAGAAAGAGAACTTGGATTGGAGAAAGGAACAATAGAGAAGTGAAACAGAAAAGAAGTGTGAAAGGAGATCTTTGGCCTAACAAGATAAAGAGGCTGAGATATCGACTGACACGAGTGAATTCATCGAAAGCTGAACAGGTGAACGAGGTGTCAAGTCAAAATCAAGCGAAAGAAGAAGAACGAAAAGAACCAAAGGAACCAGAGGCGATCAAAAGAATCAGAAAGCCCAACCAGAAGTATAGGTCACCAGAATGGACGTATGTGGCACTGCCTGAAGAAGAAGAAGAGGCAGAGAGTCAAGGAAATCCAGAGGAGACCTTACTGAAAGTGGTTGAGGAGAAGGAAACTGTTGGAATCCTGAAAGTTATCCTGTCTGACATTGGAGAAGAGACAGATGTTCAGGATCTGATACAATTTGATGTTGATGAAGAAGAAGTAAAAAGTGATGAAAATCCAAATTGAGTGAACTAAAGGGGTCACTTGGAGAAGAGTGAAGAAGAAGAAATCAAAAAATTAACAGATTGTAATAATCTAGTGTTCTAGAGATTCAGTAGTGGAGTAGTAGAGGCTAAGTCAAAAGACACAGTCAAAGTAATAAGATGGCTAACACAGAAAATAATCAAAGTAGATGTACTTTCTTGAAAAGATGGTGTAAAATGTGCTGCTGCTGTACAGGACTATTAATGCTACTATGGAGTGTGCTTGCTTTATTAGTTATTTAGTTAGAGTTACAGTAGATACTTTGGGAATACATACCGAGAATATGACTAACATAGAGAAGAGTTCACAGAAAGTAGTACCAACTAGAATTAGCAATATACACATACACAAGGATAGGTCAATTAATGATTTTTCTAGCAATGTATTTTCAAAATTGTTGTATGAATATGTAAAGACAATGGAGGTAAGGGATTGCTACGTCTGTATGCAATTACCTGCATCCGTTTCAGAGGGAGTTACTTATCATCATCTTCCGGCTACGTATGGAATTTCATGTAGTGTGTTGATTAGTATTTTTTATTTATTAGGGAAAATAGATTATGATATGTCTAATAAGGATAACATTTTTGGGCAATTGCCTATGAATAGAAAACTGAATCCTGCTAAAGAAGCTAACATTTTTGGTGAGATTTTTATTGAAACAGAAGAATTAACATTAGATTACATTTTTAGAAACAATTTAACTTGTAGTTTGAAGGAAGAAGAAAAAGCTTTCCTAGACATGGTAGAGAAAAGGAGAATGAACATGCATGAAAGGGCAGGAGGATATAAAATGAGTGAGACAATGTGGGACATTGAGATGGGAAAGGAGTTGAAGAATGGGGCCAGTCCAACTTTGGCTTTAGATGCACCACAGAAGGGTAAACTATGCATTACCAGAAGGAAATCCCAATATGATAATTATTTTGTTGGGACTAGTGAGTGCCATGATACATACTTTATTTCAACGGGATGGGGATTTAAAGGAGGAGAAGATCCGGTTTTCCTGGGAGTGTATTATATTTGTGGGAATAAAGCTTATTACAGGTTGCCTGACCATTGGTATGGCACATGTTATGTTGGTCTGGTCTTTCCAAAGATTTTCCATATGGATAGAATAGAAGATGCAGAACAAATTAATCTACTAACACGCTTTAAAAGAGAAACTTGGACAGAAATTGTAGGAGATATTTTTGGAGCTTTGATACCAGCAGTGGGAATTTCATTAAATGCATATGGAATTCGAAAATTGTCAACGGTGGTGGATCGCTTATCGACAAGCACCGCTGGAGGGTTTCTATTGGTAAACACAGAGATGGTTGCCTTATGCGCCATGTCTATGCAAAATCGACTTGCCCTTGATATTCTATTGGCAAAAGAGGGTGGAGTCTGTGGAATGCTGAAAGTTCAACATTGTTGCACTTACATTCCTGATGAAAGCAGAGATTTAAAAGTCTATATCAAAAATATTACTGATTTGCATGAAGAATTAGTACCACTGGAAGCTGAAAGTATCTGGACTAAAATGGCTAATAAGATGATTGCTGTTAAGAATTTTATTGCTAAGTTAGGTAGTACCATTTTTGGTAAGATATTATTTCCAGTGACATGTGTGATTGTTGCTTTATTGATTTTTAGATTAGGGTGTTTATGCTGTAGATATAGGAGGAATAAAAAGAAAATAATAAAAGAAAATGTTGAAAAGAGACAAAAGAGGTCAAAAAGAGACCCACAAGAAATAGAATTGGAAGAATTTAGGGAGAGCATGTACTTAGAAACAAAAAGAGATGATGAAAGAGAAACTGGAGTTTAATGTAAGAACAAAAAGACATTTGGATTTTTCCTAAAAAAGGGAACTGAATTTTTGGGTTGGATTTTTGTGGTGATGATATATCACCAAAGGGGGGATTGCTGGAGCAGGGTTTTCTATTTAAACCCAAACATCAGCTTATATTTTTGTATGTCATAATTAAAATTACTAATAATTAATTATTAAGTACTAAGTTTTGTCGAGTTTTTTATTAACAAACCTTACTAATGAAAGAACTATACGTGGGAATGCAATTGCATGGCTAAATTAATAAGTGAACTAAGTTGGTGAGCAAATTAATTAAATAAGTGTGGCTTATGTGATATTTGTTATGTGATTGCGCTTTAAAATAATATGCTTTAATGCTTCTTTATGTCGCAAATGGCTCGATAAATACATACACATAAGGGTATTAGTCGGAATTAACACTGTATGATCAATACAATGTAGTAACGTTGTTTTATGTTTCTTTTTAATTAAGTTGTCCATTTTGGCCTGCTAAGAAAATGGCCGACATCTACAGCCTGCATTTGAGTAGATGAAATATGAAGAGAGGCCTCGCTGATTGTGACCTCGGCCTCTGCCTGAACTAAAAGTTATGAAAAAACGACAACTCTGGGATGGTCGCCAATTATCCTTGGTAGAGAACATTTGTCACAAATGAACATTTTTGATAAACTTGCGGTGGCTTCACTGTGAGTGATACAATTCCGGAGAAGAGCATCCATGGATGTTGCAAACTAGTTTTGGACTTCCTATTTCCTTGTTTTGAATTTTGAGATATCCGAGAGCGCAGATTTTTCTAATGTTGCAAGCTAACATCCTTTCCTGCTCTGCTCAACGGACGTTTTAGAGCTTGTTTGTAACTTTTAGTATGTACATTTTAGTATAAATATTACTAGACTAGAGAGGGTCTAGGGCCACTTCTTCCTGAACTTATGCTCAGAAGACCGATGCTGACTGAGAAGACGGCGACTCGAGAGACTTTGATTCTTTACTGAGAGACTTGTCCTGATTTAGAGTACGACATTTAGCTAGAATAGGTAAATATGAGAATAATGATCTTGCAATTGAATGGCTTTCATTTAAACTAATTTAGATAAAATAATTCCTGTTTGAATTACAGTGTCGGGTGGTTATTTCTTTGTCATGTTATTGAGATCTCAAATGTGTTAAACTGTTTAAAAATCATGACTCAAGGCAATTCAATTTGGTTGCATTGACCTCTAATTAGGTGCAGATTGATTTAGGAATTCTCTCTTATATTCAGTGTGGATAGAGTAATAGAATGAATATTGGTGTAATGGGCCCCACCAGCGTATGATGAGTGTATGTGCACATGACTGTGAAATTACTCTGACCGTGGAAGTAGGGAGAATTTATAAGCTCTGATCTGCAGCACAGGGGCCTAGTAAATATGCCCCCAATACTTAACTCAATTGAAGAGACAAGCCCATTTGAGGTGTTGTATCAGCCCCCATTTAAGCATAGTCCACCTGTGGGAGAAATCACTTTCACTGGGTTCTGAAGACAATAATTATTCATATTGATTTTTAGACCCAGGAAGGGTGCTTATATTAGGTAGCTTGTTTGTTTGTGTGAAAACTCTATTTCGGTCAAAGACCATAAAAGTCGCAAAGCAAAATGCAATGCATGAATTCGGAGTTAATGCAGTGTACTACAAACAATATTAGTGCTGTCCATCTTTAGCCACTATAGTATAATCACCCATATATATTATTTAAATTCAGTCATGTAGCACTCTAGGACAAACGCATGCCATATTTAGGGATGGCAGATAACTAGATGCGTACCTAACTACACAATGGATGCTGGGTGCGAAGGTCAATCTCAGAAGAAATACCAGAGCACCTGCAACCAAAATCCATACATTCTAAACCAGAAGATTTCAAGCAGTTCTATGGTGAGTTTCTCATAGACCTTTCACTTACGAAACAACATCTAACAAAAGGGCCAGGCTTTCTTTTTACAAACCAAAATATTTTTATCAAGCCTTTTTTATCCATTTGCTCAAATTAAAAACCAGGGAAAAAACTTGAGGCCCAATTCACAAAGACATTTTCAGCCGTAAAATAGTTTGATGATCAGCGTGGCTGGCATTACACAAAATGTTACCTAGCAGTTGTAAATTCATTTACTCCTGTGTAATGTTACCACAAGTTAGCATAATATTGTGCAGGAGTAAATCACATGAAGTGTGTTGAGAGTGGATGGTTCAAGGTGTAGAATCCATGAAATTAATGGAACGTCCCCAAACTTTGTGGAGAAACAAAAAAAATTGCAATTGCACAACGTGGAATTGAGAACTATGGACCTTGTGTACAACGCAATTTTTTTATTGCAAAGGTCAAATCGAAGCCTTTGCAACCATAACATGGCATTTTTAAACCGAACTCAATAACATGTTACTGGATAACAATTTGAATGTGCGAGCAAGTACTGAATCAGTATTCTGAAGGAGCACGTAAAGGGCGTCTCTTCCAAATCATGATTTCTGAAGTCATGTATTAATGTTTTGCGACCAAAATCCGATTGCGAAATGTTAAGCTGACGCAATGAAAATGAAAGACAAAATAAGTTAACTCTTTATGTAGCCCTGTGAGACGAAATAAGTTTACTCTATATTTATCCATGACAAATGCATACATCCCTCCGTGAAGCTGTACAGGCTTCAGTTAGTTTTCCCAACCATTTCTCTCTCCCTGCACTATTCCAAATTGAAAATTGTATTACTATTATTTAGAACATACTAACCTTACCACAATATAAAGAAAGGACATACGAACACCGCACAACTCCTTTCCCTTATAAAGGAAGAAGTTGAAAAAATACACCACTAACAAAAAACATTCTTTACATACAAACAAGAGAAAACATGTAAAAACAAAATATAGATCAAGAACCTAATACTAAAATGAAGTAAACTGTACATTTAAGTTTTTCAAATACCTTTTATGAAACATATTAATGTAAAAATACATTGGTAAGACCAAAGTGCTGAAAAATAAATCATATGTTTTAGTTTACAAATACCTTTTAGGAAATATAGTTTTGTAAATACATTGGTCACCTCAAATTACAACCCGAGTTATTCTGAACGCCTTCATTCTTCACATAATCAAATGAACATTTTCCTCATTGAGCACCTGAACACCATCCATCTCACAACTTCCTTCCTCAACATAATAACCTTCTATAGCCTGATCACTTATTTTACCATCACAACTTTCACTTTCATCACCACTTCTATGATTTGATCTCTTCCTGAACTTCAATCTCTCTCCTACCCCTTCTGCACTTAGCCATCCTACCCATGTTCCAAACAGAACCATCACTCAACCTTACTGCATAACAATAAATCTCCTCCACTCTAAGTGGTTTGGAAACTGATTCCCACCCTTCCTTACTTTCCCCAGCTTTTTTTACCCGGTCCAAATTTATTGCATTAACACATTACACAAATGTAATCTCCTGAAAATTAGAAAAATAATCTGTTGCCGCAATAATCCTGGTACTAACACCAGACCCATCCATTACAAGACCCATTATGTCAACTCCTATAACTTCTCCAGCCATACTGGAACATTTCACAGGACACATAGCAGGTCTGAAACAAAGTTGGGATTTATCACCACCTACACACTCAAGACAATCTCTCACACAAGGCTCAATATCCACGTGTTTTCCAGGTCACCAATAACATTCCTTAATTCTCTTCCTACTTTTCCCAATGCCAATGTGACCTTCATAACAAATCTCCATAATCTGCTTCCTTATTCCTTCCGCTGGTACAATTCTCTCTCACCTTAACAATCCTCATCAATCTGTCTCTTTTCCTTCCAACCATTCATAACTAGACATTTCACCATACTAAGAGCTTCATTCTTCGACGTAGCTTCACACGATTCTTCTTTAGTTTTTTTTAAAACAATTTTTATTGAGATTGTACACCGACAATGACCCACATATTGTACATTGTCATGGGGAGGCCATTGGTAGCGAGAGTGCATATGTAGCAGGCAAGCATAGAAGTAACCAAGAGCAATACCACATAGGGGGAATTGAATCAGCTGTGGATGCGAGGTAGCTGTGTAGTGACAAGTCAGAGAGTGAGCCACGGCCTGTGTAAGTCAAGGGGTCGAAACATACTCGAGGAGGTAAAGGGTGACGATCCAAAGCGACGGTGCAGTGAATTGTAACATTTAGGGAGGTTTGCAGGGCTAATCGGTGGAAGTGAGGGGAGAGCAAGGATGTGGTGACACTGGAATATTGTGAGGGGCAAGAAGGGGGTGGCATCATATGCAGAGAGAGTCAAACATGACCATACCATATATGGAGCAATTTCATAGAGGATGTGTGGCAGCGGGGGCAGCGGAGAGCAGTGGGAAAGTAGCGATTAAGCTGTTTAGGGGTCAGGTAAGCTCTGTGTGTGATTGCAAATTATATGCTCTGAAACGCACATCGCGGGATACCCACTTTGTAAATTCTAGGGGTCGATACATACACTGGGAGGGAGAGGGTGACGATCCGAAAAACGGTGCGGTGAAGTATAACATTTAGGGAGGTTTGCGGGGTGGATCATGGGGAAGTGAGGAGAGAGTGTGGACGTGGTGACACTGGACTAATGTGAGGGGCAAGAAGGGGGGCCATCATATGTGGTGGTAGTAGGGAAAGGCAGGGGGCCTGGGCAACAGGAGTGACAGTGACCGCTTTGGGAGCACGCCATTGGTGGTGCCCAGCGGGCAATGATTTACAGGGGTACGTCTTCATTGTGAGTGATCTGCAGGAAGTGGTCTACAAATGCATATCAGGCTGTGGAAATAGGGCATTTACGGAGACCCCATTTCTTCTCATAGTGAAGGGCATCACCCTAGGCCTTTCCCCACTGCTAGACCACCCTCCACTAGGTGGTGACTCTGGGGGCCCACGGCACTCTCCAGTGAAGAGTAAGGGTTCGCTTGGCCAGGAGGAGCATGAGTCTGGCAAAATGCACCCTCCCGTCTGTACGTTTATTATGCTCAAAAATGCCCAGGGCTACGGCTTCCCAGGAGTAAATGTCAGGGAGTTTTGTGACTTCATAGACGGTTTCATGGATGGAGTACCATTAGGGAGAGAGAACTGGACATAACCATACCAACTGACACATGTTCATGGAGGGTGTGTGGCAGTGGGTGCTGCTGAGGAAAGCTGTGGGAAAGTAGCAATTAGGCTGTTCAGTGGTCAGGTAAGCTCTATGTATGATTGAAAATTGTATGCTCTTGAAACAAGCATTGTGGGATACCTGCTGGCGAAATTTTAGGGCTGTGGTCCATCCCGTGTCATGGAGCACCTGCTTGAAGTCAAGTCATTCTCTCATCTAACCCACAGGCATGCCAGTGATAACCCTATGTGATCTTTCAGTGCTTTATAGAATCATGTTATCAGGTGGTGACCTGTTCCCATATGCAACAGGGTGTGCTGCACTGAGTGAGTTTGTGGCTCTTCATCCTGTGTAGTTCAATTAGTCCTAAATGTGTAGCGCAGATGTTGGTATGTCAAGTACTGGCCCCTAGGAAGGGCATGGTCGGTTCTGAGATGGTCAAGGGGGCGTAGGTGCCCCTCTGTAAATAGTTCACCCACTGTGGACCGGGAATAGTCATGTTAATGTGTTAGGAGAGCTACAATATAGGAGCTTGGGAAGCGTGGCACGCCCTGCGAGGGGAATGAAGCCACGTAGGGCAGGATGTGACGCATAATGTAGTAGCCATGGGAAAATCTAACATGTAATAATCAATCGGAGCAAAAAGAACCCATTAATTCACATGTTAATTTCATTCTACCTCACCTGTCGCAGGGACCCTAGACTTTCGTGCATTCTGTTCATTCATCCTGTCCAGAGTTGGATGAAAATGCTGATACTTTCATATTATGCTGATGCCATGAAACTGCTCAGATAACCACCTTCAGCCTCTCCCAAGTCTCTGCATTTTAATGGTACTTGTGAATACATGCAAAGCATTGAAAACAAGGCTGCACTGGCACTGAAGTGACCATCTTGTGTATCAGTGCACTGCATTGGCGCACTTGGGTGCACATTTACTAGCATTCACAAAATGCTATACTATACTGAAGAAAAAGGGCCTGAATTGTGTGAGCAGCAACAACAATATTGCTGACATAAATGAAAATCACACTGTGCTTGTGCGATGCAAACTCTGGTCTATAGGTGCAACACAACAAAGGCTATCAGCGGTATTTTGCAAGACTTTCATATTTGTGCCATAGATTTTGGTATAAAATTATCTTCAAGCACACTGCCACAAGGGTTCTTCACTTGCTATGAATCCTTATCTCAAAACTTAAACTTTCTGACAGAATCAATGTTTTAAGAAGCCAAACTCTACACATTATGACCAGATTAAGAAAGTCTTCCATCTTATATGAGTTCAACTCTGTGAATGCACCCATGACTTGGAACACTGTGCCTGCACATATCCCTCATGCCACTTCAATCTCAACTTTTAAAACAGAACTTAAAAAGCACTTCCTATAAAGACCTCGGGCCTGATTCACAAAGGTAACTGAAATTTTGTGCAAGTTTACTATTTTTTACAATCCACAAACTGCAAATTAATAGTAAGTTTATGACTGTGGAGACTCCGCATTCGGGGTGCAGAACTCTGCACATAAAAAGTTAGGCCTGTCCTATCATTTTATGTGCGGAGTTCTCCAACCCTATTGCAGAGTCTCTACACTCATACATAAATTTACATTAATGTGTAGTTTGTGAATAGTAAAAAATGTATAAACTTACACAATAGTATAAGTTTAACTTTGTGAAACAATCCCCTCATACTCATTTGCATCTCGTCTCCCCAAACCTGTCATACTTTTTTCTGCTTGTTCACCGTGAATCCTGTGCCATTTTCGGCTAAGTACTCTGCCACCACTGCCCAGTGTTTTGATTCTTTATATTAAGATTTTAAATTAATCCCAATAGTTACATATATAATGCAAAGAAAATTAACATGATGTCATCCACCTAATCCTTACCCATTGTTTACATTTGTTTTCATTTGATGTTAGCAACTTGACTTTAGTAGGTATTGTTTGCATTGACACCTATGGCTGTTTGTGCTATTCTCTGTCCTTTAACATGTACTTTGCATAATTTAGCAACGGGTTTCACAAAAAGCAGCAAAATGTGATATAGAGCTGTACTCACTGAGACTTTCTGTGAAAAAAATGTGCTCATGATTGTTGATCGACACTTTCACTTGTGTCACTTCCCACTACTTTACATAACAAAGCACCTGTGCAAAAGTTTTTAAATCACAGTGTAAATCAGGCAATCCATTAAAGATTTGTGCATAAAGATTTCATACAATGTGGTGAATTAAGGATCAGATGTATGAATAATTAGTCGCAAAACACGGGTCGCAAAATGCAACCAGTATATTTCCGATGAGTAAATATTTTTTAGTTCTGAAATATGTACTAATATATTGGTTCTTAAAAATGTTAATAATAGTCGGTCAGAATTCTGGCTTACCTCATGAATATTAATGAGCCAGGTTGCAAGTTCACACTCACTATGACTAGATACCATCAACAAAGATTGTGGTCTACTGGAGTAAGCAGACCCCCAGGTCTGTGATCGCATTTCATTAATGGAAACTTTTCTTGCAGCCCATTTACCTTCAAAGAAACAAGGCTGCATTTTAAAAAAGCGCTTACTTTTTTATATTTTTTTGTGAGTTTGCAGTGATCTCATCGACCATTGCCTACTCCCAAACTTTTTTTTACCATTCACAAAGAGAAACACGACCTCAAAGACCGCTTCCCTTTTGTAAATGGGTTACCACCCCAACTTGGTTGTCAATAACATTTCAATGGTTTACGACTGTTATTTCGCCCTACACAATTGATAGAAGTGGATAGGCATTGCTATTTGGAAGGGATGACTACAACCCACCTCTTCCTAATAGCAATTCATTATATACTTTGTGAACCCATTTGAGGAGTCAGTAGACAGTTACAAACTACTAAAATGGGTTTAGTACATTGTTAAAAGCATTTTTTCGGTCACAAACACCAAATCAGAGCATTTGCAACTTTAAAAACTACTTTGTACATCTAGCTCTAAATGGGATAAAAGAGGTGCAGTTACTGCAATGTCTGGTGAGTTAGAGAAAGAAGAAGAAACAGAAGGAGGCACAGGTGTCACCCCATAAATAACATGTTTTTAATTGAGAACAGTATATTATGGAATAATTTCTTAAATGGTGGCATGAGTAGTTGCCAGGCTGACTATTCTTGTTCTGGTTTTCTTAAGCCTAAGAAAAAAGAATTACCTCCCTCTAGGCAATTACTCATACCGGATCTTGATGTTTGTGCAAATGCTTAATGGATTCTGGGTGTTGTAGTCCTATTTTGCTTCGAATGACAAACATGAAATCAATGATTTTGTAGTTGAACCTGCTGAGCGTTTGGTAGTCTTTCTTCGATATGCATGCTTCCTGCCCCACTTGTCAGTGAGGAAGAGTTGGTTGGTTTTGATAACGCCGGATTCTTATCTTATCTTTATCTTATCTCACCATTCCTAAGAATCCTCGGCCGACTGGATCATTTTATCTGTTAGGAAGTGTAAAGGAGAGAAACCTATGACCTTATCACAACCAATATGCATCAATCAATTTGGACTCGGAAAGGATCACTGACTCCAACTTACCATTTAGAGATTTTATTACAAAGCCAAAAATAACTGAACATATACAAACACCTCATGACGAGGTTGAAAAAATACATGGGCACTAATACAAAAAGCATTCTATGTACCAGTCTGATTCGGTGTAGCATAAAAAGGAACAATAATTCTAGAAAAATTAGGCAAGCAACAACGGCTCCAATGTCTAAGTCAGTCTTCATAAGTTGCACCAAAAGGAAAGAAAATCAATTAGCTCTGTCCCTACTCTAGCTCTAAGGTGACATCCCTGCTTAGCATTTCCCAACCCAGATCGAGGAAAGGTGTCAGCTCGTGAAGACTTCCTAAGAAGTACACTCACGTTGCACAAGTCAATGGTCAATTCCAAGAATCAATCCCTCTCTTTCCTTCCTAACCACTCTCCGCTCCCATCTGCTCTTCTGTGCTGTGCCACCCTCGGGGCACTGTCCCTAATACAAAATGAACAATGGATAGAACACGTCCCCAAAACACCTCCTTTGGCTGAACACCTCTGGAAGGTAACTTTCCAGAAACTTGCTCTCCATCCAATAACAGTTGATACGACCTTGGGTCCCAGGCTTCTCCAGCGAGTTTCCAATGATCAGCATTCCATGATGCATTGTAGCAGGTCTCCTCCATACCTAACTCCTAAAACAAAGAGCATCAGTCTAGCTAACGTAGACGATGTCCTTGCACCTGCAACAGAAAGCATGTGAATCGAAATAACCTTGCACTTACATGAAATCTGCTGACTGCTTTCAACTGAGAGCGCTTCCAGGGAGACACATTTCAGGCCTACACAATCCAGCTAACATAAGGAATAATTAAGCCTCTCATAGCAAAACATGAACATCGATTCAAGCCTGTACACATCAAGGATTGCACATTTTGAACATTGCATTTATGAGCATTGCATTTCTTCACTTTAAGCACAATTAGTCACTTCTACACGTGCAAACTCTATAATGTTCGTTTGAATCTAAGGCATTTTCATTACATGTGAAATTAATACACTAGGCACTCTGCAATAAGCGAGTACATTTATATGTCATTTTCCACTTTCAACAAATACGAACTAAATTTCTAACATTACGTTCACATTGTTTGGTATCGCATTCAAATTTCTAATGGTTTATCTGTTAATACAACCCATGAGTATATATGGGTGCGGACTATCGGTGATTATGATGCACCCCTACAATTTTCAGAACATCTTTGCGCTCTCTCAGTTTCATTGAGGAGCGGTGGTCCAGTAAGGATTTGGAATTAGGCAGAAGGCAAGTGGATAATTGAAAACTGCGAAAGGTGTACAAACAGTTGTCCTTATCCTTTTTTGGGCTGTGGTATACAGCACAAACCTGGTGAAAGGGTATTAGAGCACTTTACGTGAGCACCAGATTACAATATCTGCCGGGCTGGCACAGTACAGCCCTTGTTCTAACACAGAGTCTAGTCTGTACATAATGAAGTGATATTTTGGTTCACAATATGACGCGTTGTGAACTGGCACCCGAAGGAAAACGTGCAATGCATCCCTTAGAGAACGTCAACCACTTACAGAGCCCATATTTTTTGCTAAATGTCACATAACAAAGAGTAAAAAAGCTTGTTGAAGTTTAAAACTTGACACACTCTGCCGTGCCCTTGTCAGGTGTCCTAGCAGTTGGCACCCAGGCTCTTCCCAGAGTTTTTTACACAAATACGTCATCAACCGACTTCCTCTATGGTCCGTCTCCTTATTCTCTTGTGCAAGGCTGCATTTGTCAGAGACAACATTTTGCATGGAATTCTTTAGTGTTTTTTTTTACGTTTTTCCAATCTGTAATCAAACCTTATGAGTTATGTGGCATCCTTCTTTGCCAGCTCATCAAGAGCCATTTTGCATTGATTTTCCATTTCCAAATTACGTCTATCAGTGCTGCTGTTGTAATTTTGCATCGCAATTTGGACTAACCAATCAATGTAAATTGTATTTCTTCTGCACGTATCACTGTGTGTTCTATTATTACACCGGTCATTTAGTGTAAATCCTGTTTTTGAAAATTTTAACTGCTGCAAATCGTAATACAGCAAGAACAATCACTTCCTTGAAACATTCACAAAAGCTAGTTTTACTTATCCGATAGCATAGACACCACACCTCCTACTCTCAATGATATTTGACTCTTTATAAAATCTTTTATTTGCGGCTTACATGGTTTATTGAGTAGTTGCAGGTATAGTGTTTATTATTTGGCTACTTTAAATCGTTTGAGGGTATCCAGATGTTATTAAGATTTTTATTTCATTTGTTAGATGCTTTAGTGCATTTTTTGTGGGGTTCTGAATTTAATATATTTTACTTGTACGGATTATGAATTATACTGTGGAGAAAAAAATGGGGATTTTAGGTTTTTGGATATCTATTTATTTTATCAGATATTTTAGGAGTGGAGCTTTTGTGAGGAAGAATAGTATTTCTGAACACTCAATATATATTTAAATAAATTATTCAGTTAATTCCTCTTTACAGAAGAGTTCTGTAAGATTTTCGAATTGAGTTTTGTTTAGAATAATAGTATATCTGAAATCCCATTTATATATTTAAATTAATTATTAAGTTAATTCTTATTTAAAGAAGAGTCCATGAGGTCCCAAAAGGTTGGTTAAAATCAATATATCTTCACCTCCCCAATCAATTTTCTTTCACGGAGAATATGGACTTTGTGCACCTATTTGAATGAACTCATGCAACAAAATTGTCATTGTAGTTTAATTCATGATGTTTGTAATCATATTGTGCAAGCACGCATTAATGCATTTTTTTTATTATTATAAAGAGCAAGTGTGGCTGGGAAGTGTACATAGTATGGTTCTATCTCAAAGTACCAGGGAAAAAATGGCAAAGTCTCTATGGGACTTGAAGTAATAGCATTCACCATTTACAGGGCACCATTAGCTCCTCGTCCGTCTTCCTCATGTTCCTTACACAATGAGAGTAAGCCCTCAGCTTAGAGACAACAAGCCTAATTTATTTCAATTAAATATATGTTTCTATGATGCTCCAACCCTTCAGTCAAAATACATTTAGCCCAGAGTAGAGGGGGACTACAGCTGCCCAGATGACTTAGTAAGTGGAAGCAGTCCGCTGACAAATAGTGTGATCATAAATTCAGGAGTACAAATCCAAACTGGGTCGAATCAGCCTTCCAGTAACACCTGTTATTGACAGTGCCTAGAAACTTCAGAAGTATCACAAAAAGTTATTATGGGCCTGATTTAGATCATGGCCGATCACGTTCCACCATGGCTTTTTCAGAAGTCTTCCTGTCCGCCAACTTGGCATTCTGCCCAACCTATTTTGATGTTAGAGGGTCCATAGATGAAAGACTGCTGCGGTCCCACCATCACAGCCAGGAAATCTCGACCCTGTAGATAGCAGGATAGGCAAAAGCAGCTGTCGGAGGGAGGACCGTCAGTTTCCCAGCCTGGCCATCCACGCTGTGCCTTCTCGCTGACGTTACTGTTGAGGTAAAACATCCACACCTGAGTTGGTGAAATGGAAAGGATATAAGGCAGATACTCACCTTCTCTCACTTTCACACCTCCTGTTCTGCCATGGATCTGATCTTACAAGTCCTACCCCTGCTGCTGCTGCTTGATGACGAACAAAACCGACACTGTTGTGGACGCAATCAACAGTACGCTCCACTTTTACCTGTTAACTATTAACTTGTCTGTTAAAATTTGCACAGGACGTGTGTATTGATGAATCTCAAATACAAGAAATATTATACCAATGTGTAATGCATATGTCTGTAATGTTGACGTTTAAGAAATTTAAAGAAACACATGTGTATGATTGCAATGCATGTATAAATTTGTTGCAAGCTGCCTTAAAAAAATAGACACTTGCACAAAAAAAGATATTCAAATCAAATTCAAAAAGTCACCATACAGGAGTGTGTAAAGAAATTTCTCAAATTCCCACATTAAAAACATATGCAACACACATCATAGGGATAAGTGCAATGTAACATGATGTGGAATTGCACTAGAAAAGGTGTAACCTTTACCTTGGAAAATTAACTGCAAAATCAATGTCAGTCACAAATTAGAAATATTCAACATATACATATACGTAACATTTCCCCTTGTCTAGAGCAAGTCCTGTACTATATCCACTTTTAATAGTCACAACATTTTTTATACTGATCAGTAATCAAGGTGAAACAAACACACCTGTGGAAACACATCCAAATGAAATGTGTATAATCAACTAGTTGGTGCAAGTGGCAATTACTATGATGAATGCCTGCACCTCAAGTCAAATGACTATCACACACCATGTTAACCAGTGCATGCACTTAACAAAGTGGATATTAAAAAATCAGTTGTATTACCTGCCATCATGGTAAAGAAAAATAAGTATGTAACATGTCACTCAGAAACATTGCAAGGAATCAAACAATTGCTAAAGAATACTAATGCCAAGACGAATTTGGTGAAATCAAAAGTATGGAAGTATTGCAAAAAATGTGAAAAGGCTCTCAAAATAATATTAAAGCCAAATGGCAGTCCCATCAAGTTTAGAATTGTGCACTGTTGTGAGTGGCACAAAGCTTGCCTTTCAATTCACTGCCAAGGTGAGCCTTCTCAGGAAGGGGAATCTAGTGGGCAGAGTAGGCACCTCAAGGTTCTTACATGGGAGGGAGGTTGGGTTTGGGAGGGGTGCCCTTGGGTTTGTAAGGAGGGGTTGTGGTTTCGGGAGGAGTGCTCTTGCATTTGGTAGGGGTGGGTTAGGATGTAGAAGGGCTGGGTTGCGGTGTGGAAGGGCTAGATTAGTGTTTGGTAGGGGTGGGTTGGGATGTGGAAGGGGTACATTTGTGTTTGCAAGGTGTGGGCTAAGGGTTTGGGAGGGTGAGGGCAAGAGTAAAAATGATATATTCTATGGGAAAATGGGTAGGGTGTTTGTCAGGGAGTTGGGTTTGAGAGGTAGAGGGAGTGGTAGTGTCTGACTTGCATGTGTCTGTTGTTATGTTATGTTATGTTATGTTATTTGGTATTTTTATAGCGCACAGCTGCCCCAGCAAAGGGGCGTCCTGGCGCTTTGACAGATGCTATAACATAACACACAGTAAAAGAAAAGAAATTAACTAGATACCGGGAACAAGAAGGTTTTAATCGCCTGCCTGAAGGTGAGCAGATCTTCAAGAGCTCGAATGTGCACAGGGAGCGAATTCCATAGGCCTGCCGCTAGCACCCTAAAGGAGCGGCCACCCATTCTGCTCAACTTGAAGCGTGGACAGATGGCCAGATGAAGCCCCTCCGATCTCAAGGATCTCGAAGGCATATAGGGCGTGAGAAGAGGAACAAGTGCCGGCGGCGAAAAAGATTTCAGAATTTTAAAGGCCAGGCACAGCGCCTTGAACTTAATTCGCTGTCTGACCGGGAGCCAGTGCAAGGCCGTGATGGTATCAGACACTGAACAATGTCTGGGAAGGCCCACAATGGCTCGTGCCGCGGCGTTTTGTACTCTTTGGAGCCTAGAGGCCTCCGCTTGATTCACCCCTAACAGCAAAGAGCTGCCGTAGTCCAGCCGAGAAAGTATTGAGGCCTGGACTACAAGCTGTCTGGTAGGGGGATCAAAGTACTTTAAGACCGGCCTAGTACCACGCAAAATTCCGTAGCACGTGGCAGCCACCTTCTTGGTGTGATCTCTGAAGGTCAGCGCAGAATCTACCCATACTCCTAAATTTCTCACTCCAGCGGCTGGAATAGGAGTGACACCAAGCTCCGATGGCCACCACTGATTTCCCCATAACTCCGCGTGCTTCCCTAAAACCAACACCTCCGTTTTGGTGGCATTCAACTGAAGGCAGTTGGTGCGAAGCCAACCGGCTACTGCCAAGAGACCCGCACGGAATCTGGGGGCCTCCACCTCAGGGTCTTCACTAAGTGTCACCGCTAGCTGTGTGTCGTCCGCATATGAGGCCATCGTGAGACCCCACTGTTTGACGACACCAGCCAACGGTTTCACATAGAGGTTGAACATTGTCGGGCTCAACGAAGATCCCTGTGGTACCCCGAGCTCCAAAGGATAGGTGGCAGATTGACCAGGTGGTATAGCCACTTTAAAGGAGCGGTCTGCCAGAAAAGACCGAAACCACTGGAGAGCGACATCCGTCACTCCCGCCTCCTGTAAGCGTTGGATAAGTATATGGTGGGACACAGTATCGAAGGCAGCGCTTAGATCTAATAGTATAAGCGCTGCAGTATGACCTGAGTCAAGTACCTGGCGAAGATGTTCCGTGATGTAAAGTAATGCCGTCTCGGTACTGTGTCCTGACCGGAAGCCGTTCTGACTGGAATCCAGAATCTGGTTACGAACCAGATGCTCGGACAGAACAGAGTTGACATGGGCTTCAGTTACTTTGGCGATCCAAGGCAACAGGGAGATAGGTCGATAGTTTTCTGGCAATCGGGGGTCAGAGTTGGTTTTTTTTAATATCGGAGTGACCACTGCCTGTTTCCAAGCCGCGGGTACCGTTCCACAAGACAATGACATATTGATGAGATTCAATATGGGGTCACGGCACAGCGGGGAAAGTGTGTTAATAAAGGCTGGCTTTAACGGGTCCGTAGGAGAGCCTGACTTGACCTTAAGGCTGAACCTGTCAAAGGCCTCAATAGACAGTTCAGGTAGAATGGCCAAAGGCTCAAGATCTGTCGTGACAGGGGTAGAAGCCAGTCGATCCTGGTGGAGTGTGTCGAACCCATGATAGATTTTTTCCACTTTCTCCACAAAAAAGGAGGCCAATTTATCACAGTGCGAATCTGTGCAAATCACCTCTGATGAGGATCTGTTTTTCATAAGGTGCTTCAGTACCTTGAAAATCAATTTAGAAGGATTGGGGCTGGTAGCAAATTCATGAGCGTAGAATGCAGCTCTTGCTCTGCAGATAGCTCTATGATAGAGCTTCAACTCAGTGAAATACCGAGTTTTCAGCACAGGGTCATAGGAACGTCTCCATTCCCTCTCTGTTTTTCGGCAGGATTTCTTCAGTTCTGCGAGAGACTCATTATACCAGGGGCTCGGTGTTTTTGTCCGGCCTTTCGACCACCGCAGAGGTATAAGAGAATCCAAGGCATCTGTAATCCAAGCGCAGAACTGTTGATATCCTTGATCCACATTAGTAAAGGTACTCAGAGGTTTTCGCTCTAATATACCGTAGAACTCTTCCAACGTAAGCTTATGCCAAGGCCTTTTAAGAATAGGCCTGTCTGTGGGGATAAAAGGCTTATCAAGGACCGGACAGAAAGCTTCTACTAACAAGTGATCAGTCCACCCCATCAACCTCGGTTCTGACAGCCTTAACCCCTCTAGTGTGGAAAAGAAGGGGTCAAGAATATGGCCTCCCGAGTGGGTTGGAAGGGTAACGAGCTGAATCAGTTGGAGAGCTTCCAAATCCGCCAACAAGGAACTCACGGTAGTGGAAGACCCATTATCGAAATGGATGTTGAGGTCACCCAAAATATTAAAATTGGCACAGCCGAGTGCTATAGGACTGACCATATCGGCCAGCGCAGACCTAAAAACCGAGTCATTGCCGGGGGGACGGTATACAAGTAGGCCACTGAAAGTAAATTGATGGGAAAAGGCGACTTTAAAAATAGCGCTTTCACATGCGGGTAGTTCTGACGGCTTCCATTCCGCCGGAAAACAGGATTTGACTGCCATAGCAATACCAGGGTGCAAGTTCCTGAGGATCTAGTGTATGTTGTCCACGTTTGGGTGTGTCTTGCATCATAGATGTCTGTTGTTTGGATTAGTGTGAACCTTTGATTTTGTGGGTGTGAATTCTAATGTGTGTGTGTGTGTGTGTGTCTGTGTGTGAATGGGTGTGCTGTGGAGGTGCTGGGTGTGGTTGTGGTGCATGTGGATGTGGTGGGGGCCGCAATTTCCTTGGAGGTGCTGGTGGTGGGGGTGGTGCATTTGTGTGTGGTGGTGGCTGCGATGACTGTTGTTGTGCTGGTGGTGGTTCATGTGGGTGTGGGTGTGGTGTCTATGGTTCTGCTGGTGGTGGGGTGATGAATGTGGGTGTGGTGGCTGCAGTGTCTGTGGATGTGCTGGTGGTGGGGCTTTGCATATGAGTGTGGTGGTGACTGTGTTTTTTGTATGTTTGGTTGTACACCTCTGTTTTTGGTGGTCTCTGTGGTTATGTGTGTGTGTGTGCTGCTTATGTTTGTTGGAGTGGGTGTGTGCAAAGGTGTGAGTTTTCTTGGGTCAAGGCTGGGAATAGGGTACTGGTGTGGTTAAGGGGCAAGAGGTGGGCACAGGGTTGGGATGGTTAGAAGGCTGCGGTCAGTGAGACCATAAAAAGACCACTGTCGGCCAGACATACCACTATGAATACCTTGCAGGTAAGCTAGGATTTGATGCATATGGCAGCTACGCCCCTGTATGGCATTCAGGAGTGCAGTCTGGCTTACAGCAATAGCCTCCTCACTCAGCACAGCCGGAGAGACAGGGGGTGAGGTGGCTGGAGCAAAGGAGATACCAGCGCTTGTAGGGAGGGTGGAGTTGGCCAACTGGGGGGAAGCAAGAGGAAGGGTTGATATGGTACTTTGGGTGGCGGACAAGGATGCAGGTGTAATAGGAGCAGTAGGGTCCACAACCACTAGGAACTGGTCACTTGGGGAGGCCTCCGAAGAAAATGTTGCGCTGGAGCCCTTCATGCCAGTCCCCTCACCCTACGTGGCACTGTGTCCCTCAGTGTCATCGGGCCCATTAGCTGAGACACAGTGTCCAACTGCTACACCGCCTTCGTGGTCAATATCTCCTTCGCCTGCTCTGGATGATGCTGAAAAGACATATACAATAGTTTTATTGTAGCTGTTTGAATAGAACTGATCAACAACTTTCAGCGAAAACGTTTTCCTAGTTTCTATATTGCATCTGCTACAAGGCTCACAAACTTTGGTTCTTTACATCATGTCTTGTGATATGTTACGTTACATTAATTTCTAGAGCATGCATTTACCCAGAGGTGTCATGGCCCGAGCTCAATTGAAACCTCTGCCAAAAGCTTCATCGATGTTCACCTATTAACAGAACTAATGTGAAGAAAAGCCTCATTATCCGAAGTTCATAAGGAGCTGAATAACCAGGTTTTAAGGTTTTTCTATTGGGAAGGATATTATTGATAGATTTTAGATGGGGATGCATGCTATTCCAGATCTGTGATGCACCGATCACGAAGCTTCTTCTTGCCCAGGAAGCATGTCTGAATTTAGAAACTGTTTAATTCTTAGCTGCGGTGGACCGCAATGATCTTGTTGGCCTATACGAGTTGAATTTATTTCAGGACCAGTATCATGAACCACCTTAAAGGCGATGCAGAGAGCTTCGAAAACAAACTATTACTCTGTCTAACTGGCAGCCAGTGTAGCTGTTTTAAATGCCATGGAGGCAGATTTGAATTTAGAAATACATAAAAGGAGCAGAGCTGCTGAGTTCTGCAAAGCCTTTAATTTATTCAGGTATTGCTGTTGCATATTGATGTATAGGCCACTGCAGTAGTCTAGTTTCAATGAGACCATAGAGGTCACTACTGTTTTCTGCAGTTTGGAGGGTAGGAAAGGTGAGATCTGTTTTAACATCCTGACGGTGTAGAAGGATGAAGAGTTGACTGAGTTCACATGATCACCATAAGTAAGTCTGTCAATGATGATAACTCCAAGGTTACGGGCCTTCCTGGTTTGGTGGGAAGAGTTCCCAGCTCTTGTGTCCACCATTAATGGGACCAGAAGGATGGTGGGTTACTAGAATAGCAAGACCTCAGTCTTTCCTGAGTTTAACTTCAGGCAGTTGTTAGCCATCCAATTGTTGACCGCCCACAGATAGTCCTGGAAGCTGAGGTCTGTGTCCTGGTCACTCTTAGTCAAAGGTACAACATTTAGTGTATTGTGGGCATAAGATGTAAGTGAGAACCCAAATTGTCTGGTAAGAGGATAAGAGCCACTCCTCTGATTTCGATGTTATATAGTCGACCTACCAGCAGCTCGTGGTTGACAGTGTCAACTGCTGCGGATAGGTTAAGTAGCAGCAGGATCGCTTTACCTCCCTGATCCAAAGTGTCTCTGATCTCCTTGGTTGCCTTGATCAAGGCTGTCTCGGTGTTGTACCCACTTCTGAACCTATATTGGAGGGTTCCGGCAAGTTATTATTTTGTATAAATTTGGCCAGTTGGAGATTCATGATCTTTTCAACAATCTTGGCAGGTAGCGGCAGGCGAGAGATGGGCCGGTAACTGTTCAAGTCAGTAAGACTAAGAGTCCTTTTTTTTAGAGGCAACATTGACACTATCTTCCACTGAGTGGGAAAGCATCCAGTAGTAAACATGTGGTGAAAGATAGGAGTAAGATTGGATACTATGATTTCAGGTGCAAATTTGGAGAGCCATACTTGACAGATTTAATAAGGGATGGTACCTGCTCCTAGGTGGGATCAGCGAATTTAAGCAAGGTTTCGGTCTTGGTCTGAAAAGAAGAGGCCAGTTCCTCTAAGGAGGGAGCCTTAATGGAGGAGAATCTGTCTTATACTCATGTCATGCATACAGGGAACATCTTCAGGCACCATTTGTTCACAGTTCTGTAATTCCCCATGAAAACTCTTACATCAAATATGATCTTGTCTCTTTACCATAATCTTTTCTCTAAAGGAACTGTTGAACAGCTCTGAATCGTCGACTGTTGTTCTCCAGAATAGTAAACTTATCTCACCAATTAGAATATATGCCAAATATGCCTTTGGATACTGTGTGTACAAGGTCCAAAAGCTGCATTAATGACATGCACTAAAAGTGAAATATGAATCAATGTGTGTTGTAATAATATTTGTAGAAACTGAAAGCCAGTCTCCGTTGTTTGGTCATTTCACATTGGTAACACTTACCTCAAGTAACCAAAGTATTGTAGAAATCTATAATATATGATATACTTTCAGTACTACAGTATCTTATCAAAGTAACATGCAATATATATTTACCTGTGCTGTTGAAGACATGTAGACATATTGTCATTGTGGATTGACAAAGAGGGTAATTAAATACATAGGGATTGATACATTTCTAATCCACTTTAGTACAGAGGAACCACTTATTCATGTTTGACTCCAAAATATCTCAAATTAGTACAATGTGATGTTGGTAGCATCCACTGTTTCATAACTACATAGTATGCAATGTCACATTTAATTGGTCTACCATTACATAATCCACAATAGTGAAAAAGCATCACACCTGACATAACAAAGACTATTGGCCTGTTAGGTAGAGCTGTCCTTCATGACATCAAAGAACTTGACGTATATGTGGAGTTTGGGCCATGTGTCTACTAAGAACAGTCCTTTGATTGTGAACAGGAATCAGGTGGGGACCTTTCCAGCAAATTAAAAGACAAAGCACATCATCATACACATTGTGCAAAATTTGCACCTTCAAGAACTCTTCTTGTGGGTTGTACATGGGTCACCCTTAATGTTGAAGGGTAAAATCCTGGCTGTAACAAACATTTATTTGTGAAACTCTGATAAGAACTTGCCCCCTTGTTGCTGTTGCTGGGCCCTCAACTGCCCATCAAGCTTCAACTAGGCCACCACAAGTATGCAGGCCATTAGAGGGGTCAGGGTGCGGCGCATGAACTTCCCACATTGGTAGGACTGCCCAAGCAGGACTTCAGCTGACTTTCTGGTGTAAGCATTGTAGGTCCTCCCACCTCTTGCAACAATGGATGCTGCACCGCTTGTTGACTCCCAGGGTCTGCAATTTCCTGAGGCCTTCCAAATGTCTCACTTCTGATGGGCGTTGACCTATATAGATACAAAAAATGGAAGAAAAATCAATGGTTTTCTGACTTTTTGTTTGTCTGCATAAATGTAAAACAATTTGCTACAGCTATTACAAGCATTATTCATACATTACCACACAACATGTGTATTTTCACATGCTGACCAAAACAAATATTTTAATACACACTTTTTCAGTGACCTCTTGACAACACTCACCCCCATGTAATGGCCCGAACTCACTAATCCAGGTCTGATACATCATCTAGCCGAGGGTACTCCTACATATCTGGGATGCGACCTACTTTTGATCAGTACAAAACATTGTGAACTCTTAAAGGCTAAACATAAATTCTAATTGCATAGTGAATACTGGCCACTGGGAGTTAGGGGCCTGCGGTTTGGAAATGACACTTTGAAATTGGAGTAAAATCTTGTCCATGTCAAAGGTTTCAGGGGCATATTTTTAAGCACACCTCAAAGTTTTACCTGCCAAAGTTATATGTTTATGACAGATTTATCTCAGTGCTTCAATTGTTTGTCCCTGTGACTCAGCCACATCCTGGCCCATGATTCCGACTGAGCACTGCTCATTGTCAAGCCCTGT
The DNA here is from genome assembly GCF_964204655.1 of Triturus cristatus. Lineage (NCBI taxonomy): Eukaryota > Metazoa > Chordata > Amphibia > Caudata > Salamandridae > Triturus > Triturus cristatus. The sequence goes on along the minus strand of NC_140582.1, from coordinate 1,070,320,576 downwards.
GATCTGCTGCCTGATGATCATGATGTCTCATGAACACAGACTTCTCTTAACATTTACATGAAAGAAATGACCTTGTGTCCATCTAATAAGTGGCCTCAAGGCTGTATGCTACTCTGCAGGGGTCTGAGAGCTGCAGGTAGCTCCCAAACAACTGCTTGGAGAGCCATGATCTAGGCTGAGTGATTTGTGGGACGATACACATAGCTAACATCATTTTCATTTGCTTTGTTGAGAATACATATTTATGTACAGTTGTAAAGAGTATATCATGTGTTTTCTAATTTCCATGATGTGAAGTTTCAACATATCACATGTAAGTCAAACATATAATACATATATCTCTACATAGACACCACATAGAATCTGGGGCTCTAAACATACAACATCTATTAATGTTGTTGTTTTTAACATTGTAAAGTGCTTACAAATCCAAAACATCATTGTCCTATGTAAGGACCAAAATATATGACACTTATCGTCAATCGCTACACTTCACTCAAGAACTCAAAGGGGCATTGTAGCCTGTGTTAATGGAAAAAACAGTTAGACAGGTTAATATATGCATTTCAAACTTGTGCCTGTTCCTCTGGTGAGCCATAGAGCGGACCATATAGGAAAGAACCTCCTTTTCCTGCAACTCCAGCTCCTCTGGCATGAAGGCAGGAGCCCTTTCACCTGCTTGACCTGGCATGATTGCTCCCAGAGGTGACAAGCAGCAACAAAAGTGAAGGAGGTCTTGATGGCAGCAGTGTTAGGAGGCAAGTGAGCTGTTTTTCCAACCACTGCGTACATGTAGGCGATTGTCAGCGGAGATGGACACAGCATTGACTTTTTCATGTTACTTTCCCCAACTTTAGCCTATGGCTGTGCCCGTCGTGGAGTTTAGTACCCACTACACAATCAACTTTTGCCACGTCCGTCTGATTCTAAATGACCTACCTGTGTGGTCAGGCACCCACCATTTTAGAAGTTCTAAATAGTGTGCTTGTGACTGTTAATTGCGTAACCACCATTCAAAATAGGAGCTAGTTTGTTTACATATTCAAACTTCGATGGACACTCATCTTTTTTTTTTAAATAAACATTTATATGAAGTGCTGTGCTGAAATGCGATATTTATGCAGTGTTGTTTATGCCTCCGTGGACAGAATTTATGGAGGACAAAATAAAAAAATTTAAATGTGTGAATAAGACATTTCGAGTGTATTTTTTAGAAATGTATTTTATTTTAAATTTATTGTAGGGTATCAATGTCATTTTTGAAGAATAAAGGACAAAAAGTAAATGTTTGATTAAAGTATGTGGTAAAACCATATATATTTTGTAGAACTACATGGCATTAGTGTTAATTATCAAATATGTTGCTGTGAAAAATGTGAAATATTTTCAAATGTTTTTCCATTGCAGACATATGAACCCTGGGAGAGTGATGAGACTACAGCCTCAGGTGTACTTCCCATTTCTAGACATTACCACCATGGAAGAAAGGGATATAATCAAGAAGTTCAGATTGAATTGGCAAATGATACTGGATTCATGTCATCAGCTGGAGCCAGATCTTAAGCCTTCCAACAGAAATCACACATCTATTACACCAGTTGTAAAATTCATGGCAGACTTTCATTTTATGGCCATAGGATCCTTACCAAGACACTCTGGCAGTATCTGGTGAAATGTCACAACCAACTTTCAGTGTGGTGCTACAAGAAGTTATATCTTCAATGATGAGACATATCAACAGCTTCATCGAGTTTCCAAGGCAGCAAGATTTAGCCAATGTGAAGGGGGACTTTTACGGTTTGCATTGCCTACTGGTTAAAGGAACTGATAGCACACATATTGCCTTAGTGCCACCACACACCAGAGAATAGGTTTACCAGAATCGAAAACACTTTGATTGAACCAATGTGCAAGTTGTCTACTTACCGGATTTGTACATCACAAGTGTCTGTGCATGTTTCCCTGGCTCTGCCCATGATTCCTTTGTACTATGAAACAGCTCCATATCCCTGTAAATGTCACAACTTGGATCTGAGAGGGTCTGGCGTGTTGGTTTGTACAATCCTTCATTATATTCTTTGGGGAATTTCTAGTTGAATAATCTGAAATTCTATGACCTTTTTGGCACTTTTTTGTCATTCATCTGGGATACTCAGCTTATCCTAACCGACATTGGTTGTTGGCGCCAATGAGGAATCCAACAGCACTAGGAGAAGTCTGTTTCAATGAGGTCAATGAAAGAACACAGTGTCAGTGGAGCGAGCTTTCGGGCTCCCAAAGGCAAGATTTCATTGTCTGGACAAAACTGGTGGAGCCCTCTTCCACTCACCCGATAAGGTGTGCAAAATCACTGTGGCCTGCTGCGTGCACTACAACCTCGCCAAGATGTCATTGACAACTTCTTCTCATGATTGAAAGTTATCTTTACATGTTATCACTTTCATTGTAACACCAACTATTGATGTGAGGATGAGAGTAGTATGTGGTGATAATTTGTTAGAAAAGGCGAGTTCAGACAAATTCAGGCCAAAGGTGTTTGTTGATCAACGTTTTGACACATTGACTACTGGGTTCAGTTACATTGTTTATCTCTGACTGTTCTCTGAAACTGTGTCCTCCAACAGTTTATTTTGTAACGTGTCTATTATGTTGTCTTTGAGTGGTATTCTTTTTGTTTTAAACTGCTTTAAGTTTCTTCATCATGTCATCTTCATTTGGACATTGCTGAGTTGTAATATTTTCAGGTATATAGTATTGTTTCGAGGTGCAAAGGGAACATGAGTTGATCCTGAGAAAGACAGACAAAGACTTTGGGTGTACAAATCTTGTACCAAGGCAACTTGCTTTGTGATTGAATAGAAGATTTGAATATTACATTAGACTTGTTCTCTGTCATGTGTTGGCACTAAGGCAATATGTGTGGCATCATTAGCTCAATCCACATGTGGTAGTGAAGCCAAATCATGCTAATCTCCCTTCGCATTGGCAAAATCCTCATTGTGTGTAAAGTGTATTTATGTGTTTTATCAGTGTGGGACATACTTCTTGTAGCACACCATTGAAACTTGGTTTGGACATTTCACCAGATGCTGGAACTGGAATGATCCTGTGTCTACAAAATGTAGTACTGCCATGATTTTGTCTATTGGTGTTATTGATGTAGGATTCCTTACGGGAGCCAGAAGATCTGTCTCCAGCTGATGACATCAGTCAATGATAATTTGCCTATTGAATCTGATTGTTTTGGATATATCCACGTATTCCAAGTTGGCAAGGCCTGGAAGTGGAAATGTGAAAACTGGCACCGAGTATTAGTGACATGTATGGATTGTTATGTTATTAAAAAATGTTGACAGACAATTATTGGTCAAATGGAATAAACATAGTGGTAGATGAATTAATGGTATATTTTTGTGGGCGTCATGGTTGGGATCTTGAGAAAAACATTACTGAATTGAAAATGATCTATGTTTACACTAGGCCAGTGCAGAGTTCACGGAGCTCTGCTACGCAGAACTCTGCGAAGTGCCAAATATCTCTGCCACACTATGCAGAGTTCAGCAAGCGGCGGAGTGAGATAAGTCATGCTGCTTGCGCTGATTTTTAGTGCCAGGAGTTTGTCCCATGCTGTAAATCAATGTGAACTGTACCGCGCACTGCGCAAGAGGGTGATGCTTCTTTCTGCCTCTCAAGTATATGTCCTACTCGAGCTGCAGCTTCCTCAATGTGAGCGGCAGGTTTCTCAACGTGAGCAGTAGCAACCTGAAGCGACTGCCTGCATTGAGAATTGTCACCAGGGAGTGGCCTGGCGTGCGATATTCCTCACTTACCAATTTAGCATTGGCGAGCCGCGCAAAAGGAAAAAGATCTGCTACACAGAGTTTCTCAGAACTCTGAGCTCTACGCGGAATGGAAAAAACTCAGCAAACTCTACGAGCAGAGCCGAATTTTACACCCAGGCCTAGTTTACACAATCGTTTGATATTTGGCATTGTAAAGTTATGATGGAAGGAAACAAATGCATTGATAGAGTTGAGAGATACAACACCAGTCTATGAGTTTCGAAGTTGTGAATTTATTGAACTAAACCTAAAGAAATGAAACCAGGTGAAAAGGTAAAAGCAAACTAAAAAGAAAAGAAGTCAGTCATGGTGAATGAAACCATAGTTGAAGAGCCAAAATTGTTAGAAGTCGTCCAATGTTCAAAATACGACTGGCATCAGAAAGGTAAATGTATCCAGAAATAGGCCACAGAGTGAATGGTAGTCAAACACAGGAGGAAATTTGGGGTGGGTGTTCTTGCTGGTGGTGGTAGAGGTCTTGCTATCCTCACCTCCTGATAATCTGGGTGGTCGTCCCCTCCTGCAGGAGAGTGGGGGATCAACAGTTGCATGGCCTCAAGTGGCTACAGGTGGTTCTTTCTGTGGCAGGGCCTCCCTTCCTGTGGCTGTGGCAGATGTAGTTGGGCCAGATGTTGTAGGAACACAGGAAGGGGTAGATGGTGCTGGGAAAACCCCGCACGTATGTGTGTGTAAATGTCCTGCAGCACCCCAGTCAGGGAGCCCATATTGGAGTTGTCTGCCTCCATCTGATAATTGAGCTCCCTCTGCAACTGCTTCATCTCCCAGATCTCGTTGAATATGTCTTGGGACTGATAATAGGCTCCCAAGACGTGGTCGATGGTGGACTGAGTGAGAGTGACCCTAGTGGCCTCACTATGCTAGCCCACAGAATCACTCCCATGACCCCGATCCCCACCATCCTGCGCCCTTGGCCCAGTGTGCCTCATTCCGCTGGGTCCTGGCCGAGCTGGAGCTAATGGTGCAGTGGTCACAGCATTAGCTAGGACTGGGGGAAAATGAACGGTGTTACAATGGTAGGAACACAGGTGGAGGCTTCAATTAGCTGAGTTGTTGCAGCCGGGGTGGGAGGTGTCAGTATGGGCCCAGTGAGACTCACTGGAGCCATCTGCCCTGGCTGACCAGATGGACCAGGATCCTCATCGTCATCCAGATTGCCAGGAGTGAAGGCTTGACCCTGGGCTAGAGTGGAGGTCTCTTCAGTGGCAAATTCCTGGCCATGTGCTCTGACAGTTGGACCTATTGAGAACATTGTTATTAGTAAAAGTATGGATTATGCATTCAAATCTTTTGAGACAAACAATGAGGATACCTAGAAGAAAGAAAAGGTAGAGATTATTTGGTTTATAGCTTTCAGTGGTATTGAACATATTAACCTAACATTTTCAATCAGTACAACTTCAAATTAGCAGGTAATGACGTCCTGAAATGTTTACAAAGTGATTAGGAGTTATACCTAACATCTCCCAACCATTCAACCCAAAACAGTGGAGAGCTGAAATGTGTAATTGACAATTCCAGGGCCTAGCTGACTTCAAAACAGACATTTACACAACGTGGATGGATGTTTGGCATTAGTAATCATGTGAACAGTGCAGAGTCCATTTTTGCAATTACCACTTATATTCAGCCCAGTAATTTTCATACCTTACTATTTGTGAGTCAACACAGTTTCATTTGTGAAACTCATGACATCAATTCAATCGGTTGAGAACAACAGGACAACATTCAGAAAACAACACAAACCATTTTCAGAAGAGAGCATTGAATAGGGATTGTTCGATACATGATACTTTACCATATGTGGAAATATGTTAGGCAAGAGAGAATGAGCAAAATGACAGCTATATTCTTTTGACAAAACAGAAACATGGCATGATGGTAGTTGTAGTCATTTCAAAGACAACTTCCCAACACTGTCAAAATGGTTAGAGTAACAGACTTGTGGAAACTATGCAGTTGAAATGGGACAGACACTTACAATATGACACACATATGGGTAATGGGTTATATGGTGTTCTAATACTTACAGGCACCCCTTCATCATGTGACATGTAATGGAGATTGACACCTTTAATCTTAGATGCAACACAATGTATTCACACAAACAATCCAAATTATCTGATACTTCTTCTATGTTAGGAAAATATGTGCAGAACACATTGACAACAGCTGAGTTGAGAACAAACAGGACATTGAGGTTTAGTGAGACTTGGAAAGTGTGACTTACCAGACTCCACTCTGCAATGTATTCCTGTCAAGCCTTTAGGATGTAGGATCTGCAAGACCTTCGCCGTACAGGGATAACATTGTATTTGGGGCCTGCGAGAACCACCACCAGTCCTCTGGTCCTCCAGGTGATGTTTGGAAGCCAGATAATGTTCCCTCCCCTGAAGGTCATTCCCCCTGTTCCTAATTTCTTCCTTTGTGCGCAGGTTGTTAGCTTAAGCATTCACTCTGTCAACTACTCTGGTCCATATTTGTCTTTTCTGACTTATAATTGTATTTTAGACTTGGGCTTCAGACAATTGTGTCTCTACTCTAATGATTTCATCCACCATGACTGACGTGGATGTTTCTTCCCTGCCATAATCCCAAAGGAAAAGAAATGATTCAAGACAACAAAATACATGACACCAAGAAAATAAATGTGAGGAGAAAAAAGTGACTGGAGAGTGGGAAAGTAAACAAACAAAACCCTGCCTTCTCTACCCAAATGCTGTGGTGCAGTGTAACGGCAAAGAATCATGGTCTGAAATGGAGTTTGTTTTATAGTATGGTATGCCGGTGTTTCCATTTGGCCAATGGACACCAGGTGTGTTATACTAGCATTCATCTAATGGCCACAAGGATGGTGCATTGTTGAGCACATACCGAAATGGACCCCTCTGTCAGGGAACTGCCACTACGAGGCTGCCAGCACAACTGTGAAATCTAAATTTGCTCAGCGGGAACCAGCCGCCTGACAGTGATGGAGTACTATTCATCAGAGTTGGCGTATACCACGTTGGCAGTGGTGAGCTGCAATCACAATGGGAAACACTCTGTCGACATGGGCGGTGAGTCAGCCTCCATGCATCAAAATACAGCAAGCAAAAACTGTCAACTTGGCGGAGTACTTGGGACCACCGCCACTCAGGGATGGTGGTGAGACCGTCAAGATCTAAATCAGGTCCTAAGTCTTGACAATAGGCAAGTCTAATTGCCCTACACAGAAGAGCCATGTATTTTTGCTCCTCTTCACTTTGGACATCTGAAGTATAATCGTCCCTTAATAGAGGCCCAGTTGTGCTAGACAGACTAGGAATGCATGCATGAAGCAATAGCATTTCCTGGAATTTAGCACTTGTTGAAGACGGCTACCTGGCCAGGTTGTTTCAGCCTCTCTGCTTTTGTCCCCCCCTTTACTTGCCGTGCACATTCATTTATTATGAGTCCCCAGTAAGCAGATTGGAGTTTTGCTTGGGAGAAAAAGGTGCTCCAGTGGACTACAGCCATAGGACAGTACACACACAACAGACAGGAGGAATTGATGCTTTTCATAAAGCCTTTCACCTACACCGTTTTGCATTAATCAACTATTGAAGTCTCACCACAGCCAAAACTAACAATAATGGCGATGGTTGTATGTCAGAATGTTGTATGCAGAAATATTGTCAGACTTCATTATTATGTTCTAAAACTGTACACAAAGTTATCAGTGCCAGCCAGTCATGGCTGGCATGGCTCGCCGGTGGGGGGGCGGGCGCGGGGTGTCAGGCGGGGATTGGGGTATTGCGGAGGGGTCACTCGGGGAGGGAGGTCGCAGGAGAGGTCGCGCTGGGTTCCATTTAAAAAACTTTTTTTTTACTTACCTTGAGTCTGGATCCCGCGTCTTTTTGGCCCCTGCTCTCTTGCATCCGACAGAAACAGGAAGCAGGCAGTCAGGCTCCCCCCTAAGTCAATCACAATGCTTCTTGCAGCGTTGTGATCGGTCAGCACGGGGGCCAGCCAGGGGCTTATGGGGTGGGCATGTTCTCCATGCAGGCTGCATTTCAGCCTGCATGAAGAAGGCTTAAGTGCACATGCCTTGTTTGGGTGGCCTGAGAGGGCCAACCAAACGGTTATTGCGTACTCAGGAGTGGGCACACCACTCCTCCCCAGCTTGGAGAGCATAGCAGCCCCGTCCACCCGCCCGCAACACAAGCATAAAATGGTAATAACTAAAAGTCATTACCATTTTGTGTTTCTGCTTGTGCTTTTGCAGTGGGGCGATGCTCCTCCGCCATTGCAGAGAAGTCGTCCCTGGTACCAGCCCCCCTGCTTGTTTTTTGTTTGATGCTCAAATGGTGCGTGATTACAACAGGGATTAATTGCTGAGTCTTTGCCCCACAGGTAAAAGTCATTTATGCCCTCATAGAGCCTTCTAAACTTACCAATCTGTTAAAATGCACAGGATGAAATGTTGTGTTTTTGAATGCTAAAGTTTGGACAGGAAACAGTGGTGGAAGCTCTTAGAGCAGATTCACTGCTAAAACAGCAACTACTACCTATATGGGGCACTTATTAATGCCAGATCACTGATTACAAATTAACTTTTATTCTGTGACTTTTTACAAGCTCAGAGCCTGATGTAGGATTTATTAACAAAACCTGGGCAGATGCTAGCTCAGGTCCAGATTAAGCATTAGCCATTCCTAATGGTTATTTTATCTTTAGGCACGACCGAGCAGTTAAGAAGGGTGGGGACTTGTGATTGTCCTTCGCAACAATCTCTTTGGCTTTTTCACTCCTGTTCCCAGTTCGTTCAATTGCGAAGCATTATATTTTAAACTTGCCCTCAACGTAAACACCTCCTTTAACGGGCTCCGAATTTATCATCCGCTGGGCCACAGGGATCCTTTTGTACAATCCATCAGCCAATGGCTAGATACTTAGGTTGATCATGCAGACTACTCAATCTTAGGGGACTTTAATTTTCACTTAGAAAGCAGCCATGACAAAGATTCAGAATCCCTTATTGCCCTGATGAGTAGACTCGGGTTTGAGCAGCTGGTCAGTACACCTAGACACTTGGCTGGCATACATTTGATTAGATCTTTTCTGACAAGAGCTTGTCAGATCATCACACAGTGCTGTTCAAATTAAAAATACCAGCATTCCCCATGAAGTCCATAGTTCCACCTAAATCAAGCAAAATGTTCATAAAATATATGCAACTAACTTAGTAGAGATTCTTACGGTCTCTATTCGAACCCCATCCACAAACCTTGATGACGCTACCACCAATCATCACTTTTGGCTATGTCTGGCTATTAACCAGCTAGCCCCTGAAAATGTACAATGACGGTAGAGTCTCTCCATCACAGCCCTGGTTCTCAGACAAACTCAGAGGAATGTAAACAGGTCTGTAGGAAGCAGGAGCGGAAATGAAGGTTCAACTTTGATAGAACGGAAAAAGAAGGCTATAAACAGACACTTTGTGAATACAAAGCCCTAATCTGTAAAAAAAAAACATCATCTCTCTTTACGCACCATATAAAAATGGCAAAAAACTTGACCAAGCAGTTATTTACTACCGTGAAAAAATAAAGACTCTAATAAGACCGATAGTAATAAGCTTTGAGTGACTCTATAGCATCCTTCTTTGTAGCAAAGGTGGAAGATATTTATAACGTTGTCACTACAAAGAATACACCGGCCTCTTCACCTTTGGGGTCTGATGATCCGGAAGGGAAATTTGGTCTCTAAATAAGAATGATGTCAGGTATTCTGATTTACCACTCCTTTTATCTTTTTCAACCCTATCGGTTGCTCATGTTCTGGACCTTTTCCTATCAGTAAAGTCAGTTTCTCCTCTGGATCCCTGTCTGCCTAAGGTCGCGCAGCTGGCCCAACTGTACTACCCAACAAACTGAAGATTATTTTCAAGGAAATGATCTGCCAAGGCTACTTTCCAAAGGCTTGGAAAATAGCATCTATCTTGCCACCACTTAAGAAACCGAACTTGTCTCCTACAGATCCAAATAATTATAGGCCAATATCACACCTTTTCTTCCCTGCTAAGATCATAGCGAAGATGCTGAACAAAGAATTGGCTACATTCCGTGAGTCTAACCATCTGCTGGACCACTCACAGTTCGGCTTTAGAGGTGAACAATGTACGGAGTCTGACTTAATAGTTGCCTTTAGAAGAGTTGAGAACTATTCTAGACTCAGGATCAAATGCAGCCTTGATCCTATTGGATCTTTCAACTGCAATTGATAGGGTCAACCATGTCTCATTGACTAACCGGCTTCACTCTCTTGGTGTCACGGTCTCTGCATTGGCTATCTTAAAATCCTTTCTCTCATAGAGAAAACAATTTGTGGCCTTGGATGATGTCTCTTCTAACATCTTCTCGCCACCATGTTGGATCTCACAGGGCTCATTGTTAAGCACTATGATTTGTAATCTTTTAATCTTTATATTACCCCCCCTGGCAGAGCTAATTAAAAAGTTAGTATTCTCAGTTGTTAGCTATGCAGAATACACTCAAATAGTCATAGAGGATACAGCAAGTAGATTCCACAGCCACATGGTGGAGATTAATAATTGGATGTTCAATAATTACCTAAAATTAAACTCTGGCTAAACCAAGGTGCTTCTGCTAGGCAATAATCTATCTTTTTGGTCTCCCACTTGGTGGCCACAGGAACTTCATTCCCTCCCTACACTGGTATTCAAAGCCAAAAACCTTGATATTATTTTTGATAACAAATTTTCATTTGACTAAAACATCAATGCTGTGACCTCCTCGTCTTTTTTTGTTCTCAAAATTCTGCGGACGATTTTTCGATTAATTCCGCATTACATGCAGATACTGGTGGTTATCGCACTATCAAAACTTAATTTTTGCAATGCACTTTATGTAAATTTTCATAAAACACTTATGGACAAATTACAAGATGAGATGCATATACTTCTTAGGATCCTCCAGCATTATTCTAGGTTTCAAGCCTTGGCTCAATTCCATTGGCTTCCTATTCACAAGCGCATTGATTTCAAAGTACTTTGTTTTGCCTTTAAAGCGACACTACGATCTGCTCACTTCAAATGTCTTCTTTTCTATCAAAGTGTATTTATTTTTTTAACAACAATTTTAGTGAGTTTATAAGTGGGCGAAACCCAGTAAGCAGCATATAGGCAAATGACAGAATGCATGAACATGAGATACTGGAGAGAGCCTCACCAGGAGGTCTGCGAAACATTCGATCCAACATCCCACCCCTCCCCCAAACCCTGCACCACACATCCCATAAGGAACAATAAATATCTACAACCAATTAGCACATTCGATTGGGGCGTCATTGATGACCTGTTGTTCAATAGGGTCTAGGTTTGCTGGCTGTAAAAGGAAGGATAGACTGATACCCCTATGTTTAGCCCACCTGGCCCAGATCTTTCCATGTTTCTGGGGGCAACCCCGTGCCTGAAATACCGCTTCTTCAGCCGACATACATTTATCTAAAGCTGTTTTCCATGCCGCCACGAAGAGGAAGACTTCCAATGCTGCGCAATGTCGCGCTTGGCTAAGGTGAGGCCTAGGAACAGGAGGTGTCTCTTATATCTGTTCCCCCCGATGTCTTCCGTGCTGTGAAGAAGTGTCAGTCGAGGGTCCGCCGGGATGTCCCACCCCAATACCCACCCCAGACAGGACAACACACCCAACAAAAAGTGTTGTAGTGCAACACAACTCCAAACCGTGTGAAAAAAGACCCTTCATCAGAGTTACAGTGGAGACATGTGAGGGACTGAATAGCCCCCATCTTTCATAGGCGAAGGCGAGTGTAATATATTCTGTGAAGATATTTGAACTGGATCCACTGGTACCTAGAGGAGACAGCAGCATACCTGGGGCTGGCAAGGGCCTCTGTCCAATCATCATCTGTCAGGGCCAGTAAGTCTGCCTCCCATGCCGCCCTGGTCCGAAGTATGTTCGTCTTGGAGTATGTGGTCCAAGTTTGATAAATTTGGCGGCTTTTATGTCCTCCTAGATCCCCCATTAACAGTCTGCCCTCCATAGGGTGTAATTCAGGTAAGGACTTGAGGTGCTTTATCAGGGGGGACAGGGCATGGCGGCGCTGTAAATACTTATTGAACTGAGATTTGTGTAGGTCAAACTCCTCCTGCAGCCTCTGAAAAGATTTAAGCATGGTCCCACGCATCACATCTCTTAGTGTAGAAATTCCTATAGTATCCCATCTGCGAAATCCAGTCAGGGTGGGGACGGGCCGGAGGTGTGTGCCCTGCCAAAGGGGAGTTGTGCCTGTCAGCATGCCCCACCAGCCCATGGACCGGGACACACGTCTCCAGATCTGAATTACCGTACAGCAGGCCGGGGGAAATGCCACCAAGGACGAATTACTTAACTACAGAGCACCACCACGGCTGACCACCGGTTCTGCACCTCAGTCTACTGTATACAAAAATATATGAGTCCTGTGCACAATTCTTCCAAAAGTCCGCCGCAGAAGGACTTTACTGATTTACAGATATAAAGACTTTTTTAACGAAAGAGGAAGGTGCACCAGTAAGAAGTCCAAAGCAATATGGAAAGTCCTTATTGTGTTTCTTTAATTCTTGTATATTTTCTTAAAAACAGACATCAGCCAACGCGTTTCGTTCTATAAGACAAGAACTTCTTCAGGGCTGAAACAAGTAACAAACAAATATACAGACATAACTACATTGATATAAAAGTATAAATAATACACTGTGTTGTGAACAAAAAAGAGAAAAAAGAGAAGCACATAGGACCATACAGAAAGACATAAATATATACACAAATATTCATACAATACATATATATATATATATACAAAAATACATCAAACCTTTGTACTTTAAAAACAAGTAAATACATTCAAATGTCATGAATAGTATAAAATTCAATAGCAACCATTGATTCAAAGAATGAAGTTCATTGCAAATATTCCCAACCTAATTTAAACACTTATATATACATATTTTTAAAGGACATATAAACAACTTAAACTTAAATGGTGTGCAGCCTAGCGGAAAGGCCCCAACAGAGAAGTGAAAAAAAAAAAAAAAAAAGGGGGGGAAAGGAATATCTAATTAAAGTGATCTCACCTCTACTTTAGCGACGTTGGATTCTCGCAAATATCAATCAGTTTCCACACGATTAATAGATCGTTATTGAAATGAGACTCAGTAATGATGTGTATAACATTGAGTCAAATAAGTATCTTTCAAAAAGTCTAAAAGTTAAGTAACCGAGAAGAAAAGAGAAAAGAGTAAATCCTTCAAATAGAAAAACCACGAAAAATAAGGAATAAAAACGAACAGTAAATTTGACTCATGTGTGCGTGAAATGAATAGTTGCCAAAAAAATAATAACACAAACAACTTGTATATGTTTGATCCATAAGATATTATCAACGATTCAATTTATATACAGCATGCCAAGGGATTTTTGAAATGAGATATGCAATTTATTAAACTAATCTATGGTCAAACTCAAGACTAATCCCAAAAGGTAGCTCACCTAAATGACGTATGAAAATCACTTGAGAGGTATAGTAAAGGATACCAATATGTCCTTTAAGTCGTGACGCCAAGTGGCAGGAGTCTGAATGTTAAATAGACATTTCAGAGCGCTAAAAAAAGTGAAAGGAAAATGGTAAACGAAGGAAAAACACAAGAACAGGCAGCAGCACTGAATGAAGCAGCAGAAAAACGATACTCAAAAAGGACTACACATAAGGCTACTAGTATGAGAGATAAACATGACCACAGTACTAGTAGTCAAAAACAAAATAAGTTCTACTTCATATTGACAGATATTAGAAACACCAATAGACGCTGGGTCAATGAAAGCAGTCGCGAATCAAGAAATGGTTAAAGTTGTCCAACATATGCGATGCTAATCTATTAACATAGGCATAAAAATCATCAGGCGTGTACCATGTGTATCGTCAAAGCGAGGGAGGGCAAAATATCACTGACCCCAACAAAAGACAACAGGTCCTGTAGTTTATCGGTCCCTAATAAAAAATCTAACCGGGGTGTAGGATGACAAGTACTTGTAACGAAAATACCCGTTACCAGGATTCAGAGAGAACATATAATATGCACAAGAGGAAAGCTTACCTTTTCCGTATACGAAAAGCAGCGAAAAGCGTAACGCGATAGACCAGCACACCTGTAAGTTAGCTGGTTGCCGCGGGAATGATGTTCGAATATATTGCCGGAAATGAGGTCGCGCCTCCCGAGGTGTAAGTTGGAGGACCTGTATATAGAGGCGCCATATTGCAGTGGCCTAGAGTAAGCATCAGCAGATGCGGAATCAAAAAATGAAACGGATTTAAATATAAACGAAGGAGATAAATGACCGGCCGTTACCAAAATGATAACACGGGCATTGCCAGTCCACTAATATATGGACACAAAAGAAACAGTTATAAAAGTTAAATACCACCAAAACAGTATAACGTGAATAGTACACGCGTTATTGAGATATCGCGTCCAAGTTGTAGCCAAAACGAATTAGATACTCCCATAGTATCATATTAACAGAAGCGTGATGTGTAGTCCAGATAGTACTGGTGAACCAAGTATCAAAAACAACAAATATATATATTTTGTAACGTCGGCCGAAGAGCGCCATATTTGAAAGGTTTAATCACACTTAAAACATATATATTTGTGGTTTCTGATATTTGGTTCACCAGTATTATCTGGACTACACGTCACGCTTTTGTAATTATGATACAATGGGAGTATCCAATTTGTTTTGGCTATAACTTGGACGCGATATATTAACAACGCGTTTTCTATTCACAATAAGATCTAAACTCACACTTGTTATTAAGTGTGATTAAACCTTTCAAATATGGCGCTCTTCGGGAGTATCTAATTCGTTTTGGCTACAACTTGGACGCGATATCTCAATAACGCGTGTACTATTCACGTTATACTGTTTTGGTGGTATTTAACTTTTATAACTGTTTCTTTTGTGTCCATATATTAGTGGACTGGCAATGCCCGTGTTATCATTTTGGTAACGGCCGGTCATTTATCTCCTTCGTTTATATTTAAATCCGTTTCATTTTTTGATTCCGCATCTGCTGATGCTTACTCTAGGCCACTGCAATATGGCGCCTCTATATACAGGTCCTCCAACTTACACCTCGGGAGGCGCGACCTCATTTCCGGCAATATATTCGAACATCATTCCCGCGGCAACCAGCTAACTTACAGGTGTGCTGGTCTATCGCGTTACGCTTTTCGCTGCTTTTCGTATACGGAAAAGGTAAGCTTTCCTCTTGTGCATATTATATGTTCTCTCTGAATCCTGGTAACGGGTATTTTCGTTACAAGTACTTGTCATCCTACACCCCGGTTAGATTTTTTATTAGGGACCGATAAACTACAGGACCTGTTGTCTTTTGTTGGGGTCAGTGATATTTTGCCCTCCCTCGCTTTGACGATACACATGGTACACGCCTGATGATTTTTATGCCTATGTTAATAGATTAGCATCGCATATGTTGGACAACTTTAACCATTTCTTGATTCGCGACTGCTTTCATTGACCCAGCGTCTATTGGTGTTTCTAATATCTGTCAATATGAAGTAGAACTTATTTTGTTTTTGACTACTAGTACTGTGGTCATGTTTATCTCTCATACTAGTAGCCTTATGTGTAGTCCTTTTTGAGTATCGTTTTTCTGCTGCTTCATTCAGTGCTGCTGCCTGTTCTTGTGTTTTTCCTTCGTTTACCATTTTCCTTTCACTTTTTTTAGCGCTCTGAAATGTCTATTTAACATTCAGACTCCTGCCACTTGGCGTCACGACTTAAAGGACATATTGGTATCCTTTACTATACCTCTCAAGTGATTTTCATACGTCATTTAGGTGAGCTACCTTTTGGGATTAGTCTTGAGTTTGACCATAGATTAGTTTAATAAATTGCATATCTCATTTCAAAAATCCCTTGGCATGCTGTATATAAATTGAATCGTTGATAATATCTTATGGATCAAACATATACAAGTTGTTTGTGTTATTATTTTTTTGGCAACTATTCATTTCACGCACACATGAGTCAAATTTACTGTTCGTTTTTATTCCTTATTTTTCGTGGTTTTTCTATTTGAAGGATTTACTCTTTTCTCTTTTCTTCTCGGTTACTTAACTTTTAGACTTTTTGAAAGATACTTATTTGACTCAATGTTATACACATCATTACTGAGTCTCATTTCAATAACGATCTATTAATCGTGTGGAAACTGATTGATATTTGCGAGAATCCAACGTCGCTAAAGTAGAGGTGAGATCACTTTAATTAGATATTCCTTTCCCCCCCTTTTTTTTTTTTTTTTTTTTTTTTTTTTTTTTCACTTCTCTGTTGGGGCCTTTCCGCTAGGCTGCACACCATTTAAGTTTAAGTTGTTTATATGTCCTTTAAAAATATGTATATATAAGTGTTTAAATTAGGTTGGGAATATTTGCAATGAACTTCATTCTTTGAATCAATGGTTGCTATTGAATTTTATACTATTCATGACATTTGAATGTATTTACTTGTTTTTAAAGTACAAAGGTTTGATGTATTTTTGTATATATATATATATATGTATTGTATGAATATTTGTGTATATATTTATGTCTTTCTGTATGGTCCTATGTGCTTCTCTTTTTTCTCTTTTTTGTTCACAACACAGTGTATTATTTATACTTTTATATCAATGTAGTTATGTCTGTATATTTGTTTGTTACTTGTTTCAGCCCTGAAGAAGTTCTTGTCTTATAGAACGAAACGCGTTGGCTGATGTCTGTTTTTAAGAAAATATACAAGAATTAAAGAAACACAATAAGGACTTTCCATATTGCTTTGGACTTCTTACTGGTGCACCTTCCTCTTTCGTTAAAAAAACAAGGACGAATTACTGTATAAGAGACCAAGTAGTGGGTATTCCGCCAGGAAGGGCCTTTCCACCGCATTAGCCGGATTGGCTTGAAGGTTGTACCACTATTCATTGATTTTCAAGAGCTGAGATGCCAAATAATATGCCCGCACGTCCGCTGCTGCAATTCTGCCACAATAGGTGGATTGGATACAGTTCGTCAGGGCTATCCGAATCGCCCCTCCCCCCCCCCCCCCCCCGCCCAGAGGAATCTGTTTAGGAGCGCATTAATTTGAAGAACCCACTACGGAGGGATGGGATACGGGAAATTCTGCAGCCTATAGAGCAAGCGCGGCAGGGACAACATTTTGAAAATAGCGGACCGGCCATATAATGATAAGGGAAGGTGGGACCACACAGTCGTCTCCTCATGTACTGCCAGGAGCAAGGGGGCTATGTTGCACGACCACGCCACAGTGGGGCATCTGGTGATTTGGACACCGAGGTACTTAAACCCCTCGTCAGTAATGACCAGCTGTGTTGCCTAAGTTTGACTCCCCTGTTCGCCGCATATGGGGAAAAGAACCGGTTTGGACGGGTTGGCATGTAGTCGGGTCATTTTGTCGAATACCCGCAAAATCTGAAGCACCCTCGGCCCAGTGACCCAAGGGTCGGAAAAAAAGAATAACGTGTCGTCAGCATACAGTGATATCTTATCCGAGCACTCAGGTGACCAGTCCAATCCCCGATAGACCGCATCTAAGCACACACCAATGGCTCTATTGCTAAGGTGAAGAGGAGTGGAGAGAGGGGGCAACCCTGCCTGGTCCCCCTGCAGATGGGGCAGGGGGCAGAATGGTAGCCGGCTACGTGAACCGAGGCTGTAAGATCTGTATACAAAAATGTTACATAAGCACGAAAACGGGGCCCCAGGTTAACCGCTTCTAGAAGTTTCAAAAGATAGTTCCAGCTCAATGAGTCGAACGCCTTGTTGATATCAGCTAGCAGGACAGCCGCAGAGTGTCCCAAACGGTGGGCCTCAGCTACAGCAGTATGTGCGAGCCTGATGTTGTGCCTGGTAGAGCGTTGAAGCATAAAGCCAGATTGGTCCGGATGCACTAGGTCCAGAATGCATGTGCAGAGGCGGTCCGCCAGCACCTTCCCCAGTAATTTTGGCTCAAAGTTTAGTAGGGATATGGGGCGGTACGAGCCTGGGGCCTCCGGACGACGGCCCCGTTTAAGGAAAACGACTATTTTGGCATGGCGCCAGTCTGGGGGCAAGATCTTCTGTTCAGATGCATGGTGTAGCGCGTTAAGGAGGTGGGACCAATGGTCCCTATATGAGGGCGCATAAAATTGCGGGGGAACCCGTTTGGGCCCGGTGCGGGACCTGGGTGTGTATTGGTGAGGGCCGCCTGCAGATCATCCAGAGAGATGGGCTTATATAGGGCGTTCCGCTGTTCGTGCGAAAGGCACCTGGGGGGGATATCTAAAATAAAGGTATCTATAAGCAGTTCAGGGAGTCCCTCACGGTCGCTGTATAGGGCAGCATATAAATTGGCAAAGGCCTGCACCACTGCCCCGGGGGAGGTGCACGTGTCGCCAGCAGGGGATCTCAAGAGGGAGACTTGTGTCAGGGAGGCTCTTGCTTGACATAATCTGTGGAGCATCTGACTAGATTTATCACCCCATTCATAGATCCTATATTGAGTCGCCAGCCAGGCTTCTTTGGCGTTATCCGTGAGCAACTGGTGTAGCTGCTGTTGGACATGGAGCAAGTTACGGCGAGTACCGGCATCGGAGACTTCCACCAACGAGGTTTGAAGAAAAAGTTGTCTATCTTCTAGGTCTTGAACCTGTGCCATGCGGCTCCGCTTTTCCCCAGTACGATAGCTGATATCAGCCCCCCGAATTGTTGGTTTAAAGGCTTCCCACAAAGTTATCGGGGACTGAGTGGACCCGATGTTGAAACTAAAATAGTCGGCAGTGGCCCGATGTAGCATCTCCTGATACCCGGTATCTCTAAGCAACCAAGGGGACATGCGCCATCGATATGGGGCACGACTGGTCTGCAGGCGGAGCTTGAGCTGAATGGGTAAGTGATCGGACAAGCCTCGTGGTAGAATAGCGGTATGTGACCCTCTATGAATATAGCTATGTGGAAGGAACAGATAATCTAGGCGTGAGAGGGTGGGGTGTACGGATGATACATAAGTGAATCCGGCCTCAGAGGGATGGAAGGCCCTCCAGGCGTCCACCCAACCCAATGTATGTGTCAATATGTTGAGTTTAGACCTAGGAGGAGGGGTGGCCGGAGGTCGAGCTTGCCACCTATCCGAGGCAGCCATGATGTCGTTCCAGTCGCCACCGAGGATAGTCAGGCCGTCAGGGAGATCTCCCCAGAGTTGCGTCAGTCTGTCTATGAATGTCTGGCCGAGTGGAGGTGGGGCGTATATGCTCCAGATTGAGATCTGTTCCCCAGTCAGAGTACCAGAAATGACAGTAAAGTGGCCACCAGGGTCAGACCAGTGCTGAGTAACTTGGAATGGGACTCTGCGATGAATAGGTATGGCTGTACCGCGTGCCCCCCTGCAGAAGCTGGAGTGGTGCACTGTGGCATATCCATAGTGAGAAAGACATGGGGCCTTGTTGCCTAGCATATGGGTTTCGTGCAGCAGCAAGACATCGGCTGAGTAACACTTTGCCAGGTGCAATACCGCCCCCTGTTTGATCTTATTCAATAGGCCCCGTACATTCCAGGAAACAATGTTGATATCTCCTAGAGGAATGTCACTTGCAGTGGGTGTCATGACCCGTCTTTAAGGTGTAGTGTGCAGGATGATGTGGAAATGTGGGACACTGAGGTGTGTGCATACTGCAAAGAACTGTCAAACAAACAATAAATTCCCCACCCCAACCCCTCCCACCTCCCCCCAAACCCCTATGCATCCTAGAACATGGAGTACCTGTCGCGGAGGAATCTTGTCCTGGCCCCCAGACGTGAAGATCCTGGCGGAACCCCCACTGGATCCCCTCCCTCCCAACATCACCCCTAATAACTAAAAACAGGGAAGGCGTGTAAGGTCTCGCCGCTTCCAGGGAAATAGCATAGGCCCCAGTTCCTAGAGGCGGGATAACTCGGCATGTGACCGCAGCCAGTTGACTCTTCAGTTAAATGAGAAAAGAAAATGTCAATAAAACAAAGTATGTCCCAAACCCAGGGCTACCTCAGTCTTCAGTATCTTTCCTGTTCTGGGAACGCCAGTTGGAACGGGATCGATGTCGTTGATGAGTTGCGTCTCCACCTTGTCGGCCGTTCCTATGCGAAAAACCCACCAGGCGGATGTTGTTGCGGCGGGCCCATCCTTCCGCATCCTCGACCCACGCCGCCAGTTCCTTAGAAGCCATGGCCAGCTTGTCGACCTTCTTCTGGAGGGCGGAAACGACACTTCGGACCCCACCACCCCAATCTGGGCCTCAAGGGCAGTTCTCCATTGATTAATGGCCTCCAGGAGTGTCGCCGTGTCTGGGGAAAGGCCCTCCATGGCTCCCTTACCTGCCGGGGCGAATGTGGTGTAATGGTCCATGGTAGGTTGTTTGGGTGCAGCCGCACCAGGGTTGCCCTTGCCCATGATGATGTGGGGCGCTCCTCAGATGGTCCACTCCCGATCAGTCTGCGCCACAGCCAGAGGTGAGGGTGAAGGAGGAGCAGTAGGGTACGCCACCCACCGCAACCGTGTCTCCAGGTCGGGCGCTCCCGATCCCAGCAGATGCGAACAGGAAGCCCCTCAAAGATCCCCCGGAGTCTCCAGTGTAACAGGAAAGTCAGGATGGTGGGTGTGGCCTCCCATGGCACCCGTCAGTCCGGAGGGGAAGAGACTGGACGGTACGGACCGACTCCCCGTCTAGTTCAGTGGCCAAGAAGGCCCCGACCTGCGGATCACTCTCTCCTCAACTGGGGGTCAGGCGCGTGGAGCAGCAGGAAATTGTTGCGATCTGCACCGACGGTGAGTCCGAGCCGGTGAGCTCGACCCAGTGAGCCCCCCGCCCGGCTCACCGCAATGATGGAGACCCCACCAGCAAAATCCAGGCCCAAGGTAGGCCTCACCAGGCCCAAAGCCCTCCAGCATGAGATCTGATGCAGGCACAGCTGGGGGAGGGGCGCCGCAATGGCATCGCTGAGGAGATACAATCCCTGCCATTGGATCGCACCCTCTGCCGCCCTCAGGGACCGGGACACAATCTGTACCCCCGAGGGGGGTTCCAGGGCAAGGCGATGTCAGCTACGGCTGCACAGCTCATGAAGCGCAGCCACCACAGCTCGGCCGCAGCCGCCCTCCGGTGTTTGCGTGGTCTCCTCCGGTCAGAGGGTCCGTGGGTGAATCAGATGAATCGGGCTCCCCGCCGCCGCCGGATCACATCAGCGGGATCGCTGCGTGCCTGCGTGTAAGCAGCTCACACAGACAAGTGTTGGGGTCCAGGATTATGGCGGAAGATGACCCTGGAAGGGAGCGAACAGTGGAGCTCTAAGAAGATGCGTCTGCCATGTTCGGCTCCTAAGCCATGTCCCCTTCTATCGATTTTTTTAAGCATAAGATTAGCACAGACATTTGAGGTGAGTAAATTCAGAGTGCTAAACCACTATGAAGACTATAATGATAGCGAAACGTGTCAGAGGTCGCTTTTATACATTTCAGGTTGATGTAGATGGTATTTTACTAATCCAAAACTGTAATACTGTGCCTGGAGTGATAAAAGGCTTTTATCATTTTACAGCTTGGCGTGGTTGCACTGTGCTAATCCTATGCTTAAAACCTTTGCTGCAGAAATGGCAAAAAACTTTGTCCCTTTCTATCTTGGCATGGATGGCACTGTGCTAATCCTATGAATTAAAACAGTATGGGCCAAATTTACTAAATTCTCATGTCATGGAATGCTGTGAAACTAAAAATGATGCTCTGCGATGCGTGAGAAGGACAGAACAGGAGATTGCCATATCTGCAGAGATATGTCTTTCTCCTCCCCTCTTCCTAGCGCTGATGCAGAGTTTTTCTGCCATGGGCCACGCACACATCTAAGTGCTATAGTGCAAGGGTGGGTGCGTGAGTCTATCTCAGAGAAAATACTCTGCCTAGAAAACTTTAAGACTCTCCATACTTTGTATGTGAGCTGTACAATGCAGCAGTTATGCAAAGTCAGAAAAGAAAGGAGACATGAAAACCTTTCTCCTTTTAACACCTGCTTTCAAATGGTGTTACTTTTTGACACAAAAACCTGTCTCAAATCTTTGGTAGGTAGGGTTTTGCATCAAAAAGCATTAGTTGTTGCATGGGAATGCACCATGTTACTTTGCACAACTTTTAGGCAATTTGCAGAGCAAAACACGCTTGAAAGTAATTTTTTTTTTTTATTGTGGGCTGGCTTATGTCACTTTTGTGACTTCTTTGAAGTCGTTTGATACTGTCAGTGAAGCTAAGGGGGCAATGTCGAAGTTAAATAAGGTAGGACTTAAGGAGGAGACCTGCAGCACTCCATACACTAGATGTTTTCTGACAGTGGAGTAACGTGCATGCCAGCCTGCTGTTCTCTCCCTTCCAGGAATGATTTAGTCCAGCTCCAAGCTATAACATCAACACCTATCCCAGCTAAATACTGTCAGAGAATAGGATGGGAAACAGTATCAAACACTGGCAAAAGATCCAACAGGTTCAGGGCAGCATTATCACCTTCGTCCGGTATAAATGTGTTCCCCTCTGAAACTTCCAGTAAATAAGTTCCTATACTATGAAGGGGATGAAAGCCCGACTGGGTGGGATGAAAGAGCTTGGTGTCTTCCAGATATGCAGATAACTGGATATTAATCAATCTTTTCAGATTTTTCCAGGCTGATGGTGATAAAGAAATGGGTCTGAAGTTAGACATGACTGAGGGATTGGCTGCATGCTTCTTCAATAAAGGAACTACTTAGATTTGTGACCACATGTCAATTGTTCAAGAGCTGATAGAAAGTAGGTGCAGGTGCCTATATAAAGTTTGCTAAAATGGCAGGTGGGCATGGGTCACTAAGGGAACATGACTTGCAAAATTATAATGAATGTTTAGTGTGTTCCATAGAGATGGGAACAAACTTATTTAGGAAACATAAGGACATCAAAATTGAAAGAATGGGTAATGCCTGAGGCATATGTATTAGACTAACCATCAGATGCATGAAGCCTGCTTGGATGGTCAATATCTTTTCTTCAAAAATGAGGAAAGCTTATAACAAGGCTCCATTGAGTCTTTGATCTTTGGGATACGTTTGCCCTCTCTTAGGACAGGGGTTACAATGGGAGTGCCAGGAGTAGTAGGGAACAAGCTACAGGGCACAGTTGCGACCCCTGACTACCTCCAAATGATGTCAAGGCACAATTTAGGATTGAGAAAAGATTTCACAATTTTGAATATTTCCAACAGATCATTTTTTATATTTTCAGTTCTACCTGCATCTTGAGCAAACATTGTGTGTTTAATAGCTATGTGATTATTTGTGAGTGCCCCTTTGTCGTCTTGCACGTAGTGCAGGTGCCATTTATGTTCCAGTGGTTTAAAGTCATTATTTAAATCAACACATTCTGAAGAGAAGCATTGGGCTGAAGTGCCTCTTTGCTTGGAATTAGCAGACAAGAGAGGGACCAAAATATCGGTTGCATTGTTTAGCCAAGTATTGATTACCTCAAGATCAAGACTCATGTTACCAAAGAGTTTCGATTGAGACTGGGATAAAAGTCTTTAGAACTCCACTTGGACAGTTTTGTGCTAAGCACAAACTGTATTGTTACTCTTACCAATAGACTCTCTGAATAATTTTCCAAAATGGCTGGATAAAAATTAAAACAGCAACCTTCTATTAAGGTTTCACGGTAGGTTTTGATCATTGTGTTCATCATTGCATATTCAAAGTTCATGATACTTTTGACTGTTGTAAAGTTATTTGATTTTTTTGTTATACATTTCTAGTAGGTAGTAGCTTGCTTGTTAGGGAAAAGAGCATAGTCTAAGGGCATGTTATTGAGATACTGTTTTTGCATTGTGTAGATTTGAGTAAAAGGGCATATTACTTGAAAGTCCCGTCCATTAGCCAAATCGGTCATCGTGTTAAGGTTATTATTATTGTCCATATTTTATTGGCAATCCTGAAATGTATTCTTTTGTCATTATCATAGAGTATGAACTCTTCTAAATGTGTGTTATTCTTAAGGGAGATGTCAATTTCTTGAAAGGTTTTGGGTGCTGTTGTGATACGACGTATAAGGGTGTGCAGGGTAATGAAGTGGCCTTTTTTTCTACTCTTCTTTTTCTATTGATGGTTCTTTTAAAGTTTTGCACTGGTGGCATTTGCTTAACTAGTTGTGCAGGGATTTAGGGGAAAATACCCTTTTATTATAGTGTCTGTAGAAGCTGCAAAGGTAGAAGCCATGGATTTTAAGCCTTCTACTATGCCTCTTATTTCAATATCAGCAGCTACGTTAATAGCAGTAGCTTTTCGTGTAGTTCCTATATAACCTATACAGGATCTGCACGTTTGGATAACATAAACTGTGGGATTGGTGGCAGACTGATTCTGTGCACCCCCACTGGGTATGTTAGCCTGTCTGTATCAGCTAGCTCACAGTGCGCCTATAATCTCCTCTTACCAAGGAGAGAATAGATTCTGGCAACCTCAGAACATGACAACCCTGATCCCTCAGAATCGTGGAAACAATGTACTACTTTTCGCTTAGTCGCTTGTGCTCACTTAGTTTGTCTCAGAGAGATACACAGAATAAGCAGACTGGGCGTTTTCAATAAGAATGTATTGAACAGTTGTTATTCTGGTGTAGAATAGATGAGCTGCAACAACCATTAGACAGTAGCAGAGATATATGATTAGAAATACTACGCAAGTAAAGGGATGGTAAAGTTCTACCATCTTGTAATAATCATGAACACATACAAGTATATAAAACACATGATAAAAAGTGTGTACTCCTACAATGTCTCCCTCACTAGATGTACCTAAATGTACCTAGCATTGGTGTAGGTGTTACGCCAAGAATTCCTCTAGGACCTAGTCAACCCCATTACCTCAGAATGAGAGAATATGGGACCCCGTCCTGGTCTCGAGTTGGACATCCCGCGCGGGATGTTAGACCACTGCAAGCTGGGGAGTCTGCTTGCAGGAACCTCAGCGTCTCTGGTCAGTGTGTCAGTCGGGAAGTTTCAGTCTCTTCTGTCCTTCTAAGCAAGATGTGATGTATATATACCCATAGGTCTCCCCAGGGGTCCTACCTTGCTGTGTTACTGTGTCTGCCTAAAGCATGACGTTGGGCCTGAACTTTATACAGAGATATTATACAGGAGATATTAGTCCTGCTGTTAGTCCTGCTATGCTTCCAGGAAGCCTCATGCATAATGTATGAGATTCGAACTAGGGAAAAACCTGCTTTCTGAAGGCAGTGTGGTATTTAGGTAAAAGGTCAGTCCCTAAGAACCGTTATGTATGTAATGTAGCGAAGAATATAGGTGGAAAGTTGCAATGTTACCTGCGCCTATATAGGGTACCTATATGGAATATAACAAGCTTGTCCAAAACAACCATTGAAGTAGCATTTAATGTATTGTAAATGCACACTGTCAATTTCAATGTTTTCTTTAGAGTAGGTTTAGCCAGTGTTAGACAATAGTGGTTTCCCTTTTGGGAAGTTGCAGAGGTCTGTTCACTTGATATTTGATATATAATATTTTTGGGTTTTTTCTTACGTGCTGGCTGTTTTTCTTCTTAAGTCTTAAATATTCCTTGGAAGTTTTTGAGTCTGAATGATTTTCCGTTGATATGCCTATAATAGGAATATAATAAGGGGATATTTATTGTATGAATATATATTTCAAATTAGTTATTGAGGAGTTTGTTGAGAGAGTCTATATTAAGTATATGTCTGATAGTTAGATAAACAAATGTGAACTTGTTTTTGTAATGCATAGTAATGTTTGACCAGTGCTATGACTGTGTGATCTATTTGCATCTCTTAATTATACATTGAGGTTTTGCACTTGTTAAGCATTGTAGGTTTGATTCTGATTGGTTTAGCAAACAATTTTGAATTTATTTTACTGTGTAATTTCATGGATGTTACATTTAAATAATACATATTTTAAAGGTGCATTTTCAAGAGTTAAGAAAAGTTTGTTTTGGGTTTCAGATTAAGTCAGGGTTTTGTTAACATATTTTTTATGTTGATATTTATCATGTTGATATTTCACTCAATTCTATTGTGTTTTGACTTTGATGTTGTTTTGACGTTTTTTTTTGTTGATATTTGTATTTTCTATATTATGGTATTTTACATGTGGCGTATTAAAAGGCAATATTGTTGTAATCGATAGACAGACATATTTTGACGTTGCGGTATTTTTGTTGTCAATATTGTGACATACAACCCCTCCAACCAAGGATTTAAACATGCAAATTAAGTGTCCTGCAAATCTCCAGTTGAAGGGTATCTGTGGTCCTTCTTCCTGAAGTAGAGAGTGCATATTACAGATCAATGGGCTCTAAAGATAATCTGAGAAGAATTTCAAATGAGGTTGTAGTCCAATCTTCTCAAGCCATGGTACCAATAGATGCCACTGCCAAGCTATATCAGCGCTGCTGAAGCAGTTTCAGACATTTATTTAAAAAAATAGGCAAAGAAATATTAAAGACAGAAAATATACTCAAAATTGATTTTTATTCAAAAAGCTATTGGTCCATTTTGTACCTTAGGTATATCAAAATGAATGCTTGATATCATGATGCCTCTTTGCACCATAATTCACTTCTTTCACTTGAGATTTGTATACTAATTTCATGGACTTGCAAGATGCCTGTTTGCACATTTTAGTATCTTGTCCATAAATTCAGCCTCTTATGTGCCCTTGATTTGTTCACTGTCATTCTTGGTGTGGTCTTCCCTCAAACTTTTTGCCCTCATCCCTCCTGTTTTTTTAATTTTGTTTTTGCTGGCATTTAGACTCTGCTTACCACTGCTGAATTGATTTTGCTCTCTCCTCAAAACAAGGCACAATTTACTTAATCCTGATAGGCATATTTAATTTACTTTTAAGTACCTAGTATGTGGTACTACATGTACCTAGGGACAGTAAATGCTGCAAGTGGGCCTACAGCACTCATTGTGCCCCCACTTTAGTAGCACTTTAAATATGTATCAGGCCTGCCACAGCATAAAAATACTTTATGTCAGGGCTAAAACTTACTTTTTAAAGCGAGCCATCTACTAAATTGGCTCTGATCTCATATGGGATGTAAACTGAACTTTGAACTGTAAAGAAAAATCCCTGCTTGAAAGAAGATAATCTAGGCCAGAGTGGAAAAAGAATAAAAATAGGGATTTTTCCTTAAAAGAAGAAAGAGGGCTAGGAAAGTTTTCCAGGCTGTGTACATATTGTGCCAGAGACTGTTAAAGAATTTCCACAATCCCAAAGAAGCAGAAATAAGAGGCGAAAGAAAGAGACATTGTGTTTATCCTCTTACAGCTACTAACAGAGCCAATTGGAAAATGGAGTCTGGAAATTTGAACTGTAGACATATATTTATAATAGGCAAACTTATTGTAGGAGTAATCATAGTTATCGCTGTAGCCATTGTTGAGCTCATTATGAACGCACATAAAGATGAGGTTAAGGGAGTGGAGATACATGGGACATCCACCCCTACCACTAACACCATAAAAGAGGGTACATTAGGATCTGCTAGAGACTTAATAGAGCAAACTAGTCGCTTGCTACATGTACATTTGTCTAAAGGTGATTATATGCTGGATGCTTATGTGAAAATATTGTATGCGTAGTGGACACTATGAATGTGAGAGAATGGTATGTGTGTATGCAATTGTCTGCTTCGGTCAAGGAAGGTATAGGGTATCACCATCTGCCCTTGCCATATGGAATTAGTTGCAGTCTGCTTCTCAGCATGTTTTATGGAAAGGGCCTTACAAGTACTAGTTCTCAAATTATGATTTGGTGATTTCAGAGGTTCCAGTTTACAAACATCTGAACAATGTGAATACTAGAAGCAAGAATGGCAAAGTATTTTGTACCCACAGTCACACTAGACACAGCTTATGCACAGAGACACAATGTAACTTGTACACTAACGGATATAGAGAAAAAGTTTGTAGATCAAGTAGAAGAGAGACATAGGGAGCTAATAATTAAACTTAATAGTAGAGAGGAAACTGTTTAATGGACTAAGGAAGAATTAGCTCACAAGGTTAAGGGAAGTTATGGTCCTATAGCTCTAGATTGGGAACAACGAGGCAAGCTTTGCATTCAACAGGTACAGACACGTAATGACACCATTTTTGTGGGACAGAGTGCGTGTGAACACACATTTCATGATTGATGCTCCTTCGAAGAAATTCTTGCAGGAAGCTGTTCAAGTGGTGCAAAGTGTGTGTGGGAGAAATGCATATGTTTGGCTTCCGAACAAATGGTATGGTACTTGTTATATAACTGTTGTGTTTCCAAAGATATATCATGTGGACGATTTGGAGGATTTGGAAGGAAAGTCAGCTCATAGAGAGAAATGTGGAATGAGTGCTGGTGAAATTGTGGGGGATATATTTGGAGCAATGATACCTAGTTTGGGAGTGGTCTTGAATGACATCATGATTAGGAGGTTATGAACTATTATGGATAAGTTGTCAGTTAATACAGCTCAGTCATTATTGGTTGTAGATGAAGAGATGGTTTTGATAAGAGCTATGGTAACGCAAAACCGTCCTACTTTAGATGTGATACTAGCAAAAGAGGGCAGAGTCTGTAAAATCTTGAAGGTCCAACAGTGTTGCACTTACATACCAGGTACCAGTACGGACCTGAGGAAATATATAAGTAACATCACTGAGATACACCATGAGATACATGATCTGGCAACTGAGGGAATTTGGGATAAGATTGGGAAAGGATTTGGAAAAGTTGGAAGTTGGTTTGCAAATCTTGGAAAGGGAATTCTTGGATATTTCTTGAAGCCGACATTAACTGTTGTGGTCTGTGCTATCATCTTGTTGGGAAAAGTGAGGGCATACAAATGGCACAAATCGAGACAATTGGAAAGTTCCATCAGAGAGAGAGGAGAATGGAAAGACTTCAAGACATTCATTACGAGAATCTTAAGTGGTTGGAATAATTTAGACAGAGGAGATTAGCTACTACAACAGTTTAGGTTGGTCTACTCTACAGGAGTTCATGAATGTTGTTATGATACAGATCATCAGAGGGGAGACTGATGTAGCGCAAATCCAATTTTCATTGTAAGGGGGCACTATAATCACATGTGTAGACTGCATCTGCATATAATCTTTTGTCGTGTTAACTTGAGTGTAGGGATCTTGTAATGAAATAACATGAATGTGACATGTGCAGGCCAAAGCATAGAATATACGAAGAATTCTGTGGAAAATCAAATGTAAACTGCAGAGAACACAAACAGAAAGCACTTGTGTTGTGCAACGAACAATCATTTTATTATTGAATATGTTTATTAATCGTGTCATTGTATATGTAGAGGAAAATATTAACTGTACATGTCTTAATTTTTTATGTAACTTCGTAAAGCTCATGCTCAATTCTCTTATGTCAGCTGAATATTGTAGGCCTGAAATGCTTTTCCCCGGAAGCTGTCACATTAGAAAATAATAGTTGAATTCAATGTGCATATTATATTTTGTTCTTCCTCACGTTTATGCTTCAGGTGGAAGAAGCGCCCTTGTTAGTTAGAATAATTTCTTTGTTTTAGGAGTTAGGCAAGGAGAGAAGAGGACACCTTGGGAGCTAACGCCGATAAAGAGAATTGTTGCACTTTCTCACCAGAGAGGGCCTGGGAATCAAGGTCATCATGCTAAATCGTCGTCTCATGGAAAACTGCCTATGAGAATGTGGCCTGATCGGATGGCGTGACCTGAAATGCATCCTGGGAAGATACGTGACATATTGGGAGCATTGTAAGTAGGGGAAGAAACCACTTCTTCTCTGCCTTTGGAAAGAGAGCATCTTAGAACAAGCTCTGTCTCAGTAGCTTCATGCTACTTGACCCAATAGAAGTGAAGAGACTTCAAAGAAGACTCCACACACTAACACCGTTAGTGATCCTGACCCGCAAAATACTTAAGTAGGGATGTCACGTTAGTGCTAGTGTAGGGACAGATTAGTGCTTTATTTTCATGAACCTTCGATGCAAAGGAACCTGGATTATTTTTCTTTAATCTTTTGTATCCTAATTCTTGAGTTATTCATCTTGCCTATGCTGCACCACCTTAACTTTATTCAAAGATTTGGCTTTGTATTGGCCCCAGTGTATTTCTACACCCTAGTCTTGAGGTGTCTGTTTATCGAGTTGTTTTTGGCTGTGTAATAAATCAACTAACTTAATTTAATTGGTAGTCTGTGATTCCTAATGGACCTTGAGAACCGCAATTCGATTGATTGACATTATTAACGATTTCTCTCCCATGCTAAGAAAAAGTACCATCGACTCGAGCTTCTAGAGCCAATCTAGAATAATAATTTGTGTGTAGCTGGTGGATGTAGGCGAGTGTGAAATAAATTGTCCAGTATGTTCTTATTACATTCATAAATAAGAAATGTACCAGAGGGAAGGCCATAATGTGGCATAAGCACCGGGAACTCCAGTAACTCACTCATTCATCCTGAACCCCATACCGCTACTATGATCCCCAAAATACCCTTTCTAGACTCTCCCTACTGTACCCCTCCTTGCATCATCTGACACCTCTGTTACTATACCGATCCCCTAAAACAAGCCTTTGTAAACTCTTCACTCTGACTCTTCCCCTCCACATCCCTTTTTACTCATCCCAAACCTCCTCCTACTGCTATGACATCTAAAACAACAACAAAAAGTTCTAAATCCTCCACTATCCTATCCCTCCTCTAGCCTTTCAATCAAAATAAAAGACTAACATGTCCACTTCTCAAATTTCATATTTCACTATACTAATTCACCACTAATCTTCTATGGGTCCCGAAGTAGCATGCTACTGGCCAATAAAGTGCTTCAACACCCCCATCAGGGGTAACAAGCGCTATATAAATGCAAACCTTTTTCTCTCTTCTATCCCTCTGCTACCCTACTCAATCAAAATAACTGACGAACCCATCCACCACTCAAATTACTTTCATATTTCACTATACTAATTCAACACTAATCCTTTATGGGTTTAGGAGTAGCGTCCTACTCACCAAAAAAAGTGCTTCAACACCCCATCAGGGGCAACAAGTGCTATATAAATGCAAACCTTTTTCCCAATTTTATCCGTCCGCTATCCTTCTCAATCCAATTAACTGACTAATATCTACCACTCAAATTACTTTCACATTTCACTATACTAATTCACCACTAATACTTTCTGGGTTCCAGAGTAGCGTGCTACTCGCCAAAAAAGCTCCTCAACACCCCAATAGGGGTAGCAAGCTCTATATAAATGCAAACCTTTTTCCCTCTTCTACCCCTCGGCTAGCCTTCTGAATCCAAAGAACTGACTAACCTAATAACCACCACTCAAATTACTATCATATTTCACTATATTAATTCAACACTAATCCTTTATGGGTTCCAGAGTAGCGTGCTACTCGCCAAAAGAGCACTTCAACACCCCATCAGGGGCAACAAACGCTATATAAATGCAAACCTTTTTGGCCTCTTTTATCCATCCACTATCCTTCTCAACCCAAATAACTGACTAATATCTACCACTCAATTTACTTTCATATTTTACCATACTAATTTACCACTAATACTTTATGGGTTTCGGAGTAGCGTGCGACTCACCAAAAAAGCACTTCAACACCCCATCAGGGGTAACAAGCGCTATATAAATGCAAACCTCTTTTTCCCTCTTCTACCTCTCCACTATCCTTCTGAATACAAATAAGTGGCTAACCTATCCACCACTCAAATTACTTGCATATTTCACTGTACTAATTCAACACTAATCCTTTATGGGTTCCGGGGTAGCGTGCTTCTCACCAAAAAGGCACTTCAACACCCCATCAGGGGTAACAAGTGCTATATAAATGCTACACCTTTACTTTCCAATGACAGAAGAAGACTTAAATGGCCACTGGTCAAAGGATCCCCAGAAATGATGTCATCCTTATATCAAGTGGTCCATCAGGCACTACACGATCTAATTATCCAGTCTGAACAGAGTCCAGACTCGTTTACCCAACAGATACATCATATTCACCTGGACATAGTGACCTCCCTTGGTGACATATTAAATCCACCATTGGCCAAACGAGGAAAATCTAGGCAACCTTGCTCTTGGTTTGACCATAGCTGTAAGTCAACAAAGGGAGCACTGTTGGCAGCCATTAAATCTATGGATAGACCACTGATCAGGCATCAGAGACTTCAGTACAAGCTAGTGCTAAATGAGGCTAAGCTGAACTGGGCCAATAGTAAATGGGAGGACATAAAATCTGCACTGGACAAAAGAGATATGAGGGAATTCTGGCAAATAGTCAGAAATGGAACCAGGGATGTTTGTACAGCAGATGATCCTAATTTTGCCTCTGAGAGTTGGATAGAACATTATCAATCCTTGTACTCCCTGCCCATTGTCCCTCATTCTATCTCCGAAAATTTTCTTTGCCCCTCATTGCAGTTTGCTGAGCCATCCATTATTACTTAGACACCAACCGAACCATTCCAATCTAGAGTTACTCTACTAGAGGTCGAATCGGCCATCACGAGGCTCCCTGGTGGTAAGGCGCCTGGGCTTGATAACATCCCTGGTGACCTCTATAAGGACCAAGTGGCTATCTGGGTCCCTTATCTCTGTTATTTATTTAATGCCATTATGTTGGGATCCAAAACCCCGGACACATGGGCGGGTGCCGAGATTATCCCTATTTTTAAAAAGGATTCCCCTCTCCTCCCAGCTAATTACCGCCCGATCAGCTTGATCGATGTCAGCCAGAAAAAATGTTCTCGCATAATTCTCGATCGGTTACAGTCTTGGATGGCCGACCATTCGATCCTTAGTTGTTATCAGGCTGGCTTCAGGGACAAGATATCAACGCTAGATCAACTACTCAGGCTTCTTCTCCTTTACTGGAAAACAGTTAGTGTAGAGGGTGGCAGCCTCTACCTAATTTTTGTAGATCTTAAATCTGCCTTTGATCTTGTCCCTCGTCACATTCTATGGGCAGTGCTGGAGGACATGGGATTGCCAGTATATCTTTTAAATATTATTAGGCGTCTTCACACGGACAATTTTGCTCAGGTCAGGAGCGGTAAAAGGGGTGTTCTAACATCTAGATTCACAGTCTTGAGGGGAGTGAGACAGGGTTGTGTCTTGGCCCCCACTCTGTTCTGCCTTTTTGTGAATGGATTAATTAGTCCTCTTAAAGGGGTTAAGGATATTGATGCCCCAAAACTACTCAATGACCAGGTGGTTGCTTTGATGTTCGCAGAGGACACCTTACTACTCTCTAAATAACCTATGGGTATTCAACGTGCCCTGGATAGCATTGCCAACTTTTGTCACATAAGAGGATTGGAGATTAACACCCAAAAAACTAAATTTATGGTCTGTAATCCCCCTAAGACCAGGTGCTCCAATCCTTCCTTGAATGGCACATTATTAGACAGGGTCACCGAGTTTGAATACCTGGGCATCATCCTGAATGACAGAATGGAGTGGGGACCCCAACTGGCTAAAGCCAAACTAAGGCTGTCACAAACCATAGGCGGTATACTTAGACTTCATAGAGAGTCTCCCATTAAGCCTGTAGCTCCCATCCTGGAAATATATAGTTGCCAAGCACGTGGTGCTATATTGTATGGCGCCGAATTGTGGGGACATTCCAAGATCTTAGAAATCTCTATGACTGAAAACGCATTTTTTAGATCACTGCTGGCTCTACCCTTGAGCACCCCTCTAATACCTATTAGAATGGACTTAGGCATTAGACCCATTGAAGAACTTGTTTCTTTGCGTCCCTTACTGTTTTGGCGAAGACTTTGGGTAACACCCGAATTGCTCCACTTCAGACTGGAGATTCAAGAGTTGTTATCACTCGCGGGTACCCATAACTTGCCTTGGTTTGCCCACATAAAGAACGTAAGTGCAAAATTAGGCATCCCAGGCCTCTGGTCGAATCCAGCTTCTTTCTGTGCTGAGATGTCCCGAGCTGATTTGGTCAACTTATATCGCACCTACAACATCTCGATTATTCTTTCTAATCCTAGGCTGGGTTCATTAACATCGGCCTACTTCATTCATAAAACCCATTATAAAGTAGAGCCATTCCTTGATGAGATTGTCCCGTTTTCAGCGAGAAAACTGTATTTACAGTTTAGATACGGCACACTCCCATTAAGGGCCTTTTCCTGTAAATGGTCAAGTGACAAACTCAGGGTATGTCCAGCCTGTGGCGCTAAGGAAGAATCCGTAGCTCATGTATTCTTCTTTTGTAAAGGGTATAAACAGATACGTCACCGTTGGTTGGTCCCACCCTGTAGGAATCTTGGAGTCAGAAACTATAAACAGGCACTTAGTATTTTACACACCAACACTTCCACGCCCATCGTTTTTTCTGTCTCCGGCTTTATTAATGCTATGTGGCGCAGGAGAAAAACATTTATATAACCATGTGTTCTTCTTTTCTTGCTTCCAGTCAGGGGATCTGTATTTTATTCATAACTGTAGATAACTTTTATGGTCAATTTTATTCCTGTTTTTATATTTCTGCTTTTATATTTACATGCTTGTAACTTTTGTATCTTTGATGGTCTTTGACCGAAATAAAGATTATCTGACTGACTGACTGGCAATTACAATTGCAATTGACAAACAGATCACCTAGTGTTAATAAACCCAAAGCAGTCCAAGATTGGAGCTGCCCAGAATGTATCCAACCCAATCAGGTAGGAAGGCCCAGGAGTAGCATAACGATGCCATCTTGGTAATCACTCGAGTTCTGTTAAGACAGGATAAAGCTGTCCGAAACAGCCTAGGGAAGTGCAACCTGGGGAGCACCTGGAAAGGAACGAAGAATAATATAATAAGTTGTCTTTGAAATGAGTGATCCTAGGACCCGTTTCAGGTACAGAATAGCCCACAAATGTGAGTTTATGCACTTGATAATTCACCCCCACCCCTCTCCTGGACTTCCTACATGAACTACCTGATGCATAATGCAATGCTGATGATAGTCTGAAGCACCAGTAGCAACTTCAGAGAATTTGTGATAAATTCCTCTGAAGAGTGATAGGTAGCTGAGAGAAGTACAAGTGAGTGGAATTAGTTCGAGGGAATCCCCAAAGACAGCATTACAAGATCAGTCACTAAATCAGAAGTGATGAGAAAATTCGAGACAGCAAGAAACAGATACAAAGCAGGGAGGAATCGGAACCAAGGGAGCACTCCATAAGGAGGAAAGAAGGTGAGAAAAAGTGCACGCCCCACCAGAGTGATTTCTAGCTTCCTTCATGATATCTGTGTTTTCTTGAGCCCAAAGATGTGTAGACTTCCACTCCTCAAATGACCACAGTTCGGCGCTCTTCCCCACTGCTGGCATTTCCAGGTGCCCCTCTTCCTCATGAAAGGCTCTCTGGATGTGCGGTTATATGCGCTGCCTTCAATGGGGTGAGGTTTTGCTGGTAGTAACAGTGTAACTGTGTTTAGCCTGAACATATACATAACTCCAAAATAAATACATTTTATTATAACCTTAGCTCACCTTGATTTGCACATGCTGAAACTACTTTCATAGTCATGAATGTCAGCTGAGTGATAAGACTCTGGATGACCCATTAGAGGTGGATGAGAAAAGGTGCCTGTAGTGACCACTTACCTCAAACTGGTCTGCCAGCCCTGTGCCTCGCCTCCCGATAGCTGATCCTCTAGCAAGCTAGTTTGAGTCATTCCAACTAAACTGTGTAGGAAGGTCTGTTATGTGTATGAGGACCCATCCGCACCATTCCTCAGGAAACCCCATGTCCCACCGATGTCTGCATCAAGATCGGGATCTCCAGCTCGACCCTTTGCGATACTACGCACAGTGCTCGATGCCCCTAATTTTCAGTGCTCACTCCCAACACGCATGAATTGGGGCTTAGACATTATCTGGTCACTGAGTGTCTGCAGAATACCCCCAGAAGCAGCACTCTTGCCATTACTGTTAAACCTCTACATGCACCCCCGAGACCAGGTACTGGGACACTGGGTACCTCTTAAATTTATGCTGATGAGACCTAGTTGCACATTTACTAGATGAGTCCAGGAAGGTTGGAATAAGCTCAAGTATCACTCGATGAAGGATAATGCCCTGTATCTAAATGGAGCAAAGACAAAGGTCCTAGTGTTTGGTAGCACAGATCAGAATTCTGCCCCCTTCACGTGGGCACAGAGCCCAGGAAGCCCACCTTGAAAGCAATGAGAGCATGTCCTTTGCACATCCAACCAGTGTGGTGATTGAGGGGATATATTTGCAGCTCGCCCTGCAAACCCGGCTCCAAAAGAACCTGCCCTTGCTCCACAGGTAGTAATGACACCCTTGATGATGGGAAGTCTGGACGACTCCAAAGGGTTTTATAGTGGACTTCCAAAAACAACTGACAAAAATGCAACAACTATAGAACCATACAGGAAGCCTGTGCCGTGACCTCTGTCAGCAAGAGCAGTAGAAGCCAGGACTGGAAACAATTCACTGGCTGCTGGTAGAAGACAGGATATTTTCAAGTTCTCTGTGCGGAGCATGAAGCATTCTGGAAGATAAGCCTGGGCATTTGCAAAATCATAACCCAGTCATACAGCAAACAGCAATCTCTGAGCAGCAACATGGCACTGGACCTCTCGTTAAACCTTCAAGAAAAAAACATGGCGGCAGGCCCAGGAGAGTTCAGGACCGGACATAGTGGAATAACTTCAATGTGCCATGAGGGCAGAATCCGACTGTCTGCCCTTCAGGAAACGCCTAAAACGAAGCTATTCAGACAGCCTTTGATTAGACCGGCATTATTGGACGCCAATGAGGACTACCTCACAGGGACCACGCTGTGTAGAAGACTGGGGTCCTGCTACCCCACCATCCAGGACCTTCCTAAACAATCGTAGAGTTTCTATGGGAGCAGTGTAGCGCTCCGAAGTACCTGCGAGGCGTTGCCCAGATATACAGTTTACAAATAAAAAAATAACAATTGTACCGTTGGGTTGTAATCCCAAGAAAGACAGGTCTTTGTCCCGGTTACAACTATGGAACACCAGAGCTCACTAGGACAGACTACAGTTACACCTGAAATGTTTTCCGGGGTGCAATAGTCGTTTAATCTCAGTTTGCACTGCAAAGAACAAACATCCATAAGGAAAAAATGCAGTCAAATGAGCGTGGCCTGCCTCGAGATGAATGAAGCGCTTGTCGAGGCGAGGCAGGCGCTTTCTGTGTCCACCCTCCCTCTTGGCACCTACACCACATTTCCGAGCCTTATATTTTGCATAGGGAACAGGTTCTGACATGCCCTTTTCTTGAAAATACATTGGCTGAGGGTAAACATTTGCACATCGGCCACAAAGTGTTTGCTGAAGGGATGGACTGCGCATTGCCCTGGACTGGAAGGCGTTGCGCATTAACAAAACACAGCAACGCATTGAAAGCGCCACGTACAACAACCATTTGCATTGTAAATCATGGAGTTACGTTTAACAGTATGTTATGATAGGAGCCAATGTCTTTATGAATTACAAGGATTGGAATCCGCTGCTGTTTAAGGGCTGTTTGCAAAGCTGACTCGAGCTATAGTTCCATCCGATGTCAGGCCGGCGGGTGAGGTGCAACAGAACGGGCCATTTGTCAGATATATTTGTTGGTTATGTGACCGTGTATTTGCAGGTGATGCATTTGCCCCTTCCTGACATCTTCCTAGTGCTTTGAAGTAGGCATAAGGGAATGGAGGAGGAGAAAAGCAGACATGGGTAACATTCAGAGTTCCATGTCAGTGCCTGTTGCCCCGAGGCTGCGTGCAATGCCTTCCTCTGAGCAGTGCACGAAAGAGAGGCTGGTTATTCTCTTCGGAGGTAGAGCGTGAAGCGCCTAGAAGTGAGTCCACCTTGCTTGGTCATCTAGAAATCTAAATAGTGAAACGTGTAGAGCATTATTTAACATAAAATATATTTTATGCCAAGAGTACTTTTTCTTCCACGAAGAAGAGAGTGAAGCAAGGATTGCCTGCATTAATTTCGGTCAAGCCTCATTTGCATATGATTGGGCTCTGAGTAAAGCGGCGCACTGGGCGGAACACGGTGACCTGGAATGCAACCTGAGTGGCTGGCAGCGGCGCGGGTATAGTCTGGCATTCCTGCCATCAGGATGGCGTTTCTTGCAGTAGCTACTCTAAGTGTGTAGAGAGGTAAGTGCTGCGCTCAGTGTGCACTGGGACGCAAGCGTTTCCCTTGCAGGCAATGCAAGTAGGCTGAAACTAGGCTGGAGTTGCCTCAGTTCCCATCCGGAGGGGTCTTACTGTGAAAGTGCAGGTTGGACTCTTCCTTATTAGCAAGGCCGAGATGCTTAGAGTGAAAACGCTTGCAAATAAAAGATGAAGCGGAATGCAGTCCAGGGGATTGATTGCCTGTCCTGAGATTGAATTAAGCATTCTTTCAATAACTGTATGTGTTGGGAAAAAAACATTTTGCATCAAAAACAAAACAACGAATAAACAACATTTACAAAACCAACAGGCCTGTTTTTATCTTTATAAAAAAAAGTGTTGCTTCATAAAATGGCTGCTTTATGTGTGTGTTTTTGTGGGGGACTAAGTGGGTGAATACAAGAATGAGCAAATGTTTGGATGAATTACTGGACGATAGACTGCAGGATTCAGTGCATGGATAAATGGATGAGTGAGTGAGTGTGTGGATAGGTGAATGAGGAAGTGCATGGCTAGATGACCAATAGGACTTGATTAAAAGGTTTTTTAGACACACACATCATACCCTGTTGTTCACATTATGCCAAGAAATACCACCATTATGACAAGATGGTTCACATTTGGCCGAGACAGAGCTGCCCCCATCTGCATATTGCAGCCATTGAGAGATGTGTGGGGGGCTCACGCTGGGGCGTTTGTTTCATGTGGACTAGGGTTCTGACCTGGAGAGGGGGGTGAAATGTTGCTCAGGGTGGCAGGGTTCTGCAAGGCTGCTGATGAGCAGTAAGTAAGACTGGCACAGGTGGGCCAGGCAGGGATTATAAAGAAGTTCACAATGCCCAGCCCCCAATTGCCCCTTAGAGCAGCGGTTCTTAACTGTGATTGGGGATCCCTGGGGGTCTATGATCCCTACTCTGGGGGTCTGTGGCTGCTTAGAGAATTCAATATTATTACCACATTAATAAAGTGTATTTAAATAAAGAAACAAAATATAAACATGAACATTTTAAATGTTCTGTAAAAGAATTTGAAAGTGGGGTCTAAAAGGTAACTAGCTATCCTCCGATTGATTCATGGGGCCAGTCTAAGCGCATCAAACACAATATCGTTTGGATAATGGGTGGCCTCATTTGAATGTCGAAATGCTTCAATCTTTCCATAAAATGTCAGTTTTGTATATTTGCTTATGAATTAAATTAAATATTTCCTTATTTGTGTATTTTATGATGAATGCATGTGGCCATATCGTTCTTTATTGTTTTGCAATTCAAATCACTGGAATTGCTTACGCTGGAGTCCCCGGCTTCCAGTAATAATTCTGTGTGGGTCCACAAATTCCAGTAATGATTAAGTGGGGGTCCACAGAAGCCAAAGGTTAAGTACTACTGATTTAGAGTCTTTAATCATAACTTATGTGACACTCATGTTGCCTTGGTAATTAGTTCAGAAATGAGCACCTCTCTGCCGTGAGCCTCATAATTATCCATAATGAATTCAAATGGAAATCTGAAATGAGGCCAGTATTTCCATGTTAACAGCAGGCTGCTCCTTATGTAGCTCCCAAAACTCAATCCCTTTAATCAGCCTCGTCACCAATCTTCTGAGACAACTTCTGTGTCTCACCTCTTTGCCCTTCAAACACAGGTTTATATCTGGTCCTAGCATTTAATTCCCAACCTCCCCAGGGCATTTCACTATCAGACAAGCACGATAGCACCCCCCTCAAGCTTTCCTCTTCCATGTGTATAAGGGCAGCCGACCTAAATTTAACCTCAGCCCCTGCCCTTTGGACTGTCCTTCTCTGTCCCTTTCTTCATATGTCTTTGCAGCACGAGTACTTGAGGAAATGTGGCTCCTTCACCCTCACGTCACTTCCTGTTTGGGGTAGTGCTCACTGGCATACACGCTCAGCAGGTCTCATTAATACAAGTATTACCCACAGCAGGGCAGCCTCTTGCCTAGCAGTAGCCATTACCGTGATCCCCTTCATGGAGTCTACCGAGGATCTGTACAGAAGAGTTCAGCTTTGGTCATCACAACTTTCTTGGAAATGCTTCTGTAAAGTGACCACAGGCCACCAAGAGTGAGGCACAAAAGGAGGCACAGCTGCTCCTCTCCCTTCAAAGAGCCCCTGTGCAGTGGGCCGGGGGTTGTTTCTCGCTTCACCATTTACCCTATAATACAGACAAACAGGGGTCCGATCGGAGGAAACACAAAAGAAAAAGAGAGATGATTAAATCAATATCTCCTAACAATATATGAAACATAACATATGTTTGTTTGCATCATAAGTTACCAGGTCCTTCGCGTTAATTTTGGGTCACCCCATTGTTTGGAATTTACCATTTACCCGTTGCAGCTCAGCAGCTCCAGGGAAGGCTGGTGTGTATGGCAGTGGTAGGTAAGCTACCTGGCACTGGGATGTGGCACTCATGGGCAGATAGAGACAGCCAAAGTCCACCCACTCTGAGGGAGAGGGAGGAAGATAATTACTGACAGCCACACTCTGATGCCATGATCTATATATATGATAATGTTGCTGCTTCAAATATAGCAGAACGCAAAACCGCACTCACACAGGATTACATTCCTCAAACGATGAGTCTCTGGTCAACATCAGCAAAGCATAATTCCAAGAGAAATCTTGATATCTATAAGCATTCCGTTGTGGTAAGCACTGTTCAATTGCCTATATACTGTTCTCCAAGTATTTTTGTATCTAGCAGATTAATGGGCAAAGTACAGAGGCGTAACGAAAGTTTAAGGGGCCCCCCTGAAATGTACACAGAGGGGCCCCCCTGCAATGTACTCAGACCCGAGCGCTGTGCTGAGGGTCCCCCTGTAGCTGGGAGGCCCCCCGCGCACCACGGGGGCTGCGGGGGCCTGTGTTACGCCCCTGGCAAAGTATTTTTAAGTAACCTCGTATATTTCTTGGTCTGGACAGATCACAAAGGGGCAGATTTATGTTTCCTGGCGCATCCCTGCAAATCAGCAAGGATGCGCCAGGAATGATGCATCACGCAAGTTTACCCTTGCGCCACACATGATGCGCCGCATTTACAATGCGGCGCATCATGGCGCAGGAATAAACAGATGCGTGACGCATCCGATGGCGTAAGGTTGGCGCAGTGCTTCAGTTGCGTCGCAAGCACGACGCAACTCCAGCACTGTTCCAACCTACCCTATCCCTAACATGGTGCGTCAAGCCTTACGCCTGCTTCAAGCAGGCGCAGGGTTTTGGCGCATCAGCGTTGGGAAAGTGACTCAGTCAAATCTTATAGATTTGACTGAGTCACTTTTCAGGGGCGTTCCTGCGACGGAACGCCCCCCCCCTCTGTCGACACGCCCACGTGAAACCTGACGCAGGTTTTACGTGGCGCAGGGCTTTACATCGTGACGCATCTCCATAGATGCGTCACGATGTAAATATGGCGCAACGTGGCGCAGGGTTTACACCGCCACTGCGTCACAAAAGTGACGCAACGGCGACGTAAAAGTGGCGCATCTCCAATATAGATCTGCCCCAAAATCTGCTATATCTGGGCAGGAGAACATGGCGGCAGCAGCACCGGCAGGTTGCTAGTCCGCTGACGGTGTCCGCCACTAAACTGCAAATGCAGCAGCACGGTAACCGTATTCCGTCGCCCCGCCTGCTTACCGTCTCTGGAATGTGTTTTCATCGCACTGAGGGCTCTCCGGCATTTGAGGTAGCTCAGTCACTGGGGCATGGCCGCTCCGGAGCTCAGGGGAAGCCGCAGGCCAGCAGGCCCTGGTCTAATCTGAGGCGTGGGAGGCTGTGGCAGCACAAGCTCTGCCCAGGCTGCTTTGGGAGTGCTATGGACAGACTCCCTCACAGAAGAGCCCCAGGACCTGGAGGACCAGTCGAGGCAACAAGAGCAGGGAGCCAGGGATAATAACCTGGAGCCCTTGGAGCCCCCAGGCTGAAGTAAAGGTAGGGGGGCTAAGAAGGGGACGCAAAGGGATTTAAAAAATCGGCCAAGATGGGGGGGAGGTATCAGCTCCTTAACATAAATAATAGTTGTCCCCCTAAAACTGCAAGTGTCCCCCCCAACTTGGTGCCTTCAGTAGCGCTGACATTAGCGAGCCACCTAGGACATTAGTCTGAAGACCTAAGGAACGCCCCTTAAAGGCTAAGGAAAGTGGGGGTGTAGGTATAAGGAAGTCTGAAGGGCTGGATCGCAGATTGAAAATTACACCTCGACCAAGGTCCATTTTCAGTATGTTACCCCCTGTGGTGGACACTAGGAAACAAGCTATGGTGCGGGTTGGTCAGCCTACAAAACAGACAGTGCCAACATCGTTGGCTGCAGAGGAGAGTATAATGAAACCGGGGGGTAGCATCAGCCAAGAGGTAGCCCAGACAAGCTCCAGCGCCAAACTAGCCTTTGTAGAGGAAGGAGCTAGAGGTTCTAGTAGTAATATATCTCTGAACCCATTTCAAGGTGCGACCTCTCTCCCCGCAGACCTATTACCCCCGAAGGATTACAAGGTTAATCCAGAGATCTCAGGGAGGTCTTTGGTTTTGAGGGTTAGGAGAAAAAGATAGCGCTCTACACAGATGACCTAATGGTATACACCTCGGATGTTTTGGCTGCCCTCCTGGACATCTTTCAGGCTACCTCAGAGTTTGGCAAAGTGTCAGGATGTGAAGTTAATGCAGGGAAAACAGAGGTAATGGTTTGGAATCTTGAAGAGGATAGCCTGTTAATCAAAATGAAAATGAGATCTCTGGGATTGAATTTTGTACAAGATATTGATAAAGTAACAGGAGTGAATCTGGATATCGTTGTAAGGGAATGTACTCGGATAATGAAGGGCTGGGCACATCTCCCTTTAACAATCTTTGGGAGGGTGAACCTGGTAAAGATGGTAATCGTGCCTAAAATCACCTACCTGTTTAACAAAATTCCCTTGCATTTTGAAAACTTTCGGATGGATAGATTCCAGCAGGCCATTAACGCATTTATCTGGGCAATTCAAGGAAAAGGGAGAAGTGGGGATGATCCCTCCCAGACATTCAATGCTATGAATGGGCATTTCAGTTGACACATTCTAGAATACTGCTAAATTCCCCAGATGGTTCTGATCTGGGTGCCCTATTTAGTGTTAGGCTGAAGGGAGCTGAAGTAGGTACAGGCCATTTTTATTAAAGTTTGGAGATCCGAAGTACTTTAAAAAGATTAAACTGAAGGTACTGCAATCCATGGCAAAATCTGGTCCAGAATTAGATGGTTGACAAGCTTAGGCTATTATTCGAACTTGGCTCCTGTTTGGGACTCCCCAGGGACACCGGAATGTCTAAAAGACAAG
Source organism: Triturus cristatus (assembly GCF_964204655.1). Lineage (NCBI taxonomy): Eukaryota > Metazoa > Chordata > Amphibia > Caudata > Salamandridae > Triturus > Triturus cristatus. The sequence goes on along the minus strand of NC_140582.1, from coordinate 1,070,277,019 downwards.
CTAGCTATCCCTATAAGAGAGGCAGATGTTTGCAGTTTGGGAGAACTAGCTCAGAATGGTGAACTCCTGCCCTGGGTTGAATTGAATCAAAAGATGAAAGGGAGAAACTGTCAAAATTTAAATACATTCAACTGAAAAGTTGGGACCAAAATTGCAGATCCCCTTTGGGCAGCAGAAATTCTCTGGAGGATCAGCTGGTAGGAAAACCTCCTGGGAGCAAAGAAGTATCAATGTGGTAGTAGGCACTTCAAGAGGCTACCGATGGAGAGTTCACCCTGGCTGAGGATTTCCGGGCCGAGGACCGCCCAAGGGAGCAGTTGCAACACATTTGGCAGGTATCAATGCGCACTCTATACTCAATGGTTAAGCCTGCTTGGTTAAGAAGAAACCACCTTTTTTCGCTCCATTGGGGTCACTTAACTCTGAAAAAGGTGTACAAGATGGTAAGGGAAAGTTCGGCCAAATGCAGGAAATGTGGACTAGCAAAGGCATCCTATGTCCATATGTTTCAACAGACCGGCCATTTTGAAATTCTGGGAGGAAGTGTCTGAGAGGCAGGCTCAGTATATGATGTACACTTAGGTAAGTGGAAACCTTGCACTGATCCAGACAACCCTTATGGAGGTTTTAGTGATCCTAGACAACCTTAGAAAGCTCTCTAAGTGGTAGATGTGGAGAGCAGGCTTCAGGCTTAGTCCAGAAGGAGTGTAAAGCAGCTTGTTTTACCAGATCATAATCTTATAGGTATAGATTAAGTGAAAAAGAATCACGAATTGTATTTATAAAAATATGTATTTATTATAAGACACTCACTAACACATACAGATATCTCCTAGCCGGAGATATACACAATGCACTCAATACTTTGCAATAGAAACAGGTAAGTAGCACAGAATACACAGTGGTCCCCAGGGGGAGACCGAACCATATACTAAAATAGTAGTATGCGAACCACGACTCGAGTGAAGATGATACTCAGAGAACGTAGAAGTGCCGGGGACCCAAGGAACCACCCAATGTGAGTATCTAGGAGCCCTATCTAGGAGACCCACGGAGGTCGTGTGCAGTGTAGGAACACAACCACGTTCTCTGTACAAATCAACGAGTAAGTGGCAGTTGCAATTTTAAAGAAAGAAGACCCTTCCCAGTGGACCCTAAAGAAACCCTGTGGAAGACAAGAGGTTGGAGAGCCAGCCCACCCGTGGATACCCTTGGAACCAGGTACCCTGCACCAGGGAATCCAGGTGCATAGGTGTGAAGTGGCGTCAGAAACCATCATTGAACTCAGTGGCAGACCGCAGGAAGATGCCACTGCTAAAGAAGGTGAAAGTGTCCGGTGGAACCCAAAGGTGGAGAGTACTCGCAAGTAGAGGAGACAGAGTCTAGGTCACTTGAGGGTGACCAGGGGGCATGGAAGACGAGTGCCCACTGAAGTTGGGTGTCGCAGGAAAGATGACTGTAACCTTGGAGCTGCAGCTGTGAGGACCAGGCGATGACGGGGAAGACCAGGAGCCATTTACGAGCTGTCCCATGTCGGTTGTCGAGAGTTGACATTACGGTGTCCGTCAGGAGTACCAACAAGCCTTGGCAACTGCAAACAAGGTGGAAAGTGAAGAAGGTGCAGTGTTGGGACCAGCAAGGTCCAGGGGACTCACCACAAGTAGGGGACTCAGGGCAGGCCCCAAGCAATCAAGGGAGCCCAAAGAATTCAAAGGTGACCCTCAACAGGACCCACAGGCTGGAGGCACTGGAGTCGCAAGAGGACCTCGAGCAGCTCACCAAGTAAGCAGGCCCACGGTGCAAGTGATGCAGTGTCGAAGATTCTGGTCACTGGAGATGCTTGCGGTTGGGGCTACTTGGATCCCGAAGATCTTGATGGAAGGAAGCCAACAAGCCTTTGCAACGGCAAGTTGGCGCGGTGACCAGGGGTTCAGGGCCTGTGGCTCTGACGAGGGATACTGGCCTCAAAATTGGTGAGAGGACGGGCAGGCCTCAAGGGATGTGAAGAACCACGACCTGTGTTGCTGAGCCTTTTGGAGTCTGTGGGAGCCCAGGATCAGCATACCAGTCAGCTTAGTTTGGGGGGCCTGCAAATGCAAGGGAGTGACTCCTTCACTTCAAGGGAGATTCCTTCAGGTGTCTCGGATGCCCACAGGCCTTGCAAGGTTTCCTGAATGGAGCACAAGTGCAGACATTGCAGCAGACGAGTAGGGTGAAGAGATTAGGAACAGCAGAAGTCTTTCCGGTTGCAGCCTTACTGCCCCGAGCGAAGTCCAGAGTGCCCAGATGTTCGAGTTGAAGTGGTGTCTGAATTGAATCCTGTCCCACGACAAATCTAAGGACCCACCCTCAGGTAAGCCCTTAAGTACCCTAAGGAAAGGATTGGGACGATCCAGAGTTCCCTTCCAGGAAAGGAGTTGGACAGTGGGGAGGATACTCCCATGTCCTTTGTTCAGTTTTGCACCTGAGCAGGAGCCAACGGAGCTGATTTGAACTGGACTATGCAAGGAGGGCACCAAATGTGCCCTTTAAGCAGACTGAGTGGCTCTGGTTAGCGCTCCCACCTGGCCCCAATACACTAAACCCTGCCTGGGAGGTGGTCACACCTCCCTGTGACAGGATACCTATTATTTTGCCTTCCCCTGCTCGAGCTTGGCTCAGCAGCAGGAGGGCAGAATCATGTCTCTGGTTAGCAGCAACCAGGTTGTGCTGTCCAGGTCTAGAAGACTGGTACTGGGAGGGCCTAACGGAGTGCCTTTTTAGTGCTTGGAATCATACCTCTCACACTGTTTACAGTATAGGGGTAGGATTCCAACATGTTTGATACCAAACTTGACTGGGTTTGTTACAGCCAGTTTCAAGATCGTCACCGCGTAATGACCCGGTGCCCCTCTATATTTTATATGGCTGCCTCACTTACAACCCGGGAGAATGGACTCTGACGGCTGCAGGTTTGTGTCCTGCTCATTCAGGGGCACCCTAACACTTAGAACCAAGCACCCTGCCTTCAGGATTGAAGAGGCCTGCTGTAGGGGTGACTTATAGGTTTTAAGTGCAGTGACCCAAGACATAGTAAACCTATATCTGTCGTAAGTGGTGTTAGCACCAGCTTACACAAGCTGCAATGGCAGACCTGTTGTGACAGTTTGAATTGTCTCCAATAGGTGGCATAATACATGCTTCAGCCTATTAAGGACCCCTGGGGTACCTACGCCCTGAGTACCTTAGTACCATATACTAGGGACTTATAAGAGTACCCCAGTATCCAATCTGGGATGTACCTAGGTACTTATCATAACAATTTTGGGGAGAGACCAGAGAGTATGGGGTCCAGTATCCCAGTCAGACAAGTCAGAAATAGCATAGCACCAGGCAAAAAGTGGGGGTAACCATAAAAGCAGATCCTATTTTCCTTCAAAGTGGTTAAGACCATCTCAAGCATACTGGGGGTACAGGGTAAGCCTCTCATTGATTATTTTTGGAGTGGAGAAGGCTATTATAAGCCCTGCTAGACAGTTTCTCATTTATGCTATAATACTTGCGAGAAGGGAGATTTGCCACAAGTGGGTAGGAGACATCCCCTCCTCAGCATGTAGAGTGGTTGTACTCTTTGCATTATGTGTCTAAAATGGATTTAATGGGGAACACTGCAAGCAAAAAGAAGAAGTTTTGGAGCTTTCTATTGAAATGGTAAAGGGAAGAGTTGAGAGATAAGCTATGATACATCTGCTTGCCCAATGCTTACACCTAAGAAAATCTCTTTAAGCTGTGATGGTCTTCCCTCTTCTTTCACTTTACATGCCGCTGTCAGTTACCTGGACAAACCTGAGAGAGACTTACCTTTCTGGGGCAGTGTCCTTCTGTCTGCTTGCGTACCCGAAGGTGGGCTCTACCCAACCTTGGCCCTACGAACTCTGGGTGCGGGCGATTGGAATGTATGTTATTGTCGGAGGTGAATGAGGACAAAAAAAAAACTTGTATATGTATTGCCAGAATGTAGCTCACACCTTTATGCCCTAGTGGGCTCAACATCAATAAACTGAATACCAAGTGTTTACTGTAAGTTCAACACCTCTGCTGGAAACATCTCGTGGTTTCTTCATTATGCATAAAGGGAACTCATTTAACCTGATATTTTCTTCTGAGTTAGTACTTTATTTTCAGTCAGCTTAGCTCAGAAAAAGAACGAGACAAACCTTGCCCATTGTTTCCGAACTGGCACATAAAGCATTCCCTTGGCTCTGTGCTGTGCCAGAAAAGCCCACCATGACACGACCCCTACACTTCTTATGAATGACAGTGGACTGTCTATAGCATGTGCAGCGGCATGTAACATTACGCTAACGCGTGACTTGCATACAGCAGCAGTCAGACATACTAGTTGACATGTACTTGTTTCTATGTTCTTCTGATTGAGTTTTCGAGCTCTACTGTCTCATTTCATGGACTACCTCGCCCAGTTTTTGAGTAAATGCGCATTTGGACAACATGTTTACTTTTTACACGGGGGCCACTGTTCCGCGTGGCACCTGAGCACACATTCATGATATTGCACCTCATTCTAAAGAGGGTCTTAACCTCAACTGTTCACAGTGGACGTGCGGAAAATCAGTCGAATATTCTATTTATAAATCCCTTATGTTATTAATTTTAGGAATTGCCAATACAACCCAACTCTAAACCAGGCCCTCAGAGGCAAAGAAGGCTGACATAATTAGTAAATTGATTATTAACTGTAAAAAAAACCAACAAAAAAAACATTCCCATATATCAGTAGGGTTCTGAGGGCAGGATTTATCACCAGGATAAAACAACCAAAAGAAAGTGTTGTGTGAATACACATTGTCCAGTTGGTGGACATTTGAAAGGAAACTTGTGAACAGCGCAATTTCAACAAAAACCGGAGGGTCAGCTTCTTCTGCAGGTGGGCTATGAAGGAACTGCCTGCCATGACCAAGGCACATTGGAGCTGACTGCTTAAGCTAGATTGAGTTTACTCCATGAGTTGCTGCAGGAGCTGCAGACAGTGCAGAGCCATGACTGATGCTCTGTCTTATTGAGCTGTACTGGCTGCGGCTCATGCACTAAACGGGAGACTTTCAGAGCGCTTCTGAGTTAATGTATGCCCTGCAGACAGCTTATGCTCGTAAAAAGGCACACAGTTTGATTCTGTGCCTGTGTCCATGATACTGACCTTCTAACTAAAGGAGGTCATTGCATCTAAAGTAAGTCCAGAGTGGGCGTGTGCTCAGCGGACAGTGTTTGTTGGATGACTGGCATCTGAAACCTAACCCACGCATAGCCCCCTGGTTTGTTGTGCCCACGATAGGCAACTGGGTCTTTCATTTCAAAATAACTTAATAACTTAAATGTATGAAGAGGGAAGCTAGGGGATCTGGTTGCTGTTAAAAAAAGAAAATAATAAAAGTGTATGGCAAGCACACCGTGCTAAAAGTGATATGTGTGCTATGGTAAAATTTAAAAAAGACTATATACATAAAAAACAAAACTTAAATATATGTGAGAAAATAAGTTTGGATTGAAGGCAAAAGACTTAAGTAATAATAACGGTGCACTTGCAGCATAAGAGGGACTTATGTACTACAGATTTCAAAAATAGATAATGCAGAGATTTCCACTTGTAACTGTAAGCTAGCCTTCAAAAAAGAGACTGGAATAGAAAATAAGTAGATCTTAACTTAAGCTCTTGGATACTTTGGGCTTCATTAGCCGAGTTATTTTCTGTCTTTTTCCTAGCATGACTGAGCACAATATTTCTTGGAAATCATGTTGGAAATGCTAATGCAGGTTGTGCCCAGGCGAAAATGTGACCTGTTTCCAGAGTTCCAGCACTGTTCAATAGACGTCAGAAAGGCAGTACTTTAAATGGGCAGGTACTCTCAGGTGCTAAGTACCTGCACTTCTCAGCAGTGGTGCAACGCTTTTGATAGGAGAATACTGGCACTTATATGTATTACAACAGGTACTCTGGGATAGTAAGTGCAAAGAGTGCTACATTTCCACGTTAAGCACTGCTGAAAGTAACAAGCTTCATACGCATGCTGCATATGTAGGGCACTCCATCTTATACTGTACACAATGAATTAGGTAATAAGGGGCAGATTTGCAAGAAAGTGACGCATCTCTAGAGATGCGTCACTTTCTTTGCGCCACCCGGAAAAATGCTTGCGCCACCATGGATGCGCCGTATTTACAATAAGGCGCACCATGTCGGAAGAATTGACAGATGCGTCAGAAATTATGACACATCTGTTGGGGCAAAAGTCACGCATTGCTGGAGTGGTGTCGCAGGCACGACGCAACTCCAACAATGCATTTTGTGGCCTATTCCTACTACACTGCGTCACTTCTTACGCCTGCTTCAAGCAGGCGGAAGGTTTTGACGCAGTGGCGTCCTAAAAGTGACGCAGTGAAATCTTGTAGATTTCACTGCGTCACTTTTACGAGGATTTCCTGCATAGGAACACCCTCCTGCATACATTATACCTGATGCAAGTATAATGTGACGCAGGGCTTTACAACGTGACACATCTCCATAGATGCATCACGTTGTAAATAGGGCGCATTGTTTGCGCCGTCGTTGAATAAAAAAAAGTGACGCAATGTCGCGCAAAGAGGCGCAAGGGGCTTGTAAATCTGCCCCAATGTATCTATCCAGTTTAGTCGCTGTTAAGCCCCTGTTGTGTTGTGTGAACGTCTGGTCCCATGAAGAGGTATCTTTTAACCAGGCAATAATCCGGGATTGCCTTTCACTTGGCAATGCTCTCAAAATTCCGTGGCTTAGGTATATAAAGGAGATTCTATCGGCCCTGGGAAGAGCAAATATTTTTATAAAGTATGACCAACTACGGAAACAGGATAAAAATCTAGTCAAAGATTTGTTTCTTTAAAAAGCCATGGCAGAGCACGAGAGCATGGAATTCAGAGACTCTACGGTGAGAGGATTTGCCTTAGTTAAGTCAGTACAGGATAATGGGGCATATTATCAAGGACGGCGTTAAAATTATCGCCGGTTTAGCGGCAGAAAACTGCCACTAAAGCAGCGATAATGGGCTTGATAATATGCCCTGGAGAATTCCAATAGAAGCCCATGTTCACACCAGAACCTGGGCTTCTATGGGAATTCACAAGGGCATATTATCAAGCCCATTATCGCCGCTTTAGCTGCAGTTTTCTGCCGCTAAACCGGCGATAATCTTTAACGCTGTCCTTGATAATATGCCCCGTGGAGACTTATCTCTCCATTTTAACCAGTGCCCATGACAGATCTTTAATCACTCGTTTTAGATTAAATATGCTCCACCATCTATTGGCATCCCCTCCAGGTTTTGTTCAGCATATAGAAGACAGAGGTCCCTGTGGCTGCGACAATAGGTCTCCACAGGATACCTTACTTTTTGTATTTCTATGTAAATAATATACCCTTCCCAGGCGATTGTATCTTAAACCTTACCTAAAAGAAATGGGGTTTAGGCAGGCTCGTGTAGCACTTTTACATTTGCAATTAATGTCAAATGCTCAAACCATTTTTAGTATCAGAAGTTTTTTAAGAGCAGTATTTAAATCAAGAAACTCGAGACAGGACTGATGTTTAGAGGGATCTCTGTGTTTTTGCACTAATGATCTTAGGGCAAGGTGTACGACCATTGAGTTTAGTGAGTCGTGAATTGCTCAAAATTGCGACTCGCAATTTTTGACTCACCAAACTTAATGTACAATAGTGTCTCAGACACTGTTTGCGATTCCCAATGGGGTCACAAATTGCATACCTCATGAATATTAATGAGGCTGTAGCAATTTATGACCCCATTGGGAATGATTAGCACTCCCAGGGATGGTGGCCTGCTGGGGTCAGCGGACCACCACGTCTGTGACTGCTTTTAGGTCGAGTCTAGCGCACTCTGGACTTTTCACACGCTTGTGCGTGTGGTTTTTTGTCAGCATTTTTTCTATTGGGCTTTGCGTGCGTCTTTCTAAAAAGACAGCAATCAATTGTGAAAAGGTGGGTGCATGTCCCACCTTTCCCAGGAAATCTTTCCACCCACGGCCTACGGCTTGCAGTTACGAACAGGGGCGCCATCTGTACGGGGTCATGTCACCATCTGTTTTTAATTAGCGCGTTCGCCGCGCTGCCGTGCTTCACATGCCACATGCACATGCACAGCCCTGCCAATGCTCTATTTGCAATGAGAAACTTGTGCATTCGCTGTCATTCTTGGCCCATTGCTGTTGACTTGTAGAAGGAGGAAGGCAGCAGAATTGTGTTTTGACAGTGGCGGCTGAGGCAGAGGTAGCGAGGCCTCTGCTTACACATACGGCTCCTGATTTTCTCTACTGTGCTCGCTTTCTGATTTGGTACTGGCATTCTATAATGCAATCTTAACTTTAAGGCAAGCACCCTATTAATCTTATGTTTGACCTCACAACCGCAGATTCGAACCCTAGCGTGTCTGCTCAGCCTTTCATCCTACTATAGGCCGACGGACTAATTAACATTCATTTGGTTGGCAAAAAACATCTGTTATTCGGCACCAAGATGCAGCATACTCCAGCCCCGCCTTCACTTGCACACTGGGATAACTCACTTTCGCCTCCTTTCAATTCGGCTCCTGATTTTCTATACTCTGCTCGCTTTCTGATTTGGTACTGATTTGGTACTGGCATTATATAATAGGAGCCAGCAGCGGCGGCGCACAGGTTGCCATCTGTTTTGGGTCAGGTTTCATTTCCAGACCTTGCCGCTTTCATAGAAGGTGCGTCCCCACCACCCAACCTCCACAAGAGTGCGCTTTCATTTTCTCTAAAACACAAAGGAACAGAAACAAAATCCATTACGGTGACATTTTACTTTTCAGCGGAATCATCAGTACCGTCTAATGAGCGGGCCTTGGCCAGCAAGCCTACCCTGGAAGGCAACAAGCAGCTTCTACAGCAGTTGAAACTCCTTAAAGACCACTCATGTCTTGAGGAGGAAGGGAACGATCCTCATGGGGTTTCAGTAAATAGCTACCATTTGTTGACGGATAATCATGCTTCTGCTTAAACAAAACAGAAGAATGTTAGCAATCAACATTTTACCCTAACTGTTGTGGAGAAAAACCAAACATCTACAGCAGGTAGGCACAGAGTAACTCTACAGAGTGCATCTTTTCGCTCCCCCACCTAAGAAATCTGCAAGCACTTCTCCTCTCATTCCTTTTTATTTTTTGCTTTATTTAGCGCGAATGAAGGTATCAAAGCGCTTTACATAAGTACTAGTACCATTAAAAAAATCTGCCCAGTGGGTGATAATGTGCTGCATGGCTAAACACTTACAAGGTCCCAAAGGCGAGACCTATTGACTATGCCAATGCTTGTTTAATAAAGTAGTTTTATTTTTAGGTCGAGCCTGAGCCAGCATGCATGCGCTGCTCAGCGAGACTGCTGTAGTGGAGTATGGAAGAGAAGCTCCGCCCACTCTCCACCCATGTTTGTCATTGGCTTGTGTCAGTGTCCTTCGTAAATGCTGGCTTCTGATTCGTACATAGGCTTAACTAAATTCTGGTTGCTCCACAAGGCATTTCGGACCCCCGCCCGACTACTCAAACTAAAGCTTAAGGACGACCCGCTATGTTGGAACTGCAACAAAGAGAATGGGGACCTAGCTCACCTAGTCTTCCACTGCCCAACACTCAAGACATTTTGGGGGAAAGTTTTTGATTTCATAAACAACGAGTTTGACTGCAGAATTGCGAGGGATTTCTCCTCCCTCACCTTGGCTTTGCTACGCACAAACTTAAGAACTGAGCAGGATAAGGACCTAATGGACTTGTTATTATCAGCAGCTGTTAAATGGTATTCAACAACTGGAAAGATACAAGCAAAACTTGCTGCAAAGTTTGAATCAACTGGATTACACACCTCAGAGGAGCAGACAACCTGACACTTCAGTACACACCATGGAAAGCGTCAACAAGGGGGATGTGGGAAACCATGGACACTTATCTAGACTCTTATGAACCTCCATAAACACTGTACCTGAGCTTTAAACTCTATACCATACGACCCAAAAAGACCGAGCTCTAACATTGCAAACATTGCAAACATCAATTCTTAGGAACGGCGAGCACCCCAACTTTTGTTGTCAAATGTACATAGCAAGTATAGCAACCGCTACATGTACTGCCAAGCGATTACAATGCCTAATGACCTGTCCCTTTCCTATCTTGTTTCAACATTAAATTATCTGCCTTTTCCTCCTTTCTTCTCTTTCTCTCTTAACCACACGAACAGTATGGGCCAGTTATGCATATTCCACAGTAAGATATTTTTTTTTTCTACGCCAATCTGGGCGATTGTTGAATGTATCTGTCTATAATCTTTAATAACATTTTTTTTTCAATAAAAAAAAAAAATAAGTACCTCCTTAGTACTGCCTTGTCCCCATTTGTAAGCTCCCATGAGGACAGGCCTTTTTACTTCGGTTGCTACAGGGTCCGCTTTATAAGTTAGTGAGCACTATTTTTTGTAATGCTCTACCCCTATTCCACCCACGAAATTGCAGCACCCGCCTGCTTTTATTTTAATAATAATGTATTTTTATTCAAATTACCGCATGGTCCACTTTATATCGGCCACACTTATTTGATTATTTAATATATGGTGCGGTCCGCTTTCATTTTGGCTGCCAGGTCTATTTAATTATTTAATAATTACCAGCGCTGGCCGCTTTCATTTTAGAGGCCACGCGTATTTAATTATTTAATTGCAAGTGGGCACCGCTTTCACTTTAGCAGCCGCGCTACAGAATCTTTAAAAATGACGTGTAAAAAAAACTTTGGGTGAAAGGCAAGAACCATACTTGCTTTCACTTTAATGTTGGCCGCACCCCTTTGTTTAGACTCTGCTCACAGTAACCTGAATATGTGGGCTGCATCTAAATAAAGGGGCGTGGCCACCATTATAGTGGTTTCGCATTTACGAGAGTTTGAGCTCTTTAAAAACAACAATGCCTTTTTTATATGTGTTCCTTTTAAAAACACATAAATAAAAGGCATTGTCCTTTTCAATGCCAATAGCTTAAACACTCGCAAATGCGAGACCTATTGCATTGAAAATGCTTGTTTTAAATGCAGCTCGTTTTCTTTAAAGGAAAACGGGATGCATTTAAAAAATAAAAATGAAACTTTTCAGATTCATTTTTTAAAGGGCAGGCAGTGGCGCAGCATATGAAAGCAAGATGCAGTGGTTGAAGGAATGTGTTCTTTCTTAGAAAGGGATTGATCTAAGCGGACACCAAGATTTTTTACTACCAATTTGGGTGAAGGCCAGGGGCCCAGTTCAACTGGCCACCATTCTGGCTTGTCCGAATAGCATAATTTCGGTTTTTGTAGGATTGAGTTGCAGTCAGTTATCAAACATCCAGTTGACTATGGCCTTCATCCCAGAGGAGAACAGAGCTTTGGATTTGGACAGGTTAGAGCCAAAAGAGAAAAGTCTAAACTTCTGTCTATCTTAGCGAGTGGGGCCATGTAAATATTAAAGAGTGTAGGGCTCAGGCAGGAGCCCTTGGGAACTGCATAGGTCAGAGGCATCGTTCTAGACCTATAGGGGCCGTGGATGATAGTTTGGGATCTTTGTGACAGGAAATTCGCAAACCAATTAAGGGTCATTCCTTGAATCCCCAGATCATGGAGTCTGTTGAGAAGTCAGGGGTGATACACTATATCAAATGCCACTCACAGATCTAATAAAACCAATATTGTCGAGACCTTAGTGTCAAGCGAACATTTAATATGGTCAGTGACCGCAAGTAAGGCTGTCTCGATACTGTGAAGGGCTGTCAAACCAGGCTGAGAGCCGTCTAATAACCTGTTAGTCTCACAGTAGGTTTGTCAATAGATAGTAAATATATTTATCCAATAGCTTAGCCAACGAAGGGAGGAGGGAAATAGTGTGGTTGGTAGCCAAATCGGTAGGAGCAGAGTTGTTGTTTTTTAATAGGCCTGGTCAAGGCTGCATTCCAGTCTAAGGACACTTTCCCAGAAGTGACTGTTGGAGGGTAAGATAGCTGAAGGAGAGTCAGACTTCACATCGTTTAGGTTAGAGGTGGTTTCTGTGGAGATTACCGTAAAATAACAGAGACTAATGGGAGAGTCAATGCAAGGAGAAGGGGCTATAGGCTTCTCATGAGACTTAGGGATGATAGGCGGGAAGTTTAGGTAAATCTCCTTTATTTTGCCCTCAAAATGATCAGCCAGAGCGTCGCAGAGAGATTGGGATGGACTTGGATCCAAGGTGCAGGCCGCTGGGTTTATGTAGCAATTGAGAATTTTAAAAAGAGTTTTTGATGAGTGCCCAGCTTCATCAATAGCTTTTGCAATATTAGTTTTACGGGCTGTCTTGATGTTGTGGTGGTAGACTGTTATGGCCAGTTTATAGGTTATTTTATCAGCGGATAAATTAGTTGAACGCCATCTCCTTTCCAATTTTTTACAAGAGGCTTTCTCAGTCCTTTGGTTGGGAGTATACCAAGGAGCGTGAGGTCTATGGGAGCTTTTTTTGCCATGACTGTAAGGGGCAATTTTGTCAAAAACTAAGTTCAATGACATGTTAAAATTAGAGAGTGCTAAGTCTACATCTGTGATGTCAGAAGGCAGAGGAGGCAAGGCACATGTGCCTTGGCCCAAGCCAGAGGGGTGACTTTTTGCCATTGTCTGGATAATTTGGTATGGTATATAGGGAGTTGGCTGTTGGTCTTGAACATGCTGTTAACAAACTTTTCTGATGCTGTTATTTAACTGTGATATCAATTATGGCTGTGATTACTGCAGAATAAAGATTATTATTGATTGATTGACATATGTAAAGCATTTGTTTATTATATGCAACTAAATAGATTGTTGTATTTACTTCTAGCTTCAATAGTTCAGTCCATTTCCCCTTCCTTTCTCCCCTCTTGGAATGTTCCCTAACCAACTGTCAGATGAATATCCCACAGCTGACTCCAGCTGACTGGAGCCTTGTATTGGTGGAGGAAGCAGAATAAATATCTCATGTTCAACCTATTGCCTCTTCTCTTTGCAACACTGGCGACGATTGATTGATGAGTGGGGACAGCCACACCATCACCCCCAACTACTTCTCCATTGGCTGGTGTACGGTGCACCTTTGAATTGCTCCAAGGCCGAGATTACAGTTTCTCTACATTCATCTCAGAAGCTACTTTTTTTGCTTAGCGTAACCTGCGCCCCTAGCATCAGTTTACAGTGTGTCCTAAATCAAGATTATTTTTATATATTGGTATAAGCGCTTTTCTCGCCGCTGTTTCTTACATCCATTTGGCTACTAGGAGCTGAAACTTTATATATAAACCATGCTCCTCTTAGCTCTGAAGAACATCCTCACTGACTAGTTTTTATTTTAGCCTACTTGGTGGCACTGCGTTGTCCTTCCCTCAAGTCTATGGCATCATGTTACTCGGTCTGTGTTTAATTTTTATTTGTTGCCAAGTATTTTCCTGAACTGACGTCGGGACCGTGCAGGTTTGGAATCTGTAAAGAATTTCCTTAGTGTAGCCTTGGCATGACGCTGTACCAGAGTAACACTTTCTGCTTCATAGCCTCTCAGCTGCTGTGTTTTCATTTAGAGCAAGGAGTGCACTGTGTCCTTTTTAGGTCGAGGACTACCGGTCTGCCGAAAGGCAGAACCGGAAGTCGGAGATTTAATGACTTGGAGAAGAGGGGCTTGAACCAGCCCCTCTTCTCCCCTGTTCTCCATTGGCTGGCCTCGTAAATGCTGGCCAGCCACTGGAGAAGAGGTCAGTCACTCTGATTAGGCCCCGTCCTTTTCGGATCGGGGGGCGTGTTTTTTGCGAGAAGTCTCAAGGAGGAGACAACAGCAAAACACGCCCCCGAATCCGAAAAGGACGCTGCGTTTCTCCGAGGCATTTCTGCTCTGCCTTGGAGAAAGGCGGTGGTGTCTTCCGGTGCCCTCGGCTTTTTCAGTAATTTAGGAAACTGACACGTGCTTGCAGTTGCGGTAATAAATTGTGCCAGTTAGTAAAGAATATCAGGTGTAAGGAATAGCAGTACGCGCAGCCGTCGGAAGAAGAATCCTGGATCAGCTGACGAAACTACGAAACACCCGAAGTTTCGCACGTTGAAGAAAACATTGCCAACAGACTCCTTCTGTGTAATTTAGAGCACCTATGCTGCAAACCTGATGCCCACATTGGCGGCACGTCGAGTAGCAAAATGTACCTCTAAGACGGCCGAATGTTGCGTGAATGAGGACGCAATCGAAGAGCTGAAACTGCAACGGTGACCCAATTGCGGCAGTTAATTCACGCTATGACGCACGCAAGCATCTAAAGTCACTTCCAAGATGGCCACGTTAAGTGCTCGATGTGGTTGCTGAAGAGCTGAAACAGCACAGCGTTTAACTCACTGGCGCAGCCTTCCCAAGTTGGCGGTAAAAGTGTGCAGCCCTTACGGAAACAGATGTACAGCCGAAACAAACCGTGAGGCGATCTGCGCACAAGTCGTCACTTAAATATTCACCAGCCGAAACACAGGTGAAAGTAAGGTAATTTGGAAATGCGTGTTGGTCTCCCACTCACCAGACCACAACGAAGCTGAAGGTACGCAGCAAAGCTGAAGCTTGAAAGGGAACACAGCAGGATGACGAGATGAACAACAAAAACAATGCGCGAGTATAATCGTTGCCAAAATTGTTATGCAATTCCTCCGGGATATATTATTTACTGAAGTACTGAAGAGGTAAGGAAACAACACGTCCAGCAACCAGCAGGAACCGCTTGTCACAACCGTTATAGAATCCCCGCACTAGACCCATAATGACATATCAACATTTCTGAGAGGGCGGATATGAATTAACCATGCACCCCCATGCCAACTAAGTATAAACACACAGCCTTCTGAGCCAAACGTACAGCGACGATACACCTGTACAGCAGAGGAATCACGTAAAATAGGTACGCAAGACACCACACACCTGTACAAGAACGGCACACTCACGCCCAACATAGCATATACGTTGTACCTTGAGCAGAAAGCCACCTAGCGCATGTTTCAACTTCTGCTGGTGCTTCTTGCTGTAGGAGTGTCCCTTGCCAGTGAAGGAGGTCTGTCGGCAAACCGGGCAATAGTGCACCCCCATGACTGAACCTGGAGGGCAGGTTGTGCGGCGGCCGTCATCAGTCATTCCCTGGCACAGCCAGGGCCGCCATCTTCTGAAGATGAAATAATTCTGAACTTTGCTCCGGGGTCACAGGTCATACCAGTAGCTACAGTCACCGGTGACTGTAGCTACACAATCAGAATGTTTTATCGTTATTATTTTTTTAACAAGATTGCAATTTTAAAATGTGTCTAATCCGGTATTTAAAATAAGCCATTTCATCCCGTTCGAAGATGGCCGCTACCCTCACTCCCAATCGCAAGCGATCATTTCGTTCACCCGCCCCTAACACAATGGACTTAAGAAGGAGACGCCCATTACTTAGAGTAATGACTCGTCTACGCAAAGCCCATGTTAGAATCAGACCAGTTCATACTGCCTTTGATTGGATCTAAGAAATCCGACCCATAATAACGTGACTCTAATAATAAAACATATCATTTGTGGTATTAATGAGTATGCCCAGTTTTATGATTTTACCACCAAAACCAATATTATGGTTTTGTGTGTTGTGTGGCATACATGCCAATATTTCCTAAGAGAAGGGTGGGAGATTTAAAAAAAAAAAATCGGGAAAATGTATTTCTCCCATTCACTTCTAATGAGGCCGGAATCGGGTATATTTTCCTTTATTAGGTCGAGGACTACCGGTCTGCCGAAAGGCAGAACCGGAAGTCGGAGATTTAATGACTTGGAGAAGAGGGGCTTGAACCAGCCCCTCTTCTCCCCTGTTCTCCATTGGCTGGCCTCGTAAATGCTGGCCAGCCACTGGAGAAGAGGTCAGTCACTCTGATTAGGCCCCGTCCTTTTCGGATCGGGGGCGTGTTTTTTGCGAGAAGTCTCAAGGAGGAGACAACAGCAAAACACGCCCCCGAATCCGAAAAGGACGCTGCGTTTCTCCGAGGTATTTCTGCTCTGCCTTGGAGAAAGGCGGTGGGGTCTTCCGGTGCCCTCGGCTTTTTTTTTTTAGGACTCTGAAGCAACACGAGTTAAGTATTGCCATTCACATCTCTGCAGATTCACATTGAAGACGGTGTCTCTAGCGTATCTCTCCTCTAGGTCCAAGGTGATGAGTAAACAACAAACTTCAACGTAGTAGAAAATCTCATCCAATCTCGCTGGTCCAAGCCAGGCAACGCGTTGCGATGCGCGCGCAAGTTCACGGGGCGAAAGTGTACACGTTACGAACAAGCGCCGGGACGTCATTTCCTGTGCGGCGTTAGTGTTTTTGCTCGCTTTTTCCCGGCCGGCAGTGGGGACTGCCTACTAAGCAGTGCGCAGTTGGCTTTCTACCTTAATAAAAATCTTCACCACCCCTCAGCCCCCGGGCCCCTCACACCGCCAACATGTACGACGGCGAGGAAGGTGAGTTTGAGTCGTTCACTATGTGTCTTTCCAGCTGTCTGCTGGTGCCCGTGATCCGGCTCCCAGCGATCAAGTTTACAATGTTAGGCTCCAGTTTGGACTTATGTGAGGTTTCTGACCGGTGGGTAAAGATTTGAACTGCTTACGACGTTGGAAAATACAGGGATTTAGTATCACTTGAGAAGTAACAAACGCCCTAGAAATCTTTTGTTGGTGTACCTGTCGTCTACAGGCTATTGCCCTATTCCCACAGTCTATTAGCCCATCTGGTGCTACTCGCTTTTGTGGAAGTTATGACCATCTACAGCTTCCTTTCTCTATCTAGCCCCTTTTTAGGTCTCGAAAGGGGGCTGCCGCTTGCACCCGTCGCATCTTGTAAACAATGCAGGGAGGAGCCTAGAAGGGGCCGATTTTCTGCAGATCTGGTGGGACAGCGGCAGTGATATCCTCACGTTATCGTAACTCTTCGCTTTTGAAACAGATGTGGCACGATGTATTGAGGGGGCCTGAGACCAGCGAGTCACCTCCTAGCTGGTAAGATAGTACAAAGTGTTAAAATGCCCGGCGCTGGCTTCCTTTGCTATTTGCCGAATTCAGTCGCATGAGGGAAGAGTCAATTTTTGTACGCCCGAGGTCGGCAAAGCAAGCGAGACTGCCCCCACCCACAAAATTGTTGTCGGACATCCCAGACTCGACTCTCGGACAGAGCCAGCGATTCACTTCGACTTTCTTTGGGTCGCATCTGTTGCTGCCGGCATGTGACCCTGGATGTCAATAGTTCAGTCTAGTTCAGCACTAAACAAGCATTTACAATGCAATGGTCTCGGCATTGGTAAAATTAGAGCTATTGGCATTGCTCATGATATTATTTTTGTTTATGTTTTTGTTTTTAAAACATTTAAAGAAACGGCATTGTCATGAGCAATGCCAATAGCTCTAACTTTAACAATGCCGAGACCGTTGCATTGAAAATGCTTGTTAAGGTTGAGCTACAGCGCGCAAGCGCTGTGTGCAAGGCCTGCTGTAATCAATACTATTACTTTTTTCCCAGTTGCAACTTACTATTGGTTCACTGCAATGTCGCTCTTTTTTTCTGCCTCCTAACCCGTTCGCTTTGCTGATACATCACTTCCGTTGAAGGAAAGGCGCACCGCTAAAGTACAGATTCCCTAATCTTTCATTCTTCAGCTGTTGAGTGGGAGAACTTTTTTTTTTAACTTTACGCTGCTGCTCGTCAGTGTTTGCTTTCATTCCTGCTTCCTTTTAAGCCTCTTAAAAGTCAACGTTTTACTAACTGTAAACTTCTTAAAATGCTACCGTACATTTACGGGCTGCAGAACGTGCGCGCCTCCCCCAGGGGCGTTTTAAACTGTAATGATGTACTGGCAACTGATGCTGTCTGTCTCTGCTTGCAGTGCTGCTCTCCCCGAGACGCGTTGCTTCTGGTGGGGTGGTAATAACACTGTCGCCCTGCAGACTGTACAGGTTTTTGGTTGCTACAGGTGAACTGCGTTTGACTGTGGTCTCTGCTTTACTGAGGTGTCCTAACTGGGAGGAGAGCGCATTTCTGCACACATCTCCCCCCAGGGAAGGAGAAACAATGGTAGTGGCGAGGAAGTAACGCTTGCACTTAGTGGGTCTGTTGCAGAAGCGTGCCTTCAGCAGCTCTGCCTTTTTGCATTAGCCGAGTAAGACCGAATCTCAGGAAGAGTTTGTGCGCTAGCAGGGTAAAACCGAACCTCAGGAAAAGTTTATGTAGGATGTTTTTTGTTTGATTGTATTTTTGTGACGAGTGTCTGCAATAGAGAAGTAACCTAATTTGCAGCAACCTGTGTACATGAGTAGATGCTGTTTGGAGAAGATTGAATGAAGAACTACTTGTTCACCCCCTAGTCAATCTCTATTAAACCCCTTTAATTGCTTATTTCCTCTCACGACCCCTTTTTCTGTATGTATTTTTGACTCTAGGTAATCTCTTGTTTGAGCTGTCAGCTGTGTTTTCTTTCTTCATGCTCATTTGCTGCACACTTTTTATACTGATACGTCCTGGGAGCAGTTTAGCAGGGTTCGAGTCGAGCGGAGGTTTAAGTTAAAACATGGGAATTCCAAACGAAATTGGAAACTGAGCGAGCTACTTAAATGCATAAAATGAATGCACTGAATAATCACTCTCAAGCTTCGCATGTAATTCTCCTCTCACTTCCTTTTTTTTTTCTTTATGACCCTGACTTTAGTTTCTGCATTTTCAGTGGCCAATGCTGCACTTGCCAGTGACTCTCCCATTCTGCATGTACATTACCTAAATAGGTTTTTGCTAAATATGTGCTATTACCATTAGGGGGGCATGAAAACACTACAGTTGTGATAAAAGTTTTTAGTTGGAATTACATTTTTTGGTCTTGCCTAGACATTTTTTTTTAATAACTGTAGGCTTAGAAGCAAGATGCTGGGCATGCAAGTATAACACATGTGATACACAAGCATTTTTGTCAATAAAGGTCGGAATCTTCCTCTAAAATGCGAGGCACCCATGCCTGCTCCAGCTGCCCGGGCTCCTCTTAGCTGACTGCAGTATTCTCAGCACCAGTGGTCACAGGCACAGCAGAGCGGGAAGGGCTGGATAGACAGCCCGCTCAGCACCACCTGTCTTCGAGCACAGCAGCCGTCCTTCCCTCTTCCCTGACATTCACCGGAGATTCATCCCCTCCCCGGGCCATGCCAGTTCCCCTGCAGCCAGCCACCACTCTCTCTACGCCGCTCTTCCTTAGCACTCTGCTGCCAGAGCCGGGCCTCGGGCACCTGTCCTCAGCCTGTTTCCATGAGTCACCAGCAGCCCTCACGCCCCTGACAGAGGAGCTCTGTGCAGACCTTGTCCCGAGGCAAGACACCCACCAGCAGCAGCAGCCACAGGCCTGGTCTGTTCAATCCTGGTCATCGGTAGCCTCCCTCATTCCACGACAAGAGCTCCAATCATTGTTCTCCGGGGAGGAAATCAGCGGGGCTGTCACAAAACAAATGCGCCTTGTGTTATTTGATACTGTCTGCGGCAGGTCTCTAGCTTAAGAGACGGTCAAGCTGCCGCGCACATAGGAGCTGCATTCCCCTTGAATAGGTGCTTGGGAAACAGCTGTGTTTCTGGTGAGGTGACGAAAGTCCATCTGCTACCAGCTCACAACACAACATGGAGTTTTAGGGTTTGGTGCTTCAGGTAGCCGTTCAGTGCTTGTACAGACATCACCAGCATAAAAGGAGGGGAAATCCAAACCTCTGAATGTCACAGTAAGGGCTACAGTCAGCACTCCCCAAACTCACAGAGAAGAATTCAGCAGACTAAAGATTGTTTGCCATTTTAATTTCCACCAGGGTTTCAAGAAAGTTTTATTTTTTAGTTGCACCCTAGTTCTGGAAATGTGGGCTGAAAAATGCACTTTCACCACATTTTTCCTATGTTTTAAATACCTTCCAACATAAGATTTGTATAACCCGTCAATCCCTAGTGCCACAGCACCCAGGATAATGTACTACCTGGCTAAACACTTATAAGGCCTCAAAGCCAAGACTCATTGGTTGTGCCAATTTGTTTTTAGTTTTATATAGCGTGAACTAGATCCTAGAAGGGGGGCACTAGAGGGCGCCAGGCAAGATGGCCGCACATTAGTGCAGTTCTGCCCGGCTGATCTTCAATCCAACCACTATCCGCGCCAATATAACGCATCATATTCCTAAAAAGGGTTGCTCTGAACGGCACGACACCCCTACCTCCGGTTGAGAGCCCACTGACACTTGGGGGCCTCTGCAGTGGCTGTTATTGGTGGCAAACAACATGGCGGCCGACAGCATCTGGGACTGAGCCGGACCGCTGGCTGTAGTGCGGGGAGCCGGAGACGAGAAGCCGCAGCTGAGCGGAGTCGTAGGGTGAGCGGCCGGACGGAGGTTGTAGCAGCCAATCGAGTGTGATAACCGGATACTGGCGGGAGGTGTGCACACCTGGCTGCGGGCCTCTGCGGGACTAATTCCGGCGAAGGAGCTCTGATACTGCCCGCGCTGCTTGACCTATGCCTCTGCCGCGTCAGCAGAGGGTCAGCAGTCCCTGTGGAGAACCTTGGCAAATGGGGACAACATTGCAAGGACTGAGCGGCGGGCCCCCTGGGGCTCCATCTATCTGGAGGGCTGGCATCCCACACATCGCCGATTCATCAGCCCCGACGACTGGAGGGAGGCCGGTTGGAGGTCCGCTGCCACTGGACCCCAGAGAGGCCAGATCATTACCCTGGAGGTTCCCAGTACTCGCAGCTGGCGGTGGTGAGTGTGGTGCAGCCTTGCTTGGGCCTGCCGCTGCAGTGGGCCAAGCTGCAGCCTGCCTGCGGACCGGGTGGCGGAGAGGGCTACGCCGTGTCACAATTGAACATCGGCACAGATACCGGCATCAATCTCGTGCCCCGAACAGCATGCAGCTGTCAGCGGGGCCGT
Organism: Triturus cristatus; assembly: GCF_964204655.1. NCBI lineage: Eukaryota > Metazoa > Chordata > Amphibia > Caudata > Salamandridae > Triturus > Triturus cristatus. Next base: position 1,070,255,983 of record NC_140582.1, on the reverse strand, counting down.
GGGGCCTGAGTGCAACAGGTGGTAGGGCTGAGCTGCTTGAGCCCCTCTCTCGTGGAGACCGGCCCTTCCATACTGGTCACCCTTAGGTGGTGGATCTCCGCATCCAACCGCTGACAACTGAGAGACACTGGCACTATTGGGCACCACTAACTCTGAGATGTTCACAATACTGCAGACTGGAACATATAGTCCTATACTGGCCCAGACACCCTGGGCGATTGCTGCATAGAACTTCAATGACACATTGCCACTTGCTTGCAGGAACCCATAAACAGCACAGAGCCCAGAGATCATCGCACCTGTGCCGCGCTGCAACGCAGCCTGCTGTTTGCAAATCTTGCCCGGACTACTAGGCAACATGGGGAAAACAGACAGGTCACAACCCCCCGCCTCACGTTTGAGGCTAGCAAAACTACCAAAATGCATCAAAAAGCATCCTCTGACTCGGAAGCGGACACTCAGGGTGATGGCCCCTCCACACAGGAGACACGCTGATAGCCATGCAGAAACGTCTTCAGGCCATAGAGGGGAACATGTCAGCAATTAACCACAGACTCGACCATATGTCCTGCCAGTTGGAAAAGCAGAATGCGAGAATGGGTGAGAAAGAGCAGAGGGTCTCCACTAATGAGTACGGCCTCAGCGTGGTCGCGGACAAGGCGAACAACATTGAAAAGGTACTGGCACTTATACAAGCAAAAAATGAAGATTTGGAGGCCCGGTCCCGTCGCAACAACATTAGAACTACGGGCCTGCCGGAGTCCACCCATACAGGCAGGATGGAGACCTTCATTGAGGCGCTGATCAAAGACACCTTTGGCGCTGAGAACTTGTTCGCAATGTTCATAGTCGAGCGAGCTCATTGCTCCCTGGCGGCGAGGCCGGTACCGGGCACTCCACCTCACCCTATAATTACTCGGCTATTAAACTACCGGGACGCTATACTGAGACTCACCAGGGAAAAGGGCACCACCACCCACCAGGGGAATTCTCTGTCTTTCTTCCCCGACTTTACCGTTGCGGTACAGGAGGCGCGGCGGGACTTTGGTGCTGTGAAGAAACTCCTGCAATCCGAGGGCATTCCTTACGCCATGCTGTACCCCGCCCGCTTACGGATTGGACAAGAGGGAAACTTCAAAAGTTTCACTACCCCCAAGGCAGCGATGGAGCATTTGAAAAAGCAGAAGAGATGGCACTGTGAGACCCCGGCTGAATTGAACGAGGAGGAGCAGTAACGGACCAAGTGGTGACGTACTATGTTGATGTTAGCGCCCTGTATTATGGATCACACCTTGCCACTAAGTTGGATTATTGCTCCCTACCACATTTGCACATCTGGCACTGGGCTTATGCTAGGTGTCATATAACTTTTCCCAGGGGGTCGTCACGATGGTGTGGACTCGTTGGCCCTGAGGGTTATGTTATATCATACTCCACATGTGTCATTTTATCCCTCAAGTAGGTGCCTGCTAGCGGAGTGATGATAGACTGTATTTCTTGGTTTACTATCCCAAACGCTGGAGCGGCCCCAAACTTATATACGGTCCTTTACGACTCCCCACTGCAGATTAACTATTGTGACGCTGGTCCTCTGGAGGTACAGGTTCTTGATACGATGCATTGATTTATACGTTCCTTTATCCTGCAAAGTAATTAGACCTGATCGGCAACCTCTCACTCTGAGGGAGGCTAGTAGCTCTCTGGTGTTCCCCATATGGGAGTACCCTACATGTTATGCACCTTTTGTTCTGGGCTTTGGCATGTTGGGGCTGCTGAAGTGGGTGGGGAGTTGGAGGGGGAGAAGGGTGGGCATTGGAAGGCACTGAGACCTCAGGTTGACCCTAATCCCAGGCACAACAATGCTGTGAACCATCATAACACTACTGTGCATATCATTACAACAGTAAGATCCTGGTGGTAATATAAAGTTCCTTACATGGAACGTGCAGACCTAAACACACCCAAGAAAATCCGGTCAGTACTGGACTATCTGGACAGGCTTGATGTACAGGTGGCATTCTTGCAGGAGAAGCATCTTACCCACATCTCTGAGAAAACTGTGGGTGCACGGTGGGCTAGTGTTAGGATTTCTTCCTCATATTCCTCCTACTCTCATGGGGTGCTCATACTTATCAAGAAAGGGGTTCTCTTCACGGTCCTGAGCTCAAACACAGATGGCCAGGGTAGATTAGCTACTGTGTATGGAAAGCTTGGAGGTGCAGGAGTGTTGCTGGTCAATGTGAATGGGCCGAATGTGGATGACCTCTCCTTCTTCGCTGATGTGTGGCGCCGTATATATCTAAGTTCCCTCCTGCCGAAATTTTTTTGGGGGGCGACTTCAACTCTTGTCTAGATGTAACCAAAGATAGATCGGGAAGAGGGTTCCCAAGGCACAGGCTGGCAATATACGCCTTGTTCGGCCTTTTGGAGGCCGGGAACATCAATGATGTCTGGCAGATGAGGCACCGTATGGCGGGGGAAGGCACCTTTATCTCAACCGTGCATGGCACATGGTCCCATTTGGACTATTGGCTCCTCACTGAAGTTACGTGCGCTTGGGCAACGGGTGTCTGTCATTTGGCGAAAACGCTCTCAGATCTCTCCCCAGTGTTGCTTGAAATGAGTATTCCCGAATGCGCCCGTCTGCCGTCTTCATGGCGACTGCAACATACATCATTGACGGATCAGGTCTTCAGGTGCACCGTGGGTGAGGCAACTGGGAATTTTGTTAAGGAAAACGAGGGCACTGTGGACAGCGCGGGTGTCCTGTGGGAAGCTTTTACGGTTACGCTTCGTGGGGTATGCATAGGCGCGCAAGCGTGGGTCCTGAAAGACGACACAGGATTCGTAAATTGGCTGCCAAAATTTCCACACTGGAACGTGACTACGAGCGGAACCGCAATCCTGGGACACTAGCCGCAATCCGCGATCTAGTTACAGAGCACAATGAAACGGTGGATCAGGAAATGGCCCACAGATCACGCCGAAGCGTGGCGCGCTATTACGGGGAGAGGGGACGTCCCAGCCGTTCTCTTGTACAAAAGTTGGCGGTGCCCCGTAGTCAGGAGGCTATCACTGAAATGTTGGATGAGGTGGGGAGGCGCATTCACCATGCCCAAAATAAGCAAAGTGGTGCTAGATTTCGATACTGCCCTCTATGAGAAGCAGCCCTCCGGCCCGGCCGATGAAGTGGACTCCTACCTGAAGGATGTAGCAATAGGTTGGCTATCGCTCAACCAGCGACTGTATCTCACACAGCCGTTTGACGTAAAAGACGTCAAGACGGCCATTGCGTCCCTCCCAACCTCGTGGCCGGTCCTGATGGACTCCCGAGTGAGTTCTACAAGGCCTATGCCGGAGACCTGGACCCCAGACTCCTGGATGTTTTTGCAGAGACGTATGACACCGAAGCGCTTCCCCTCACGCTTAAAGAGGCCCTCATTGTTATGTTGGTGAAGCCGGACAATGCAGCCAACAGGTGCGACTCCTATAGACCACTGTCTATGATTAATCTTGATGCCAAAATCCTGGCCAAAATGATTGACAGTCGACTCTGCCCTTGGTCCCCAACTTAGTTCTACCTGACCAGTCGGGATTTGTGCCCGCCAGATCGACCATGCACAACCTGCGCACTGTCTTCACCACCCTACATTATTTTGAGGCGGATTTCCAGGCAGTGATGGTACTGCTGGACGCCGCAAAGGCATTTGACTCCCTGCACTGGGAGTATATGTTCACAGTGCTGCTCCCGATGGGCATGCCACCCTTTTTCTTAAAATGGATCCATCTCTTATACGAGGCGCCAGTAGCACGGATACGCATGAACGGCTGGAAATCGGAGACATTTCCAATAAATAGAGGCACACGGCAGGGTTGACCCCTGTCGCCAATTCTTTTTGCGCTCGCACTGGAGCCCTTGGCATGTAAATTGCGCCAGCGCCATGCCAAAGCGGGGCTACAATTTCATCAGTGGCCTCTGGTGGTTTCGCTATATGCGGACGACATGCTGTTATATGCACGCGAACCCGCTACGTATCTGCCAGAATTGCTCTGCGAGTACGTGAACTTTGAAAGGTACTCAGGGTTAGGCATTAGCTGGGGAAAGTCGACGGTGTTCCCGCTAACGGCCAATACACGCGAAGTGGAATTGGACTTCCCACTAAAGTGGCCCAGTGACGCAGTGCGTTATCTGGGCGTGTGGCTGCACAGGGACCCTGAAGTGGTGATAGTTGATTTTTGATTTTGATATTTATATAGCGCAGCAGTCACCCAAGGGCATCAAGGCGCTAGATATCTACGAATTATGGCCGCGTCATCACCAAAGTGACAGAACAAGCAGCGAGATGGGCCAAATTACTGCTCTCCTAGCGGATAGGATAGCAGTCATCAAGATGACGATCTTGCCGAAACGCCTCTATCTTTTTATCAACATCCCGATTCGCTTAAATCTTGCTTTATTCAACACACTTCAGTTAGCCTTGCTGTCCTTTGTCTGGGGAGGCAAGAAGCCCCGCTGTAGCTGGGATGTGCTTGCGCAGCCGTTTGAGCGTGGCGGGTTTGAAGCCCCTGACATGAGGTTATATTACCTCTGCGCACAAGCGCAGTTTGCTAATTTTTGGTACCACCCTCAACGCTTTCAGCCACATATTACAGTGGAGGCAGACTCAGTGCTACCTATGCCACTAGCGGCGGCGGCGTTACTGGGAGGGCATGGCGGGCCATGAACTGAAATCAACCCGGTTCATTGTATGGCGTGGGCATGGAAATCCCTGGCAAAAAGGGCATACCTCGACTATCTCTATGCACCGGCACTACCGCTTGCTGCCCACCCGGGCATCTCCGCAACACAAGAGCGGGCCGCCCTACAATCATTGGGAAATGCTGGAATTACTCGGATGGGGGGCCTCTACACGCAAAGCCGGTTCCGACTGCTGTCAGTCATACAGGAGGGGCGGGATCGTGGCATGATGCTGGGGCTCACTTACGTGTGAGTGAGGCAAGCTTTCTGTGCTCTATATCCCGACTACCCTGCAGAGCCGAGACCGTTATCGGTGTTACAGGTGGTGCTGGCTAGCAACTCGCGTCAGGGATTGATAACGAAATTATATAATGCTTCCCTGAGGGAGCGGGATCCACTTGACGATCCTTCCTACAAAAAAAGGGCTGCAGTCCCAAGAAGCCTGGAAGTTTTGCTGCAGACTGACAGGATGCCTGACAGCCAACTGTAACCTCCGCATCATACATTTCAAGTATGTCCATCAGCTGTACTACACCCCTATTCAATTGCGTTGTTTTGGGCTCAGGGAGAATGCTCGATGTGTGCAGTGCTGACAGAAGGACGCAGACTTTATGCACCTCGCATGGTACTGCGCTGGTATACATGGATTCTGGACTCGTGTCACGGGTGTGCTCACTGAAGTGGTGCTTAAAGATGTGGTGTGTGCACCAGATGTATGCCTCTTAGGGTGGGTACAGAGCCTAAAGCTGTGCAATCGGACACTGGTAGCCATCTCCACTCTTTTTGCCAAGTGGGCAATTGCGCAATGTTGGGGGGCTAAAACTGTCCCCACAGTGAAAAAATGGATGCGTGACTTGCTATATTATAGGGATCAATTGGGGATCTATGCAGAGGAACTACCGGAGGCCTCGAGGCCCAAGGATTTTTGGGCCCCGTTAACAGGGTACTTACTCAGCAATCCAGATCTATCATAGACGGTCAAGCTGATAGCCTGTCTCTTCAACATGTAGGGGCTGGGAGGCTTTCAGTGGGCTGCTTTGGGTATACAGGTCACTTGGTATGTCAGGTTCAGGAAACTCAACAGTGCTGGGTTCTGGGAGGGGGTGGTGGGGGGGTTGCTTCTTGGTTGGGTATTGGTTTAATGTAAAAAATGCTTGTATTGCATATTTCTTGTTAATGACCTGCTAAGGCACGCTAGGGCTTTGTATTCTGCTGTTACGAGCTGTACAATAAAATGATATTTAAAAAAAAAAAAAATAGACCCGAGAAATTGGGTATCAGAGCCCTTTATATGAGCACCAGTTTCGTTACAGATGGACACATTCATTTTTGTTAGGCACTGGTAGATTAACAGGCACATGCATCAACAAAGACTTTTGCGATTCCTTAATTGCGATTTTTAAGGAATCGCAATTAAGGAAGTGCAAAAGCCTATGCATGTAGGAATCGCTATAAAAATAGCGATTCCTACAAATTCCTTAATTGCGACTCGCAAATTGCGAGTCGCAATTAAGGAATGCTGTCCCATTCATTCCTATGGGCCTCCAGGCCCATAGGAATGAATTGGAGATTGCATGAGCAATTTGCGAGTACCAGTAGGTACTCGCAAATTGCTCATGCAATTTCAAGGGTGCAAGGGTGTCAAAATGACACCCTATTGCACCCCTGAAATTCATCTGTGCACATATGTTGCACACACACATGCTCTAAGGGCATGTGTGTGTGCAACATGAAACTTTGAAAAATGCACAAAAGTGCATTTTTCAAAGTTTTTGCAAATTACCATGAAGTTCAACTTCATGGTAATTTGCTCCCCCTATTAGCGAAATCGCTAATTTTTTCACTTTCATGCATTGCATTTAAGGAATCTCAATTTGGGATTCCTTAAATGCAATCGCAATTTAAGGAATCGCAATTTAGAGATTCCTTAAATTGCGATTTTTGCTTTTGGGATGACGCATCCCAAATGCCAAAATACAGGTCGCAAAGGGGCAGATTCTGAGAATCTGCCCGTTTGCGACCGGTTTTTACATTGATGCATGTGCCTGTTAGTGTTTTGCCCAGAATCACAGGATGTGGAGCGTTGTTGCTTAGACTCAAACCAAGTTCGCCAGCTCCAAAGTCGACTGCTCTAGTTGTAACGCTACATCCTCTCGCCAATTATCTTTCATTCAAAATTCCTGAGCATTGCAGTTTTTCTTGGTGGTTTCTTCTCTCGTCTGCAATGCTTGTACTGAATGACTCTACAAGGCTATTCAGCAGGTCACACTGACAGGCACAGCTTTCCCTAATGCTGACAGGCACAGCTCGTCCCTGTTGGAAGCCTGTTTAGCATGGAATGCTTTGGAATTTACAGCCACTAGTTACATATGCTGACAGGCACAGATCGTCACATTAGGAAGCCAGTCTAGTGAGGAACATTCAGCAATTATTCGGTCGCGCAATGTAAACACCCGCTGACAAGCACAACATACTTACTTTTATGTGGACAATTTATATTCTTACCATCTGTTCCAAATTGTGATGACATTGTGTATGAATAGTGAAGTTTTCGTTTTTTTATATTTCTGGTTTCCTGTATCCTCTTTCCTATTTCCATACAGGAGGGGTTTCTTTTGTAACCACGCCTCTAAATCACTAGTATGTAAACTCTGACTGAAGTCTTCCTCTGTTGGAATACATAGTGCATCTGGTTAGTAATAAAGGGAGGAGTTGTAATTAAATGTACTAATTAACCTCTAAAATGTACTAAATTAACCTCTTATTGTCATTATGAATGGTGGTTCACTGGATAACTGTTCTGTCATGGAGGTTGGTTGGTCATGTGTCTGGCATAAGGCATCTGCCTTGCCATTCTGTGCCTCCGGACAGTACTTTATAAGGAAATCAAAATCGGAAAAGAACAAAGACTATCTTAGTTGGTGCGGTGTGACTAGCTGTAGCTAATGCAAAAGAAACAATTGATGGACGGAATGCTGGACAATGAAAACATTCTTCCCCAGCCAGAAGGATCTGGGTTTAATCCATCATTCTTTTGCTCACCACACCACCCCAGTTTGGACCCAGCCATATGCAAATCATGACCCTAAACTTATGGTAACAGTCCAGCCTGAATTGCCAAGCCAGGTAACCCCCAGACCGGAAACAAGCATCCTGGGACTAGTTTCAGGGCATCAGCCTTCATCAGCCAGGCTAGCTAATAGCACCAAGCAGGTGTGAGAGCTCTTGCCTACTTCAGAACCTGCAAGTTTCAATGATCTGTGAAGCTCCAATCAAGTATTGCCTACACTGTTCAAAGGCTTTTTTGATAGCTAGTAATTCCTTATCTGTAATACTATAGTTCTGTGCACCAGGAGAGAACTTCCGGGAATAAAAGGCCACTGGGTGTATCTGGTCGGTGACTAGATGTCTCTGTGAAAGAACTCCAACAACAGCATGATAGGACGCATCGGCCTCCAACTGAAAGGGCAGGGTCACATCAGGATGTCGTAGGTTAGGAGCTTGTGGTAATCAGCTCTTAGGTTGACCAAAGGCCAGCTCTGCTTCTTCTGTCCACCTTTTTCTGCAGCAGTTGTGGGCGAACTATAACGGCGAAAACCTGAAGGAATCTTCAGTAAAAATTTGTGAAAGCTTTGCAAGGGTTTCACGTTCGTTGGAGCCTTCCACTGAGTGATGGAAGACACCTTTTATTCGTCCATCTTGATTCCCTCAGGGCTGATGGCATATCTCTGTAACTCAATCTCTGATACGTGAAACTGCCATTTCTCCTACTTAGCAAAGAGGTGATGCTCCTTTAAGCATGTGGAGATATGAAAAATAGGGGAAGATTCAATACGGTAAACAGAGGCTGGAATCTGGACTAACTTTTTACAACATGTATTTTACCTCTGACACCAATGATCACAAATTATTTTATCAGCTAGCCTTTTTAATGACTGCGGTTGAAAAATCAATTTTTTCACTTTCTTATTGATTTAGAACTGAACGCAGTAAATAAATTTGAAAACAAACAAGTATAGCGAGCAAAAAAAAGTTTTCTGGATCTCCGCTTGTTTGCCAACGCGTTTCAAACAAGCAGAGATCCCGAAAACTTTGGGAGAGACTAATCCAGACACCAGAACTCCCACAAGAGCATAGACAGAAACAAAACATTTTTTTGCTCGCTTAACTCATCTAGTCACAAATATTTGACTCTGCCCAGGACCGCAATAATAGTTAGAACTATAAGAGCTAACTAGCTCCAGTTCCCAAAGATACACCACATCGGACAAGCGATCATTGTTATATAAAAACTCTATACTTGTTTGTTTTCAAATTTATTGCAGTGTTGTATGATATGTCATGAAGTCACTGTATAAATGTAAATATTTGTCACTGTTTTATTTATATAATATGTGTATTGCAAAATGAAGTAGTGTTCGTTCAGTTCTAAATCAATAAGAAAGTGAAAAAATTGATTTTTCAACCGCAGTCATTAAAAAGGCTAGCTGATAAAATAATTTGTGATCATTGGTGTCAGAGGTAAAATACATGTTGTAAAAAGTTAGTCCTTTAAGCATGTGAGCATGGCCTTGACATGTCGCACATGTGCCTGCATGGTGTCTGAGAAGATTAAAATGCCTTCTATGTATACAACACAAAAGAGGCAAAGATGTCAGTGACTGGGATGGGTGTATGTTTGGAGGTGTCGGTTGCCTGGCTTGGTAATACCGTAATTTCTGCTGCATGGTATACTAGCTACAGAGACTAAGTCAAGTCTGCAATCATATTCACGATGCGGAGGTGGTTGACATGTTTGTTAAACACTTTGTAAAACTCTTAATACTTAGGAGGTTATGTGGGTATTAGAACACATTTGTGACTCACTACCATATGACAAACAATGTGCAGGAGAACTGTCTGCAGGACTGTGCTCTTGCATGTGTTTTGTACAATGTTGGGCAAAATAAACTGACTCGAGGTTAAATGTTCGTGCAGCCCAGTGGAAAGTTGTATCATGTAAGTTCAACCAAAGCATTCCTAAGATAAGCTTGAAGCTTGGTGTGTTGATAAGGTCGAACTGAATTTGTTCATAATGACTAGGCCCTAGTAGCATGGCCAGCATTTTGGTAAGATAGCGCACCAGCCCGGAGGTTAAAGCCTCTCCGCAAAAGTGCCTTGACCTGACCGGTGGGGGACTGCATTCTCGATAGAAGGTACATATAGCTGACAAACAACAAACTGATCAATAAAATTACCGGTGGCTCCAGAATCAATGAGTACCACTATCTGTAGTTGCCTACTATCCGGCAAGGTCAGGGTAACAGTCAAGTTACTGTGGGTCACTGTTGGTTGTTAGCCAAGAAGATGGAGATCTCTCTGTCAACCTCTTCTCTCAAGTCTGGAATCTCTGTCAGACTCGAGAGCACTAGTTTTCCTTCTCTTTTGGGGTTGACTGAGTATGAACTACTCCTTGATCTTTACTACCCAATCTTCCATCATCTAGTTTAGGAGGAGTCCTACAATCCTTTATGAATTGGCCATCCTTGCCATAGTCCATGCGTAACTTCTGCTTTCTCCGCTTCTCATGTTTCTCTTGGGTAATGATTAGTTCAGCGGCATAGGTTCGGGACCCCTACTTTTTTTTCTATCTTCCTATCCCATGGAGGCCTTAGACCAAACCATAATCACCTTAGGGTCTGTCCTGGGTGTTTATCCCCTTCGTTCCAGTAACCTATGATCTAACTGTACTGTTAAATCTATTAGTTCTTCACACTTGTCTGGTAGATTAAACACCTCGGCTAAAATGTCCTTGAGCTCACTACAAAGACTCCGGTATATTAAGGAGGAACGTTTAGCTTCACGTCATGCTGTCTATATCACTAGTCAATTAAATGTAGTGATGTAGACAACAGGTCTTGTGTACGTTGGCGTCAGGCGGTCAATTTTCTATCCAAGGCGAGCCACCGTGTTTTTCTGTCAAACTGGTTTTCCATATCATCATAACTGGCCTTGAAGTCGCACAGAATGTGGTCATTGTGCTCAATAATGGATGTAGATCAACTGGCAGCATTACCCTCTAGATCGAAAAGAATAAAAGCTGTTTTGCTCTGGGAAAGCCATAAGTTTATCAACACACAACACCCTGGAGCTTTCCAAAGGAGGAAACTAGAGGCTACGGGGTATTGAGGGTGAGCTGGCCTCCAAACCTATCATGGACACACAAAAAGAAGCGACACTGAATAACTAGTCATTGAGCATTGCGACCAAATCCTCACAAGTACTGAGCACTAAATCAGTGGGGTGCTAGGCATCTTAAAAAATATAAAGGACTGTCCTCACACACCACCAGGTGTTATGTTTCATCATTGGCAGTCCTCGCTCTCTAAAAACCGCGTTTGGTAGACAGCGGGCCTACACCTGAAAACAGGGAGGCACTTCTAAAAATCTAAGTGGGGGCCTGTGAAAAAGTGATTTAAAAAACCAATGTAAGAACCCAAATACATTTATTCACTGTGTGCTACTTGGTATTGAAAACTAAAGTGTTGGGATTAGGGGAACTAATACCCCATCACCACCATTATCGTCAACATGTTTCTGCCGTTTTGGCCCAAAGGGTCTGTGGCATTCATCAGGACGGAAAATAAGGCTCCTATCTTACCAAATCCGGTCATATGTTGCAACTATGTTAGGGTGACCTGTGTCATCCTCTAACTAAATGGTGTTTCATAACCCTGAAACAGAGTCCTAATTGCCCCATAGGAAGAGGATAAGAGGTGCCCCTGTATTCACACTTGCCTCAAGGTGCATCCCTCGCCGTCCTCCTAGCTATGACCACTACTCTCCCCCGATGAAACCATAGGTTTACATTTAAAATGTAACTTGCATTGACTGAGAAATATAGCATACTTCTTCGGCTCACCAATAAATCTTTCTGGGGCCACCACTGGAATTGTAGGGGATTGTACTGCATGTATGGTATGTGCCTGTGTGGGATGTACGGAGGTCCCAGCTCCTGGAAGACCTAGTGGAGGTGAAGGAACAGAGGCATGGTTATAGAACGTGCTGCTTTATATATGTTAAGCAGGGGAAAATGTCCATGGATTTCCCTTACTACTTGGGGTATTGGGTTTCCCTTTAAGTGACAACCCAGCTACTTCTCTCCGTACTGTCCCCAGCAATATGAAATGCACCTAACTTTCTGTTCGTGAAGCCTGCTCTTCTTACAGACTAAATTGCCAGTTCTGCACTGGAGGGTGTAGAGATACTGCATGGATACTGCACACATTTGGATCAGACTTTGATTACTGCATACTTGCGTATTCCCCTTTGGTTACTGCGCACTTGCAGATTAGTCTTTGGTGACAAGCGGTGTGCCCATGTGCTATATGGTATGCGGGTTAGTCTTTAGGAGGCACAAGGGAGGCGAAATAACATATGTACGTTTGCCGTGGTTACTCACATGACTTATGGGGCATTAGACTTTTGTGGTTAGAACAATGTCTCCGTGCAGCGTTAGTCTTTATATGCAGCGTTACAACATTAGTCCATTAACGCAGTGTGCAGTGTTAGTCTTTATATCCAATGTCTTATATGCTGCTGTTGCACATGGGCATACTAGGATATGTGCAATTAGTCTTGCATAGTGGATTAGGACAGGTGCGTATTGCGTTGCAGCTTTCGACTGTGCTCAGGAAGAAGTGGTGGTGCTGAGTTAGTCAACTAACACCAGAATGAGGCGCGTGATAATTATTGGTACTGGTTTGAAGCCAAGGGATGCATGCAGCGGCATGTGACTTACTACACTCTTTATTTTCTCTTGCAGGTTCGCTGGTCAAATATGTGGGGAGACCAGTTGGATGCAGTGACGCAGACTGGAGCAGATCAGGTGAGTGCCGTCTACACCACAGAGTCCCAGCTGACTAGCAAGTGGACAGGGCGTGTCATTTATAATCCTTCAAAATGGCTGCCGAGATCTGGAAGTCTCATGGGATCACGTGCTCTGCTGGGGCTATTGCTCCACTTCCTGCATGCCTTATTATCACACTCAGCATTGGTCAATCATTCTCATAACACAATGCATAGCGGTAGCACTTGACAAACATATCATAGCACTTAGCAAACATGCTGTCAGTTATAACCATTGTACACATCCTCCACTAAATAGTGTTCTGTGAGCTCTTAGTAACTGCTTTCCTCCCCAAGAACAGACTGCACTAGTACAAGACTGTGTATTATGCCACGCCTTGTGAGTCACTAAGGGATCTGTATATGTTCTTTTGACGGGAGCAGTGTGTCCTCTCACAACTTGCCCCCAGAGGAGCTGGTAAACAGGAAGGTGGAAAGGGAGTACAGGCAGGAGATAGCTAATCTCAAGATGGAGGAAATGAGACTGACCATGGAAGCAGATGAAAAGATATTGGCCATAGAGGAGAGAAAATTGATGTTGGCTCATGAACTGAGTCTTGAGGAGCTGGGCCTCAAGGCAGGCAGAGTCCAGCAGTAATGGTGGCAGCATTTGATCAGTGCCCTCTAGAGATAAGAGGGTCCATATTCTGAAAGGTCTAGTGCCTGACTTTGTTGTGGAGACAATTTAGACAAGTGGTTTGAGGCTTATGAGAATGTCTTACAGATGCACAAGATCCCTAGAGAGGACTTGGGGTATAGTCTGTGGAAGCATATCCCTAGTGAAGGGAGGGACACCCTACTGGACCCTAGAGAAGGGAGATAGGCTGAGGTATCTTCCATGAAGGAAACCCTTGTCAGGAAGTATGCTCTGAGCCCAGAGAAGTGCAGACAGAGGTTTAGGGACATTCGGAAACTGGCCAAAAGACCTGGGTGGATTGTGTGGATTCCTTTTGCATGGCACTAGATGGTTGGGTGAAGGATAGTGAAGTAAAGAACTATCAGGAGCTGTTCACTTTGATTGCAAAGGATCACACGCCAACACCTTATTGTTAGTAAGCTCACTGGTCCCAGGGAAATTGCTAAGGAGGCGGAACACTGGCTCAGCACCAGGGTCCAAACGAAGGTACCTGTGAGTGACCCCACTAAGGGTCGTTCAGGTTCTCCCCAGCAGAGTGAGGGGGAGGTCAGGAGAGACACAGACAGGTCCCAGAGTAAGAGGGGAGGGATGTTTCCCATGCTGCTTGTGAGAAACAGGGAGGAGGTTCTGGTGGGTGGTGGCCCAGGGTGCACAATGTCTAACCCCTCTGCTTTGATTGTTCTCAACTAGGACACACGCAGGGCTACTTTGTCTATCCCAAGAAACCACCCACTGGTGGAACCTATACAGGGGTTGCCAATGTGGCCTTAGGGGTAAGTAGGCCCCAGGTGCAGATCATAGGCTATGCCATGACCTTCCTTAGCTGGGAGGTAGGCTCAGAGGGTGAGGGTGGGGGTTGTCATTTCCACCAGCTGAAAGCGAATGGGATCCCAATCACTGCTCTGACAGACACCAGTGCTAGCCAGTCCATGTTAGTGGAAAGGCTATTTTCTCCAGAGCAGTACAATGGCATGGTGAGTAGGGTAACTCAGGCCTATGGGCAGGGCTTCTTCCACCCCATAGCCCCGGTATCCCTGGATTGGGGTAGGGATCCAGAGGAGGGTCATAGTTAGTAGAGATGGGTGTAACTCATAGAGTTTAATACTGTGGAATTCTGAAGAGTTCTGCGAGTGGACAGAATCGGCATATTGCGCTGGTTTTTATCATTGGGAACTTGTTCCACACTGCAAAATCAACACAAACTGCACCACACGGCATTACAGAGGGTGTTAATTCTTTGCTGCTGCAACTCAAGTAGATTTTCTACTCGAGAGGCAGCTTGCTCGCCGCGAGGGGCAGCTTTCTCATCGCAATCATGCCCATGAGGAGAAAATGGCATCCTTGTGCCTGAAAATCACACTATGGACGCCAACTCTCGCTCGCTGAGTTAACGTTGGCAAGCAGCACACAAGAAAAAACTCCACCATACGGCTGGAGGAGTTTTGCTGGAACTCTGCGTAACAAGCATAAGGTGGAGTCAGCAAAACTCTGCAAACTCGGCTGGCATAGCAGAATTGATCACCCACCCCTAATAGTTAGTCTCTAGTCAGAGAGCCCTAGATGGCCTGGGGCCTGGCTCTTAACACTAATAGCTGTCATTTGACTCTGTTGGTTACTGTCCTCATGGACAGGGATTTCCTAGGGTTGGAGACAGAAGTCTCATTCAAGGGATGGAGAAGGCCATATGACTTTGTTGGCCATGGTGGTTCTGTTTGCCTACTGGAATGCATCTATGAGCACACAGGTGTCACACAGATTGGGGCCACAGATGAGAAGGGTTCCCCATGGGTCAGTTCAATGGCTCAGGAGAGTATAGACAGAGGGTTCAAACTGAATTCAGAAGGTCATAGAACTAACAAGTGCCAACATCATATCGCCCAAGAAGGGAAGTCCATCAAGCTATTCATTAGTCTCCCCTGACATAAGGCTAGAAGGGGGTTGTGTTGGATCACCTCCAAACCTTTTTGCCTTTGTCCTCCACTTTTTTTTAAAATTGTTTTTATTGGCAGCAGGATTGTACACTTTACCTATGCTAACCAGTGCTAAAATGCTTGTGCTCTCTGCTGAAAACATGGTAATATTGGCTCATATCCAATTGACATATTTCATTTATTTATAAGTGCACTACATGTGCCCAGGGATTGTAAATTACATGCTACTAGTGGCCCTGTAGCACTTATTATGCCACCCAATTAAGTGGCCCTCTAAACATGTCTCAGGCTGCTACTGCAGACCTTGTTTGTGCGGCTTTAACCTGCCATGTTGACCTGGCAAAATAAACCTTTTGCCAGGCCAACCTTCCTTTTAATTAAATACATATATGTCAACCCTAGGGTAGGATCTGGACAGCTGCAAGGGCAGGGTGAAGTGTATGTGAAAAGTTGGACATGTACCTTTAGGTTATCACATGTCCTGGTAGTGAAAACTCTTTAAATTCATTTTTTACTACTGCAAGGCATATCTCTCCCATAGGATAACATTGGAGTTGCCTTATTACATTTCATAAGTGTAATTTCCAAATGGGAAGAGATAAGTGGTTCATGATTGGTGTCTCTGGAATCCTAATTTAAAATCCTAATTTATGATGAATTTAGATTTTAAATTACAATTTTGAAAATGGCACTTTTAGAAAGTTAGTATTTTCTTGGCTTAGTCATTTGGTGCCGGCAGCTTGTCTCTGGTCACATGAATGGGTGTAGTTGGCAGTTGGAATTTTTGTATTCCTTCTAGACAACCACACACAATGAATGGGAGCTTAGGTGTGACTGGATAGGCCATCACTGGCAGGATTGGATGGAGGAGCTGGGCACAGCCTCATTTACCCGTTAATAGGAGGTGTCCTGTCTCCATACAAAAAGGCTGCATACCCCCGTAGTTAGTCTAGAGCCAGGTCAGGGAAGGCAGGGAATCTGTACAATTGAAGGCATGTTTCTAGAAGCTTCTACCCACGTCAAAGGCACAACTGTGTATTAAAGAAGGACTTCAGATGCCACCACTTCAGTGCACTTCTGGACCTGTGGATACTTAAATCAAGCTTTTGGGCTCTTTGTGACCACAAACGGGCCCGTTTGCACCAGCACCCCTCTGCTCGCAAGGTAATTCAGCACGTGCTGCCGCAAGCCCATCTCTGTGCACTGCAAGCCTTGACACTACCCAAGACCACCATTGTGAAGTTCCAGCTTGCCATTCCATGATGTCCGGCCTGCTCTTCGCGCCACGCCGACCACCACCCACAACGCTCTCCTTGCTCCCTGTGACCATTTCCAATGCAAATGGGACTTTTGGCTCAACACTTGAGAATTTAAAACTTTAGCAGGACTAATTTGGGACTGTATCCGACCGACCCTTGCTCCATCGCAGATGACCTGAACTTTTGACTTTGACCCGGTCCAGCATGACCAGAAAGCTGTGGATGATGCTTTTAACTTTTAGGCGCTATACTACAGTTCATTCTTTAAAAATTCAGAACTCCAGTACTACTGATTGGATTTTTGTAATTTTGGTCTTGTCCTATTTATTACATTTTTCTCTATTTTCTAACCTGGGAATATTTTTATGTGGTGTTTCCACAGTTTTACTGTTTGAAGTGTTGCACAAATACTTTACACATTGCTTCTAACTTAAGCCTGACTCCTCTGTACCTAGCTACCATGGGGTGAGCACAGGTTAATTTGGGGTTTGCTTGTGCCTTACCCTGACTAGGATTTTGGTTGCTGCTTGACCAGTGCTCACACCCCGGGTCAACCAGCAACACAATTTTTAACAAATAGAAACTGTATTTTTTCTCTTTTGCTGAATTGTTGCTTAAAACATGTTACATATGCTTTCCATGTATTGCCATCTCTTTCACAATAACATTTAGCTACCAGGTGAGGCCTACTGACACATTTGTTCACATCCTGGGGTGGTGGCTGCTATTTTCAAGCTCACCTTGTCCAACCTGTATAATGACGATTTGCTTTTATCTCCCTAACATATGATACCTAATTCTTTCTGGGTCCATCACACCCAAATACAATCTTCTAGGTAGCGATTAATTAATGATTGGTCGCTGAAGAGAGAAAACTGCTTACTACAGAGGGAGTATATGTCTTCAAGACACTTTGGCATTATGGTTTAATATTCTACATTCAGTCAGGGGTCACCACAAACTGAATTGCCTCCTCGAGCATGAATAACAGGTCTTATTATTGACTAATATAATATTTTTGATTGTTTTGACCTTGAAAGAATAGAATACCAACTGTGTCATACAAAGATTTTATCTTATAATCTGTGGATGACCACTAGCTCACAGTTGGATCTCCATCAATGCTGATACATCGTGAGGATTCTTGTGATCTTGACTAGAAAAGCAACGTGGTAAAGCGAGCTCTGGCAAACCTATTGCATGAAACCCATATTTTGAAGGAAAAAAACAACTGAATAACATTTACTAGGGTTTCGAATCCAATATAGTTTATGTTTATGTTTATATGTTTCTATAGTGCTCGATTGCCGTGGCGTCTTGGTGCTGGGGTGTGTAAACAGGATCAACGCACTGTGTTAACCGGGGACCGATGCGGAAGTGAACAACCATGTTTTCAGACCCTTCCTTAAAAGCTGCAAATTGGGTTGAAGTTTCATGACTATAGGCATTTTATTCCATAGCTTTGCAGCACATTGTGATATCGCCCTGCCTCCCCACCATGCCCGTCTGATCTTTGTGGTCCTAATAAGACCCAGACTAGCAGATCTAAGAGTGCGTTTGGGAATATAACGTGGGAATAGTCTTTGAATGTCCTCAGCACCGCCACCGTACAGTGTCTTATGCAGAAGGCATAAAGACTTAAATTCCACCCGCTGTAAGACAGAGAGCCAGTGTAGCGATTTAATTCCTGCTGAAGTTGACTGTCCTCTGGGTATGCCCAGAAGTAGTCTTGCTGCAGCGTTCTGTAAACATTGTAATTTTCGCATTTGGGACTTGTCAATGCCCAAGAATAGGGCATTGCAATAGTCTAGCTTGGACAAGAAAAGTGCTACCATCACCGTCTTTTGCAACTCTTGTGAGATGAATGGAAACATTTTTCTCAAAGTTTTTAGTAGAAAAAAGCAGGAGGAGGAGAGACTATTTACCTGGGCATAGAAATTCAATTCGTCGTCAAAAATGACCCAAGGTTCTTAACCTTGGGAACAGGGCGTGGGCATTCTCCATCCTCGGATGGCCACCAGGACTTATTCCATAGGGGCCGGCCCGGACCAAACTCCATCACCTCCGTTTTGTCGGTGTTAATTTTCAGGAAGCTATGGTTCATTCAGGTCATGATCTCAGTGAGACAGACATGGAACCTGGCAGCTGTGTTCTGAGGCTGATTAGTAATAGAGATGACAAGTTGAGAATCATCAGCATAAGAGACCAGGGCAAAACCATGCCGCCTGATAAGTCTAGCCAATGGGGTGACGTAGCTGTTAAACATTGTCGGGGATAGGGCGGATCCCTGCGGGCCAGGGCAGAAGCCTCCACTCCCACATCCCTCAGCCACTGCACTAACACAGTGTGGTTCACGGTGTCAAAAGCGGCCGATAGATCCAGGAGCACGAGAACCGCCCTATCCCTCTCATCCACCACCCTGCGGATCTCTTCGGGTGCGATGATCAGGGCTGATTCAGTGGAATGGCATGACCGGAAGCCATGCTGTGTAGTATTCAGTAGGTTGGTTGCATCTAAATAGTCAGTCAGCGCTGTGTTTAGTCATTTTTCCAAAATCTTTGTCACTATTGGTAGACCGGCAATGGGACGATAATTTTTTGGTTCGGTTGGATCCAGGTTTTTTTTTTTGTAGAAGATATCTAATAGATACTTTTTTCCAGGTTTCTGGATAGTAGCCTGATTCCAGAACGTGGTTGATAAGAGGTGTGAGATTATTACAGATCTTCTGGGCGGCCTGATGCATAATGGTAGGGGGGCAGGGATCTGTGGGTGAGCCAGATTTTATGGAGAGAAGAAGTTTTTGTACTTCGTCGTTTGTAACTGTCTGGAAACAGGATAGTCTACAATGAATTGGACATATTGGTTGTTCTTTTTTATCCTGAAATCACAGAGAGCTCAGGAGGCCGTTATAGATTCCTTGCACCTTACCCTGGAAGAATAAGGCGAGTTTATTACACATAGCTTGATCAGGTTTAAAAGCGTTGTCTTGTTGCGGTTTAGCCAGCAAATTAATGGATTTGAAAAGTTCCTTGGTGGAGTTTCCTGCCTCCTTTATTTTCGTTGTGAAAAAATACTTTTTTGTGGCAATAATTGCCTCCTTATATTGTTGAATAGCTAAGTTATACATTGATTTCATTTGATCACTATAGTCTTGTCTCCAGAGATGCTCAGCTCTCCTGCAATTAACTTTTAGGCACTTAAGCTCTGAGGTGTACCAAGGTGACGATATCTTGGCTCTCTTTACCGTCATCAGCTTTTTAGGTGCAACACGCTTAGCTGCTGCCAGTAGCCAGTCGTGAAACTGAAAGGCTGCTTCATTTCTATCCTTTTCTAATGGGGCAGGGAGGTGACCAAGGGCCGATTCTAGGTCGCTGCCTTTAACTTTATTCCAGCGCCTAATTTGTACCTTGGATGGCTTCATCTGTGTGCGATGGTATGGCTGCGTAACTTTAATGTTAAAATGGACAGCCTTATGATCTGTCCACGGCAGGGCTAGTATTTTGGTCAGATTAATATCAGGATTATTTGTAAAAATACCATCTAACGTGTGTCCCACCTGATGGGTAGATTCAGTTATGAGTTGATTTAGGTTAAAAGCCTCAAGATTGTCTAGCAATCTAATTGTGTCCGAGTTGCTTTTTAATTCTAGTTGATAGTTAAAATCAGAGATTTCCGGACAGTGGTGTTATGTTTTAGGTATATTGGCGCCACGTGGAATCTTCACACAAAAAATTATGATTCGAACAATCGTTTAACGGTGCTAAAAGGAGGGGAGAACCACCTAACTCCCCAAGGCAAACCTAAGTTTTATGAGAACATATAACATTCCTTAGCACACGTTTTATCAGTTATTGAAGTGACTTTAGTACATGGTGTAAACCGTGAGTACAAAAATAAATAATGGACACTTAGTGGTTCTTCTCTCTTCTATCAAGTTTCGTTAAATAAATGCAAGTCTTCAAGAGTAGTCCTCTACAGCCAACACGTGTTTCGTCGTAAATGGGTGGTAGTCCCACGACTTTTTCACGGCTATTTAATGCGAACAAAGTATTTATTGATGTGGTGATAATTCCAAACCACAAAGGGTTTCTGGGCGGGTGACGTCAATGTAGAAGGATATAAAGGTCTTAGTGTAAGAATCTTCTCAGATCTCGTAGTGTGGTATACTTTATTCCCCGACGCCACCGACCGGTCTGGATGCAGAGTACGCTTCACATAGTTAAAATCACCCAGGATTGTAAGGGAGTGGGGATCATGTATGACTCCAAAAGCGTCAAAAGTGCTTGGGAGAAAGCCACTTTGGGCCCGGGTGGGCGGTATATTAATATCCCCTGAAAGGTCGAGAGATTGTTTAATTTTACACAGAAGTGCTTCGCTTCTGCAGGTAGAACAGAACTAACTTCTACGCGCACATTTAAAAAATCTCGATAAATAATTGCTATATCACCCCCTTTGCCTTTCTCCCTGTCTTGTGAGAAGACAGCGTACCCTGTTGGTAAAGCAATATTCCAATCAGGACATGATGTACTATCTGTCCAGGTTTTAGTCACAAAGACTATATCTGGCGTGGAAAGTTGAATTAAATCTTCCAGCTGATATTTGTGTTTTACCACAGAACGGCATTTAGCAGAAGACACTCGACATATGCCTTTTGTGTTGCCTTTATATCTCTAGCAATCTCATTTGTGTTATTGTCCCTATGCCCCCTTTCTCTGCCTCCATGAGTCACCGGCTTTCTAGTTTCCAACCCTTTTCATGTCCTGTTAGTAAGGTTAGAAACATTATCGAGGTCAGGATTGATCCGAAATGAGCATTTAGAGCAGAGGGCCTCTTTCCCGTGTAAATTTTGCAGAGATATATTGTGTGAAATGCATGTAACTCTTCCCAGATCAAGCAATTGTTTCCTACCGTAAGTTTGGGACAACATTCGACTAGGGGTTCTGGCGCTGGTCGCGCTCCGGGCGCCGACGGGCTCCAGCGCGACTGAAATAGTGGAGGAGAGAAGAAAGACTAGAGCATCAACCCCAGTGCAATGCTGTCCCGTTTTACATCCGGGTGCCATGGGAGCCGAGCGGGAAGCCCACTTATAATATCCCAAGAAGATTCCAGGTATTTAAAATGTTTAAAAATCAATTTCATAGAATTCAGAGCCGTAAAATCAAATTGTGCAACAACGCAGTAAGTTTAAAATGCAGGGCAATGATCTCACACAGTTTAGCATGCGCAATATCCTGCCATCCACACGCGTAGTGAATTACCTTTATTTTGAATTATCTTTAACTAGAATCACACAGATTCGATTGCCTGAGCATGTTCCCTCTTTGCCTCCTGCTCTCCCTTACCTTTGCCTTGATCCTCCTTTCAGTAACTCTTTTTGCATATTTTGGGCAAATTGTGTATTGAGGCCTCCCGTTTCATATTTGCCTCTTTTCTTCCTCCTTTTTCGACCTGACATTCATGTTGAGATGCATGTTTTGTTTTCGTATCCTAGGTGGCGTGCCTGCTCTCTTTCTGTTTCTAGATTTCTTTTGCCGCTCTGTTTCATCTTCTGCTCCTCCCTAACATTTGTTACCATTTTTTTTGCCCTTTCCTTCCCCTCTCTGTCTTTCCCGCTACTCTGCCACCTTTTCAGATGTTTCTGTGTCTTTCTGTGCACCTTCTCAGTTTGCTGCTTTCTCTTTAGGGTAGCAGTAGGAATAGAAGAAATACTACTACTACAGTACTAATTTGCTTATTTACACTTTTTTACTTTCATATATCTGAGCATGCATCCCAGTTTATTGGCATTTTGTACAACATGCCACTTCAATTTGGACCCAACCATATGCAAATCAGGCTCGACCCTGCGCCAATGGGATCAGTCCAGCCCAAACTGCCAGACTGCAAAGAAGGCCATTTGCAAACGAGGAGTAGGGCATGCTCAAGGCTTTGGAGAACGAAGGCTCTGCTGCATGCAACTCACTCCGCCACATCCTAAAGCTACGTCAGGGACGGAGTGGGATCAAAACTATGCCCAGGCACGCCCAAAAACGTGTCCCACATTCCTGAATTGTCCCTTTCATCGACCACCATCTGCTTAGTCTCGTTGGACTCATTTTCTTGAAAAATATTTGGTAAATTAAATAGCTTGTACAGCGAGTGACATCGGTATAACTAGAAGTACTGCATTTTGGCTCGGTGGGCGAGTAGAAACAAAATATCCTAGGGGCCACAACACTTGATCTCTCTAGGGTTGCTATCTGGATGATATTTTATAGTCCTGGACGGTATGAAACAGAAGATAATCACATAAAGCCGGTATTTTTTCCTCTGACCAGTATGTACTTTTTTTTAGTTAAGTAGTTTTTATTGAAGATAAAAACACACAGGATAACAAATACAAATTTAGCCAGTAGGAGTAAGTAAATTGTAAAACATGTCAGCAAATACAGATGTTGACTATACAATAGGCTAATCCTACAAAAGGAGGAAACAGAATTTAAACAGTATAAAACTGTAAAACTTAAAAGTTTGCTAAGAACAGGAAATAAGAAGCAAAGCATAGTATACCACAAAGAAATATAAAACTCCTAAAAAGGTAATAATGCGAATCTGTTATTTAAATAGAAGAGTGAAAATTTTTATCAAAAAGGAGAGAAGGAAAGGGAAAGAGGAAAAGGATAGGCGGAGAGAAAAAGGAGAAGTAAAGGAAAGAGAGAGGACAGAAAGAAAAGGAAGAAGAACAAGATGTTAAGAGTAGATAGAGACTATGATGTTGATGATAAGAAGGATGTAAAGGGTAGCCATAGTAGGTCGGATTTAATTTGTACGTGAATGGAGGATTGAGGAATAGAGGCAATTCTATGTTCGTCACAGATATAGTTCCACCAATGAAGAAAGGATAATTTAGAATTGTCTTTCCAGCAAGTGAGTATGACTTTAAAGGCCACAGCAAGGAATAAGTCTAACAGCGGAGAGGCAGGAGTAGCTAGATCAAAATCTGGTGAAACAGTGCCCAAAAATACATTTTGAATATTAAGTTGTACATTATTAGGAAAGATCCGTGTACATTTTGACCATATCTCCTTCCAAAAGGCATAAACTTTAGGACAATAAAATAGTAAATGTATTAAGGAGCCTTCAGCATTAGGGCAAGACCAACAAGATGATGTGACAGAGTGATTGAATTTATGTAACAAAAGAGGAGTAATGATGACTCTATTAAAAATAAAAAAGAGGGATTGTGTGAGATTTGCAGCTTTGGAGGTTTTGAATAGTTTCTGCCAAAACTTATCCCATTGTGATACTGACAGAGTCAAGGAAAGGTCATGTTCCCACTCCAGTTCCACCTTAGATTTGACCCGTGTACAGATAGGAGTAGATAGAGATTTATAGATATAGGAGGCACTAGGAATAGTATCGGAAGAAGTATCAAATAATGACGAGTCAAAAAGAGAGGAAGAAGGAGTTGGAGGAGAAGAGAATTTCTGTAGACACTCCTGTAGAATTGGGGCTAACGTATCATATTGCAGAATACAGGAATCAGGAAGATTGAAGGTAACTTGTAACTGATGGAAAGAGAGAATTACATTGTTGACAATTGGTTGATGTACAAAAAGAAGGCCCTTTTCTTTCCATTGTTTGTAATAGAATGACTTGTGGCGAAATTTAATGTACTTGTTAAACCAAAGTGATGACGCTAGAAAAGATTCATAATTATTCAGGTTCTTAAAGAAAAGTGTGTGTAACAACATTTGGGAATGTTTCAAAATAGGATATTTGGAAATAAAAGTACAATTAGTCATGTGTACAACATCTCGTATTGAAAATTCATTTAGCAAGGAACATTCAACATTAACCCAAGAGGGTTTAGGCAAGTCTTGATAATCCCTAGACAAAGCAAAAAATTGACGAATCAAGAATGCATTAAGATACAAATTAAAATCAGGGAATCTTACACCTCCTTCATTTTTAGGACGAATCAATTTAGCCAGAGCAATGCGTGCATGCTTGTTATTCCATAGAAACTTTGTGCATAACGAATTAATCTGGGAAAAATAATATTTAGGAATTTTGAAGGGTAACATAGACAATATAAACAAAATCTGAGGAACAATCATCATTTTAATTGTATCAAGTCTGCCCCACCAAGAGAGGAACAAAGGAGACCAGAGATTTAACAAATTAGTAATTTTAAATTTTAAGGCAGAGAAATTCTGAGCAAGTGTATCACGAATGGTGGGGGTAAACCATGTACCAAGGTATTTTATTTTCTGGGGACACCATGTGAAATTAGACAATTCAAACATATATCTGTAGCATGAAGGATTTAAAGGTAAAGTCTCAGTTTTAGAGAAGTTTAATTTGTAACCTGAAACCTTAGCGAATGATGCAATTTCCTTCAAAAAGGGGGGTAGGGAGGATACAGGATTAGACATATAAATAAGAACATCATCAGCATATGCGGACAGTTTAATTTGTTGAGATTTAAGATTGAAACCAGTAATGAGAGGATTACTTCTGATACGTTCTAGAAATGGTTCTAGACATAACAGGAAAAGTAATGGAGAAAGAGGGCAGCCCTGGCGTGTACCTCTTTGAAGGGAAAAATAAGGGGAAAAGAGACCATTAACAAAAATACAAGCTTTGGGGTTGGTGTATAACAACTTAACATAAGAAATAAACTTTGGACCAAAGCCAAACCATCGTAAGGTGTGAAGCAGAAATTCCCAATTAACACGGTCAAAGGCTTTTTCAGCGTCCAGGGATAAAGCCGCTAATGGGGAGGGATATTTTGTACTAAGAGCAAGGATATTGGAAAACATTCTGGCATTATCAGAGGCCAAGCGACCTTTAACAAAACCAACTTGGTCAGGATTGATGAGAAGGGGAATAATTTTCTCTAAACGAGAAGCCAATATTTTTGCAAAGATTTTACAATCATAATTAATTAATGAAATAGGACGAACATTTTTACAATAGGAGGAATCTTTATCTGGTTTGGGGATTACAATGATAAGAGCTTCCAAAAAAGAACCACATGCTTGGGAATTGGAGATAAAAGAATTAAAAAGTTCTAATAATTTGGGTGCAAAAATTGAGGAGAAAGCAGAAAGTAATTCAATTGAAAAACCATCTGGGCCAGGAGCTTTTGCTTTCTTCATAGATTTAAGTGCATCAGATAATTCTTGTAAGGACACTTCATCTTCAAGGGGTTGAAAATTATCTTGGGAAATTTGAGGCTTAGGGATATCCCTTAAAAAAGTAGCAAAATCATCTTCAGAGGGATTGGTGGTTTCTGTGTATAAGAGCTTGTAATACGATTGAAATGTGTCAATAATATCTGAATCAGATGAGAGGAGAGAGTCGTCAAATTCTGAATGGATTGGGCCAATAGCATTTCGTTCTGATTTAATTTTTAGATAGTTTGCCAACATTTTCCCGGCTTTATTTTGGCCTCTGTGATATTTCGACTTAACCTTGAGGAGAATATTACAGGCATCCGTTGTAGCAATCTTATTCAGGGTGGATTTAGCTTTGATTAACTCTTGTAGAGATGAGGAGGATTTGGAAGAATAATACTTATGCTCTAACGCTTTTATGTGGGTTAAAGTTTCTTTATATTTAGCATGCTGCAATTTTTTCTTCTTTGAGGAATAGGCAATAGTAAAAGCTCTGAAAGATGCTTTAAAAGCATCCCAATTGTTGTGTAGGGAGGTGTCTAAAGATTTATTAAAAGAAAAAAATTCCTTAATAAAAGAGGTCGCTTCTGAAATAAAAGTGCGATCTGATAGAAGAAAGTTATTGAAACGCCATCTACCTTGTTTGCAAGTGGAGAGAGATAAGTCAATATGGGTGGAGACAGGAGCATGGTCAGAAATAAAAATAGATCCAATCTCAGATGACTGGAGACAAGGTAGCAGTGATTTAAAAATAAGAATATAATCAATACGAGATCTAGTATGATGTACAGGTGAAAAGAAAGTAAATTCTGAGGTATCAGGGTTACATGTTTTCCAAGTATCGAATAGCGGACGAGAGGAAATGGCTGTTTGAAAGGATTTGTGGGATTTGTCAGGTTTGAACTTGTATTTGGATTGCCTATCAGTGAACGGATCCAACCAATTATTAAAATCACCACCAATCACAATATTAGAATTGGGAATTGATAATAATTTCAATTTTATAGAATTCCAAAAATCAATGTCTGGTTTAACAGGCCCGTAAATATTGAAAAAAAGTCAGTTGTCGTTTATTAATGATAACCTCAGCCAATATCCATCGACCATTCGGATCACACTCAGATGATAAGATTTGAGCATTAGTGGATTTATGAAATAAAATAGCGACACCACCGTGTCGGTCATTAGCAGGAGAGAAAACAATCTGATTGACCCATTGACGTTTAAGTTTAAGTGATTCTTTATCATTGCAATGAGTTTCCTGTAAAAAAGCAACCTGGGTGTTAAGTTTAGCTAGATGAGACAATACCTTTTTACGCTTGACGGGGTGGCCCAGACCACGAACATTCCACGACACGACATTAACCATATTTCCGGGAACAGGGGAACGTACGAACATAGGACCATAAAACTGCAGGATTGACAAGAAGAAAAAAGGAAAGACATGTTACAATAAGTCTTATGAAATAATCCAGACCTAGATAACAAGATTAAAAATGAGGAAGAACGAAGAAAAGAAAAATAGAAAGAAGGAAGAGGAAGAGGAAAGAGGTGTGAAAGAGGGAAGAAGAGAAAAATAAACAGACCAAGGAAGAACATCCAGTTCTGAAAAAAGAAAGAAGATCTAAGAGCAGGGAAACGTAGTGACACCGAAGGACGCGGACCACAATGAAAGCAGGGGCAGAAGAAAAAATAAGAAATGGGCTATAAGCCTCACAAGAATAAAGAAGGACAGAAAATCAACATAAGAAAACAGGCAAGTCAATAAAACCATTAAAGCAGGAACAATCCAATAATGTAAATGAAATCAAGAACCAGTATCCATGCCATGCGAAGAAAAGTTATGAAGAAAAAGTTTGAGTTTATCCGGATCCTCAAAGGAGCGAGAGCGACCCTCATGAGTGATTTTGCAGAGGCAGGGATGAAGGATTCCATATTGAATGTTGAGTTGCCGCAATTGAGGCCGAAGAGCAAGGAATTCTTTGCGTCTGGCGTTTGTAGCATTAGATATATCTTGAGAAATGAAAATGTTATGACCAGACCAAATAAGGCGACGTTTAAATCTGACAGCCTTCAAAACTTGCATGAGTTCGGTGAATTCCAAGAACAACATTATAATACCACGAGGTTTATTAGCAGATGGCTGAAGCCGACCCAAGCGGTGCGCTCTTTGTATGTTGAGAGGATTAGACAATGACTGAAGGTCCAAAAGCTCTGGAAGAAATTTCTGTAGAAATGAGACTAGGTCAGACCCTTCAACATTTTCCGGCAGGCCAAAAAGGCGTAAGTTGTTTCTACGATTGCGATTTTCATGATCCTCAGTGTGGAGTTTTAGTTTCAAAATTTCTTGTTCAAGAAGAGGAATCTTTGTAGAGATATCTTGAATGTCACTAACTCGTTGCTCAAGATCAAGAACTTTACTTTCCATAAGAATCCATCTTTCCTCAATTTGCTTAAGCTTGTCATTGGTGGCAGTCATGAAGGGCTGAAGGCCTCGAACCTCATCCAAAATGGTATCCAGGATTGGATTTTGCGATGATAAAATTGGTGAAGGTGGATCTTTTTTGTGCCTTTTCGGTTTTGTGCCAGAAACCGATGGTCTGGACAAGTGGGGATCGCTAGCCTTCATCAAAAACAACAGAAAGTCAAACCAGAAAGTTAAACGAGAAAGTAAATCCAAAGCAGCAAAATTTTTGACGAAACTGCAATGTAAGGAGGTAAGTACGCCACTCACGCAGGTGCGCTGAATCAACTCAGGAATTGGCGATTGGAAATGGACTGAGCTTGGGCTTGAACAGGATCGAGGTACCCCAAGGACAATGCACTGATGTAAGTAATAAAAAACAGTGGACCCAAGCCTTGAATGAAAGTAGTCCATCAATAATAGGCAAAGAGCACCTGGCAAAAGCAGCAGAAATTGGAGAAAACACTAACCGCAAGGGCACCTCATGAAGTACAGCACATGTGAGGAGAAGCACTGCATATTGAAGTAGGAGGCGGGCCAGTGCACTGTAGTATCAGGAAGAGGTGAAAAACGGCTAAAAATAGCAATAATACATCCAGAGGTGGGCTTCAGGCATCACAAAAAAAACTGGTTGGAGGCAACACAGCCTCAATTTAGCAGTCGACAAAGTCTGGAGAGGGAGAAGCGAGCGCTGCAAAAAACGGAACAAATTGGCGGCCGCTCGCATCTCTGAGGAAGGGAAACCGCCGATGCGAAGAAAAGCCGCCAAATGTGTGGAAATTTGGAGCGGAGGCGGTCAAAAGACTCACCGCGATGTCCCCATTGCCTTGCAGTCCCTCACAGCAGCACCACTGCCGAAACGACGGTATTAGCAGGTTCCGAGTCCTGCGACGAAGCGGAGCTCAAGCAGGGTCTGCCATCTTCCCTCGGCGTTCAAGCCACACCCCCCAGTATGTACTTTTGAATAGTAAATAAAAGCGAAAGCACTTTAAAATATGTTCTAAAGATGCCTTAATGGGTTGTGACTGGTAGTTAAACTAAACAAAGTCAGAAAATACGTGTTTGAAAAGGAATAGGGACTTCGTGTATATAGAGAGTCTTCTTTAAATATTATTGTCCAGCATTTGCAGGATTTGGCTAGTGTTTTGTTGTTATTTTTCTTGTAGTTTGTTACAGTGGTAACTCGACCCAAAGGCATTGGAGCAATTCACATGAACACCATTTTCATTACACAAGATTAAATTCATTTTATTTAAGGTAGGGAGTTATTTGACCAGAATCACAGGATGTTGAGCTGACGCCCAACTCGAACCTGGCAGCTCTGACCATAATATCACATCCAATTATTTAAGCGCACAACCCCAACAAGGCTAAAAGACACTGGGACCGAGGTGACAACATCTGGCCTCTAGGGAGGCTGCTTCTTTTACCCCCTCCCCAGCCTACTATAGCCTCAGGGCGATGACCTGGCAGGAGAAGGGTTAAGAAAAGCACAAAGCTGCTGCTGCTCCAGGGGGCACCTGAACGTGATGGTTTGGTGGGGTGGCACTGCTTCTGGCCCGGGAGGCCACTCAGGCAGGTGGCCGAGGTGAGATGCCCTAAACGCCAGAGCAACACCAGGCTCCAAGCCTCAATTTACATCATGTCAGGAGTGCCAATAATGCTGGAGCCACATTACAGTGGCCTGACGAGGACTGGGGAAGACAGTAAGTCTCTTGGGCCGGTATATAGAAGTTCTTAAAAAAAGAACCACAGGTGCCCCTGAAGCACTGGCCCATCACTCAATTTTTCCCGGCTGCTCGCCTTCCTAATCTGACCCTGGGCTATGTATATTATTACCCCAGTGGTGTAGCTAGACAAGCACTTGTTCACTGGAATCAGTAAGGAAGGATAGGATTTGCAGATCATGATGCAGGGCAGTGGTAGAATGGAAACCCGTCTGCTTACAAGGTGAGAGCTGCTGAAGGGGAGGTCTTCCTTAGGTAGGAAGTGGCAATTACCAGAACTGGGCCCAGGAGCACTCTTGACGTGATATCCTGATGATTTAGAGATTGACCGGGACTTGGGAACACATGAAAAAGAAACCTCTGGAAATGTTCAGGGTTGTGTGTGACTACTTGGAAAATGAACAACTGCTTAATGAGTGCAGACAGGGATCAAGGCTTAACCAGCAAAGCAAATGTGCAAGTATGCCTTTCTGCAAGGTCGAGGTGATAGTGGTGCTAATGAGGCAGTAGATAAAGGTGCTGATGCAGAGCCAACACTGACAAAAGAAGAAGAAGAACCCCCTTAAAAGACAATATATTCACAGTACGAGACACCAAAAGCTCACCTGGGTCTACGATTGACTCAGTCACATTTGTATTATATCTCAATATAAATGATACCCTAAAAGGCGTTAGGAGCATGAAAAGTCGCTAACCACACTGAAGGCTGGAATACAAATTCTGGAAAATGAAGGTGACTAGCTCTAACAGGACAGTACTGTGATGCGAGCAAGACTGGAGGACCACGAAGAAGAACTAGCATTGAACCGGCGTATGGGCTCCGGAGAGAGTGGAGGGTCCAAGTGTAGAGCTTCTCATGGAGGTCTGAATCCTTAATACTCCCAAACCAAAAGGAATGTCCAACTTTGCCTTTGTTGAGCGTGTTCACAGGACAGAAGTCCCTCCCCAAACCAAGGACGATTTTGGCTTGAATCTTCAATTATCATGAAAGTAAGGTGTTCCTGAAAGCAACCAGAAAGCAAGCGAGCTACACCATGAAAACACTGAAATAAAATCATTCTGGGATTTGATCCTTATGGTGCAAAAACATAGGTTCAGCTTTGACACTGTTAAAAAAGCATTAAGAGAAAGCTGCATTTCATGACAGAGGGAAGACACGGACCTTTCTGATGCCAGAGTGGCATTGGAATGGTTCGAGGGATGGCACTGGGTTGCCAGGAAACACACTATTAGGAGTGATGTCTACAGGAAAGCCAGACAGGTGTGCCCCTGGCTGGGGATAGGACAATAAGGGCGTGAGTCAAAGATGGTACAGCACAGAAGGAAGTACAACTAGAAGACATGGATACACCTGAAACCGAGAGGAACTAAAGATTCAGCTGACAGCACATGATGGGATTTAACTCGGAAATCTGGCGCAAATGAAGGGTGGACCTCATTCCGGTTGCAGTAAAGGTGGAAAGGTTACCTATGAAGGACTTCCTGAAACTAGCCATAGTAAGATTAATCGCCCGCAGAAAGCGAATTGCATCAGTAACTCCGTATGATTTCATTCAAGAGGTTAAATATGAATGTGAAGACATATGGCTGCAGCCTCTGTAAGCCAATGACAAGAGTTAGAATTGGGGGTGGACAGGCAAATTGGAGGGGCAGGTAGTTATGAACCAGCTGCACAGGGTGGCGAGGAGGGGTTTTAGAGGAGAGGGGTCATTGAGGGTTTTTGTTTTAAAATTGAGGTTCAGGGTTTGCACAGAACTGCAGATTCTTACACAGCAGTGGGCAAGCTAGGTACAGTGGGATGGTACCGACAGTACAACACTCATGGAAATCAGTAGACAGCAGGGCTCAACTCTTTGTTTACTTCCCAGGCATGTTAACGGTCTGGGCAGTAAGATCAACAGGCAG
The DNA here is from genome assembly GCF_964204655.1 of Triturus cristatus. Taxonomy (NCBI): domain Eukaryota; kingdom Metazoa; phylum Chordata; class Amphibia; order Caudata; family Salamandridae; genus Triturus; species Triturus cristatus. The sequence goes on along the minus strand of NC_140582.1, from coordinate 1,070,224,274 downwards.
GGTGGTACATCAATACTTTCGCTGACACAACCCAAGTATTATTCTTTTACAGGAAACACGCCATTAGGAGACCAATTGCAGGATGTTATAAATAGAACACTACAAGGTAAGGGCACATTCAGGCAACATGTCTGACTCCCGGTGGATTGCAATCCTCGTGAGGAAAACGATGCTCTTCCTAAAAAGGGGGAGTAGTTTGGTCATAGGGACGGTGCGCTGCAATCTCTGGAGCCTTGGATGGGATCTCAATCTATGCTCCATGTGCCTCCTGCCCAGAGTACGTTCAGAAACGCTAAACCATGTGGCTCAGTATTAGCACAGCTGCCAAGTGGCCTGTTAGAGTTGGGGCAGACTTAAATTTGATATTAAATGAAGACTTAGATAGGTTATTGGAAGGGTGACTGTAATTCTTCACATTTCCTGTGGCCTTTGACCTTTACGATGTATGGAGGGCACAACTTATTGGAGTAAAGCAATACTCAGATTGCACAATAGTTTCTCGTACATTGACTCACTCCTCATGCAATGCTACAACACTGGCAGACTGAATAATGTAAGATGTCTGGTAAATGGAGTATCCAACCATTCTCCCTTGTTGGTTCATTGGAATTGATGGGACAACAGGTCTGTGAGAAACCAGGGACTTTTTGCAGTGTCTTCCCACTTTTTGACCCCATTTTGACTACTAGAAGTTGGTTTTCTGACTCTGATTGTGCCCTGGGCTCTGCTAACCAGACCCAGGGCCTGTGCTCTATGAAAAATATACATCCTGATGTAGCAAAAATGTTCTTTCAATTGTACGGGTGCATCATAATCACGATTAGTCCCCAACCTCATATATTACCTTGTTGTATTTACGTGTGATATGGTTACATGAACTGTAATAACGTTAATCTCGGTGTGTTAGGGATATTTTCATGTAAACGTGCAAAGATTAACGTTGAAATCACGTGTTAAACTAAATACCATTAACATGTAGAATTTGCACATGCTGCTGACAATTATTCACTTATTTGATGTGCTTAAGTAATGCATTAATTTAGAAGTGCTCACTAAAAGTGTTAATGTATATGACATTTTGTGAGGCCTGTGTGCTGTTCTCTTATGTTGGCCGATTTCTGAAGGCCTGAAATGCATTTTCCCTGAAAGCTCTTGCATTAGATTTAATGGTTAAATTTCATGTGCATGTTGGATTTGTTCTTTCCCACGTTTCTGTTGCAGGTGGAAGATTCATCCTTGTTAGTTAGAATAATGTCTTTGTTTTAGGACTTTGGCTTAGGGAGAAGAGGATATATTGAGCGTTGATACTGATAATGGAGAACTGTTATACTTTCTCATCGAAGCAAGCCTGGGAATCCAGGTCCTCTCGCCGAAGCTTGGGAGCTTTGCTGCCTTATGGAAAGTTACCTACGAGGAGGTGGCCTGACTAGATGGTGTGATGTTGCAAAGCACCATGGGATACTACCTGTGGTATTGATGTATCGTAAATAGGGAACGTGTCTGGGGACTTCTGCCTTGCCTCTGTGGCTTTATGCTACATGACCCAACTGATGTGGCGAGACTTCTTAGGAAGGCTTCACTTGCTGACACTTTCATGGATCTTGCCCAGTGAAATGCTATGTAGCGATGTCACGCCAGTGATAGTGCAGGGGCAGATTTATATTTTGTACCCCCAAACTTCAATTGAGGGGGAATCTTGATGTCTGCTGAGTCATCTTTTGTATCCTGATTCTCAAACTAATCATCCTGTGCATGTTGCAGATCCATAACTTCATCCATAGATTTAGCTTTGTATTAATTTCAATATATTTCTTCACCCTCACCTTGAGGTGCCTGTATGTCCAGTTATTCGTGGCTTTGTCATAAATTAACTAAAACTAAATTGGGAGTCTGTGATTCTTAGGAGTCATAGTAAATTGGAACTGAAATGTTTGATTGGCTAACGAATTCTCTCCCCTCCCCGCTTTCATGCTGATAAAAAGAACCATCAACCTTAAGTTCCAGAGCGGATCCAGAAAATGGAACCTTACTCCTTCAGTTGGTAGCAGTGTAGGATGGTTATTGCATGAAGTGGGGGGAGAATCCAGAAAAATCTAGAAAAGACCTAGACCCCTAGAGTCCCAAAATAGAGTCCAATGATCGAGAGCGGAGAGCGATTGACTTTGGCAGAGACCGATGGAGTTTGGCGGCAAGAACAGCGGCCAACGGAGGAGTGAGTATCAACAGGGATGCATTGTGTGTTAAATTACGGGAGTGGTGTGGTTGTGTGATGTTTGGCAGAGTTTGTGTGAAAGTTGAGTGAATGTGGTTTCAAGCCGGACGTGGTCCAAGGATTGAGATTTGAGTTTCAGGTCCCAAAGTGTCCTAGGATCCCATGATATATTAAATGGTGTAGAAGACACTGAGTTACTGTGGTTGTCTGACCGCAGATTTGAGGAGTTGTCGTGAGACGTCATCAGCAGTTCCAACTAAGATAGGGAGCTTTGTGCGAATGGGACACGTGGTAATCGTATGGTAAACCTTGTATACAGGGGTGGACTATATTGGTTCATGTGACCAGCACAGGTCAAAAGTCACTGTGTATGAATGTTCTTGGGTGATTGAATTCTATTGATCTTTTAGAAAGGCAGACAATTACGCAGTTGTGATTGTGTGTGTGAGTGAATGAGGACAGAGAAATTGTGATGGAGGGTGAACCGCTGCCAGGAGGAAAAAGGTGATGTACTGCCAGCGGATACTCCAGCACACTATATGGCAACAAATGTAGGACTCCATACTATAGTTTTGCTTCAAAATTAGAATAAAATCACGGCATTTCCACGTTATGGCTCTTTCAGGTTAGAGGTGTTGTATCAGTTGAGGGGAGTGATGTCTTCACTACGGCCTCTGCCCAGAACACCACAGTTTGAGGCATTAGATACGAGCAGCACATGCAAAGGACAGGGAGAGATTTCACGAAAGATGAAAAAGGCAATGAAGACACATAAGGATACACGATGGGATGCACAGCTTAAGACATGGGGATTAGATACCATTGAGGGAGATAGGTTGTACCTAATGCTGGTGAGAGTGGGAGATACTCAGGATAGGAATGTAGGAGAAGAGTGAAATGATGGGACTGACACGAATGACAGCTTTTTAGACAGGTTATTGTCAGAGCTTTCTCCACTTTACAATCCACATTCATAGGAAGGAAGGCAAGAACGGGCAAATGCGGCAAATACGGCAAATACGAAAGAGTTTTAACATCACAGGCCCTAGTGCAGTGAAAGTGGGAAGGATTTCGACTATAATAGAATGAACAGGGATACCTGCTTAAGGAGGTGCAGAGTCAAGGGGAGTTAATGCTGCTTTACTGTTACCAGAAACCTTTATGGTACCGGTCACCATTGGACCTGTATTCTTGGTGTATGACCCGAGCTTAGTGGGAAACTCTATTCGGCAACAGTCAGGGTTGGAGGAGAGGATGAGCTCAGGAGGAAATGAAACCATAAAGGGAAACAGACCATCTCTGGTTCCTGTAGAATCTAGTACCCCTTTGCCGGTGACTGCAGATCCTTCGAGAGTATGAGTTGGGTCTATTACCATACGATCTGTGGGCCCGATTCACAAAAGTAATCTGAGACAAAATCCTGACTTTACGACTTTTGGTACTCACAAAGGGGATTTAGGAGTAGTAAAGTTAGGGTTCCTAACTTTACTACTCCTAAATGCCCTTTGTGAATACAGAAAGTAGCAAAGTTAGGATTTTGTCTCAGTTAAACTTAAGTTTTGGTCTTACGTTAAACTAACGTACAGTCCCTGGCACAATTGAAACCTGTCACACGCAGCCACACCATCAACAACACATAATACATCGGCAGGCACGCAACACAACGAACTACACATCCGCCACATGACGTGACCAACAGACATATTTAACACAGGCACTATGGCCCTGCTTCCCCGCTCACAAGGAAGGCCACACACCTCATGCGCGTGTTGTGGCGGGGAGGGACAATTTACAACAATGCTCTCCTCCTCGATAGACACCAGGGCAAGCGGCACAGTGCACAGGTACACAGCACACAACCCTGAAACTAAGTATGTCATGCACACCAGTTAACACAGTTTGGCCCCATAGTTTGGACGAGAAACGACTAAGTACTTGCACTTATGATGTTAGCCGTCCTATTGACGCCCTTTAGTCCCCTTTCTGTTCATCCCAACCCCAATACCATTGGCTGGCTCCCTCAACATTGCAGATTATTCCAACCCCCCACCCACACAGGGGGCCACACTATACACCCATGGTGCAAGTTAATACAATAACCTGGAACATGAAGGGCATGCACACACCTAACCGGAGGTACTCAGTATCTACATACTTACAGCGCAGGAGTACGCAAACCGGTTTCCTGCAGGAAACGCACCTTACCCAGGCTGAGGCAGAACCCCTCTGTAAGCGCTGAAGGGGCCAAGTGTACAGCATAAACTACTCATCCCATTCGCGGGGGCGCTGATATGGGTTAAGGCGGACGTCCCTCGCACAGTAGAAGAGGTGGCAATAGATCCAGAGGGAAGATACATCTTCGTGAAAGGTAAACTGAATGGACAGATGCTGCTTATGGGCTCGGTGTACGCACCAAACGTAGATCAAATCACGTTCCTCCTTAAACTGACAGAAGCACTTGCTAGATGGAGTGGAATTCCCTGGATTATAGGGGGAGACTTCAACGCAGTTCTGGACGTGCACCTAGACACGTCATACCCACGCCTAGCGTGCACACAGGCAACCTCCAATGCACAAACAAAACAGGAATGGCTCACAAACTGGACCCTAATAGATATCTGGCGCGCACAGAATGCCGGGGCAAGCATATACTCATTTCATTCCATTGTCCCCGATCTGCACGTCTGGCTTGACTGATTTGCGGGGTTGCATGTACTGCTCCCACTCATCAAACATCAAATTGTGATGATCTCATAATCCCCAATTACTACAGCTCACATGGGAAACGGGCTGATCCCCGATGCCTACATGGCGCCTACAGCCAGCGGCTCTGGAAGACCAGGCATTCTGCTCCTCGCTGGGGACAGTAATGCTAGAATAATTTGAAAACAATGAGCACTCCACGGAAGACCACCTCCTTGACTGGGACTCCCTTAAGGCAACGCTCGGGGGTCATTGCATGGGGACCAGTTGGAACATATGTAACCGCGTTGCTTGGCAATATAGAAGGGAAGCTACTGATACACGAGACGCAGCAATCAGAAGGGAACAGAAACACGCACACATTAGACTCCTTACGAGCAGAGCACCTACACTTGCTAGAGGAACTTTGATGCCATAACTACATAGCGCACTCTGCACGCACACACGCCACTGCGGACCACGCATGCATAACACTAGCATTGCTGTTGCATTAAGATCAGGCGCAACACCCCACAACGGCCCTGAAAACAGGCACGGGTTTAATGGTATACACGCAGCATGAAATACACAGTGCAATGACACAACACTACACCAAGCTATACCAATCCATTGCGTCCCAGATACAGAGTCAAGTCGCCACATTCTTAGTGTCCATATGCTTGCCGAAAGTCACACCGGAGCAAAGTGCGGCACTTAACGAGCTCCCCACACCAGAGGAAATTCGTAGTGCAATCCTGGTGCTGGTGAGCGGAAAAACCCCAGGCCCAGATGGGTTCCAGCAGAACTCTACAAGGCATACACCACGATACTCGTTCCCCACTTGCACGCACTGTACACAACAGCCATCAGCGAACAGCGTCCCCCCCGTCTATGAATAAAGCCAACTTAGTGTCCCTGCCAAAGCCTGATAAAGACCCCACAGAATTAGGCTCTAACAGGTCACTTGCCCTACTCAATGTAGATTATAAAGTACTAGCGAAGCTCTTAGCAGACAGACTGGTGTAGGTGGTCCCCGCCCTGGTTCACAGCGATCGAAACGGTTTTGTGCCCTCTAGAAATACCTCCTTAAATCTAAGGCACTTTCTCAGGATAGCTGTGTACTCACAAACTCAATGGCCGAGAGCTGTCTGCCTCATATTAGACCTAGGGAAAGCATTTGAGTCTCTGGAGTGGGGATTCCTATTTGCAGCGCTAGACAAATACCAATTAGTGGGCTCCTTCGTAAATATGGTGAAACTTCTATACAGTGCCCCAACCGTACGGGTGAAGAAAAGCCCCTACATATCTAACTTTGTAGAAGCACACAGAAGGACTAGGCAGGGATGCCCCCTATCTCCTCTTCTCTTCACCCTAGCCATTGAGCTCCTAGCTGAAGCAGTACGGATGGAGATTGCCGATGGCATCACGTTGGGGGATGGCACGCACACAATATCTCTGAACGCAGACGATCTCTTGTTATTCATTTGAGATATCCACTGCATTCCTTAGAGACTAAAAGTCATAATAGAACGCTTTGCCTATACTCCTTCAAGGAACAGTGCAGAGACCCAAGCTATACACTCAGTGGTATGAGAGTCCACTGGTGCTCGGACACTTTCCGCTACCTGCGCATCCGCATCAGCAAACTCTACCTGCCTGTAGACTGAGGTGGCCTGGCAGTCCCACACTTCGAGCAGTACTACTTAGCAGCCAAATACAATGGGTTGCCAGATGGTTCATCGACCACTACAGAGGGGACACGCAACCACCCAACCCCACCACAGGCCACGGAGCTAGCTGTGATTTTCCATCCATGTTCAAAGTCCAAGCCGCCAGACTCGCTATTGCTGAACGTGGCGTACAAGTGCTTCAACAGAGCACTCTACATCACCCGCACAACCCCACCATATGCTCCGGCTCTGCCACTGGAGTGCACCCATGGAGGGGGCATGAAACCACAGCAGGGGAGCTCAGAAACTGGCATGCTGCTGGAATCCAAGATACGGGAGATCTATACCGGGAGGGCAACCTAATCCCATACACAACATTAGTGGAAGTCAACGAGCTGTCCCCCGGCCAGTTCCTACTGCACTACTTCCTACTTGCATCAGTTGCAGCCAAATGGGGAGACATGTCCACCGAATCAGAGACGCACCTTACGATACAGTACCTGCATGTAATGGGGCGGGGTGGGCATCTCACCAAATGGTTTGCAGCCTCACTTAGGCACCACACGGCGACAAATCTATCGGTCCTCCGCCAGCATTGGGAAGCAGACATGAGATGCCAGCTTACAGATAAAGAATGGGATTCGGTGTTGGCTATACCAACTCAAGTCCCCAGAAACGTGCGCCTGCGACAAATGCAATTCTACATTACCCACCGTGTGTACCTTACGCCCGCAAAGATCAACAAATACTTCAATCGCCAAGACGCCGCGTGTCCCAGATGCAAGCAGCTAGATGCAGAGATATTACACATGATGTGGAGGTGCCCTACACTGGCAGATTACTGGTCAGCAGTGGCGGATGCACTAATACAAAGCACAGAAAGCACACTCCACTTTGACACATATACCTTCTACACTTGCACCGCAGGACCCGCAACAATAAGAACACAGCTAGATTTTTAGATTTGGGGATCGCAGTGGCGAAAAGGTTAATCACGAAAAGATGGAAGGACCCCAGTCTGCCACACATAATATTGTGGAGACGCTCCATGCTCAACTAGGCCAGGGTGGAGAGCACAGCGCTCAGGCGGGAGGACACACTTGGGATTCAAAAGTTCCCTCTCGCCGCCAGCTGGGACACAATTCTAGCAGCATTGACTCACTCAGAAGAGAGCAACCCCTTCCCGCAAATCCTAGCGGATGGCGAACCTTTGGAACACTCTACATAGAAGAGGGCTCATGGGGGTAAACAATGGAGCGGAGGTAGAGCGAAAGACAATATCTCACCAAACAAGTGCAGCAATGACCACACCCTGAGCCCATGCAGTGGCTGCGGCCAGTACACTAACAATAAGCACCAAAGCCAGTACAGTTTTCTCCCGGTGATCTTGGGCGCCAGCCCCATAGTTCAGTCCCTGACCCCGTTAGGTATTCCTTTGTCACAGTTTCAATTATTAACTATCCTCCACAGTTAAGGGACAAAATGTACCCAAAACATGCATAACATAATTGTATAACACGATACGCTGAAGCAAAATCAACGGTAGCATCATAGACACACATCCAAGATAAAGTGTGATGTTGTGTGAGCCAGACCAGTTGCCAATGAGCTGGGGGAACCTAGGTACTCTGCCGGGCACAGCTAGATACAAATGACATATGTACAGAATTGCCCCTTGCCACTGTTAGAATCCGTAATGTGCCACGATATCACGAACTAACACATGCCATGTATGTACTTAATATGTAAAAATCTTCTAATGCATGCAATAACGGCAAGACTAGTATGCCTAAGTTGGATAGTTTTGAGCAACCAGCTAGTCCAGAAAGTTTGATCGCTTCCATTGATACAGAATGGACATCGTACCTCATGCATCAGTCATATCAAAAATAGGATATGTACCGATTGTAACCATGATTACTAATGCTTAATCTTGGTTTGCATGTACCGTAACATAAGAAAATCGAATAAAAAGATTTACAATAAATAAATAAATGTCATTATTCAATGCAGAAATCAAAATATTGACAAAGGTGCTGGCCTCCAGACTGGGAAAGGTAATTGGGTCTTTGGAACACCCCAAAACTGCTTCATGCAGTGGCGGCTGGCATCTACGAGGGGGGCACTCATGTGTAAATAATATTAAAAAATAAAACACTTACCAACAAGATGCCCTCCGCTCCTGATCTCTTCTTTCGCCTCAGGAACTGGAACTGGATGCTGCAACTCCCTTCACCAATCCTGGTGCTGCTCACATGCTGTTAACCAGCATGAGAGCAGTGCCCTGATTGGAGGAAGCGGCCTGTCTCAGCACTCCATAGTGCACTGGAGGCCTGCACTTACTCTATGCCCAGCTGTCTTACGACTGCTGGGTTGAGAGGTTTGAAGTGCGTATGTGTAGCTTGCAGGCTCAAGAGGGCCAGCCAAAGGGACATGCACACTTTAAACAGTGCAGAGATAGCCTGCTAACTTCCTCCTGCTGGTACCACTCAGCAGGCCCTGGCCGTCCTGACGCTCTATTCGGGACAGGTGGATGAAAAATGAAATGGTAGTAAATTACCATTTTATTTTCCATCTCTGGGACTTTGGGGGGCATTTAAGTGGGGCGACGCTACTCCACTCCAATGGAGGAGCTGCCCCTGGCTTCATGTCTAACAAGAGTATGAGGCTAAATCCCTGTCGATTTTGTGCATGCCTGGCATACACAGTGAACATACAGGAGCCTGCGGTGGTCCTATCAATAGACACTGCCAATAGACACTGCCAAAAACAGACAGCCATGGTTAGAGTAAACAGTATTTTCCGTCTGAAGAGGGGCACAAGTCAGGGCTGTCCTATATCGCTTATGATTTTTGTATTACCCTTGGACCCTCTGTCATTGTCCCTCCTGGTCCAAGCAGCGATATTCAAGCTGATAGTAATACCGAAATGTACCCACACTCAGTAAAACACTCCTCACTGAGGAATTCTTTAGGAAGTTTGAAACAGATATTTAACTTTTCACATAGGGAGGAAGGTTGCAGTGGATGTGGCTTCAAATAAAAGTTAGATGGGTATATGACTAGTAATTGCTCTCCCAGTTGAGCAAATGTACTACTGGGTCTCACAATTAGTAGTAATCAGTGAGTGGGCTTCTTCCCCTCTGATAAAGTCATCTACAAACAGTCCCTGGCTAGTTATAAGGCAACCATAACTAAGGAAAACTCCAAAGCATTCCACTAGAGAACTCTTTCAAGTTATAAATAAACTCACCAACCCCCCTGAGAATAGAGGCAATAACAACAGTCTATACTTTTGTGAGAAAATAGCCTCCTATTCTTGTGACAAAGTTGAATAAATCTACAACCAGTTTACCTGTTCTAAAATCTCGGACCTCAGCAAGTTTCCGCTCTTGACCCAATTTCTCTTGAAAAAATCTTCAACCCAAACTGAGCCAATTTTCATATGTCACTGATGCAGATGTCCTCAATTTACTCAAGTCCACTAAATAGAAATCACCTCATGATCCCTGTCCTCCTTCAATATTTAAGAAGATTCCAGTTCCAATCATCTCATATCTTACTAACATCTTTATTGGGATGTTCAGTTCCGGGACCTTCCCCAAATTGTGGAAAAGGGATTCCAGCCTGCCACTTCTTAAGAAACCTAATCTAGACCCAGATAATCCAGCGAACTATCGCCCTATCTCAAGGTTGCCTTTTCCAGCAAAGATAGCGGAAAAGCGTATCAATTCACAACTGACACAGTTCATTCAGGACAATCATTTATTGGACCCCGCCCAATTTGGCTTCAGGGTAGAACTCAGCACAGAGACGGCATTAATGAAGACTACTGATGAACTAAAAACCATCCTTGATAAAGGAGATTCTGCAGCACTTATCCTCCTCAACCTGTCGGTGGCGTTCGACACAGTTGATCATGCAACTCTTGTTGATCGCCTAAACAAATAGGGCATCTCTGACAAAGCTCTTGACTTACTCCAGTCATTTTTACCTGACAGGGAGCACTCGGTTTATGTTGGAGAATTTCACATCCAAGTCCCTCTCCCAACTCTGCAGGGTCCCTCAGGGATCTTCCTTGAGTCCCCTACTTTTTAGTATCTATGTTTTCGAACTCTCCTCCCTGATTAGATCCCTTGGGTTTCCCCTACTTCATATGCGGACAACACGCAGATTGTCGTGTCAGCCTCCAATAATGTGGAAGTCACCATCTCCCAGTTTCACAACTATATGAGAGCAGTAAGCAACTCAATGGGTAAGCATTGCCTTAAACTGAACTCAGAGAAAACGGAGGTAATTCTTTTTGGCAATAAACCTCATTTTTGGAAACCAGCATGCTGGCCTACGGAGTCAGGAACTCGCCTCCTCCCAGTCCAAAAAGCGTAAAATCTGGGCATAACCATTGATGACAAACGGAACTTAAGTAAGCATATCTGTTTGGTCGTCTCCTCCAGTTTCAATATGTTGAGAATTATCAAGAAGATTCTCCCTTTCATTCCCATTACCTCCAGAAAAACAGTAATTTCTTTACTAATTCTTTCGAAACTGGACTACTGTAACGTACTGTATGTTAAGCTCCAAAAACAGTACATAAGGAAATTACAGAGCGTTCAAAATGCGGCAGCAAGACTTATTCTTGATCTGCCCAAATTTCATCCTGTTTCAGCGTCCATTAAGAAGCTCCACTGGCTTTCAGTGGTTGATCGAATCAAATTCAAGACACTTTGCCTTATCTACAAGGCCTTACGTGACTCAGGTCACAGCTACCTTAAACAGTCTTTCTCCTGGTACATACCCATTCGAGACCTACGATCAAAAAATATGTTGATGATCTCTCATCCCAGATGTAAGAGGCTCAAATGGGGGGGCGACTGTTTCTCCTCTGAAGCTTCGGCACTCTGGAACAGTTTGGCTCCCATCTTATTGGGTTTTAGAAAACTCTTAAAAACTTGGCTTTTCAATGCCTAGCCTTTTCCTGCTACATGGCAATACCCAACTTACCGCCAGGACCCCCTTGTGTATTCGTGTGCTTTAGCAGTTATATAAAATAACATAACAAAGAAAACGTTCCTTGAAGGTGAACAGACATGTAATGGAGCACTGCAGCTATCCCACAGGCCAGTTTTGGAGGAAATATGATAAAACTGCCTCCACACACACACACTCACACAGCCAGTGGCTAAAGTATGGAACAAGTCCTCTAAATATATATGGGGGAGGGGTTACAATAAAAGAGACATCACCATGCGGCAGTGATTTACTGCAAGACGTCAGGAATCTACAATGATGTTGAAAATTGAACCATTTTGGGATAAGAAAGTTGGGAGACATGTGTGAAGATAACCAACTCATCCATTAGGATGTCCCTAAAGTTGAGAATGAACAAGCTGACACTAAGCAGTGCAGATATTTACATTTACGATATGTGCTATCAACCCATATATTATAGCACACAGAGGTAGAAGACTACTCGCCATTGGAAGATTAGGTTCTCTCAGAGCTGCTTCTAAAAATGCAATATCCTAAATATCAGAAAATTGTAAATAACTCACCTGACCCTCTTGAAAAAACTGAAGGAGCAGTGTAATGAAGATCTAGGGGATCTACAGCAAGCTGCAGAACTGGAACTGGAGAATTGGACAGCTGGAAAACATGTTTCGACTTGTGTAGGTTTGTGAAAAAACATATCTATGAAGGAAGGGGATGCCCAACGAAATGAGAGAGAATATGGTTACTATGGAAAGACAATAGAGGACTGCGATGAAGTTTTTAATATGGAGAAATAAACTCAGGGCTGGCGCTGTTCTGGAATGTACACACATGACAGCTACAGGAAATGTACCAGAAAGGTGCATGAATCTGCTTACTGGTGGGCTATACCGGCTATTAAAGGCCCGCTACAGGGCTGAAGGCCCGAGCCGAAGGCAAAATTTTCTTACAAATAAAACTAAGGCCTCTCGGAGCACGAGAGGTTTATATCCCCTCGAACTCTGAGAGGCCTTTGTTCACAGCAATAGCTAAGAACAAAGGCAACATTGGAATGTTGCTCTGCGGGCCTTTACCTGCCCGTAGATGCAAGGAGCACTCCATTGTATTTAATGGAGTTCTCCACATTCCAATGTTCTAATATTAATTAATTAACTACGAAATAATATTGATTTCTAACATTCAACTGTACCTGCATAATGTTTAAATCTTTCCTAAAAAATAGAATAAAAAGATTAATGGAAGTAGGGAGTCCTTTACCTCCCAGAAATGGCAATTACTTATTCTGATTTTACGTTAATTAAAATAATTACATATAATTAATAAAGTCAAAACAATTTTAAAACTAATTGTGTATATATTTATAGGTTGGTGTTAAATTGAATTAATAGAAATTAATTCCATTTATTTAAAGGTAGTCAAAAGATGGACGATGATTTAATTTAAATTAACTATAAATTAATTATATATATCTGGATGCTCACACCCTACATATTTTAAGTGTCTTGTTGGCTAAAGAGCTATGTCAGCAAATGCCTTTTAATATTTATTGTATCTGTCAAGTATACATCCTAAGTGCTTTGTAATCAAACATTTCTTAAGTGCTTATGTATTGTACAATTTCTAATGTATAACACACCGTACTCTCTGGACCAGTCTGTACTATAAAAACAACAAAATCAAGAAGAGGGAGGTAGAAGAAATAGACAAAAGGACTCGTCCTCCTATTAATCTACTGTAAACAAAGAGTGCCCATCCATCTCTAGGGACTTACTTTCCACCTCAGGTGTTATAGAACACAGAAAGTTCTCTTTAGATAACCCTCACCCACCAGAGTTTCCCGTTGGTGGCATGCTTCATCCTTGGGTTCTTCCCGTTCCGCTGCGAACGGGGCATGCTGCGACCTATGAGTCAAGTCGGAGCACTAATGGTGTTGTCTATAATACATGACGAGAAAATAGGAGTGAGGGGGTTCTTTTTGAGGAAGATTAAAAATACCTGGCTAGTAGGAAAAATATTTTATTTGCACCTCCATCGGGTATGCCACGGGCGACGATTCCCTAAACTAGGGAGTAACGTTGGTGTAAGTGTGACTAAAGGTATCAGTGCTGTATGTATATGTGTTTCATTTTTCTAGCAAGCAGTTGCATTTCAACTAAGAGTTGATAGGAGTGGTATCAGGGAGTAGCAGCCCTTGGTCCTGATGATTATCCTCAGGGTAGGGCTTGAAACATGTAGACCCTTGAAACTCAGGAACATAAGTCCATAGAGTTTCAACTTTCCCTATTTTTTAACCATACTGGATAGAGGTACGAATCAATGTATTTCCCACTAGCCAGGTGTTTTTAATCTTCCATGAAAAGAACACCCCACTCCTATTTTCTCTTCACCTATTATAGACAACACCATAAGTGCTCCTACATAACTCATAGGTCACAGCACGCACTGTTCTGCAGCGGGACGAGAACAACCCAATGATGAAGCATGCTACCAAGGGGAAACCCCGGTGGGTGAGGTTAATCTAAAGAAAACTTTCTGTACAATAAAAATACATATTAGGAACTAAAAGAATAAAACCAATTATATTCAACTATTCGATTCAGATTATTAAACTAAATTATTAAAAAAGAGTACAATATATTTTAAGGTTACAAAATGAAATTAAAATCATTATAACGTAATTAACTATTCGCAATGATTAGGTCTAGATTCATAAATAAAAAATTATGCATTTCGAGGTTAGTGTTAAGTTATTACATTAACTTGGATATAGAATAATGACATATATTTAAAAGTTAGAGCTAGTGTATAGCTAACTATAAAAACTATTTTTTTTAAATGAGAAAATATTTTTAAAAAAATCGATTATTAAAAACTCGATGAAGATTTAGTGGTAGTTTCTTTGTAGTGAAGTCTCTCTAGTGGTACAATAAATGAAAATGTCAACATGATTGTAGATGTAGCGGCAGCGCTGTAGCTGTAGGTCAATGTTGAAACCGGCTGCTTTGTGTAAAGCAATGTACCACAATATCTATCCCCAAATCCGCAAGGATACCTTTTAGAGAGCCAAGGTGCCTCCCAGCCACCCACACACTGGCGGTGCATCCATTGGGGGCGCTGGGACGTTGCCCCACTAATGCCACGGCATTCAAATTCTCGTTCTACTTCTCCGACGCTAATTCCAATCAGGACTCCTGATTGGAATTAGCGTCGGAGATTAGAAGTAGAATGAGGGACGCTGAAGGGGTTGGGAGGGGGCGGGGTTGCAGCAGCACTCAGGAAGTTGAGTGACAGCAGCGCACTACAGCAATAGTGCGCATGTTCGTTTTTGGGCTGATCATTTTTACGATCAGCCCGAACATGCGCACTATCCGTCCCCTTAAGAGACCGAGGGTTGCTTCATGCGGCAGCCCCAGTCTCCTAATGGGCAGGGAGTATCTCTGCCCTCAACCAATCCTGGCGCTGCTGGAGCAGCGTCAGTAGAGGGGTTAGCACTGGCAGTCACATCGCTGCTGACGCTGTTCCTGTTTGTTGAAGAGCGCGCACGGGACCCTGGCCCAGGAGCAGTCGGCCACGATTCTATTTGCCTGGTAACATTTTTAACAATAGCTCAGTTTTTGTAGAGTCGTCAACGTGGGGTGGGGGGCTGATGTCTCTTATACAAGAGACCTTCTTACATCACATCTTATAGGTACGAGTAACGAGAGTTATCGACCTCAGGCAGGTGAAAGGAAGAGTCGGTCCTGTTAGGAAAAAGGCGTATCACCGTTGTGGCTCTCAGCCAGCTGAGCTGTCTCACCATCAGCAGAAAAAAATTCACAACGGGAAACTGTAGTCATGCATTCTTTCCCAGCATCACCGATAGGGTGACCAACTGGCATTGGTGCAAATTCAGGACGGTGAGTGTAAAAATTCAGGACAAAGGGTCAAAATTCAGGACACAAATTCTAGACAGGAGGTCAAAATTCAGGACAAAACTTCAGGACAATAGGTAAGTTTTACAGACACATCAGAGGAGGTCGCGCAATAGTATATAAGTAAGCCCAGCCATATCCAAACATATTCAACCATGCAAACCTATCCATCATGTATCCTTCCATCTGTCATTTCACTCATCCATCCTTTCACTCATCTATCCATTATCCATCCATCCACCCTTTCACCCTATCCATCTGTACACTCATCCATCCACTCTTCCACCCATCCATTCACTCATCCATCCAGCCATTTACTCTTTCACCCATCCAGCCATCCTTTCACTTACTCATCCATCCACTCAGTCACTCATCCTTCCACCCTTTCAGTCATCCATCCATCCACCCTTTCTCTCTCCATCGACCCTTTCACTTAGCCATCCTTCCTTCCATCCACCCACCCATCCATCTACTCATCCACTCATGAATCCATCCATTGACCCTATCACTCATCCATCCTTTCTCTCATACATTTATACTTTCACTCCTTCACTCATCTATTCATCCTTTTGTCCATCTACCCTCCCTTTCACTCACTCATCCACCCTTACAGCCAACCTTTCACTCATCCGTCCATCCATTCACTCTTGCACTTATCAATTCATCAATCCATCCATCATTTCACTCATCCATCCTCCCACCCACTCACTCACTCATCATCCACCTTTTCACTCATCCACCTTTTCACTCATCCATCCTTTCATCCATCCACCCTTTTACCCATCCAGCTACCCTTCCACCAATACATCCAGCTATTTACCTTTTCTCTCATCCATCCTTCTATTCACTCATCCATCCATCCTCTCATTATCCATCTATTCAATCTTTCATTCATCCATTCACCATTACACTAATTCATCCAGCCATCCACCCACCCATCCCTTCACTTACTCACTCACCCACCTTTTCATATTAATTTGGAGCTGAGCCTTTTTGAGAAGAGGCCCATCAAGAACTTCACCCTCGCTGCAGGAGCCATTCCAGGACTGGGACAGAAGCCACCCAGGGCAGAGACAGGATCCACCAGGGGGAGGGGGGGGGGTAGGAGCCATCACAGGCGAGTGGGGGGGCAGGAGCCGTCACAGGAGGGGCAACAGGATCCACCAGGGTGGGCACAGGGGTGGGCATGTAGTATTCTAGTATCATCTTGGTCTCTTCCAGGTTGGGATAGGGCTCCTCACCCCCTCCTGGACAAGACAACGAGACGACAGGCTCTCTTTCTAAAATGTTTTTTTTGCCATCCCCCACTGTGATGTACAGTACGTAAAGGAGATACTCCAAGAGAACTGATTTAACTGAATGTCCTCCATACTTTGTTAATCAGTGTGGGTGTGATTGTGCCATTTCTTTATTTTATTACATTATAGACTGCATGTTTGAAGAACCGAGGTTTGCTTACGATTTAGTGACAGTAATTAAGCTCTGTGTAGAGAACCACAGTGCTGCCTCGGGGTAATCAGGGCCCGGTTCTAGGGTGTTTGGGGCCCTGGGCAGAAAGGCAATGTGTGAGGCCCCTCTAAATTGTAGAGACATGACGCATTCAGGGCTGTTTGCATCTGAATAGATGCCCCTGCTCCTGAAGCTGCAGCCCCTCCCTCTCAGTCACCTTCAAGCACCTCTTAACAGCTCATCTAGGGCGGAAGGTGTGAGGGTTGCCGTCCCGCTGCGCCTCTCCAATGCTGCCGGGTATCTGAGCGTTGGTGCTGCATCGGAGTCTGTTACACCCGACCTCAGCAGCATCGGAGTCAAGCAGGGAGGTGGGTGGAAGCTGTGCCGGCTTTAGGGTGGTGCGACCGGTGCCCGTTTAAAATTACGGACAAATGGCGTCCGTTAAAGAATCCTTCACGGACAACGGACAGACGGCCGAAATTACGGACTGTCCATGAAATTTACGGACGGTTGGTCACCCTAATCACCGATGCATCAATCCGAAGAGAGGCCACGGCCACGGGGAACATTTACAGGACAAATCGGCCTAGTTAGAATTAAAGCACCTTAAAGAAAGAGCTTGCGGCCGTCTTTCTACCCGTTTGCACTTTAGCTCCAAATATTTTCAGATGCTTCATCCAGAGGCCTGAATGGAATGTTTTGACAGTTGGACACATATGTACATAAGGCAAAGGTAGTCATCACTGCACACGCCCGGTAAGGGACGTTGAGACTACATGCAATATTTGTGATCAGCTATTAAGAGGGTGGTAAGGGGACTACACATTCCAGGGCAGATTTATGTTGCACTTGCGTCACTTTTGCGCCACCGTTGCGTCACTTTTGTGACGCAGCAGCGGCGCAAATCCTGCGCCATGGTGCGGGGTATTTACAACGTGACGCATCTGGGAGATGCGTCACGTTGTAAAGCCCTGCGCCACATGTAGGCGTTCCAGGGCAGGTGGGGGCGTTCCGGTGCAGGAACGCCTCCTAAAAGTGGCTGAGTGAAATCTACAAGATTTCACTCAGTCACTTTTAGGCCCATGCTGCGTCAAAACCCTGCGCCTGCTTGAAGCAGGCGTAAGGATTGACGCAGCATTGTAAAGATAGGGCCCCCCAGATCATTGCTGGAGCTGCGTCGCGCTTGCGACGCAACTCCAGCAATGCGCCACTTTTCGGCACAGATGCGTCACGCATCTGTGCCGTTTTTGCCCCATGGTGCGCCGCATTATAAACTGGCGCATCCCTGCTGATATGCAGGGATGCGCCAGTCGTCATAAATCTGCCCCTCCGTGAGATCTTGAGCACACACGCCATTTCACGATCAGCGGGGTAGTAAGGGCGCCAGGGGTCAGGCAGGGACAACACAGAGCTCCGACAAGCACTACACGGTGTTCATACAGAGACTTCACCTAACTCATGCGTGTACTGCTTGGGGGTCAGGCAGGGATGACACAGCTCGTGCAGGCACCACACAGGGCTCCTACAGAGACTGCATGAAATTTGCGCAGACACAGCTCAGACGCTGCAGGAATATTTTACAATGGCCGAAATACGTCCCAGCGTTACCACGGGGGTGAGGCCGGCCCTCCAGTGAGATACCAGTCCAGCCCAGAGACCCAATGCAGCTACTTAGTGAGCCCGACTGAGCGCTGCAGGTGCCTACTGAGCAAGAGGCGACGCGGACCGGTAAGTTTTATTTTATTATATTTAAATTTTAAACTTCTCCGGCCCCCAACCCCCCCCCCCGCAAGTTTAACGTATCTCGGCCCTCGTGTAACACTAACCCTTTTCCTATAAAGATTTCGCAGGGTCTGGCGTTTTATATGGACACATGGTAGAAACGAAAGGCCAGGGACTCTCCTTTTAATTGAAATGAGGGTCCCTGGCCTTTTGTTTCTTTCTACCATGCGTCCATGCAACATACACACACAGCGTGTGTTTCTGTTGTATATGAAGGGAGGTATGGTAGAAACCAAAGGCCGCGCATTTCATGGTTTAAATGATATCATGAAATGCGCGGCTTTCGTTACTACCATGCCTCCCTCCATATTCAAAAGAAACACACATGTGTGTGTGCAGGGCTTTAAGTGGGATGATAAAACTGTGGGGGGTCTCTAAAATGGCATCACACACTGGCAATAATGAGACATCACAAGCAGTGCCTATTAATGGTGCACGGTAGCCTCTCACACTGGTAATCGGAGACATCATAAGCAGCACAGATTCGCTGAGGGTATGTTGGTACCACCTCACACTGGTGCTAAAGAACATACCATGAGCCCATGAACTTATGCCGTTCAAGATATCCAAAGCGGTACAAGAGGGGGTGATGGTGATGGACGGAGCATCAGAACCAATCAAACACTCACACCCAGTCAATAGATCTGGGTTTGATCCATCACCGTTCTTTAGGCCACTCTGCCACCCCAGTTCAGACATGGCCATATGCAAATCAGTCTGACCCTGTGCATCATGGGAACAGTCCAGCCCGAACTGCCAAGCCATGCCTTCCCTGGACCGGAAACAAGCTTCCTAGGACCGGTTTCTGGCATTTCAGCTGTCTTCAGCCAGGCTTGCTTGAATCCAGTGGCAAAGTGAGCAAGGGACTCACGTCTGAGCATACCCTGCCAACTTATGGCGAACAAAGCGGTACAAAAGGGGGTGGTGATGGACGGAGCATCAGAACCATTGGTTCTGATGCTCCGTCCATCAGCACCCCCTTTTGTACCATTGGTTCTGATTCTCCGTCCATCACCACCCCCTTTTGTACCGCTTTGTTCTCTATAAGATGGCAGGGTATGCTCAGACGTGAATCCCTTGCTCACTTTGCCACTGGATTCAAGCAAGCCTGGCTGAAGACAGCTGAAATGCCAGAAACCGGTCCTAGGAAGCTTGTTTCCGGTCCAGGGAAGGCATGGCTTGGCAGTTCGGGCTGGACTGTTCCCATGAGGGACAGGGTCAGACTGATTTGCATATGGCCATGTCTGAACTGGGGTGGCAGAGTGGGCTAAAGAACGGTGATGGATCAAACCCTGATCTGTTGACTGGGTGTGAGTGTTTGATTGGTTCTGATGCTCCGTCCATCACCACCCCCTTTTGAACCGCTTTGTTCGCCATAAGTTGGCAGGGTATGCTCAGACGTGAGTTCCTTGCTCACTTTGCCACTGGATTCAAGCAAGCCTGGCTGAAGACAGCTGAAATGCCAGAAACCGGTCCTAGGAAGCTTGTTTCCGGTCCAGGGAAGGCATGGCTTGGCAGTTCGGGCTGGACTGTTCCCATGAGGCACAGGGTCAGACTGATTTGCATATGGCCATGTCTGAACTGGGGTGGCAGAGTGGGCTAAAGAACGGTGATGGATCAAACCCTGATCTGTTGACTGGGTGTGAGTGTTTGATTGGTTCTGATGCTCCGTCCATCACCACCCCCTTTTGTACCGCTTTGTTCAAGATATCCAAGGCAGAGAGACAGACCCCGTGTGATTGGAGGGTATCTGTTTTCTAACACCAAACATGGGCTGTTAGTATATCATGATGTGTTGTTCTTTATAAAGGAGTGTCTTTAGCTCTTTCTTAAATGACAGCATGGTAGTGGCAGTCCTGGTGGAGACGGGGATGTCGTTCCATAATCTGTCACCTCACTCTAATAGTGAAAGATGATAGTGCTTTACAATGCTTTGATCTGCAGATGGTGCGCTTTGTAAAAGGTGTCGTCTTCCACTGGTTAATCGGTTATAGGTTCTGCAAGTGATGTAACTTCTGCTGTATAAGATTTCACATTGTGTTTGCTGATCGTCACTGCGAGTGGTGTAGGATGTCTACTCAGCCTGTTTCTGGTATACAAGCAGCGCTTGCATTAGTTTGCAGTGATCTGCTTTGTAAGAGGCGGCTGGTACTGACAATAAGAGATATTATTTCAGGTGTGTGGGCTATAAGTTAGAAGAGTCTGACAGGGAAATGATTATTATACTGTGCGAGATTATCTTACTTCCATGACTGATGCATACGCAGCGGTATTAATTGGTTCGTTAAAAATAGACTAATCACGATCAACACATTAATTCTTGAACCGCCGTCCCCATGACATGAATATATATGCTTATTTAACGTGAACACTCAGCCTCGCAGTCCAGACTAGTGACTCTCTCTTTTTAGCCCCTAAACCCCACTGACCATGAAAGAATCTGTTTCTGCACCAAAGGCACAGCGGAAGGTTACATGTGATGTCTGAGTTCCTGGAAGGCCTACACTTGGCGCACTCTCGGGGTGCCATTAACACTGGGGAGCCGCAAACAGTCATTCAACTTGATACAGGCAAACATTTACAGGATGCGGCTTAATGTGTTTGCTTTTTCTTCTGTTCACTGCTGTGGGTTGACAAGGAAAACGGGAGGAGGGTATATTATTGAACTACTGTCGTAGGGGCGTTCGATGTAATTATGAGTTTGGCTTAACACTGTGTAGTAATCTGTTAATGCTAAGCTTATGTAAGCCTATGTCTGATGTATTCTGTTAGAATGTTTACTGCTGCTTAGTTACGTGAGAATGTTACATTGCCACTCTTGAGATTGTGTCTGTTGGAGTTGGCTGCTTCCAAGCCTTCTCTTTTCCATGTAGCCAGTAATAAACCTCTCAAGACATCATCTGCATCCTGTCTATTTACTACATTTATCTAGCGACGATCTTGGCTACATGGACAACCCAGCGTGCAGAGCAGCGTTCATCTTTTAATTCAACTATAATCAAGATTCAACCATTCAGCTACTATCAGTCCTCGCTCTACAAAGAAAAGAAACTAAAGGAAGTACATCTGCTCACGACCGACTCAATTTATCTTGCGCATGCTGCCTCATGTCCTCATTTTAAAGAAGACTCTCTTCCTCTGAACCTCTACACATCACGGTAGGACGTTTTATTCACCCAATTTATAAATTAAGACTGTGAAAGCCGGCGCGTATATTTTATAAGACCAACAATTCGGAGATTGATGATTTTGTCTCAAATTGTTGTATTTGCAGTACTTCTGACAAGTCCCTTAAGACATCCGTCCCTCCTCTCATGCCTGTAGAAGTGCCAGATCGTCCTTGGGTGAAATTAGGAGTCGATGTCATGGGACCTTATTCGACTCTCAATGGTAACTTTAGATTTATTCTTGTTATGATTGATTATGCCTCAAAGTGGCCTGAGTACAAATTTGTTAAGGAAGCTGACACTAAGAGTATCATTAATTTCTTGGGGGAGGTTTGGTCTAGAGAGGGGTCCCCTGAAGTTCTTGTTTCAGATAATGGGAAACAGTTTGTTGGGAAAGAGTTTGAAACCTTTTTGTCTATTTACGGTGTAAAACATTTGAAAAGCTCCCTCTATCATCCTCAAGGGAATGGCCTAGTTGAAAGGATGAATAGAGTTGTCGAGGACTGCGTGAAATGGGCCAAGACCAACAACCAAGATGTTCTCAAATCCATGGAAAACATGATATGGTTCTATAGGACGACTCCCCATTCTTTTACCAAGGTTTCTCCTTTTGAGTTAATGAGGGGTAGGAAACCCATTACGTCTTTTCGTCCAGGGTGGATGTCCAAGTGGATTGATGTAGAATCAGATGTGCAGAAACTTATGTCTTGGGGTAAGGATAATGCCGTTGTCACTCAAGCTAAACAAAAAAGACATGTTGATGCTAAGAAGGGGTCGAGGACTTCTATTCTTAATATAGGTGATTTGGTTAGAATAAGGAAGTCGGTGTATTGTAACAAAGGTGAAAGCAAATTTGGACCTCCTGTTAAGGTTATTAAGATTATGGGGAATGCCATTCAGGTTGAAGGGGGTTTTTGGTGGAATTTGTGCAAGGTTGCTAAAGTCACTTCCTCTACTGGACAAGTTCTTCATAATAAGAATGTTGGTCCTTCTCATGGCACTGATGCTCTATCAGAGGGTGTCAGAAGGAGTTCACGCAGTGTGATTAAACCTGTTAGATTTAGGGAATGATCTTCCATGTTGTTATACTGTTTTTTTTATTCTTTCAGTTGATTTTTTTGTGTTTATTTTATTATTGTTTGTTTTACTTTCTTACTTTATTTTGTTAGAAGAAAAAGAGGTAATGTAGTAATCTGTTAATGCTAAGCTTATGTAAGCCTATGTATGATGTATTCTGTTAGAATGTTTACTGCTGCTTAGTTATGTGAGAATGTTACATTGCCACTTTTGAGGTTGTGTCTGTTGGAGTTGGCTGCTTCCAAGCCTTCTCTTTTCCATGTAGCCAGTAATAAACCTCTCAAGACATCATCTGCATCCTGTCTATTTACTACACACTGTTAAGCTAAAAATCTGTACTTAGCATAGAGTGCTGCCCCACTGGTATTGTGCTTCTTCTGTCATTGCCTCCAGATATTTAACACGAGTGACATTAAACCTACAACCAGCCAGGACTATTGGCTTTGTCAATGGTTGTAAGTTACATAAGATAAATAGAACAAACTGCTGCATTTTCATTATTATATACGATGAAAAGATAGGTGGTTCAGAACCACCTATTTTTTCATTGTATATAATAATGAAAATGCTGCAGTTTTTGGGAGCGAGAATGGCAGACTTTCCAAGCTGAGAAAGCAGGTTCAAGCCTGACGTCACCTCAACATCCGGTGATTCAAAAAAATGATTATGTGCTTGTGTAATGTAACTGGTGTTCATGTAAAGCGCTCTAAGTTTGTGCTATATAAAATGGAAAAAAGAGCCTCTTTCAAGTCACATCAAATGCAATGACCGGTGCTACTATTGCAGAGTTTCGGTTTTTTTTCCCCAACTCTGAGGGTAAACAAGCATTGGCATAGCCAATAGGTCTCGCCTTTGGGACCTTATAAGTGTTTAGCCAGGCAACAGTTGCATAACTAAATACTTATAAGGTCCCAAAAGCGAGACCTATTCGCTATGCCACGCAGCCGCAAAAGTGAAAGTAATCGTGGTCAAGCGCGGTGCGTGTGCCCGCGCACATGCACTGTAGCTCTGGCCTGGTAGCACTTTTTGGAGCCCTCTTAATAAGTCTCGCCAGACCAGCGCATGCACTGGGTCAGGGTAGACCTAAAAAGGTTAACCGTATTTGATAATATTTATCAAAACAGGACATTCATTCATTCATGCATTCATACAAAGTGCCGCGTTCTTGGATCACCAGGGTGGATGCAAAGAATTTATGACTATATTAAACTCTCCATTATCACTACTGAATAGAGACTTCTCAGTGGAGTTTTTCCCTTCTGAATAGCCCTACAGGTCATTTCTGTGGCAGCCCCAAGAGGACCTAATGGAACTCTTGAACACTTTCACCCGTGAATTCAGGGTGCCCCTACTCACCATCCCCAGGAAGACCCCGTTTTGATGAATCAGTGTCACACTATTTTATTGGGGCAAAACTGTGACAGTCTTCATTGTCTGTACCATGTCCATGGGCCAGCATTGAAAGGCTGTACATGTGGCTGAAGCATTCAGCGAACAGACTCAAGATATGTCATCTGAAGCTGGTCACTTTTTGCATTTATATTTCACGCGCACTTTACTGCACGAGCACCTTTGCACA
This sequence comes from Triturus cristatus, assembly GCF_964204655.1. NCBI lineage: Eukaryota > Metazoa > Chordata > Amphibia > Caudata > Salamandridae > Triturus > Triturus cristatus. Next base: position 1,070,199,757 of record NC_140582.1, on the reverse strand, counting down.
TTGCGCACAGAGCACCTTTTTCATGTTAAGTTTTTTTCTCAAGTGAAATGAACTACTTTGAGACAATATAAGATTGTATGAGATCCAATGTTTGTGGTTGCGTATGTGTATATGTGTATGTGTATTACCACCTCAGTTGGGCAGGTGGGAAGATTGTTTGTTTACTGACTCCCTTGAATTCAGATACATTATACAAATAGATCCATGTTTTAGGGAAAACGGGTTTACCCCATAATTCAGTTTTATTTTTTGCAGATTTATATAGCGCAAAATCGAGTCGAAGGTATTGGAGCGCTTTACATGAGCACCAGTTACGCTACACAAGGATACATTCATTTTTGGTAGGCACAGGGAGATTAAGTGATTTGCCCAGAATCACAGGTTGTTGAACCAATGCCGAGACTCGAACCGGACTCGCCAGTTCTAAAGCTGGCAGCTCTGGTTGTTAAGCCACAACCTCGCTCCATTTGCATTGCGCATACAAGTTATTTATGGCAGCAAGCCATTGCTCCAGGCCGATCTAATTATTACCAAATGTTATGATAAAGGCAGTAGGTCTGATGTATTTGTTGTGAAAAGCATATGTTAAAGACACTACGTTTTTAATGGTGTATTGTTAACACACCGCCCTAAAGCCGGACACAGGTATTTCATTACATTGACTCTCACAGGTACTAGATAAACTCTTACGTGTTTGTTACCCTTTGTGCCAAACTCTGGGGGTAGAACATTTTTGGTCCTTTCATGATGAGATCTATAGATTTCTGCCAAATGCAACTTTATATATCTTTGTACTGTTATGGCTGGCTGCTTGAAGCTATTACAACTGTATACAAAGTTGCATTTGGCGATTGGTTATAGTACTACGCCAATGATAAAGGCTATAGGCCAGACTGGTTCTTTTAGGAAAAGTTATGTCCGAAGCCGTAGACCTGAACTGTTTGTTCTGGAAAGTTACGACAAAGGCCCTATGGCTGGCGTGTTAAAGCCAATAGGTTTTTTTGGTGGATTGAGATTGCACTCATATTTTGTGCACAGTACCATTCCAAGATGACCACCCACTGCTCTGTTTATTTATTTTTTAACTTTTTTCTTTTTTTTGTTCTTTAAAAATTATCTTGCATATGCGTGTTGACTCTGTGTGCTTGTTATTGTGGCCATGTGATTGGACTAATGCAAAAATAAGTCAGTGAGTGGGTAGATGGATGCACAAATGCAAGGATGAATGATACAGTGCATGCATGCTAAAATACGGAGCGCCTAAAGTTCAAGTGACTGGAGAGGTATTTCGCTTATGAGCCAGGCCCATTGGCATGGCCAGTGCTTGTTTATTACATATATTATTTATTTATAAAACCAAGCACTTTCTCACACTCCCTTGTAAAAACACCCACTGGGTGTCACAAGTGCACACATCAGCTGCTCGTGAAACTGTTGTTTTGGCTCCGCCCTCAAACCCTGGCGACCATTCACCCGTTCAGCGTTACACCCAGGTGCCCCTGAGGCCAAGAAGGCGGGGCTGGCACGGTGCGGGCCGATAAGGAGCTGGGTGTGTCTGCCGGCCCAAGAGGGCGCTCTGTTTGTAGTGTAAACGGAGAGGCGCTTGAAGGAGCTGAGTGGAAATGTTTAAGCCAACTATCCGGGGATTCGAGGGGGGGGTTTCGCGGTTAGAGCAGGGAGGGGGGGCGCGGTTAGAGCAGGGAAGGGGGGGCCGCGGTTAGAGCAAGGAGTGGGGGGGCGCGGTTAGAGCATGGAGTGCGGGGTGGAGGAGGGGGACAGCTGAGACGTATTTTGTACAGGCTTAAATTGATGTTGTAATCTCCATTGTATTGTACGTTGTAGCAGAATTTATACAGCGCTTCAAACCCCTGACAAAGCTAAAGCGCTTTACTTAGCGCTCTTTTGGAGTTGTGCTGTTGAAAAGATGTTTTATATAGTATGACGTGTGTGCTAGGTGTTAGCTGATGGTCGCGAGGTCTGAAGACATGAAGGAAAAAATTAGAATTTGGTGATATTCGAAATAATCCAAAGGATTTGACAGTATGTCAAAAAGTCCTGCGTTATAAATGTGATTTTTTTTCTTTCTCGCATGCAGTTTAAAAATACGCACAGTTCCCACGCCTAAAAATTGCGCATTTAACGAAAAGCGATCAAACTTCAATATAGTCTTGTGTCCGCTTGTACATGTATATTATTTAGGTGACCTGATGACTCAGTCTCGCCAGGTACACCCGCGTTGGGCTTTCCTTTAATAACCTCGTGCATTCTGGGAGTTGTAGTTTTCATTCCTTTCAACGAACCCAACCGTGCCAACACTGTTAACAAGACAAAACAGATTGAAAATGTGAGAATCTGTAAATGTAACTATCAAGCAGAGCAAGACACACTGAAAATGTAAAGGCAGTGCAAGATACTGGGAACGGGCTACATTGGGAAATAGTCGGAAAGGTGAACGAAAGGACTGACTGAGGAGTTTAGTATAATCTGAACAGGAAAACCCAGGCATTATATACAGGAAGGATAACACGAATATAGCAGCACTGAAGGATGGATTCCATAAGAAACTCTGAAGGCCCCAAACACAATATTTCCATATGTTAGAAACTGAGGTGAAATTAAAGCATCCAACATATGATCCTCCGCAGATAGAGACAGGAAGACAGGCAAGCTTGCAGAGGTTTCCAGACACAGGAAACGCACGCGCGCTTGGCGGGGGCGGGGGCGGGGGAGCGCATTCCAGGCGGGGGAGCGGACCCTTTGAAGTAGGATGCCAAGCGGATTGCATGGCGGCACGATGCACGTGATTGTGCGCGTGCTCGCCATGCAATCCGCTTTTGGGAGCACTTTTGGGAGCCCATTACTAGAGTCTCGCTGAGCGAGCGCCTACGCGATAGCCAGCGAGACCTAAAAAAGAGAGCCCCATATGAACCCACCTCAGCACCTGCTTTTAAGAACTGCAGTTGCTGAGCACCGGCAAGACCTGGCCCACTTAAAACCCTGTGTGTGTGTATGTTGTATGTGGGCGCATGGTAGAAATGAAAGACCCTGGTCTATTGTTTGTACCATGCCTCCATATACAACCTACACTGTGTGTGTGTATTTAGGCATGGTAGAAACAACAGGCCTCGCACACTGTGTGTGTTTGTTGTACAGCTTTAAAATGCTATATTTGGATCCCCTTTTTTCAACAATTTGCCGTAAATATGTGGTGTAAAACCCACCATTTAAATCCATTTTTTTCAAAATTTTCTTCCCCGCCTCCTCCTTTTGCAGTTCGGGCTCGCTCGCTTCGCTCACTCATTAGATTAGGGTACAACTTTTCGCACACCACTTTCAAAATCCACCAGCCGCCACTGCACCCACACACCCATTGACCCTGTGTATCATCATGCCACAATACTTTAAAGGGAGGCTGACAGATTCATCTGCTGGAAACATTACTGGAAATGTCTTGAGGGATCAGAACCTCTTCTCTCAAGGTAAAGCACTAACAGCCGTCTACGGGATTTCCAAAATATTTCAGCGCTGTTGTGCTGTTAGCAAAAAAGGCACAATTAACCTTAGGCCTTTACAAACAGCATGAGCTCAAGAAGCGCTCGAGGAGGGAGCGTGCTCAGCACATCACAACAAGCCAAGGGCCCAGGGGGCAGGCTGCCCAGACATTATTTACAAGCAATGTGTGTTTTCTTGTTCCTTTTCACAACGCTTTGGGAAAGCACGCACGCCGTGCACGAATACTGCCCCCCAGGGATCCAGAACCCCTTCGCACCCGGGATGGTGTTCAGCAGTTCCCGTGAAATATAGTTGTATTAAAACTATAAATCAATGAAATGTTTGTCTGGACTCCAAGCCCTCGCCTTTCCACCGACAAATGGAATGGACGCGCTATAAATAGAAGATGGACGGCGAGCAGAGATGACACCAGTAATTTGCCTCAGGGAGAAAGACAGAAACAAATAATTGACAGTCTCTCTTTGTGAGAATTTCTCTGTAAAGGGAATCGTCAGAATTTGCCCGTCTGCAGCATTGATAAAACAATAGCATTGATAAAACAATAGTCGTCTGCAAGCATACTAGGAGCGAGAGAGTTTTAAAAAATTGACCAGTCCCTTTCTTGGCACCACTGGAATTATGCGAGTCTACGAATGGGGATTTTCTGCATAATTATTTATTTTTGCACTGAATCAGATATTGAATACGATAAATGCTGCTTCTAGCTCAAACAGATGAAAAGTTACTAAAACAAACAGCAACGAGTGTTGCACTGCAGTGGCAGGTCCCTCGACAAAAGTGGACGGGTTACCATTCAGTTGTTTATTGCTGTATTTGGGTGTTAAGCCAGTTCTAATGAAGTGAAACCTTTGCCCGGCAGTGTTAACATGTTTACAAGTTCCAAAATAATGAAGTAATACTATCACAAAATGTGTAGCATTGCGCCACATAATTTGCCTGTTCTTGTCACTTAATTTATTGACCCCTGTCTCACAATTAGGTCGTCCCATGCTGTATAGTTTCGGTGGGCCTGCAATTAGGACTAATTCTCAGTTCCAGTAATCAGCTCTGCTGTTTGTTGGCCAATAGTTACACTGACTAGAGTAGAGTACATTTGTTTAAAATGGTGGCAAATTGGACAATCAACCAAAAAAAAATGTCGAACTGGACAATTAACTCGTTGGATGTGTAACAAATATTAAAATGTGATCGGATTCTTTTTACATCAAAAACATTTCTTTACATTAGAAGGAATACAAAGTCAGCATTAGATGCAAAGTTAAAAAGAGAAATAGCTCATTTGCATGCGGTGTGTAGCAGGTTGTGCAAGGAACACCGGTTTGAAAGGGCACGTATTTACATCACTGAATATGTGTGGCACCAAACAACCACCCTGAAAGCAGCAGGCACTCTCAGCCTTCACTCCCTGTGTAGGCTTGAAATAGCATCTGGACCAGAGAATCCTGCATTAGCTGTTGTAGGGGGCGTCCAGGCTCGCGCCTGTAGAGGTGCAGTCCAGCCCTTTTATTCCACTGAGCATTTCTCCGGTTGGATTGGATCCCTCGGAGGCTGGTTTTTAAAGCCCAGGACCGCTCCTGATGCCCCTCTCACTTTCTCCATCATCCCAAGGTTAGTTACAGCAGTTGCATGGGGCTTCGAAAGAGAGGGAGAGATAGAAAGAGAGGGTGAAAGTGATGAGAGAGGGCGAAGAGAGGGAAAGGGACTGTGAGTGAATGGAAAGAGAAAGATTGCATGAAGAGATGACGAAAGCAGGGCTGGGTTGCCATTTTTGCCAGGGCTGCTTTTGATTCACTAGTACAACTCAAGAGCGCACCCACCGTTGAGAGGATCCTCAGACTTTTCCTTCAAAGGGGAGGCGGCCCATATGCACATATTGACATGGCCACTTTTGACAAATCCATTCTGCCAGGGTATACACAAACCACATCTGCATAGCCACTCACATTACTTTCATAATTCACTATACTAATTCACCATTAATCATTTATAGGTTCCAGAGTAGCGTGCTACTCACCGAAAAAGCGCTTGAACACCTCATCAGGGGCAGCAAGCTCTATATAAATGCAAACCTTTTTCTCTCTTTTATACCCCCACTATCTTTCTCAATCGAAATAACTGACTAACATATCCACCGCTCAAATTACTTTCATATTCCACTATACTAATCCACCACTAATCCTTTATGGGTTCCGGAGTAGCTTGTTCCTCGCTGAAAAAGCACTTCAACACCTCATCAAGGGTAGCAAGCGCTATTTGAATGCAAATATTTTTTCCTCTTCTATCCCTCCACTATCCTTCTCAATCCAAATAACTGATTAACAAATCCTCTACCGCTCAAATGACTATCAGAATTCACTATGCTAATTCACCACTAATCCTTTATAGGTTCCGGAGTAGGCTGCTACTCACTGAAGAAGCACTTTGATGCCTCGTCAGGGGTAGTAAGTGCTATATAAATACAATTACAATTACGATACAATAGACACAAGTGTGGCCATACAGCCTTGGAGACAAAGAGGGATCCCAAAAATTTTAAAAAATCACACCTGAGATGGCTGTTATATGCAAAAGCTAGTGGGGCGAGGGAGGGAGGCGCGCAGGAAGGGGAGTTCACGGGACAAAAAATAAGATAAAAACATACCTTAAGTTGTTGGCTGTGTCCCGCATCGCACCAGTTGATTCTTCTTCCATGTCCCAGCAGGCACTGCTGCTGCATCAAGACTCCCTGTCTAATCCCCGTGTGGCAGACCAACACAGGCATTGGCCTGAGCAGGCTAGAAATACGCCCTGCTCAGACCAAGGAGTCTCTGGTGTTTCTCCAGCCCAGCTGCTCAATGCAGTTGGGCTGGAGAAACCTAAATGAGCATGTGTGTTTTGGTCGGCCTGAGACGGCCGACCAAACATGCATGTGTACTTAGAGAGTGCACATAGCACTCCTCATACCCCCTCCCATGCCCCGCCCCCACCCCTCCCTGCACATGCTGGCTGTGCCAGCTGATTAAAAATAAAATGATAATCAAATATCATTTTATATTTTAGCTTCTGGCTCTGCCAGTGGGGCGACTCTCCTCCGCCATTGCATAGGAGCTGCCTCTGCCTGGGGGCCTCACTAATGGAGTCCAGTTACTTATCGCAAGAACCAGATTAGCAATTCTGCTACTCTGGTATTTCCCCTGTAGAATGCAGACTAGGAGGCTTGTTTCACAGCAGGTTGACCTGCCATGACCCAACTAAACTCCCAAAGCCCCATTTTATCCTACAGCATGGGGCTGGTCCGAACATTAATACCAGGGCTGATTTTGGTTTCCATTCCTGTCTTGTTTCCTTCACTCCTTGACAGTGGCAGCCTGTACTTTTAGCAGGGAGGGGGGCGAGGGGCTGCACACACACACACACACACATACACAATCACTTACTCACACTCATGCATTCACACATGCGCACAAAAACACACATCCATTCACAACACTCACTCCCAAATATTCATGCAAGCACCAAACATTAAAAATAAAATCATACTTGCCTGTGCAGCTCTGCCTCTGAGATCTGAGCAAAGGTGGGACTGCTGCCTCCCCACTAATGAGGGAAGGCAGTAGTCTCAAGCCTCGGAAGTCCCAGGAGGGTTGGAACTGCTGCCTTCCCTCAGCCAATGAGGGAAGGCACCAGTCCCTCACTCGTCACAGAGTGGGATGGGGTCAGTGAGACTGCTGACCCCACACCACTCTGTGAAGAGGTGTCAGTGATTGACTCTCAGCCCTGGGCACTTTAGGGCTTAGAACTGAAGCGTTCAGATCCGAGGCAATCAGTGACACTCCCCCTCGTCACGAGGGGAGGGCCTTGACGTGCTTTGCCAAGCTGAAGATGTCACACCCACAGGAGCTGTGGATTCTTCAGCCAGGCAAAGTTCCGATCAGGCAACCAGGATCCTGCACATTTAGAACATGCCTAGCTCCTGGCTGTCTGACCTGAAAATAAAAAATGTCTGTCAGGCTGACCTTTGCTCAGCTTGACAGACATTCTATATAGTGAACAAAAGGTGAGGTGCGTGACCCCTCAGCCCATTAGGATGGGCCACGGCCGCTCCTTGGTGAGGTAATTCCCCATGCTTGAGAGTTTCTTGGAGCAGGGCCAAACAGTGCCCATGATGAACAGGGTCAAGACTGATTTGCCTATGGCTGGGTCGGAACTGGGGCGGCAAAGTGAACCAAAGAAAGATGATGGACCCAGATCTGTGACTGCGGGTGAGTGTCAGATAAGTTTCTGCGCTCAGTCTATCATCTCCTTGTGTTGGCTGTATTTTTATAACTATACACATGCAAAATAAAAAAAACAGTCAGAAGCAGCAACAACACAATCTCCATGAGGTCCAGCCTCATGCAAATGTCAGGCAAATCCCTTTGCCACACTCTTCCTTTTGATTTGTTCAGGGTTATTCCCCATTCACTGGTGGCTGCATCCAAGGAATGCTCACTAGTATGCCGTACTCAAGAGTTCCTCTTTTGACTTTTCAAGAACAAGTCAAAAGTGTCTATGGTGCCGCTGCAAGTCACCCAGGGGCCCAACTGACGTAGTTCAAGTTTTACTGGTACTGCAGCACGGAAGCATTCAGCGTTGTAGCATGTGCCCTCAGTGTGAGCACCATCAAGTCTGATTCTGCTTGAATAAGTCAGACTGCTCATGGCCCATGTGGCAGCACCCGTCGGCAAAGGCTGTCTTTCCTGAGCGGCACTGCCGGAGTTCTCTAGTTATCAGAGCAGCTCCTTGCTTGTGAAGATGCAGTAAGTCGACCTTCCCAATCAAGGGAATTCTTTCTTCAGCTCCTGACTGAAGCCCAGGGAGGGTGCGACGTCATCCGCAGCATCCTCTGCAGTCCTCAGATGCAGTTTTCTCACTGTGCAGGCTCAACCCCACCAAATGCAGCCTCAGTCTTTTCCTCGGGCAGCAGACTAAAACATCTTGGCAACGTTGGTACTGTCAGCTCCTTCTGGTATATGGGGTTGCCACAGTACTTTACTGCACAGGTGCAGCCTCCTGCCGTTCAAACCCCTCCACCATGGCGATTATGAGTCTTAGAGCTTTCACAGTAGCAACTTTAGCAGTGGCCCCTCCTGGCATATGGGGGTCCCAGCAACACGGCCTTATGGGTTTGGCAAGTCCCGCACAGTGATACCTCATGGGTCAGTCAAATTGCAAATAATAAAAAATTAATAAAAAAAAAATACCTCATGGGTCAGTCCACGACGGCTCTCTTCTGGAACACGGGGGTCACTGAACCGACACTCCTGCACACAGGCTACAACCAAATTGGTGCACAGCTGAATCCTCATACTTTGCACAGGAAGTCCTTACTGTAGGGCTCCCCACTGGATTTCACTCCCTCCAACGCTCTCCTCTTCCTCACAGGGCACACTGGTCCTGGCAAGCAGGGAGGTGCTGGTGCTCCAGACTTGCCCCAGTCTTGGTCACTGGCAGAAGCCTTGCAAAGCTTCCCTTCCTCACACAACCCGCCTGACTGCTTGGCAGATTATAAAGTTCTGGGTTTCAACCTTCCCTTCTTATAGCTCATTTCCAGATACCAAAATGTTACTTAGGGTCTGAGTCTTTGAAGTTTTATGTTTGGGTTCTGCTTCTTCTGAAGTCTCAACTTCTCTTTTTCTTCTTTCCCCTTGAAAGGATGTCTGTCTCAGCAAGCAAGATTCCAAAGCTGATTGACCCACAACACAATTAATGGGACTGCCCAGAGTCGACACCTGGATGTCAGCCACAGTGATATGTGCATCAAAAGATTCATTCCAGGCTTCCAGCCCTACTTTTTATTGATTCCCTCATCAGTCCCATCTCGTTCCCACAATGTGTCCATGCCCCTTCCAATCACTGAATCAAAGAACACCCTTTTGAAGTGTAAAAGAAGAGTACCTTTCTCCCTTCCTCCAGTGTATGCCCCACCCAGCTCACCGGAATGCAGCAATACACTAATTTGTCTGTGGGAATTCCTGTCCTCCTCATGTCTGCAAAAGGCAGACTTGTGCTTCCCAAAACAGAAGCCAGGGTCCTCCAAGCAATGCACCATAGAGGGCACAATTGCACTTGGTAGACATTCACAGCACACTTGCTCTCCAGTACTGTTACCTCCATGCATTGCCCCACTATAGACACACATGCATTCAGCACACACTTGCAGTCTGCCTGCACTGCTCAGTACTGTAACTTCCTTGTATTGTACCTGCGCACTGCTCAACACTTCAGCCTTTCTGTATTGTATTTCACTCAAGCACACGCACACCCAGCACATGCTTTTATTGCGCACGTATTGCACGGCACTACATCTTTCATGTCATGTATCCCTCAAGCACAAGCACTTTGGATGGCATGCGGGCGAGATGCGTTTTTTTCATAGATTGTCTATTAAGAGGATGCAGCAAGATTCTTTTTCGCCTTTTGGATCAGAAAGAAATATGAGTGGGTTGATCATTCATTGGAACTTACCCCTGATTTGTTGGGTTTGGTGACTACTGTATACCTGTCCTGAGGAAGACACCAGAGGATGTGTCCATTTAGGGGTCGAAACGTTGACTTCACTTGTGCACCCCCCCCCCCTTTTTCATTCATTGCTGGATACACAAATCCTAATGTTACCAACAATGTGTTTGTAACTGTTTCAATTTGGAAATCCAGGGGGTTAGGCACTCTGTAAATATTGTAAATATATCTTCTCTTGTGTACTGCTTTCATTTTATTTGTTATGGCTCACTGATTTTCACTTCTCACTGCACCGTCACTTGGCGCACGTTTTTGTTTGCATACAATACAATAATCAATCTTTTGTAAGAATGATTTAATATCCTGAATTTAAAAATCTGCATTCTTGTTGTACAGTTTTCTGTTGAGTCTATTGATTTGATTAATTCTTTCATGCCATACAAAATCCATGACTGTACAAGAAGGTTTTCTTTGGATTGAATTTAAAATAGTGGTAGAACATTTTGTTTGTATGAATTCATTACCCTTGTTCTAGGGGTTAGAGTTGGCTACTTCTCACTAGCTATATATTCCTTGCAGCCATATATACAACCAGCACATGAACTAATCCTACATGTCCTACACAGTACTGCTCAATTGCTTTACTGTACCCGTCTTAGGCACACATACATCCAGCACAGAGTCACTACCCCCTGTGCTGCGCAGCACTCTACATTTACCTGATGGAGGCTAAGGGTGGGTTAAGCGGAACTTTTCAAAAGGTGAGTGATCATGTGGGCCTCACTCCAATGACAGTGCAAAAGTATATATTTTCTATTACCGATCAATACTCAGTATGTTGCCACCACTGCACTCATGCTGCTTAGATCCTGGTGAAGGCGGTACCCTTCGACCACTATGATGGTAGTATTTTGGATACCCTTCCCAGTCCAACAAGACTGCAATCTCTTAGGCCTATGTCATGGCGCAGACGTATGATCTTTGTTTACCTATGACATAGAAATCAGCATTAGGGATCCAGACAACAGTACAGTTGAGTACTCCGGGCAGTGGTTCATGTATTTAACCATGCAGAGGACGTTTCCTTCCCAACAGTAGGCCACTCATAATGGAAACTGAGGGGGATAGTCACAAGGGTCTATCTCCGATTTCGCGTCACTTTAGCGCAGCCAAAGTCATGAAAAAGTTAACTCCCCATTCACAAGCCGGTGCAAACAGCCGACAGCACCACTTTTCCTGCGTTAGCGTCCTTAACAAACATCGCCACAGATGACCACAGCAACTATCGCTAATGAGATGCAGAGTAGGCGTTCCCGAGCAAAAAGCAGCGACAACATCACTCCGCAACATTCTCAACGACCAGACAGATCTGCGATAGGAACATAAAACAGGCGATAAGGCGCGTTAGCAGCAGGAAATTAACATCTGCTCAGACCTGGTGCCAAGTCGGGCCACAACCTGCACCAGACAAGGGAGCACAGCCCATAGCCACACATGAAGAACAACAGATGTACCCGAGCAACTGAACATGCAGCACGGACACCCAAGAGGGCCACAACACCCACCGACACCACCCCCAGGCCCGCAACCCCCCCCCGGACAAAGAAACTGCACACCAACACCACGAATCCCAAAACAAATATTTTGCCTGATGTCACACAAGTAGGAAAATCAACATACATGCGTGACCAGAAAATGGAGAATCAGTCATAAAGCAATGCAATCACCAACACAAAACAACATTCAAACAAAAGCCAAAACAAACATTAGGATGAGTCCTAGCGGGCCCTCACTGGACAATCTGCAGGACACAGCCTAGAAGACAAAATCCAAGAGAAGAAGGTGTGCCATGCGCCCAACAAAGGAAAGAGAGGGAGAGAGGGACGGAGAGAGACGGAGTGAGATTACACAAGCAGCGCAAGGCCTCTCGGGCAACTGGCTCCACATGCCAACTTGTGTGTGTGTATTGCCATCCGTAGACCATGAGCCCAAGGCGACTCCTACACCACTCATTGCGCCAATGAACTATCTGACTTATCCAAACCCCACATACAGAAGCCCCTGCCTGAGGTACCCCACAAAAGACACACAATTGATGGACGGAATGCAGAACAAATCAAAACATTCACCCCCAGTCAAGAAATCTGGGTTAAATCCATCATTCTTTTACTCACCATGCCACCCCAGTTTAGACCTGGCCATATGCAAATCAGTCTTGACCCTGTGCCTCATGGGAACAGTCCAGCCCGAACTGCCAAGCCAGGTCCTCCCTGGACGGGAAACAAGCATCCTAGGACCAGTTTATTTTTTTTATTTTGGGGGTTTCACCCCTCTTCAGCCAGGATAGCTTGGTTCCAGTGTTACAGTGAGGCCAGGACCCACGTCTGGGCATACATGGCGCACTTAGGGCGAGAAAGCAAAAGACACACAATTGATGGACAGAATGCAGAACAAATCAAAACATTCACCCCCAGTCAAGAGATCTGGGTTAAATCCATCATTCTTTTGCTCACCATGCCATCCCAGTTTAAACCTGGCCATATGCAAATCAGTCTTGACCCTGTGCCTCATGGGAACAGTCCAGCCGGAACGGCAAAGCTAGTTCCTCCCTGGACCGGAAACAAGCATCCTAGGACCAGTTTCAAACAGTAAGGTACCCCCGCATCGGATGCCCCTGACACTCACAGAAACAGCAAACCATTGTCCCCAACCTTGCACACACATTCAAATCATTGCTCAGAGCTGTGGCATATCCTCCACACAACTGCCGCAGTACAGAAGAGTGCCGGATCCACGGGACGCACCAACGCAATGGCAGGCCATCCCGGGCACATGCACAACCCCCGTCACGTGGAACAGTACCGTGCACGTATGCTGCATTTACTGGGCGCACTGCAATTGGCAGTGCTGCGAATCAGTTACCGGCTGAGCTTCCGCCTGGCCTACATCACCTGCGTCCAGCCCTGGGTCCACTGACGAACATGCACTTTCGAGTGTCCCATGGATGTCTGCCTATCCAACACAACCGTAGATGAATTGGATTATGACTTGAGTCTGCCCCCCCTGTTGGATCACGAACAGGAGTGTAACTTAGACAGCCGTGCATGGGATGCCCTGACATACTCCGTATGTATTGGCAGTTGTGCAAGGGAGATTGCACAATTCCTCGTGTGCAGTGACCACACTGAGGTGCTTCCCAATTGGGCTGTGTTGCGGATCGGTGAAACGGCGTGGGCTGAGCACACCTGCCCGGACAAGTTAATGGATTGGTTCACCGTGGTGTTCCTTGATCACGACAACAACGTACTATTGGAACACAATGCACGTGAAGCTGCATGGGCATTCATGGACAAGTACCTACGTTCCTGCAGCCACATCGGATTGCCACCCACAGCACAGGTCCCAACAACTTGTTGCATCATGGGGAATGCTCACATATCCCACCACAACAGAGGACATGTCTGCCTTCGTCAGAACTCTGAATGCATGTGTGTGGAACTACGCATACGCATGTGTACACACACCTGTGCAAGGGCATGCAGGTCCATGGTCGGAGCAACACAGCATCGTCTGGCAACATTACCAATTCGGACACACTGCTGGGGGAGAGTACACACATTTCACTGTAGCACTACATGTGAACCTGTCAGACCCTTTCACCTGATCACTGTCAGCAGAGCAGACAATCTGTGCACTCCGGTGGCAGAGCACTATGCAGATCCCATGGGCAGTGAGTTGTGCCCCCTCACAGGGGGCAATGGGCAGCCGCCAAACAACACATGACTGGTCCAGCAAGGCAAGGTGGGCGGAGACCGTTGCCATCCGTGATGATTGTTTTCCATTTTTGAATCACCATTTTCTGAACCTCAAAATGTTCCCATGCTGCGTGTAAGTGTCTTAAGCATGTCCCTGCCCGCTGTGGCCATAGCCTTGTCTGGACTGACACGCACATGCAAATAAAGTCTATGCCACTCCACTGGTGTCTAACTGTGATGTGTGTTGATTATATTGCCCACTCGTGTGCCACAATGAGCATCGTCCATACGCAGGAAGGAACTGACTGACGCATGTGCAATGGGGGTGGCTCCCTTTTGTAAGCTCCACCTCTGTGAGCCACACATTGTTTTGGGATAGTTGCTGGCTGACCTGTGCACTTACGTGACTTCAGCAATGTGAGTATGGTGTCCAACCTGTGACCATGTGGAGCAATGTCATATATCATAACAGAATGTGTCCACGCAGATGAGTAGGTATGCAATGTGAAGTTCTCTTGTCACATGTGATGTAGGACACCACTCCTGGCCTGCTAACGATTCAGTCATTCCTACACACAGACCTATTGAATACATGAAAGTGTGCCTACGTTGGGAGGTTGTGAGATTGTTGTAGATGTGCAATTGGGACACAGCTAGTACTCACCTTCACGATCATCCAATTGGCCATGTGTCTCAGGGATACACATGCGCATAGATGTTAGTTACCACGGTGTACCTTCATGTACAATCATTGTCCCTACATCCAGCCATACTTCCATTCGTGAGTGAACATAGTCATGACACATCTGTGTTGGATATGTGTGTGTCGATATTCCTGCTTCAGTCATCTGGGACAAGCTCAGAAGCATCAATGGCAAGATGATGAACCGCAGGGCATTGAAGTTCCCAGCTACTACTCTCTGGTGTCCAGCCGTGGCAGCCATGCTTCCAGCCAGCATCTGCTCCATGGTCTCCATTGACCTCCGCATCTGTGCCAACTCTGTGCTGTCATCGCTGGTGCCTGTCTGACCAGACAGTACTTGTATTCGATTAATGGCCCCAGCGAGGTCAGCCAAGGTCTATGGTGGACCATGGTGCGTACAGGGGCTGTCCGATAAGGACTGTACGTGGTCCCTGATGGGACTCAGACACCCACGTATGGCATCGAGTTTGGCTGCCACGAGCTCGAAAACCCACCCGCAGCTGTTCAGCCACCTCCACCTGGCAAGCCCACACACGCTGTTGGAACTCCATGTATTGGTCGGGCGGTCCTGGGAGACAGCTGTGGTGGTATGTGCGCATAGAAGTCAGTTACCAGGGTGTACCTTCATGTACAATCATTGTCCCTACATCCAGCCATACTTCCATACGTGAGTGAACATAGTCATGACACATCTGTGTGATTTAGAATGTTTTATTCACATTCAGGTGATTGACGGAGCTGGAGCTGTACATGGCCATCCAAGTCCACATTACATGGAAGCCCAGTGGTGGGCCAACCAGAGTCCTTTGGGGATTGAGTTGTGATTAGGAAGAGGGGGAGTGCAGTCCGTAGCACGATTGCTGTGTAATTGTCCAGCAGTGAAGATATGGCAGTCCATGTCGGGGTCCGGGTGAATGTCGCAGAGTGTTCCGGGGTCAGTGGGAGGTATTGTCCCAGGGCATGATGCATAGGGCACAACCAGGCAGGGACCGGCCATTTGGCGGTGATGGATGCTACTGCCTCCTTCCTCACACAGTAAGCACCATCCCCTTCTTACTCCCCTGATATGGGTTCCGTGTCCGGTGTGTCTGGTGTGTGTGGTGGGGTGAAGGCTGCATCACTGTGTGCCATTGACACATCAGACTGCGAATGTGATGGGGCAGCATCACTGTGTGCCACTGACACATCAGGGGTAGGATATGTATGTGTCGATGATCCTGCTTCAGTCATCTGGGACAAGCTCAGAAGCATCAATGGCAAGATGATGAACCGCAGGGCATTGAAGTTCCCAGCTACTACTCTCTGGTGTCCAGCCGTGGCAGCCATGCTTCCAGCCAGCATCTGCTCCATGGTCTCCATTGACCTCCGCATCTGTGCCAACTCTGTGCTGTCATCGCTGGTGCCTGTCTGACCAGACAGTACTTGTATTCGATTAATGGCCCCAGCAAAGTCAGCCAAGGTCTGTGGTGGAGCATGGTGCGTACAGGGGCTGTCCGATAGGGACTGTACGTGGTCCCTGATGGGACTCAGACACCCATGTATGGCATCTAGTTTTGCTGCCACGAGCTCGAAACCCACCCGCAGTTCAGCCAACTCCACCTGGCATGCCCACACACGCTGTTGGAACTCCATGTATTGGTCGGGGGTCCTGGGAGACAACTGTGGTGGTGTGTGTTGCCTGCGGTGTGGTCTGTGCAGGTGGTGGGGTCACCTCAGGGCAGCTGGCCTGCCCTGTTCCTGGGGATGGGGTTCGGAGGCTGTCCATTAGCCGTTGGAGGTTGTCTTGACATATGTGCAAGTTGTCCTCTTCAGCATCAATGATGGGAAGTGTGATGTGCTCTGCAGGAGGTGTTGCTTGTCCCTCTGCAATGTAAAGGGGAGATGCAGGTTAACAGAGGTGCACATGTAGGTTGAAGATTTGCAGATGTTTACTTTCAGACTGCATGCTGATGTACATTGTGACTGTTTTGGTAGAGCTGGCTATTTGATGGCAGTCAGTGTGTTTTTCGACTACATGACCGATGTGTGGTAGTACCCATACATTGTCATCACACAGTGTCAGGCAATGCCAGATGTGAGTGGACGGTTACAACGCACATGCGGAACCTGTTGTGAGCCCTGTCCTGTGGTGTTGCACTTTGTGCCACATTGCCATCATTGCTGATGTTCTGTGCTTGCTATGTGTGTGTATTGCATTGTGAGGGAGTTGCCCCTGCAGCTCTGATTTTGTTTAGCCTTCTCCCTTTGAGGTGGGGTGCCTTTGTATTGTGTGCTTTTCGGGGGCTGATTTGTTTTTGACTTGGGTCATGTGTGCTCTCAGACAGATTTTGTGGCCTGGTGTATTGTTCGTCTGCTGTGTGTATTGTACGGCACGTGTTGTGGGTGCACGTGGATATGTCAGAGTGGCACCTGCTCCTTTACGGATGTGATCCGCACTGGGCCACCCCCATATCGGATCGTGGGCCATGTCAAGTTTTTTGGCTGCTCCCATGCTATCAGCCATGCAGTGTCACTTGCATAGTCAGTGTGGGTCACAGAGCCGCTGCTTTGCTGGATTCAGCACATGTGCATGGGTCAGTTGTGATATTGCTGATAGGGAGGGGAGCCCCTTTGTGCACATTGTGGATGGGGGCCTACTTGGTGTTTCTTTGTGTGCTGCAGTGTGCCAAGGCTATAAGGGACATGTTCCACGATCATTGTGGGTGTGCAGTGTGCTACATATAATTGTGCATGTGTGCCATTGTGCCCATCTGCCCTCCATCCCCCCAGTCCCTGGTCATTACTCACCCTGTTGCTGTTGGGTCAGGTCGTATCAAGCTGTGTCCAGGGCCCCAAATTCTGCCACCGTCTCCACACTGCTGACTGTGGCCACCATTTCCTCCAGGTCATCCAGCTCCTCCTGTGTTGCAGGACTCCCACCTCCTGTCGCCGTTGCTGCCTTCCTGTTGGCGGCGAGTTTCTGTTTGGTTTGGCTGTGCACTTCATGCCAGCGCCTCTTGACCTCCTCCGTTGACCTCCTCGACACTTCGACTGCATTGACATTGGTGATGATGGCCTGCCATATTTCCGTTTGGGTTGCCAGTGCCGCAGTGAAGGTGCCGAACAGTTGTTGATGGTGTTCTGTCACCTTCGTGACGATGATCTGGTCTTTCTGCGGACTGAACCCTGTCTTCCTCTTCCACTTCTTGCCCTTCCCTGAACACGGGGTTCCTGGCTGGCCCTCCGTGGGGCTTGTGGGGTTCGGCTTCTCCTCTGCACTCGGTCTGGGTGCATCCATGGTGCTACGCAGTTTGAATTGTTTTTGTTTTTTCTTTCTGTCTTTTATAGTGCATTTTCCCTCCAGACGCATGGGATTTGCAGGCCTGTGTCTGCTTTTTGCTGATTTTTGTACCGCGACTGGCCTCATCGCATGACATATTGCATTCGTGTTTCTCATTTTTGCGGTGTGGCGTTAATTTTTACGCTATTTGACGCGTTTTCTGGTGACTATGGCATGCTACCGCCGTGCTGTGAATAGTTGGTTGGCATGGCGAAATTTTCCCGCAATAGGCTGCGATGTTGAGAGTTGCGGTAGTTATCACACGTTCTTATGAATATACCCCTATGTGTACATGGTTAACATTAGTATTCAGAGTGACCAGTGTTATGTTCTCATATAGTGCGCATTTATGAGAGATCTGATTTTAGATTAATTTATCATCATGCCTCATCACGCCTCATATTATAAATATTCCACACTAAAATGGAAAATTCATCCACAGCCTGAAATGCCTAATATTTTCATGATAGTACAATAACTAACCTAAGGTAGGTAAGTTATTTCTGTTACAGCACAAAATGCATCCTCATGTCCATTTTGGACGTGAGGGTGCATTTTGTGCTAAACAAATAGCTCAAAATGCTTGGAATACGTTGGAGGAAATTATTACTCCAAGAGCATATTCAGGGAGCAGTAGCAGCTGCTCACACCCGCTATTTATGTTCTGTTGCATTTAGCATTATTTTGTAGAATTCAAATTTGCACTAAGAATAGCGCTAAATACTGAATTACCCCTCGCATAATTAAGCGTCATCTCACGAAATTCTCGGGTGATTCTGTGTGATTACATTACACTGATTTACATGGGTTTTGCCCACCCTTACTAAACACCTGAGGCCTAGAACACTACAGTATTGCTATGAAGAATTGCCAAACCCTTGTGAAAAGAAATTGCCATCAACACTCTGATCTTCTATGATCTGTATAGAGTAATAGGCATTATTCAAAAACATTCCGAATTGGCCAACAACTGAAGAATGAGATTCTAGGTCTGTAGTTACCATATCCTTTCCAGTTACTGACCTTCATGAGTTGTTAGGCCCGAAATGTGGAATAACACTTGTGACCTGAGATGAGGTACATCTACATGAGGCACATCAAATTACGTTCCATCCTACTGAACACCATGCATTTATTGCTGTTCTCTGAAAGGGACATCAGAAAGTGCTCCGCTGATGGCCAACATCTATTTCTCATCTGACTCACAACACCCAGTGCTGTCCCAATAAAAGGCATCACTTAATGCTCCTGTGAAGCCAATCACAGAAAGAACCGCAGGATAAAATCACCAAATTGACTTGTGAGGTGCATCACTAGGGCTCCCATGAATCTGATAACAGAAATAACCCCAGAGGCACATTACCATGAGGACCTGTGAGGTGCATCCCTGGTGCTCCCACAAGCTGATCACAGAAAAAAACCCAGAGGCACATCACCAAACGGACCTGTGAAGTGCATCTCTGATGCTCTCATGAAGCTGATCACAGAAAGAACCTCAAAGGCACATCACTAAATAGACTGTGAAGTGCATTACAGTCCAAGTAGGGACCCTCATTCTAGTCACAGTAAGAAAGTGACCAGATAACCCCTGCTTATCCCCCTGGTATTTTCACCCGGGCAGTCAGGCTTATCTCAGAGGCAATGTGAAAGCATTTGTACATGCACACACAGTAACACAGTAAAAACACCACAAAATGAGACCACACCAGTTTAGAAAAATAGCCAATATTTATCTGAATAAAACAAGACCAAAAAACAAAATTTCAACGCACAGAAGTGAAGATATTACTTTTCAAATGTTAAATCAGTGCAGTCCATAGAAATCTATGAATGCGCTTCTTTTAGCTCAAAGTACCTCGGATGCCTGCAGTGAAAGCTGCTGTCTATGCACTGGTTGGGAACCATGCTCTGGTGTTGGCAGCGGCGATGCATCGAAGTTTGTAGTGATGCGTCAATAAAAACAGATGCTGGGATTAGATGCATGAATTTTCTCCTTCAGTTCACCAGATTCCACTTCTGATGGCCCAGGGACTGGATTGGGCATCCCTTGGCAAGTCAGAACTCTCAGTAGAAGAGCCCATGCACTGGTAGGTGAAGTCTTTGATTGCCCTGAGACTTCTTAACAGGAGGCAAGCACACAGAAGCCCTTGGAGAATCTTGGAACTAGGATACAGAAAGCAAAGTCAAGTCCTTTCATTCCCAGGACAGGAGCAGCAAACAGCAGACAAGCGCAACAAAGCAACAGACAGAGTGGCAGTCCCTCCTACAGCATTCAGCTCTTCTTCCTGTCAGAATGCCACTTAGTCCAGAAGTGTTCTGATTTGAAAATGTCAGAGGTCCAATACTTGTACCCCTTTCTGCCTTTGAAGTAGGCACACATCAAAAGAAGGTTTTTGTAGTGCACACACGACCCTGCCTTTCCCTGACCTGGCTCCACACACACTACATGGGGGTGGAGACAGCTTTGTGTGAGGACAGGCACAGCCCTATTCAGGTGTCAGTGACAGCTCCTCCCACCACTCCAGCTCAGGAAGGCCCATTAGCCTGGTGATGGCCCATCAGGATATGCAAGGCACACCTCAGCTCCCTTGGTGTGACTGTCTAAAGGGAATGCATGGGTTAGGATGCCCAACTGTCATCCTAACCCAGAAGTGGATTCTACAGACAGGCACAGTTACAGAATGTTTAAGCAAGAAAATGCCCACTTTCTAAAAAGGGAATTTTCAAAATGCAATTGAATTCAATTCAATTCAAAAATTCTTTATTTCGGCCTTTATGGCCATAAAAGCACATAAAAGAAGCATTACTGCATAATTTGCACACATGATTCTTGCAAAGATAAAGTGCGCGTGCATTGCAACATTAAGAGAAAGAGGAGTTCTAGATATAAAAAGGAGCTAGTTCAGAATTAATATTTTTAAAACATTTAAAAAGATAGTTAAAAAAGTGTTAATACATTTTGTTTGCGTTGAAAGACTAGAATTATCCAATAGACCCAGCTTTTAAAATAGATGACCGTACACACCACATAGAAAATAAGTAATGAGTAACTGAGTAACTGAGTACACTATGGGCAGACTGGTATCATATTTTAGGATCCTATAGGCCTCCGCGCAATACTTTGTTCCAAGATTCCGGCACACCTGTTATAACCATCTGTGTCTAGCCTTCTTGTAAGCCAGGCAGACGAATAAAACATGTTGGTCTGTTTCCGGTTTATCTGCACAGAATGGACAGTCCTGAGTCAAAGTATTTCCCCATTTACTTGTGAATACGCGCAATGGTAGTACACCATACCTAAATTGCAGGTACAGTTTTTTTGCAAGGGTGGTTGTATGACATCAAGAACAGATTCCAGCTTGTATTGGTCTTTTACCTCTAAAAACCATAGGGTTAGTGTGCCTGTG
This sequence comes from Triturus cristatus, assembly GCF_964204655.1. Taxonomy (NCBI): domain Eukaryota; kingdom Metazoa; phylum Chordata; class Amphibia; order Caudata; family Salamandridae; genus Triturus; species Triturus cristatus. The sequence goes on along the minus strand of NC_140582.1, from coordinate 1,070,178,580 downwards.
TTGGAATTGGCCTTTATCTGATTAAGTTTAAATTCTCTACAGATCTTTGACAAGGCCTTCTTGGGAGTTGTCATGCAAGTTTCTTCAGCGCTAGTCCATAGGTCTCCCATCCTCATAGCAGCTAAGGTGTTTTTGATGTAGGACAGCCAGGGGATTTTATTAACTCTCTGTAAATTTACGACTTCTTTCAACTCTTGTCTGAAGGACTCAAGTTCTGGAGTACTCCACATACGTTTCCAGTAGAGAAGAGGCCTTAGGGCAACTTCCTCCGCAATTGGGTTGACCCCAAGGTCCATACGGAGTGGCATTAATGGTGTACTTTTGGGGAAACCTAGAAGGTGCCTAATAAAAGAGTTCTCATTTTTAGATAAATGCTCACATGCTCGATGGCCCCAAATTTCTTCCCCATATAAGGCCACTCCCCTACCCTAGACCTTATAAATTTCCATTGCTGGACCAGCCATTTTATGTATACACTTCCCAGACATCTTTGCTATCCTCCCAGCTGTCTGTGCCAGCTTTAAGCTGGCCTTTTTAATTTGTGCGGTCCACTCCATTTTGTCGGTAAGTGTTAGGCCTAAGTAGTCAAAAACAGACACTTTCTCTGACAGTTTCCCATCTAAAAGAGGGTTTGGTCGTGTGGTGTTACTCCATTAAAAACCATACATTTTGTCTTTGATGAATTAATTTCCAAACCCCTATTTTTACAAAATAGATGAAAAATATCCAAGTCCCTCTGTATTCCCATTGGGTACTTGGATAATAAGAGGGTATCGTCGGCAAACATCAGGGCCCTGTTGCTCGCAAGCCTAGGGGCGTCTATATCCTTCCCAGCATTCAGAGCCTTCACCAAATGCAATTTAAAAACCATCTTCACCAAAAGATGTAGTTTTAAATTGTGAGTTCAGAGACCCCAAACTCCAAATCTCTATCAGCTTCCAATGGGAAATTACACTTAAAAGATATTTTTAGAAAATCCTCATGTTACACTATGGAAGAGATAGTCCTTGCAGTACTGAAAAAAGAAATTCACAGTATTTCACTATCACAGAAAGAACCTCAGGGGCCCATCACCAAATCACCCAGTGAGGTGCATCGCTAGTACTTCCATGAAGCAGATCACATAAAGAACCATAGGGGGACATCATCAAACGGTCCTCTGAGGAGCATCACTAGTACTCCTGTGAAGCTGTGCACAGAAAACACCCCAGCGGAATATCACCACACAGTCCTGTGAGTTGCATCACTAGTTCTCCCGCGAAGCCGATCACAGAAAGAACCCAAGGGGCACATCACCAAACCGTCCTGTGAGCTGCATCACTAGTGTGATCGTAAAGTCGATCACAGAAAGAACCCTAGGGGCACATCACCAGACCATCCTGTGAAATGCATCACTAGTACTCCCATGAAGCCAATCCCAGAAAGAACCTGAGGGGTAATCATCAAACAGTCCTCTGAGGCGCATCACTAGTACTCCTGTGAAGCTGTGCACAGGATAAAAAACAGCGGAATATCACCAAACGCTCCTGTGAGGTGCATCACTTGTTCTCCCATGAAACCGATCACAGAAAGAACCAAAGGGGCACATCGCCAAACCGTCCTGTGAGGTGCATCACTAGTGCTACAGTGAAGTCAAATACAAAAAGAAGGCCAGGGGCACATCACCACACCATCTGTGAAACGCATCACTAGTGCTCCCATAAAGCTGCTCACAGAAAGAACGCAAGGGTCACATCACCAAACGGGCCTGTGAGGTGCATCAGTAATGCTCTCATGAAACTGATCACAGAAAGAACCCCAGAGGCATCTCATCAAATGAACCTGCTGAAGTGCATCATTAGTGCTCCCTTGAAATTGATCACAGAACAAACCCCAAAGGCTCACCACCAAGCAGCATGTGAGGTACATTACTAGTGCTCCAATGATGTCAATCAGAGAAAGAACCCAAGGGGCACGTCACCAAACCGTCTTGTGAGGTGCATCACTAGTGCTTCCATGAAGACGATCATGGAAAGTATCCCCAAGACATATTACCAAACGGTCCTGTGAGGTGCATCATTAGTGCTCCCATGAAGCCGATTACTGAAAAAACCCACAGGCCCATCACTAAACTGTCCTGTGAGGTGCATCACTAGTGCTCCCTGGAAGCCGATCACAAAAAGAACCCCAGGGACACATCCCCAAACTGACCAATGATGTGCATCACTAGTGATTCCATTAACCCGATCACAGAAAGAACCCCAGAGGCACATCACCAAACAGACCTGTGAAGTGCATCTCTGTTGCTCTCATGAAGCTGATCAAAGAAAGAACCCCAGAGGCACATCACCAAATGGACTGTGAGGTGTATCACTACTGCTCAAATGGTGTCGATCACAGAAGGAACCCCAGGGGCACATCACCAAACCATCTTGTGACGTGCATCACTAGTGCTCCCTTGAAGACAATGACACAAAAACCCTGGAGGCACTTCAGTAAACAGACATTCCAGAGAAGTGCATTACTAGTGCACCCAAGGTGCCCATTACCTTGTGCTATATTGGTGCACACCACCTTGTGCTCTCATCCTCCACATCATCTAGTGCCCTGATTGCATCACCCTTCACACCCCTACCACCTGCACCCCCCCTCTGCAAATCTTATAACTTAGTATTTGTCTGTGTGTTTTGAAGCCTATGTGTTTGTTGATCTATTAATATTATTGGTTCTTCTATAGCACTCAGCTACTCAAAAGGGTTTCTTGGCACTAGTCAAAAGGCAAGTTGGATCAGGCCAACAGGATTAGAATATCCAGGTCTTCGGGTTCTTATGAAACATGACCAGAGAGGTAGAGCTTCTCAAAGATTCAGGTAAGGCATTCAATAACTTCAGGCCTTGGTATGCATAGTATCGACCACCCATGCAAACCAGGCGGATTCTAGGCACTTTGCAGAGGGATTATTTGAGCTATTGAAGCACACAGGCAACTGGTAATGCACCACCAGGTCTTGAATATATCACGGATCTGTCCCGAATCTAGACTTGTACATGTAGCACAAGGTCTTAAACTTTATTCGGTTATCCACGGCAAGCCAATGGAGCTCGCAGAGAAGGTTTGATACACAGACATGCATCAGGAGGAAATATAGAAGCCTGGCCGCAGAGTTCTGGACTACTTGTTGGCATCTAATGGATGCCCTATCTGCTCCCAGATAAAAGATGTGCCCGTAGTCTGTTCTAGAGAAAATTAGAGTTTGGATCACTGTTCTTTGGGCTGATGGAGGAATCATCAAAATGATTTTTTTTGCCCACCTAATCACTGTAAACCACATGGAAGCCACCTTAGCCACTGGCAGCTTCTTTGAAAGAGTTTCATCCAGGCAATAGCCAAAGTTCTTCTCCTTGACAGACAGTTCTCCAGCCAATGCTGAACACACTAGAGCCAAGGGTTCTTGCCTAAGACCATAACCTAGGTCTTATCATTGTTGAGCTTAAGTGAATTGTTTCATCCTAGTAGAGGTTAAGCTCAAACACAAGTTCCAGGCCCCGGTGTTGAGACCCTGTGCAGATGACTAGGAAAAGATAATTTGAGTGTCATCTCCATAAGTGTACAGGGTTAGTCCTCAGCTTTCTACCACATCCACAAGTGGGCTTACATAAATAGTAAAAAGCATCAGGTTTAGGGCTGAACCCTGGGGACCCCAGAAGTGAGAGCACACAGCTCTGGCCTAGCATTAACTGTGTTCATGGTATCCTACATGTTTGTTGGTCTCTGCATGGAAACCTAAATGTTTGTTGGTCTGTGTGCATGGACGCCTATGTATTTGTTGGTCTGTGTGCATGGAGGTCTATGTGTTTGTTGGCCTGTGTGCATGGAAGCCTTTATGTTTGTTGATCTGTGTGCATGGAGGCCTATGTGCCTCATTACAGTTTGGCAGATGGGATACTACATCACAAACGGGACTGATACCTGTCTGCCATATGACAAGTTCCATTGGATGTAATGGAATTGTAATTTGTCGCACAGGATATCTGTCTCATTTGTGATGGAGTAACCCTATCCGCCAAACTCGTAATCAGGCCCTATGTGTTTGTTGGCGTGTGTGCATGGAGGCCCACGTGTTTGTTGGTCTGTGTGCATGGAAGCCTATGTGTTTGTTGGTCTGTGTGCATGGAGGGCTATGTGTTTGCCGGTCTTGGTGCATGGAAGCCTATTTGTTTGTTGGTCTGGGTGCATAGAAGCTTATGTGTTTGTTGGCCTGTGTGCATGGAGGCCTATGTGTTTGTTGGCCTGTGTGCACAGAAGCCTATGTATTTGTTGGCCTGTGTGCTTGGAGGCCTACGTTTTTGTTGGACTGTGTGCATGGACGCCTATTTGTTTGTTGGTCTGTGTGCATGGAGGCATATTTGGTTGTTGGTATGTGTGCATGGAAGACTATATATTTGTTAGCCGGTGAGCATGGAGGCCTATGTGGTTGTTGGTCTGTGTGCATGCAAGCCTTTGTGTTTGTTGACCTGTGTGCATGGAAGCCTATGTGTTTGTTGGCCTGTGTGCATGGTGGCCTATGTGTTTGCTGGCCTGTTTACATGGAGGCCTATGTGTTTGTTGGCCTGTGTGCATGGAGGCCTATGTGTTTGTTGGTCTGTGTGCATGGAAGCCTATGTGTTTGTTGGCCTGTGTGCATGGAGGCCTATGTGTTTGTTGGTCTGAGTGCATGGAAGCCTATGTGTTTGTTGGCCGGTGAGCATGGAGGCCTATGTGTTTGTTGGCCTGTGTGCATGGAGGCCTGTGTGTTTGTTGGTCCATGTGCATGGAAGCCTATTTGTTTGTTGGCCTGTGCGCATAAAACCATATGTGTTTGTTGGCCTGTGTGCATGGAGGCCTATGTGTTTGTTTGTCTGTGTGCATGGAAGCCTATTTGTTTGTTGGTCTCTGTGACTGGAAGCCTATTTGCTTGTTGGTCTGTATGCATGGAGACCATTGTGTCTATTGGACTGTGCGCATTAAAGCCTATGTGTTTGTTGGCCTGTGTGCATGGCGGCCTGTGTGTTTGGTGGTCTGAGTGCATGGAAGCCTGTATGTTTGTTGGCCGGTGTGCATGGAAGCCTATGTGTTTGTTGGCCTGTGTGCATGGAGGCCTATTTGTTTGTTGGTCTGTGTGCATGGAACCCTATGTGTTTGTTGGCCTGTGTGCATGGAGGCCTTTGTGTCCGTTGATATGTGTGAAATGGAAGCCTATGTGTCTGTTGGCCTGTGTGCATGGAGGCTTAGGTGTTCTTTGGTCTGTGTGCATGGAAACCTATGTGTTTGTTTGCCGGTGTGCATGGAAGCCTATGTGTTTCTTGGCTTGTGTGCATGAAGGCCTATGTATTAGTTGGTCTGTGTGCATGGAAGCCTATTTGTTTGTAGGTCTTTGTGCATGGAAGCCTAATTTGGTTGTTGATCTGTGTGCATGCAGGCCTATTTGCTTGTTGGTCTGTGTGCATGGAGACCTATCTGGTTCTAGGTCTGCGTGCATGGAAGCCTATGAGTTTGTTGGCCTGTGGGCATGGAGGCCTATGTGTTTCTTGGTCTGTGTGCATGGAAGCCTAAGAGTTTGTTGGTTCCTGAGCATGGAGGCCTATGTGTTTGTTGGTCAGTGTGCGTGGAAGCCTTTGTGTTGGTTGACCTGTGTGCATGGAAGTCTGTGTGTTTGTTGGCCTGTGTGCATGGAGGCCTATGTGTTTGTTGGTCTGTGTGCGTGGAAGCCTATGTGTTTGTTGGTCTGTGTGCACGGAGGCCAATGTGTTTGTTGGCGTGTATGCATGGAAGCCTATGTGTTTGTTGGTCTGAGTGCATGGAAGCCTATGTGTTTGTTGGCCGGTGAGCATGGAGGCCTATGTGTTTGTTGGCCTGTGTGCATGGAGGCCTGTGTGTTCGTTGGTCTATGTGCATGGAAGCCTATTTGTTTGTTGGCCTGTGCGCATAAAACCATATGTGTTTGTTGGCCTGTGTGCATGGAGGCCTATGTGTTTGTTTGTCTGTGTGCATGGAAGCCTATTTGTTTGTTGGTCTCTGTGATTGGAAGCCTATTTGCTTGTTGGTCTGTATGCATGGAGACCTATGTGTCTATTGGACTGTGCGCATTAAAGCCTATGTGTTTGTTGGCCTGTGTGCATGGCGGCCTGTGTGTTTGGTGGTCTGAGTGCATGGAAGCCTGTATGTTTGTTGGCCGGTGTACATGGAAGCCTATGTGTTTGTTGGCCTGTGTGCATGGAGGCCTATTTGTTTGTTGGTCTGTGTGCATGGAACCCTATGTGTGTGTTGGCCTGTGTGCATGGAGGCCTTTGTGTCCGTTGATATGTGTGAAATGGAAGCCTATGTGTCTGTTGGCCTGTGTGCGTGGAGGCTTAGGTGTTCTTTGGTCTGTGTGCATGGAAACCTATGTGTTTGTTTGCCGGTGTGCATGGAAGCCTATGTGTTTCTTGGCTTGTGTGCATGAAGGCCTATGTATTAGTTGGTCTGTGTGCATGGAAGCCTATTTGTTTGTAGGTCTTTGTGCATGGAATCCTATTTGGTTGTTGATCTGTGTGCATGCAGGCCTATTTGCTTGTTGGTCTGTGTGCATGGAGACCTATCTGGTTCTAGGTCTGCGTGCATGGAAGCCTATGAGTTTGTTGGCCAGTGGGCATGGAGGCCTATGTGTTTCTTGGTCTGTGTGCATGGAATCCTAAGAGTTTGTTGGTTGGTGAGCATGGAGGCCTATGTGTTTGTTGGTCAGTGTGCGTGGAAGCCTTTGTGTTGGTTGACCTGTGTGCATGGACGTCTGTGTGTTTGTTGGCCTGTGTGCATGGAGGCCTATGTGTTTGTTGGTCTGTGTGCGTGGAAGCCTATGTGTTTGTTGGTCTGTGTGCACGGAGGCCAATGTGTTTGTTGGCGTGTATGCATGAAAGCCTATGTGTTTGTTGGTCTTTGTGCATGGAAGCATATTTGGGTGTTGGTCTGTGTGCATGCAGGCCTATTTGGTTGTTGGTCTGTGTACATGGAGGCCTATTTGGTTCTTGGTCTGAGTGCATGGAAGCCTATGAGTTTGTTGGCGGTGAGCATGGAGGCCTATGTGTTTGGTGGTCTGTGTGCATGAAAGCTTTGTTTTTGTTGACCTGTTTGCATTGAAGCCTAGGAACAAGAAGCCACCACGGAGCGCAGCCGAGTGAGGTTCTCCCAGCACCGATGATTGTAAGCGGAGAAACGGAGAAACTTAGATAGGTGCTTAAACGCCTTGGCATCTAAAGCACCTTGCACTCGAAGTATTACCGGCTGAAATCAGGAGCTCTGGTACTTCTTTAACGGGAACGCAAACGAATGTGGCGGCTCTCTACGGCAAGGATCGGGCCGCTGTTGCGGGCGTCTCGGCTCTTCCTCTGGAGACTGGCCGGCCGGTCGGTGCTCGACAAGTCAGGCCTGCCCTCTGCAGTGGTTCCGACAGCAGCCTCAGTGCCAGAGGCTAGGAGAGGGATGGCGCCACCCAAAACCGCCACGAGGAGCACCTGCACTGGCAGGAATGCCGCTGGAGGGGAAGCAGGCATATCTGACGGTGTAACCGTGGCGAAGAAGTCGGGCACTGCAATTGGTAAGCTGCTCTCACGTTTGTTGCAGACGGGGAAAGTATCAGAGCTTTTCGCGGGTAATTCAGGAAGGTGTATCTCTGGTAACAAAGTTGCAGAGGCTCTGCTTGCGGCGATCCCTGACTGTAACAGTGCCACTACCGATACTACTGATGTTACTATTATTGGCACAGCCTCAGTGGCGGTCAGAACCGCAAGCAGCAATAACATGAACAATATGGACAATATGGACGGCGCAGATGGTTCTGGAGGCTGTATAACAGAGTACTCAACTCTTACGCTAATTCAGTCTATGTGTGTGCCCGAGGGGTCCGACGAGAGCCCACCCAATGCAACCAATTCTATCAATTTGTTTGATGCATCTAGTTATCTAAGACAGCCAAGTCGGGGAGAGTACCAGGCTGATATATTGAGGGCCGATGAGGTAGCAGAATTAGGCGCGAAGGTTTTCGCTGCTATAGATGGCATCTCAGAGGAAGGTGAAGGCAATGAGTCAGGCTCATTTGACTATGTAGAAGAACTAGTGGAACTTTCCACACAGGCTCCCATGGATATGGGTAAATCACCTACGGGCAAGAAAGGGAAAGGGAAGGCTAAAAATAAAACAAAAAAATTACTTGGCGGGCAGAACGTGGCACCCCCACGTTGTGGAAATATGGATTTTTCTGATCAGTTATGTCCCCTAACTTGGACCCCAACGGTTCCATGTATGAATCACAAGTACATGTATGTTCCCTCCAGTTCCAGTTATGAAGACGCAAATACATGTGCGTCCACCGTCAACCTGTCCTCTGTCAGATCCGCCATGAATAGGCTGGATATTCCATTCCTAAGTATGAAAGGCCACCGGCTTTATATGGCTCAGTTACTCCATTTTGCAGTTCAGGCGAGTAGGCCCGATTCTGCCATCAAGCTTTTCTCTGCTCTCTGCCTCTGACAGCTTCAGTTTGAGCTCGCATCTGTAACCATGAACTTTGTCCTACTCCCTGTGCGGCTAACGGTGCCTGCCTCGGCCGGTTTGCCTGCCTGCCAAAAACTGTATTTCACCTTCGAGTTATCTGCTTCGCTCCTCAGCCGATACATTCCTGTCTAGTAGTTTAGGTAAACATTTCCTTCAGCTACCAAGCAAAGGGCCCGGCCTCTCTGTCCTCATGCAAGTAATTCATAGCCCTGTTACCATGGGAGGTTTCTGCCCCTTGCATCTCATATAGACACTTAGACGCTTGTACACGCACGCACAGTCAGTATAGAATAGATTCTGTCCGAGAGTCCTTCTTTTGTGGATAACATAGTTCTTTAAACATAGGATGTTAGATATGATTTGGGATTAGGTTGACTTGACCCCCCAGACTTCTTGTCTCCACATGTAGAGCTAAATGTCAAGTCCCCTTCACCCCCTAGTTGCACGTCAATCACACGTCATGCTGCTGCGCGCGCATCTATGCCAAGTATAATCTTATAGATCCACCTATATATGACATCATAACCAATTATGTTCCTTTTTACTCCTTATTACGCCCATATTCGGTTACGCATGCGAATCGTCATTTTCCTTATCAATTGTTACGCCTACCGCATTCGCTTCATTGTAATGTATGTTCTATAAAAGTCATTTCTTGTCAATAATGTATGTACTTCACTTCCTGAACCTCCGTGGTGATGGAACTTGGAGCAACCGATTATAATCGACCATTGGAATAAAGCCCATTCCGAACCTCTAATACCACGGATTCTGCCTCTTATTTACTGAGCTATTTTATTATGTTTCTGTATCAAATTAAGTCCCGGTAATTAAATTATTTACCACATGAATGGCGCCCGAACAGGGACACTTTCTCATCTCACGCGCCGGCGGTGAGTTGCAGGCCCGGTCTCCTGCCACAGCTGGACGGACAATAACGCGTACCAGCAGGATTTCCTGTATCTCCCTCCGGTCAAGCGGGGGCGACTGAGGCTGCGATCAACACCCAGACGAGGCGGTGAGAAGTGCGAAGTATCCCGACCAGAGCCTAGCTGAGAGAGCAAGATCCGAGGTATACAGAGGCCCACCAGTTCCCGAAGTCCGAAGTCGAGTCCAGTTTCCGACGAGTCGAGTCGAGTCGAGTCCGGTTCAAGTTCAGTCCAGTTTCCGAGGCCTTCCGTTTCCGAAGCTACCCGGTGAGTACCATTACTGGGGAGGCATTCTGACGTGCACATAGGTTGTGCCGGTCAAGACGGGTTTGGGTACACAAATCCGGTCTGCACTGTTTCAGCAGTGTATCTGTACTGTTTAGCAGTATATCTAGTATATCAAGTATATAAATTCAGAATAAATCAGTTAAAGTCGAGTATTATGTTTTAGTGATTAAGTTTTCCTTAGACCGTCATCATTATTGATTGTTCAGGTAAATGTTAAATGTTAAATGTTTTAAGTACGTTCTGCATATTGTGGTGTGAATGACTGTTCATTATCGTGTTTACTGTATTAAGTTTGTTCAAAATCAAGTATCAGACCAGTTCTCAATATGCCGCTCTTTTCGAAACTAAGACAGATCACTACAAGAAAAGGGGTACTCGAAGAAGCCGTTCCTATTCCTCCTAGGGACACTCCAGGGTACTTCATGTATCATAAACATGGCTTAGACGCTATATTTTTTCTTGATTTATGGGTAGACTACACCAAGGAATTACCAGAAAATCAGAGGTGGCCCACAGCGGGAACCTGGGATGCAGAGTGCATCATGAAAGTAGAGGAAGAGTTATGGAAAAGGAAAGTCAGACAGTCACAGAAAGACGCCGTTGAGTTATGGCGTAAAGAATCTCATAGACGTACAGAAAAAGCACTCCGACAGGAAGAAAAGAATAAAGAGAGTTCGAATAAGGTTCGAGAAAATGTATTAATTGAAGAAGGTATCCGAGTAAAATCAGAACAAGTAGACAGACAAAGAAATGCCCTTATGAATGGTATGTATCCCCTACTGGCCGAAGGATTACCTAAGGCTACTCCAGAAATACCGAAAGACTTGCCACCCCCATTATTCCCAATAAAGGTACATCCTAAGGGGCATCCTAGAACCGCAGAAGATGTTTTTCTTTCCTCATATTTAGATGACGCAGCTCCCGAGTATGCTAATTCCGCCCCTCATAGACCGCCTACCAGGGAGGTTCAACGCCAAGATCCAGTACCCGTATCCCTACAGCAACAGATCGTGTCACAAGTTCCGGCAAGCACATCTGTTTCCGCATCTGTTCCTACAGCTACTTCTATAGCTGTGTCCACACCTATAGTTGCTGTGTCGCGTTCAACGAATCCTTTCACACCCGACACCCCAGATGGGGCTACGGGAGGTGCTACCAACATTTTTTCTACGCCACCCAGAATAAATAAACTTACCTTTCAAGAGTCAGCACATTCACGTACCCCCAAACTCATAAATGCCCGTACGCTTAAGGAACTTCTTGTAGATTGTAGATATGACCCTGTGCCCGGCAAAGAGGACGAAATGATCATGGCATCATTGCGTATCAGGCGAGCCGCAGTGTATTTAGGGAAGTTACCAGGAATGACTGCGCATCTAGATAATATATATCATTTTGTTCAAACAGGGCGAGATTCTGAAAGTATTAACAGAGCTATGGAATACCAGAAAGTGGAGATACAGGGGGAACTGTTACGTTTCCTCATAAATTGTGTGATCAGAAATCAGGACCGACCGGGGGTAGACCCGGAAGCAATGCAAATTCTTACCAGATGGAGCCAGAATATATCAGAAGGTAGACATGATAAGCAAAATTGTATAATAGCCATGTGCCGAAAGATCCGTAAAGAAATAGAACGCCTACACGAAGAACGATTAGCGGTAGACCAGTTCGAACAAAGCGAGGAGGAAGGATCAGGACTGCCCGCAGGACAGTCAGACACCATAGCCTATGTAGGTAGAGGAAGATCTTGTAATAGTAATAGATGTCTTATTGACCCGATACGTCCGATATGTCCAGATAATAACAGGAATTTCCAAATACCTATAATTAATATAAGGTCTAACGAGCATTCGTTCCAAGCCGCCGACAAATTACTCCGAGAACGAAGGGGTTATCATTTTCTCGATTCTATGGATGAACAAGATTTAGCTAGGTCAGCTGTCCATTGGGTGGACAGTCCCGGAAAATATAGTGATGATACAGTAGCACGCACATTTTTGAATCTCACCCCAGATGAACAGCGTTTAGCTGGGATTTATATGATTCAACAACTCCTTATACTATATCAGAGTCAGCATTCGGACCCTGGTCCCTTACCTGACATATTGACTGAATTGCTCATGAATAGATGGAGAGGTTCAGGTACTAAATTAATTAAAGAAATTCTAGAATCAAGAAAGCAGTATATTCTTTTTGTATGTTCAGAACGTGTCTCATTGCCCATCAAGGAAAGAACCACGTATTACATGGATAGACAGAATCCCTTACGAGAAGTGCACCCAATAAAAGGCGAGGACAATGAGTTTAAACGCGTATTTGTATATACGCCCATATCGAAAATAGAATTGTTAGAAATGAAGAAAGTGGTACCCAGTCATGACAAAGATCCAGCGGGTTTTCACCGAGAAATTAAAGACATGTTACTCATGGGAGAGTATACCTATCCCGACATTATGACAATATTAAAGGTATTGATGCCTGCTGGCATTTATGAGAAACTCAGGGAAAAAGAGTGGGAGGTAGGAGACCAAAAGATAGAATGGTCAGTATTAGAAGCGGAAGAAAAGGCCCGAACTGCAGGAGCAGGACTTGGGGATAAAACTAAAGCGCTACCAGGTTTATTAGTACAGGTACTGCCACGTTTATTAACTACGAAAAAGGAAGATTGGGGTACAATTTCAGCCTGTAAGCAGAAACAAGATGAAGACACTAGTGATTACTATGCCCGATTTGAAAAATGTTTTGGTATAAATAGTGGCATAAAAGCAAGTAGCGAATCATACCCGCATCTGTTTGTAACAAAATTAGTAGAAAATGCCCTGCCCCAAGTAAAGAATAGAGTATTAAAATTCGAGAGTACCTGGCAAGGTAACACTCCATCACAAATGTTACAAATGTTACAGTACCATCACAATAGAATTAGAGAGGAACAAGAACATGAACACAGACGCATGAAAGACACGAAAATGAAAATGCTAGTTTCCCAGACAGTTCCAGCTGAAGGACATAAAAAGGGTACGACACATTCCAGTGATTCAACAGGACCTGTAAAAGGGACATGCAACTATTGTAAAAAGCCAGGTCATTACGTACACGATTGCCCAGTTTTGAAACATAATATCGCCATAGGTAATACAAAAGAAAGACCACGGCCACCTAGACAGGATCAGAATGAACAAGGAGCCCCGCAGCATGCACAGTCCATGCCAGCTCCACCACAGTCTATACAATTTGTGCCAGCTGCACCAGCGCTGCCCGTTGCTGCCACACAAACCACGACACGACAGCTGTACCAGACCGCACAGTACGACTATCCTGATTACCAACGATACGCATGAACCAGCCTAGAGAGGGAAGTTGACTTACCCCTTATCGAGATCCCTGTAGATCAAGAAGGACCTTATGTACATAGTGAATTATTAGGCCAAGACAGAAAATTTTTACTCGATACGGGGGCAAGTCGAACAACCATAAAACGTAGTGAAGTTCCAGGGGCACCCCTCTCAGGCTCACAGAATATTTCCCTTGGTTTTTCAGGAAAACCTATTGTTAATGAAGTGTCACAGCCTCTTCCACTTACGATAGGACCTTTGACCCGAACTACCGATTTATTGCTTACTAAATCATGTCCAGAAAACTTGTTAGGAATAAAAACACTGAAAGCTCTAGGAGCTATAATATGTTGTTCTCCGGAAGGAGTAAGATTGTTTTTACGTGATTTTAAAGGTCACTATGTGTCTAGAGACATGGATCCCCGACTGCAGACTTTACCTGCACATCTATGGGCACAAGGCCCTACTGATGTTGGTTGCATGAATATTACACCATATCGAGTCACACTGAAAGCAGGAGTGGTACTACCACGAATGCGACAATACAAGTTACCACCAGATGCTGTAGTGGCTTTACTACAAATCATTGACGAGCTCATTGCCCAAGGAGTAGTTGTGGAAACAGACTCCAATGTATGTAATTCACCGATAATTCCGATTCTTAAACGAACAGATCCAAAGGCCCCGCCAGTATATCGATTGGTTATTGATCTGCGCGAATTAAACAAATGCATTGTGCCACAATTTCCTGTGGTCCCAGATATCTCGTCATTATTGACAGCTATTGATTCCGAAGCAACATTCTTTACTGTAATTGATCTCAAGAATGCCTTTTTCAGCGTCCCAATAGATCCGGAAAGCCAATATTTGTTCGGATTTAGTTTAAATGGACGTAGCTTTAAATTCTCACGCGCACCTCAAGGATTTACAGAAAGCCCCAGCATCTATAGCCAAGCACTGAAACGAGAACTCGACAGTATCCACATGCCAGTTAACACTGCTCTGCTTCAATATGTCGATGATCTGCTGATCACCGCGAGAAGCGAACCCGAATGTGAGAAAGCATCACTGACAGTTTTACAATTTCTAGCCGAAAAGGGGCACAAGGTGTCCCCTTCTAAGCTGCAATTCTGTGTCCAGCGAGTTGTTTATCTTGGACACTCGCTGTCCAAGGAGGGAAGGCAGCTTACACCCGACCGCATTCAGTTAATAGCTAACATGCCAATACCCAAGACACAAAAGGAGGTACGGGCTTTCATAGGCCTCACTTCATATTGTAGGCAGTGGATCCCTCAGTATGCATTTCTAGCAAAACCACTCATTCAGTTGACAACACAGGAGGCAGCCACATCGACTGTTCTCCCCTGGACTCAGGAACATACACAAGCTTTTGAAAGCCTGAAGAAAGCTTTATGTCAAGCACCTGTTTTAGCAACACCATGTTACAGTAAACAGTTTACACTTTTTGTTACAGAACGCGAAGGTACTGCCTTGTCAGTACTCACACAGGAACAAGCAGGAGCACACAAACCATGTGCTTATTTTTCTAGTACATTAGATCCCGTAGCTCAGGCTTTGCCTGCATGCCTAAAATCAGTAGCAGCGACGGCTTTAGCAATAAGACAGAGCGACGCCATAGTGTTAGGACATCCATTGACAGTTCAAGTACCACATGCAGTAGAGGTTCTTGTAAATAGAACGCAAACACAACACTTGACTATTGCGCGACTCACTGGGTACGAACTAACATTGTTTCAGCCACATATAGAAATCAGACGTTGTAACACATTGAATCCTGCCACACTTTTACCTGTAATCGGAACAGACCCACTAGCCCATGACTGTATTGAAGTTATTACAATAACGACGAAACCTAGACAAGACTTAACCGATGTTCCATTGTCAGACCCAGACCTGACATTGTATGTAGATGGTTCATGTATGAGAACAAGTACAGGAGAGTTAGTGGCTGCTTACGCAGTCACAACAGACACTGAAATAATTGAAACTGATCGCATAAATACCTTGTCAGCTCAAGCCGCAGAGCTTATCGCTCTGACACAAGCCTGTATTCAAGCCACAAATAAAAAAGTCAACATATACACTGATTCACGTTATGCATTCGGAGTTGTACATGACTTCGGCGTGCTGTGGCGAGAGAGAGGTTATTTAACTTCCCACGGTGCCCACATTCAGCACGGACCCCTCATTCATGCCTTATTAGATGCAATACATCTACCCACTGCAATATCAATTATGAAATGTAAGGCTCATACGAAAGTTACTGATATAATTTCTCAAGGCAATGATCTAGCCGACAGAACAGCTAAACAGACTGCTCAAACTCAAACCTCCGACATGACAAAGACAATAGTCCCGATGCCGACACATTGTATGACAGTTAAAGATCCTACTCTTGACGTAATTGACATACAGACACATGCTACACCAGACGAAATAAAGAAATGGACTGAATTAGGAGGGATCCAAACGGACCAAGGATGGATGATGAAGGAAAAGTCTGTGTGGTTCCTTCCTGAATCAATGGTCCAAGTTATAATTAACACTATACATAGTCCAGCACATCTAGGAGAAAAAGCTATGCTAGACAGCATTCAACACATTTGGTTCAATAAACATTTGCGAGCAGCAGCCAAACAAAAAGTTCGTACCTGTATGATCTGTTGCCAGTTCAACCCAGGAAAAAGCGTTCCCGTAGAACAGGGTGGATTTCATCCTCCTGATCACCCTTTTGAAGTACTCCAGATGGATTATATCCAGATGGAACGATGTCGAGGATTCAAATATGTTCTCGTAGTTGTCTGTGCTCTTTCCCGTTGGACGGAGGCATACCCGGTTTCAGATTACACTGCCCCGACTACTGCCAAACAGTTGGTTCGAGAATTCTTCCCACGATACGGTTTACCACGTGTTGTTCACTCAGATAACGGCCAGCCGTTCTCATCCGAATTAATGAAACATGTTTCACTTCTGTTAGGATATCAGTGGAAATTCCACTGTGTCCGACACCCCGAGGCAGCAGGTCTCGTAGAAAGACATAATCAGATACTGAAAATCAGATTGTCCAAAATATGCAGAGAGAAAGGTGTCGACTGGGTAGTAGCGTTACCAGTCGCACTCTTTTACATGAGAATGGTAGCACACTCTCGAACAGGGCTATCCCCGTATGAGGTGATCTTCGGCAGACCACCAAATATGTGGGGGACGCCTATACCACGCAAAATAACTGATGTTGACTGTAATATGCTGACAGATTACTTGGCTTCCTTGATGTCTGCACTACAATCTTGTCGTTCACAGGTAGCTGCAGCTTTTCCCGACAACACTGAGGTGAAACCCCATGACGTAGTTCTGGGAGACCTCGTTCTTGTGAGGAATTTTGACCGAAAGACTCAGCTGGAGCCCAGGTGGAAGTCACCCAAATTGGTCCTGCTCACCACAAGGACAGCCGTGAAGATTGAAGGCAGAAAAGGATGGGTGCATTCAAGTCATATCAAGAAATTTCATGGACTTCCTTCAGATGTAAATAGCCCACCTCGTGTGTCTTCACCCATTGACTCAAAACTACCTTTGGCTGAGGCCAACAGTCAGGAACTTTATAAAATAAAACTCAGGCCTAGACCGTCGGACGATTTGATTGTTTAAGTCCTCTCCAAGGTGAAGCGGTTGAATCTGTCTCCGACATGTATCCCTTAGACCTGAATCATGGAAAATCGCGAAAAATGTTGAAACAACAGGCGTACTGTAAATCACTGCGTAGTCATTGCATAGTGACATTATTAATCTTGTTTTTCTTAAGTCTTTTAATAATTACTGCAAGTATATTGTTGCACATATATTACCCTATTGCCAGAAATGTTTACAATGTTACTGCTGAACATTCTTTTAGTGAATTACCTCCGCTTGAGTTGTCTTATAGATTTGCGCTGCGCAATAACACGTTTATCAGTATGTTACATCATTCCCATCAGGTTAGCAATGCTACAAATTGTTGGATATGTGGCCGACTCCCTCCCTATCAGAATTATAAAGGAATTTTACCTCTCTTTCCATACCCGTTCACACACAACGGCTCCTGTGGAGCATGGTTTAGTTTAATTAATTCTCTAGATTCGAATTCTGCAGTTTATCAAGATAACTGGGTATGGGGAAATTTGAACCTAGTTTTGCTTAAGGTCTGCTACCCTAACAAGGAGGGACTTCCCCAGAGAACAGGAACTGATCTAGAAAATGAAGTGTATGGATTAGGTAATTTTACGCTTAATCTTATGATCCTAAATGTCGAATCCGAAGCTACTCCAATTTTGCCCGCTATGTCAATATTTCCAGTAAAGGGTGAACTATGTGTAAGGAAAAATGGTTCCAGACATATGGGCCATAGTAAATGCACGACTGTAGTAGGATTCAGTGATCAAGGCAAGTCCACATTTAGAGCTTTCCGCCATTCCTATTTCATATGTGGTCAGACGGCATATGTACGTTTGCCTCTAGATTGGGATGGTACTTGCTACATTGGATTCCTTTTGCCACCTGTTTTTCTAGCTCCTCCTGATTATCACAGAAACACTCATTTAGTAAATAATAGAGTAAGGAGAGATCTCCCAATAGTTGATTACACTGAAACAGCGTGGGAAAAATACACAGATTTCAATAAAGGTCTCTTTCCCTATATAGGTACTGTTACTAATAGTAAGCTGATACGTAGATTAACTAGAACCCTTGAAGCAGTAGTGAATGAAACTATTTCCGCTTTAGGCAATTTAACAGAAGAGCAGTCTGCTATGCGGATTGTTGTGCTTCAAAATCGTCTTGTCCTTGACGTCATCCTGGCTGATAGGGGCGGAGCTTGTAGGGTCATCGGATCAAGCTGTTGCATTTTCATACCAGAAAATTCGCCATCTGTATATAAAGCCATAACTCGCCTTCATAAGATTGTAAGCCAGATACACCAGAACCCAGGCACTTGGACTTGGTCCGGTTGGTTTTGGGGTGTATTATCTACCTTTGGATGGAAGGTCCTATCTTTCCTAGGTATTGGCCCTCTCATACTATTCAGTTGCTGTCTATGTCTACAATGTGGACCAGCGATCTGTGGTCTGTGTGCCACATCGTGTATTCCACCACCAAGATTTCATTCGCCACGGAAGAAGAAAGAAGAACAAATGATGTTGTATGAACAGATCAATGGATTGATGAAGATTGATATCTCTTAACGGGCAAGTAGGGGACAAGGAGGGAATGTGGAAATATGGATTTTTCTGATCAGTTATGTCCCCTAACTTGGACCCCAACGGTTCCATGTATGAATCACAAGTACATGTATGTTCCCTCCAGTTCCAGTTATGAAGACGCAAATACATGTGCGTCCACCGTCAACCTGTCCTCTGTCAGATCCGCCATGAATAGGCTGGATATTCCATTCCTAAGTATGAAAGGCCACCGGCTTTATATGGCTCAGTTACTCCATTTTGCAGTTCAGGCGAGTAGGCCCGATTCTGCCATCAAGCTTTTCTCTGCTCTCTGCCTCTGACAGCTTCAGTTTGAGCTCGCATCTGTAACCATGAACTTTGTCCTACTCCCTGTGCGGCTAACGGTGCCTGCCTCGGCCGGTTTGCCTGCCTGCCAAAAACTGTATTTCACCTTCGAGTTATCTGCTTCGCTCCTCAGCCGATACATTCCTGTCTAGTAGTTTAGGTAAACATTTCCTTCAGCTACCAAGCAAAGGGCCCGGCCTCTCTGTCCTCATGCAAGTAATTCATAGCCCTGTTACCATGGGAGGTTTCTGCCCCTTGCATCTCATATAGACACTTAGACGCTTGTACACGCACGCACAGTCAGTATAGAATAGATTCTGTCCGAGAGTCCTTCTTTTGTGGATAACATAGTTCTTTAAACATAGGATGTTAGATATGATTTGGGATTAGGTTGACTTGACCCCCCAGACTTCTTGTCTCCACATGTAGAGCTAAATGTCAAGTCCCCTTCACCCCCTAGTTGCACGTCAATCACACGTCATGCTGCTGCGCGCGCATCTATGCCAAGTATAATCTTATAGATCCACCTATATATGAAATCATAACCAATTATGTTCCTTTTTACTCCTTATTACGCCCATATTCGGTTACGCATGCGAATCGTCATTTTCCTTATCAATTGTTACGCCTACCGCATTCGCTTCATTGTAATGTATGTTCTATAAAAGTCATTTCTTGTCAATAATGTATGTACTTCACTTCCTGAACCTCCGTGGTGATGGAACTTGGAGCAACCGATTATAATCGACCATTGGAATAAAGCCCATTCCGAACCTCTAATACCACGGATTCTGCCTCTTATTTACTGAGCTATTTTATTATGTTTCTGTATCAAATTAAGTCCCGGTAATTAAATTATTTACCACAACGTGGGAAAGCTATCTCAGATAATAGCCCTCTACGGAAATGGGTGCAAGCGAAGGGAGGCGTCAAGGTCATGGCATTACGGCTTTCGGGTACCAGCCCAATCGAGGGTAATCTAACGAAAGCCCACCCCTCGCCCATAGTAGTAGAGGATTGCACCAAGCTGGGGGTCCCGGATGTGATGCAATCTACACTCCCAGTCTCTGGAGATGTACATGCTACAGAAGGCACTTATGTCACCCAGGGGATGGCCCAGGGGATGGCCCAACTAGGAGATGGAGCAACAGGGAGCCAAGAATTGCTGACACCATCACTGTGCCTGATACTACAGTCCCTAAATGAACAAAGGCAGGAGGCGCAACAACATTATATGCAGGTCCGAGAGGATAACAGCAGAATGCGACAGTCCTTGCAGGAGATGGTGGACAAATTTGGAGGGCTAACTAAAGATATTTCAGAGCTGCAGCAGAGAGTTACGGTCCCTGAAGAACTGTCAGCATCTACAGATGTTCTTGTTAAGAAGCACGAGGGTCAGATCTCAGGCATACAGATCAAGTTGGAGGACATGGAAAATCGTCAACGCTGCCAAAATCTCAGGCTCTTTGGTATCCCAGAAGGGGCAGAAGGGGCGGACCCGAGGGCCTATATGGTCCAACTATTCCAAAAGGCCTTTCCTGACCTCTCTGACTGGGACTGGGATTCTCAACTGCAAAGGGTACACAGACTACCATTACTCCAGAGGAAGAAGGAGGGTCAATACCCTCGCCCATTCCTGATTTATTTAGGACATTTCTTACTGAGACAGGCAGTGGCAATGAAAGCCCGACCTAATTCTCTAGTTTTAGCTGAATCAGTTACTTTTTTTGTAAGATCTGACCTAAGTAAGGCTACAATGGATAGGCGCTGGAGGCTACGTCAATTTATAGACCCAATTAAAGCCCTTGGAGCTCAGGCCTTCCTGCAAGAACCCGCACACTTAAAAGTTCTTAAAGACGGTCATACCTATTTTTTCTTGGAAGAAAAAGAAACAGGTCAGGTAGTGGCCAAGTGGCAAGCAGAAGCTGCGGAGAAGATGTAGAATAGGGTCTTATGGTATTTACAGATATGAACTAAGAGCCTAATTGGTCTGTGGGGGTTTCTGTTTTTTCCTTAACCAAGTGGGTTTGTCACTGTCGTCTTCCTTCTCTTAATGTTGATTTTGAGCCCTGCTTATTATCATGAATTTTTTCTTTCCCCTCTCTTTGTTTTCCCTTCTTTAGCAATAGACTAAGTTTAGCGCTATCTCAAAAGGGGGGGGAGGGAGGGGGAGAAAGGAAAAAAAAAGAAGTTTGTTGATATAGATATAGAACGAAGAGGTGTGTGGATGTCCATCATGGCTGCGGCTCTGTAGGGCTGCCTTTTCAGCGGCAGCTGGTACAAGGGGGCAGTGTTCTTCCAAGGGACAGGGTGGTGGGGGGTCATCAGAGTCTGGTGGGGGGTGGAAAGGGCAAGGGTGGGAAAATGGAGCAAAAAAAATCACCATCACTAGGGCACTGTTGGGTTAGGTTAAATGGAAGGTTTTCGGCCTTCTTTTTTTGGATCAGCAGGCAGTATAATAGTAAACATTATCTTTTAGGGGACATTGGAGGCAGCAAAAGAGGGCTTATTCAAAAGCTAGAAATTATACCATGAATTGGATTAAATGTATGGCCTGCAATGTGGCTGGTCTCAATAGCGTAACTAAGCGACAGCTAGTTCGCGAAGAGCTGCGAATGTATCAGCCTCAATTGTTTTTTTTAAAAGAAACACATCTTGCTTACAAAGATCGAAACATGCTGAAGCACTTAGGGTATGACACTATTATTTGCACCACTCAATCAGTATCTATGAAAGGAGTGGCTGTCTTAAAAGACAAGAGGTTTAATTGCAGAGTGATCAAAAGCCAGTCCTATCAATGGGGACGTTGGGCACTGGCTCAGCTTGAGGTGTTTGGCAAAAAATATGTGTCCTGTGTAGTATATGGTTCTAATTTGGATGACCCCGCTGTTTTTGAATATCTTAATTTGGAATTGTTAAATTGGGAGGGTGAAAAACTGATTATGGGGGATTTTAATTGCGTCATAGAGTATGCTATAGATTCTACTGGAAAAAACCTTCATTCTAGAATGCGTAAGACCCGTGCGGCGATATTACAAATGGCAAGGCTTCAGTCTGTTAAGGATGCTTGGAGACACATATATCCAACAATACCGGGCTATACATTTTACTTGGCCCCTCAGAAATCTTATTCTAGGATAGATATGGCCTGGGTTTCTGACGGCTTAATTACAACATCAAAGATGGAAATATGCCCCCGGGTGACGTCCGACCACAACCCCATTATTTTTTCTTTTCGGGTTGAAACCGGGAAAAAGGAAGCTCGGTCATTTCCCTTCCCTAGGTATCTGTTGACGGACAGTGAATATTTGGTTAACATGGCTCAGCTACTGGAGGAATTCTTCAGAGCAAACACAGGGTCAGCATCCCCATTAATTGTTTGGGACACAATGAAAGCGTATGTCCGGGGTCTCACACAAAAATATATTTTCTTACAGAATAAAAAGCGTAAAAATGAAATGGAGATACTGGTGCATTCTTTACGTAACATCGAGAAACAACATGCGGAGTTAGTAAAGAAAGATTCAATGGATCAAGATACTATGCTTCTGTCCTTAATTGATGCAAGAACCCTAGTGAAAAAGTTTTTAAGGGATAAAATGGCAGCCAGCTTTAGCAAACAACGTTTAGAAAAATACGAATATGGGGAGCACATAGGACACATATTGGCTTATCAGACCGCAGAGGTAAAGGCGAAAACTAGGATAAACTCTATTAATGGAGCGGATGGGCTTCTGCATATCGAATCTTCAGACATCTTAGAACAATTCTTGCTGTTTTATCAACAGCTTTATTTTCTCACCTGGGCACCGAATCGAGATGAGACATTATGCTATATTGATAATAGAGTTCTCCCAGTAGCAGATGTCGAGAAAGCAGCTATTTTAGATGAGATAGTCTTGATAGAAGAAGTGGAGTTGGCATTATCAGCATTGCCAATGGGGAAAGCGGCTGGAGACGATTCATTGCCATTAGAATTCTATAAATCTTTTAAAAAGATTCTGCTTCTGCCACTTACCAGGGTAATGCAATCTGTGGCCACTAGTGGGGAGGTACCGTCATCGTGGAATACGACACAGATTGTGTTCTTTTAAAAAAAGGGTAAATCACCAACAGAGTGCGGATCATACCGGCCAATCTCTCTTATTAATACGGACGCCAAGATATTCTCAAAGATCTTGGCGACTCGTCTAGCTCTGCTTATGCCGGGATTAGTCTCCGAAAGACAGCATGGGTTTATTTTGGGGAAGGATACTACTGCCCACATCAATATGGCTATTGGAGCATTCGACTTTGCAGAGAAAAAAAAAATTGACTTTGGAATGATCCTTTTAGAAGCCGAAAAGGCGTTTGATCGCGTCAGGTGGGAATTTTTATGGGCTGTATTGGCTAAGATTGGTTTAGGTGTGCAGTTCCGGTCCTGTGTACAGGCTCTATACTGTAACCCTCATGCCAAGTTGTCTTATATGGGGTCCCGATCAATACCTTTTCGGATCTTCTGTGGGACCAGGCAGGGATGTCCCCTGTCTCCGTTACTTTTCGCCCTATATATAGAGCCATTTTTACACACCTTACAATCATGCATGCATACTAAGCCACTGAAATCTGGGATTTTTAAACTTAAGATCACGGCATACGCTGACGACATAGCAGTCTATGCAACCAATCCAAGCGAGGCCGTGATAAGGATTAAGGAAGAAGCTGAGAAATATGGCAATGTTTCAGGCTATAAATTGAATGCTAATAAAACTCAAGTGCTTACCACGGTCGGGATTCAAAAACCTATTACCGGGGATTGTACAACTGTGACCTATTTGGGGGTAAAGATAATAGCCAAAATTAATCAGATTATTGATTTAAATTATGTACCACTCCTAAACACACCTATCAAACTGTTCAAAATTTGGCATAGGCTTCCTCTAGGACTGCTTGGCAGATGTAACTTAATTAAAATGAAAATACTCCCTAAATTCTTATATTTGTTTCGATCGATCCCTTTAAAAGTTCCTAATATATTTTTTTTAAAACTTGAGGGGATCTGTAGTAGCTTTATTTGGGGTTATAAAAAACCTAGAAGAGCAATTGAGCTGCTTAAATCTTCATTTGAACAAGGCGGACTTGGATTCCCGGATTTTAAAATGTATTTCTGGGCTTCATTTACGGGTCGTTTTCGTTGCTTGCTGGGTCTGGATCAGACAGACTCAGTGTTTGAGTTTATTTTAGGAAACCAGAGGAACATGTTTTTATATGGAATCAGGGACCCAAATTATTTCAAACGAGTAAAGTTTATGACTGTTAGAGATACCTTATATATTTGGAGAGATATGTCCGCCAGATGTAAGCTGCCAATATTCCACAAAACATTTCCACTATGGGGTAATCCTCTGCTCCCTGAGGTGTTTCAGGACCAAGCAGGCAAATCTTCGGTGAAGTATGGAGTTACTTGCTTGGGTGAAATGTACAATGAGAGAGGAATCAAATCATTTGAAAATCTGCATCTAGCGTACAAACTTCCTGCCCATTTTTTTAAAAAATATCTGCAGATTAGAGATTATTTGGTTCCTAATCTAGCCGTAACAGAGATAATGCATTCAAACATTTGGGACTGCATATATGGAGGGAAAACCAAATCTTTGATAGGGCTAATGTACGTATATTTACATAGTTTTAGACCAGACGGTAACAAGAAATTAGCAGAACGCTGGAGCCAAACCCTGGGTATAGCGGCTTCATCTAAAATGATTAAACAGGCCTTAGGTAACGTTAAGGATTCGGTCCACTCTGCTAGCTTGCAACTTTAGCAACTACGTACTACCTGTATGCTGTACTATACCCCGGCTAAAATAGCCAAATGGTCCCAAGGTAGTATGACGGGGGATAAAACATACTGCCCCAAATGTGGACTATATGCTGCTAATTTACTACATATGTTTATTGCATACCCAGCACTGAGGGGTTATTGGCAGAAAATGGAACAGCTACTCCAGTCTAAATTTGGGTGGGATCATCCACTTACTGATCTTGAAATTATGTTGGGGTATAAGGAGGATAATCCCGTCACTGCACGCCTTTTCTCAATCTTGATGGCTTCTGCTAGACTGGCTATTGCCAGGGTATGGGTCTCCTCTGCACCGCCCTCGTTCGAGGAATGTTGGGCTATCATTAGAGAAATTTATGGCTTAGAGGCTGCCTTGGCAAAAGCAAGAGGAACTCGCTCCTTAGTTAAGCTAGAAGCGCTATAGAGACCTATGGCTTTTGATGGAATAATTTAATATTTGTCAGTACTATATGAAATAATTTGCATCTCCTATGTTTTTTTTCCTTTCTTGCTATCTTCATTTTTATGGTTTCTGCCTGATGTACAAATCTCAAAAACTCCAGTTTATGTCTCACTGTATAAATGTGCCTTTTTTGATGATGAAAATAAAAATATTTCAAAAAACAAAAAAGAAGCCTATTTGTTTGTTGGTCTTTGTGCATGGAGGACTATTTGGTTCTTGGTCTGTGTGCATGGAAGCCTATGAGTTTGTTCTCCGGTGAGCATGGAAGCCTTTGTGTGTGTTGGCCTGTGTGCATGGAAGCCTATGTGTTTGATGGTCTTTGTGCATGGAAGCCTATCTGATTCTTGGTCTATGTGCATGGAGGACTATGTGATTGTTGGTCTGTGTGCATGGAAGGTTATTTGTTTGTTGGTCTTTGAGCATGGAGGCCTATGTGATTGTTGGTCAGTGTGCATGGAAGCCTATGTGTTTGTTGTCCGGTGAGCATGGAAGACTTTGTGTGTGTTGGCCTGTGTGCATGAAAGCCTATGTGTTTGATGGTCTTTGTGCATAGAAGCCTATCTGATTCTTGATCTGTGTGCATATAAGCCTATGTGTTTGTTGGGTCTCTGTGCGTGGAGGTCTATGTATTTGTCGGCCTTTGTGCATGGAAGCTTATGTGTTTGTTGGTCTGTGTGCATGGAAGCCTATTTGTTTGTTTGTCTGTATGCATAGAAGCCTATTTGGTTGTTGGTCTTTGTGCATGGAGGCCTATTTGGTTCTTGGTCTGTGTGCATGGAAACCTATGAGTTTGTTGGCCGGCGAGCATGGAGGCCTATGTGTTTGTTGCTCTAAGTGCATGGAAAGCTTTGTGTTTGTTGACCTGTGTGCATGGAACCTATGTGTTTGTTGGCCTGTGTGCACGGAGGCCTATGTGTTTTTCTTGGCCTGTGTGCATGGAAGCCTATGCGCTTGTTGGTCTATGTGCATGGACACCTATGTGTTTGTTGGCCTCTGTGCGTGGAGGTCTATGTATTTATTGGCCTGTGTGCATGGAAGCCTATGTGTTTGTTGGTCTGTGTGCATGGAAGACTATGTGTTTGTTAGCCGGTGAGCATGGAGGCCTATGTGTTTGTTGGTCTGTGTGCATGCAAGCCTTTGTGCTTGTTGGCCTATGTGCATGGAAGTCTATGTGTTTGTTGGCCTGTGTGCATGGTGGTCTATGTGTTTGCTGGCCCGTTTGCATGGAGGCCTATGTGTTTGTTGCAAAACAAAAGAATCCACCTCTTGGGGGGAGGGAGGGTGGGGGGCAAAGAAGAACCTGGGTTCAAATATCTTGGGTGGTGGAAGGTGTGTATCCGACTGTGGTTGGACACACACTGTGTTTGTTTAAATACCCCTCACACACCAGAATGGCCCTTGGTGTCATGCTTCATCATAGGGGTCTTCCCGCCCCGCTGCGGGACGGGGCGTGCTACGACCTGCGACTACGCGGGAGCACTGATAATGTAGTGCTATGTGTGATGCAAGAGGGAGGGTCTGAAGTGAATGTACGTGGGTGTATTAAAAAGGACCTGGCCTCAGTAGACGTAGAAACTTTAATAAGTCAAGGGAGGCTGGTGCTGTTAAAAAGGTGTGCCGGAGATGTCCTGCGTAATGTGCAGATATCCTAGTAGGTCAACATGTTTCGATGCAGCAAGGCATCTTCGTCAGGACAAGAACAAGATCCCTCCTGTATAAATTACGTGTGCTCTAATTATAGACTGTTAATGTAAGTGAAAATGCAATCAATAAAGCATTTGTATACAATACCTCATGGTATGCTTATATTGGTGTTTATGTATATGAGAGAGCAATGCCTCATGAACCTCAAGAACGGGTGGATAGGGCGAGGAAACTCAGTGGTGCCCCTTGAAAAACCCTGGCTTAATGTGAGTCCAACCCGCGGTTCCGCTGTACGGCACCACTGAGTTACCTCGCATGGAGGCCTATGTGTTTCTTGGCCTGTGTGCATGGAAGCCAATATGTTTGTTGGCCTGTGTGCATGGAGGCCTATGCGTTTGTTGATCTGTGTTCATAGAGGTCTAGGTGTTTGTTGGTCTGTGTGCATGGAAGCCTATGTGTTTGTTGGTCTGTTTGCATGGAAGCCTATGTGTTTGTTGGCCTGTGTGCATGGAGGTCTGTGTATTTGTTGGCCTGTGTGCATGGAAGCCTATGTGTTTGTTGGCCTGTGCGCATGGAGGCCCATGAGTTTGTTGGTCTGTGTGCATGGAGGAATAGGTGTTTGTTGGTTTGTGTGCATGGAAGCCTGTGTGTTTGTGTGCATGGAAGCCTCTTTGGTTGTTTGTTGGTATATGTTTGTTGGCCTGTGTGCATGGTGGCCTATGTGTTTGTTGGTATCTCCATGGAGGCCGATGTGTTTGTTTGTCTGTGTGCATGGAAGTCTGTGTGTTTGTTGTCTGTGTGCATGGAATCCTATGTGTTTGTTGGTCGGTCGGTGAGCATGGAGGCCTATGTGTTTGTTGGTCTGTGTGCATGGATTCCTATGTGTTTGTTGGCTGTGTGCATGGAAGCCTATGTGTTTGTTGGCCTGCGTGCATGGAAGCCTATTTGGTTGTTTGTTCAATGTGTTTGTTGGCCTGTGTGGAGGCCTATGTGTTTGTTGGTCTGTGTGCATGGATTCCTATGTGTTTGTTGGCTGTGTGCATGGAAACCTATGTGTTTGTTGGTCTGTGCGCATGGAGGCCTATGTGTTTGTTTGTTCATGTGCATGGAGGCCTATGTGTTTGTTGGCCTGTGTGCATGGAAGCCTATGTGTTTGTTGGTCTTTGTGCATACAAGCCTATTTGGTTCTTGGTCTGTGTGAATGGAAGTTTATGTGTTTGTTGGCCGGTGAGCATGGAGGCATATGTGTTTGTTGGCCTGTGTGCATGGAAGCCTATGTGTTTGTTGGCCTGTGCGCATGGAGGCTTATGTGTTTGTTGGTCTGTGTGCATGGAGGCCTAGGTGTTTCTTGGTTTGTGTGCATGAAAGCCTGTGTGTTTGTGTGCATGGAAGCCTATTTGATTGTTTGTTGGTATGTGTTTGTTGGCCTGTGTGCATGGTGGCCGATGTGTTTGTTGGTATCTGCATGGAGGCCAATGTGTTTGTTTGTCTGTGTGCATGGAAGTCTGTGAGTTTGTTGTCTGTGTGCATGGAATCCTATGTAATTGTTGGTCAGTCGGTGAGCATGGAGGCCTATGTGTTTGTTGCTCTGTGTGCATGGAAGCCTTTGCACTTTTTGGCTGGTGTGCATGGATGCCTATGTGTTTGTTGGCCTGTGTGCATGGATTCCTATGTGTTTTTTGGCTGTGTGCATGGAAGCCTATGTGTTTGTTAGACAGTGTGCATTCAGGCCTATGTGTTTGTAGGCCTGTGTGCATGGAAGCCTATGTGTTTGTTGGCCTGCGTGCATGGAAGCCTATTTGGTTGTTTGTTCTATGTGTTTGTTGGCCTGTGTGCATGGAGGCAAAGTGTTTGTTGGTCCATGTGCATGAAGCCTATGTGTTTGTTGGCCTGTGTGCATGGAAGCCTATTTGTTTGTTGGTCTTTGTGCATGGAAGCCTATTTGGTTGTTGATCAGTGTGCATGCAGGCCTATTTGCTAGTTGGTCTGAGTGCATGGAGACCTATTTGGTTGTTGGTCTGCGTGCATATAAGCCTATGAGTTTGTTGGCTGGTGGGCATGGAGGCCTATGTGTTTGTTGGTCTGTGTGCATGAACGCCTTTGTGTTTGTTGGCCTGTGTGCATGGACGCCTATTTGTGTGTTGGTCTTTGTGCATGGAGGCCTATTTGGTTCTTGGCCTGTTTGCATGGAAGCCTATGAGTTTGTTGGCTGGTGAGCATGGAGGCCTATGTGTTTGTTGGTCAGTGTGCATGGAAGCCTTTGTGTTGGTTGACCTGTGTGCATGGAAGCCTATATGTTTGTTTGCCTGTGTGCATGGTGATCTATGTTTTTGCTGGCTTGTGTGCATGGAAACCTATGTGTTTGTTGGTCTGTATGCATGGAAGACTATTTTTTCTTAGTCTGTGTGCATGGAAACCTATTTGGTTGTTGGTCTGTGTGCATGGAAGCCTTATGTGTTTGTTGGCTGGTGAGCATGGAGTTTTATGTGTTTGTTGGCATGTGTGCATGAAAGCCTATGTATTTGTTGGTCTGTGTGCATGGAGGCATATTTGGTTGTTGGTCTGTGAGAATTGAAGCCTATTTGTTTGTTGGTCTGCGTGCAGGGAAGCCTATGTGTTTGTTGGCCTGTGTGCATGTAGGCCTATGTGTATGTTGGTCTGTGTGCATGGAAGCCTTTGTGTTGGTTGACCTGTGTGCATGGAAGCCTATATGTTTGTTTGCCTGTGTGCATGGTGATCTATGTTTTTGCTGGCTTGTGTGCATGGAAACCTATGTGTTTGTTGGTCTGTATGCATGGAAGACTATTTTTTCTTAGTCTGTGTGCATGGAAACCTATTTGGTTGTTGGTCTGTGTGCATGGAAGCCTTATGTGTTTGTTGGCTGGTGAGCATGGAGTTTTATGTGTTTGTTGGCATGTGTGCATGAAAGCCTATGTATTTGTTGGTCTGTGTGCATGGAGGCATATTTGGTTGTTGGTCTGTGAGAATTGAAGCCTATTTGTTTGTTGGTCTGCGTGCAGGGAAGCCTATGTGTTTGTTGGCCTGTGTGCATGGAGGCCTATGTGTTTGTTGGCCTGTGTGCATGGAAGGCCTATGTGTATGTTGGTCTGTGTGCATGGAAGCCTATGTGTTTGTTGGCCTGTGTGCATGGAAGCCTATTTGGTTGTTTGTTGGTATGTGTTGGTTGGCCTGTGTGCATGGTGGCCTATGTGTTTGTTGGCCGGTGTGCATGGATGCCTATGTGTTTGTTGGCCTGTGTCCATGGAAGCCTATCTGTTTGTTGGCCTGTGTGCATGAAAGCCTATTTGGTTGTTTGTTGGTATGTGTTTGTTGGCCTGTGTGCATGGAGGCCTATGTGTTTGTTGGTTTGTGTGCGTGGAAGCCTATATGTTTGTTGGTCCGTGTGCACGGAGGCCTATGTGTTTGGTGGCCTGTATGCATGAAAGCCTATGTGTTTGTTGGTCTTTGTGCATAGAAGCCTATTTGGGTGTTGGCCTATATGCATGCAGGCCTATTTGGTAGTTGGTCTGTGTACATGGAGGCCTGTGTGTTTGTTGGCCTGTGTGCATAGAAGCCAATATGTTTGTTGGCCTGTGTGCATGGAGGCCTATGCGTTTCTTGGTCTGTGTGCATAGAGGTCTAGGTGTCTGTTGGTCTGTGTGCATGGAAGCCTATGTGTTTTTTGGTCTGTGTGCATGGAAGCCTATTTGATTGTTGGTCTGTGCGCATGGCAGCCTATTTGGTTGTTGGTCTGTGTGCATGGAAGCATATTTGGTTCTTGGTCTGTGTGCATGGAAGCCTATGAGTTTGTTGTCCGGTGAGCATGGAAGCCTATGTGTTTGTTGGTCTGTGTGCATGGAAGCCTATTTGTTTGTTGGTCTGTGTGCATGGAAGCCAATATGTTTGTTGGCCTGTGTGCATGGAGGCCTATGCGTTTGTTGATCTGTATTCATAGAGGTCTAGGTGTTTGTTGGTCTGTGTGCATGGCAGCCTATGTGTTTGTTGGTCTGTTTGCATGGAAGCCTATGTGTTTGTTGGCCTGTGTGCATGGAGGTCTGTGTATTTGTTGGCCTGTGTGCATGGAAGCCTATGTGTTTGTTGGCCTGTGCGCATGGAGGCCCATGAGTTTGTTGGTCTGTGTGCATGGAGGAATAGGTGTTTGTTGGTTTGTGTGCATGGAAGCCTGTGTGTTTGTGTGCATGGAAGCCTCTTTGGTTGTTTGTTGGTATATGTTTGTTGGCCTGTGTGCATGGTGGCCTATGTGTTTGTTGGTATCTGCATGGAGGCCGATGTGTTTGTTTGTCTGTGTGCATGGAAGTCTGTGTGTTTGTTGTCTGTGTGCATGGAATCCTATGTGTTTGTTGGTCGGTCGGTGAGCATGGAGGCCTATGTGTTTGTTGGTCTGTGTGCATGGATTCCTATGTGTTTGTTGGCTGTGTGCATGGAAGCCTATGTGTTTGTTGGCCTGCGTGCATGGAAGCCTATTTGGTTGTTTGTTCAATGTGTTTGTTGGCCTGTGTGGAGGCCTATGTGTTTGTTGGTCTGTGTGCATGGATTCCTATGTGTTTGTTGGCTGTGTGCATGGAAACCTATGTGTTTGTTGGTCTGTGCGCATGGAGGCCTATGTGTTTGTTTGTTCATGTGCATGGAGGCCTATGTGTTTGTTGGCCTGTGTGCATGGAAGCCTATGTGTTTGTTGGTCTTTGTGCATACAAGCCTATTTGGTTCTTGGTCTGTGTGAATGGAAGTTTATGTGTTTGTTGGCCGGTGAGCATGGAGGCATATGTGTTTGTTGGCCTGTGTGCATGGAAGCCTATGTGTTTGTTGGCCTGTGCGCATGGAGGCTTATGTGTTTGTTGGTCTGTGTGCATGGAGGCCTAGGTGTTTCTTGGTTTGTGTGCATGAAAGCCTGTGTGTTTGTGTGCATGGAAGCCTATTTGGTTGTTTGTTGGTATGTGTTTGTTGGCCAGTGTGCATGGTGGCCGATGTGTTTGTTGGTATCTGCATGGAGGCCGATGTGTTTGTTTGTCTGTGTGCATGGAAGCCTGTGAGTTTGTTGTCTGTGTGCATGGAATCCTATGTAATTGTTGGTCAGTCGGTGAGCATGGAGGCCTATGTGTTTGTTGCTCTGTGTGCATGGAAGCCTTTGCACTTTTTGGCTGGTGTGCATGGATGCCTATGTGTTTGTTGGCCTGTGTGCATGGATTCCTATGTGTTTGTTGGCTGTGTGCATGGAAGCCTATGTGTTTGTTAGACAGTGTGCATTCAGGCCTATGTGTTTGTAGGCCTGTGTGCATGGAAGCCTATGTGTTTGTTGGCCTGCGTGCATGGAAGCCTATTTGGTTGTTTGTTCTATGTGTTTGTTGGCCTGTGTGCATGGAGGCAAAGTGTTTGTTGGTCCATGTGCATGAAGCCTATGTGTTTGTTGGCCTGTGTGCATGGAAGCCTATTTGTTTGTTGGTCTTTGTGCATGGAAGCCTATTTGGTTGTTGATCAGTGTGCATGCAGGCCTATTTGCTAGTTGGTCTGAGTGCATGGAGACCTATTTGGTTGTTGGTCTGCGTGCATATAAGCCTATGAGTTTGTTGGCTGGTGGGCATGGAGGCCTATGTGTTTGTTGGTCTGTGTGCATGAACGCCTTTGTGTTTGTTGGCCTGTGTGCATGGACGCCTATTTGTGTGTTGGTCTTTGTGCATGGAGGCCTATTTGGTTCTTGGCCTGTTTGCATGGAAGCCTATGAGTTTGTTGGCTGGTGAGCATGGAGGCCTATGTGTTTGTTGGTCAGTGTGCATGGAAGCCTTTGTGTTGGTTGACCTGTGTGCATGGAAGCCTATATGTTTGTTTGCCTGTGTGCATGGTGATCTATGTTTTTGCTGGCTTGTGTGCATGGAAACCTATGTGTTTGTTGGTCTGTATGCATGGAAGACTATTTTTTCTTAGTCTGTGTGCATGGAAACCTATTTGGTTGTTGGTCTGTGTGCATGGAAGCCTTATGTGTTTGTTGGCTGGTGAGCATGGAGTTTTATGTGTTTGTTGGCATGTGTGCATGAAAGCCTATGTATTTGTTGGTCTGTGTGCATGGTGGCATATTTGGTTGTTGGTCTGTGAGAATTGAAGCCTATTTGTTTGTTGGTCTGCGTGCAGGGAAGCCTATGTGTTTGTTGGCCTGTGTGCATGGAGGCCTATGTGTTTGTTGGCCTGTGTGCATGGAAGGCCTATGTGTATGTTGGTCTGTGTGCATGGAAGCCTATGTGTTTGTTGGCCTGTGTGCATGGAAGCCTATTTGGTTGTTTGTTGGTATGTGTTTGTTGGCCTGTGTGCATGGTGGCCTATGTGTTTGTTGGCCGGTGTGCATGGATGCCTATGTGTTTGTTGGCCTGTGTCCATGGAAGCCTATCTGTTTGTTGGCCTGTGTGCATGAAAGCCTATTTGGTTGTTTGTTGGTATGTGTTTGTTGGCCTGTGTGCATGGAGGCCTATGTGTTTGTTGGTTTGTGTGCGTGGAAGCCTATATGTTTGTTGGTCCGTGTGCACGGAGGCCTATGTGTTTGGTGGCCTGTATGCATGAAAGCCTATGTGTTTGTTGGTCTTTGTGCATAGAAGCCTATTTGGGTGTTGGCCTATATGCATGCAGGCCTATTTGGTAGTTGGTCTGTGTACATGGAGGCCTGTGTGTTTGTTGGCCTGTGTGCATAGAAGCCAATATGTTTGTTGGCCTGTGTGCATGGAGGCCTATGCGTTTCTTGGTCTGTGTGCATAGAGGTCTAGGTGTCTGTTGGTCTGTGTGCATGGAAGCCTATGTGTTTTTTGGTCTGTGTGCATGGAAGCCTATTTGTTTGTTGGTCTGTGCGCATGGCAGCCTATTTGGTTGTTGGTCTGTGTGCATGGAAGCATATTTGGTTCTTGGTCTGTGTGCATGGAAGCCTATGAGTTTGTTGTCCGGTGAGCATGGAAGCCTATGTGTTTGTTGGTCTGTGTGCATGGAAGCCTATTTGTTTGTTGGTCTGTGTGCATGGAAGCCTATTTGGTTGTTGGTCTCTGTGCATGGATGCCTATTTGGTTATTGGTCTGTGTGCATGGAAACCTATGTGTTTGTTGGCCGGTGAGCATGGAGGCATATGTGTTTGGTGGTCTGTGTGCATGGAGGCCTAGGTGTTTGTTGGTCTGTGTGCATGGAAGCCTGTGTGTTTGTTTGCCTGTGTGCATGGAAGCCTTTTTGCTTGTTTGTTGGTATGTGTTTGTTGGCCGGTGTGCATGGTGGCCTATGTGTTTGTTGGTATCTGCATGGGGGCTGATGTGTTTGTTTGTCTGTGTGCATGGAAGTCTGTGTGTTTGTTGGTCTGTGTGCATGGAATCCTATGTGTTTGTTGGTCGGTGAGCATGGAGGCCTATGTGTTTGTTGGTCTGTGTGCATGGAAGCCTTTGCGCTTTTTGGCCGGTGTGCATGGATGCCTATGTGTTTGTTGACCTGTGTGCATGGATTCCTATGTGTTTGTGGGCCTGTGTGCATGGAAGCCTATTTGTTTGTTGGCCTGCGTGCATGGAAGCCTATTTGGTTGTTTGTTCAATGTGTTTGTTGGCCTGTGTGCATGGAGGCAAAGTGTTTGTTGGTCCATGTGCATGGAGGCCTACGTGTTTGTTGGCCTGTGTGCATGGAAGCCTATGTGTTTGTTGGTCTTTGTGCATACAAGCCTATTTGGTTGTTGGTCTGTGTGCATGCAGGACTATTTGGTTGTTGGTCTGTGTACGTGGAGGCCTATTTGGTTCTTGGTCTATGTGCATAGAAGCCTATGAGTTTGTTGACCGGTGAGCATGGAGGCCTATGTGTGTGTGGAAGCCTTTGTTTTTGTTGGCCTGTGTGCACGGAAGCCTATTTGTTTGCTGGTCTTTGTGCACGGAGGCCTATTTGGTTCTTGGTCTGTGTGCATGGAAACCTATGAGTTTCTTGGCTGGTGAGCATGGAAGCCTTTGTGTGTGTTGGCCTGTGTGCATGGAAGCCTATGTGTTTGTTGGCCTTTGTGCATGGAAGCCTATTTGGTTCTTGGTCCGTGTGCATGGAGGCCTATATGTGTGTTAGTCTGTGAGCATGGAAGCCTATTTGTTTGTTGGTCAGTGTGCATGGAAGCCTATGTGATTGTTGGTTGGTGTGCATGGAAGCCTATGTGTTTGTTGGTTGTGGGCATGGAAGCCTATTTGGTTATTGGTCTGTGTGCATGGAGGCCTATGTGTTTGTTCGCCTGTGTGCATGGAAGCCTATGTGTTTGTTGGTCTTTGTGCATACAAGCCTATTTGGTTATTGGTCTGTGTGCATGGAGGCCTATGTGTTTGTTCGCCTGTGTGCATGGAGGCCTATGCGTTTGTTGATCTGTATTCATAGAGGTCTAGGTGTTTGTTGGTCTGTGTGCATGGCAGCCTATGTGTTTGTTGGTCTGTTTGCATGGAAGCCTATGTGTTTGTTGGCCTGTGTGCATGGAGGTCTGTGTATTTGTTGGCCTGTGTGCATGGAAGCCTATGTGTTTGTTGGCCTGTGCGCATGGAGGCCCATGAGTTTGTTGGTCTGTGTGCATGGAGGAATAGGTGTTTGTTGGTTTGTGTGCATGGAAGCCTGTGTGTTTGTGATGCATGGAAGCCTCTTTGGTTGTTTGTTGGTATATGTTTGTTGGCCTGTGTGCATGGTGGCCTATGTGTTTGTTGGTATCTGCATGGAGGCCGATGTGTTTGTTTGTCTGTGTGCATGGAAGTCTGTGTGTTTGTTGTCTGTGTGCATGGAATCCTATGTGTTTGTTGGTCGGTCGGTGAGCATGGAGGCCTATGTGTTTGTTGGTCTGTGTGCATGGATTCCTATGTGTTTGTTGGCTGTGTGCATGGAAGCCTATGTGTTTGTTGGCCTGCGTGCATGGAAGCCTATTTGGTTGTTTGTTCAATGTGTTTGTTGGCCTGTGTGGAGGCCTATGTGTTTGTTGGTCTGTGTGCATGGATTCCTATGTGTTTGTTGGCTGTGTGCATGGAAACCTATGTGTTTGTTGGTCTGTGCGCATGGAGGCCTATGTGTTTGTTTGTTCATGTGCATGGAGGCCTATGTGTTTGTTGGCCTGTGTGCATGGAAGCCTATGTGTTTGTTGGTCTTTGTGCATACAAGCCTATTTGGTTCTTGGTCTGTGTGAATGGAAGTTTATGTGTTTGTTGGCCGGTGAGCATGGAGGCATATGTGTTTGTTGGCCTGTGTGCATGGAAGCCTATGTGTTTGTTGGCCTGTGCGCATGGAGGCTTATGTGTTTGTTGGTCTGTGTGCATGGAGGCCTAGGTGTTTCTTGGTTTGTGTGCATGAAAGCCTGTGTGTTTGTCTGCATGGAAGCCTATTTGGTTGTTTGTTGGTATGTGTTTGTTGGCCAGTGTGCATGGTGGCCGATGTGTTTGTTGGTATCTGCATGGAGGCCGATGTGTTTGTTTGTCTGTGTGCATGGAAGTCTGTGAGTTTGTTGTCTGTGTGCATGGAATCCTATGTAATTGTTGGTCAGTCGGTGAGCATGGAGGCCTATGTGTTTGTTGCTCTGTGTGCATGGAAGCCTTTGCACTTTTTGGCTGGTGTGCATGGATGCCTATGTGTTTGTTGGCCTGTGTGCATGGATTCCTATGTGTTTGTTGGCTGTGTGCATGGAAGCCTATGTGTTTGTTAGACAGTGTGCATTCAGGCCTATGTGTTTGTAGGCCTGTGTGCATGGAAGCCTATGTGTTTGTTGGCCTGCGTGCATGGAAGCCTATTTGGTTGTTTGTTCTATGTGTTTGTTGGCCTGTGTGCATGGAGGCAAAGTGTTTGTTGGTCCATGTGCATGAAGCCTATGTGTTTGTTGGCCTGTGTGCATGGAAGCCTATTTGTTTGTTGGTCTTTGTGCATGGAAGCCTATTTGGTTGTTGATCAGTGTGCATGCAGGCCTATTTGCTAGTTGGTCTGAGTGCATGGAGACCTATTTGGTTGTTGGTCTGCGTGCATATAAGCCTATGAGTTTGTTGGCTGGTGGGCATGGAGGCCTATGTGTTTGTTGGTCTGTGTGCATGAACGCCTTTGTGTTTGTTGGCCTGTGTGCATGGACGCCTATTTGTGTGTTGGTCTTTGTGCATGGAGGCCTATTTGGTTCTTGGCCTGTTTGCATGGAAGCCTATGAGTTTGTTGGCTGGTGAGCATGGAGGCCTATGTGTTTGTTGGTCAGTGTGCATGGAAGCCTTTGTGTTGGTTGACCTGTGTGCATGGAAGCCTATATGTTTGTTTGCCTGTGTGCATGGTGATCTATGTTTTTGCTGGCTTGTGTGCATGGAAACCTATGTGTTTGTTGGTCTGTATGCATGGAAGACTATTTTTTCTTAGTCTGTGTGCATGGAAACCTATTTGGTTGTTGGTCTGTGTGCATGGAAGCCTTATGTGTTTGTTGGCTGGTGAGCATGGAGTTTTATGTGTTTGTTGGCATGTGTGCATGAAAGCCTATGTATTTGTTGGTCTGTGTGCATGGTGGCATATTTGGTTGTTGGTCTGTGAGAATTGAAGCCTATTTGTTTGTTGGTCTGCGTGCAGGGAAGCCTATGTGTTTGTTGGCCTGTGTGCATGGAGGCCTATGTGTTTGTTGGCCTGTGTGCATGGAAGGCCTATGTGTATGTTGGTCTGTGTGCATGGAAGCCTATGTGTTTGTTGGCCTGTGTGCATGGAAGCCTATTTGGTTGTTTGTTGGTATGTGTTTGTTGGCCTGTGTGCATGGTGGCCTATGTGTTTGTTGGCCGGTGTGCATGGATGCCTATGTGTTTGTTGGCCTGTGTCCATGGAAGCCTATCTGTTTGTTGGCCTGTGTGCATGAAAGCCTATTTGGTTGTTTGTTGGTATGTGTTTGTTGGCCTGTGTGCATGGAGGCCTATGTGTTTGTTGGTTTGTGTGCGTGGAAGCCTATATGTTTGTTGGTCCGTGTGCACGGAGGCCTATGTGTTTGGTGGCCTGTATGCATGAAAGCCTATGTGTTTGTTGGTCTTTGTGCATAGAAGCCTATTTGGGTGTTGGCCTATATGCATGCAGGCCTATTTGGTAGTTGGTCTGTGTACATGGAGGCCTGTGTGTTTGTTGGCCTGTGTGCATAGAAGCCAATATGTTTGTTGGCCTGTGTGCATGGAGGCCTATGCGTTTCTTGGTCTGTGTGCATAGAGGTCTAGGTGTCTGTTGGTCTGTGTGCATGGAAGCCTATGTGTTTTTTGGTCTGTGTGCATGGAAGCCTATTTGTTTGTTGGTCTGTGCGCATGGCAGCCTATTTGGTTGTTGGTCTGTGTGCATGGAAGCATATTTGGTTCTTGGTCTGTGTGCATGGAAGCCTATGAGTTTGTTGTCCGGTGAGCATGGAAGCCTATGTGTTTGTTGGTCTGTGTGCATGGAAGCCTATTTGTTTGTTGGTCTGTGTGCATGGAAGCCTATTTGGTTGTTGGTCTCTGTGCATGGATGCCTATTTGGTTATTGGTCTGTGTGCATGGAAACCTATGTGTTTGTTGGCCGGTGAGCATGGAGGCATATGTGTTTGGTGGTCTGTGTGCATGGAGGCCTAGGTGTTTGTTGGTCTGTGTGCATGGAAGCCTGTGTGTTTGTTTGCCTGTGTGCATGGAAGCCTTTTTGCTTGTTTGTTGGTATGTGTTTGTTGGCCGGTGTGCATGGTGGCCTATGTGTTTGTTGGTATCTGCATGGGGGCTGATGTGTTTGTTTGTCTGTGTGCATGGAAGTCTGTGTGTTTGTTGGTCTGTGTACATGGAATCCTATGTGTTTGTTGGTCGGTGAGCATGGAGGCCTATGTGTTTGTTGGTCTGTGTGCATGGAAGCCTTTGCGCTTTTTGGCCGGTGTGCATGGATGCCTATGTGTTTGTTGACCTGTGTGCATGGATTCCTATGTGTTTGTGGGCCTGTGTGCATGGAAGCCTATGTGTTTGTTGGCCTGCGTGCATGGAAGCCTATTTGGTTGTTTGTTCAATGTGTTTGTTGGCCTGTGTGCATGGAGGCAAAGTGTTTGTTGGTCCATGTGCATGGAGGCCTACGTGTTTGTTGGCCTGTGTGCATGGAAGCCTATGTGTTTGTTGGTCTTTGTGCATACAAGCCTATTTGGTTGTTGGTCTGTGTGCATGCAGGACTATTTGGTTGTTGGTCTGTGTACGTGGAGGCCTATTTGGTTCTTGGTCTATGTGCATAGAAGCCTATGAGTTTGTTGACCGGTGAGCATGGAGGCCTATGTGTGTGTGGAAGCCTTTGTTTTTGTTGGCCTGTGTGCACGGAAGCCTATTTGTTTGCTGGTCTTTGTGCACGGAGGCCTATTTGGTTCTTGGTCTGTGTGCATGGAAACCTATGAGTTTCTTGGCTGGTGAGCATGGAAGCCTTTGTGTGTGTTGGCCTGTGTGCATGGAAGCCTATGTGTTTGTTGGCCTTTGTGCATGGAAGCCTATTTGGTTCTTGGTCCGTGTGCATGGAGGCCTATATGTGTGTTAGTCTGTGAGCATGGAAGCCTATTTGTTTGTTGGTCAGTGTGCATGGAAGCCTATGTGATTGTTGGTTGGTGTGCATGGAAGCCTATGTGTTTGTTGGTTGTGGGCATGGAAGCCTATTTGGTTATTGGTCTGTGTGCATGGAGGCCTATGTGTTTGTTCGCCTGTGTGCATGGAAGCCTATGTGTATGTTGGACAGTGTGCATTGAGGCCTATGTGTTTGTTGCCCTAGGTGCATGGAAGCCTTTGTTTTTGTTGGCCTGTGTGCACGGAAGCCAATTTATTTGTTGGTTGTTTGTTGGTATGTGTTTGTTGGCCTGTGTGCATGGAGGCAAAGTGTGTGTTGGTCCATGTGCATGGAGGCCTATGTGTTTGTTGGTCTGTGTGCATGAAAGCCTATGTGTTTGTTGGTCATTTAATTTAATTTAATTTAATAGCGATTTATAAAGCGCCTGGTGACCCAAGGGCATCCCCGCGCTATAGAAGTTGTGATCCAGTAGAGGGAGAAGGAGGGAGGAGGGGCGTTTAATTGGGAAATAGGTGTGTTTTCAATTTTTTTCGAAATACCAGGTAGTTGGGTTCAAGTCTGAGTGAACGTGGAAGGGCGTTCCATCCAGGGGCTGCTTGGACAGAAAAGCGACGTCCTCCTGTGCGTGTCTTTTTGAATCTGGGGATGTTAGCCAGGTGCTCATTCTCAGATCGTAGAGATCTGGGTGCTTTGTAGTGAGTGATCATGTTGCTGAGTATCGCGGGACCAGCTCCGTTGATCAGCTTATGTGTCGTGCACATGGCTTTGAAATGCACCCTTTGGCGCACCGGAAGCCAGTGCAGGTCCCTGAGGGCAGGTCTGGCGGACATTCTCGGGGGAAGGTTGGTGAGCAGACGTGCTGCAGCGTTCTGTGTCCGCTGTAGTTTTGTCAGGGTGGCCTCAGGGGCTCCCAGGTAGACCATGTTGCTATAGTCCAGGCGAGACAGTACTAGCCCCTGGATAAGCAATTTCCTGGAAGCAGGTGGCAGTAAGGGGAGAATTTTGCGGGTCGTGCGCATGAGCCCGAAACAGGTGCCCGAGGTTTTGGCTGCTTGCGTCTTCATAGAAAGCTCTGGTTCGAGCCATACGCCGAGGGTCTTGATTTCACGCTTCGGGGGGGGGGATTTCTCCGAATACGTCGGGCCAGAGTGCTGGGGGGATGGTTGTCCATTGTTTCCCCAGGAGCATCACTTCCGTCTTTGACCCATTTAATTTTAGTGATGAGTCACTCATCCAGCTATGGATATCTGTGAGGCAGTTGGTCAGGTTCTCTGGGTGGTCGACAAGTTGGGATAAGGAGACGACCAGTTGGGTGTCGTCAGCGTAGCTTACCATTTTTATGTCAAATGGTGTCACCACGTCCTCAAGGGGGGCCATATATGCATTAAAAAGCGTCGGGCTCAGGGAAGAACCCTGAGGGACCCCGCTTGTGAGGGGAAGGATGGACGAATGGTGATTGTCGTCCCATACTTGGAACGTGCGC
This sequence comes from Triturus cristatus, assembly GCF_964204655.1. NCBI lineage: Eukaryota > Metazoa > Chordata > Amphibia > Caudata > Salamandridae > Triturus > Triturus cristatus. Next base: position 1,070,137,998 of record NC_140582.1, on the reverse strand, counting down.
CCAGTAAGGAAGGATTCAATCCAACTGAGTGCCGTCCCGGTGAGCCCTGCTGCTGCGAGTCGATGGAGGAGGACACGGTGGTTGACTGTGTCGAAGGCTGCGCTGAGGTCCAGGAGGATCACTGCCACTGACCCTCCTGAGTCCAGGATGCGCCTTGCCTCCTCGATAACGGCAAGAAGGGCGGTGTCTGTACTATGACCCGGGCGGAATCCAGTCTGGGATCGCCGTAGTATGTTGTTAGTCTCAAAGTACTGAGATAATTGTTCATTGACCAATTTCTCGGCTACCTTGCTGATTCCGGGGAGTAGTGATATTGGACGATAATTTGACATGTCCGCTGGATCAAGCTGGGGTTTTTTTAAAAGTGCCTTTACCACCGCACTTTTCCAGCTGTCAGGGACAGATCCCTGGGCAAGCGAGCTGTTGATAAGCTCCATGACCGTGGGAACGATGACAGGGGCCACGGTTTTTAGGAATCTGATGGGTGCTGGGTCCAGAGGGGATCCGCTTTTCATTTTAGTCAGAGTTCGCTCTACCTCTATGCAGGTTACTGGCCGGAATGTCGCAAATATGGGGCATAAATTGCTTTCGGTGAGGCAGGGGGATGCATGGCTTGCTAGGTGGCTAGGGGGGCTGGGCGTTGGGAGGGAAGCCAGGATGCGGGAGATTTTGTCATTGAAGTAAGAGGCTAGTTCATTACTTCGGTCAGCCCGGGGGGTGGTGGCGGGAGGGGTGTTAGGAACTTTGAGCAGCTCTTTTACAATTAAGAAGGATTCCCTGGCGGAATTGGAGGACTCTTTTATCCGCGCGTCATAATGGGAAGCTTTGGCGTGCCTGATAGCCTCTTTATAAAGTTTGACTGTGTTGTGGTATGCTTCCTTGCTGGCGTGCTGCCAGTCTTTTCTCCAAAGCCGTTCAGCTTTTTTGCAGTTTTTGCGGAGTAGTCGGAGGTCCGAGGTGTACCACGGGGCAGAGCCGGGTTTACCGTTTTTGTCCTCCCTGGTTCTAAGTGGGAGCACTGTGTTCAGGGAGGTGGTGATCCACTCTCTAAATTTTTTGTCGGCAACAGCCGGGTCTCCAGCGTATACCGGGGTGGTCGTTTTTAGGATCCTGGCCCATTCTTCAGTAGGGAGTCTGGACCAGGTCCTGTCCTTGATGTAGGTGGGAGGTTTTTGTGGTTTCTTAAATGTTCCTGGTAGTCGGAAGGAGACTAGGAAGTGGTCTGTCCAGGGAAGGGGAAGGGCCTCGTTCACTTGTATTGAAGGGGAGCTGGTGAACACTGGGTCCAGTAGGTGACCCTTGATGTGGTTCGCTCCAGAATTAAGGAGGCGGATGTCAAGTGCCGCCAGATCGGAAATCAGGTCGGTAGCTACCGGATCTGCAGGGTCATCGAGATGAATGTTCAGGTCACCTGCTATCATGAAGTTTGATAGGGAGTGGGCCTGAGATGTTACAGTGTCCAGGAGGGAGCTAGCGAAAGGACCTGGAGGGCCGGGGGGGCGGTACACAAGGACTCCTGTCAGTGAGTTGGTCGGGTCTAGTTTAAAAGTAAAGTGAAGGCTTTCGGAATCGGGGATCTGCGCATCACTGGTTTTACAGTGAAGATAGTCCCGGTGAATAATGGCGACACCACCACCTCTGCCTAAGGGGCGGGGTAAGGACTGGATAAGGAAGCCCGGTGGGGTTGCTAGTGCCATATCTGAATGCGACTGTGGGGAGATCCAAGTTTCCGTGAGGAAGAGGATGTCTATCTCCAGGTCCTCTATAAGATGATTAATCTGTATCGCATGTTTAGGGAGCGAGCGACAGTTTAGCGAGGCGAGTTTGAGGAAGGCGGGTTTTTGAGGTTTTATAGGAAGTTTGAGCTGGGCTTGCTTGCAAAGGGAGCAACCAGTGTAAGGTCCATTTGGATTGTGGATGTATTCGCATGAGAGGGCTAGGGGTCTGAGACTTAGTAGCTCTCGGCGTGAGTAGCTTACCTTAGGGTCTGCTGTGTTCGGCAGGGGTTCAGGCCCTGGGCCCGGTCGTGCGCGGACGGGCGCAGACGGGCTTGCCTTAGGCGCGCCTTCGGCGCGCAAACGGCGCTCCCGCTGCGCTCGTCCGCTGCGCTGGTATGGCCGGCACATTTGTACTCGTTACCGGTGGGCGTGGCCTCGCAGTGGGCGTGGCTACCGCCTTTTGGCGTTTCCCTGATTCAGCGCTGAGGTCGCTGTGTCGGGGGTGGTGGAGGAGGGCTGAGAGCGCGTTAAGATCGGCGCTTCAGAGCAGGTGAGCTCAGAGGGCTTTAAAATTCAAACAGCAAGTGAAAATGGTGAGAATTTTTAAAACAATTGTAAGCACAGTCCTCCGGCTTCCGCCTCAGAGGATGACAACAAGATAGTGACAAACCCGCTATCAATCAGCGTTTTTGTACTCGTTACCGGTGGGCGTGGCCTCGCAGTGGGCGTGGCTACCGCCTTTGGGCGTTTCCCTGATTCAGCGCTGGGGTCGCTGTGTCGGGGGTGGTGGAGGAGGGCTGAGAGCGCGTTAAGATCGGCGCTTCAGAGCAGGTGAGCTCAGAGGGCTTTAAAATTCAAACAGCAAGTGAAAATGGTGAGAATTTTTAAAACAATTGTAAGCACAGTCCTCCGGCTTCCGCCTCAGAGGATGACAACAAGATAGTGACAAACCCGCTATCAATCAGCGTTTTTGTACTCGTTACCGGTGGGCGTGGCCTCGCAGTGGGCGTGGCTACCGCCTTTGGGCGTTTCCCTGATTCAGCGCTGAGGTCGCTGTGTCGGGGGTGGTGGAGGAGGGCTGAGAGCGCGTTAAGATCGGCGCTTCAGAGCAGGTGAGCTCAGAGGGCTTTAAAATTCAAACAGCAAGTGAAAATGGTGAGAATTTTTAAAACAATTGTAAGCACAGTCCTCCGGCTTCCGCCTCAGAGGATGACAACAAGCCTATTTGGTTGTTCGTCTGTGTGCATGGAGTCCTATTTGGTTCTTGGTCTGTGTGCATGGAAGCCTATGAGTTTGTTGTCCTTTGTGCATGGAAGCCTTTTTGTGTGTTGGCTTGTGTGCGTGGAAGCCTATGGGTTTGTTGGTCATGGTGCATACAAGCCTATTTGGTTGTTCGTCTGTGTGCATGGAGGCCTATTTGGTTCTTGGTCTGTGTGCATGGAAGCCTATGAGTTTGTTCGCCGGTTAGCATGGAAGCCTTTTTTTGTGTTGGCCTGTGTGCATGGAAGCCTATGCGTTTGTTGGTCTTTGTGCATGGAAGAATATTTGGTTCTTGGTCTGTGTGCATGGAGGCCTATATGTTTGTTGGTTTGTATGCATGGAAGCCTATTTGTTTGTTGGTCTTTGTGCATGGTGGCCTATTTGGTTGTTGGTCTGTGTGCATGGAGGCCTATGTGTTTGTTGGTCTGTGTGCATGGAAACCTGTCAGTTTGTTGGCCAGTGAGCATGGAGGCCTATGTGTTTGTTGCTCTGTGTGCATGGAAAGCTTTGTGCTTGTTGACCTGTGTGCATGTAAGCATATGTGTTTGTTGGCCTGTGTGCATGGTAAGCGTTGTGTTTGTTGACATGTGTGCATGGAGACCTATGTGTTTGTTGGCCTCTGTGCATGGAAGCCTATGTGTTTGTTGATCTGTGCATGGAAGCCTATGTGTTTACTGGCCTGTGTGCATGGAGGTCTATGTGTCTGTTGGCCTGTGTGCATGGTAAGATTTGTGTTGTGTTGGCCTGTGTGCATGGCGGTCTATGTGTTGGTTGGTCTGTGTGCATGGAAGTCTATGTGTTTGTTGGCCTGTGTGCACGGAAGCCTATTTGTTTGCTGGTCCTTGTCAATGGAGGCCTATTTGGTTCTTGGTCTGTGTGCATGGAAGCCTATGAGTTTCTTGGCCAGTGAGCATGGAAGCCTTTGTGTGTGTTGGCCTGTGTGCATGGAAGCCTATGTGTTTGTTGGCCTTTGTGCATGTAATGCCTATTTGGTTCTTAGTCCGTGTGCATGGAGGCCTATATGTGTGTTGGTCTGTGTGCATGGAAGCCTATTTGTTTGTTGGTCTTTGTGCATGGAGGCCTATTTGGTTGTTGGTCAGTGTGCATGGAAGCATATGTGATTGTTGGTTGGTGTGCATGGAAGCCTATGTTTTGTTGGTTGTGGGCATGGAAGCCTATTTGTTTATTGGTCTGTGTGCATGGAGGCCTATGTGTTTGTTCGCCTGTGTGCATGGAAGCCTATGTGTATGTTGGACAGTGTGCATTGAGGCCTATGTGTTTGTTGGCCTAGGTGCATGGAAGCCTTTGTTTTTGTTGGCCTGTGTGCACGGAAGCCTATTTATTTGTTCGTTGTTTGTTGGTATGTGTTTGTTGGCCTGTGTGCATGGAAGCCTATGTGTTTGTTGGTCATGGTGCATACAAGCCTATTTGGTTGTTCGTCTGTGTGCATGGAGGCATATTTGGTTCATGGTCTGTGTGCATGGAAGCCTATGAGTTTGTTGTCCTTTGTGTATGGAAGCCTTTTTGTGTGTTGGCCTGTGTGCATGGAAGCCTATGCGTTTTTTGGTCATGGTGCATACAAGCCTATTTGGTTGTTCGTCTGTGTGCATCGAGGCCTATTTGGTTCTTGGCTTGTGTGCATGGAAGCCTATGCGTTTGTTGGTCATGGTGCAAACAAGCCTATTTGGTTGTTCGTCTGTGTGCATGGAGGCCTATTTGGTTCTTGGTCTGTGTGCATGGAAACCTATGAGTTTGTTCGCCGGTTAGCATGGAAGCCTTTTTGTGTGTTGGCCTGTGTGCATGGAAGCCTATGCGTTTGTTGGTCTTTGTGCATGGAAGAATATTTGGTTCTTGGTCTGTGTGCATGGAGGCCTATATGTTTGTTGGTCTGTATGCATGGAAGCCTATTTGTTTGTTGGTCTTTGTGCATGGTGGCCTATTTGCTTGTTGGTCTGTGTGCATGGAAGTCTATGTGTTTGTTGGTTGGTGTGCATGGAAGCCTATGTGTTTGTTGGTGTTTGAACATGGAAGCCTATTTGGTTCTTGGTCTGTGTGCATGGAGGCCTATGTGTTTGTTGGTCTGTGAGCATGGAAACCTGTCAGTTTGTTGGCCAGTGAGCATGGAGGCCTATGTGTTTGTTGCTCTGTGTGCATGGAAAGCTTTGTGTTTTCTGACCTGTGTGCATGTAAGCATATGTGTTTGTTGGCCTGTGTGCATGGTAAGCTTTGTGTTTGTTGACATGTGTGCATGGAGACCTATGTGTTTGTTGGCCTCTGTGCATGGAAGCCTATGTGTTTGTTGATCTGTGCATGGAAGCCTATGTGTTTGCTGGCCTGTGTGCATGGAGGTCTATGTGTTTGTTGGCCTGTGTGCATGGTAAGATTTGTGTTTTGTTGGCCTGTGTGCATGGCGGTCTATGTGTTGGTTGGTCTGTGTGCATGGAAGTCTATGTGTTTGTTGGCCTGTGTGCACGGAAGCCTATTTGTTTGCTGGTCCTTGTCAATGGAGGCCTATTTGGTTCTTGGTCTGTGTGCATGGAAGCCTATGAGTTTCTTGGCCAGTGAGCATGGAAGCCTTTGTGTGTGTTGGCCTGTGTGCATGGAAGCCTATGTGTTTGTTGGCCTTTGTGCATGTAATGCCTATTTGGTTCTTAGTCCGTGTGCATGGAGGCCTATATGTGTGTTGGTCTGTGTGCATGGAAGCCTATTTGTTTGTTGGTCTTTGTGCATGGAGGCCTATTTGGTTGTTGGTCAGTGTGCATGGAAGCCTATGTGATTGTTGGTTGGTGTGCATGGAAGCCTATGTGTTTGTTGGTTGTGGGCATGGAAGCCTATTTGGTTATTGGTCTGTGTGCATGGAGGCCTATGTGTTTGTTCGCCTGTGTGCATGGAAGCCTATGTGTATGTTGGAGAGTGTGCATTGAGGCCTATGTGTTTGTTGGCCTAGGTGCATGGAAGCCTTTGTTTTTGTTGGCCTGTGTGCACGGAAGCCTATTTATTTGTTGGTTGTTTGTTGGTATGTGTTTGTTGGCCTGTGTGCATGGAGGCAAAGTGTGTGTTGGTCCATGTGCATGGAGACCTATGTGTTTGTTGGTCTGTGTGCATGGAAGCCTATGTGTTTGTTGGTCATGGTGCATACAAGCCTATTTGCTTGTTTGTCTGTGTGCATGGAGGCCTATTTGGTTCATGGTCTGTGTGCATGGAAGCCTATGAGTTTGTTGTCCTTTGTGCATGGAAGCCTTTTTGTGTGTTGGCCTGTGTGCATGGAAGCCTATGCGTTTTTTGGTCATGGTGCATACAAGCCTATTTGGTTGTTCGTCTGTGTGCATCGAGGCCTATTTAGTTCTTGGCTTGTGTGCATGGAAGCCTATGCGTTTGTTGGTCATGGTGCAAACAAGCCTATTTGGTTGTTCGTCTGTGTGCATGGAGGCCTATTTGGTTCTTGGTCTGTGTGCATGGAAGCCTATGAGTTTGTTCGCCGGTTAGCATGGAAGCCTTTTTGTGTGTTGGCCTGTGTGCATGGAAGCCTATGCGTTTGTTGGTATTTGTGCATGGAAGAATATTTGGTTCTTGGTCTGTGTGCATGGAGGCCTATATGTTTGTTGGTCTGTATGCATGGAAGCCTATTTGTTTGTTGGTCTTTGTGCATGGTGGCCTATTTGGTTGTTGGTCTGTGTGCATGGAAGTCTATGTGTTTGTTGGTTGGTGTGCATGGAAGCCTATGTGTTTGTTGGTGTTTGTGCATGGAAGCCTATTTGGTTCTTGGTCTGTGTGCATGGAGGCCTATGTGTTTGTTGGTCTGTGAGCATGGAAACCTGTCAGTTTGTTGGCCAGTGAGCATGGAGGCCTATGTGTTTGTTGCTCTGTGTGCATGGAAAGCTTTGTGTTTGTTGACCTGTGTGCATGTAAGCATATGTGTTTGTTGGCCTGTGTGCATGGTAAGCTTTGAGTTTGTTGACATGTGTGCATGGAGACCTATGTGTTTGTTGGCCTCTGTGCATGGAAGCCTATGTGTTTGTTGATCTGTGCATGGAAGCCTATGTGTTTGCTGGCCTGTGTGCATGGAGGTCTATGTGTTTGTTGGCCTGTGTGCATGGTAAGATTTGTGTTTTGTTGGCCTGTGTGCATGGCGGTCTATGTGTTGGTTGGTCTGTGTGCATGGAAGTCTATGTGTTTGTTGGCCTGTGTGCACGGAAGCCTATTTGTTTGCTGGTCCTTGTCAATGGAGGCCTATTTGGTTCTTGGTCTGTGTGCATGGAAGCCTATGAGTTTCTTGGGCAGTGAGCATGGAAGCCTTTGTGTGTGTTGGCCTGTGTGCATGGAAGCCTATGTGTTTGTTGGCCTTTGTGCATGTAATGCCTATTTGGTTCTTAGTCCGTGTGCATGGAGGCCTATATGTGTGTTGGTCTGTGTGCATGGAAGCCTATTTGTTTGTTGGTCTTTGTGAATGGAGGCCTATTTGGTTGTTGGTCAGTGTGCATGGAAGTCTATGTGATTGTTGGTTGGTGTGCATGGAAGCCTATGTGTTTGTTGGTTGTGGGCATGGAAGCCTATTTGGTTATTGGTCTGTGTGCATGGAGGCCTATGTGTTTGCTTGCCTGTGTGCATGGAAGCCTATGTGTATGTTGGACAGTGTGCATTGAGGCCTATGTGTTTGTTGGCCTAGGTGCATGGAAGCCTTTGTTTTTGTTGGCCTGTGTGCACGGAAGCCTATTTATTTGTTGGTTGTTTGTTGGTATGTGTTTGTTGGCCTGTGTGCATGGAGGCAAAGTGTGTGTTGGTCCATGTGCATGGAGACCTATGTGTTTGTTGGTCTGTGTGCATGGAAGCTTATGTGTTTGTTGGTCATGGTGCATACAAGCCTATTTGGTTGTTCGTCTGTGTGCATGGAGGCCTATTTGGTTCATGGTCTGTGTGCACGGAAGCCTATGAGTTTGTTGTCCTTTGTGCATGGAAGCCTTTTTGTGTGTTGGCCTGTGTGCATGGAAGCCTCTGCTTTTTTTGGTCATGGTGCATACAAGCCTATTTGGTTGTTCGTCTGTGTGCATCGAGGCCTATTTGGTTCTTGGTCTGTGTGCATGGAAGCCTATGAGTTTGTTGGCCGTTGAGCATGGAAGCCTTTTTGTGTGTTGGCCTGTGTGCATGGAAGCCTATGCGTTTGTTGGTCTTTGAGCATGGAAGAATATTTGGTTCTTGGTCTGTGTGCATGGAGGCCTATATGTATGTTGGTCTGTATGCATGGAAGCCTATTTGTTTGTTGGTCTTTGTGCATGGTGGCCTCTTTGGTTGTTGGTCTGTGTGCATGGAAGTCTATGTTTTTGTTGGTTGGTGTGCATGGAAGCCTATGTGTTTGTTGGTGTTTGTGCATGGAAGCCTATTTGGTTCTTGGTCTGTGTGCATGGAGGCCTATGTGTTTGTTGGTCTGTGTGGATGGAAACCTGTCAGTTTGTTGGCCAGTGAGCATGGAGGCCTATGTGTTTGTTGCTCTATGTACATGGAAAGCTTTGTGTTTGTTGACCTGTGTGCATGTAAGCATATGTGTTTGTTGGCCTGTGTGCATGGTAAGCTTTGTGTTTGTTGACATGTGTGCATGGAGACCTATGTGTTTGTTGGCCTCTGTGCATGGAAGCCTATGTGTTTGTTGATCTGTGCATGGAAGCCTATATGTTTGCTGGCCTGTGTGCATGGAGGTCTATGTGTTTGTTGGCCTGTGTGCATGGTAAGATTTGTGTTTTGTTGGCCTGTGTGCATGGAGGTCTATGTGTTGGTTGGTCTGTGTGCATGGAAGCCTATGTGTTTGTTGGTCTGTGTGCATGGAAGCCTATTTGGTTGTTGGTCTGTGTGCATGGGTGTTAGTATGTTTCTTAGCTTTTGTGAAACTGGCCGCCTTGCTGTGTTAGTTTCCCTGCATTTGAAGCTCACTGTTGCAGGTCTCTGTGGGCATGCACTATACAAGAAATGACCTCTTTGCTTTGTCGGTGTTTATAGTTTGTTGCTGGCGTGGCCTCAATGCAGTACCCCCCGATCCCGCCAGTGACAGCAGCTGGGTGCCTGTGCAGGCAGCATTCCTGCCCTCCGAAGCCTGGAGTCAGGATTCCTTCCCTGCAGCAGGCTCGTATCTGCAGATCACAGCATTCCTGCTCCGCACAGGGCCTTCGAGACGCCGACGCTGCCGCGTACCTGGCGGATGGATACCTGCTGAAATATCTTCATTAAACATTTCTTGCTCACAGAATGAACTTTGAACAGCAGGACAAACAATGCCAAGCACAGGCTCTTATTAGTCACACGTTCTGCATTAATGAGCTTCGGTTACCACTCAATTTATATTTTTTGTATTTAAGTTATGGAAATGAAAACATCATAAAACATGCAGAGCAGTGATCTAAGAGGAAAGGAAGCTATTTAGCAGAACTGGTTTGGTGCCTGGGGAAGCAGATGTTTGACTGTTTACCCCAGCCTCTTTAAATCTGCCACAGATCAGGAGTTCGCACAGGTAACTTTCCTTCAAAGACGCCTTGTCTGGTTTCGGGGCATCATTTGCTTTACATCACTCATGTTAGCTGCAGATCTTAAAAATGGTTTTGCAGTATTTCAATATTTGTTTTAAATGGCGGCTGAATGACTGTATTACATTTTGTGAGTGAGTGAGTAAACAAGTGTATTGTAGCTGCATTCATACAAGGCTTCACGCTCCCTAGGGGGCACCAAACACCATGAGGACAGATGACACGCTACTCCATTGTGCCTGCTTGCTTATGTTATGATATGATACGTTATGCTATGCTATATTATGCTTTGCTATGGTGTTATGTTATGCTATTCTATATTATGTTATTTTATGATATTTTATGCTATGTTACACCATTTTGTGTTGTGCTATGCTATGCCATGCCATGTTATGTTATGCTATGATATGTTATATTATGTTAGAATATGCTATATTATGCTATGCTTTGTGTTCTATGCTCTATATGTCATGCTATGCTATATTGTTGTGTTATGCTATGCTATTTTATGTCATGTTATGCTATGCCATGCCATGTTATGCTATGCTATGTTGTTTTATGCTATGCTATGCTATGTTTGTCATGTTATGCTATACTGTGCTATGCTTAGTTATGTTATGCTATGCTATGCTATGTTATGTTATGTTATGATCAGATGTATTAGGTTTGTTGATTTTTAAAGGCTGATGGTTTTTAAATCCTATGTTGTTTAGACATTCGCCCTCAGCCTGTTAGGAAAGCAAGGCCTATATCTGGAATTGATGAGGGTCCTTCAAGCATAGTGTGGCCATGACTGCCGACACAACTGCGACACAATACTGTAAGTGATTGCAAGGTCCAGGGCATGAACGGCTGTGTGGTTTGGGCCATGAACTATTTTCAAAACGCCCAAGGGGTTCCAGCCTCTGATAATCTCAGAGGCTGTTTTTTTCATTGAACATCCGACCCAAAGGTTAAAGTCTGCCATCATGATGTGTTTTGGGAAATATGCCACTTCTCGTAATTACGCTCAATTTGCAGTACCATCTCAATATTATTCTATCCAAACTTCTAGTTATTTTCATTTATTTATGCTTTTTCCACAGCACACTTGTCATTCGGACATGTCATCCAACGCATTTCTGTTATTCTAAGCGTTCATGGGAGGCGTTTCTACAAAATAACAGTTGTCAACAAAAAACTCTCGAAAACAAGTTTTTTTTTCCAGAGAAAATTAATTTTGTTAAGAAGCTAATTTTCAGGACCTGGGGTTTGGAAATATTTCCGGATGCATAAAACTTATGCACATTGCTCGATGTAGGTTTGGGTGAGAAGAGCAGCAAACTAAAGCTCAGACTGCAAAACATATTTAACAAAATTCCTTCTACTGTCCCATACAAAAGAGATGCAGGTAAGGCCAGCATAAAATGGAATAGTTCGTAAACAAAACCCAGTTTTGGGAAGGAATTGGTTAGGTGTAAGATAAAGGTGGATCCTACTAGGAAATAGTTTGCTGATGTTGCAGCAATTTCTAGTTGACTTCTTAAATTACAATTTTCATTGGCTTTGCAAAGTTTCCGTAAAAATAAAATGGGTGAAGGAGAGATCTTAGGAATGTAGGGAATAAAGCAGAGGACTACCTAGTTGGTTGTGGACTGGTATACTGAGCAGAGAAATTATTTTCTGTTAACTCTGGAGGAACCAGAAAACTTAGATTACATGAGACTAGAAGTTCATCATTTCAGAAATATCCACTTGCATGAGCTTTCTCGTCAAATTATCTCAAAGTCTGGAATTTACTATCTACACAGAGAAGACAAGCAATATCTCTCTTGCCCTTCAATGCTTAGTGAAACTCCACCTCTTACTCATACACCTGGGGTGAGAGAAGCACACACGTATATACTACAAAAACAACAAATGGAGGAACTCTAGTTGCACAAACTACTTACTAATTCGATGTTCTATTCAGTTCATGTAGCATTTCAAAATCTGATCTCATACTGTCCAGTTCTTTTTTAGAATCTAATCCTCACTTTCTACCCACACTTGGGCTATTTATTGGTTAGGGGTAACATTCCAACCCAACCTGGCCTGACAGTTAGGGCTGGACTGTTTCTACCGTCTACACTGATTTGCATATGGCTAGGTCCAAACTTAGGTGGCATGGTGGGCAAAATAACAATGGACTGGAATGCTACGCCAAGCGATTGGCAGTGGTCATACTTATTGCAAGCATCCCTCACAACCAAGCTAGAGCCATGTTCTAATATCTGAATTGTGGACAGACTTTGAACAACGAATTGATTGTCTAGAGTGTAAAATACAACTGATCAATTTAGTAATATTAGGGCACAAGGGTAGCTTTCGTCATGGGTCATACAGAGTTCCTCCATTATCTTAGGTAGGATGATTGCAGTACATCTTTGAGGCCCAAGAGTCCCAGATGGTGAGGACGTTGTCAGGAGACTACTGTTTCAATTACTTTTGTGATGCAGGGAACGCTGGAGTTTGGCCTGTAGCTCTCCATGACTTCTGGATCTACAGTTGGCTTCTCTACAATAGAAGTACTGATAGCATGTTTGAGATCAAGAGCTATCTCCCCCCTTTCTAGAGAGCTATTACTGGGCTCGTAATCATCAGTAGAAAGGTAAATAGACCCAGGTTGACAAACATGAATTGGCTATGGTCGATGGTGGGGATGACTTCTTGAAGGAGGGCATCATTGTTCTTACTCCCAAGCTAATGCGAATCCAAGCAGTATGCCCACATTGCTTTGGGGGGATTGGGGTGCATCAAGCATTATGCTTAAATCATTTGAGGAGTTTGATTCCTGTCTACAGGTCTCGCTGTGGGTGATGAATGTCATGTGGTTATCCCAGAGAGCTGGTGTGAAGCACAGGGAATAATTCGGGGCAATGGCGGAAGTTGTGGCTTTGAAGATGTAGAAAAGATCAGTGTCGGAATTCGAAATTGCAGCCATGCATGACTGACATTCTCTTGTTGCCCTTGTGCACCCTGCTTTATTTACTTTAGAGAATGTTTAACAGGCTAATCAGTCAGGTGGGAGCTTGGGTTTGTTCCTGCATCTTTTTAAAGTTCTTCCTTGCCTTGTCAATGTATGAAGGATATTTGTAAACCAGTTGTTTTTTTGTGGGACCTATCTTCTTAGTTTTAACATGCACAAGGGAGTCAAAAGTCAGAGAAACCTTTGCAGTTAGGTGTTTCAACAGGTCAACTGGGTGACTATGAGAAGGCTTAGGGATGCCATTTAACTTCTGTGTGAAGACCTTGGTCTAAATATTATTTAGTTTGCACCATGATGTTACCAAACTGCTATTGTGATTGGGCTTACATCGTTTGCCAGGTGAGATTTCTAAGAGGAATATGATTAGGAAGTGGTCGGACCTAGATAAACAAATGGGGCACAGGGGGATGATTTTGGAGAAGGTAGAGAATAGTAGTTGAATGCTGGGACCACCTTCATGTGTTGTTCCTCTTCTCAATTGTATGCAACCAAGCAAGTCAATATCCTTTACGAAGGTTTGAGAGATAGGCTTTTCCAAGTCATGAGCCTGGACATTCATGCCACCTAGAACTAAGACATGGTTGGAAAGCAAAAGGAGCATGTTAAGCAAGGTTTAGTAATTCTGATTTGAAGGTAGGAAGGCAGCTTTTAGATGGGTGGTAGACAAATCAAGAAGTAGGTGAAAGAGGGAAAGCCTTCATTAAGATGTCCTCTAATGAAGGCAAAACTGCCTCCTACCTTAAAAGGGAGAGAGTTGAGATGCACCAGAGTTACTCCTCCTCCTCTTGCTTGGCTTCTGTTCCCCCTATTTAAATGATAGTTTGTTGGAAGAAGGTTAACAAGGTCCTTGATGGAGAAGTCCTAAAGCCATGTTTCCGTTATAGGCAAAAAGCGTATTTCTTATTGAATGATGAGGATTTAAAATAATTTCTTCTGCTGATCTAGCATTAAGGAGAGTGCCAAAAATGTGATCATCGACTGGCAATGTTGAGGAGACATCTGGGGAGCGGATTTTTACTGAGATCGGAGAGTCAGGAATAGATTGGGAAATAATACCAGGAATGAGTCACAGTACTGAGGAAAATTCTTGGAGAATGGCTATTGAAGTCTTAGGAATAGCAGAAAATGCTTGGAATAAGGCTGGAGTGGTGAGGTTGGCTAGTGACAATGTAGTGGATTTATTAGTCCTGATCATTTGTGGAATTATATTGGACCAGATAGATTTTAATGTTGCAAATTTCTTGTCAAAGTCCTGTAGGGTGCTGTGGATAGCCTGAATCATTACCTTCGCATTAGAGTAGACGTTTACTGCTATAGGAGACATGGTAGTCGGGGTCATGACCACTGGGTTCTGACCACCAGGTATCATGTATCTGGTGAGGACTGAATGATGAAGCAAGAAAAATCTTTCCAATGCTGAGGCATCAGAGGTGTAGAAAAGAATGTCAGAGGTTGTATCATCTCTTAACCAGTTGACATGTCTGCGATTAATGTCTTGAGGAATTCGATGAAAATATTGGATCTGCATTTCGTTTTACTTCACTTTGAGGTTACTGATCAGGGGTATTGGATCTTGAAGCTGGTTGAACTTATTGGAATGAAGCGAGTGTCATATCTTATGCAATGGGTCATGGTGTAATGTGGGATGCCTTGGAAGTTGGGGAGAACAGGACATCAGATAATGTTCAGCAGTATAATAGAGAAAATCAGTGTGAGGCAACCAGGACAACTCTAGTTTAGTTGAACAATGGAGAAAATTTAGTTTGAAAGTATCATTCTCTCACTTCACAAGTATCCTGTCCTATAGGTGGGGAATCAGGTATGAAACGCACTTGGTAACTATAAGAAGTCTAATGGAGAGCAGATTGTGAAGGAGCCAGTAATCATTCAGTTATCAAACGAATTAAAAGAACTGCTAGGGAGATTATCTATAAATACGTATCCTTCAATCCAGCTGTGTTCGACTATGCTTTTGGGAATGTTCATGATTATTTGAGTTGACCACTTTTCATTTATTGTATATTGTGCATTTTAAATGATGGTTTCTTTTGTATTTGGTTGATTTATGTGATGTCATTTGATTTGTTTTTTCAATAAATAGATTTAAAAAAAAAAGAACTGCTAGGTTCTAGTTGGAAATAGCTGAAGGTGAGTAAACTTACCAATGTCCAGATTGTATTTCTTTTTAGGGGTATTGATTTGCCATTTGTGGAAATGGTCTATCTTATAGCTGTAAATTCTAGATCTAATGAGAGAGATTCAATTTTTTTTACAGAATCCTGACATGCGAAAGGTTAGTCGTAGGAAACATAGTTTCCTTTGCAATGTTTTCCAGAGAACTTCACTATAAAGTCTTTATTAGCAGTCTGAAATCTGAAGGAAGTCCTATTTCTCTGTCAATCGCTTCTGGTGAGCTCGACTAGCAAGTCTTACAATGATGTAAATCAGCAGAACATGTGGGGTGCGGTCTAGTCTTTTGCTCCTGTCGTTGGTAAAACCAATATGGCTGTCTGCACTGTTTGAAGATGTATCGTTCTTTGTCTCTGGGACAAAGCGTCCATGTCAGGCCATGTTCATACACCCCGAAAGATGCAGAAGCGCCCTGGTGAGGAGGTGTGGAGCTGTCATTCAGCTGTCCACTATCAGTGGTGAACCCAGGTGCAACCGTACACCTCTATCCATGTTCTGGCATGCTATTTAGAAAAACAACCTTTGTTTCAGGTTCCGATGGAGTCAGTTTTATTTTAAATATCCTTTATCATCAGATGGCAGAATGGGCCCCTAGAAATACACCATGGTGCCTACTCCAGGTGGGATCAATACCCTGGACATAAGGCCCCGGACTCGAGAGAGTCACCCAGTCTCCTCTAGCAGGAGTTGGTCAAAATTGAACGTGCTCACCTGGAATTCCATCTCAGAAGCCACTTCCCCTCTGCTATGCAACTCAGTAGTACCAGATATACTAACAATAGACTCCTGTCTCAGGTCCTCATTGGATCCTTTAATCCCCATCACCAACAAAAAGCATCATACAGTCCTTCCCTCGGCCCCCTGGTAGAATGACTCCCTGTATGAAAATAAAAAGTCATGCAAACAGCTAGTGAGAGTGTGGGCTAAAACTTACAGCAACGAGGGCAAATAAAGTTATAACTCATCCTTAAAGACATACAAAAAGAATTTTCTTGCTGCTAGAGCTTCATTCTATACATATAAAATATCCTCTGCCAGGTAGTGAAAACTCTCTCTGACCCTGCTAACATCACACCAGTTACCCCCTATCAAACTTTAGTGTGATGAATTAGTCGACTTTTTCTTTAAAAAAGTGATAGACATCCAGGCTGCTTTCCCTATTACAGGTGAGGCTAGCAGTCAAGTAGGTTTCCCTAATGTAGCCAGCAAGCTGCATATGTTTCCGTCCTTAGATGTGCCCTCTATTATGGCACTTCTTGTATCCACTAAATCAGACTCACCACTTGATCCCTGCAACCTTGCAGCAATACTCAGTAAGCTCTCCGACACTGTCCTGAAGCAGCTTATCCAATAGCCAAACTCATCACTGTCGAAGGGCATACTTCCCAAACCTTGGAAAATGGGACTGGTTACCGCTCTATTGAAAAAACCACATAATCTTGGTCCATTTACCTGGTTAAATTACAGACACATATCTCTTTTAAACATGTGAACCAGCAACTCAAAGCTCACACAGAACTTAATGGCCTATTCCACCCCTCAAAGTCTGGATTTTCAGCAGGCTATAGCATCATGGGGCATATTATCAGGCACGGCGTTAAAATTATAGCCGCTTTAGCGGCAGAAAACTGCCGCTAAAGCAGCGATAATGGGCTTGATAATATGCCGCCGAGAATTTCAATAGAAGCCCATGTTGACACCAGAACATGGGCATCTATGGGAATTATCAAGGGCATATTATCAAGCCCATTATCGCCGATTTAGCAGCAGTTTTCTGCCGCTAAAGCGGCCATAATCTTAACGCCGTTTCTTGATAATATGCCCCCAAATCGGCTCTCGGTGTCACCAAATTATTGAGGCATGATTTAGATCAAGGTGGGGCTGCTGTACTGATCCTTTTAGACCTCAGCTCAGCATTTGACACAGTAAATCCCACCACACTCCTACAAAGATTAGAGGTATTTGGAGTTTAGATTACTGCCCTATCCTGGCTAAAATCCTTCCTGCATGATTGTACCTTTCAGGTTCATAAACACCAACACAGATCAAACTTTCATCCCTTAGCCTCAGGGATCCACTTTGAGCCCACTTCTCTTTAACTTATATGTAAGACCACTAGCAGAGACAGTGGAAAAATGTGACCTCACACTTTTCTCTTACACAGCTGGTACACAAAATGTGCCATTTCTGTCCTCTTAGGACAATCAGAATGCATATGCCTTCAACACTTGCCTTTCCCTAGTCTCGTCGTGGATGAATGCCAACTCCTTGAAATTAAACGGGGAAAAGAATGAGGTTCCGATGGTGGGCAGTCTCCTGGGGACCTCACATGTGGCCTACAACTATGGGTAATCTCCCCAGCCCTGTACCGGTTGTAAAGAATCTTGGAGTTTGGCTGTATGGCAAACTTACCATGAGACATCAGATCAACAAGGTGGCAGCAGCTTGCCATGGTTTCTTCAAATGGCTTAGGAAGTTTCTCAGTGTCTCTACCTCTGCCTGGAGAACCGTAGCCAGGCTCTAGTTATCTGTAGGCTGGACTATGGGAATGTCCTTGATCCGGGGACCAATACATTTATTGGGGTTGCCCTGTGTCCCTCAGAACCTGGTTATACACTGTTTTGAGCTACAAAGTTTTCTGTCGGGTATCACAATTCTCATGCAAAAGAATTGTGTACGATGTTGCACTGTCAACATCCGTGTCAATGGGTCGAGTACGTGATCACTTTAGCCAACACAGAACATTCAGTTAGGGTAGGTCAGATTAGGTTGGACTAGTATAGGTTATGTCACATCATATAAGGTTAGGTTAGATTGATTAGGATAAATTAGGGTAGGTGTGATTAGTTCATGTCAGAATATGTTAGGATATGCCATATTGGATGGTTGTAATGTGCACGCTTGCAGCTGCACCATCTATAGGTGCCGTCTAGAGCATGAATGGCAGTGTGACGAGTTGGATGAGTGTGGGCTGTAAGATTGGAGTGATTAGTCAAAGGAGAGGGTTTGAAGAGAGAAGAGTGAGCAGTGCAAATCTTGCATGAACGGAAACAAACCCTAAACTTGTGACGTGGAATATAGTTGCTACACAGTATGTGGACAGCCGAGATATTGAGGCAAGGTGTAGTTAGTTACTAAAACAAAAATTCAAATTATTTAACTCAGCATCTTTTTCAGTGGATGCTCGTGGCCTCAGGCAAATGAGGCATTGTGGTATCAAGCTGTAGGGTTGAAGGTCAATGGCCAACCCAGACAATCAGAAGCCTCTCATTATGTGGAATCTATAGGTGGCTTCTAGGGTCTGGAGACTCTGTCCAGTAGGTGCTGTGAGAGGTGGGGAGCCTTACCCACTTACCCATCAATCTTTACCTGTTCATTCGGGGAGTTTTGGAACTCCCCTCACATCTGCTGGCTTGACTGGGTGGGGCTGTAAAATGCTGCTCACTCCAGCCTGCTCGTTGTTATTCCTGTTGAATATGTTGTCATCCTGTTAGGAATACGATTTTTTGTTGTTCTTAAATCCGATTGCACGGCACATGATGCTCATGACCAATCACAGGTCTCGGATCATGAGAACCTATAAAACCCTTTTTGGTGTAAATGCTAATAGTTCGATCTAAGACCTGCTGGTTAAGCTACAGCATCAGTCGGATAATAAGTAATAAGGCTCTTTGACACCTGATGATCATCATTCTTTTTAAATCGATTAAGAACTACTTTCTCAATTAGATGTTCAGTTTACAACGGTATTATAAGATCTCGTGCCACAAGGTGCATATACCTCATTATTTCTTGACAGCCTCCTAGTTAATTGGACGTTGCATTTATCTCCAGTAAAGGAGGGGTTAAAACTGTGGTTGATCGAACAATAGACAGATACACACCCACCATGCAGCTGCGCACTCATGTAAACCAACACGTGTCCCATCTGTTATTTCTGCATTAGCAAAGTGCATTGAGGCAGCTTGGAGAACAATTGTAATTTTCTGAAAATTTGCTTTTGAAGGAATTGCCAGTAATAAAGAGTTTATTTGTTATCAGTTCTAGCCTCTGGTCTTCAGCATTTAGTCACATTGAGATGTTTTTATCTCGAAAATATATCTGTTTATGATCCTAGTTTTGTGTTTTTGTAAGATGAAGGTGATGTATGTTGGGAGTTTGACTTTGCCCTGCAGGGAGTTTTCTTTTTATTGAGTTCCATTTACCTTGTAGGTTTGTTTGTTTGTGTTCCCTTAAATTATGAACGTGGTCGCAGCCTTCTATGCTATGACAAATGTTTCATGAATGCCTTATATTTGAACGTGAACGTTTGCACAAAAATGTTGTGTTCTGTTGAGGGGCATTTACACGAAATAAACATTGTAAAAATCATCCTTGATGTACAAATTAAACAGTTTATTAATTTGCTAATTTGTATGTATGAATGTATGTATGATTGTGGTCTGTCATTACTACCCATTTGTGCGAATAGTATTACATGGAATCCTTACGATAAGATAATGCGGTTGTTTGCAGATTTAATTATTTATTCATTTTTATTTACATTTTATTTTGTGGCTGTATCCACGGTTGTGTAAACACGCCTTACAGTGTAACACAAGTAATGAGAGTGAGGCAACAGATTGGTGTGGGGTAGCGTAGATTGGAAGAAGTTCTAAGGCTAGATGCAAGGTTAGAAGGGGAAGAGCAGGCTCATGGCTGGCCTTAGGCATGGGCGAGCTGGGCCCAGGCCCGGGGCGCCTATATTCCGAGGGGTGCAACAGTGACCTGCCTGACTCAGTGCTCTGCTAACAGCAACTCTTCCATCCTAGTTGGCCTCAAAAGACTTTGTAATCAGCCCATAATGTACCTCGTTGCAATTTTTAGCACTCCTCCCATCTTCCTCACACCTCCTGCCATCACACTGCAACGACCCTCAGCCCCCACTGCAAACACCACATTTTCTTTCCAACCGGGGTACTGTACCGGTCAATGCGACTAAGGCCCAGCCCTGAGCAGGGTGCAGAGGTGAGGGGTAAGAGGTGTTGGTAGAGTTAGAGATGTGATTTGAATGAGTTGTGTGAGGGAAGTGAGAGCAGAAGAGGGAGTAGAGGGGAGTAGAGTAATGTGTAGGAACTAGTAGTAGGGGAGGAGTTAGGGGGTGCAAAGGGTGAATAGGGATGAGAATGGTGGCAGAGAGGAGGTGAAAGAGTCCAAGGAAGGATGGAGAAGTGGAAGTCGACGGGGGTGGTGGAGGAAGGGGGAGCGAAAGTAGGTTGGGGGCAAGGGGAGGTACGCTAAACAGAGTGGAGTGGAGTTTAGAGAGTTAGTAGGGATGGGAAAGATGGGAATGGAAGGAAGGATAGGGAGATAGAAGAAAATGGAGATGATTAGAGCAAGGAGTAGGTAAAAGAAGGGCAAATAGGAGTGAGGAAAAATGGTAGGAGGGCAGGGTCAGGATTCAAAAAAGCATAAAGAGGTGGAAGAAGATGGAGTGGTAGGAGAGGAAGCAAGGTAGAGAGAGTAGATGCGAGAGGAAGATTGAGAGGAGACGAGTTGGAAGTAGAAGGGAGGATGATAGAGGGAAGAGAGGAGGCAAGAGTAGAGACCAGGAGAGAGGAGCAGATAGAATAAAGAAGTCGAGTGAGAACTAAAGAGCGAGGGGGCTAAAACGTAAGAAAAGAGCAATGATGGGTTAAGTTTTTCTGTAGCGTCACTGGGGCCATTTACTATTGATCTTTAATGTACCTGGGACGACACCTGAGAGTCATTTACTTTGGTCCTCCAATGGATCTTGCTGAGAGGGGTCGGATATCGGGGATCCAATCCAGTCATCTAATGAGGACCAGGAGTTGGAAAACTGACTTGCAAGCTAGTAATTAGATTCATGTATATATCTCTCAATAATACACTAAATAAGTATAGAATCATAACTGCTAATCCAAATCTCTTGAAGAAATTTAGACCAGCTAGAATCATACAAACAAGTAACTCAGTTAAAGCTATACAAAATGGTAACATAAGGACCTGTTGATGAGAGACATTTCTGTTTGAATTCCCACCCCTCATTTAAACTATGGAAATGTAAAATCAATTATTGGAGACTAGTCATAGAGAGACAGAAACAGAATTCATAAATGCTTCGATTTTATCAGTATTTTTGGGAAGTAAATACATCAATATCAGGCATTAAAGGTTAAGAGTACAGAATCATCGAATTGATCTCTTTGGGCCATCAATAGCCAAAGTTCTAGAAGAAAAGTTCAGGATTGGACGTGGATCATGTCAGTTCAAAGGGTCTCTCTCCTGAGGGAAAGAAGTCTGGGATTAGCACACACAGCATATACATCAGCCAGGAGAGTCCGCCAGTCCGATAGATGTCTCTCAGTCTGATAGGAAGTAATCCGTATGGAAAAAGTGGCAAAAAGAATGCATGAGTCCTTCAATAATCAATCCAATTGATATTATAATATCACAGTTCCGGGGTGTAACCTTCTAAGTTACCTCATCAGATCAGACCACTCAGTCCATTGGTCAGATCGAATAGGATGCTTGTCATGAGACATAAAGAAGACACAATTTAGGTGAAAATCGGTGTTCCAGTTTACGTAAATGATCAGATCATCTGGTAGAGGTGGACCTTTAAACAAAGATCCTTTAACAAAGCACATGAAGAAGTTTGTAAGGTCGGTTCCCTAGACAGATGTACCTGGTATAACAACTTTTTTTATCAAATGGCCCTTATAGGCCCATGAGAACTCCTAAACCAGGATACAGTTGCAATACATTTGTAATATTGAGTCGAACAAGAGTAAACGAAAAATATTTGTATGAATAAGCAAATCTGCCTATTTAAATTTAGGCTAAAATAAGCAAAAATATAAGCATTCAAATATACATTTTCATATGAATTATGACATTTAGATGTGATTTGCAGTGTTAATATGTGCTTAAAGTTAGTTAGTCCATTGTATATGGCATATGTAACTATAACATACCACTGCATTTCGAAAGTACCAACATGTAATTTTCATTCAAAATCTTAAAATAAATTTCATTTGCAGCACATTCCATTAATGCACACATAAAGATTATTCTGTGAAAGTTTCAGTGAAATGAGAATTAGCATTTACGTGCAACTCCATTTCTTCTTCTCAGTGAATGCAAACTTTAACATGAGCATATATGGTAATAAGCAACTCTTCAATAATCATTCATAATGTCATCTAATTTGCATTTAGTTCAGTTAATTCTTCACATATATCATTATCTACAGAAATTATTGAATAATAGTTCCACGCATGTGAGTTATCACTTTCGCATTTCTAGTTCATGTTAAAAGAATACCATGGAATCTTAGTAGGTACACATCTGTTATTCAAACAAGCAATTTTACATCAATTTTACTCTTTTTCTGCATACGTTTACGAATCAGTAACTAAGGGAGTCATTAGGATGGCGGAAGGACCACCACCGACGGGCCGCTGGTGGCAGTGCTTCCACCATCACACAGAATATTCCAACCACCGAATTAGGATGGCGGTGGGAATCCCGTCCGCCACGGTTCCACAAGGTGGTCCTCTTCCGCCCGCCTTGCGGAACCAAAACACAGGCCAGCATTGCGACAAGGCACCGCCATAGGGATTAGGAAATCCCTTTCTGCCTGTCTTTTCGCGGCGGTCATCCCACCGCGAAAACACAGGCAGAGGCTGGATTCAGGGGCCCGTTGCGGGCCCCCTCTGTGTCCCCCTACATTTCCCTGCACTGCATGGCAGGCACGGCGTGGTGCCTGCCACGTAGTGCAGGCAAATGCACAGCATGGCATTTTAGCATTGCGATCTCAAAAAAGAGAGTTTCCCAGGGACCAGAAAGGACTGGGTGTCAGATATTTATCAAAAAAAGATTCCTTTCTGTGTATTACTCTTTTAGTTGGTGACCATGAGGCCTACACATTTAGATCAATAACCTTTGATTTTTGACTGTGACACTGGACAAATATTATTACTCCAGACTAGAATATACTTTTTGTTACTCTCAAAATTTATTTTTCATAGGAAAACACTTATGTTCAATAAAATCATATTTTAAAATTGCATTCAATATATACTCTGATTGGGTGCTCTGGTACAGTCTTATATATGCTATCTAACAATTCCGTATTACGGTATCTATCTCAGAGTCACACACACTTCAAATCATGAACTTTCAAAATTGCAAATTAAATACTACACAAATACATTTCATATGCTTTAAAAAGTCCCACTGTCGACGCGTTTCGGTGCATAGGTTACAATAGTAGCACCTTCCTCAGGACGGACGAGAATTTATAACCAAAGTTTTGTTCTTCTTTCTAAAAAAGAGAATGCATATAATTAATACCATTTCCCTATGGAGAGTTGATTCTAGTTCTGGGCTATGCTGTTAGTGTCACTTATACATATTGTCTGCCCTTACTTTAAGTGTAGGGGTTGAAGTCCTTCTGTGGGTGTTCAGGACGACTTTATCACCTCTCAACTTTTGTGATTTTAGACCACTTGCATCATAGTCAGTGGAGTCATAGAATTCTACAAAAAGAGCATGGAGTTATTTCACCATACTTTTTGAGCCTATTAGCCTATTCTCATGCTGTTAAGCAAAACACTTACTTTTAAAAAGTCACGTTGACACATGTTCAATGGTGTCTTAAAGCAGGTACGTCTTTCGATATGCACCGCCTGTATTCAATTGTTTAGCTGTGCCTGTAAGGTAAATAGATAATGCTATATACTTCAAATAATGATGTCATGGCACTGGTGTTTATTCTCAACAAATACATCCATATACCTACCAATAGGTTTTTCGCCTAATGTTTAAGTTCAGGCTGTCCTTCCCTGCACCTTTTCAAGTGGTGTCCTGATACCTGTACCGGAATAACATGACGTTCAATTTAAGTGTACAGTTATCCATAGATCATGGCTTTAGACATCTACCTATCCCCTACTCCTTCTAAATTAGAAAGGGGTTCTGAACCGGTACAGGTATCAGGACACCACTTGAAAAGGTGCAGGGAAGGACAGCCTGAACTTAAACATTAGGCGAAAAACCTATTGGTAGGTATATGGATGTATTTGTTGAGAATAAACACCAGTGCCATGACATCATTATTTGAAGTATATAGCATTATCTATGTACCTTACAGGCACAGCTAAACAATTGAATACAGGCGGTGCATATCGAAAGACGTACCTGCTTTAAGACACCATTGAACATGTGTCAACGTGACTTTTTAAAAGTAAGTGTTTTGCTTAACAGCATGAGAATAGGCTAATAGGCTCAAAAAGTATGGTGAAATAACTCCATGCTCTTTTTGTAGAATTCTATGACTCCACTGACTATGATGCAAGTGGTCTAAAATCACAAAAGTTGAGAGGTGATAAAGTCGTCCTGAACACCCACAGAAGGACTTCAACCCCTACACTTAAAGTAAGGGCAGACAATATGTATAAGTGACACTAACAGCATAGCCCAGAACTAGAATCAACTCTCCATAGGGAAATGGTATTAATTATATGCATTCTCTTTTTTAGAAAGAAGAACAAAACTTTGGTTTTAAATTCTCGTCCGTCCTGAGGAAGGTGCTACTATTGTAACCTATGCACCGAAACGCGTCGACAGTGGGACTTTTTAAAGCATATGAAATGTATTTGTGTAGTATTTAATTTGCAATTTTGAAAGTTCATGATTTGAAGTGTGTGTGACTCTGAGATAGATACCGTAATACGGAATTGTTAGATAGCATATATAAGACTGTACCAGAGCACCCAATCAGAGTATATATTGAATGCAATTTTAAAATATGATTTTATTGAACATAAGTGTTTTCCTATGAAAAATAAATTTTGAGAGTAATAAAAAGTATATTCTAGTCTGGAGTAATAATATTTGTCCAGTGTCACAGTCAAAAATCAAAGGTTATTGATCTAAATGTGTAGGCCTCATGGTCACCAACTAAAAGAGTAATACACAGAAAGGAATCTTTTTTTGATAAATTTTAGCATTGCGTACAGTGCTGCATCCAGCAGCACAGTTCGCAATGTTAAATGCCCTGGATGGGCGCAATCATAAAGGAAAGTGGTGGGACCGCCGCACGTCTGGCGGGTGGTCCCAGCACCGCAACGATGGCGGGCGGACTGATGTCCGCCCGCCATCGTAATGAGCCCCTAAGTTTCTTTCTAAACTATATTTCACTCAGTTCAACAATAAATGAGCATCCATTGTACATGTTTGTCATTTTCTTTCAAACGATGACACAATTTTGTTTTCTAAGTCACGAATTAGGCAGTTAATCTGCTTCATCAGTTTTATTGCAAGTGAAGAATACTGTGTAGAGTAAATCAGATAACAGTTAAAGAGGAAGGTTAGAGCTTCTTGAGGAAAGCTGTTAGGTGGTCTTAAAATTACATAACAACTGGGAGAGGGGCTACTCCAGAAAAGAACTGAGTCTTGGCTAGCAAGGGTTTCAGGTTTTGACTACATCACGTAGAGTTAACCCCTTCAGTGCCCATGACGAGATAGTCTCGTCATGGAGCGCGGTTGCGCTGTGCCCATGACGAGACTATCTCGTCATGAACCCCGCCCGCTAATGCAACGGCCGGCACAGGGCGGGGAAAGGGCGGGGCACTGAAGGGGTTAAGTTAATGAAATAAACAATGAAATAAGATTATGCAAAGTTTAGGATAGTTGGCAATGTGTGCTCAGTAAATAACAGTGAGATAATACATCCATGGCTACTGTAGCCCTACAAGACTAGCCCAACGAATTGTAACTCCCCGAGGCTGGCCTTTGTTCATTAATTCAATCAATGCACAGTCTGCAGGTAAACCACACATTCTTTTAGGCTGCACTGGTTACTTGGAGAGTCTTCCACTGTTTGTACATGCTCTTCTAACAACACTTTCAGGCCGGTATCCGGGTGAACACCCTGCAGTGTAACCACCACAGCATGCAGTGGGTGCCAACAGATGTGACATACACAGAGCTGCTGCTTCTAGCTCCACCAGACCTCAATCAACAGGTAACAATTGTGGCCACAGAAGAAAGAAGGTGGACATATTTCTAAAAGAACCTGAGGGACTTTTGTACAAGAGTTTGCTGTAGGGCAGTAAGCGCAGGTCTTCCTGCTGCTCTGCCCTACGGTAAAAGAAAAGGGCAGAAATGCACCGTATCTATCAGACACAGGGCAATGCTGTCCTTTCCCCTGTGCTGGCGCACATTGGACTGCCATGCACCAACACAGGCACCTTTGCATCATGGTGCAAGAGTGCCTGCGTTGCGGGGATGATTGTTTTTGCGCAGGAAGGCTAACCTTCCTGCACAAAAACAATAACAAGAGGCTTTTTCCTCTTCTGTGTGTGCTGCAGAATGCATCACACAAAGAAAACTGAAACATGAGAAGAAATAAAGTTATTTCACCTCGTTGCGCCTCCCTTACACCTTTCCTGGGGAGGCGTACATTTTTGGCACTGCCTGAGAGTTACGATTTCTCATAGATCTGGGGCCAGGACCAGCTCTAGGGCGGTGCGATCGGTGCCATCGCACCGGGCGCTGACTTGGGGTGGGGGCGCCATGTTTATTGTTTTAAAAGCACCTGATGCCGCGTTCCTAGTTCCAGCAAAAAAAAATGACAAGATAACTCATTTGATCAATGTTCTTTCTGCAGGGAGACCAGAGCTTTGTCTAAGACATTTTGACTCGCAGTGCAGAGGGTTTATATGCCTTCTGCAAAGAACATGTCCCATTCAGATCAAAAAGTGCATATAATATAAATTGGTCAATGGGTTACCACTTTTGTCAGAGAGATCCTTTTGTTACTTGCAGTTTATAAGTTAAAATCCTAATATATTAACTGTCATCAAAGAGCTGTATACAAACTGCAAGGAATGTATTAGAGCTGTGTTTATTTTCCCAGTCTTTCGTTATTCTAAATTGCAAAAAGGGTTAATTTAGGTAGAAATCAATTCTTATTATTAAAGAAAATCCCTAACATTGGTGTAACATTTTACCTACCACCCTACCAGAGGGGATGCCATTTGACCCCTACACCTTGTAGACCTCTGTGTTATGTAGTATTTCCTGTACACTCATTTACACATGTAGGATTGTCTCTGTGCAATGTGTGAGTGATGTAAAGTGTTCTGACACCTAAAACTGGTGTGAGTGGCACTATAAAACTAAATTAATCTAAAATTGAATGGTTATGGAAACTTGAGGGGCACTGTCAAATGGTGGTAGTGAGGGAATCTGTGGCAGAGGTGGTCATTGGGGGGGGCGCCAACACACATTGCTGCACAGGTCGCCACCAGTGCTAAAGCCGGCCCTGTCTGGGGCAGTGTCAAAAAGCCATGGATGTTACTGGGTACACCCGCAGCAACGATCACTGCACACCCCTTTAGGGCAGAAAACTGCGTTAAAGGGAACAATATTTAAAAGGCCGCATTAAGCCATGCAAAGTGGCTTAGTGCTGCCTAGGTGTGACTATTGATAACCAGCTTTCAATGAAGCAGCAAGTGTTAAAAGTAGCTTCGGTTTGCTTCACAATCCTGAAATGGCTCAGGAAGATCATTTGGATGTTGCCTAGTCCCACACAAAAAACGGTAATTGAAGCACTCATAACATCCAGATTGGACTATGACAACATCCTATACTTGGGAGCCAATAAGGAGGTGAAGCGCAAGCTACAACTGGTACAGAATGCAGCAGCTAGGATGTTATGTCAGATTCCAAGAATGACTCCTCTCTCCAGCTTTCTTCATGAACTTCACTGGCTCAGGGTCGACAGCCGTATAAAGTTCAAGACCCTGAACTATATGTTTAAGGTGAAATCTGGTAGTGCCCCTCAATATCTAAAGGCCATTGTTCATCCGTATCTTCCTTTGCGGTCCCTCCGTTCCGCTACTCAGGTAAAGTTTGTAGTACCTAGGGTCCTACGTTCTCGGCTAGGTGGTCAGTCCTTTGCTTATTTAGGTCCTCTTCTGTGGAATTCCCTTCCTCTATTCCTTAGGAAAGAAACTGTTCTCAGTAACTTTCGTAAACATCTAAAGGCTTGGCTGTTCAATCAGTAGGTTCACGACAATTTGACCGTTTATACTTTTTTCCTGTATGGCGGCGCTGGGAAACCTTTTTGGTAGCTATGCACCTTATAAGATTAATAATAATAATAATAATAATAGTAAATATGGAGCAGGTATCTGCACCACTGGAGCATCGCAAAAAGTGATGCTCCGGTGGTGCAGCCTCATTGAAACTGAGGCCCTAAGAGTGGCAAAGGGGATCCCAGCACAGCGTCAACTTTAAAAGAAAACAATGCCACATCAACCGGATCCCTCCCAATTTATTATCACCACATGCTTTCTTTTATATGGGCAAGTGGAGGCTTTCACACTCCGAGTCGTTTGTCTTATATGACCTTGAACGCCCCATGGATGCTGTTGTCATGCTCGCATGTATCTATGTTTATTCACATGTGCAGGGCTGCTTCTATTCATGGCCTCTCTAGACAGCACCCCATTGGCGCCGCCACAAAAAGGTGACAAAAGAGCACGCGCTTGCAATTTATAACTTAAACTTGCACTTTTGCTAAAAAGAGGCGCACCCAAATGGTAAATTTAAATTTTTTCTGAAAATCCTT
The DNA here is from genome assembly GCF_964204655.1 of Triturus cristatus. Taxonomy (NCBI): domain Eukaryota; kingdom Metazoa; phylum Chordata; class Amphibia; order Caudata; family Salamandridae; genus Triturus; species Triturus cristatus. Next base: position 1,070,109,669 of record NC_140582.1, on the reverse strand, counting down.
GCATGAGAGCTGCACATGTGCAAATTTATCATTCTGACCTACTGCAATACATTCCTTGGTTGTTTTTTAATTGCAGCACTTTCGGGGATTGGTGGTGCCTATAATGTATTGGATAATGAAGAGAGACAGTCAGTATCCTTCTAAAAAAGAAAGTAGAACAATCGATTCGCTTGAGTTTGACTTTCCTTTTGAAAAGTATGTGTTTTCTTGTGTTTAAGTCTCAAGTCTCTGTATTTATTTTAAAAAATGTAAAATTCTAAATTTACATTTTTGGAGAGTCTCTCCATGTTGTTAATCTCATGACTGTCAGTTGCAAAATGTGCGCAAGAATAGCCATAACACGAACGGATGCTATCTCGTGATGCGCTCTGTGCTAGGGCCACAGTGACAATTAATTTCAGTGAGTGTATTGGCTTATTGAGTGTCGCTGCTTCGCCTTCTTAAATCCCACACACAGTAGTCAGTTAATTATATTTGGAAATACACTACGTGCACATTCACACCCATAAGATATAAGGATTATTCCAGATGGAAATGTCAACAATAGAAATAATAATCCTTTGGGAGCCCTAGTAATGTTATTGTGCTGTTTAGTGGTATGTCATTTTGAGTTGCATTACGCTGTTACCTTTTCATACTGTATTTTCTGAAACTGTGTCATTGCTGGATTGTATCTGGCTGTGTAACACTGCCATTAGTGACACCACTGCATGTTAATGTGGTATTCTGATTTTTACAGGCCCAGTTATTATGCTAATTTAGCAATTCCCATGAGGCCTAGCCCATCCCTGGTAATACCACGGCCCACAAAGGGTATCATGACCTATAGGGGTACCACAAGCCTGCCCTCTTTTCAACTACATGGGACTGCTGTTGACATGAAATGGTAGTGGTATTGATTTTTGTGAAATGATATTTCTGACCAGAACTGTTTTCAGTATCACAAAGGGGTGTGATTTACTGGCCTCATCTAATTAAAAACTCTCACTCTGACATCCAGTGTGCATGTTGATTGTGTGAGTATATGCACCATACACTTGACACTGAGACAGTGTACAGTGTGAATATGATTGCTGGGATAAGTGGGATCCATTTTGTATGGGCCCTGGTTTGCCATGGCACAAGATGGAGGATAGATACAGCTTCACCCCAGAAGAGGGGATGTGTACTGCTGTTCCTTTCAAGGGTTTGATGTGCCAGCTCGCAGCATTTCAACAATGGATGCGAGTGGTAAAGGGTTTAGGTGCGGTCTTGTGACAGATTTCAGAAAAGGGTGTGGAGTGCACAGTATCATTTTGTCTCTTGATCCTTATCACCTACTTAAGAACAATACTCAGTGATTGAGAGGGAAATGTCAGCGTCTGTCTTGGCTGTAGAGTAGTTTAGGCAGTAACTGTGGGGATCAAAATTCTCATTGCGCATGGATCATAGATTGTTGTTCAGAGATTTGACTCCCAAAGGAGCCCTTAAGGGTTCTCCCCCATTGCTAGAATGTCTTTGAAACTTTTTGATTACACTGAGTATTTGCTGGGGATTAAAAATAGGGCTGTGAATTACCGGAGTAGGTCCCCATTGTCCTTACAGCAAGGTAGTTCAAGCGATTGGGGTGAATACAGTGTTGAAATAGTGAATGAAAATTATGAAGCTGTCATCAAGTAAGACTTGAATAGAGGATATGCAAGAGATTGTGTGTTGTGTGAGGTAAAGGAAGTTGTTACTGGTGGCTGGCCTTTCAAAAGTAAGCTAGCAGAAGAATGTTGGAGGTTTTGGGAACTAAAACGTGACATGTCTGTGTCTGATAGAGGGGCATAGAGTGGTACCACCAGATAATCTTAGGCAACTTCTATGTATCGTGCCTGAAGGACATTTGGGAATGGTGCAATTAGAGAAAAGAGGGACATCCTTGTATTGGTGGCCATTGATTGATTCTGAATTGGAGGAACATGTAAGATTCTCTAAGCAGGTTTTTAATGCTGACAAAACCCAATCTGTATTGACGCCACCATTGGGCCTTATGGAATGTCCTGATCATTCATTGCAAATGCTGACTTTTGATATTCTTGGTTCCATTCTGGATTCTAGCGGTATACCAAATCACATTCTGGTACTGATGTGCATGTATTCCAAAAGACCAGAGATTGATATCCAAACTAAAACTGATTTGCCCATGGTTCTTTTCTTCCCTGAGGAGTGTTCCTAAGAGAAGGGATACCCACATCACTTGTAAGTGATAATGGTTTCAGTTCACTGTGAGAATATTGAAGGATTTTCTTGTAAGGAATGTTGCTAAACCGAAACACTATATATATATATTGCAAGCATAGTCAGGAAGAACAGGGGGAGTCTAATTAATAGAAAATGAGTACTATGAGACATGTCCCCATGGGAGAGAGTATTGAAACTCATCCTATTGTGTATTGAAATGAATGACATCTCCTTTAATATGTAAATAACATATATTTATTTATATATCTGTTTTGTATTACACATATACAACTGTTCTTAATTATTTAACTATCAAATTTGCCTTCTCTTTCTATGGTAGTCACATACCACGTATGCATTTAGCACTTTGAAAATGCAAATGTTCTCTGCAGTCGTGTCATGTGATCAAGGCCTGTTGAGGCTGAAACGCGTCATGGAAGTGTAAGGGCGAAATAAACCACTTTGTTGCACCAGGAATTTGGAGTTTGCATTCATTTTTCCCATGGAGAAGGGTATTGGAACAGAAACTAAGGTCGGAGTAATATATACACACACGCACGCGCACACACACACGCACGCACACACACACACACAAAGAAGCAGGGAACTCCAGGTAGTTCTCAAGTTTAAGTGGAAAGCAGCTCTTTTACAGAGCACCCTCAACACCAGCAACACTCTACATTTGCTCACCTCGAATATCTGTTTTTCTATCAAAGTCTTTAAGCGTAGGATTAACACAGTGCCATCCACGCCGAGATAGAAATGGACAAAGTCGTTTGCCATTTCTGCAGCAAAGTTTAAAGTATAGGACCAGCACAGTGCTATCAATGTCCAGCTGTAAAATGAAAAAAGCCTTTTGCCACTCCAGGCACAGTGTTACAGATTTTAATTGGTAAAATACCAACCAAGCTGACCTGAAATAAACAAAAGCTGCTCTCCACCTAAACTTGAGAACTATCCAGAGTTCTATGCTTCTTTTTTTGCATAATGTAAGCGTCATTCTATGCCTGAAAGGGTATTGTTTTGATATATATATATATATATATATATATATATCCAGAAGGAAATTATATTGTAGAATGCTTCAACAGAGTGTTGATGGAGAGTACAAATATATGCTCTATATAATCCAGAAGGAAAGGGTATTGTAGAATGCTTCAACTGAGTGTTGATGAGGGGTATACGGGTTGCCAATAATGCTGGGATGGAATGGGAGAAGGAACTAGGTAAACTGATTTGAGCTAATGAGATTACTCCAACCCTGATGGGGTAGAGCCCTTGTAAGGTTTTGAGAGGTAGAAAGCAATTCACAAAGGATAACAAAGCATAGATGAGTCTAGAACCCCCAGAGTACATAGTCTCCTGCTGTGGTGAAGGCTAACCTTATGGAGGCACAATGGATTTATGAAGAATATTACGACTGGAAACATGATGTGAAAAACGTCACCCTTAGTAAAGCAGATTGGGTCAGAGTGAAGATAGGTCTAAAAACCAGTGAGGGGTTTAGTAAGTTCTCAAAACCACTGCAAGTAATAAAAGTGTTTTCAAGTTCTGCCAATTTTTTATTTTTTATAGAGTTTTATATAGCTCGAACTTGACCCGACTCGGGTATCAGAGCGCCTTACATAGCAACAGTTGCGTTACATTAGGACACATTCATTTTTGTTAGGCACGGGGAGATTAAGTGATTTGCCCAGAATCACAGGATGTTCAGCATCATTGCCGAGACTCAAACCCAGTTCCCCAGATTCGAGGGCAACCGCCCTAGCCGTTAGGCCAACTACTCTCCCCAAATAATAAACTGGGTGATGGTTCAGTGTGGCACTTTGGTAGATTGTCTAAGTGCAATAGTATAATGTCTTGGAATCAGGCGGGAAGGAATTGTGCCGTCCCAAGAAATTGATTTGGGATGAGGAAGTTACAGCTCTGATTCCGATTACTGGTAATGGAAGTCCTGCTTCGAAACCTACTACTTGTAATGCCACACTTACTGTTGATGGAGCTCCAGGCGAGGATGTGGAACCAAGAGTGTCTGATGAGAATTTCAGCAGTTAGACACCGGAAGGGAGCTCTGCTAAATACGTGGGCCTGGTTCCTGAGTCTATTACTACGCAATCTGTAAGGGTTACGGTTCTTCCTGGGAAACCAAAGGACTTCTGAGTTGGGTGAAGTTATTATCTGGGTATGTAAATTTAGTGTTTGTATAGATATTCACTATGCTTATCAGTATTTATTTTATATGTGGGTATCTATTATTGAGTTGTATAATAGTCTTTATTTTTTATTTTTTATTTAGTTTGATCTATTGTATTCTTATGTAATTCAAATTGAAAATTAAATTTAGTTTTTATGGGAATTTCAATGTAGCTAACCTTTTCCTTGTAGTGGGGAAGAAGTGTGGTGTTTGGAATTCTTGTTACTATATAGACTGTGGGTTCTATAGCATGGGGGGGATGACAGTTGAGAACGTTCTGTCAGTTGAGAGGAACAGGAGTTGAAGGTGGACATGTGCCGCCCCCAAGTAAACTACTCACCACTACCTATGTATCCTTCCGCCTCTACGCGTATAGCCCAGGATTTCCCTTACAACGGCTAACTGGTACTGATTGCCAGTAGAATGTTCAGGTTTTGCTTGCCTTTTATTAGCAGAATTATTAAAGCAATGTAAAATGGTGACTTCGGAGGGTGGTTTGAGGCGGTCATTGTTTAATAGCACTGTCATACGGAGAGACTACTTAGCTGAACACAACGCCTCCCACAGGACAACATTCATATTTACCAGTAATTATGTAACTGCCGCAAAATGTAGAAAATACTTAATGAGTGTGACATAATTCCTGCGAACTATAGGTTTAAACACTGTGTTTTGTGCAATTAAGGCAGCCAAAAAGGATTTTGTATAAAAATACATATGGCTGTCACCTGGTGAGACAGTAGTTCATTGTTCACTGCTGCAGTGTAGCAGTGGGTGGGGTAGTAATTAGGGGTGGGTGGGGTAATAATTAGGGGTGAGTGGGGTAGTAATTAGGGGTATGCGCATTGTTCATCCAACTGCCAAAGTTCTACAATAATGACAAACTTAATGAACTTAGTAGGATTGTCACAAACTCTCATGTACAAGTGAAATATCCCCTCTCATTCACAACACATGTTTTTGCTGGGGATGTACTCTGACGCAAACACGCAGGGTGGGGTGGGGGTTGTTTCTCCTACAAACCTACCTTCTATCCAGCAGGATGCTATCCTTGACCTTTTATGGAAAAGGCTTTGTGAATTTGGCAAAGCTGGTAAAGTGTTCAAAAAACTTTTTAAAGCAGGAATAAGTAAATCACAGATTTTACACACCATAATAGCATCTTTTATTCACATCAATGTAATTATTGCATAATCAACAAAAGGAAATTGCACTCATGCAAAAGGTAGTGAAAGCTAAAAACAACGAGCCTTCTATATGTTTAGGAAACACATGCAGGGTATCTCATCTCAGAATGTGCAGGAGAAGCAGAGCAGGCGTCCAGGGGCCGGCACAGCTTTCTTAAGAGGTTGCAATTCATGTTCAGAGGTTTAAAGTTCCTACAGTCACAGAAAGATGACAATGCTGTAGGGCCCAAGGCTACATTACAAAGGCTCCCCCTTGAAACCCTCCCAGAGCCCGGAGGCTGCACCAACAGTACGGGCACAATGGGGAACAAGCATTTGCAATGCAATAGGTCTCGCATTAGTGAAAGTTTAAGCTATTGGCATTGCAAATGATAATGTTACTTATATTTTTTTTGTAAAAAAAAAATTCCAGCAGTAGCGTAAGTAATAAGAAAATCCACAAAGCAAAGAAAGGGTGCAGTACCACAGGCTGTTACTAGGTGTCCGTGTGGAGTTGTAACGGGGTCTCTATTAGCCACATAAGGAACTGCATCCTTAATGCAACTATAAAGAAAAAACTTGCAATAGAGCATACTTTTCCGTTTGTTTTTATTGGAAGTGAAATTTTTGTTAGCTTGCGTTTTCAAAATGAACCATTGTTGTTTATTTAGCAGCTCACTTTCAATAAAAACAAATGGAAACGTATGCTCAGATGCAATTTTTTTTTTTCTTTATAATTGCATTAAGGGTGCTGTACCTTATGTGGCTATTAGAGGTCCCTGTGCAACTGCACAAAGACACCTGGGGGCAGATTTATGTTAGACTTTCGCCACTTTTACGCCGCTGTTGCGTCACTTTTGTGACGCAGCGGCGGCGTAAACCATGCGCCATGTTGCGCCTTATTTACAACGTGACGCATCTAGGGAGATGCGTCACGTTATAAAGCCCTGCACTACATTAAACCTGCGTCAGGTTTAATGTATGCAGGGTGGGCGTTCCATCGGCAAAAGCCTCAGAAAAGTGACGCAGTGAAATCTACAAGATTTCACTCAGTCACTTTTCCGACGCTGCTGCGTCAAAACCTTGCGCCTGCTTGAAGTAGGCGTAAGGCATGACGCAGCATGTTAGGTATGGGCAGCCCCTAAACATTGCTGGAGTTGCGTCGTGCTTGCGACGCAACTCCAGCAATGCGCCGCCCTTACGCCATCAGATGCGTCACGCATCTGTTTATCCTTGCGCCACAATGCGCTGCATTGTAAATGCGGTGCATCTGTGGTGGCGCAAGGGTAAACTTGCGTGACGCATCTTTCCTGGCGCATCCCTGCTAATTTGCAGGGATGCGCCAGGAAACATAAATCTGCCCCCTGGTAACCGCCTGTGGTACTGCACCCTTTCCTTGCTTTGTGGATTTTCTTTCATTCCTTAAGCTAATGCTGGGATATTTTTTGACAAAAAACAAACATTAGCATCTGCAACGCCTATAGCACAAACTTTCACTAATGCGAAACCTATTGCATTGCAAATGCTTGTTTTATTTTTGACGTTTTTCTGCTTAATAATCTTTGTTTCATTGACCGATCTAAGTGGAGCCTGCCATCCTAAATCAGTAAAAGAAAAAAATTGCTTAAATGGTGCCCGCGGCATTCCGCATGTGCGTGCATGTCGTCTGACGCATGTCACTGCAATGACTTGATCCAGGGCCCAAGTCATTGGATAGTAGATAGTGTCCACCCACTATTTTCACAAGGTGGACGCCATCTACCTTGCCAAGAGGTTGGGCCCCACTGAAATGAACTCACCCCGGTGTAATTTTCAGGCACCGTGACACATTTAGCAGCACCTGCACGTTGTCTGCTTTTGCTCTAAGCAGCAGCATGCAGACTGGGAAGAGGGCTTGGGCCCAAAACAAAGGCCGAATTTACGGGTCCATCAGGATTCCTTTTGTTCGGGTCGGCTTGGCTGGGAGCCTCACACCTAGATGCAAATACAATGGAGGAGAAACAAAGGCTCACCGCTTGTTACTTAACAGGTACTTAAGAGAGGCGTGGTTTTGACTTTGTTCAGTCCCTGTGTATAAGATATGCATAAAAATGTGAGATGTTGGTCTGTCACAGTATTTACACAAATAATGGTTTAAATACCACTATTTTGTTTTATTTCTTTGATAGCGCTACTCAGCCCAATGCAGGGCTTCGAAACTCTTTTTATCACACGTATACATTATACATGGACAAGAAGTCATAGAAGTGTTTACAGCAATGTACAGGTTGATGTTCTATGTAAGACAGAGTAACAAGCTGTATAGGAGTCACAGGATCTTTGTTGGTCACTGTGCTATATTAGCAGGGTTAAAATGTATCGACTGCAGGTAACAAAATGATCTCTGCGTTAAAAGCAGTAACCCACTTACATATCTACATAAAATAAAAATCTGCTGGCGTCATGTTACATGATGTGCTTTGCGGGAGACACATTAACCTTCTATGCTACTTTTATTCAAAACTGGGTCTAGACAAAATTCAGATTTTCCCAGCAAATGTATTAACCTCGAGAGTTCTCTCCATTATTATTATTATTATTATTATTATTGGCACACAAAGATCTCTGCAGGAGGTGCCTTAACCCCATAAGATATTTTAAAATGCAGACGTTGCAACCATTTAATTATAACAGATTCACCAGCATGTTTCTCCTCGCTGCCTGTTTCTTAGTGGCAAAGTTTTTTAAAAAAATGTATAAATTGAGGCCCTGATTTTGCGTTGGGAATGCGTCACATTTTGGGCAAAACCCAGATGCAAAATCTCATTTGGTAAATCTCGCAGTGCGCCCAAATGTACTCTTGAGAAACCGGCTAAATGTGTCTGAGGTCTTAAGATCTGATGCCCCTTCCTGTGACGTTACATTCTGTGATGATATGTGCCCTTACATCCCGCGCCATGATGACACTTGGATACTGGCTAACTTGGTTAGTCTTGCCCACCTGCCCCCCTTTTGTTTTTTTAAGACTTGTGCCCATACATGACCACCATTTAATTTTTTTATTTCTTTTCTAAAGATGCTGCAAAGTGTGTTCCGACGTTGCACTGTACTGCCAAAAGTATGTGTTAAAGCAAATGTCTGGCAAGGTGAAGCGTCTTGGCTTTGCCAATGCATGTTCATTAAAGCAGTTATGCATTTTATGACATAAAGGATAAAGAGCAATGCAACCCTCTGTTCTCAGAACTTCTGAAATGTAACTGAAAAATGCAGTGAATATGCATTTTTCGCGTGAGCTTACCTTTCTATGTATCACGTTCTACTGACTTAAAATTAGGTGGTGTTGCATTATTGTAAAAAACGCGGTAAGACCTCGTTGTGCGCAGAAATGTCCCGGAGGTTTAAAATCTGCTGCCTGTGAACCGTGGAAACCCCTCCGTATTACCACATGTGTGGAAATGCTGCTCATCCTGAAGGCCATCAGGTCATTACCGCATTGTGGCATTGCCCTCGGTGAGTTAGCCTGGCACTCGAGCAGGGGTCGGTCAACGGCCTGCCTTGCTTTTGCCCTATAGACCCCCCCTCCTGCCTTGGGAAGCAGGCGTGTGGAGTGGAGTGTGTTGTGTTTTGGCACAGCTCTGAACAGGACGCCCCCCCCCCCTTAGACAGCGCCTGGCTCTGCAGGTTAATAACTTCCACCATTCTGCTCTTCACGAGTGATGTGATCTTGGCTCTGAGGACATGGCGTAGTGTCCGTGTGCGGTGTGTGCTGCGTTGTAGGTGGTCTACGGGGTAGGTGGCAATGCAGGTAGGAGGGCCCTGGGCCTCATCCGGGTCCTGGCGGGCCAAGCTCCTCCAGGGGCACCGTGCGCGCAATTTATGACTTGCGGTGCCTCCTGTGTTGGCTCAGGTTACCCTGGCACAGACGGTGGCCTGCTCCCGGGCACCCTGGCACAGCCCCTCGCCGCTATTTGGGCGGCATGCACACAGCGTGTAGAGGGCGAGAGACTAGAGGCATGTGTCCGGTGGGAACAGCGACTAGACGCCGCTAAGGGAACCAGCTAGTTAAAGCTTGCATGTGAGACCACCCTGGTGCAGAACACTGATGCAGCCGGGGCGTGTGCACGTTGATGTGTTAGTACACACATCCGTCCGACTGGAAGGGGGAGAGAGAGGCGCTAGACAAAGGAACAGGCCGCCTTAAAGATGTGTGTGGTGATCGGTGCCACCTGTGAGGTAGTGGCCGTGTGCGGCACACGGCAGAGGTAACTGGCCACGGGTTACAGGTGGTGGCGGGTGTCGCACAGACCAGGAGCATCCGCGTAGAGACGGTTTTTGTACTCTGCAGCCATGCGGTAAAGTGCCTTCCGAGGCGCACAAGTGTGCATCCAAGATCCGAACGCGTCCTGTGCAGCATGTGGAGGGGAGGCGGGCACTAACGGAGTCGGTGTGATGCATGAAGATGCTCCCGTGTGTGGGGTGTGACAAATGAGCCCCAGGCAAACAGTGGGTGAGGAGGTGAAGGGATTAATATTATTTTTTGTTGTAAGTGTGAGTAGTCAAGTGCCCTCGGCAGGGTGCGGCGAGGGCTCGTGTGGACGAATGATGGTGAAGTATTCTGCACTGCGCTAGCGCAGAAGTGCTCCGTGCGCTTCTTTTTGCCGTCTTGCACACTCACTAACTGGAAATATTTTCAGGTGATTGCATTTTATTCTGACAGCAGAAGTCAGAAACACAGTGGCAGTTGCTTCCCCCAGGTTTGTCGTGTTTCCCAGCTCTTTTGTCCAGAGGAGTGTGCTGTGCACAGTGCACAGTACCATAGACTCCTACCGATCAATGGTTGTTACGATAAAAGAAAGGGCCATGTGCATTTAAGTATTTGAATGCTTAGGTTAGCAATTTCCGCCTCCCAGACAGCACCATGCTCCTTTATGTGGTTTATCAACCCCGCAAACTGAAGTCTCATCTCACTGGACGTTTTTCCTAACCTTGAATCTCATACCACATTTTTGTGCGTAATTTCAATATCGTCGGAGGAAACACTAAATGCAAATATTTCCGTGATCTTGACCTCCACTAACATTCCACCTACCTCCAACACATAAAAGAACGAATGGCAGGGAAAGCGATCGTGAAAGTGAACGCGATCGCTATGGGAAAACAAAGAAGCCCGTGAGTGGTGCGCGTGCGCCACAGCGAGCCATGTGGTTTCAATTATCGCGCCCGTGTCTGGGCACGATAATTGAAACCACATGGGAGTGGTGCGCGTAACAGACACCAATAGGCCATGGGCGGAGCAATGCGCCCGTCTTTGGCCAATTGCGTGCTGTCTTTTATAAAAAGACGTACACAAAGTCCAATTGCCTGGGCCAAAAGGAAAAGCACACGCACGAGCGTGTGCGATTCATAGGTGCATTTCTAAACCCCCTAAAAGAGGTCTCTCGCTGCGCGAGCATTGTTGCGCACTGCAACGCTAGGCGCGAGACCTAAAAAAGGAGACCCATATTTCAGTTCTTAGCATGGGAGCTCTGTACAGCTCTACAGCAAGACGTGATGCAATAGGCTCTGCAGCCGGATGAATAATGCATACTCCGGATCTATTCTCCTCGTCAGCTCCTACCACACACTACTGCTGGTGTCTGCTGCTCCCCGTGTGCTTTTGTGCTTCAAGAGTAAGGATGTGCCATAATGGCCAGAGCGGAGGATGTGCCATAATGACCAGAGCTGCCGACTACAAAATCTGCATGCTTTGGAACGGAGGATCGAGGTTCGAGTCTCGGCGTTGGTTAAACATCCTGTGATTCTGGGCAAGTCACTTAATCTTCCCGTAAACAAGCTAGTGTGTCCATGTGAAAAGTACCTGATGTTCTTGTATAGCGCTCCAATACCTGCAGCTCGATTTCTTGCTATATAAAACGGTGGGAGGTGGGAAGAGCATTTTGTCATGAGCTTGTTGTCTTGGGGGTTGCCATTTATGTTCTAGCTAGTGTACCTAGGTCCCTAGCATCTACCTCAGTTGAAGTGCAGTTCCATAGCAAGCAGACAGCACATCATGAACATTGACAAAATCTTACATCATGATGATATGTGACGATCATTGAAAGTACCCCGTTAAAAGAGTGGCTAAGTCCTTGTCTTCAGTAATGATATCAGAAGCGCTGTATGATAACCCATTCTGTTGCACAGACAGGGTCAATGGTGAAATGACCAAGTGGTTGAAATATAAGTAGTAAAGCTTTCGAGGTCTGTGGTGTGTGTGCACGAAACAAGTGTTGCACATCTGAATTTAATTGGAACACAGGCAACACATCCAAGGATATGACACAACGGTAGACCTCGACCACTATTTTCTGATGGTGGGAATTTGATAAGGAATCCTCCTTTGTGTAGCAAACTCTAAAACTGAAATTTTTACACCCGAAAAAGATTCATGGTGCTTCTTAGACCAAAAAATCAAAGAAATAGTCAAAATAATTGATCGAAGAACCAGATCATAAGGGCTTCATGGAAGTCAAAGTGGTCTTCCTCTGACCAAAGGCTAAATGACCAAGAATCCCAGAGCAGTGAAGTCTGCAGTTGTAAGACTCTGCAGGGCATGTTCACAAGAAAATATCGGAGTGCAAAGCTGTGCCAATTTTGGCAGCGCCTCGCTCCGACTGCATATAAACAATCAATAATGGTGATTTGCACCATCTATGTGTGCTACAGAATGCAGCACACATGGAAAGAGCAAAAAACGAGGAGAGATTAAAAATGTCTCCTCGTTTCGCCAATCTAACCGATGGTATTCCATGGCATTCGTATTTGGCACTGCCTCAGCCTTGTAAATTTGGGGCAGCATAAAAAAGCAATGGGTGTTGCGGTGGAATGGCCACAGTAACACCCATTGCACGCTCCTTTGCCACAGAGGACTGTGGCGGAAAGAGGCATATTTATAAAATGGCGTTAAGCCACGCAACGTGGCTTAGCGTCATCTTGTAAATATGGAAAATGGCGCTGCACCACCGGAGCGACAAAAAAAGATATGCTTCAGTGGCTATGAGGGCTTTTAAATATACCCCTGCGTTTGAACTCAGCTCTGAGAGGACGCAACTACCAGCAGCATTCCGGAGAATATCCTCAGTCTCTTTCAGGCAACGTGTCCGATAAACTAGTATGTACGAAACATGGGGCCTGAGCTGAAAATCCCTCTCTGCACTATGCACAGAGACTTGAACCGTAAGACGATAAGTAAAAAACTCGAAGAGGGGGATTTATTTCAGGTGCCTGAGTCTAGGAAAGAGGTCTTTAGTCACAGTCCTAATCTGTGAGTCAAGGGTGAGGTCTAAATCACTTAAATATCTAGAGTCCTGACCACCACGGTAGTAGCCAAACAATTACCCATAAGTTGAGCCAAAAGAAAGATTCACATAGGGCCTCATTTACTATATTTTGACACACAGCAGCCCAACAAGCCTTCCTGCCGTGTGTCAAAATAAAAGGGCAGGAATGCGCCCTCTCTACAAGATAAGGCGCATTTCTGTCCTTCTCCCCACCGCTGGCGCACAAATAACAGCCATGTGCCAACGCAGACACCCTTGCATCTTGCATCATGTTGCAAGGGTGCATGCATTGCAGGGATGATTGTTTTTGTGCAGGAAGTTACACCTTCCTGCACAAAAACAATAATTGATGGTATTTTCGCATTTCTATCCGTGCTACAGAATGCAGCACGCATAGAAAGAGGACACAAATGAGGAAAAATACGAGCATTTCTCCTTGTTGCACCACTCCTATGCCTCCCCTGGGGAGCCGTAGGATTCTAACGCATTATCCACTTCACAAAACATTGTAAATCTGGGCATGTGTGAGGTTCCATGGATGTTGCATAGAAACAAACACCCACAGTACCCCCCTTGGAATGCCCCTTTCACACAGAGTAACGCATGAAAGGGGTCCATATTTACAAGGCCACGAAAAGGCATGCAGTGTGACTTTACGTGGTCTTGTAAATATGGGCAAGCCCATTGCGCTGCTGGTGTGTCAAAAAAAGTGACGCACCAGCGGTGCAATGGGCTTGTAAATGAAGCCTATAGTTTGTGGGACTATGACTTGTCCAATTCAATGGTGGTGCAGCATTTTATCTCAGTCTCAGTACGACAAGCATCTGGGTCACCACAGATGTATTGGTTCTATTGGTACTTGTCCTCTTCTAAGATCATCCTTTTACGAGTCAATCCCAAAAAAGTGCAGCCTTTCGAAAAGTGACCACTACCAGCGACTCCAAAACTGATGTAGACATATTAATTACTTTTAGTGTGTGTCAAAGGCTACCTTTGACTTCCTTCACAGAATCATCGGTTGGTCAGGTAAACCATTAAAGAAGTAGAACAGAGGTAGTGTGATGGCTGAATGGAAATGTGTCTTCTTGGTTAAGTCTTCAGGTCCCATAGTATGCAACTCTTGAAAACTCTTGAAATGTGAACATCAGTCAGTCCCAGAGTGAAACTCAGGGGCTTATTTACAAGCCCCTTGCACCACCAGTGCGTCACTTTTTGTGACACACCAGCGGCGCAACCTGCTGCCCCATATTTACAAGTACACTTAAAGCCACCCTGTGTGGCTTTTCGTCTCCTTGGAAATATGGCGCCTTCTCACACAACACTTTGCTTGAAAGGGGCATGACATGGGTGTTGCAGTGGGTCTTCCCACGCAACACCCATGTATTCTGCCACATTTCCAGATTAACAAGACTTTGTAAACCTGGAAATGCGTCAGAATGCTACACCAGCCCAGGGGAGGCATAGCGAGGGGCAAGGAAGGGAAATGTTAACATTTTTCCTCATTTTTTCCTCTTTCTATGCCTACTGCATTCTGATGCACACATATAACGAGGAAATCACCTCTTGTGATTGTTTATGTGCAGGAAGGAGTCCCTTCCTGCACAAAAGCAATCTCCCCGCAACGCAGGCATCCTTCCACCATGGCGCAACCATGCCTGCATGGCGCATGGGAGCCGATAGTGTGCCAGCGCAGGGGAACCCATAAGGATGCGTCATATTTTTGTAAATGTAATGCATCCCTGTGCTTTAAAAGTGCCATAGCGTGGCACAGCCAAAGGGCTTGTGGTGCCGCGCTGCAGCACTTTCTTGTAAATAAGCCCCAGAGTACGATGAAAAATGTTCCACCTATTTTGATACTAAAAATGGAAACAAAAATATTGTGGTTGTGAAATGCCTCGGATCACAGTTATGTATGGGGAAAAAAATAGTAAAACAGGGCAAATACGAAAAAGAGGACAGCAGAAAAAGAAAAATGTAAGGGAAAGATAATTACCCTACAAATCATTGAGATTTAATGCAAAAATGAATATTTTTCAATGTTTTGTAGCATTGATGTGTTTTTTTTCTTTTTAGATTTGGACCTCAATCTCACACTAACAGCAAACATGCTATAAAGCACTATAAAGTATAGTAATTGTTTTCACTGCAGTGCATGCTACCTAGTAACGCGCGGATTCAGATTAATGGCCTACCCATTGCTCGCAGAGTTTTTCAATTTTCCTAGTCCATACAACCGCATAGTTTTTCCATACAAACTGGAAATATTGTCTCACAACTGCCAATATTTCCCCGCAAGTACCTGTTGGCAGTGAAACGAAATGTGCCATTTTCTGTCAAGTTGCTTTTAAAACGATTGGCTGATAGCATCAGTGCCAGACCCGGAGTGGTGTACCCTCAGTGACGTCCAAGTAGTAACCCTCCACCCGCTCACTATGTTATGTTATGTTATGAAATTTATTAAGCTTGCGAATGCCAGAAAGTGTCTTGGCGCTAGTAGTCCAAAATGAGCAAGGACCTCTATTTGTTAAACAGACAGGTTTTAAGGGACTCCCTGAAGGCTGACAGAGAGGGGTAAAAACCGGGAGGAGTACTCCCTTTCAAGATGGCGCCCAAATGCCTCGGGATCCAGACACATCCCAAGTGCCTACAAGGAAATAAAAGTAAGGTTCGAGGTCCTGCTCAAGAGGGCCTTAAAGGATTCCGGATAAAATGAAGACACAGTATTATAAAATAAAATCCTCTAAGATAGAATGTGTTGAACTTCTGACCACTGTACTGGCACCTACACACCATTAGTTTGATGTGTTTAGCATAATTCTTGCTCTTAAATCACTCAAAATATGCTTGATATTGTGTTGGCCATACAAAGATTAATTATGCTATTTAAACAGAATTGATATGGAAATACATTTCCCCGGAAGAAATTCGGCTGTCATCAGCTAGGAGCAGATGGTGTAATGAGCTCTAACAATACCAGGTAAAACGGAGTATAATCACAGAGATTTTATTCAATCAATCTAATACCTTAGAAATTTGATCCCCTCCGAAGACTTCTTGTTGCCCAAGCTGCTGTCTGACTATCAATAGCAGTGTTAATTAGGCTATTGGAACCTTCTTTGTCAAAGCAGTATCTTCTGCCTTACAAGCCTCGGTGAGCGCTCTCCAGGGGAAGGCTGGTCGAAATATATGCCTTACCAGCCTCAGTGAGCATCTCCAGGGGAAGGCTGGTCGAAATACATGCCTTACCAGCCTTGAGTGATCGCCAGGGGAAGGCTGGTTGAAATACACGCCTTACCGGCCTTGGTGAGTGATCTCCAGGGGAAGGCTGGTCGAAATATATGCCTTACCAGCCTCAGTGAGCATCTCCACGGGAAGGCTGGTCGTAATACATGCCTTACCAGCCTTGAGTGATCGCCAGGGGAAGGCTGGTTGAAATACACGCCTTACTGGCCTTGGTGAGTGATCTCCAGGGAAAGGCTGGTTGAAATACATGTCTTACCAACCTCAGTGAGCATCTTTAGGGGAAGGCTGCTCAAAATAAATGCCTTACCAGCCTCAGTGAGCCTCTCCAGGGGAAGGCTGGTCGAAATACATGCCTTACCAGCCTCCATGAGTGCTCTCCAGGGGAAGGCTGCTTAAAATACATGCCTTACCAGCCTCCGTGAGTCTCTCCAGGGGAAGGCTATTTGAAATACATGCCTTACCAGCTTCAGTGAGCCTCTTCAGGGGAAGGCTGGTCCAAATACATGTCTTTCCAGCCTCATTGAGCGTCTCCAAGGGAAGGCAGGTCGAAATACATGCCTTAACGACCACAGTGAGCTGCTCCATGTGAGGCTGGTAGAAATGCATGCCTTACCAGCCTCCATGAGTGCTCTCCAGGAAACGGCTGGTCGAAATGCATGCCTTACCAGCCTTGGTGAGTGCTCTCCAGGGGAAGGCTGCTCAAAATACATGCCTTACCAGCTTCAGTGAGCCTCTTCAGGGGAAGGCTGGTCCAAATACATGTCTTTCCAGCCTCATTGAGCGTCTCCAAGGGAAGGCAGGTCGAAATACATGCCTTAACGACCACAGTGAGCTGCTCCATGTGAGGCTGGTAGAAATGCATGCCATACCAGCCTCCATGAGTGCTCTCCAGGAAACGGCTGGTCGAAATGCATGCCTTACCAGCCTTGGTGAGTGCTCTCCAGGGGAAGGCTGCTCAAAATACATGCCTTACCAGCCTTCGTGAGTCTCTCCAGGGGAAGGCTGG
The DNA here is from genome assembly GCF_964204655.1 of Triturus cristatus. Lineage (NCBI taxonomy): Eukaryota > Metazoa > Chordata > Amphibia > Caudata > Salamandridae > Triturus > Triturus cristatus. Next base: position 1,070,092,557 of record NC_140582.1, on the reverse strand, counting down.
TCCAAATACATGCCTTACCAGCCTCATTGAGCGTCTCCAAGGGAAGGCAGGTCGAAATACATGCCTTAATGACCACAGTGAGCTGCTCCGTGTGAGGCTGGTCGAAACGCATGCCTCACCAGCCTCCGTGAGCGCTTTCGAGGAGAAGGCTGGTCGAAAACATGCCTTACAAGCCTCCATGAGCACACTCCAGGGAAAGGCAGGTCGAAATACATGCCTTACCAGCCTCATTGAGCCTCTCAAAGGGAAGGCTGGTCTAAATACAGTGCAGGTTTTCAGTGTCTTTAAGAACATGCCAAGGTGTGCCCTCCAACAGGGATGGGTTTCCTCGTTGCATTGTAATATAAGCTCCTTTCTCGCTTGATGAAACCCTTAGAATGTAAGTTACCTTGTATTAATAGGCACTGAAAACTCACTCCCTGTGACAGCATACTATACTTTATTTTAAATGTGTTTGGCCTCTGTGAATCGGTAGACATACTTCTGGAGGTCGAAGTTATATACCCCATGGCGATATGCTCCTTTAATATAGAGGCTGGTGTGAAGTGTACGTTTGCTCGTTTGGTTAGTGCACCCGCTCCGGATGATTCTGCCAATTTCAAGGTGAGTTATTTTAAATTCAAGTCAATGCAGCCGCATATTCTGAATACAATACAACTTGATACGTTGGGGCTATATCCTTTTTTAGCGCAACATAGCACAGCGACCAAATTTTCTGTGCTTCGTTGTGCAAGGGGGAGAAGGCACAGCAGACCCATTTTTATTGAAAATGGCCTGCTGCAACTCTCTACCCCTGCGCTGGCGTAACACAGGAGGCCTAGCGCCACACACACAGGGGGCCTAGCGCCACACACAAATGGGGTAGCACCCCCACACACAGTGGGCCTAGCGCCACACACACAGTGGGCCTAACGTCACACACACATGGGGCCTAGCACGGCACACAGGGGGCCTAGCGCCACACACACAGGGGGCCTAGTTCCACACACAGGGGGCCTAGCGCCACACAAACATGGGGCAGTGCCCCTCACACACAGGAGGCCTAGCATCACACACACAGGGGGCCTAGCGCCACACACAGGGGGCCTAGCACCACACTCAGAGGAGGGGTAGCACCCCTCACACACAGGAGGCCTAGCACCACACCCACAGGGAGACATAGTGCCACACACACACAGGGGGCCTAGCGCCACACAGACACAGGGGGCTTAGTGCCACACACACAGGGACCTAGCGTCACACACACACACCGGGGGGCTAACACCCCACACACACAGGGGGCCTAGCACCAAACACACAGGGGGCCTATCGCCACACACAACGTTTGCACCATGGCAGAGAGGAGTGTGCATGTTGTGTTCTATAGGGTATGCACAAGAATAATACACTCCCAGTACAAAATCCTATGTCTAGGCACATTCTTAAACATTCATCCATTGCATGTGTTCTCTACAGTGCAACACACATGCAATGTATGAAATGATGGAGGAAGTAAAACAAAACTCCTTGTTAGCGCCTGCTTGAAGAAGGCTGTGGGGCATATTGACAAAACAATATTGGAGCACGGATCAATGCCAAATTTGGCAGCGTCGAGCTCTGACATTTTTAAAATGCAGGGATGAGCCATATTCACAAGAATGCGGTGCACCCCTGTGTTTCCGATAGTGCCATGTTACAAGGGGGCATGTGGTGCAGAGACAATTGTTTATGTGCAGGAAGGAAAACCGTCCTGCACATAAACAATCAATAATGGCGATTTGTTCTTTCTATGTGTGCTGCAGAATGCAGGATTCATGGCAAGAGCAAACAAGCATTTACAATGCAATGGTCTCGGCATTGTTAAAGTTAGAGCTATTGGCATTGCTCATGACATTATTTTTGTTTTTGTTTTTAAAACATTTAAAGAAACGGTATTGTTATTTACAATGTCAATAGCTTAATCACTCTCAAATGCGAGACATATTGCATTTGCACCCACACACAGAGCCACACACACAAAGCCACCCACACACACAGAGCCACTCACATAGCCACCTACACACACACAGAGTTACCCACACACAGACAAAGCCACCACGCATAGAGCCACCTACAAAAAAAGCCACCCACACAGAGCCACATTCACAGAGCCTCCCACACGCACACAGAGCCACCCACACACACACAAAGCCACACACACACACAGCCATCTGCGCTCCCTCAGCCGGCTTGTGAGTGTAACGTCCCATGTGCTTGTGCTGGCGTCACTAGGATAAGCTAGTCCACATTATTATTTTTTCCAAATGCAGCTTTTGGAAATAAGATGTCAATATTAGTAATAACTAGTCTGTAAGAGACAATAGGTGATGGCCGCTGCTTGATTAGCTCACGCCAGCACTGCCACACACACCACTAGACCACTTGGTGACACTTTGCAGGACCCGGGAGAGCGATATAGGCTGGGATCTGACACAGAAGGAGTGGGACAGGGTGCTTCTTCACCAGTGGAAAGTTTCTCGCAATGCCAAATTTCAGTATGTCCAGCTCAATATATTACACTGGGTTTATTACAACCCATCCAGAATCCACAGAATTTTCGGCTCTCCTTCCAGCTGCCCGCGGTGTCACACCCTGGATGCTGATATGGCACCTATGTACTGGCTCTGTCCTGTAGTTATGGACTAGTGGTGTGATGTAGCACAATACATTAGCTGGCTGAATGGGAAGAGCTGACCTTAACACCATGGCAAGCAATTTTTTGGGGCTGTTTAGGCGTAGGAAAGCGGGGAGCACTACAAATCACTTCTTGGACTTAGTGATGTTAGTGCTGCACAGGTTAATTGCCATGAACTAGAGGGCAGCCGTGCTGCCTATCTTGGATCACTGGCAGGCGCCAACACTTACATGGGGTAAGGCAGAGGCAGTGGCATTGCGTCGGGAGGAGGAATGCAGGTTGCGTAGGATGCCAAATGCAGTACAATAGGAGGGCTCGTTGGACGAGCTACAGATGGCACATGAGGGGTCCTCTGCCCGTAACACATATGGTTTGTTATATACCTGGTTGCATCCTTAGAGACGTTGCATGTCCTCCCCCTCTTTCAGAGTTTGTTGGACTGGCGGTAAGAATTGTTGGAGGGAATCTGCAAAGTCACAGAAGTATGCTTGTGACCATAGAAAGGTAGTAGGCAGCGACTGAGTCATCCTACCACCTTATTACCCATAAGCTGGGGATCGGGGGGGAGGAGCTAGCCAAGCCTGAAGATGGCCGAGAAAGCTCGAAACCCCGGAAAACGAAATCGGAACGACATACCTAACGATCGACCTAAGTTTAGTGAAAAACACTGCACGGGTAAGACCGAAACGGAGTTGAACGCTGTACGGCGCTGGAGAGGCCTGAACACAGGAGGGTGCAGCGCAGCCGCTGGCTAAAGTGAAAGCAGGCGGGGCAAGTAATCGGCGAACCTAGGTCCCAGACAGCTGCAGTCGTTACTGACAGAGGCCCGTGAGAAGCGCAAGCAGTGTGGGAGGGAATGGAATGCTACGCCCCGTGGACAGCGGAAGGTGAGCGGCACGCTTGAGAGCAGAGTCGGGGCCCCCGGGACCAGCGTCTGCACTCTACCACAGTGCGAACTGTGTGAAAGGCGAGGCGGGCGGCACAAGCGGGGCCATACACAGCGGGACTGCGGGTTGAGTGCTGGTCCTCCTCCCTTGGCGTCACCTATACCCACCGAGAGTCAGATTAGAGCGCCACTGTAGATGGTGCCAAGGCTGTGCAGGCAGAAATTATCGAAGCGTGGTCAGGAGATTTCGCTCATCAGGCGAGAGTGCAATTGGGGATATACGCGGCAGCGGCGGGAGAGCAGCTGGCAGGCATACCTACAATAAAACCACACACTGCTGACCCACTGATACTGCTGCAAGATAGTCTGCACCATTATTGCACTGCCGCATCCCTGGATATGGCCCATTTTCACCACGCGAGTCTACAGCGTGTCTTGCTCATGCTGCCTGCACACGCCAGTAGGCTCTCTGATTGGTTGACAAGGTCCACCAATCACAGTGCTTATTTGGTAGTTGCCAACCAATCAGAGAGCCGACTGGCGCGTGTAGGCAGCGTGAGCAAGACATGCCGTAGACTCGCTGTCTTATGGGCTTGTTTTAAAAAAGCGAAAGATTTGAAAAAACACGCCCCCCAATCGCAAAAGGACAGGTCTTGTTTGGAGAGACAAACCTCTTCTCCAATGGCTGACCAGCATTTCAGAGGCCAGCCAATGGAGAAGAGAAGAGAAGAGGGGCGGGTTAAAGCCCCACTACTCCAAGTCATTAAATCTCGCGAGCGAGACTGCGCAAGCGCAGCCTTCACTAGCCGAGACCTAAAAACGAGGAGAACCTAATAATTTCTCCTGTTATCGCCTTTCCAAAGCCTGCTAGTCAATAGCATTAGTTTTTGGCACTGCCTCAGCCTTATAAATCTGGCGCAGTGTCAAAAAGCGAACAGCAATACCCACAGCCCAAAGCAACACCCATTGCACGCTGCCGCAGAGAACTAAGTCGGAAATTGGCATATTTACAAGGTGGTTTTAAGCCACGCTAAGTGGCTTAGCACCACCTTGTAAATATGGAAAAATGACACTACACCACTGGAACGTCAAAGAAGTGATGCTTCGGTGGCGATAGGGTCTTGTAAATGCCCCTTTAATTTTTGGGAGCAAAGCCCAATCAGGCTTTGCGTCTAAAACTGTGGGCACTTGCGCTGATCCACCCCAGTTACGCCTCCTTGATGCAAAGCTCAATTTGCACAGAGAAAAGGGCAACATTTCAAAGAGTTTATGCAGCTCTGTATCTCTTAGCCAGGATCACACCCTTAGTAAATCTGGCTCTCTTTTGTCCAAGCCAGGTACGATTTTGCTCTCTAATCAAAAACAAGTGATTCTCTCTTTTGCAGTTCATTTTTAGAGCCCTCTCCTTCCAGCTCTATCTGGGCATGTGATGCGTAGCGCCGAGAGACCTCCGCAGTGCTTGTACAAGTTGTATGCTCATTAAAAATACGATAACAGAGCATAAGAACATTATGGAGAGTTACTGTAAGGGAACGACATTGTTGCAAGTTTAAGCTCTGATGAAAGATCAAAAGAAAGAATATATATAAAAACTCTGTAAAAGCTGATATAGAACTTACTGTCATAAAATACGAAGCGATTCCAAAGGCGTGGAAGGCCCTGAATTTATGACCATTTTTATAGCTGGGTAATTTGTAGTTCAGAGAGAATACAGCCTTTTTAGTTTTGCTTGGAAAATAACTTAGAGCTTGGTCAGCAGATGTACAACAAAAATAAACCTTTTAAACCTTTTAAAAATATGAAGGTTTGGCTTCGGACGCATCAGGAAGCAGGAAGCGAGCCACGAGGACGCGGCCACTCCCTCTGCCCTCTGTCTCTGAAGGCAATCTCTCAAGCCTTAGATTTTAATCTTTGTATTCATGACGATCCTGTGGCAAAAAAGAATACTGAAATGATGGAACGTCCATCGCGCTGCTAGTACTACAAAAACATAGCATCCATGCATATCTATTTATTTCCATAAACTTCTATATGTAAAACCACGTCACAAAACCTGAGATGAGGGGAAAGGAAGGGAGAAGCAGAGAGGCAACCGAGCATCAACAAGATCTTCAAGGGCAGCCTTCACCCACACAGCCCCACCTCCCTTCCAGAGAGTCCCCATCCCAGGACCCCAAGCTTAACTCATCCTAAATCCCGTTAGCAGTTCACACACAGTCACCCAGCATGAGTTGGAGCCCAACAAAGAGGTCCCAGCCGAGTCTATCTGCGCAGACATGCCTTGGGTATCCCGCGGAGGCTGTAGGCCTCTTCCAGTCAGCGTCTTCTTAATTTCTAGGAGGCTTCTCTTCTGTTCCAGAGTGTTGCTGGCCCTGAAGTCTGGACAGAACAACGGTCTGCTCTATGCTACCATCAATGCTCTTTCTGCACTGCCATGAGGACTATCTGGTCTCTCAAGTCTGGGGACTGCACAACCCCCATCATTGTCCCTCTAACAGTTGAGGCATCCCCTTTGTTCTTTGTGGCGGTCTGTAGACCTCCCTGACCATCTGTGCCTCCTTCAGGTCATGGCGAACATTCAACGTCCAGTCACGGAGAGCTTCAGTCACAGTTAGCCCAGGAGGTCTCAGCACTCTTCCTCGCCTTGTCCATCAGCTGTAGCACCGATCCAAGCTTCCCCATAGCCGCAGTGGCTCAGCAGTGGTAACTGAAAGGGCTTAATGATTAGTCCTACGTAGGGGTTCATAGTTGTACTTTTTTATGTAATGTACTCATTGGATAGTCTATGCTCATTGTATCTTGATGAGTGAGAGCAGCGCTTCTCTTTTCTCTTTGTAGTCTTTAACGATTTTAACTGATGTTTTTATTGATTTGCATTTATTTATAATAGTTGCAGGCTTTTTATTGTTTGATAAACTTTGTATGTTTGTTTTTAATTGTGTGACGATGAACTATGATGTTCAATCTGTTAATAAATTTGAACAAATTCGATAGACCTTCCAAAGCTTGCATCCTCCTCCCCACTCTTCACGTCTTCCAATCCACAGATCTCACTCATTCACTGAAGCCCTGCGGCGGCTTCCCCACACTCTGGACACAGTGTGTTTAGTGCTTCTTTTCTTCAGCAACTCTGTTTTCAGGTTGGAGGCGGCGCACCATAATAGTTGCTCCAACCAGGACAAAGTATTTGCAAAGCTATAGGTCTGCTGTGGCAATTATACAATAATGTATTTATTTATTTGTAAACATAGGCAGTATGCGAAAAAAGGCATATCTATAATCTCAGAACCCCGTTCAGAGGAGCCATGGGGCCAGCAGGGATTACTGGGCACAACAAGGCGATTGAGACGTTTACTCCTGATGTCCCGGGGCCGGCCCTACTATGGATCGCTTTCAATTGGGTCAAGCGTCTCCTTCTGCACCTGACTCTCAATTGGTAATGTAGCATGCGCAGTCAATGCTTCTTAGGAGGGAAGAGTAGATACAGATTAGTGAACGCAACACATAACTCAACGTGCACGCAGCACCCACAATAAATCGATGTCCAGTCAAGTACTTATTTTGTATAACAGAATAATTTTAAATCTAATTCTACACATGCAAAGTCAAAACACATTCAATATGCAATTACAGAATCCCCCCTGAGGTAAGCACCATAGTAGTTGGCAGGCTACCCCTGGGTTACTAAGTTCCCATGTGATTGATGTGCTGTTACGCCCCACTCACAGGTGGCAACATCCAGGGAATGTAAACTACTGGGCCCTGTTTGTTCCGACAGGGCTCTGACGGCATCTTCTCAGTCCTCAAGTCACCTAGGAACCAAAGTCTCCCTCGTTTTGGTTGTAGCAGCAATTTGGGATCATGTGGCATGGCCAGGATCACCGGCCTCAGCATTTCAAATGCTCCCCTGACATATGGGGTAACTCCAATGAAACCTCACTGCCCGATCATGCAGGCCTCAGGTTGCCTCCTCCGCCACCCCTCCTGGCACACGGGGTCGCAGCAACGTCCCGCACTCATGCGACGGCCTGATCAATGCAATACCATTACTCGGCAAAGGGTGGCCCTCCTGGCATACGGGGTTGTCACTTCAACAATGCTGCACATGGGCAGCAGCCCGATCAGTGCTGCACAGTTCCTCACACCTCGCTCAGGAGCACTACATGTATCACCTCCTCTCCGGATCTCACTCCCTCTAACATGCTTCTCTCCTTCATGGACACACCAGTCTTGGAGAGCAAGCCGGTGCTGGTGGCTGCACCTCTAGTCCTGGTTACAGGCAGACTTCCGGCAGAGCTTTCCCTCCTTCTGCAACTTGGCTGGCTGCTTGGCAGATGACAAAGTATGGGATCTTATAATCCCCTACTTACAGACCTTTTTCGAAAAACCAAATGTGATTTAGCATTTGACATTTTGACGTTTTATGTTGAGGTTCTGCTTCCTTGATATGAACATCTCTTCCTCTCATCCTTTCTTCTGAAAGAGGTCTGTCACAGCAGGTAATACTCTGAAGCTGATTTAACCCCAAAAAGATTCATGGGCGTGACCAGAGTTCACACTTGGATGTCATTCACTGTGATCTGTGCACCAAAGGATGATCACAGGCCCTCAGCCCTACCCTTTATGGTCTCCTTATAAGCTTCATCTCCCTCTTACTGTGATGTTTCCGGGCCCTTTTCCTGTGATCTGTCACTGAATTAAAGATCCCTTTGAAATGCACAGGGCGAGCCAGCTTCCCCTCATCCAGTGTTTGTCTGACCCAGCTTACAGGAATGCAACAATATACAATTCTGTCTGGAGGAGATTTCTCTGCGCCTCGTGTTTTCACCAGGCAGGCCAAGGCTTTCCAAAATGGTAACAAACCTCCTCCTTGTAATGTACCCGTGAAGGCACCTCTACACTCAGCATACATTCACAGCACACTCCACAGTCTAGTTTTGTTGTGCCCGTGTACTATGCTATCACCAGCATTTCCACATGCAGTCACACACTCAGTCTATGCATCCTGACCAATATTACAGTCCCTCTATTTTGCACCAGAGTGTCACTTTAAACTCTCTCTCCCAGCGCATACACATTTACCATGTGCTCACTGTTCTACACTGCACTCTCTTTGTAGTGTATTTCCTGCGCACTCACATGCACTCAGCACATGTTTTCACTTTGCACACACTTCTACAGCACCATGATGTAGGCCAAGGGTGAGTTAAACGCACAGCTGCGGAACGTTTAAAAAGGTGAATGAGCCAGTAGGCCTCACTCCAATGGCACACTGCAAAAAGACCTGGTCGCTACTTCTAATCATCACATGGTATGCTGTCACCACAGCGCTTCTGCTGTTTGACTCCTGACATCACTATGAATGTAGCGTTTTGGGCACGACTCCCAGTCCAATAAGATCGCAGTCCATGAGGCAGTCCTATGTCATGGTGCACATACATGATTCGTTCTAGCACATGACAAACAAAAATGTCAACATTAGGGATCCGGGCAAATATACTTTTGGCACTAAGGGTAGGGGTACACATCTGTACCATGCAGAGGACTTTTCCATCCCAATATCTAACAAATACAAAAATAAAGTAGCCCACGCCTGGGAGTTCTGGATGTGAAGTGCACTCTTTTTCATGCAACAGTGAACAGGTGATCCGCCATAATGCCACCACTCACTGTGCAAGGCAATCAAAAGATTACTTGGGCTGCCCCATTGACCCATGCTGTCATATGGTCAGGATAGGCCTAGTACAAACATAGCCATTTACATGCTCACGTTTCTTAAGCGGCCATCTATTTTATACACAGTGACTTTTGACATTCATTTCCGTACGTGTTATTGCAGGGTAACATTCTCTGTATTTGCATTGCTTACAATTTTACTTCGTGGGTACATTATCACGACACCTTGAACATTTAGTACAGGGGATAAACTTCACTGCCCAAATGTCATATTTTTTATTTGTCCGGTTGATGACACCACTATCCACCTAGAATAAACAATTGTGGTCCAGACAGCTCCATGGGTTCTTTTCTTATAAATACTCAACCACTTCCGAGTTTTGGGAGAGGAGCACTCAGCCTGATGACTCTTACCCACAAGTAATGGGGAGTTAGCCCACCCTGCAGGGATTTGGCAGATGACCCACCCTAGGCAAGACTAGGTGTTAGATCTGGCATCATTGGCATGGTTTCCCCTGACTTTCTGCCTCTTCTGCGGTCTAACTTAATAGTAACAGGAGAAGTGTGCCAACCAAGAACATTGAACCTAGGCATGGCATTATGGAAGGAGCTAATGAGGTGAACCTTCGATTATATTGCAAATAGAATGTTTCACAATCAATTAGTACACATAAGATTCTATTAGGGTGCATGCTTCTATCTTTGGCAGGGGTGTAGTTTAGTCAGTGAGTTAAAGGGGGGTGTGAGTCTAAAATGACCTAACTAAATCAGCAGTGGGCTGCAGGGTGGAGAGGTGCTATGATCAAGATTTCAGATAGACTGTTACCATGAGGAACAGGGTCAGTACTGATTTGCCTTAGGTTGGCCTGTGTCTAAAGCAGTACCGTGGGCAAAAAGCAATGGCTTGGGCTACTTTTTGTAGTACTAAAATAGTACTATAAACATACTACAAAATGCTATTCACAAACTGCACTTCTAAAATACTAATGCAAAAAATAGTGCTTTAGAAGTGCAGCTTATGAATAGCATTTTGTAGTATGTTTGTACTGCTATTGTAGTGCTACAAAATGTACTGCAAAATGTAGTTTGACAATAGCCCCCAGGCCTTTCATGTAAACCCTAAAGTGGTTCTGTTAACCTTAATCATGGCCTAGATTCTTATTGTAGATGGAACAACATTATAGTCTACTAAATCAATTATCAGTTGTGCTTGCACAGCGGACATCCTGAGCTCAAGTTTGTAAAAGTGTTCTCTTATGTGATAGTAAATTAAATGGAGGGGAGGTTCTAAAATGAAATGTTTGCCTAGGATCACATAATTTGGACAAGCAGAAATGCAAGTATTGATTTGAAGTTATCCGGTTTCACATTTTTAAAGAGAGCTACAAGATGTATCTCTCTCTCTCTCCCTCTCTCTCTCGCTCTCTCTCTCTCTTTCACAGCAAAGATCACTGCTTAGTCTTTTATTCTTAAACCCACAAAGAAAAACAGACAGAGCCATACCAGACCCACTCAGGGCCTTTGACTAAAATACCAGGCTAAGAATCTATTTATTAGGGGAGTGTCATACCCTCTGATATTTGGCAACTGCAAGCACCTAGGAAGGAGATGGCACACCAGCAAGGACCTCACAGATCGAGCCACCACCAAGACAGCCCTAAACAATTACCACCAACGGCTGAAATAGACGAAAAGATGCCCACTGGCGAACCACATATAAAACAGCTCCAGTCACAGCAAAGAACTCTTCAACATTGTCAGAGAGTTCTCCAGCCCACCAGCCACCAGCCACCAAGAAAACCATCACCCCATTCCAAGAACTTTGAGACACCCTTGGACATCCTTGCATGAGAAGATAGCCACCATCTACAAAAACTTCAAACCCCAACTCACCAACCTCTACAGCCTCCTTGCTCCCACTACTGCCAAGTCCAACCACCAGCTCACCACATGGGAACAGCTGACCACACAGAACACCAGGACCATCATGAACTCAGTCCACCTTGGAGCACCCTCGGACCCCTGTCCCCTCCCCATCTTCAACCTCAGGAGCGAGAAAATCAGTAACAAACTCACCTCCGTCCTGAATGCATCCATCACTATGGACACATTCCCTTAGAATTGGAAACAAGCAGAGGTCAAACCCCTCCTCAAGAAACCCTCCACCGACCCCAGCAAGCTCGACAACTACCACCCCATCTCTCTGCTACCCTTTCCTGCCAAATTCCCACGAAGGCCATCAACTGACAACTCACAGAACACCTGGAAAACAACAGACAGACACTTGCTGTCCAAATTACCCTTTCTGCAGAGTCACCCCCAAACATTTTGCCTTCCTCTTCCCTTTTTTTCTGACCTCGCTTTTGTTGGCTTTAGGACTATTGGCACTTTACCACTACTAACCAGTGCTAAAATGCATGTGCTCTCTCCCTAAAATGTGGTAATATTGGCGTATCCACAATTGGCATATTTAATTTGCTTGTAAGCCCCTAGAAAAATCACTGCATGTGCCCAGGGCCTGTAAATTAAATGCTACTAGTGGGCACAGCACTGATTGTGCCACACACTTAAGTAGCCTTTTAAACACGTGCAGAGCCTGCCATTTAACCTGGCAAGCTAACCTATGTGGCCAAACCTCCTTTTAATGCGTGTACGTCACCCCTAAGGTAGGCACTAGACAGCCCCAGGGGCAGGGTAGAGGGTATTTAAAATGATGGACCTGTACTTTTATGTTTTAGATGTCCAGGTAGTAAAAAAAACTCTTACATTAGTTTTTCACGACTGCAAGGCCTATCTTGCCCATAGCTTAACATTGGATTACCTTACTGCATTTTATAACTGTAGTTTCCAATTGTGACAAGATAGAAATGTCAAGTTTGGTGTCTCTGGACTCACAATATAAAATTACGACTTATCGTGAAGTCGGATTTTAAATTGTGAGTCTGAAAATGCCACGTTTAGAAAGTTAGCATTTTCCTACTTTAACCATTCTGTACCTCTGCCTGTCTCTAAATAGACATCTGGGGTGGGTGACAGCTGGACTTTGTGCATTACCTATAGACAGTCACACCCAAAGGGAGCGGAGATGTGCCTGATGGGCCATTATCATCCTAATGAGTCTTCCTGGGCTGGATGGGAGGGAGGAGCTGACACTTGTACCTGAATAGGGCTGTGCCTGTCCCCACACAAAGAACTGAAGAGCTGCATACCCCCTATAGAGTCTGGTGCCAGAGCAGTAAGGTCTGGGACCTTGTGTTCTTTAAAGGCCTCTGTCAGAAGTCTCCCCTACTTCAAAGGCACAACTGGGTATAGGTACCCACCACCTCAGTACACTCTGGACCTGAGGACACTACCAGGAAGAAAGACTGCTGTGCTGCTGAAAGGACTGACACTCTGCTGGACTCTGCTGGATTTGCTGGACTTCCGTTCTGCTGTGTCTGTCCTGTTGTCCTTTGCCTGATGGTGAGAAGGACTGGACCTGAATGTCTACATCCCCAGAACCAAGGGCTTGCTGGCTTATCTCCTCTTCTAAAGTCACAGGGATATCTAAATCTTCATTCACCCCTGCTACAGCCTCTGTACTCTGCCATCTGTGAATCCCGCCCTGCCAAGTGGGGCTGGGCACTTGGAAGTGGGTTTTCCTGGTTGTTCTTTAAATCTCCATGCGTAACTTGCTTTGCGTCGTTCAGAAATTACGCATTTGTCATCGATGACAACGCTTTGCTACCGCGAGGGTTCCACAGTGTCGACAGCAGAGCCTGCTGCCACTGCATTGCCTTCATTGTCCTGAGCTCTTCGACGACGCAGGACTAGACTGCATTACTCTAAACCAACACAGTGCATACAATCCTTCAGATCGACGATGACGCGTCGCCTCCTCTGCTCCTCAAAGCTGTTTCTCGGCGTTGACACTTTTGCGCAGAGAAGATACTGCTGCAGTGGGGCCCGCATGGCTTCTGTAACTGACATATGCACCATCGCGGTCGGCTTCCCTTTTCAGATTTGACCCAGTCCAACGTGACCAAATAGTCTCAGTTGGCGCTTTATAACTCCAAGCAACTATATTGTAACATATTCTTTACAAATTCATACCTCCAGTTCTACTTATCGGGTCTTTGTTTTAGTTTTGTTTTGTTTTGTTCATTAAATTAAGCTCTGTGTTTCTAACCTGGCATGAATTATTTTTGTGTGGTGTTTTTCACTGCTTTACTGTAATAAGTGTTGCACAAATACTTTACATATTGCCTCTTAAAGTAAGCCTGACTGCTTTGTGCAAAGCTACTAGAGGGTGAGCACAGGTTAATTGAGGGTGTATATCTGACTTACCCAAACTAGAGTAATGGTCCCTACTTGTCCAGGGTGCATACCTCTGCCAACTAGTGACCCCATTTCTTTACACTTCCCAATCCGGCTTCCACACCCACCACAGCACCAAAACCACCCTGAACACTGCCACTGCTGATGTCAGAACCATCATCGACCAGGGAGAAACAGTGGCCCTGATCCACCTCGATCTCACAGCAGCATTTGACCCAGTATCCCACCACACACTGATCAAGAGACTTCATCAGAATGGCATCAAGGGAGACAACCTCATATTGATCACATCAGTCCTCACAGGAAGAACTCAGAGAATCCTCCTACCGTCATTCACCTCAGAACCCAAGAGCATCATCTATGGCTTCACTCAAGGCTCATCCCTCAGCCCGCCCTGTTAAAAACATACATGACGCCCCTGGCCACATCGTCAGAGCCCACGACCTCAACATCATATCATATGCTGACGAAACCCAGCCTATTCTCTCACTCTCAGAAGGCCCCTCCATCACTGGAACCAACTTCAACAAATGCATGAAGAATGTCACCACCTGGAAGAAGAACAACAGCTTAAAACTGAATAGGCCAAAACAGAAGTGCTGATCTTTGGGAACAATATCTTCCCTTGGAGCGACTCCTGGTAGCCCTCCGAACTCGGACCTTCGCCCACACTGACTGACCACACCCACAACCTTGGTATCATCCTGGACAGCAAACTCACCATGAAAAGACAGATCAATGCAGTCTCTTTCGCCTAATTCCTCACTCTCCGCATGCTCCGGAAAATTTTCAGGTGGCTCCCCTTGCACACCAGGAAATCTGGCATTCAAGCTCTAGTCACCAGCCACCTGGACTATGGCTATGCACTCTACTTAGGAATCAACACTCAACTCATGAAGAGACTCCAGATGATATAAAACTCTGCCGCCAGACTCAACCTTGACCTCTCTAAACTGACTCACTTCACCCCACCGCCTCAAGAAGTTCCACTGGCTCCCTGTCCAGAAGAGATGCCAATTCAAGATGCTGATGCACCCCTACAAAGCCCTCCATGACCAAGGACCTGCATGCATCAACCACTGCCTGCACTTCCATCGACCCTCCAGACATCTGTGATCCCCCTCCCTTGCCCTCACCCCCGCATCTGCCTAAGCTACAGTGGAAGACGCTCCTTCTCCTACCTCGCCGCCAAGTTCTGGAATGACCTTCCCCTTCACCTCTGAACTTCTCCCTCCCTCCCAGAATTCAGAAAGGGACTCAAGACCTGGCTACTCGACTAATACCACCCTCAGCAGCTAGTTCGTAGTGCCCGCATACTCTCGGGGGTGATTAGTACGCTCTACAATTCCAGATTGATTGATCTTTGGAGTAAATAATTTGGGTTGATTGCGTATATTGCCTGCGGGCGTTGCGATTTCATTTAGTTTGTGCCAATTTGCATTAAAGAGCTATACATATTTGAGAGTGGTAGTCTAATTTTATGACTGTGAGTACTGCCCTGAAGCTCCAAAAGTCATATTTTGTAGACAATAAACAAAATCCAAACACCTATTTATACTGCTGCAAAACAACACTGGTAGACGACAGACAGAAGAAAGGAATGGAACTGAAAGGAACACCACATACAAACTTGCAATCATATGCAATATGATTTTAGTTTCATATCACTCAATAAAATAGTAGTTAAATGAGGTTTCCAAGTCTGTATTTTTTCGAGTGCACCTTAATTGTATGCTATTGCAAAGCGCAATTGGCATGTAGTTCAAGGAGGCATGCTTACTGAGTCGTACTGGCCAATGGGGCAAACTGGCAGTGCCAAATGGGCCAATATGACAGGTTTGTGTGGGGACCGGTTTGGAGGTGTGGTGGACTGGTTGTGGAGCTGTATGTGGGCTGCTAATGTAAACATATTTTAATAAAGGCTAGGTGGCAGTAGCAAACAGCACTGTGCAACCTGTGGATGCTGTTATCTCATTGCATGCAGCATGGCTGGACCAGTCACACTTTATGGAAAGAAGAGCAGAATATTTCAATGTTTTTAGCTTTTAAAAGAGAAGGAACATGTGAATTTTACGCTTACATTTTTCTAAATATTACCACTCATATTGCCCAGAGCAAGCACAAATACCTGCGGTTCACCACCTGTCAGAGACCACCTAGGCAGCATGCCTTAAAAAGTCCAGAGTAGCCTATTTAGAAATGTGGGCCACATTTATATTTACTGATCAGTTCATAAATGTAGGCCGCTTATATTTTAGTTTTCAGGCCTATTTTCTTCCCCAATCCCACACCGTTCGTTTATATTTGCCACCTTAAATCACGCCATCAAGACAGCATGGCTCAGTTTTATTACTGATCATTGTTATCAGCACAACTGTTACACTGGGTCAGTGGACGAAAACCAAATTGCATCAGATAATCAAATAAAAGTTCAGGAATGAAAACGTGGTTTGCATCCTGCCTCTATTTTGTTTCTATCTTTAGAGCTACTAACTCCAAAGTTAGAAGCCTGCAGGGTGGGTGCCAATTTTTTAAAGCCATTGTTCTATATATAATAGGGGTAGAAAAAAACACAAACTATGGAAAGAAGAGTTTTCTTAATGCTTTTAATTTGGTATTTATTGTTATAATTCAGGTCCTGTAGGACTTCAATTAGTAGTTTTGAAATACAAAGGCTAACTTAGTTCATGCTTTATTTGGGGATCTCAAAACTTAAATAAAAATACTCCAATGTGCAGGAGCTACCTAATGGTGTGTGAAGTTGCAAAGATTTTCTTCTGCAAAATATTTAAAAAGCGCAAACTTCACAAACTTTACAAAGTTTGAAGAAATAATTCTGTATTTAACAGAAAAAAAATCTTAGCCAAAATCCACTTTTGGTGGAAGACCTCTATTTCAAAACAAGTATTTGCAAGAAAATCATCTGCCAGCTTTCTATCTGTAAGAATAATCACCTGCAGACAAAGTTGTGTGACACTGACAAAGTTCTATTACATTCACAAAGGACAATGGGGCATATTTACAAGGCGGCGATAGAAAATTATCGCCGCTTTTGCGGCCGTTTTTGGCCGAAAAGCGGCAATACTTTTATCGCCTAATTAGCAAGGTCACGTTAACGTGTGAAACCTTGCATTAACGCACCTATTCTTAACGCCCAGCTTTGCATCTCTAATGAGATGCAAAGTGGGCGTTCCTGACCTGAGATGACAGGAGAAATGTGGCTAAGCAACATTTCTCCTATCATCAAGCCCCACGCTATGAAGCATA
This sequence comes from Triturus cristatus, assembly GCF_964204655.1. Classification (NCBI taxonomy): domain Eukaryota; kingdom Metazoa; phylum Chordata; class Amphibia; order Caudata; family Salamandridae; genus Triturus; species Triturus cristatus. Next base: position 1,070,075,758 of record NC_140582.1, on the reverse strand, counting down.
GTGGCAGGAAAAGTAGCGATAACCCCTGTTATCGCTTCCAGCATCAATATGCTATGGCAGACACAGAGCGTTTCCAGTATTTACAGATACGACACGCGCTATTGGCAGCGCTGCCCCAAGACACTCCCCCACCCAAGTACACACCGCTGGAGGATAGGCTGCTAGACGGCTATCTGCCTGAAAGAGCCATTTCCCTAACATATAGGAAGCTCATCAATAATATGGAGGACCCGCTGACGCCACTGCGAGAGAAATGGGCAAAAGATGGCATAGAGTTAGATGACGAGACTTGGCAGGCTGCGGTTTCCTCACCTAAAACTGTCGCCATATCGGCGCGTCTCCGACTGGTACAGCTGAAAATCTTGCACCGAGTTTACGTCACTGGGCCCCAGTTGGTACACATGGGTAGCTCGGACGACGGTTACTGCAAAAGGGGGTGCATGCAACAGGGTACATTCATTCACATTATCTGGCATTGCGACCCTATACAGGCCTACTGGCGAGCCATCCATACCATAATGAGCCAGGTGCTTGAACTTAATATCCAACAGGAAGCGCCTAGATGCCTCCTTAACATCTGGGAGCCCACGGACCTGGGCTCGCATGCGACACAATGGGTTACACTGGGCTGCATGGTGGCCAAAAGAAACATTGCTCAGCTCTGGGGAGCCGTGCAGGCTGGAAGGCTGATCTTGACTGGTGCATGCTCAGAGAAAAGACGGTCTATGCCGCGAGAGGATGCCCCAGAAAGTGGGCAAAGGTCTGGTCACCCTGGAACGCATACCGTGGTTACATATGTACCCCGCCAGAAGAGCCTGAAAGTGACAATCCCCCCTCACCATGACTTCGTCATTTTCTCCTCATTCTAAAATGTGACTTGTTTTGTTGTGCTCTCTGTAATGTGATTTGATGGAACTGTGCTCAGGCTGTATGTTTTTCCATAACTTTAATAAAAAGAATTGTTAAAACCCCTGTTATCGCTACTTTCCTTAGGCCTGCTTCAGGACTGACTTAGCCATGATATCCTATGGAAGGAGGATATCATGGCTAAGTTTGTGAGTACCTATCAACAAGCTAACGCCACATTTCGTGAGATTATCGCTGGGTTTCCAGCGATAATCTCATGTTAGGCAGTTAGCGCTAGGATTTGTATCGCTTTTGAGATAAGCGTTGCTAATAGCACGCTATCTCAGCGATAAAAATCCACGCTAGCCGGCGATAATTATCCTAGCGCTAAGTGCGCTTAGCGATAATTATCGCCGGTTGTTGCTGATATGCCCCATAGTTCTTAAACTTCCGGGACATTGGATGACTTCATTACCCCTCACACTCACATAGTGGATACTGAAATGATCACTGACGTTTATAACAAAGTCTTGTGTAAAGCAACTGATTATTTTGCATCTGAAGAAAGGCACACCCGAGAGACAAAAAGGGACACATTGACGCTAATCAAAATTCCTCATGGAAAAGTACACAAGTTGTCAGCAGCTTGTGCCCCCCACAAACACACACACTAACAGCACTACCGTGTATCGGGTCATTTCATGAAATGTTTAACTTCTTCAGTCTCCCAATTCATTAAAAACTACCCTAACTGCAGTGAACAGCCGGATGTCCACTCATCTCTTGTCTGACTTTATTACCAGTCCTAGAGACGTAGAGCAGAACCACTGCGTCTTCTCTCTGAAAAAGCGAGCAAAGAGTATATTAATATCATTCTTGAGGTCAAACATACCAATTGGCTGGGAGACATCAAGTAATCCCACAATTGCACATTGAATCCCTGCATTAATGACTTTTTCAGTACATTATTTCATCTCTCCATACCACACTCTATCAAGAAGGAATTCATAAATTCACTATGATTTAGAAAAATATCCTGAGCTCTGTTTCTACACCCCTGATATTACCCTATATCCAGTATTCTCTGTAGCCTGCATATTCTGGAAAAGGTTGTGACTATCCAGGGCCACAGCTTCATGGACCAGTATCATGACACACTAAGATGTTTTTGCCCAGGCTTCTGGTTCACATCAGCGACAGAGCTCGCCACATTGTTGTTCACTTCCGACAGATTCTAGGTGAGAGGTGACTGGTCATGGTGGTCTTCATTAACCTTCCCCTTCTGTTCGACATTCTGCATCACTTATTTATACTTAGTTTCCTGGGAGAAATGATGGTGATGGAAGAGGAGGCTTCCAACATCAGTTGTTTCTGTTACTTTTAAGCAACCTTGGAGCAATGGTGCACGTGCAAACAACTGAGGATTCCTCCTCACCAAAGGTCACGACAAAGTTCTATGACAACAATGCTGTTCACCTGCGCTTTTTAGGTCGGGGGTTGGCTAGGGCCTTTTAATTTTACGGCATTTATATTTATAATATGTTTATGTCCAGGGGCTTTAAGCCAACCCTTTCCATGCATAGGTCTGTTCTGGTGCCATTAACATTTTTCTTCTGCTCGCTACATCACATGGTATGCTGCTGAGGGTCAGCCCACATAAGCCATTGGCTAACTTTATTCGCAATGACAGCATTCTGAACTTTCAAGGGGCATATCCACACAAAGTAGTTCCCATCAGTGCCAGGGACTCCTGTGGCAATGTTTGGATTTTGAAACCAGAAAATAGTTTTGCTTTTAGCCAAGATCTTTTACATTGACAAGGGGCTGGCATCCTCCCCAGCAATAAAGCTTTTAAAAAACCCTGACAAACCAAAACCATCATTAAGCTAAGCCAAAAGGCCAGTAGCCAATGCCTGGCATATTAGCAGTGGCTTAGCCTGGGGGTCATGGACCCTAGTGCAAGCAATTAAATTAGGTCCCCAAGCTGGTATTAGAATACTGCTGTAAATGAGGTGCATCGTGTCCATCAGACGCCTGATGCCCGGTGTCACTGTATCTGCTACACTAACGTTATTTACGTGTCTACAAGTTCCTAATTCTACTTACCTTTCAAATTTGCCTCCTTCTCTCCACCCTGCTCTTCTCTCATCTTCATCCGTTTGATGCTCTCCTTGTCATTCCTTTCCTCAGCCTCTCTCTTCCCCCAACTGCTTCTCACTTATACTCATCTACTTTTGTCCTTCTCTACCTTTTCCCTTGTCCACTTTGCTCTTCCTTATCTCATTTCTCATTCAACCTTATTGCCTTCTCCCATTCTCTCAACCTTTCCTGCTGTTGTTAGTTTCTCTATACTATAGCATGTAGCTTTCAAACTCTTTATATGTTATACAGAACATTGACTTGAGGGGAGTTCTGCAGTGGTCAGTTAGAGCCTGCAGGCTGCCCTGGACGGTTGGTGTGACCTATGGGGAATAAAGCATCTTATGTTTATGATCTTTGATGCTGTCTCATTTTACATCACTGGTGACGAGTGGGAGGAGACAGGCACTGCTACAAACCTCTCCTTTCAACTTAACCCATTGTCATGTAGTTCCTATAAAACCTATATAGGATCTGTGCGTTTAGACAACATACACGGCGGGTTTGGTGTCCAGACTGACTTCAGACACCCCCACCGGGTATGTTGGCCTGTATACCAGCTAGCTGACAGTGCCACTAGAAACTCCTCTTACCAAGGAGAGTTCTTGGCAACTATCGAACATGACAACCCTGATCCCTCAGGACTGTGGAAACAGTGTCCTACATTTCGCTTAGTCACTCGTGCTCACTTAGTCTCAGAGAGATACACAGAATAAACGGTATGGACGTTTTTTCAATAAGTATTTATTGAACACTCATTATTCTAGTGTAAAATAGGTGTGCTGAATCAACCATTAGACAGTAACAGATATAAAGGATTAGAAGCCCTAAGAAAGTAAAAGGATGGTAGATTTCTACCATCTTGTTATAATCATAAGTATAAGCAAGTACATAAAATGCGTACTCCTACAATGCTACCCTAACTAGATGTACCTAAATGTACCTAGCATGTGTGTAGGTGTTAAGCCAAGAATCCCTCTAGGATAAAGCCAACCCCATTACCTGAAGTGAGAGACTGTGGGACCCCGTCTCGGTCTCGAGTTGGACACCCCGCAAGAGATGTTAGACCACTGTGAGCTGGAGTATCTGCATGCAGGAACCTCAGCGTCTCGCGTCAGTGTGTCGGCAGGGAAATCCTCTCTCCCTGTCTCAGCAACATGTGATGTTTATATACCTAAAGGTCTACCCGGGGGTTCTACCTTACTGTGCTACTTGTCGGACTTAGGATAACGTCAGGAATTAACTTTATACAGAGTTATTTTACAGGAGATGGCAGTCCTGCTGAGTTTCCTAGAATCCTCATGCATAATGTATGGGGCTCTTACCATGGAAAAACCCGCGTTTTGTGTGCAGTGTCTTATCTAGGTAAAATGTCTGTCCCTAAGAACCGTTATGTATGTAATGTAGGGAAGAATATAGGTGAAGGGTTAGGATGTTACTTGAGCCTATATTAGGGTACCTATATGGAATATAACACCACATGTCATAATTATCACCGTATGTGAAGATGTCAACCTCTTCACCAGACCGCAAAGGCATGTACTGTAACCGTGGCAGACTCATTTGGTAAACATTGGTATGGATGATTCATTACAAAAGAACTAACCATAACATGGGAAAGGCATTGTTATTGCACAAGTGCCTCTGTTCGTTGTAACATCAGCTGCATGGGCAAGTTCAAGCCTCCTGACAGCCGCTTGTGCAAGCATGTGTCTCCCTCTTCTGTGTACCCTGTCAGCGTATACTCATCACAGGATGTGCTTACAATCTGGTATGCTCTGCGTATGTGATGCAATGACGTCATCACATGCCGTCACACCTCCATTTTGGATTGGGTTGACGATACAACTACGGAGAAAAACCCTGATCTGGATTTACACTCTGATACTATTTTGGAATACGTTTACACATGATTTGGGTAACATGTGCATAGGCCTATCCATGGAGCAACTCACATTTACAATATTCAGGTAATTTTGTTGTTTTACAGAAAACCAGGGAAGCGGTTTTAGTTGTAAGGCATGGTGACTTGTACAAAAAACAATTACAGCTCCAACTAAAGCAGCAAGCAGAGAAGGGAGAGCCAGTTTTTCCTTGGAAGACCTGGAAAAATCTTTATGGTTCTTATCTATTGTAGTTGGTGGTGAGAAATATTCAGCAGCTAGAAAATAGGGAGTTCTACCACATAATCTAAGTGTGGAAGGAGGGAACGTTTATGACAGTCTAGAAACCATGGCCATTGGTGATGCTGAAGGAGAACCACAGGATATCTATGAGATGTCCGTCATGATGTTAGCAAAACATTTTGATACTAGCTTGAATGTAGTTTTGGAGCAGCTCAATATTTTTGCAAGGACTCAAAGCAAAACTGAGAATATTGGAAATTACATGTTTGTAAACGCTAGCATGCACATGTGATTTTCGTATCATAACTGACTCATTGTTTAGAGACCAGTTGGTGCATTGCAGATATACATGTTCAAGAAAAACTTTCAGCCAAAAACCTTGATCTAAGAGAAGCCATTGCCATTGTGGAAAGTATGGAGTGTAAAAACAGATGGATACGGGTGATGAGTGAGGATTGTTAGCACGATTGTTCAGTTGTGAAGGTTGCAGAGAGGGTGAAAGAAAATGAGTCTGTTCTCAAGGTGAATGCTAAGGGGAGAACATCCTTAACCACAAAAGACAAGGACTCTAAGGATTTTAAATTAAAATGTTACTGTTGTGGAAACCAGGGTCATTCTTCAAATAGTCCAAACAGTTATGCTAAAAATTCAACTTGAAAGTGCATGTCTGCAAGGTCGACAAGCGGTAGCGGTCCGTGGAGGGAGTTCCGTGGGGCGCTGAGGCAGGGCGGGGAGTACACATTTAAATAAATAAAACAAATTCCTTTGCGCGCGCTGCATCACAAAATGCGATGCAGCGCGCGCAACGAAATTCGTTTTATTTATTTAAATGTATACTTACCTCCGTTCATCCATATTCCGGTGTTTACATTTCCCCACCCTGCCCCTCCTCCGCCCCGCCTCAGCGCCCCATGGAACTCTCTCCACGGACCGCTACTGGTGACAAGTACCATGGTGTTGAAGCGGTGTCAGAGGGTGTCAGTAGGACGGTGTTCAGTGTTAAACCAGTGCATGTGCACTTGATGATAGCCCTATTAAAATGCCTGAATGTAATATCAAATTGGATGATAAACCTATTAAGGTTCTGGTGGATTCAGGTTCCCGATATACAATGGTTAAGGAAAAAAAGTAGGCAGAAGAATTTGGGAACAGTGAAATTTCTCTGTTGCTATTGGATATCAGCGAGTTCTGCGTTACCAAGATTGATGTTTTGGGATACACTGTATGTGAGGATTGAGGTTCAGGGGAAATAAAGTTGGGAAGGTTTATTTTGCCAAGTGTGGTGGCAACTTGTTGGGCTGGTGACATCAACGTGACGTGTATCATGTTAAACCTGAATGCACCTCACCAAGTCATGTTAGTGAGTAATGATTTTGAACATCAGAATATTGATGAGGAATTTCCTTTGATTTTCATCAACACTTTAGGTCTTTTGAAGTTTTTTGAACATAAAATTATTCTGAAAAAGAATTCCACACCATGCATTCAAAAGGCTCGGAAGTTTCTCAATCTAATGTTGGGGCCCCTAAAAAGTGAGCTTCACAAGCTGATGGACACAGGAGAAATAGAGGGAATTGAATCCTGTGAATTGTTGGCACCGGTAGTGCCAACGTTCAAGGAAGGGGTAAACAGATTAGGATGTGTGTAGATGTCAGGTATCAAATAAACATATCAGGGTAGACCGGCAACCATTGCATAACATTTCTGAGACCATTTCGGGACTTGGTGAGGCGGGGTTTTTCGTGTCATGGACCTTTCATCTGCCTATCATCAGGTTACGTTGTATGAAGCGTCTAGGCATCTGACGTCCTTTGTCATGCTCTTGGGAGCCTTTCCACTTTTGAGAATGCCATTTGGGTTAGCATCAGTGGCAGCCTGCTTCCAGAGGACAATGAAGAAGGTGTTAGACAGAATCTCACATGTACTCTTCTTTCGAGATGACATACTTGTATGTGGAAGCAACATGGAAGGACATTATAACACTTTAAAAGAGGTGTTGAATAGATTGGCAATGTTTTCTCTTACATTGAAGAAGGAAAAATGCAAATTTAGAGTTACCACAGGCTCTTACTCGGGTCATACCATTTCAGAGAAGGTGTTTGAACCAAGCTAGAGTAGGTTGACTCTATTTTCAGAGCACCAAAGCCGCAGGACAAGGACCAATACCAATTGTTTCTTGGGTTGGCCAAGATTGGCTGAATACTATTCGAAATTCATTGCCAAATTTTCAACTGTGGTGGAGCCTCTTCGATGGTTAGTTTTGATTGGACGAGTCAATGTAAGTCAGCTTCTTCCTCTGTTAAAAAGACCATCAGTAGCATGCTCATCCTTTATTATTTTGACATCTTTAAGAAAACAGTGTTTACAATTGATAGAAGTCTTAATGGGCAGGGGGAAGTCTTATCAGAAATTGTGGATGGTGAAGAGAAGGCAGTTACTTTTGCCTCACGTTCCCTCGAAGGTACTTAGGGACAATATTCTGTCAATGGGAGAGAGGGTTTGGCAAGTGCATGGGCAATCAAACACTTTTTATTTATTTATGGGGTTTGCTTTTTGTGGTTAAGACTGATCCTAGGCCTCTTGTCCACTGTTTTCCACCACTGCCATGAAATTACCCAGAGACTTAAAAGATGGATGGATGGTGTTGGAAAATAGCCCTTTCTGAAGGGTCACCCCAAACATTTTCCCTTTTTTATTCAATTATTCGGACCGTTTTTGTTGGCTTTAGGACTCTGAGCACTTTACCACTGATGACCACTGCTAAAGTGCATGTGCTCTCCCCTCTAAACATGGTATGATTTGTTTACGCCAGTTTGGAATACTTAATTTACTTGTGAGTCCCTTATAAAGTGTTATACCATATACCGAGGGCCTGTAAATTAAATGCTACTAGTGGGCCACCCGCACTGATTGTGCCACCCACAAAAGTAGCATTTCAAACCTGTATCAGGCCTACCATTGCAGCATCTGTGTGTGCAGTTTACTGTCACATCGAGCTGGCATTTAAAACTAATTCCCAAGCCTTATACTCCCCTTTTATTATACATTTGTCACCCCTAAGGTAGGCCCTAACTTGCTCATGGGACAGGGTGCTGTGTAAGTAACTACTACACTTTGTAAATTCCCTATTTCAGTCACAAACACAGGAAGGGTAGGTGTGACATAGAATTTATCTGCATTCATCTGCATTCTGATAGCTCTTCCTGGGAAGGAAGAAAGGGGGGAGCAGACACTTACACCTGAATAGGTAGCTTCCTGTTTCGCACACAAAGGGTTGATTACTCCCTACTGATAGTCTGAAGCCAGGCCCTTATTTGCAATTCAAAGACTCTTCTTTGAAGTCACCCCCACTTCAAAGGCACAACTGGGTGTAAGTACCTGGGCTCCGACCAGACCAAGACAGTGCACTAATTGACCTGAGAAGAACTCTGCCAGGAGTGAAGACTGGTGTGCTACAAGGATTACCACTCTGCTTGACTGCTGCTCTGAAAGAACAGTTTTTCTGATTTGATTTGCTGCTCTGCTGCCTGCTGGTCTCTGCCCTGCTGAGTACAAAAATTGGACCCATCTCACTTAAATCCCAGAGTGACTCCAAGGGCTTGCTGGCTTGTCCCCTGTTCTGAATCCTCAGGGCCATCAAATACTTCCTTCAACTCTGCAACAGCACCTGGACTCTGCCATCTGTCAGTTTTGCCCTACAAAGAGGTGCCAATCCAGTCCTGGGCCCTGGAAAGGTGATTTCTGCTTTACAGAACTATCAAAAATGACGCAGTGACGACTTTGCACTGAACAAAACCGACACATTGTCCTTTGGCACTGATGCAGGAGCTGATCGACGACATTGCTTCAACAGACTGTATGGCTTGACGACAACAGACAGGGCTGCTTGTCGACAACGCAGTGCCTGCATCATAAAGGGGTTTGTCAATGAAGCCTTCATCAACGGAGCTGATCAGTGCTGACGCTTCGCTTCCACCCATGAGATCGATGGCGACATGGTGCCTCTTTGACTCCTCGCATCAAGTTTTCAAAGTCAAAGCTTGGTCCATCCAAAGTACTTTTGTACTGGGACCTGTGTGAGCCCTGTAGCCAACCTTCCTTCCATCGCGGATGGCCTGAACTTTGGATTCTGCCTGGTCCAGCGGGACCTCAATTAACCCCTAGGCGCTATTTGACTCTAGGCACTTGATTTTGATTTGTTCTTTAAAAATGTATAACTCAGGTTCTACTTATTTGACTTATGGCGTTTTGTTCTGGTGTTTTCATTGTGTTACTGTCTGTGTGTGTTTCTGTGTGTGTGCGTGTTGCACAAACATTTACACATTGCCTCTTTAGATAAGTCTGACTGCTCTGTGCCAAGCTACCAGAGGGCGAGCACGGGTTATCTTTTAGTGTGTATCTAATTTACCCTGACTACATTGGTGGTTCCTGCTTGGAGAGGTTGAATACCTCTGCCAACCAGAAACTCCAGTTCTAACTTAATTCAATCTTCAAGTGGAATACATACTGGGGATCAGGAATATAGTGGCAGATTTTCTTTCACACTCACCTATTGACGGAAAGGATGAGGTTTTCTGACATCAATTTGGTTGGTTGGGTGTGTGAGAAAACCATCTCTGAAGATGAGTGGAAATTAGCGAGGGAGAAATACGGTGAAAAGAAAACTCTTGGAGATTTTGTTGTGAGAGGGTGGCCTGAGTACAAGAATCTCCCCGATAGTTTGAAGGGATTCTGGACTGTGAGAGAAAAGTTGTGTCTGACAGGGGAAGAACTCTTTAGAGGAATGAGAGCAATACCACCTGTACGTTTGAGAGATAAAGGGATTAATTTGGCACATGAGGGCCACCTAGACAGAAACCTCACAAAATCAAGAGTTAGAGAGAAGTAATGGAGGCCTGGATTAGAGTGTTGCCAAAGATTTTGTTCTGTGTACTCAGAATAATGAAAGCAAAGTGGTATCAAAGGCATCACTGTCACCTAAAGATATTCCTGAAACACCATGGAAGAAATTGGGGTTGTATTTTATGGGACCCTTCCAACTTTTACCTATCAGTGAGAGCTATGTAATGTTATTAGTGGAGTGCACTTTGAATTGGGTAGTAATGATGTGTGTAGGGTGACCGGATACCAAGGTGGTGAATGAATTTTTTAAGGAAGAGTTTTCATGGGAAGGTATACCCAATCATCTTATTACAGACAACGGGGTCCAACTTACATCCCAGGAAATGCAGGAATTTTTGAAAGGGCATGCCATTGTTCATTTAAAAACAACTTTGTATTTGCCCCAAGCCAATGGCCTTGCTGAACGCATGAACAGAATGGTGATAACTTGTGTTCAGAGGGCATATGAGATCAAAACACCTTTTAGAGACGTGTTTAGAGACATATGGTGGGCACATCGCAATACCGTGAATTGCAAAACGTCAGTGTTCTCTTTTATGTGTTTGAGGGAGAGAATTGGTTGTACTAACATGAATCTGGCATGGGTGGATGTGTTGGTGGATAGAGAAGATCCCGGGAGGGACCAGAACCACCTTTCTAATTAAGGAAAGGTCACCAGGATAAGTACAGATTAAGATATGACACCAAGAAAAGCAATACTAATCCACAATGGTGTGTGGGTGATAAAGTGCTGATAAGAAAGCAAGGCCTTGTAAGTAAAGGCAGGTCTGCATTTATAGGACCTTTTGTGATTCCTATGGTCAAGATGAATGTGGTAGTATTAGACAGTGGTGATGTGTGGCGTATGTCCAGAGTGGTGAGGTGGAATTATGATAATTCTCGCCTCGGTGCCTATTCCAGTCATGGAGTCCCACTCTGCAACTCTGGGCAATAGCTTGCTTAATCTCCACAACGGCCCCCACAACGCTAAGGATGCCTGGCCTCCACCTTGGGGGTGCACAGGAGTGGACGCCTCACAGGGAAAGCCAGGATGGGTTCCACAGCGGTATTCGTAGAAGCGCCTTGAGACCCTTGCGGGTGAGTAGTGCGCTATACAAGTATCAAATTTACATTTACATTTACATTTACCAAAGCTAACAATGCTAAGGGCATTGCTCCTGCACAAAATGACCAGGGGTTTGACTTACATTTTGGTGATAATCTGAGATAAAGTCAACATTGCAGACCAATGTGGTGGAAAGATTATGCACCTTAAGGGGCCTCATAGTTCTCTTCTGTGGTCCTGCCATTTGATTTGGGTACAACCAACTTAGTTGTTTGGCCTATTCTATTATATTTTCTAAACTATTTTATTGGTATTGTTTACTTGCATAGTTGTTATAGTGATGTAGCGCTTAAAAGGTTGAAAATCGTAGGGGTGCGTTATATTCACTGTTAGTCGGCACCCGCATATAATCAAATGTGTACTCAGGTATTTTGTGTGCAATGTGTTAAGAATTGTATAATCTATATCGATTTCAATAGAAGTGTTAGCTATGTACAAGCATATTGTGAATGTATTAGAGAAATGCATAGAGTTTAGCTTACTTGAACACAATGTGATGTTAAAACGTGTAGATTAGAATTTGTGTCTGTAGACTGTTTAGTTTGACCACACATGAAAGAAAGACGTAAATGTCAATACTGTGATTTAGACATGCTTGTGTAACCGTAGTAGTGGCCAGAATTCGCATATATCGTTGAGGCGAAAGGCCTGGTATTTTCTTATGTTAGCCAAGGGCAATAGGCCAAAAGGATTTATTCCAGTAGAGGTTTTAGGCTGTAGTAAATTGCAAGTTAAAAGATGTGAAGTATGTCTGTCTTGCATGATCTCACCCCAGGTGCAAGGACAGTTGCTCGTTAGTAGAGAAGCTCTTTGTTCATGAATTGACTTATGTAGTAAAAGCCAGACATGGGAGTGCATTGGAATGTGCCAATCGTAACTCCTAGTGCGGATGGTGTCTGGGACTCAAGGCCAAGCGATGGACGATGGAACTGGACAGCGCTCTGTGGAAAATTACTGAAAGACGACTCCGCAGAAGAGGAGGTGCAAAGGGCGTGTTCTGAGATTTGGGGTTCTGTATTAGGGAAAGCGCCCCGAGGGTGGCGGCAGATCAGAGCAGCCCAGAGCAGAGAAAGGCTAGGCGAAGAGATAGAGGGGGCAACGTAGATCAAGCTCTCTAAGTGAAGACTTCTTAGGAAGTTTCACTCTGACACCTTTCGATTGAGGGTCTCAAGGGATTGCTAAGTAGGGATGTCATCTAGTACAGAGTAGGGACAGAGATGGTATGGTCCAGTGTCCCTAATATCGACATTGGCTTGGTAGTTTTCTACCTCATGCTTTTAGAGATTGTGCTTTTAGTTATTTTTAGCCGTATGCGGATTCTTTGTAGAGTAGCATTTGTGTTAGTGCCTATGTACTTGTTGTGCCTCGTATTGAGGACTTTGTATCTACAAATCTTTATGTTGATAATAAAAGCCAGAGAGCCAAGAGATTAAGCCTCGCGTCCTTGATTATGACAATTTGTGGACAGTAATTGTGATAATGGTGTTTATTCCCTCCACGCTATTGGGCAAGTAAAAAGTTCCATCCGACCAGAGTGGGTTCTAGTAGATAATTGCGAGATACTAAAATGGGCCGGAGCAGTTGGTAGCAGAGGATGGTTACTTCCGATAGCGAGGGACGATTAGATTAGATAAGGATAAGTGATCCTTGAGGCCCTTAGACGATAAGTGATGCTGAATCATCAGATGGCGAGCAGCAGACGGCAGCAGACGAGCATCGACGGCGAGTAGCAGTGCGGCAGAAAGCAGCAGTTCCAGGAGTGAGTATGAACATAATGAGATGTTGTAGATTGCGGTGGTGATTTGTTGTGTGATGTCTTGCGGAGTTGATATGTATGTCGTGTGATTGTGAGATCAGGCTGTGAGCGCGCGCAGCCCGGGAGTTGTGGTGTAGAAGACACCTGAGATAGATTTTGTTGACCACCCAAAGGAGATCGTGAGGTACCATCGATCACTGGACCGAGATAGGGGGAGCGAACGTGTGTGTGTATGGCAACTTAACGCTGGTCGTGGGTTGTTGTGTGTGGATCGAAGTGTTAGTAACCTATCAGGGGCGATCTGTCTGGCCGGACGGGGGCAGACGGGCGCCGATCGAGGTCAACAAGGTCGAGAGACTGTGGACGAACAGTCGGAGGCTGTGGACGGACAGCCAGAGAAGTAACTTAATCGGTTATTTCAGTGTATGAATGGGACGAGAGCAAGCGTGAAACGTGTTTGGAGAAGGGAACTGCTGCGAGCGGAGGAAGGTGACGTCAGAGGGTGTCGCGCTGTGATAGGCCGGTTGGTGTGAGTCGCGCTGTTATTGGAGGATTTAAGAACAAGAAGTAAATAGAGCGCGAGACCAAATTCGCTCGTCATGAAGTGTCTTAGGGTTTTGCGAGAATTGTGTAGAGGCGATAAGCATGTGGTTGTTCGTGAGGGAGAAGAAGCCCCTCCCTAGGACACCCCAGCACATTACATGGCAAAGAATGTGGGGTTACACACTATAGTTTGGATCGAGAATTGGCACAAGATTACACAAGGTGAAGGGGAACTAGCTTTCCCGAGGTATGGCTCATTTAGACTAGCGGTGCTGTACCAACTGAAGACGGTGATGGGGTCCTTAAGACCCTTGCCAAGACCGGCACAGTTCGAGGCATTACATGCGTGGATTAGAGCAGCGCATGATAAGGAAAAGGGAAGAAGTCAGGAGAGGATGAGGAAGTCGATTAGGGCATTTCAGGATGCCAAGTGGGACGCAGCGGAGAAAAGATGGAGAGTGCAGACAATTGAGCAAGAGAAACTGTATCCCTTACTGATAGACTCGACGGGGATAAGGCATGTGAAAGCAGAGGATGAAGAGAGTGATTCCGATGATGGGGTATTGCAAAGATTGTTAGACGAGAGACCACCTCCTTATAATCCAGACGAAGTGGATGATAGGTGGGGTGAGAGGGGAGAAACTAGAAGGGTAACAATCAAACCCGAGACCCGAGTGGAGGGGTTGGTTTCGTGTGGAACAGAGAGTTTACGGAGTCAGTCTGGAGTTAGTGGGAGGATTGAGAGGGAGATGAGGTTACCGGATGCATTGAGGGTACCGGTCACCATTGGACCGATTGTGTCGATATACAGTCCGGAGTCGGAGGAAGGAGAAAGGTCTGAACAAGTGGCAGAAAGAACGAGGAGAGAAAGCGAGGAAAGTGGGTTGGAAGGGGCAATGGCCCGACCTCCAAGCCCAGTACACCATTGGCAGCGGTGTCAGACACATCTAGGGGCGAAGAGGACCAGAGATTGGGGAGGCCGAGGACTCTGATGGAGTCGAGATCAGATTTAAGGTCATGGGTACCGTCAGAGAGGCACCTGAACCGGAATGTGGGCCAAGCGGAGAAAGCTCAGGATAACTTCAGGAGTTATTCTGCTCCTATAGAAGCACCAGAAGAAAGGAGAGAGAAGGAACCGGAATGTGAATATGATGAGGGACGTGGAGCCAGTTGTCAGGTGTTGAAAGGAGCCTTGAAGGCAGGGATGATAGATATAGTAAGGCTCAAGGCAGAGGTAGACGAAATAATATATGGAAGTCTACCTCTTGAGAGGATAGTATCTTACAATCCGGATGAGCTGTTTTTCGTAGCGAAAGATGTGACTCGGAAAGCACGAATGGCACACGAGAAATTGAGGGGATTGGCGAGGGAATATGATGTGGATTTATCCAAGACTAGGGTGTTGCAAGGAAGTCATAGGATGCATTATACTGAGCGAGAGTTGGAGGAGAAGAGGGTTGTTGGATTGAGGTCACATGCCAGAGAACTGGTTCTAGCCATGCGGCCATGGCTGACGCTTGATAAATGGGAAGAGAAATGGTCTAAGAAAAAGACCTCTAAGGGAGTGGAAGGAGGAACCCCGGGTGAAGGGTTGTTATTAGCAAAGACCTTTCCCCTGAGGGAAGTGGCGAATGGAGGATATGTGCATGTACCATGGAACAGGGGGGATTTGGCATCATTTACGAATGATTTTCCCAAGCTCAGGGAGAAGCCTGCCGAGTGGTACAAGCAAGTTGAGCGTTTTGTCAAGATTTCGAAGGTGTTGTGGATAGATCTAAATACCTTATTCGATATTGTGGTTCCGGGAGATCTGTGGAACGCATGCAAGGTTGCTGTTGATTGGCCGGACTATGAGCCTGATAGGAACATGATTACAAATGGTCCGTCGCCAGTAGTGATGAGGTTGTATGATAAAGTAATTACCTGGTTGAAATCGAAGGTTTCACCTCAAGATATAGACTGGGTGAAAATAGACAGGACAGTGCAGGAACCAAAGGAGACAGTACATGAATTTTATGAGAGACTTTTGAAGGCTTTTAAGCAGTACAGTGGCCTAGACGAGCTGGAAACGAAAGATATGGGACAGTTTGTGTCTAAGTTCGTGCTGGGTTTGAAGCCCGAGGTTAGTCTCATGATACAGCAGCATTTAATCTGTTGGCAGAATAAGCCCGTAGATGAAATCTTGCGGTACGCCAGGTACTGCACGGATGAGATTGAGTCGAAGCACAAGAAGATGAAGGATAACCTATTGCTCATTCAGATGCAAGCTGCTCAGGGACCGTCGAATGGGGGACCAGTGGTGAGGAGACAGGGAAACTATCAGACAGGGAATCAGAACGTGCAGGGTCAAGGAAGGCCGAGGCCCGTCGACCCTAGGACCGGGATAGATGTAGCTATACTGAAAAAGACGACAGCTTGTCACCAGTGTCATCAAGTGGGACACTGGAGGCGCGAGTGTCCCTTGAACCCCTATAATCAGCCACAGATGGAGGGAGGAATGGGTCAGGTCCCTGGGGCGGAACAGGTACAGACGGTGACTGTACCGAGAATGATGCAAGGGGGGACCGGCATCCCGCAAGTGCAGATTCCCCAGCCACCAAGGATACAAAATGTACAGCAGGGAGCTCGAGCTTATTTGCAGATGCCCATGTTCGAAGTGAGCGAGGAGAAGGATATGGATTTTCTGGCTCGGCTGAGTTTAGGCCAAGAGGATGACTGCATACTTAGGGCCATCTTAGAAGTAGATCAGAGAGGACCCTTTGTGGAATGAGAGCTTGACGGACACCCTACTACATTTTTAGTTGATACGGGGGCTACCAGGTCAACTATAAGATCAGCAGTAGTCCCGGGTGTAGCCCTTTCTGGAGAAAGCATACAAGTGGTTGGAGTAGCGAACAAGAGGCTAGTTAGCCCCTTGACAGAACCGATTCCAGTCAGGATAGGAAACTTTAGGGATCGACATCAGTTTGTGGTGTGCGATTCTAGTCCTGTTTGTTTGTTGGGAAGAGACTTATTGTGCAAGCTCAATTGCACAATCTACTGTACCCCGAAAGGAGTCGAGGTGCAGACAAGGGATGATGACGCGACCTTTAAGGTTGCAAATCAGCGGGTGTGTGTGGAAATGTACCCTGCTTTGACAGTGGAGGAGCTTCCACAGGATTTGAGGGAGTCAGTATCGGCTGACGTGTGGGACCTAAGTGGAGAGGAGATTGGCTTAGTCAGGGGAGTGGAACCAGTGAAGATACAGGTTAAGCCAAACGCGGAATTCCCGAGAACACCTCAGTATAAATTATCCCCTGAAACGATTGCTGGGATTAAACCTGTGATCGAGTCTATGATTAGGCAGGGAATACTGGTGGAGATCATGGGTAGTCCATGTAATTCGCCCATTATGGGACTGCAGAAACCAAGTGGGAAGTTCAGGATAGTGCAAGATCTGCGAAAAATAAATGACATAGTCGTTCCATGTTGTCCAGTGGTACCGAATCCATCCGTGATACTGTTTCAGATCCCATGTGAAGCTGGATGGTTCACAGTGATTGACTTATGTCAGGCATTCTTTTCGATTCCCCTACACGAGGAGAGCAGATTTCTTTTCGCATTTAGGCTAGAAAATTGTATATTAACGTGGTGTCGTATCCCACAGGGGTATACGGAGAGCCCATCGATTTTTAATCAGCTCCTAAAGAAGAATCTTGAAAGTCTTGTGCTGCCGCGACACTCTGTTTTGGTGCAATACATTGACGATCTGCTTGTTGCGTCAGAAACAGAAGACGCTTGCAGGGCCGATACCATTGCGCTGTTGAATTTCCTGGGAGAGAACGGTCACAAGGTGTCTCCGAACAAGTTGCAATACTGTTTACCTGAGGTACAGTATTTGGGGCACAGGATCGAGAAGGGCAAGAGGAAGGTGTCCCCAGATCGCATTGATGCGATCCTGAGAATGCCAGTTCCCTCGACCCAGAGGGAAGTTAGGATGTTTTTGGGAATGGTGGGCTATTGCCGCCAGTGGATCCCAAACTTTTCCTTTGAAGCGAAGCCTTTACAGGGGCTGACGCGAAAGGATGTAAGTGATCCGGTACCATGGGACGACGACTGCTTGAAATCATTTCTGAGGCTGAGAGAAGCCTTATGTAGCGCTCCTGCGTTGGGAATGCCAGATTACAACAAGGCATTTGCATTGTTCTGCTGCGAAAGGGAAGGTTGGGCATTAGCAGTGTTAACTCAGAATCATGGGGGTGTCCGTAGACCAGTTGCCTATTTCTCAGCTACTCTAGATCCAGTAGCTTCTGCGTTGCCCGGATGTCTCAGATCCGTTGCGGCAACAGGTGTCAGCATCGAGAGATGTGAGAGCATTGTGATGGGTCATCCTCTTACTGTACATGTGCCACATTCTGTTGAATTGTTGATGACTAGGACTAAAACACAGCACCTCACGAATAATAGGCTGACTCGTTATGAGCAAGTTATCCTTGCAGCCGATAATGTGACATTGAAGAGGTGTGCTGTTTTAAATCCTGCTACATTGTTACCTGTTCCAAATATAGATGATAATGAAGATTGTGAGGACCATGATTGTCTCGACGTTACGGAACTATGCACCAAACCGAGACCTGACATTGTCGATGAACCGCTCCCAGTGTCAGATGAGATTTTCTTTGTGGACGGTTCATGTTTAAGGGACAGTGTCGGTCGATTGAGAGCAGCGTTTGCTGTATGCACCATCACAGGGGTGGTTGAAGCCGCTTGTTTGGAAGGAGTATACTCCGCGCAGGTGGCTGAGCTCATTGCCTTGACTCGTGCCTGTTTGGCAGCCGAGAAGATCCGTGTAACTATTTACACGGACAGTCAGTATGGGTTTGGTGTGGTTCATGACTTCGGACAGCTATGGTCCCAGAGAGGGTTTATGACGTCTTCAGGTTCTCCTATAAGAAATGGTGACCATGTACGAAAATTGCTTGAAGCATTGCAAGGCCCTGATGAAATTGCCGTTGTTAAATGTGCTGCTCATACGAAGGGAAATGATTTTGTTTCGTTGGGTAACAATTATGCCGATGAAGTAGCTCGGTTTTGTGCAGAGCAGGGATGCAATTTTACGGAGACTCACATTGAAGAAACCGAGAAGGAATTGGTGTATGATCAGATGTTGGCAATGGCAGACTCATGGGAAGAACTGAAACAGCTTCAGGAAGGAGTCTCGGATCAGGAGCGAGATAGTTGGATACGAGCGGGGTGTGAGAAAGGAGATGTGGATATATGGGTTTCGAATGATGGACGAGCAGTGTTGCCGGAAAGTTTGTTGAACCCCATGGCGAGGCTGATACATGGTGCTGTGCATCTTGGGAGAGACGCAATGATGAGAGTGTTTCGTCAGACTTGGTACAACCCGAAGTTTCGGGCAGTGGCCGAAACCGTGTGCCAGAGGTGTGTCACTTGTCAACAGATGAATGTAGGAAAGAGGACAGCTGTGACGTTGAGCCACATAGGGAGGTCAGGAGGACCTTTCAATAGGATGCAGCTGGATTTTGTTGAAATGCCGAAGTGTAATGGGTTGAGGTACATATTAGTCATAGTATGTGTCTTTTCCAGGTGGGTGGAGGCATACCCTACACGCAGATGTGACACACTCACGGTAGCTAAACTACTATTGAGAGAACTCATTCCAAGGTACGGGTTCCCGACGTCCTTTGAATCGGACAGAGGAACTCATTTCCATAGCGAAGTTATGAAGTAGCTTTGTGCTGCCCTGAATATAGATCAGAGACTACATTGTAGCTATAGACCAGAAGCTTCAGGGATAGTGGAGCAGGTGAATGGAACTCTGAAGGCTCGGATGGCGAAAGTATGTTCGTCTACGTCTCTGAAATGGCCTGATGCATTACCCTTGGTCCTTATGAGCCTCCGAAGTGTGCCTGATAGAAGAACTGGGTTGTCTCCCCATGAAATCCTCATGGGAAGAGCGATGCGTTTGCCTGCAATACCTGCTACTGCTCTAATAAATATCACTGATGATATGATCCTGGACTATTGTAAAGGTCTTGCTGACGTGGTCCGTTCTGTGTCTCAGCAGGTGCAGACAGCAACGGTTCCAGCTGCGAGCGACCTGTGCCACGACTTATGCCCAGGCGATTGGGTCTTAGTCCGCAAGCACGTGAGGAAGAGTTGCTTGGATGCTAGGTGGCGAGGCCCGTTTCAAGTGATCCTCATCACGAACACAGCAGTTAAGTGTGGAGGTTTACCGAACTGGGTGCATGCTTCCCATACCCGTAGAGTTCCAGCACCCTTAGAAGATACAGCCCCTCTCGAGAATGAAAATCCAGCTGAGCCGACAGAACCTCCAGAGAGGGCCAGTCAAGCTGTAAGGGTTGCTGAAGCGGCTGATGGTGCACTGAACCGAGCTGAGGAAGGACGTGAAAGAAGTACTGACCCAGAAACGGGAGAAGGAGCAAGAGGTGCAGTGGGTAGTACGGAATCGAGTTCTGCCGAAGAGGAGGAGGTCAGTGCACAGGGTATCGAAGGGAAGACCGGAGGTGCCACAGAAGCAGAAAGGGTTTGGCCCCCAAGACAGAACCGGGTAAACCTGAGGTTGGTACCGGACACAGATCTTGCACCAGTTTCGGAGGAGCCGGAAGAAGAATCAGGCGACGAGGAGTATCCTCAAGGTGTGAGAAGGTCGAAGAGAACTAGAGTGCCAAGTCGGAAGTACGCTTCACCAGAGTGGGCATATCAAGTGACTGATGCCAGGGTTACCGAGCACGGGGAGATTGAGGTCGATGACATTGGTCAACAGTGTCCCGCTCCAGAGGGTGGAAGTGTTGCTGAAAGTTCCGGGATTGGAGATCGAAGGAATTCTGACTATCCACATTCCGAGTCCACCCTTTCTGAGCGTCATTCGAGGTATGATCTTAGACAATTTGGAGTTCCCGACGTTCACTACTGTGCCAGATCCACAAGAACTGATCATCCTTAAGCTCGAAATATTGCAGGGAATCCTGGAACTGTTGGGACCAGCGGTTATGTTGGACTGATTTGAGAGGGTTGCAAGCAGAGAAGAAGATAACCTAGACCCGAGCGGAAGAAGAACAAATTTAGGGATTTTTCCGTTATAGAACGAAGAAAAGTTAGGAAGGTTTGCCTAAGTTCACGAAAGAGACATTAATGAGAAAGAGACTTACCATTTCAGAAACTGTATTGGACATTGAGTATATTCCGAAGATGGCAGATCCTGCAAACACACATCGTAGGGCTAAATTGATAATAGGTACACTGATAGGGGTTGTGATAGTCACTATATTTGCAGTAGTGATCAGTTCATATATGGTGGCTCACAGGCAAGAGAGGAAGGTTCAGGGAGCACCCACCTATTACCCCAGGACAGAGAGATGTCAGTATCCGGGAACAGGGAACATCAAGGTTAAGTGAGGATCGCAGACTCCACATGGATTTGTCGAAGGGTGATTTTAAGCTTAATGCGTATGCAAAGTTATTGTATGAATATGTCGATGCGATGGATGTGAAGGATTGTTATGTGTGTATGCAGTTGCCTGCTTCCGTGGATGAAGGTATCAAGTATCATCATCTCCCATTGACATATGGGATTTCTTGTAGTTTATTGCTCAGTTTATTTTACGACAGGAGACAGTTCGAGTATTTCTTTTCGAATTTTGATACGGTACTTCCTGAAGTTCCAGCAATCAAGCATTTGAATAAATACGATTATTATAAGAAAGAGGACAGACTCCTGAAGTATTTTAGACCGACTGTGAAGTTGGATACTGCGCATGCTCACAGGCATAACCTGACATGTGCGTTGTCTGAGACGGAGAAGAAATTCATAGATCAAGTAGAAGACAGATATAGAAAGTTGACCCAGACACGAGACACCGGAGATAGTCCAGTAGATTGGACTGAGGAGGAGAGGGCTCACAGGTCCAAGGGAAGTTATGGACCAATAGCGTTAGATGAAGTGCAGAGAGGGAATTTGTGTATTGGGCGGCCTCAATCGGCCACGGAGAAGGTTGCAGTAGGACATAGTACCTGTTCTCAGACCTTCACCCTGGAAGCTTCTGTTAAGGGTTTTATGCAAGGTCCAGTAGAATTGATTCCGACAGTGTATTATGTATGTGGGAAGAATGCTTATGTCAGGCTACCCGCAAATTGGTATGGCATATGCTATTTGGCTATCATATTCCCGAAGATTTATCACACAGAGGACTTGGAATTGTTAGAGACGAAGCAACATTCTAGAAGACGTAGGGCTACGAACGCAGGTGCAGTGATTGGGGATATATATGGAGCAATGATACCTAGTATGGGTGTGGTGTTGAATGACGTGAAGATCAGGAGGTTGGCGACTGTAGTTGATGAGTTGTCTATGAACACGGCGAGGTCCTTGTTGTTGGTGGCTGGAGAGATGTTGTCGATACGAAATATGGTTATGCAGAATCGCCTTGCGTTAGACGTGTTATTAGCCAAGGAAGGCGGAGTCTGCAAATTATTGAAGGTTCAAGAATGCTGCACATATATTCCAGACAACACGAAGGAGATAGGGAAGTACATAGATAACATCACAACTATTCACAAGGAGATTATGGACTTGACGGAGGAGAATGTGTGGGAAAAGATTGGACAAGGATTTGGAAGAGTGGGAACGTGGTTTGCGAATTTGGGAAGAGGATTTCTTGGATCAGTGTTGAAGCCAATTATCATTGCTGTAGTTTGTGTGATTTGTTTGTGGGGATGCGTGAAAGCGTGGAAGTGGTATCAAGGAGGCAAGGTTGAAAGTGCTCTTAGGGCAAACGAGAAAAGGATGGCGAAGTTTCAGGAGCAGCAATATGAGAGTCTTAAGAGAATGGAGGGAGTTCGACATGGCGGAGCCATGACTAGTACGGTTTAAATCAGTTCCAAAGAAGAAGATTGTAATGGTGTGATGACAGATGTCATCAAAGGGGGGAACTGATGTAGCGCTTAAAAGGTTGAAAATCGTAGGGGTGCGTTATATTCACTGTTAGTCGGCACCCGCATATAATCAAATGTGTACTCAGGTATTTTGTGTGCAATGTGTTAAGAATTGTATAATCTATATCGATTTCAATAGAAGTGTTAGCTATGTACAAGCATATTGTGAATGTATTAGAGAAATGCATAGAGTTTAGCTTACTTGAACACAATGTGATGTTAAAACGTGTAGATTAGAATTTGTGTCTGTAGACTGTTTAGTTTGACCACACATGAAAGAAAGACGTAAATGTCAATACTGTGATTTAGACATGCTTGTGTAACCGTAGTAGTGGCCAGAATTCGCATATATCGTTGAGGCGAAAGGCCTGGTATTTTCTTATGTTAGCCAAGGGCAATAGGCCAAAAGGATTTATTCCAGTAGAGGTTTTAGGCTGTAGTAAATTGCAAGTTAAAAGATGTGAAGTATGTCTGTCTTGCATGATCTCACCCCAGGTGCAAGGACAGTTGCTCGTTAGTAGAGAAGCTCTTTGTTCATGAATTGACTTATGTAGTAAAAGCCAGACATGGGAGTGCTTGGAATGTGCCAATCGTAACTCCTAGTGCGGATGGTGTCTGGGACTCAAGGCCAAGCGATGGACGATGGAACTGGACAGCGCTCTATGGAAAATTACTGAAAGACGACTCCGCAGAAGAGGAGGTGCAAAGGGCGTGTTCTGAGATTTGGGGTTCTGTATTAGGGAAAGCGCCCCGAGGGTGGCGGCAGATCAGAGCAGCCCAGAGCAGAGAAAGGCTAGGCGAAGAGATAGAGGGGGCAACTTAGATCAAGCTCTCTAAGTGAAGACTTCTTAGGAAGTTTCACTCTGACACCTTTCGATTGAGGGTCTCAAGGGATTGCTAAGTAGGGATGTCATCTAGTACAGAGTAGGGACAGAGATGGTATGGTCCAGTGTCCCTAATATCGACATTGGCTTGGTAGTTTTCTACCTCATGCTTTTAGAGATTGTGCTTTTAGTTATTTTTAGCCGTATGCGGATTCTTCGTAGAGTAGCATTTGTGTTAGTGCCTATGTACTTGTTGTGCCTCGTATTGAGGACTTTGTATCTACAAATCTTTATGTTGATAATAAAAGCCAGAGAGCCAAGAGATTAAGCCTCGTGTCCTTGATTATGACAATTTGTGGACAGTAATTGTGATAATGGTGTTTATTCCCTCCACGCTATTGGGCAAGTAAAAAGTTCCATCCGACCAGAGTGGGTTCTAGTAGATAATTGCGAGATACTAAAATGGGCCGGAGCAATAGTTTAGTCCAAAATTGTTTAGGGGAGGAAACGTGTTGCGGGTTTCTCAATACTATAGAATGTAGCTTTCAGAATGAATATATGTAATGCAGAACATTGACTTGAGGAGAGTACGGCAGTGGTCAGTTAGAGCCGGCAATCTGTCCTGGACGGTTGGTGTGACCTACGGAGAATAAGGCATCTTATGTTTATCATCTTTGATGGTGTCTCGCTTTACAACACCTACCCTCTTTCCCTGTGCTCTCACCTGCTCCTTTTCTTTGATCCCTTTCACTTTTCTTCTTTCCTTCTTTATTGTTCCCTTATCCTCGACTCCCTCTGTACCTCTCCCTCAGAAAAGTAAACACCGCCATGGCCCTGACATGCACTCTGTCTACGAAACACAGGCCAGGCAGTCTCTGACATGACATCAGCTGGTGCAGGGCAGACTGGGCACCTCCCTCCTCTGGGCCCAGGTGCATTGCACCTATTGCAGCAGTTGCACCAATGGTAGCTACTCCTCTGCTTATTTGCTTTGTCTATACTAGTTACATTTTACATGCATGCATTGCACACATAGGTTGAAAGCACTTAATTCACTTTAAAAGCCAGATTTCTTTAAAAAATAATAGGCAAATCAACATTCCACAGTTTACAACATGAGTTGAGATTTTCGCATTTTGGATATCCACAAAGGTTTCCCAGGCTGCACCGGTGGCAATCGTAGGTTTCCAGCCGTGTTTATGAATGTGTGAATTATGGCTACAACTGGAACCCAGAAACTGAGCATTGAACATAGTGTAAACTACACGTAGGAAATGTCTTCCCTTTTTGGCAATGCCATTTTCTTTGTCACAGGGATTTGTTTTTCATGTGTGAAGAATCTCCTTCTCCTACATTCTTGGCAAATGTGTGTGCTTTCCCTTCACCTTTGCCCTTGTAATGGATGTATTTCTGATATTGATTTACTCCTGGCAAGAGTAAATCTCTGACCTTTTCCAGGGTGACAGGTTTGAGATAAGTTTATGAATACCAACAAAAATGAACATTTGTGAATGTTCACAAACTTACAGGGCATACCTGTCACATAATGTCCACTTACTATCCCCTCGGCCATGGTCAGAAATGTACTCACAGAAAAAGCATTGTTTGAATCATTTCATCTGTGCAAAGCAACTTTAGGGAAGAGCAAAGTGGTTTTGCACATGTATGTTGAATTTACATGCACAAATGTTTTTGAAATTTAGGAGAAGGGTACCACATCTACATATCCAGGGCCTCATTTATGAAAAGTGTTGCATCTCTGAGATAAAACAGTGATTCACTCTCCTTGCGACACCATGGATGCACCCTATTTTCTGTACCGCGCAAGGAGTGAGAGATGCGTCAGGAATCCTGACGTATCCGTTGGCGCAAAACTCACGCATTGCTGGAGTTGTGTCCTAAGCATGACGCTACTCCAGCAAAGGATGGGGGAGGCCTATACACATTGCACTGGGCACCCTTACCCCTTCCATGAGGCAGGCGTAACGTTGTAACACAGTGGCGCTGTGAAATCTTATAGATTTCACTGCACCATTTCTATGAGGCTTTCTTGCGGTGGGAATGCCCAACCTGCATACATTATACCTGACACAGGTATAATGTGGTGCAGTGGTTTACAAGGTGATGCATCTGCCTAGAAGCGTCACTTTGTAAATGTGACGCAACGTGGTGCATACTTTACGCAGTCGCTGCATCACGAAAAGTGACGCAACGGCAGCACAAACGTATTGCAAGGGGCTCATAAATAAGCCCCCCCAGCCGGGGGTGGAGGTGGTGGAGGTTTCTTATGCAAATTTGCTCAACTCTCTCCCAGCCACAAAACACACCATGAAGTTTGATCTGCAGAACCACACATCATCCGCATAAGATGGCAAGCACAGTGCAGACTCAGATACACATTCGCACCGGTTGGCTTTAGAGTGTGGTACGAGCGCGAGTCCCCAGCAATGATGGACAAGGGTCTACCTCTGAAGATGAAGTACAATATCACAGGCACTTCACTGGAGAAAATAAAACGTGTCATTGAAAATCCATTTGTAACATTTTTACTGATTTTGAAATAGGTAATGGCCACGTTGTGTTTTGCTCAGAGCAAAACATGGACCAGGCGGAGTTCAGGCTGTTTGTTCTGATTTACATAGTGAGAAATGGAGAAAATAAGTTGTCTCTTTCTTTCAAATATGCAAAATCTATTGGTTCCGGTGTATTCAGCAGAAATAGTTCCAAATGCTTGTGCTCGATATGAGAGACATTTTAAGGCATGGGCAAAGTGGGCATTTGGCCAATCTTCCCAAGGTCCTCCCTGGGAAAATGATTTATCTCTCTATTTGACCCCCGTCTATCCTTTTGCCTCTATCTTTACCTCTCTCCCTCTCCTCCTACCTCTTCCTCTAGCTATGTCTTTCTACCCTATGTCATCTTAATGGATTGTTTGGTGTCTCGTGCAAGACATATTGTAACTTTTTTGCGTGACACTGTTAAAGTCTAACATATGATTCAGTACTGTCTGAAAATATGCTGACTTGAATCATCAGGGAATGGGTGAAAAAATTAAAATTAGTTCTATGCAGGGGCACCCAAATATGTCTTGCCCGGGTCCCCTCAAATCCTTAAGATGATACACAGAGTAAGACTTCTTTACAAAAATGTCTAGTATATTTATTAAATGATTTATACGCAAAAATGAGTGTTTTCTCTGTTTTACTCTGGTGCAAAAAACTTTCTGTGATGTACAAGGCTAATGGGTTTGCTCCACTCTGTATTAGACAAGCCACATCATTGTGCAATTGGATTTCCTGTTTTTCCTGCCAACACTCATTCTGAACTAAGGGAAATGAAAACATGCTGCTCCTAGGTCATAAAGGTCATAGCCCAACCAGTAAGAAGTATTGACACCATTCAAATCGAATTTTCCTGATATTTGCATGTAATAAATGAAACATATTAAACATAAAACAATCTTTGCATGTGATTTTAGTACCTGGTGCCACTTTATAGGGGACATCAACCAGGAAACTGTCCAGACAAATTGTCTTTACTTGAAAAGATACCGATTTAAAACAAATGATTATATAGGCCTCATACTCAAAACAAGACAGTGAAAAATGGAAAGTACAGTAAAACTGATGAATCCACCACCAAAAAGAGTTGTGTCATCCTTACAGAAAAATGCAAGAAGACAGAGGGTTTGTGACCTATCCTAGTATTCATCACACATCAGGTTCCAGAAGCAGCTGGACTGTGAGGGCAGCTGCAGAGGACAGGCCCTTCGCCAGCACAATACCCTACTATTAACCAGTCACCGACACATAGTTATACCCATTAAGGACAAAGTGCAAACAGGTGCGACTGGTCCGTCCAGCGGTCACAAATTACTGTGCAAGAAAAATATAATTATATGATAAATTGAAAACAGCTGTACCGAATAGAGGAAATATTTATTAGCAAAACAAAAAACAAGATTGATGGGAGAGTTTCAGGTCTTGCCAGCAGCATTCCACGCATGGCACGAAGTGTGTTTGAATTTCGTGCGGATGACACTTCGTATCATTGTTTGCCGGTATGAACCAGCATTCATTTATGAATGCATGCATTGATCTCTGCATAGGACTTTTGCCAGTGCTCAAAAGTGCTTCCAAGCAGGATCCATATAACTATGCATTCACAAAAAATGTACCACATCGCGCTCCTGAGAAGAAACCTCAGGAAAGAAGCGAGTCCATTTCAGAAAATTCAGTCCACAGTTGAGGCGCTGCATCAGAGAAGCCACGCCCTGTAATGACTACTATGTGATGAAGGAGACCCTTAAAAGAACTGTAAACAAAGGTATCCAACAGACGAAGCATGCATCATGGCGGATGTGGGTGAAACTCAGATGTATCAATGCCACGTTTCTTCCACGGTTACACGAGGCCGCAAATGAAGCGATGCTTCCGCAGTTATGTGGGCGACCCTTTACAAGAAAAGACCCCTGTAAGAAATTGGGTTACTGGTTGAAGGGACTGAAAACCTTACTTCAGCAGTAACCACAAGTTTTGTCAGTGTGAACCACAAAAGTCACTTAATTAATCTCCGCTTAACCCTGTGGTATCTCTTGGCACACAAGCAGTCAGGCTAAACATACAGGCACTGTGTTAAGTATTTATGTAGTTATAAAGTAAAAACAAAACACAAGAAAAATCCCACACCGATTTAGAAAAATAGAGAAAAATGTTAATAAATAAAATGGTCCCAAAACAAAGTTAATCTTATCAGTAGACCGGAGTCATGAAGTTTTAAATTCTTTAGTTAACTTTAGCTCCTTAAGGATCAAAGTGTCAACCCATAGATATCTAGTCGCATGAGATCAAAAGTTAAGGCCAACCACAATGAGGCGCAGTTCGAATACATGAGGTGAACTGGGCCTGGTCTCGGCTTACCTTCATACTTAGAAGAAATTCTGTGAAAAAGTCCAGGAAACGGCAGTGTTCAGTAGGGCAAGGCAGCAGGCTATGTCCGAGGGCGAGTCGTCGGCAATGGGGAGGGCTGAATGAGGTCTTGGTGAGGCTGTTGACGATAGCTGGAAAAAAGCTCTGAGCATGAGAAGCCGGATTTCCAGGCAGAGGAAGTCACCATTGTCAATGGGGAGCCTGTCGCCTTTGAGCCCAGTACAGATTTTTACCTTTAAACTTAGACAACTTTTTGGAAGTTGAAAACCTCCAGTGGGATGAAACTGCAAGCTCTAGCCGAAGAGGGATCCATGAGAACAGAAACTGTCAGAGGTCCGCCGAACAGGATTTGGTGCTGCAGAGAAGAATGTACTAACAAGGAACTATGTCTCAACTGGTCAATCATGTAAAGAGAACCATTTAGCACAGAGCAATTAATCAGAACAAACAGGGCAAGGGAGACCAAATTTGAAAAAAGTAGGTTGTTATTTATAATTAGAAGTACAAAAAAACTTAATTACAGTAACCATAACAACCGTGTGAGCACTGGAAGTGAAGTGATGGGTGAAGACGGCACAGTGACACAAGGGTGCAAGAGCAACGCGAGGCGGCGCAAAATTAAATTAACAATAAGAGTCGGGCACAATATTTACAAAACATTAAACATCACAACATTATTTTATGATTTAGGCACGACCCTTTGCAGGACCGCAAATAACGTTGAAAGGTCGACGGCGTTTCGAACTCGTCAACTTGAGTTCATCATCAGGACTACGGTTACAATTGCTTCAAACAGTACTTCTAAAAATTAAGAAGGAAAAATAGAAATCAGTGACGGACCCCGAAAATAGATCAAGAAAAAGGTGAGACAGGACAGAAAGACTACCTGATATTCACCAGTAGGGGAAATGCTGGACCAGTCTCAGTTAGGTACAACGTAAGGGATGTAATAGTAGAGATTCTGATATCCACAAGTGAGGAAAACGCTGAATCAATTACATCGGGATAAAAGGTCCAGGCGTGATAAGGAAGGCTCTGAAGAATAATATTAATGGTATTACTAATACTGACTATGATTACATCAGCGACAGCAAAGGCAAGGTACTTATCACACAGGAGCTTACCCACAATGAATCAGGGCGGTTGTAACCTCGGGAAATGAGCGATGTATGCAGAGTTTAGGTCAGCAGCTGTTAGAAAAGTAAATTGGATCTGTTAAGGATCCAGCAGTTCTATATAGAAGGAACAAACAACAAGAGTGTATAACTACATCGCAAATGATTCATAAATAAAAAACGCTAGCCGGCTGAAGTCAAAACCGGGTAACACGTAATCCATTCATGTAATTCAAAGGGTAACACGGACTCAACCCTACTAGTAATTAACCATGGAAACAATAGAACCATGTGCAGCTCACAAAAGCAGGGAGCAGAGTATAACCAGCGTTTAGCCGGTATCACGTAATCAGAGCCTGGTAGAAATGGGATTTCTGGTTGGTTGAGGCTTGCGCCAAAGCCAGGCAGAAACCACCACTCCAGTCAGGGCAAGGAAGTTACACGCCAAAGATAACCCCTTCTCACCCCCTTGGTAGCTTGGCACGAGCAGACAGGCTTATCCCTGAGGCAATGTGTAAAGCGTTTGCGCGCGCACCCAGCAACAACACCCAAGGCCCACCACAAAAGAAACTCCACACAAGGTATTATATAAAAATAGCCTTTGTATTATAGCAAAACATATTAGATAATAAATATACACTTTACAAAGTGCCACTGGTACGGGTAGAATTTACAAGGGATATGTACAAGACAGGGCCACCTGGACCACTGTCAGGAATAAGCACTTTTTGGACATAGCACGTTTTGTAGAACTAGTACTTTGGAGGAATTAGCACTTGGTAGGAATAATACTTTGAGAACATAGCACATATAATCACTGTAGCACCAATTAGAAGACGTAGCGCACAACCAGTAACCACTGGTAACAGGTAAGTACCACCTACGCAACCCTAACCACCTTAGGAGAATCTCACGCAGGGAACCAGTGCCACTATGCTAGGTAACACAACCTCCTAGGGATAAAAATACATCTAGAGGGGTACACAAAGCATGGTATAAATCATATTAGGAAGGCATCAAGCATCACAGCAATGCACAGGCGCAAAAGCGCCTAAGTAACAATGATCAGGAAAAGTTCCTTCTTTAGGAAATAGTTCTTTAGCAACAAATTTAGATATTCTTCTGAAACACAGTTCTTTGGCAACAATGTGACCCCCACAGGAGTCACACGACGTCGAGTCTACGATATTCCCAAGGTTCGGCGTCGACCGCGAGGAGCGCTGCGTCGAGCCTGGAGTTACAACAGACCCCATAAACACAGTACCTTTGGGAAATGAAGAAACGATGGTCCACGGCGTCGAGAGGTCGGCGTCGAGGTCGGCGTCGATCGTGCCTCGGAGTCGGGTCGATCTGCAGCGGCGTCGAGAGATGTCGGGCCGGAGCAGCGCTCACGGCGTCGAGAAGGGCGTCGAGTCGATGCGATCAGCAGCGGCGTCGAGACGGGGTCACTTGGAGCCGGGGCCGATACCCACTGCTCACTGGCATTGATACCGGCGTCAAGACGGGGCACTTGGAGCCGGGGCCGATACCCACTGCTCACTGGCGTTGCTGCTGGCGTCAATCGGGCCCGGCGGCCGGCGTCGAAGGCTCAGAACACTGGGGCCGTTACCCACGATGTCGAGCTGGATTCGGCGGCGTCCAGCGACGTCGAGACTGCAGATTTTCCCTTGGGTACTGGAGACAACACTTTCCAGCAACCAGCAATTCAGTAGAGGGTGAAGTCCTTTGGCCCTGTGACTTCAACAGGAGGCTGGCACTCTTCCAGCCCTTGGAGATTTTCTTAGCAAGTTTGAGAGTACACACACAGTTCCTCTCTCCTGGTCCCTAGGCAAAAATAAAGAAGCAGCTTTCAGGTTCCTCCACAGCAAAACAGCACTCTGGCAGAAAGGGGAGGCAAGTCCTTAGATCAGCAGGCTTCTTGTCCTTGGTACAGGTTTCCTTGTCAGAAGTGATCTCAAGAAAAGCAAAAGGTCCTAAAAGTCCTGGAGGTATCAGGGGGACAGAACAGCCCCCAGCAAAGGCAGAAGGGTCCCAAGAAGTCCTGGGCATAAAGAAATGGAGCAGAAAAGCTCCCAGCAAAGAAAAGTCCTCCAGGCAAACAGGGGCAGGGCAGGGCCCAGGGAGGCAAGCCTTCCCCTGAGCCCCAGCAGCAGCACGCCCCTGGTAGATTCAAGTCCAGAACAAGAACACGAACAAGAACATTTTCATGGGGTCACAGCCCCTCTTTTATACACCAAATCCCTTTGTCTCAAGGGTGCAGGGAAGGGGCGAACCAGATCCAACTGGTTCCTGAGCACTTTGTTTTGCTCAGCCCCTCTCCCTATTCAGAGGACAGGCCAGGGTCATCAGTCGCACCACAGGGGGCGGAGCCATCATTGTGTGGGGAAAACCCAGCCCTA
Source organism: Triturus cristatus (assembly GCF_964204655.1). Lineage (NCBI taxonomy): Eukaryota > Metazoa > Chordata > Amphibia > Caudata > Salamandridae > Triturus > Triturus cristatus. The sequence goes on along the minus strand of NC_140582.1, from coordinate 1,070,044,117 downwards.
TTCAGGACCCAGGTGTACTCCTCCCACCCATCTAGCTGCTGATCTCTCCATTCACCACTGGGCGACTCCTCCTGACTGGGGATTCCCTAGCCCGTCACATGACCTCACTCAGCCAATCACGCGACAGGCACACATTTTACACTGCACACCGAAGTGCCCACTTCTAGAAGTGGCACTTCCATACTAGGTACATGCACGCCGCACACATCATCGCGCAGCATTCAATCACACGAGTCCGCACATACCAAACTCGGGCCTGCACACCCCACGCATCAGGAACTACTAGGGACACATACATTCCCCATGCATTCCTATGGGAGGGCAGGCCTATCTCACCACATGCACTCAGAGCGCGCACGCACTTTACCCTGGGACACAGGGAAAGTGCGCAGAAACCAAAAATCACCAATAAAAAGCAAAAAAAGTTCAGGGGTGAACCTGCCAGAAGGGCCAAGTCCAACACAACCCCCTTCCAGCCAAAACGCAGGGCAGACCAATCACCACCGTGATGGACTTCCCTGCTTGGGGCGATAGAACACGGACGCAGGCCCGCACTGCAGGGACACTCTCCGGTTCTACGCCATTCTCAATCAACAGGGTTCCAAAAAAAACAACCGAAAAGAACTCAGGCCCAACTAGGCTACCCCACTGGTACTACCTAGTTGTCCACGGCCAGGACCAGGCCCTAGGCCACCCAGATACCACTGGTCCTTGCCAAACCCAGAGTGGGGGGTAGTAACCCCTGGCCTACAAGCCATTCTCCACTCTCCCTCTCAGTGTAGTTCCCAACTACCACTGATCCTTCAACCTAGGGTCTGCACCCTCAGGCTGGCCAGAGGTCACGGGCAAGAATGCCCCACCCTACCTCTACTTCTGGGGTTCTGCACCCCCCCAACTGGAGTGGTACCCCTAGAAGGCAAACCGGCCAGGACACTGACTACAGTCGTCCTTACGTCCAGATCCGGAAACACCGGCTACTGGCTCCCCAACCGAGGGACGTACCCTTTGGTCAGATGCCTGGCGGACCAGGACTTCCTAAGGGTGACACATACCTAGCGTGTCGTGTGACAGTCTGCCTGGCGCAGAGCTCACGACCTCCTGTCCCTCTGACAGTGTGTGAAGATGCCCCAGGACAGAAGTGGCGTCACCATGGTCACTCATTGGTGGCCCAGCCCTTCTGGCCGGCCCCTGACCCACTGGCTCCCACTGGGGACTCTTCCCCCTCTCACCCCTCAAAACTGAACCTCTGCACCCTCCACCTAGGAGTGGCACTGCTCGACACCAAAACTGATGAAGGCCTGACTACAGACACTCCCAGCTTACCTCAAACAGGAAGAACCACCTCGAAGAACAGTCCAACAGGACAGACTAGGCTCCCTACCTGGTGTTCCCTCATGGAACCAACCAGTCCTGGAGACTGAGGTTGGGGTTGGGAATTACATCCCAGGGTCACGCCCTCAACCAGTTCAGGCGTGAGACCACTCAACCTCCTCACAAATAAGGGTACCTAGCTGGGCTACTCTAAACCATCTCCGCCGCAAGGGTTTGTGGAGATACCTGCACCATTCTTCTAGGGTTACTCCCAAAAACAAGCTCAAAATAATTTACACACACCATTTAACACTCAGTCTTCCAGTGCAACACAACATTCATCCACACTCACACCCCCCAGACTAGTAAGACAGTTTCTACCGCCCCTGATTTCTCAACCTGACCACCACGTGACACAGGTACTATTACTCTGGGAACTGGGAATGGGACATTCACATTCATCCAGCGCATTCCACATTCATCCTCAAACCCCTCCCAAGACTGGTAAGACAGTTTCTACCGCCCCTGATTTCTCAACCTGACCACCACGTGACACAGGTACCACTACCCCGGGAACTGGGAATGGGAATACATGCACTGGACACACATCTGCTGCCACCACTGGATCCCACCCTCTGGGGAATCCAGAAAACACAATGCACTAAGGGGGATGATCTACCCTCCCGAGCTAGGGACACCTAACTCACAGTGCACAAGAACACATTTCCAAAGAAATGACATTTAAAAGCAAACTTTAAAACAATAATCCCTATACCGTGTGATTTGTCTAAATGCAGAGTTTTGTAGTGCGGCCAGTTGCTGCTGCGGTACAGCGCAAACGCAAGTCCAAATCCCACCGCTGATCACCAATGTTAGAAATGGGATTTCTGGTTGGCTGAGGCTTGCGCCAAAGCCAGGCAGGAAGTTACACGCCAAAGATAACCCCTGCTCACCCCCTTGGTAGCTTGGCACGAGCAGACAGGCTTATCCCTGAGGCAATGTGTAAAGCGTTTGCGCGCGCACCCAGCAACAACACCCAAGGCCCACCACAAAAGAAACTCCACACAAGGTATTATATAAAAATAGCCTTTGTATTATAGCAAAACATATTAGATAATAAATATACACTTTACAAAGTGCCACTGGTACGGGTAGAATTTACAAGGGATATGTACAAGACAGGGCCACCTGGACCACTGTCAGGAATAAGCACTTTTTGGACATAGCACGTTTTGTAGAACTAGTACTTTGGAGGAATTAGCACTTGGTAGGAATAATACTTTGAGAACATAGCACATATAATCACTGTAGCACCAATTAGAAGACGTAGCGCACAACCAGTAACCACTGGTAACAGGTAAGTACCACCTACGCAACCCTAACCACCTTAGGAGAATCTCACGCAGGGAACCAGTGCCACTATGCTAGGTAACACAACCTCCTAGGGATAAAAATACATCTAGAGGGGTACACAAAGCATGGTATAAATCATATTAGGAAGGCATCAAGCATCACAGCAATGCACAGGCGCAAAAGCGCCTAAGTAACAATGATCAGGAAAAGTTCCTTCTTTAGGAAATAGTTCTTTAGCAACCAATTTAGATATTCTTCTGAAACACAGTTCTTTGGCAACAATGTGACCCCCACAGGAGTCACACGACGTCGAGTCTACGATATTCCCAAGGTTCGGCGTCGACCGCGAGGAGCGCTGCGTCGAGCCTGGAGTTACAACAGACCCCATAAACACAGTACCTTTGGGAAATGAAGAAACGATGGTCCACGGCGTCGAGAGGTCGGCGTCGAGGTCGGCGTCGATCGTGCCTCGGAGTCGGGTCGATCGGCAGCGGCGTCGAGAGATGTCGGGCCGGAGCAGCGCTCACGGCGTCGAGAAGGGCGTCGAGTCGATGCGATCAGCAGCGGCGTCGAGACGGGGTCACTTGGAGCCGGGGCCGATACCCACTGCTCACTGGCGTTGATACCGGCGTCAAGACGGGGCACTTGGAGCCGGGGCCGATACCCACTGCTCACTGGCGTTGCTGCTGGCGTCAATCGGGCCCGGCGGCCGGCGTCGAAGGCTCAGAACACTGGGGCCGTTACCCACGATGTCGAGCTGGATTCGGCGGCGTCCAGCGACGTCGAGACTGCAGATTTTCCCTTGGGTACTGGAGACAACACTTTCCAGCAACCAGCAATTCAGTAGAGGGTGAAGTCCTTTGGCCCTGTGACTTCAACAGGAGGCTGGCACTCTTCCAGCCCTTGGAGATTTTCTTAGCAAGTTTGAGAGTACACACACAGTTCCTCTCTCCTGGTCCCTAGGCAAAAATAAAGAAGCAGCTTTCAGGTTCCTCCACAGCAAAACAGCACTCTGGCAGAAAGGGGAGGCAAGTCCTTAGATCAGCAGGCTTCTTGTCCTTGGTACAGGTTTCCTTGTCAGAAGTGATCTCAAGAAAAGCAAAAGGTCCTAAAAGTCCTGGAGGTATCAGGGGGACAGAACAGCCCCCAGCAAAGGCAGAAGGGTCCCAAGAAGTCCTGGGCATAAAGAAATGGAGCAGAAAAGCTCCCAGCAAAGAAAAGTCCTCCAGGCAAACAGGGGCAGGGCAGGGCCCAGGGAGGCAAGCCTTCCCCTGAGCCCCAGCAGCAGCACGCCCCTGGTAGATTCAAGTCCAGAACAAGAACACGAACAAGAACATTTTCATGGGGTCACAGCCCCTCTTTTATACACCAAATCCCTTTGTCTCAAGGGTGCAGGGAAGGGGCGAACCAGATCCAACTGGTTCCTGAGCACTTTGTTTTGCTCAGCCCCTCTCCCTATTCAGAGGACAGGCCAGGGTCATCAGTCGCACCACAGGGGGCGGAGCCATCATTGTGTGGGGAAAACCCAGCCCTATTCAGGACCCAGGTGTACTCCTCCCACCCATCTAGCTGCTGATCTCTCCATTCACCACTGGGCGACTCCTCCTGACTGGGGATTCCCTAGCCCGTCACATGACCTCACTCAGCCAATCACGCGACAGGCACACATTTTACACTGCACACCGAAGTGCCCACTTCTAGAAGTGGCACTTCCATACTAGGTACATGCACGCCGCACACATCATCGCGCAGCATTCAATCACACGAGTCCGCACATACCAAACTCGGGCCTGCACACCCCACGCATCAGGAACTACTAGGGACACATACATTCCCCATACATTCCTATGGGAGGGCAGGCCTATCTCACCACATGCACTCAGAGCGCGCACGCACTTTACCCTGGGACACAGGGAAAGTGCGCAGAAACCAAAAATCACCAATAAAAAGCAAAAAAAGTTCAGGGGTGAACCTGCCAGAAGGGCCAAGTCCAACAGAGCCTAAGGGCACAAACAACGTCTACCTAAAACGCAAGTAATTCGTAAATTAAAGCTCTTACCGGCTGAAGTAAAGCAGCGTGACACGCTATTCTATCCAGAAATTTAAGAAAAAGCGGACTCAATCCGATAAGTTATTATCCCAGGACACGAGTGAAACGTGTTCGACTCACCAACATTTGGAGCAGAGTATAACCGGTGACGGCCGGTATCACGTGATCAGGGCCTATGGAGAACAGGGAAATGAAAGCCCACAAAAGTGCCCCAGGGGGAAAGGTAAGAGTGTGAATGGCCTAGAAACATGGCCGAACAACAGTAGCACAACAAGCTATTCACAGTATCTTAATTTTCATTAGACATAAAAAATAAAATGTATTGGATAGGATTGGCAGGTAGGTCACGGTGTTCTGTTGTTTCTTCTGGCAGTTTAGGGTGAAAATGTTTCTAAGTCTCAACTTTTAGGGTAAAGCAAGAGTAGCCCCTCTAATTGGGGGATTAGGACTCACTACAGCAGAGGCCAGGTGCTGGGTCTTTGGAGCTTGTTATGTTCCTGTAGCTCTCAGAGGAGGTCAGGCAAGTAACCCTTGTAGTTTATCTGATAGTGCTGGGTTCCAGGAGATGGTCTTGTCTCCTTCAGCAGCAATGCAGGCCTCAAGCAGTAGGGCAGACCTTTGAAGAAGAAAGCAGGCCTCAAACAGCAGGACAGTACTCTGGTAGCAGCAGAGCCGTCTTCTGAAGTAAAAGACAGGCCTCAAGCAGCAGGGCAGTTCTCTGTTCTCTCTGGCTGCTTCCAAACTGGAATGGCGTGGCGAGTAAAATAATGATGGATTAAACCCAGATCTGTGACTTGGGGTGAATGTTTGACAATGTCCATCATCTTTTTGTGTTGCATTTTCACTCTAAGTGGGAAGGGTATGCCCAGACGTGGGTCCCTTGCTTACTACGCCACTTGGTTTAAGCTAGCCTGGCTGATAAGGGGTGATGTCCTTTAACCGGTCCCAGGATGCTTGTTTTCCGGTCCAGGGAGGACCTGGCCTGACACTTCGGGCTGGACTGTTCCCATGGGTAACAGAGTCAAGGCTGGGTCCAAACTGTAAGGGCATGGCGAGCAACTTAGCTAGCCTGGCTGCTGAGGGGTGAATCCCAGAAACCGGTCCCAGGATGCTTGTTTTCTGATCCAGAAAGGACCTGAACTGGCAGTTTGGGTTGGACTGTTCCCATGGGGAACATGGTTAAGGCTGATTTGCATATGGCTGGGTCCAAGCTGGAATGGCGTGGTGAGCAAAATTACAATGGATTAAACCCTGATCTGTGATTGGCGTGAATGTTTGACAATGTTCAATATTCCATTTATCATCTTTTTGTGATGCAGCTCTCTGGGGTACCAAACAGTGTCCCTAAAGACTTCAACAGATACAGCAGTGTACTGAATAGTTGCTCAGGAGGTCCAATATTTATACCTGGTTTCAGCCTTTGAAGCGGGGGTGACATCTTCGCTACCCCCACATCTGGTTCTGGAAAGTTCTTCCATTTCCTTCCAAGACTCCAAGCAGTCTGGTACGAAAAAGGACTGGCCTCAGATTCCTTTGTGTGTGTGTGTTTGTGTGTGTGTGTGTGTGTGTGCTGGATATGTAAATGGAGGAAGGAACAGCTTCGCCCCACCCATTCTCTCAGGATAGCCCCCCCTTTGTCTAATTGTCTGGGAAGACTACACAAAGGCTAACTGCCAATTTATTTACAGTCATGTGACCCAGGCAGCAGGCATCAAATGTTTGGGACAAGAAAATACCAAATTTCTAATAGTGGCATTCTTGGAATTGTGACTTACAATCCGATCCTGCTATTAAAGAGGATTTTAAATTACAATTCATTTGCGTCCAAACCTAATATCCATATCTGTTCCCAATAAAAAGCTAGGCTTTTATAAATGTAATAAGATGACCAAATGTTATCCAGTGAGAGCGATAGACCTTGCAGTAGTGAAAAACTAATGTAGGATTTCTTCACTACCAGGACATGTAAAACTTAAAAACACCTGATTGCTTTTTACATATAGTGCACACTGCTCAATGGCCTGGTTAGGGTCCGTATGAGGCTAGCTTAGTATGTATTGTCCATCTATGGTGAGGAACTCTGCAATGAGTCCAGACAACCCTTAGTGAAAGTGTTTAGGTCCCTAAAAACCAGAGCTCTCAAGAGGTAGCTGTGGAGAGCAGCTAAGGCTTATTCAGGAGGGTGTAAAGCAGATAAATGTACCACTATAGTCAATCAGTAAGCTTTTCACACAAGAAAGAAGCACACCAGGTGAGTATAAAAATACTTTGTATTTATTAACATACACTACACGCTAACTTGGTATATTGAATATAAACAAGAAATACTTTAGAAATAGGTAATTAGCATAGGAAAACACAAAGGGCCCAACCAGGGGGCCAAAGCATATAATAAACAGTGGAATGTGAGGTAAGTATCAAAACGGGACTAAAACCCAAGGATGGAGGACCCCAGGGGAAACATGTAAGCACCCCAGGTGAATAGAAAAGGATCCCAAGGTGTCTGGATGCAGAGTGGTTACACCGGGTCAAACGTCCATAGGATAACACAGGGTAAGTTGTAGTTGGATTTTTACACTGCTAGGACCGTTCCCAAAGGACCCTGAAGGAACCACTTGGATCAAGGAGGGTTGGAGAGCCACCTCACTCGTGAATACCCCAGTAACCGGGATACCTACACCAGGGAGCCCAGGTGCATAGGGGTGAAGTGGTGTCTGAACCGCCCGTAGACGCCAATGGGGGATCATGAAAGATCAGCAGCTACAGAGTCTCGTGGACCCAGTCGGTGAAACCAGGATGTGGAACCCAGACAAGAAGAATCTGAAAGCAGAGGGGACAGCCGAAAGTGACCAGGAGGCACAGGAGCACAACACCAGCCCTTACATGAGGTTCTTGCTGTAGCATGGTGAGGTTAAAGCAACAGCTGTGGAGCCCATGCAATGATGCAGGAGCACAGGAGCTGTCCATGAGCTGTCCCATGCTGGTCTATGATTGCAGGAAGGTCTGTGGCTGTCAGAACAACCAACAAGCCTTGGCAAATGCAAAGAACAGTGCTCAGAAGAAGATGCTGTATTGCAGACCAGCAAGATCTGTGAGTCTAACCCAGCAAGAGGAAGTCATAGCTGTCCCTCAGCATGCAGGAGAGCCAGCAGGAATTGATGGAGCCCCCTCAAGGACCCTCTGGCATCAGGTACAGGGAGTCGCAGGGAAGTTACAACAGCACACAGGAGATGAAGGCCACTGATGCAGAGGATGCAGGCAGGACATTGTTCATAGAGCTGTGCAATGCTGCAGACTGGGGCTTCTAAGAGCTTGAAGATCTTTTGTAGAAAGTGCCAACAAGCCTTGGCAACGGCAAACAGATGTGGTGCACATGGAGGCGGTTCACGTCGGCCGGAAAGGGAATACAGTCACCCAAGTTGCAGGGAAGACTAGTCAGGCCTCTGGATAACCAACAAACTACCATCTATGTTGCAGAGCCAGGCGATGTCTGTGGGACAACAGGATCAGCAAAGCGGTCGGCAATGTAGAGGTGCCTGCAGATGCAGGGATATGATACCTTCAATCTAAGGGAGATTCCGTCTGGTTTGGATGCAGGCTGAGTCCTTGGTGACTTGGAGGATGCATGTCCATGGAGTTGCAAAACTTGAAGAAGCACATGGGACAAAGATGCAGTAGGAATCTTCCCACTGAAAGCAGTCTTGTCGCAGATCCTTGCTTGAAGAACAGCAGAGTTCCAGCGTTCACCAGAAGAAGAGTCTTTCAACAGTCTTCAGAAGATAGGCAGTCGGATCTTGAAGTTGTTGTCGGGATGAACCTAAGGACCCACACTCAGGGCTCCTTAAGTAACCCTAAAAAGGGGAGGGACCTCTTCCCTGGTGACCCACCTATCAGAAGGGGTCAGGGACGTTACTCAGCTGTCTTAGCCAGTCAGATGCTCCCAGGGGCCAAGATTCAACATGGGAGAATCAAGAGACCGCCTAGAGGAGCTCTGGGCACCTCCCTAGGGAGGAGCTGGATAGGGGGGTGGACACTCCACTATCCCTTGTGTAGTTTTGCACCAGAGCGGGAGCCAAGGGCTCCTGAACTGAGCAAATCTGAATTATGCAAGGAGGGCACCAAATGTGCCCTTCAATGAAGTCTGGTGGTGCTCGGAAGAGCCCACACCCTACCCAATTCTAAAGTAGAGGTGGTCACACCTCTCCTTCACAGGAAATCCTTTGTTTAGCTTCCCATACAGAGTTAAGCTCATCAGCAGAGGGACAGAACACTCTCTAGGGTCGGCAGCATCAACTGCTGGCAGGCAGACCCTGTAAGGCTACACAGGTAGGTTTGAGGGGTCTTCTAAGGAGCCCCCACAGTACATGGTATCATGCAACTAACACTAGAATTGGTGTAGGTGCATGATTCCAACATGTTTGATACTAAACATGACCAGATTCAGAGCAGCCATTATGTAGTATGTATGTAGGTATACATACCTTATAATGGCTGCCCCGCAATTACAAAGTTCAGAGAATGGAGTACAGGGTTTGTAGAGGTACCTCTGCTCATGCAGGGCTACCCACACACTTAGAACTATGCATCCTGCCCTTAGATTGAAGGGCCTACCTTAGAGGTGACTTATAGTTTATAAGTGGCGTGACCGGGATAGAAGGGAAACCTTATATCCAAAGTGAAAGGTGCAAGCATCATTTCACGCAGACTGCAATGGCAGTTCTGCAGACAGTTTGCATGGGCTTCCATGGGTGGCATAATACATGTTGCAGCCCATGGGAGACCCCTGGTGTACCAATGCCCTCGGTACCTCAGTACTATATACTAGGGACTTATAATGGTACCCCAGTATGCCAACTGTGGGGTCTACAAAGTACTTACCAGAGTATTTAGAGGAGAGAGCACTGCCACTGGGATCCTGGTAAGTGAACTACAGTTAAAACACACTGACACCAGGCATAATTTGGGGGTATCTATGCAAGACAGATCCTACTTTCCTACAGGGCCTACTTGAGGGGTGACTCACATGTTTTAAAATGGAAGGTTTAGGCCTTCACAAAAGGTTTATTTGGCCAGCCGCATAGGTAGTTTTAAGACTGCACTACAGACTGCAGTGGCAGGCTGAGACATGTTTTAAAGTGCTACTTAAGTTGGAGGCACAATGCGTGCTTAGGGCTCATTAGTAGCATTTAATTTACTGGCCCTGGGTATATGTACTACCATAAAAACGGGACTTACAAATAAATTATATACGCCAATCAGGTGTACGCCAATTGTACCATGTTTTAAGGAGAGAGCAGAGGCACTTTAACACTGGTTAGCAGTGGTAAAGTGCACAAAGTCCTAATGCCGACAAAAACGAAATTCAGAGAACAGGAGGGGTGAAGGCAAAATGTTTGGGGGAAGACAACATCAAGCATGACAGGTCTAACACCTAGTTTACCATAGGCCTTGAAAGAACATGTCTGGGAGCTTGAGGCATTGAATGAGGAAAGAAAGAATGTATGAGTTGTGATTTAGGTTACTTAAGCCTTAACTTTGCTTGCTTAAGTAAAGGAGGGACAAGCAAAGTCAGGAAGGGCCAATATCTGCATGAATCTGGATGATTTATTTATTAGTTTTATTAAGCCCGGGATTAGTGAAGGCTGTGCTGGCACCGATATAATGCCTCCAAGCATTGTTAACCTAGAGAAGATATCCTGGAGTTAGAAGGTAAGTGTGCTTATAGCTCATTAATAAAGTTTTTTAGGCCTTGTGAAATTTTAAGATATTTAGTTTGGAACAAATCCCCATGGACAGCTTGTTCCATGCCTGTTATGTATTGCTGAAAAGGCATAACAACCAATTCTTGCCCTGCGAAACGTAGGCGCAAAGACAGGATTGGCATATGTGGAACAAAGCAGTCTTGAGCGGACGAGTTTTTTAAACATGGAAGAAATATAGTTAACACGATTAGGGTAGAAAGCATATGGGACATACAAAGAGCCTTGAACCACTACCTCTTCGGTACCCCGGGAGCCAATGCAAGTTCCTTGTATGTGCTGGGATGCTGTCAAATTTTCAAATCCCAAATATCATTCAAGCAGCAGCATTCTGGATTAACTACAATCTGTTTATCAAATAGACTGGGAGGATAACATACAATGCATTGTAGTAATCTAGCGTACAGAAAATCAAAGCTTGTATTAATAACTGTTGAGACAGTTGTGGGATAAACTGTAGGATTGTTTGTAACCCCTGCATAATCAGGAAGCAGCTGTTCATAAATTTCCTTATATGAGGTTCCATTGGCATTCCATTGTCAAATATGGCACCCAGATTATGAGATGTAGTTTCAAGGCTGGGGAAAGTTCCTAATGGCTGAGGCCACCAGGAGAAGGACCACCATGATGGACTGCCAAACACTAATACTTCCGCTTTATCAGTGTTTAGTCACTGAAAATTAGCATTCATCCAGCTGGCCACCTCAACAAGGGAACATTTAAACTGGTCTTGCTGGTGGCTGAGATGATCCTCTTTACGGATAATAATCTGAGTGTCATTTGCATAGTCATAAAACTGGAAGCTAAACGAAGCAATCCCATCAGCCAACGGAGACACATAATTGTTAAGTGTGGGGCTGAGGGTGGAACCCTGAGAACCTCTGCGGACTGGATCCATGAAATTAGAACAATACAATGCCATTTGAATCAATTGTGTTCTATCTTTCAAAAGAGACTTAAACCATTGTAGGACATTGCCTTGAATGTCGATATTACCTATTCTGTCCAAGAGAACAGAATGAGGGACCGTCTCAACGGCTGCCGACAGATCAAGGAGGATGTGAGCGTAAGAGCTCCTAACATCCAGGATCATACTGATATTTTTAAAATATTGGCTCACCTAGGAAGGTATAAGTCTTTGTTAAGAAGAAGTAATGGTGATTTGTCACAGAGTGTATTGGAGAAAGTTGTGTGTTGATGGCTTGGTGGTACGTTGAAGCATAGGAGGGGTTAAATTCTAGGGTATTTGTTAACTAAAAATCCCTTATATCTTCCTCAGAATCTACTTACTGGCACATAGAAAATAAGTATGCAGAGTTCATGTGAAGGTAGGGGTTATCCTAAAGGCCTCATTTATGGTTTTAAACCATTTGTAGACAGCCTTCTGCGTGGCCATAACAGATCTAATCCTGAAAGCAATCATTTGGCATGGTGGTAAAGGCAAATGTTTGAAGGACGCATCTACAAAGGATGATGTGTTCTTGGTGAACACATATTGACATGCCTCACAATTGCACAGAGTCAACCAAATCATAAGTAAATTATGAATGTAAGATGACATAAAGCGAAGGTACTACTGCCAGCTGTGTTAGACGTATGCTTACTGACAAAAACTGCACGTGAGTCAACTGTGCTGAGTATTTGATCCTTGACAAAACTGTATTTCATTCAACTGTGCTAGAAACCATCTCCCTAAAAAACTTATTCGAGTCAATTGACTTCAGACAAAAAATTCACTTGAGAAAGCAGCGCTTGATAGTTGCTTGTAAGTCCTCTCCTACCTACACAAAGAATGCAATCATATGCATCTGGAACTTCACATACTACCCTTCCCTATCCTGTACACACTGCAGAAACCCAAACACCTGTACACCTGCAGGCACACCACCACTAACATTGAACTCAACTCGACGAATAATCCACAACCCAAATATCACAGCTCATCTTTTTCCCTCATACTCATATATTTACAACCCCCGATAAACATTCGGTCAATATTGCTCATGTTCTTTCAACAACTAAATGGCTCAAGTACAACTCTTGCCCAGTCTTGAAAATCGGCTGCCAGCCCTAAGTCCTGCCAGGTATGCTGCACATTGACTACACATGGGTATGTATGAGGTCCCTGATGAAGGGCTATCCCTATTGAAAAACTATGAGAAAGCATATGATGGGCTAGCATATAATTGTGCATAGAAGCATTAATCAATGATAAAAGGTTGAATTATGAATTGAGTCCCAATTGATTTTTTTCACTACCTGAGGAAAAGAGTGTTGATGAACAGATAAAGGTTTTGATTATTACATTTGGCATCACCTCATGTGTAACTGCTGTGCGAAGAGGGATGGAACATGAGCATTGAGCCTTGGGCTGAAGAGGCCAGGTCCCACCATCACATGCAGCGAAGAGTATTTGGCATTGAACTTTCATGTTGCCAAAAAATGTGCAACTGGATGGGTACTTAATTTTTAGCACTTGATCAGTTTTTGATGAGCACATGTCATATGTATACCAACATCTACCACCTACCTCAACCACACAAAACTGACAGTGGCCTCCCCATCATTCAAAAAATGTATAATTCCATTAACACATTGTCCTCTCCCATCACATTGAGCTGCCATTGCCTCTCATCCTGACTCACTCTCTTGCCTTCTAACATGAAACTTTGCACTTCTAACTGCTCAGTGCCTTTGCTCTCATCGCTGAATAATTAGCTAACCTCAACTGAAATAGGTGAGTTCTACATAAGGACACAGTACATTGGCCCAGTTCTTGCACCAGTGGCATAATAATGGAATGTCACATGCTGCAGTGTGGACTACGCTACCCACATGTGTGACTCAAAAAATGGCATCGGGTCTACACCTCAATCCTTATGGCAGCAGGCAATGCTGCAGCAAGTATATATAAATAAACCCTTTTGGCATGTTTGAACACCTACTTCTAACACTAATTAAGTGACCTGGAAATTTTGTTTAGGGGCCATAAGGCTTTGTTGCATAATCTGGAAAATATCTGCAGTAACATGTTTGAGGAAAAGGTCAATTTCTTGCATAAGCTTGAGCACCTTTGTATTAGTGTAAAGGTTTGCTTTGAGTATAAAACTAATACTCCTATAACTTGGTTTAGGAAAGAGTAAGAAAACCCAGCTTTGTCATTATTAAAAATCAAATGTATAAGTGAACTTAGGTATTTAGTATCAAAACACAAAAGATGATTTTCCTGAAAGATGCTCCTCTCTGCCTGGGCCTGCTCAGTCTCCAAGCTGAATCTCCCAGGCTTCTGCTACCTGCAGTGACTGTACTTCGGTTTCCCTAGTCTAGTTAGTAGGTGTGAGTGGCATCCATCAAATGCCACCCAGAGACTAAAATGCATTTTGTTGGAAAGCTGCCTGCTTAAGGATTCCTGGCAGGAAAACAGGGTTATTTTAATCACCTCAACTCATTAGAAGATCATGAGGTAAAGGGAGAGAACAGTTATACCAGATAATCACAGGGTGGATAGACAGAAACTATCATAGTAGGAAGTTTTGATTGCGTTTAGGATTTTTGTAGGGAGAGTTTAATGTCCTCATCTACTTTTTTATAGTAATCCTTTTAAGGTAATCTAAGCATGATTCATGTAAAGAGTCATTATTTTTTGCATAAAGTTTACGAAAGAAGTTCTCAAAGGTGATTACAATGTTTTTCTCTTTTTTGAAGGATATGCCATGGTCGTCAGTTATAGAGCTTATCCTAGTTGGACAGCAGTTTTGTTTTAAATAAGAAGCTAGTATTCTACCTGCTTTATTTCTACTGCAAACTTTGATGCCTTTGATTCTTTGAACTAAAAGCTGTTTTTTTTTACTTAGGATTTTGTTCTATTTGCACTTTAGTTTGGTCAACTGGTTTAGATGTGACTTATCCCTGGAAAATTTATGGGATTTTTCTAGTGACTTTATTTGGAGTTCCTGTTGGTCTAAGGCTTTATTATCTTGCTTGTTTATCATAGACATTAGTTTAATCATGTGGCCTCGAATTGTGGCTTTCAATGTGTCCCACATTCTTTGAGGATTAAAGACCGAGTCTTTGTTGAGTTCTATGTATTGTTCAATTTCATTTTGATTAACTCCTTAAATATAAGGTCTTCTGAAAGGAGGTTATTCATTCTCCATATTTTGGGATTAGACATTGCACAAGAGATATCATAGACTAAGGAAATGCGGGCATGATCAGATACTAAGATTGGTTCTATGGTGGGGTTTGAGGTAGTTGCAACATGTTGATCATCTACTAAAATGTAATTGATATGCGAGAAGGAGTTGTGAGGGTGGGAGAAGAATGAGTAGTCCTTGTCTGAAGGGTTAGATAGTCTCCAAACGTCATTTAGTTCATGTGTTTTACAGCGGTTTAGCATTTGTCTGTGAGACTTATTAGGTTTAAAATGGCAGGCGGAGTTTCTATCTAGTGTACCATTCCATGGGAGGTTGAAATCTCCACCCATAATAAGTCTGCAATGGGTAGGCAGAGGTGATAATGTTTTGCTAAGGTTAGTCCAAAAAGTTAGGTTATCACTATTAGGGGTGTAGATATAAGCTATTATAAGGTCAGTATTATGTTTATGTAGTTTAGTGATAAGCCATCTGCCTTCTGAGTCAGCTTCAGATAAGGTAATAGTGAGGCCAGAGGAGATAGAAATGAAAGTAATTAGGCCATTTTTCTTGTTGGTTGCAGGGGCACAGCATAGGTTGCCCACCCAGGATTTCTTTAGTAGTAGAACTTCTGTTCTGGCAACTTTCTTCTTTTGTAAGAGAATTAGGTCACCCTTAAATTTATTTGTGTAGGCTAGGATTTTCTGGTTTTTGTTGGGTGGCCCTTAACATTAAGAGAGAGAATATTTAGATTATGCATGAGGGGGCGGTGTGGAGACGGGTGTGGTGTGACCATGCCTTTGATTTTTTGTGGGAAGATCTTTATGCTGCTGGTATCATAGCTCGCATATATATCATACATACCATATGTAAATTTTACAAAGGTGAACTGCATGGATTATATCTTGTACATAAAAAGATATGCTGAGATGGTTAACACTTGTGCATTGAATCTGTCTTCAGTAATTTTACTTAGATCTATTTAATGATAGTATTCAGGCTCATGAGAGAGGTTACTGCTTGTACACATACTGATATTTCCGATGAGAATGAGTCAAATGTGAACCATAGCAGTAAACAATAAACAATTCCCCAATGGCTACGAGGTAGGGGGAGGAGGCTTTGCAATGGTAGTTGGAATAGTATTTCTAGTGGGATGCTTCAGAGTGGACAATGGTGCGTGTATATGTCTATGGGGTGTCAACATCGTCAGTGGCCAGCTGTGCAGGAGTCATGTTGAGATGTGGGTTGAGAATTGTATTTCAGAGGTCAGGTCCTAGTGTTTCCTTTACTTATCCACCACTCCCTGTCAAAAAGATCGGGATAGGACATGGGCACTTGTCAATGTCGAGATGGCAACAGCCATCTGGGGAGGTACTCCTTTTTCATGGAGGCATAAGGATGTCATGCTTATGTTCTGCCAAGGCTGTACAGAGGTCATACCATTCATGAGCTATTGGAAATACACAGAGTCCATGCGTTTCCTCCCTATGTAAAGTGCCACTTTCACTAATACTGAAGCATTTAGTGGCCGCTCTCCAGTATTGTATGTGAGGGCCTGTAGTAGACTTCCATTGTACAGTGATAGTTTGCTTTATTAAAATTAGCAGTAGGTCTGCAAACTTTGTGCCTGGCTTCCCGCATTCAAGGCTGGGTGCAAGGATTAGAAGGCAGGATTTGGGTGTATTGCAGAAATTCCTGCCAGTCAATTGTGTGAGTGTGTTTTGTACTGTGTGCCAAAATTGAGTTATTTGAGGGCAGCTGCACATCATATGGTAGACGTCCTCAGATTCTTCATGACATCAGGGGCAGCTAAAAGTGGTGTTGTTGTGTATTTTAATAATCCTATGTGGGACATATATATTCCCTGTGTGTACTGTATTTGCTGAAACCCCGCTTTGCGACATACCTTCCTGGGATATTCTAGAAGAGAGCCCAATATTTGTCATTGATCTGATATCCCAGGCCTCTTTTCCAGCAGAGTTTGAGGTCGCCTAATGCAATTTTGATCAATAAAGCCATGTGATGATGAGGTGATACCCATTGCCTAGAGTGAGAAGGGTCTATATGTTAGCATGTGTAGGTGGTTTCAAATTGGTGACGAGCCACAAAGTTTGTATTCCGGTTAGCAGTGTTCTGTGGGTCAGGAATCCACCTGCTGGGATGCCTGTGAAGTTCGATAGTGCCTCGAAGGGGATTAATACTTAATTCTCGAATAGATTTCCAACTGTGGTGAGGCCAGCCTGTTCCTATCTAGTCATTGTTAATCTGCTCAGTGTTGGTGTTAGCGAAGTTGTCAATGTAAGTGGGATAGTTGGCGAGCAGGTGGGAGTGTTTGGGATGTGCCAGAGAAATTGCCAGTGACAATGTTGTGTGACTTTCGGCAAACAAGACAAGTCATTTTGTGGCTTAGAATGTTGGAGAAACCAGTAACCCAGAAACACTGTTTTTCTGGATGTTGTGTGAGCTCTTAGTTCCCCTAAATTCAATAATTCTAGCCACCATGATAGCCATTGGGCCTTGGCCATCAAGTAATAGAGTATATTCACGTCTTGCACATGAAGGAGAAGGTCATCTGCAAAAAGGACATGATGTCAGTTGTGTTGCCACTCAGAATGCCTCAGTGGCTGCCTACTTTGCGGAGTCAAGCCGCTAAGGGTTTTAACCGTAGTGCAAAAAAAAGGGCAACCTTGACTGATTGGTCTACTAATCTGTTATTGCTCTGATAATATTTGACCTATAAGTGCGCTGGCCGTGGACAGGTAGTTAATAGTGTTGAGCCAGTTGTTAAACGTTGTACTCACTCCCATGCGGCACAAACATTTATGGAGGAATCATCAACGGAGGGAGTCAAATGCTTTCTCCATATCAACTGATATTACCACCAAGTAGGGCCATTCTGGTGGAGCAGCTTCAGCTATCCAAACAGCCTCCTGAGTTTCAGCTGGGTATAAACCCACTCTTTTCTCTGTAAACCAGATGGGTCACGTGGGACAATAGTCTGTTGGCTAATATTTACCCCAGTATTTTATAATCCAAGTCTAAAACTGAGAGGGGTGTTACAATGAGAGTTGTTCTGGTGGTCTGTCAGGTACCAAGAGAGCTGTCACTTAAGCCTTGATAAAGAAATTTAAGACGCTTTCTCTGTTTCAGTATCCTCATTGGTGTATAATTGCTTATAATATTTCAGAAATATTGCATTTATAGAGGTTAGTATATGTTGGAGGGGCCCCTCAGTGTCAAGTATTTTGGTCAGTTTATTACATTGTTTACCTGGATTTATCAACCAGGTGAGTAACCCGTCATATTTATCTTCTGATAATATATGCTGTGTAATCTCTGCAGCATTGTGGTTCCACATGTTTAGTGTGTTCTCTAGCTTTACGGAGGTTGGGGGGTGTCACATTGGAGGTGGGACGCCTCTACAACTCTCGAATGTGGGTACTGAGGGCATCAAGGCATAGTATGATATGTGTCCATGTTCCTATTGAGGTTTGTATGCAGTGCACCCATATGGTCACCTTGAAGGTGTAGGAGCGCAAATTTTGCTCTTTCATTACTAGGGGTGCATTATAGTCATGAGTAGTCAGTACCTACTTGTTAGAACCGGCGGTCTCTAGTTGGCAGAGGTATACACTTCTGACAAATAGGGACCTACCAACTCTAGTCAGGGCAAGGGGATTACACACTCAGATAACCCCTGCTACCCCCTTGGTAGCTTGGCAGAGCAGACAGGCTTATCTCAGAGGCAGTGTGTTAAGCATTTATGACCACATACAGTAATAAAGTGAATACACTACAGATGGACACGACACAGAAGTTATTATAAAAATAGGATCTTTATATAAGGTTTAGCACAAGACCAAATAACGACAAAAATATACCACAGTCTTAATAAATACTCTTTGGAAGGAAAAATAATAGTTCAAGTAAGGTTTCTTCTTGGCAAATAGTTCTTTAGCAAAGTATTCTTCTGAGCACAGTTCTTTGGCAACAATGTAACCCCCACAGGAGTCACACGACGTCGAGTCTACAGGATTCCCAAGGTTCGGCGTCGACCGCGAGGAGCGCTACGTCGAGCCTGGAGTCGCAACAGACCCCACAAGTACAGTACCTTGAGAAACGAAGAAAACGATGATCCACGGCGTCTCGATGTCGGCGTCGAGGTCGGCGTCGATCGTGCCTCGGAGTCGGGTCAATCCGCAGTGGTGTCGAGGGATGTCGGGCCGGAGCAGCGCTCACGGCGTCGAGAAGGGCGTCGAGTCGATGCGATCAGCAGCGGCGTCGGGACGGGGTCGCTTGGAGGTAGAGCCGATACTCACTCCTCACTGGCGTCGATACCGGCGTCGAGACGGGGTCACTTGGAGCCGGGGCCGATACCCACTGCTCACTGGCGTTGCTGCTGGCGTCGAGACTGCAGATTTTCCCTCGTGTACTGGAAACAACACTTCCCAGCAATTCAGCAAATGGTGAAGTCCTTTGGCCCTGTGACTTCAGCAGGAGACTGGCACTCTTCCAGCCCTTGGAGATTTCCTAGCAAGTGTTCAGAGAGTACACACCAAGTTCCTCTCTCCTTGTTCCTTGGCAAAAATAAAGAAGCAGCTTTCAGGTTCCTCCACAGCAAAACAGCACTCTGGCAGAAAGGGGAGGCAAGTCCTTAGATCAGCAGGCTTCTTGTCCTTGGTACAGGTTTCCTTGTCAGAAGTGATCTGAGTTCTTGGTTCAGGGGTCCTTCTCTTATACCCCGTTTTCCCTTTGTTCCCTTTGTCCAAGCAGGGAGATTCCCACCATCTCAGGTTTGTTGTGGGTGTTGCCAGGCAGAGGCACCTGGCCTATTCACTGAGCAGGGCAGAGTCCTCAGCCGCCCAGCAGGAGGCGGAGCCAGTATTGTCACTGGCAGGAGCAGGGCTATCAGTCGCCCAGCAGGAGGCGGAGCCAGTATTGTGTCAGGCAGGGCAGGCTACTCTTCCCTCACTCTACGTGTAAACGCCCCATTCACCCCACACTGACTCACCCAGACCTCTGGAGCCACCCAGCCCCTGACACACACACCAAACCAGCAGAGACCGGTAGATAGTTGGACAAGAAAATAGCCACTTTCTAAAAGTGTTATTTTCAAACATAGAATTTAAAAACCATCCATCCTAAAGGGTGTGTTATTAAATTCTGAGTTCAGGGATACTAAACTCGACATGCTACCATGCTCCCTGAGTCAGATAGATTATAATGGAGTTAATAATCAGTCTGCCCAGTCTGGCCTATTGGAGGCAGGTAGCCCTTCAATAGTGAAAAACGAAAATGGCTGTAATTCACTATTAGGTCATGCCACACACATCAGGGCATGACCTACCTTTTACCAACAATGCACCCTGCCCTAGGGCCTACCATAGAGGTGTCTGAAATGTGGCAAAGTGAAGGTTTAGAGACTGGTAAGTGTGTTTCCTTACCAAGTCGACATGGCAGTCAGGGACTGCACGCAGGCGCTGCGGTGGCAGGCCTGAGACACATTTTACACGCTGCTTCTGTGGGTGGCACAACCAGTGCTGCAAGCCCACCAGCAGCAGTTAACTTACACGCCCTTGGCACACGCAGTGCACTAGACTAGGGTCTGAACAGTAAGTCAACCAAGCCAATCATGGTAACACCAATCAATGTAACAATTTAACATAGGGAGCACTTGCACTGTGGCACTGATCAGCAGTGGCACAGTGCCCAAAGCAATAATCCAGCAAAAACATCGTAAACAGAGGAGGCAAACAGAAAAAAATGGAGGAGAGACTCATGCCAATGATGCCAGGTCTAACACGTGTCCCCTCCAGCTGAAATGTGGGGAGAACTACCCTTCACCCAGGGAGTCCTCATCACTAAGGCGGAAAAATCTGGACAGACCATCAGTATTGGCGTGATCTGTACCAGGGCGGTGTTCCACCGTAAAGTCCATCCCCTGTAGGGAAATGGACCACCTCAACAGCTTTGGGTTCTCACCCCTCATCTGCATTAACCATCTGAGGGGCCTGTGGTCTGTCTGAACCCGGAAGTGAGTCCCAAACAGGTAGGGTCTTAGCTTCTTCAGCGCCCAGACCACAGCAAATGCCTCACGCTCTATCGCACTCCACCTTTGTTCCCTGGGAAGTAACCTCCGGCTGATGAAGGCTACAGGTAAGTCTCGGCCCTCCTCATTCATCTGTGCTAGAACAGCCCCCACACCATGCTCTGAAGCGTCCGTCTGGACAATGAATTCTTTTGAAAAGTCGGGTGCCTGGAGGACCGGTGCTGTACACATTGCAGTTTTCAGGGTGTCAAAGGCTTTCTGACAGGCGTCAGTCCAGATCACAAGTCTCGGCTGCTTCCGGGAAGTCAGCGAGGTCAAGGGGTGCACAATGTTGCCATACCCCTTGACGAACCTCCTGTAGTAACCCGTGAGACCCAAGAAGGCTCTCACCTGAGTCTGGGTTTTGGGCGGTTCCCAAGCCAGGATGGTATCTATCTTGGGTTGCAGGGGGGCCACCTTGCCGCTCCCTACTTGGTGCCCCAAGTACACCACTGAACCCTGCCCAATCTGGCACTTACTAGCCTTGATTGTGAGGCCTGCTCTGCGCAGGGCCAACAACACTTCCTGGAGGTGGCGCAAGTGTTCCTCCCAGCTGGCGCTGAACACTGCTATATCGTCCAGGTAGGCGGCGCTGAAATCTTCCAGCCCGGCCAATACCTGGTTAACCAACCTCTGGAATGTGGCAGGGGCATTCTTCATCCCAAAGGGCATCACACGGAACTGGTAGTGCCCATCTGGTGTGGAGAATGCAGACCTCTCTTTTGCCCCATCAGTCAAGGCGATCTGCCAGTACCCAGACGTTAGATCAAACGTACTAAGGTACCGGGCAGCCCCCAACCGATCGATGAGCTCATCAGCTCTGGGGATGGGGTGCGCGTCAGTCTTGGTGACCGAATTGAGTCCTCGGTAATCCACACAGAACCGAAGTTCTGGTGAAGCACCAGGCGCTGCAGCCTTTGGGACCAAGACCACTGGGCTGGCCCAAGGACTGCTAGAGGACTCAACCACCCCTAAGGCAAACATCTTGGAGACCTCCTCCTTGATGTATGCTCTGACCTTGTCAGTCACCCTGTAGGCCTTGTGCCTCACAGGAGTGCTGTCCCCAGTGTCCACATCATGGACACACCACTGAGTGACACCAGGGATCAAGGAGAACAGATCAGGGAATTGTACCAACAGATGGCGACAATCTTGCTGCTGCTCAGGGGTCAGTGTGTCAGAGAGGACAACACCATCCACTGACCCATCTTTTTCTTTTGCACACAGGAGGTCAGGAAGAGGCTCACTCTCCTCCTCCATCCCAGCATCTGTGGCAAGGAGCATGCCCACTTCGGACCTTTCTAAGTGGGGCTTTAACCGGTTGACATGCAGGACCCTTAAGGGGTTCCTGGGAGATTTCAAGTCCACCAAGTAGGTGACATCGCTCTTCTTCTCCACAACCTCAAACGGTCCAGTCCACCTGTCCTTGAGCGCACAAGGTTCCACAGGGGCCATGACCCAAACTTTCTGACCAGGTTGAAGCTCAACCAGAGTGGCATTCTGATCGTACCACCGCTTCATCTCTTCCTGGCTGGCCTCCAGATTTGCCTGAGCAAGATCTCTGAAGCGCCGAGTCTGGTTCCTAAAGGCCAGCATGTAACTATATACATCCTGGGGAGGTTTCCTGGGAGATTGCTCCCAGCCTTCTGTGACCAGACTCAAAGGTCCTCTTACCGGGTGACCATACAAAAGCTCAAAGGGGCTGAACCCTAGAGACTTCTGTGGCACCTCACGGTAAGCAAACAGCAGGCATGGCAAGAGGACGTCCCATTTACGCCTCATTGGTTCTTCAAGACCCATGATCATGCCTTTTAGGGTCCGGTTGAATCTCTCAACCAGCCCATTACCTTGAGGGTGGTAAGGAGTGGTAAACTTGTAGGTTACCCCACACTCCTTCCACAGAGACTTCATATAATTCGAAATGAAGTTGGTGCCTCGGTCTGACACCACCTCTCTGGGGAACCCCATGCGGGAGAAAACACCCATCAGTGCCCGTCCCACCACGGGGGCCGTCACTGTTCGGAGAGGGATGGCTTCCGGGTACCGGGTGGCATGGTCCACCAAGACCAGGATAAACCTGTTGCCCATGGCTGTCTTGGGGTCCAGTGGCCCCACAATGTCAATTCCCACTCGCTCAAAGGGGGTACTGACGACGGGAAAAGGTTGGAGGGGAGCCTTCTGCTTCCGCCCACTTTTCCCACTTGCCTGGCAAGTTTGACATGTCCTACAATGGATATCTGAATCCCTTCTCATCTGGGGCCAATAAAAATGGGTGACAAGCCTGTCATAGGTCTTGTCCTGTCCCAGATGTCCAGCTAACGGAACGTCATGAGCCAACCCCAGTAGGAAGGCTCTGAAGCGCTGGGGTACCACCAGCACACGGGCTGACCCAGGTTCAGCAGCCTTAGGCTCGCTATACAGGAGGTCGTTCTCCCAGTAGACCCAATGTGATCCTGACTGATCAACTGTCGTTTGGGCTGAGGCCTGCTGCCTCATACCCACAAGAGAAGGGCACACTTTCTGTTCAGCACAAAATTCCTCCCTGGAGGGACCACCATCCTGCTGCCAATGGGTCAGCTCGGGCAGGTCTCCCAGTTCGGCCACTTGTTCTCCTGTCGGTTCCAGGGCATCCCCCTCAGAGTCTGCTCCCTCCTGGACCGCGGGAACGATGGGGGACGGTTTCCCGCGCCCCCTGCCTCTTCTCTTCACGGTTGGGACCTGGGCCATACTTTCAGGCTCCGGGCCCCCATCAACACCCTTACTAACTGACATGGACCGGGTGGTCGCACACACCCACTCAGGCAGACCCAACATTCCCAGATGCGCTTTTCTCTCCACCTTAGCCCAAGGGGAGTCCTCCAAATCATTGCCCAGGAGACAATCAACAGGCATGGCGGGCCTCACAGCAACCTGAAGAGTACCTGAGACCCCCCCCCACTCAAAGGGAACTTGAGCTACCTCACACTGACTCTGTGAGTTGTCAGCAGCTACAACGGGGTAGAATGCATGAGGGACCACCTGCTCTCTGGACACCAAGTGACACTTGACAGCTGTCACACTCGCTCCGGTGTCTCTGAGAGCTTCCACCCTATGGCCATTAATGGTCACCCACTGCCTATATTTCTTAGTGTTACTAGGCAGAGGGGTTGGAGGGACCATTTCCACGTCTCCTAAAGAGACCAGGGACATTTCTGCGGGACCCCACCCACCGGGGGCACCCATCTCATCCCCTCCCAGGGCTACACTCGCTACCTGACGAGGGGGTGCACGCGGCGGTGCATTCGAATCCTTCATGGGACACTGGGGATCATAATAACGGTGTCCCACCTGCTTACAGGCATAGCAGGTCATGGGGCCCCTGTGAACAGGTTTACCTGTCGGGGCCTCTGGCTTCTTTACAGGGGGAGGCTGGGAACCCTTCCCTTGGTTCCCTTGGGGACTACTTTGGGGCCCTTTCTGAAACTCCCTCTGTTTACCCCTGTCCCCCCCACTCTTCTGCTGGGGACCCTGCCCACCCTTGGCTGAGTCTCCCACTGGACCCTTGTGGACCCTGGTACTGACCCAGCGGTCCGCCTCCTCAGCAAGTTTTCTAGGGTTAGATAGCTTGCTATCAACAAGGTGCTGGCGTAGCTCTGGAAAACAGTTATTAGACAAGTGCTCCCAAGCAAACAAATCATAAAGAGCATCATAACTATCAACCTTGCTACCCTTTATCCAACCATCCATGGTTCTGCAGAAAAAAGACACATATTCAACCCACGTAGTACCAGGCAACTTCTTACATTCTCTAAAGGTTTGTCTGTACTTTTCTGGAGTTAAGCCATATCTCAGCATTAAAGCATCTTTCATATGAGTATAAGACATCCTATCCTCAGCAGGAAGGCTCAACAAGGTATCTCTCCCCTCGTTTGTAAAGCGGCTCCACAACCCCGTTCCCCAATCCTTCTCAGGGACCCGGTGGGCCAACAATGCTAACTCATATGCTTTAAACCATTGGCTAATATCTTCATTCTTACTGTAATCCTTGATCACATCTTTACGAAAATAAAACCTACTTTCTGCAGGCACAGATGGAGTGCTGCCACCAGAGGGATTCAACTCTAAACTCTTAGTTTTAAGCTCCATCTCCCTCACCATCTTCTCACGTTCAAACGCTAATTTCTCTCTCTCAAAATCTAATCTTTTGCTCTCCATTTCAGCTTCTCTCTTGCTTCTTGCATTCTCTAATTCCAACTGCCCTCCTAATTTGAGTTTTGCCATTTCCAACTTGTACCCCCTCTCCTTCTCCCTGTCTTCTAATTCTTCGGGGGAAAGGCTCCTAGAGGACGCACTACTGCCTGGAGATGACACTGGCCCACCGGTGGGCTCTTCCTCTTCCTCTTCTTCTTCCTCTTCCGGTACCACCACCGGATCAGAGGGATTTCTGGCCTCTAACCAGGCCTTCAGCGCTTTGAGGAAGCCCTCTTTCTTTGAGACACCTGTGGTAGGAACTTTAAACTGCTTGCAAAATCCTTTTAGATCTTTTAGCGTGTAGGAATCTATCTTCTCCTTATCAAATTCCCCCACAACATTCTCCACAGGTGTAGCAGCTCCGGCATTCTCCATGGTCAAAACTGGCAGTGTTTAAGAAAATAAGCTCCAGGAAAGCGGAGAACAAAAATAGGATATCCTACCAAACGGACTGTGGCTGCGTTATGGTCTGCTTTCACTATGTAGCGTACACTAATCACTGCACATGAGTCATAAATGCAAAGTTCAAATCCTCACCGCTGACCACCAATGTTAGAACCGGCGGTCTCTAGTTGGCAGAGGTATACACTTCTGAAAAATAGGGACCTACCAACTCTAGTCAGGGCAAGGGGATTACACACTCAGATAACCCCTGCTACCCCCTTGGTAGCTTGGCAGAGCAGACAGGCTTATCTCAGAGGCAGTGTGTTAAGCATTTATGACCACATACAGTAATAAAGTGAATACACTACAGATGGACACGACACAGAAGTTATTATAAAAATAGGATCTTTATATAAGGTTTAGCACAAGACCAAATAACGACAAAAATATACCACAGTCTTAATAAATACTCTTTGGAAGGAAAAATAATAGTTCAAGTAAGGTTTCTTCTTGGCAAATAGTTCTTTAGCAAAGTATTCTTCTGAGCACAGTTCTTTGGCAACAATGTAACCCCCACAGGAGTCACACGACGTCGAGTCTACAGGATTCCCAAGGTTCGGCGTCGACCGCGAGGAGCGCTACGTCGAGCCTGGAGTCGCAACAGACCCCACAAGTACAGTACCTTGAGAAACGAAGAAAACGATGATCCACGGCGTCGAGATGTCGGCGTCGAGGTCGGCGTCGATCGTGCCTCGGAGTCGGGTCAATCCGCAGTGGTGTCGAGGGATGTCGGGCCGGAGCAGCGCTCACGGCGTCGAGAAGGGCGTCGAGTCGATGCGATCAGCAGCGGCGTCGGGACGGGGTCGCTTGGAGGTAGAGCCGATACTCACTCCTCACTGGCGTCGATACCGGCGTCGAGACGGGGTCACTTGGAGCCGGGGCCGATACCCACTGCTCACTGGCGTTGCTGCTGGCGTCGAGACTGCAGATTTTCCCTCGTGTACTGGAAACAACACTTCCCAGCAATTCAGCAAATGGTGAAGTCCTTTGGCCCTGTGACTTCAGCAGGAGACTGGCACTCTTCCAGCCCTTGGAGATTTCCTAGCAAGTGTTCAGAGAGTACACACCAAGTTCCTCTCTCCTTGTTCCTTGGCAAAAATAAAGAAGCAGCTTTCAGGTTCCTCCACAGCAAAACAGCACTCTGGCAGAAAGGGGAGGCAAGTCCTTAGATCAGCAGGCTTCTTGTCCTTGGTACAGGTTTCCTTGTCAGAAGTGATCTGAGTTCTTGGTTCAGGGGTCCTTCTCTTATACCCCGTTTTCCCTTTGTTCCCTTTGTCCAAGCAGGGAGATTCCCACCATCTCAGGTTTGTTGTGGGTGTTGCCAGGCAGAGGCACCTGGCCTATTCACTGAGCAGGGCAGAGTCCTCAGCCGCCCAGCAGGAGGCGGAGCCAGTATTGTCACTGGCAGGAGCAGGGCTATCAGTCGCCCAGCAGGAGGCGGAGCCAGTATTGTGTCAGGCAGGGCAGGCTACTCTTCCCTCACTCTACGTGTAAACGCCCCATTCACCCCACACTGACTCACCCAGACCTCTGGAGCCACCCAGCCCCTGACACACACACCAAACCAGCAGAGACCGGTAGATAGTTGGACAAGAAAATAGCCACTTTCTAAAAGTGTTATTTTCAAACATAGAATTTAAAAACCATCCATCCTAAAGGGTGTGTTATTAAATTCTGAGTTCAGGGATACTAAACTCGACATGCTACCATGCTCCCTGAGTCAGATAGATTATAATGGAGTTAATAATCAGTCTGCCCAGTCTGGCCTATTGGAGGCAGGTAGCCCTTCAATAGTGAAAAACGAAAATGGCTGTAATTCACTATTAGGTCATGCCACACACATCAGGGCATGACCTACCTTTTACCAACAATGCACCCTGCCCTAGGGCCTACCATAGAGGTGTCTGAAATGTGGCAAAGTGAAGGTTTAGAGACTGGTAAGTGTGTTTCCTTACCAAGTCGACATGGCAGTCAGGGACTGCACGCAGGCGCTGCGGTGGCAGGCCTGAGACACATTTTACACGCTGCTTCTGTGGGTGGCACAACCAGTGCTGCAAGCCCACCAGCAGCAGTTAACTTACACGCCCTTGGCACACGCAGTGCACTAGACTAGGGTCTGAACAGTAAGTCAACCAAGCCAATCATGGTAACACCAATCAATGTAACAATTTAACATAGGGAGCACTTGCACTGTGGCACTGATCAGCAGTGGCACAGTGCCCAAAGCAATAATCCAGCAAAAACATCGTAAACAGAGGAGGCAAACAGAAAAAAATGGAGGAGAGACTCATGCCAATGATGCCAGGTCTAACACTACTTATAATCCTTTATTGTATTAACTTAGGGTATTAGAACGTGAACTGTAATCACGTGAAAGGTAATGTGCGGGGGATATTTTCAATGTAAATGTGACAAAATTAATGTTGCAACTTCGTGTGGTTAGTCGTAAACATTAACGTGCAGAATTTGTACATGTCGCTGACAAGTTCTCAGACCATTGATGTGCTTATGTAACGTGTTAATTTAGATGTGCTCAGTAATAATGTTTATTTTAAAGGTGGACTTTCACGAGGCCTTCTGCCGTTCCTTATGTTGACTGATTTCTGTAGGCCTGAATTGTATTTTCCCTCCTGGAAGCTCTTGCCTTAGAATTACTAGTGAATTTCATGTACATGTTGGATTTGTTCTTTTTCACGTTTCTGTTGCAGATGGAGACTTCATCCTTGTTAGCTAGAATAGTGTCCTTGTTTTAGTAGTTAGGCTTAGGGAGAAGAGGAAACATTGAACGTTGATTCTGATAATAAAGAACTGTTGTACTTTCTTATCAGAGCAAGCCTGGGAATCAAGATCACCTCGCCAAGGCCTGGGAGAAACGCTGTCATGTGGAAAGTTACTTATAAGGAGGTGACTTGACTGAATGGTGTGATGCCGCAATGCATCTTGGGATACTACCTGCTAAAGTGAAGTATTGATGTTAGGGACAGAGTTCGGGAGACTTCTGCCTTGCCTTCAAAGAGAGAGCATCTTAGAACAAGCTCTATAGCTTTATGCTACTCGATCCATCTAAACGTGAAGAGACTTATTAGGAAGATTTAACGTGCTCACACCTTTATGGATCTTGCTTTGGGAAATGCTATGTAGGGATGTCTCGGTAGTGGTAGTGTAGGAACAAACTAATGTTTTATACCCATGAACCTCCAACGAAGGGGAATCTCGATGTTTGTTCTGTTAACGTCTCTATTCTGACTCTGGAACTGATTATTCTGTGCGTGCTGCACCGACTCAACTTCCCCCGTAGGTTCAGGTTTGTATTAGTTCCATTGTATTTCTACACCCTCATTTTCAGGTGCTTGTATGTCCAACTGTTCTTGGCTTTGTGATAAACTACCTAAATCTAATTGGGAGTCTGTGATTCTTCGGAGTCATAGTTCATTGGAACTGCATGATTGATTTGGCTAATAATTTCCTCCCCTCCACGCTTTCATGCTGACAATAAGAGTCATCGGCCTTGGGTTCCATAGTAGATCTAGAACGTGGAAACCAGTTCCTTCAAAGGCCTCTCAGACAGTTGAATAGGAATCAGTGGATCCCTAATTCGTAGTGAAATAGTACTCTATGCTTTTGTGATTAGCAAAAGGCAGTGTCCTCCAACAACCTGATCTGGAGTTTTCAAATAGTATTGGGGTACCATGGTGTCCCCAGTTGATTTGTGTCAGCAGGGAATTGTGATCAGAGATGGTGCGGCTGACAAATATTTCCTCATACATCTGTGGTTGTAGGCTGAGATGCATAAGGAAGTGGTCCAGGGAAATATGTACATCGTGTACTGTGGAGTAGTATGAGTACTCCTGGGTATGCAGGAACCTATAACACCAGGAGTCGATGAGAGTTCAGAAATGCAAGCAGTCCCTCAGTGCCTTGGTTATGGTGTGTGCATTCGTGTTAGGTATGAGGGTGAACAACCTTTACAACGCAACTGTTACAACGCACTACACTTACAACGAAATTTTTACAACGCAACATCCACTACAACGCATTCCATTACATAGCATGACACTACAACGCATGTTTAAAAACTACCTTTACAACGCTTTCCATTACATCGCATACTACCTTTACAACGCATACCATTACAACGCAATCCAACACTTACCCTACTGTTGCACCCCCTGGAGTTAGAATAGTAATTTTTACCCCTATACTATGCGTTGTAATGGTATGCGTTGTAAAGGTAGTATGCGATGTAATGGAATGCGTTGTAAAGGTAGTTTTTAAACATGCGTTGTAGTGTCATGCTATGTAATGGAATGCGTTGTAGTGGATGTTGCGTTGTAAAAAATGCGTTGTAAGTGCATGCGTTGTAAAAGTGTGCGTTGTAACGACATACATCCGGTATGAGCGGGTGAGACCCTTCTAGATGTACATCTAATGTTGAAGTCTCCCCCTATAATGACTGTGCAATCCAGCCAGGGGCCAGTAGTGGGGAAAGAGTTCTGGCTGTCCTGGGTTTTTGCCCAGCAGCATGGGCTGTAGATGTTCCGTTGCTGGAGTCAGAGTAGTATTCTGTAGGGCAGAAGCGCCTTAAGGGGGTCAGAAAGGTCTGCAAACGAGGTGTGGCAGAATGCTGCGGCTGCCACAGTGGCAGCCTGTTGGTGCCACAGTGCCTGCAAAGATGTGGGTAATTTTGATCGTGTGGATCGTCCTTGCTGTCGGCATCTGGGTCCTCCACTGAGGTCTACGGGGTTAGATTGTCATTAGTCGTTCTCATTCTGGATTTTCTTTTTTTAAATAAAAAAAGAAAACAGTTTGGTGCAGGGCTCCGTCCAGTTGACCTAGCCCTGCCCCAAACTGTGTAAGGCATTGATAGAAACCTCAGTGATGGTGGTTCCTTGTCAATGCGATGTAATCTGCCGGGTGGCATCTCTGTCCGAGCGAAGGAGTAATTTACTCTCTCGTCTTAGTGGAGAATCAGGCCCGACGAAATCTCGTGGAGTGGAGCTGTTAAATAATACATCTGAACCTAAAATCTAAATAAATGAGGTACTTCGCATGACACTCATGAGGGTCATGATACTCAACTAAAATCAAAAGTAAAGAAAATGAGCAGTAAGAATCATTTTGTTTTACTTTTGAGTACAAATATATTTAGTTGAAGAGGCTGATTGACCGCCGCACCATAAATAAAGGACAATCAGAGTCTGCTGCGATGGTGTGCCCCATGCCCACCCCATAGTGTGCACTATGCCCGCGTGCTGTAGTTTGCGTTGAACTATTAAGAAGTATAAATAAAATAAACTCTAGTGGAGTAAATGACAAGGCCCCAGAATTGTGCAATATCAAAAAGAATCCTACCTCTTGGAGTCTACAAGACCAACTCTGTTGGGCAGTGAATGCGGTCATTCCATTCAACGTGCTGTCCACCAAAAATAATAATTATGTCTTGCATAGAAACTCCATTTTATTACCGCAGTCCCTGCTAAATCCCGGAGTGTAATAGTTTGGGTTAAATGTACAGATTCGACAGAAACATACCTACACGTGCAGTGTTTTTTACTGTGTCCACATAGACCTGTGGAAACACCTCTTTCTATTAAGTAACAGGCCTTCATACCAGTATTTTACAGTACATGTGGGTAATATAAGGGTCTTGCTTGGAGACATTGCATGATTAAAGACATCAAGCCCTTAAAAAAGAAAAGAAAATCATGTGGTATTTTTTCCACTCTTGAAATAACTGCTGGCGTTATAAGGTACCTGTGACGTGATTTGATTTTTTTATGAATAGTGAAGCAAAAATGTTAAGCACTCTGTGTTAAATTTAATTTGCCAGGATTGTTTCTGAAGACAAAGCCCTTCCCAGTTCAACAACTTGGGCATTAATACTGCCTGGGTAAAACTCTCCTCTCACAAGTGCTAATTTAATACCTATTTATAGCGATCAACGACTCAAAAGTGACCAGTTAACCATTATAAAGTGTCTGCACTACGTGGGATGTGTTTCTTTTACCAACCTTTGATCTGTTTAACTATTTTTTTCTTGAAATCTGAAAACTATGCAACAGATGATGGATTGTAAACTAGTCTGGTGTAGTCGCACTAAGGTGGGGAAAGAAACTGCTGCTGCAGAATCGCTGGGTTCTGGTAGCCCTGGTTATACGTGACTAGGGCTAGAAGTACGGGGCATATTTACAAGCTTGCGATAAAAAATTATCGCCGCTTTTGCGGCCGTTTTCGACCGAAAAGAGGCAATAATTTTATCGCCTAGTTAGCAAGGCCACGCTAACGCATGAAACCTTGCTTTAGCGTGGGGATTCCTAACGCCCAGCTTTGCATCTCTAATGAGATGCAAAGTGGGCGTTCCTGACCTAACATGACAGGAGAAATGTCGCTAAGCGACATTTCTCCTATCATCAAGCCCCACGCTATGAAGCATAGCGGCAGGAAAAGTAGCGATAACCCCTGTTATCGCTACTTTCCTTACGCCTGCTTCAGGACTGACTTAGCCATGATACCCTATGGAAGGTGGATATCATGGCTAAGTTTGTGAGTCCCTATCAGCAAGCTAACGCCACACTACGTGAGATTATCACTGGGTTTCCAGCGATAATCTCACGTTAGGCAGTTAGCGTGAGGATTTTTATCGCTGAGGAGATAAGCGTTGCTAATAGCACGCTATCTCAGCGATAAAAATCCACGTTACCCGGCGATAATTATCCTCACGCTAAGAGCGCTGAGCGATAATTATCGCCGGGTGTTGCTGATATGCCCCTACATAAGTTAGAAATAGCAATTTTCTAATTGCGATTTTCAGCAAATCGCAATTAGGAAATCACTATTCCTAATGTTAGAAACTCTTTGAGATTCATTTAGCGATTCATAGTGGGTCACAAATAGACCTACCTCATGAATCTCTGGGACCACCACATGTTCTTAAAAAATATTTTGGCAACCATTCTCAAAGGGGAAGGGGTCCCTTTGGGCCCCCTTCAGTTTGCAAATGGGTTACCGCCATTTTTGAAATGGCGGTCAATTGCGAATGTTTTGCGACCACTTTTTGGTCGCAAAATGCTCATACATGCCATTTCAATTCGGTATTAGGAAGGGAAGCCCTCAACATGAACCTTGCAAATACCGAATCTCAAAACCCGTATTTCATTTGGTAACAAGTTACTAAATTGCAATTTGGGATTTGAACATTCCAAAAATGTTTGTGCTAATCGGGCCTTTTATGACTGTAAAAATGCTTCGTGCATAGAGCACAAGTTTCTCTAAAAAAAAAAATAAGAAAAGGGCTGACATTTATGTACTTGAAACAAAACCCTACCAGTGAAGTATGTGTGATGCAGGGAGGATGTGGTTGAAAACATTATACCAGGAAGTGAAGGCAGCAGACTGCAGCCCCTTAAGTCCAAATGTACGATTTGGAGCTGAAAAACGTTTTGATGATGTAGGGTTTTTCCTATTTTTCAAAATGTGGATTCCATACATTTGTCCATGTAATTGTGCATGCTATAACCAGCATTATAATTGCTTGCACAGTTTGATTATATCAGATGGTGTTTTGGAAATCACAGGAATTCATGGCCAGAAGCCACCTACGAGTAAATCACCCCCTGCAATGCAACGTTCTTTTCTATCTTAAGCAATATAGGAAAAAAGGGAAAAAAACAACTTTTAAGTGGTTTCCTTGAGTGAATATCTATTTTACAGTAAAAAACAACACAGAGCATATTTGTATGTTTTTTTGAGAATAATAGATTTTTGCAACATTTCACTTGATCAATTAAACATTCTACAACCATCTAAAGCTGCTCTCATGGGAAGTTCTACAAACCTTTACTGCAGTATTCAATATAGGCTTGTTTTTGCCTCAGTGTCTTGCTATCCACAGCATATCTGCCGCCTGATCTGAAATGCAGGCTGTTGTGGGTGTTTGCCTTTGAAGGGAAGCCGAGCATGGGCCCGCGCTGATGGTTTTTTCCTCACAGGTATGCTCAGTGAATGCTTGGCAGCGTGCGGGAGAGCTGTTATTGGGTTATGTGTGGTATGTGGTGGTGGGTGGATAAGCACTTGGTGAATCTGAACCCACGAGGGTGTTTTCGGTGAGGAAAATAATAGGGCAGGACTGGCATGTAGGTAGGTAGCTTCGGAAAACATTGCGTATTTGCAGTTTCTTATGACAACAAAGCTAACATCCCTGACTGAAACTTTGCCCTTAATTCTAATGAGTAAATGCATTTACTTAAGACTTTCCGCAGTTAGACCTCCTTGATAGTGATTACTTTTGCACATTTTCTGTAATTTTTTTGACAATTATGAGTGTTCTTTTTTTTATGGGTTCTCATCGCTTTTCTCATTTTTGCCTGTCCCTGTCTTTTTAAATATGGACTGGAATAGTATGGTGTATGGAATACTCAGATTTGCTCAGCCACTTTGAATGCTCAGAATTCTGGCATTTGCTACTGCGGTTTGCCTGCAGGCTAAGTTCGGTGAGAGCGTGAAGCAGAGAGATAGTGGAAACAGGGAGAGCTGACCTGTCTGCCTGCCTGGTTTGGTTGAATTTAGGAGTACAAGCAGTGCTTAATTTGAGCCGGTGGTTTCCGGTGATCGGCGACAGCCCTTAAATTCAACCCTGGCACTAATGACAGTCCACCAAATGGTGGCGCTGTTTTGTTTTATTTTGAGATGAGCACAACAAAAGTATTTAATAATTCAATATACATGTAAAATGACAAATCATCCCATTCCATGCCATCCTCATAGCTCTGGGTGGCCTGGAATAGCCTCAATTGTCACACTTGTCGGAGTCCGATGCTTAGCAATTGTGTTGGTTCTGTTATTGACAGCGTTGGCAGGGGCCCTTGATGGTGCAGGCTGCAGTGGCTTCCCGAGAAGGGCCCTGGAACTTACATTTTTACAACTTTAGCACTGGGTGCAAGTGTTTAGGGGTACAGGTGCTACTACCCAGTTGTCCACATGCTGTCAAGTGGTAAAAGCTCTTGATTGCCCTTCCATTCATCAGGTACCCTTGCCTTCTTCAATTTAGGCCCATCATTGTGGGGTGGGCAGAGGATTATGCACTAAGCAGGATATCGAATGCTGATAACGCCCATAGAGGCGGGCAAAAAGGCTTATTTGTTTTCCTTTTCGTTATGTGCTTTGAAAAAAGTGTAAAGATTTCCAGGTTTAAAGGATGGCACAACATTTAAACAATGTTTTTAACAAACTGGCAACCAAACAGCATGGAACAAGTGCTTTGCAATAGACATAATGGTGCACCCCATTAGAGTGATTGTTGAAAGATATGGCAACAGCACAGATATTCAGCACCTTAGAATCACAAACAGCTCATTGCCATTGTGAGCATACCCCCAGGGCCAGCTATAGCGCTCGTGTCGCCCGTTGCGACAATCTTTTTTTCTCCATAGCCCCTCTCTCACATACATTTCATTTGTTGTAAAGCGCTGTTAAAGGCTGGCTTTACTAATCCACTCAGCTATCCACTTTAAATACAGATCTTTTCTTTACAGCAGGTATATTATGCCTCTGTGCTATTTTATGGCTAGTCAAAACGGCCACTAGACAAAACTCGGATCTCTCTCTCTAGCGGAACATTAATCATAAGAGTTATCTTGAAATTTGTATTGCTGCCTGAAATCTGGACACACAAGGAACTCTGCATCAGCTGCTTTTAAATCGCAAGTTATTGCTTAACACAGCACCCCCACCTGAAATCAGCGCCCCCGTGTTCCTAGGTCTACGCTGCTCCTGCTGCAGCATGAGGGTAGTGAGTGCAGGAATATTTCTTTGTAGTAGATTAATGAGGGGGCCCATATATTCAGGTCGTTTCAGCAGTGCTTTTGCCTAAGGCCTTGCAGGTCCAGTATAACAGCACAACTATTTCATTGTTGGCAATGCACACACTTCTGAGTGAATGAGCAGATGTGTGAGTGAGAAAGTGAGGGAGGCACTGGGAAGAACCGGTGTTTCCTGACGGATATGTCTATGGAGTGTGAGACCTGTAGACAAGAGCACAGAAACATGCATCACAAGCCTTTGTGTCAGCCTGTGAGAATGTGTGTCACCATGGAGTAGCACAAAATGGTGGAGCCCCCTGCAGAAAGTTATGAAGGGCCTCTCGGGCTCCCATATCTGCTAGGTATTCATATGGATTGGGCTGAATGTGGACCCTTGAAGTGTTGAGGGGCCCCTGAATGGTTGGCGGGTACCATGCCCCGGTTTGTCACAAGACCTAAACAAACCCAGTAGGTAGGGTCGAGAACATCATTATTTGCAATACACACATGTCGGATAGTGGTGAGCAACGAATGAGCCAAAAAACTTTCTTAAGAAAACATAACTTCAATGGTGTGCTTCAGAAATGAGCTACTTTGAGTTTCAAGAGGAAAATCATCCTTTACTTTAGGGACATAGAAGAAACAGTGTTGAGACCAGGGCACAAGTTCTAAAACAAGCATTGGAAATGCAATAGGTCTCGCATTTGTTGGAGCTGGAGCTATTGGTATTGTAAATGGCAATGTTTTGTACTTTGAGAAAGGTCTTGTGTTTGTTGGAGCTATTCACATTGTAAATGGCAATGTTTTTTATTTATCCTTAGGGTTCTATATAGCACGAACTTAACAGCCTCTGTTGTGAATTTCGATTCATCAAAGTTTTGTGAGCCCTGAAATTTGCACAAGTAAAGTGCTAACGGTATAAATATGGGCACTGTTTAATAAACGAAGCCACTGCAATACAAGAGCAAAGGTGACCGAATGACTGCTTCTGGGTTTACGGAGTTGCTTACACTCACTGCCCGTTAAAGCTAGCTAGCCCGCTACTATGAGTTTATCAAACTTAATGCTATGTTTTCTTATGTTATGTTATGCTATGCTATGCTATGTTTTGTTTTGCTATGCTATGTTTTGTGTATGCTATGCTATGTTTTGTTATGCTATGCTTTGTTTTGTTATGCTATGCTATGTTTTGTTATGCTATGTTTTGTTTTGTTATGCTATGTTTTGTTGTGTTTTGCTATGCTATGTGTTTTTTTGTTATGCTATGCTATGTTTTGTTGTGTTTTGTTATGCTATGCTTTGTTATGCTATGTTTTGTTTTGCTATGCTATGCTTTGCTATGTTTTGTTATGTTCTGTTATGCTATGCTGTGTTTTGTTATGCTATGCTTTGTTATGCTATGTTTTGTTTTGCTATGCTATGCTATGTTTTGTTATGCTATGCTATGCTTTGTGATGCTATGCTATGTTTTGTTGTTTTTTGTTATGCTATGCTTTGTTTTGTTATGCTATGTTTTGTTTTGCTATGCTATGTTTTGTTATGCTATGCTGTGTTATGCTATGCTGTGATTTGTTGTGTTGTCTTATGCTATGCTATGTTTTGTTGTGTTTTGCTATGCTATGCTATGTTTTGTTATGCTATGCTATGCTATGCTTTTTTATGCTATGTTTTGTTTTGATATGCTATGCTATTCTATGTTTTTTATGCTAAGCTATGTTTTGTTTAGCTATGCTATGCTATGTTTTGTTGTGTTTTGTTATGCTATACTATGTTTTGTTGTGTTTTGTTATGCTATGCTATGTTTTACTATGCTATGTTTTGTTATGCTATGCTATGTTTTGTTATGCTATGCTATGTTTTGTTGTGTTTTGCTGCGCTATGCTTTGTTTTGTTATGCTATGCTATGTTTTGCGATGCTATGCTATGTTTTGTTGTGTTTTGTTATACTATGATTTGTTTTGTTATGCTATGTTTTGTTTTGCTATGCTGTTTTGTTATGCTATGCTGTGATTTGTTGTGTTGTGTTATGCTATGCTTTGTTGTGTTTTGCTATGTTATGCTTTGTTATGCTATGCTATGTTTTGTTATGCTATGCTATGCTTTGTTATGCTATGTTTTGTTTTGTTTTGATATGCTATTCTATGATTTTTTATGCTATGCTGTGTTTTGTTTAGTTATGCTATGTTTTGTTGTGTTTTGTTGTTTTTTGTTATGCTATGCTATGTTTTGTTATGCTATGTTATGTTTTGTTATGCTATGCTTTGTTATGCTATGCTATGTATTGTTTTGTTATGCCATCTTTTGTTATGCTATGCTGTTTTGTTGTGTTTTGTTATGCTATGCTATTTTGTGTTTAGTTATGCTACGTTTTGTTTTGTTATGTTATGCTATGTTTTGTTATGCTATATTTTGTTATGCTATGCTATGTTGTGTTTTGTTATGCTATGCTATGTTTTGTTATGCTATGCTGTTTTGTTGTGTTTTGTTATGCTATGCTTTGTTTTGTTATGCTATGTTTTGGTATGCTATGCTATGTTTTGTGATGCTATGCTATGTTTTGTTGTGTTTTGTTATGCTATGTTTTGTTTTGCTATGCTATGTTTTGTTATGCTATGCGTTGTTATGCTATGTTTTGTTTTGTTATGCTATGTTTTATGCTATGCTATGTTTTGTTTAGTTATGCTATGCTATGTTTTGTTGTATTTTGTTATGCTATGTTTTGTTATGCTATGTTATGTTTTGTTTTGTTATGCTATGCTATGCTTTGTTATGCTATGCTATGTTTTGTTTTGTTATGCCATTTTTTATTATGCAATGCTGTTTTGTTCTGTTTTGTTATGCTATGCTATTTTGTGTATAGTTATGCTACGTTTTGTTGTGTTTTGTTATGTTATGCTATGTTTTGTTATGCTATATTTTGTTATGCTATGCTATGTTGTGTTTTGTTATGCTATGCTATGTTTTATGCTATGCTGTTTTGTTGTGTTTTGTTATGCTATGCTTTGTTTTGTTATGCTATGTTTTGTTATGCTATGTTTTGTGATGCTATGCTATGTTTTGTTGTGTTTTGTTATGCTATGTTTTGTTTTGCTATGCTATGCTATGTTTTGTTATGCTACACTACGTTTTGTTGTGTTTTGTTATGCAATGCTTTGCTTTGTTTTGCTATGTTTTGTTATGCTATGTGTTGTTGAGTTTTGTTATGCTATGCTATTTTTTCTTATGCTATGCTGTTTTGTTATGCTATGCTATGTTTTGTTATGCTATGCTATGCTTTGTTTTGTTATGCTATGCTTTGTTATGCTATGTTTTGTTTTGAAACTTTTGTTATGTTATGCTATTTTTTGTTGTGTTTTTTTATGCTATACTGTTTTGTTATGCTATGCTATGTTTTGTTGTGTTTTGCTATGCTAGGCTTTGTTTTGTTATGCTATGCTATGTTTTGTGATGCTATGCTATGTTTTGTTATGTTTTGTTATGCTGTACTATGTTATGTTATGCTATACTATGTTATGTTATGCTATACTATGTTATGTTTTGTTATGCTATGTTATGATTTGTTATGTTATGTTATGTTATGTTAGGCGAGGCTATGTTTTGTTATGTTATGTTCTGTTTTGTTATGTTAGGCTATGTTCTGTTATGTTATGCTGTTATTTTATGTTAGGCTAGGCTATGTTTTGTTAAGTTATGGTTTGCTATGCAATGGTTGTGTTTTGCTATGCTAGGCTTTGTTTTGTTATGCTATGCTATGTTTTGTGATGCTATGCTATGTTTTGTTATGTTTTGTTATGCTATGCTTTGTTTTGTTATGCTATACTATGTTATGTTATGCTATACTATGTCATGTTTTGTTATGCTATGTTATGATTTGTTATGTTATGTTATGTTAGGCGAGGCTATGTTTTGTTATGTTATGTTCTGTTTTGTTATGTTAGGCTATGTTCTGTTATGTTATGCTGTTATTTTATGTTAGGCTAGGCTATGTTTTGTTATGTTATGCTATGTTATGGTGTATTAAACTACTGTGGATTTTATAACATCCAAAAGCTGATGAATGGAGCGGGCTTGCACGTCTTTAGGCTTGTGCGTGCTCCCCTCCCTCCCCCACCACAGTACTTTGCATTTTGCCCTGTGTCTGGGTTTAGTTATGCTATGTTTTGTTGTGTTTTGTTATGTTATGCTATGTTTTGTTATGCTATATTTTGTTATGCTATGCTATGTTGTGTTATGCTATGCTATGTTTTATGCTATGCTGTTTTGTTGTGTTTTGTTATGCTATGCTTTGTTTTGTTATGCTATGTTTTGTGATGCTATGCTATGTTTTGTTTTTTGTTATGCTATGTTTTGTTTTGCTATGCTATGCTATGTTTTGTTATGCTATGCTATGTTTTGTTATGCTATGCTACGTTTTGTTGTGTTTTGGTATGCAATGCTTTGCTTTGTTTTGCTATGTTTTGTTATGCTATGTGTTGTTGAGTTTTGTAATGCTGTGCTCTTTTTTCTTATGCTATGCTATGTTTTGTTATGCTATGCTATGTTTTGTTATGCTATGCTATGCTTTGTTTTGTTATGCTATGCTTTGTTATGCTATGCTATGTTTTGTTTTGATATTTTTTGTTATGCTATGCTATTTTTTGTTGTGTTTTTTATGCTATACTATTTTTTGTTATGCTATGCTATGCTTTGTTGTGTTTTGCTATGCTAGGCTTTGTTTTGTTATGCTATGCTATGTTTTGTGATGCT
Source organism: Triturus cristatus (assembly GCF_964204655.1). NCBI lineage: Eukaryota > Metazoa > Chordata > Amphibia > Caudata > Salamandridae > Triturus > Triturus cristatus. The sequence continues at coordinate 1,070,004,203 of NC_140582.1, read as the reverse complement.
ATGCTATGTTTTGTTATGCTATACTATGTTATGTTATGCTATCAGTGGAAGCAAAGCGTGAAGGCGATACACTGAGGACAAATGAGTGTGTGGCAAAGGAGCAGAGAGTGATGTAAAGTTAACTAAGGACAACATAGGAGGAAGGGAGAGATGGAGAAACATGATGCAAGCATCGATGTATAGTCATGAGCGAGGAAACATGAAAATCTGCTGCGCGCTGACAAACACACGTGCTGAAGACAAAGATGAATGGAAGCACAAGCGATTATCCTTACCGTTTGTCTGATCGTGCCTTTACATTTATTTACATGCGTTAGAGGACACGCGCTGTAGATGATATGAAATGAAAGTACAAGCGATAATCCTTCACGCTTGGCTGCATGCTGTTAGTTGAAGATGGGTAAGACTTCCCTTGAAATCACAAGCGCGTATGAATCAAGGCTCAGCAAAATAAAAGAAAATCAAAGGCGGTAAGAGGCTTGAAAAGTTTGTAGCGGCGAAAGTGAAAGTAATCGAGCAGAGCATCAAAGGGCTGGGTGAGAAGGGAGGGGGGAATGCAAGGGTCAAAGCGGCTAAAGTGAAAGAAAGCTATAGAGAAGGGAGGGGGGAGTGGAAAGTTTGTAGCGGCGAAAGTGAAAGTAATCGAGCAGAGCATCAAAGGGCTGGGTGAGAAGGGAGGGGGGAATGCAAGGGTCAAAGCGGCTAAAGTGAAAGAAAGCTATAGAGAAGGGAGGGGGGAGTGGGAGCAGCTGTGCACGTGCATGTGATCGTGCACTCAAGGTTTAGGCCAGCCAAAACTGTGGGTAGCACTTTGAAAATCCCACATACAAAATGTCTCTTCGAGCCTTTGGCTCGCGAGACCTAAAAAGAAGTGGGGAGACTAACCTAGTTAGGCAGTATGCAAGTGACATCACAGCGCACAACATCACGGCGCGCAACATCACAGCGCACGACATCACACATGGCATCACAGGAATTGACATAGAAAGTGGCATAGAAAGTGGCATCACAAGACATGACTTTACAGGAAGTGGCATCACAAGAAGAGACCTCAGATCTAAAGCCCTCACGTATATGTTTAGCAGGTCTATCATGTGAACATTTAAGCGCATTGCGAGGATAATAGCTATCGAAGATGATAAGTGACTTCTACACCTTGCAATCCTGCTTATTTATGTCACACATGCTGTACATTCATTTACAAACTTATATAATTTATTGTACATGTAATGTGCACGTGTTGATGTAAAGCACTCTCACAATCTACATTGGGATGAGTAGGGCTATACAAGAAAAAATAGTTGTACTTAAATCATTTCAACGCCTCCTCAGGGGAAGTAAGCTCTATATAAATGCAATTTGCTTTGTGTAAATACTGAGAAAGGCAAACACATCTGATATTCTTACTGTGCATGCATATCTCCTAAACAGGGACTGAACAAAGTGAAAAGCTGCCTCTCTTAAGTATGTGTGAAGTGCTAACAATGTGTGAGCCTTTGTTTCCCCTCCACTTCATTTGCAACAGGTGTGAGGCACCTGACTGCTCCCAGCCAAGAGACTCGAACAAAAGGAGGTCTGATGACCCCTCGAATTCGGCCTTTGTTATGGGCCCAGCAGGACTCTTAAATAAGAAAACCCAGTCCCAGCCTGCACATTGTTGCTTTGCAGATGAAAGCAAACAAGGTGCAGACGCTGCTGAAAGTGTCCAGTGTTTGGAAATTATACCGGGACGAGTTCAGCTCCTTATTCAGTGGGGCCGAAAGTGTTGGCGTTCAGCCTGTGAAAAAAGTGAGTGGACGTCGTCCACTCGCGTGTACCCCTGATTCGAGCCCTGGTTGAGACGTAGGGCCTGGTTCAAAAAGCAAACTTTGATCTTTGCATGGTGAAAAGGCATAACTGATCCATGCATCATATCAGGAATTCACAAAGGTAGATCTGACTTTTGAATGCTGTGGAACGGTTCCCTTGTGATGTACAGAAGCTATACAATGCTTGTATAACAGTTGCATTCGCGGGTGCTCCATGAATGTACAGAGGTGTTTGCTCTACGCGGAGTGGTCAGGAAAATACAGTGAAATGAGGTGAACACGCACATAGACATGACCCTGCTGAGATTCCCAAACATATTCCATTCTACTTCCTTCATGCATCTGTCGATTTAATTAACACATGAAGGGACCAAGAGTAAGTCTTACCAAATGTGTGTAAATTTGCACCGGGATTCTCCCTGTGCGCAGGATGTGTATAGTTCATGGAAACGTATTTTCACTAATTAAATGAAGGAAATACAAATATATTTTGAGACTCACAGATATAACTTTATAGAAAACAGACATGCATCAGAAACATATGTGAATAACAACCCATCCATACATAAGGTGATACACTCACAGGCCGTGTATTTACTGTTGTGTGTGAGTTGTGCATCAACCAGGGAGTCAATAATTCCAACCATGTCTAGGCCTATGACACACATGCCAGAACTTCTGACTTACTTTGAACATTGGAGCCTGTTTGCTAGTACTTTAAAAGATTGCTACATGCAGCAGACATCTTTTTCCTCCTTTGACAGTTCCACAAAAAACAGGGTTTTAGTTTTTAAGCCTGCTAAACCGGTGTGTCAAGATATCCAATCCTGTTTGACTTTGAAGCTACGCATCAATGTCATAAAGCTCAGGGAGGATCTCTTACTAACACACTTACCAGCACATTGATCCACACCTCCCCCTCGCTGCACAAAATTCATCCAAGTCTGTGCCTGCACCGATAGGGGCATTTGACAAATCAATTAATTTGGTGTTGGGTACAAAAATGCTTGCTCACACCTGTTGCAGCAGTAGAAATAAACTGGTTTCTTCCAACACTGGGCCCATGCCATAGCTGTTTCACTCAAACTCTATACTTCACCCTCAGAGGCGATGGTCCTCTGATGGATCTTTCGTCGTCGTAGTGAGGGGCGAGAAATCAGGATATCCAACTGTCGGCCACCCGATGTGGACCATTAATTGGTAGCCAACTCACAAATACAGACCAATAGCTCCGCTGTGGCTACAAAAAACAAGAGCAAAAGAAGCTGTGGTTCTGAAAATGATCTATGACTCTCACTATTAGGCATTTCAAAATCAGATAATTGTAGGCACAGTTTCTGTGAAAAGAACATCAAGACACATTTGAAAATTGGAATTGTGAGCGCTCCTTTGAAGACAATGGAGTGCTCCGGGCTTCTGATGGCTGGTAAAAGCCTGAAGCATCAACATACCAATGTTACCTTACGGAGCCCGAGGAAATTTCAACCCTCTCAGGCTTCATGAGGCCTTTGTTTGAAAAATTGGAACATTCAGCCCTCTAGGGGCAGAATGTTCTAATAGCCTTAGAGCCCTCCTTAGCGGGCTATACCAGCCATTAAAGGCCCGCTTTCTTGTTAAAGGCCCGAGCCGAATGCTCGGGTCTTTAACGCTGGAGTGGGCCTTTAATGGCCGGTGGAGCCCACTACGGCGGGCTCTAAGGCTTTTGCAGCGCTGAACAAGCACCCAGTGCTAAAAATCAGTGCGACGTGCATATTCCGCTCACCCGTGGAACTCTGCGGAATCTTGTAGAGTTTTTATGTACCTCCATGGAATTCCACAGAGTGAAACACCGCGAGTTCCACCCACCCCTACTGATTTCATGTTTCTAAAATTCTCTGATGTGAGTCCTAATAAAAATACTCAATAACAAGAAACAATGGCCCATCACAAGGCTTTCAGCCAAATAAATCCTATAGGAAGTGACCACAATTCATCACACATTTATAATATCAGAGAAAGTACCACCACATGAAGTGGCCTTAATGCAATTAATCACAGCACACAAGACAGAAAATGAAAGTAGAAACCAAAATATAGCTTTCTGGGGCTGTTGCAGAGGAATAGCAGGAAGAATGTGCATGGAAATGGACCTGGAATAAAGAATAGCATGCAGAACCAGACTCACTAATTCTGGCCCTGCATATACATCCCTATTCTGGGCCCAGTGATGTGTGATAGCTGGTAGATGGGGTAAGATGCTGGCTGCGGTTGGTGATACTGGACAAGATATCTCCCCATTCAATTACCGGCCATGTCATAAACACCAAGTTGATAGGCATTACCACACATAATCTGTCTTCACCCTGAATCGAGTAAACATGTACAGCATACCATTTATTGCTGTCGTAATCAGAATCCTAAAAGGACTTAACTGTAAGAAAAGGCATTCCCCAACTTCCAAGTCTTATATCGTTAATCCCCCTCATAAAGCTGCCACTATGTAAACAGGCATTTGCAATGCAATAGGTCTCGCATTTACGTAAGTTTAAGCTATTGGCATTGTAAATGACAATGCCTTTTATTTATGTTTTAAAAACAAAAATTAAAGGCATTGTCATTTGCAATGTCAATAGCTCAAACTCGCGTAAATGCGAGACCTATTGCATTGCAAATGCTTGTTTATTCCAGTCTCCTATAAGCATGCCATACAGAAAGTAACCCTTTTCACTCTGTTTTCCCTGCTCTGGCAATAGGGCTGTCTTTGAAGAGAGAAACAACATTGGTGCATGCTACACGTTAACAGCATTTGGGAATATCTGTGTTTGCATCTGTTGACGAGACCTACTGGCTTTACCAATGCTTGTAAAAATGTTTCTGGGCTCAGACGGTTTGCCTAAACGCCATTAAGTGGGTGTTGGCTTGCTTGGTAAGTCAAGTATTACTGGATGTCTTTTGGTCAATTTCGTTTAACACTGTGCTATAAACATTAAGACAGGACTCCACTTTCCCCCCAAAAATGTCTTGGGGAGCAAAAAGACAGTTTCCTCTTGTGCCCAGGTAGAGTCCTCCTTGTGGGTGCATTGAGTCCGCTACGTGCAATTCGATGTATTCATGAAACTGAATGTCCATCAGTCGCCGGTGCCTACAACTCGCTCCGGTTCACTTCAGATAACGTAAGACTCTTTAGGTGCAGAAGAGGCGGGAAGGGGTGAGGCAGCATATTGCCTCCTAAACTGGCAATGTGAATCCTTTATTTTAATAAAAAAATAAAAAAAATTCAACCCACCCAGAAATGAACCAAAGATCTATTACTAAAGGATGTTTGCCCCTTTAGTCAGTATGGTTAAGGCCACTTAGGACCACTATTAGCCCACTGAATGAATGCTAATCAATATTCACACCCTTAGTTAATAGTTTACATTATTCGCCACCAATAGCAGGAAATCCTATGAATAAATGAGCCATACTGATGGATTCTGGTCACGGTGCAAAGCCAACCTCTTGTTTGGTTCTTCTGTTCAAAGCGCTGCTTAGCCTTTCTCCGTCTTGTTATCACAAGTGATTGTGGCCAAGACATAGAAGATGGAAAGAGCTGTATGAGTCAGAGGGTATATGCCTAAGGACAGAGAGCTAGAGGCTTTTGCCCATGCAAATCGCTGTCACCCCTTCGCCCCTGGAGACTTAGGAACGATGGGCTTCATACCACTACTTACATCTAGTCTTCGTAGGCTGAGCATAGGGGAGCGCCCAAACTTCAATAGGCCTTTCCTTGAGCAGATGGGGACATCCGTAAGTAAGTAATACATTTTAATGTATAGTTGATTAAAACCCTAACTAATAAAAATACAATAAAAATCAGCATGATACTCTAAATTTTCAAATTGTTAATTAACAATAAAAACAGCGATATTCCATTATTCGGGTAATCTGCGCAGTATACCTTATTTAAAGTGCCAAGTGCATAGATCTAACCCAATCTAAAATGAACAATTTCCTTCATAAAATAAAACATAATCACATAACCCCTAAGATTCATAGTCAATATAAAATGTTCATAATACGAGGTCAGCAATAAATACACAGATCTGTTTTATAAATACGATGAACCAAATTACAATAATGCCTAAAACCTTTCCAAGGGCACCAATGGGGCAGTACAATATAGGAGGACAAAGTGATTATTACACTCTAGTCTTATCATATTTAGAGCCTCCAATATGGTGCCTCCCTCTCCAAAGGGGAATGCCAAAATACATGGGTACCCACAAAAATGCCGAACATAATTTTCTTCTAGGAGCAATTAAAATGCAAGGCATTATTTCTAAGAAGGTTTAAACCCAACTAACGGGCTCCATCCATCTTAGGGGACACCCTCCTCCAAATCCGATCTTACTGAGGAATACAGGCCCCAGCTAGGCCCGCAGAATACAAGGGTTCGCTCTCCTGTAACGGAAACTAGAAGGAAGTTGGCACGGAAACTGCAAAATACAAAGACAGAGTTTATTAACCCTTAAGGGTGGTCCTACAACCTATACAACACTCTTCAGTATTGCATAGAGTAGCACAAAGAACTTGCATACACAGTCCCCTTTTATACACAACAGAGGGGCTCATAAGTGGGTGGATACAACATGAGGCAAAGACTATTACCTTTTATGGACATTTTCGATACAGAATCAATAGGTGGGCGGAGTTAACACACTCCTAAGCCCGCGAAACATGGTCAAGCAAGGACTAACTGATAACAGATGTGGTCAAGTCTGGGCATGCGCCAGACGGACAAAGGAGCTATTTATAGACTGTTACTAGGCAGATAACGAGAGCGACTGACACGAAGATAGGACTCTTCTCGTGCTGAGCACGTGGAGACATGACAATACAAAATGGAGTTCAAACATTAGTCAACATAAGGGAAGAAACTCGGTCCTAAAGGGGAATTCATGTCTTTAGTGAATGCTTAATCACATCGCTGTTTCAATTTTCAACAGACGACCCTTTCAGCATTTACTGAAGACATCCGGTTTATTAGAATAATCATCATATATGTCGATTTTCATCATTTCTTCTATTTCTTTAGTTAAATGTTTCTGATAGGTGACATTGGCAATAGCTTTCTTATCGGGAATACAGAATGACACACATAGGGAACAGAGTAGAGGACCACATTGGACACAAATGCAACAAGAAAACAGAATTGCTACGATAAAACAGAGACCAGTTAAAACCTTCCACCCCCATGTGGTGATCAATGCCCGAAACCATCCAGAAAAGGTCCAAGTGCCATTTTCTGTATGGATTTCAGCTGCAATTTTATGTAATTTATTGATAGCATTCTAGACTGATGGCGTGTGGTCAGGGATAAACACACAACAACTACTTCCGATAATTTTACATGCTCCACCTCGGTCAGCTAACATAACATCTAACACCATACGATTCTGTAATGCAACAATTCTAGTAATTTGTAATTCTTCCGTAAGATTCCCAAGAGCAGCAGCGGTTTGATTTGTCACAGCCTCTACAACTCTTGTTAGTCTTCGAACTTTCCTACTATTTAGGGCAGCTCCAACAAAGAAAAACAATCCTAAATTAAAATCAATATACTGCTGCAGGCTAGTATCAGTTTGATCAACATCATCAATAGATAGAGTACGTTTATACCTATTTACAGTCACATTATTCAACAACTTCAAATCTTTATGATAAGATGCAGGTGCCAAGAATACAGGAGGTAATAGGAATGCTACATAGCATACACCGGACCAGCCGGCTGGCAAACGAAAATAACCCTTATTCCCACATACAAAGTATGTGTTATGGGATGCTAAGAAAGTACTATTATTCAACCTGTCAATATTCAAGATAATAATACAGTCACTAACACCAACAGGAATATAACCCACACTCTGGACACACAGGTCCGCTTGAGCTTGTGCCACTTGAATCACGAATCGCTCTTTCCCTACAGTGTCTCTAGTGTTCGTGAAAATGTAGGGGATCGATTCATTGTCTGGTCGATATTCTTCCCATTCCCAAATTGTCCCATTCGCTTGTGGATAACCATCTTTATCTTGATGACATTCCCCATTAAGTCTAAAGAGTAATTGTCCCACTGTAGGTTTCCGTGTAGCAAAAAGCAAAGTATACCATGCTCTACAGGAGCCATTATGAGAAAAAGGAAGAGGTATGAACGGAGTTCCTCCTTTCTTCTGATGAGCTGGCATCATGCCACATATCCAACAGTTCGTAGCATTAGTGGCAACATGGGTATGATGCAACATCTGGATGAAAGTGTTATTCAAATAAGACTGACGATGCTTCAATTCTTGATACGGAAGGGTATAAAAGTAGTGCTCCTCAGGCACTGGGGTGGTCAAAACAAGCAACTCACGGGCAGGAGTCACATCCTCAACAAACCATGTGGTTATACCAACAATAGTCACAATGATAATAAAGCTTGTCGCACAAAGAATCTTCTTCTTCTCCATCTTATAGTAAGAGGTCAATATCTTCCTGAAACTAAAAGGTTGTCAGAACTCTTCCCCTTAGGCAGCCGTTGATTTCTTCACCAGCGGGCCAAGACGGGTGTCACTACGCTAATGCAGGGCTGATCCCCTCCCCTTGCCTCATTGGCTCTCCGTTTCACTAACCTAAGGGCCGTTCTGACAATTTGTCCCGATACTGAAGAATTCACTTCCTTGGTCTGAGATGATATCGCCTTACTTCTGGAATCGTTTGGTCCGAGAAGAGCTCCTCGCTGTCGTTCGGTTCCGCAACACGGCCTTTCGGGGTAGTCAGGATCTCTCGATGGTCGGTCAACACAGCAGGCTCCACCAAACCTGGCGGCACTTTCCGACAGTGCGTGGAATTAATCCAGTTCTTCCGATTGGAGACTCGCACCGCTGTTCTTGTTGCCAACAACACCTGCTCAGGACCCGACCACCTCGGCTCCAGACTGTTCGTCCTCTCGAACGCTTTGATTAGGACATAATCTCCAGGTCGAAGAGAATGGCCTTCACCAGTGGATCGGTCAGGGAGCGCTTCTCGAACCTGTTGATGAATAGAAACCAAATTATCAGTCAACTGTGCCAAGTAATCGCTCATCATTATACAAGGTATGTCATACACAGATTTTGGCTTTGGTGTACCCCAAATATTCATTGGGCGTCCGAACACGATCTCATATGGCGTGAGACCGGTTCGAGAATGCGGTATCGATCTGATTGACAATAATGCCAGCGGTAAAGCATCTGGCCAAGTCAAAGAAGTCGAAGCTTGGATCTTCGCGATCTTAAGCTTCAAAGTACCATTATACTTCTCAACTAATCCCGCAGACTGAGGGTGAAACACTGCATGAAATTTCTGGGAAACTCCCAGTCCTTTCAGTACATACTTAATAACGTCTGCTATGAAATGGGGTCCGTTATCACTCCACAACAGTCTGCAAACGCCATATCGAGGAAAAAACTCCTTCAATAGCATCTTGGCTGTAGTCATTGCAGTATTGTCTTTCGTAGAGTAGGCCTCAACCCATTTGCTGAAGGCACAAACCACTACTAGAACATACTTCAGATTGTTACAGCGTTCAAGCTGAATGTAATCCATCTGCAATACCTCAAAAGGTGCAGTGGGTGTTACAAACCCTCCTGCTGGAGTTCGTGTCCCTTTTCCAGGGTTGTACTTCAGGCAAATCATACAAGTCTGTACCACCCTCTTTGCCGTACTAGCAATCTCTGGATGCTCCCAGACTTGGGTAAGCAATTTTACAATTGCGGAAGCTCCAACATGTGCTAGCCCATGTGCCATCTGAACCATAGGTTGTACAAAAGCTGTGGGTAACTTCCATCTATCCATCTGCTTATTTCTCCAACAACCTTCAACATCCAATTCTCCATCATTAGACCATTGCTCCCGTTCCTTATTGGAAGCGGTCCTCTGTATTTCCAGCACTTCTCTCCTTGCATCGTGCCATCTTTCTGCCTGCGACTTCACAACGTACATTGCAGTAGCACCAGGCTGCATCGCAGTCTCTCGTGCCACCCGGTCTGCCAAAGCATTCCCTTCTCCAACTTTATCAACCACTTTCTTATGGGCACTACATTTAATTATAGCAATCTTCTTTGGATGTGTTAATGCAGTCAAAAGGTTGTGAATTAACTCTCCATGCATTATCTGTGCTCCATGTGACGTTAGAAACCCTCTCTCCTTCCAGAGTAGGCCGAAATCGTGCGCTACTCCGAAGGCATAGCAGCTATCTGTATAAACATTCACACACAATCCTGCACTGAGCTCACATGCTCGTGTTAATGCTATTAGTTCCGCTGCTTGAGCTGATTTCTGTGGTATGCGTGCTGTCTCCACTATTGTTTGCAGTGTGGTAATTGCATACGCTGCTGAAGTCGTACCATCTGGTAGCTTCAGGCATGATCCGTCCACCCACAGTTCTCCATCTACATCTGGAAAGGGCGTATCCTGGAGATCAATACGACCCTTTGTCTGTTCCTCAGTCACAAGAATACAGTCATGTGCCTTTTGTGCTTCAGACTGAGTTTCCGGGAACGGCAACAATGTGGCCGGATTTAACGTTACACACCTCTTTAACGTAATATGAGGAGCCAAAAGCGTCAACTCATATCCCGTTAAACGAGCACTGGTCAAATGCTGCGTCTTTGTCTGATTAAGCAGGGCATCAACAGCATGGGGGACTAATACCAACAGTTTGTGAGATAACACAATTCCCTCACTTTGACGTATTGACACAGCTGTCGCCGCAACCAAGCGAAAACAACCAGGCAATGCTCGGGCAACAGGATCAAGTACAGCCGAAAAATATGCACATGGGCGCTGCTTGTCGCCGTGCATCTGCACTAAAACTGATAATGCACATCCATCTTTCTCATGCACATACAATGAAAAGGGCTTCGTATAATCAGGGGTCCCTAACACTGGTGCTGAACAAAGGGCCTGTCGCAATTGCTGAAAGGCAATTTCACACTCATTTGACCAGGGAAGAGGAATCGGTGTGTCCTTTGTCAAAAGGGCTAACAATGGTTTAGCTATGTGCGAAAATCCTAATATCCATTGCCTACAAAAAGAAACAAGACCCAAAAATGCACGCACGTCCTTCTGTGTGGAAGGCACTGGCGTGTCCAAAATGGCTTGAATGCGGTCCGGTGTGAGTGCACGCCCCTCCTTAGACAAAAGGTGACCCAAATAAGTCACCTTTGGTCTACAGAATTGCAATTTCTTCCTCGACACTTTGTGATTGTGAGATGCCAAAAAGGAAAGCAAAGATAACGTGCACTTCTCACACAGCTCAGGAGTGTCGGCCGCCAACAAGATGTCATCGACATATTGTATAAGGGCGACACCCGCGGGCAGAACAAAGGAATCCAATTGCCTTTTCAATGCTTGACTGTAAATGCTAGGGCTTTCTGTATAGCCCTGGGGGACTCTACAAAATCTATAAGACCTATTATTCAGAGTAAAACCGAAAAGGTATCGGCTATCAGGATGAATAGGGATCGAAAAGAAGGCATTTTTCAAATCAATAACTGAAAACGTGGTCGCCGTTGGCGGGACCAAAGTGAGCAACGTCGTGATATTAGAAACCACTGGATACTGAGGTATCACAATCTTGTTCACTTCCCTTAAATCAATGATAAACCGATAAACTTTGGCATCCGTATCTTTCTTCAAGATGGGTAAAATAGGACTGTTGCAAACATTATAGGGAACTTCTTCCACTACCCCCACCTTAATCAAATCCTGCACAATCTGAATGAGTGCCTCCTCCCCTTCCTGGGAAATGCGATACTGAGGGAGGCGTGGTAACACCGCACCCTCCTGGACACTAATATGGACAGGTGGAATCACCATCTGTCCCACATCGGTATGTGAAGTAGCCCACAAAGAATGAGGGAGAGAAGCTAACACAGTATCCTCCACGACCACACACATCCGGTCCGTCATCGGGTGATTATCATTCAATATCACACGGACTCCAGCGGGGGAGCAGCGGATCGTAGCTCTGAAGTGCTTGAGCATATCAAGACCCATAATGTTGTCAGGCGTGTTCGGGGCAAGCAGAAACGGACAGGGTGCAGAAAAGGGATCAACATGGAATGCAAGGGGTCGGGAAAGAGGGCTTCGAGAGAGTGTACCATCAAACCCTACCGATGTAACCATTAAGCCAGATGGGGGAGCCCTCGGAACCAATTGTTTGGACAGCGCACTGCGGGTCGCTCCTGTATCAACTAGGAACCGATCAGTAGAACCCAAAACCTTTGCTGAAACATAAGGACCCTTCTGATCAACCGGCACTTCAACTGATTCTAACCCCCATCCAACGCATTCCTATGCATGCTGCGAATCATGGTACCCAGAGCGGTCAGTCCCTGACATTTTATACTGGTGCTGTCGATCAAATACATTGGGTCTATCTCGCTGCTGCGCGGTAGGTTCAAAGCGAGCACGATCATTAGAATTCCCTCTGAAATTCGAAAAGCCCCCTCTACCTCTCGGTGGTCCCTGACCACGTCCCTGAATAGATGCGTACAATGCCGGACAATCTCTGGCCCAATGACCCGACTGTTTACAATACGCACATTGATTCCTATTTACATCTGACCGACCTGAAGGGGGACCATAGAATCCTCCCCTACATCTATCGACACCCCGCCGGGGCGGACCATACACTTGCGCTAACATCACCTTTGTTTTCAAATCTTTCGATTTCTTCTCCTCCTGCCCCTTCGCTTCTTGTTCCTGACGCTCATAATACTGAGCCATAGTCAGGAGGGATGCCGGAGACGAAGTGGACCAGGAACTTTCACTCGCTTTTAGACGAGCTGCTATTCCCGGTAATAAATTCGCCACATATTTATCCACAAAAAGATGGCGACCCGTATCATCCGTAAGTGACTGACCACTGAAATCGTGAAATGTCTCCTCAAAGCACGTAAAGAAATCTGAGACTGATTCATCAACCTTCTGTTTACACGAAGCTAACATATTCCAGTCAATCTTTTTAGGGGGAATAATTGTTTTCAACTTGGTCAAAATAGCAGCGGGGAGATCTAAAATAATCTGAGGCGGTTTTTGCGCGGGTTTCCTCTCCCTATCCTCATCCTCAATCTCAGACCACTTGGCCCTAAAAGCGGCTTGATCATCCACCTTCCGCACAGATCGCCACATATCCGGTGGTAGGATAAGCCCAAAGAACAAATCTATATCTGCTAAGGTCATAGTACAAGAATTCAAGGCCCCTTCGACTTCTTCGTAAAAGGCCGCTGGATTCTTGCGGGGTCAGACAATGCATTCTTTAATGCCATAACATCAGCCCTATGCCAGGGAGTATAGACCCAATTATACACAAAATATCCCTTAGCATCGGCGGAAGTAATATCCGAACTAGTTCCCGCTCCTTTAGGAGGAACATACAAAGGTGCCGCCTCTCGCATTGGTTTAGCTTGCACTAGGTCGTTCTTATCTGAGTGGGAAGTAGATGATTGGTCGCCGCCAATACGTGGATCCGACTGCTCCTCCTCCCCGGCTTTTAGGCGCGCTCTCTCTTTAAGGGCACTCGCCGCGTCCCGCAATGCAAACAGCCGTCGAACCGCATCAGGCGCCTTAGAGGGAGAAAAAACACTGTTACGTAATGCTTTAGCATCTAATACTACATCATCAGGCTCAAAAACTTCTGAATATTTCCGAAAGGCAGTAATCACTTCCTCAGAAAAGTGTCCCAAAAAATACAACTTCTCTCTATCCTGCCACTCTTCCAAAGAGTCCAACAATTCAGTGAGGGATAACTTGCCCTTAAGTGCACGAAAAGAAACTTTCCGAATCTCACCCATACGGTCAACTGATAACATAGACCGCGTGTCTACCTTATCCGAAACCAATCCAGAATCCTGTGATCTCGGGGCAGACGCGCCAGCATAAGGAGGCGGAGAACGATCTAATAAATAAAAATCATCTTCAAGATTAGTAAGGACAGGATAAAGTGGCTGGCGGACAGCATATTGACCCGAGACTTGCAACCTACGCTCTTTCTCTTGTCTCTCCGCCAGTTCTCTTTCCTCCCGACGCTTCGCTTCCTGTGCTCGCACATGATCATTCTTCCGTTGCTCTTTATCAATCAGCGCTTTCTCACGTTTCTCCCGCTCACGCACTTCCTTCACCCATAACCGTACACATTCAAACATGTCTTGCCGAGCACGCCGTTTACACATACACTGTTCCACATACTCAATCTTACGCATATCAAATGATCCATACAAAGGCCAGCGCAACTCAGGATCCTTTTTGGTGTATTTCCTCCATACTGTGCTGTACATTATAGAAGAAAGGCCATGCTTCACATACATATCCCTATTAGAAGTCCCCTCTGGGGGGGCTGGAGCAGATTCCTCGAGGTTTAACCGGTTTCCAAAGCAGCAGCACCACTTACGGAGTGCGCTAAAAGCAGGCATGCTCAAAAATAATGCAAAATATGCAGTAGTATCAAAAAAATGGCACTTAAACTTTGCGCCGTTCAAATTTACACAGCTCCGGAGAAATATCTCCACATTACCTGCCTATATGTGTTGCAACGCATATATTCTCACAGTAATCAATACAAGATATGACCGGTCATCACAAATCAAACTCAAATGGCCAACCCAGGCTTCAAAACTCGGAGCAAGCACCGTACAACGGTTCTTACCAATCAAGAGTGTCCAGATTCCAACTGCCAAGTTCCAAAATTCGCCCAAATGGCTGTCACGGCAAAACCGACAGAAGAGGTCTCAGTCGAGGACCGGCGCCACCCAGAAGGTCAGTTCGGAAGGGGACGAAGAAAACCTCAGGATGCCAGGACTAAAATGCCTCTGGCAGTGATCACATCCCCGGCCAAATTCCTCACCTTCGTCACGACCAGTCCTTCGAGCATCCGAGTCGCCGATGAGCCCCACGTGACGGGCGCCAATTGATGAATACAGGCCCCAGCTAGGCCCGCAGAATACAAGGGTTCGCTCTCCTGTAACGGAAACTAGAAGGAAGTTGGCACGGAAACTGCAAAATACAAAGACAGAGTTTATTAACCCTTAAGGGTGGTCCTACAACCTATACAACACTCTTCAGTATTGCATAGAGTAGCACAAAGAACTTGCATACACAGTCCCCTTTTATACACAACAGAGGGGCTCATAAGTGGGTGGATACAACATGAGGCAAAGACTATTAACTTTTATGGACATTTTCGATACAGAATCAATAGGTGGGCGGAGTTAACACACTCCTAAGCCCGCGAAAACATGGTCAAGCAAGGACTAACTGATAACAGATGTGGTCAAGTCTGGGCATGCGCCAGACGGACAAAGGAGCTATTTATAGACTGTTACTAGGCAGATAACGAGAGCGACTGACACGAAGATAGGACTCTTCTCGTGCTGAGCACGTGGAGACATGACAATACAAAATGGAGTTCAAACATTAGTCAACATAAGGGAAGAAACTCGGTCCTAAAGGGGAATTCATGTATTTAGTGAATGCTTAATCACATCGCTGTTTCAATTTTCAACATTACTTACACCCCAACTGTTGAGCAGGTAGCCTAGTACGTATTGTAATGATGTAATTGTTAACTGACGTTGTTTCAATAGAAAGGCTATCGCCCGGGCATTCAACAATAATTGATTTAAAATATTCACAAATTTAGCACATCTCCCCAGCACCCCAGGTGATCTACTGCTGAAGCAAAAGGAAAATGCCTGTTCACAAGAACAAACTCCCTCTGCCAAAATAATAGGCTTTAACAATAGTCTCCTATGATGATCTAGGGCAGGGCAACAGCATAACAAATGAAATCATGATTCTCGATAATTCAAGCATAGACTGCAATTGGTGTCACCCCCTTAGCCAGCCCAGCGCGGGTTAAAATCTCTTATTGGTAGCACAAGCTCTCTCATCTCGAGGATTTGATCCCAAGTATTTGCATTAATGAGATCCGAAAATAATTTTTGTGGCTTCCCAACATATTAGAAGTCCATTAGGGGCTGTGCTAATCCTCGGCACTCAACAGTACGTAAGTGCTGTTCCCAGAAAGACACTTTCATTTGCTCGTTAATAGCTGTCTTCCATGCCCGATATGGGATATCACCATTTCCCAAGGCAGACGTCTCAATCCTGAGTAACAGAATCGCCTTATTAAGTTGTCTAGACCATGGGTTACCAAGTTTTTCATAAATAGTTTTCAAAAGATATTTTACCGAATTCTTGGGAGCCGTCCTAAAGTTGATGAAATATTTTAACATGGAAGCCTTACACTCGATTGACTGAGTTATTAACCATAGCTCAAGTCTTTATCTGGAGCGTCGAACGTGTCACGGTTAATGGAATATTTTTTTGTATGCTCTAATGTGACATGACTCCAACGTATCATCCAGTACGCTAGGATGAGCAAAGTGATCATACTGCAGGGCTGAGGTTAAGGTTTCCTTTATTACTCTTAAGATAGGGGAAGCAGAAGCACTACTTAATAAGCGATTCAGTTGACCAATTCCATAAGTAATAGCTGCTGCTTTCTTATTATGGTCTTTAACTTGGGCAACAGTAGAACCATTTTCACTAAACCACACGCCCAGATATTTATAATGCCTTGCTGTAGTAATGGTCTTACCTTCCAATTGCCAAGTTGCCAGCTTCTTCCTTCGGTAACCACAGAATATCAGGACTTTAGTTTATTACTGATGTACCAATAGATGGTTAGCCTTGTTAAATCTACCCAAGGCTTTTAAATCCCATTGCAAACCTGACTTGGTATGATCCATTACCACAATATCACCAGCGTATTGAATTATATGTAATCGGACTGAGCTTAGATTAGGGGGAACCAAACTGCAGCCGTCCAATGCTTTCTCTAGATCAGCTGTGTACAAATTAAACAACATGGGTGCTAAAACACAACCCTGTTTTAGCCCAGTTTGGTTTTACTTTCTGTGTTACAGTTGTTGCGCTAGTTTTCACCCGAACCCAGGTCTCTGTATGTAGTGATATAATAGCTCTTAGCAAATTTGATGGTATACCCCACGTAGCGAGCTTCCTCCAGAGGATAGCCCTATGCGTCATGTCAAAAGCTCCGGTGTAATCTATAAAACAACACAAGCGAGGTGATCTATTCCTTTGAAGGGCATGGTGCCTGAGAACAGAGAGAGCTTGAATATCATCTACCGTAGAAGCCCCCGCCCTAAATCCTGTTTGAAAGAATGGCAAAATGCCCTCCTCGGCCAAACAGAATTTTAAATGTTCTAATAAAATTTGGGCGTAGACTTTTGCCTCAACATCAAGTAGTGTTACAGCAAACAAACGATGGACGGAATGCTGACAATGCAAATATTCTCCCCCAGTCAAAAGATCTGGGTTAAATCCATCGTTCTTTTGTCCACTACGCCACCCCAGTTTGGACCTAGCCAAATGCAAATCAGTCTTGACCCTGTGCCCCAAGGAAACAGTCCAGACCAAACTGCCAGGCCAGGTTCTCCCTGGACCAGAAACAAGCCTCCTGGGACCGGTTTCAGGGTACGTCAACCTTCTTCAGCCAGGCTAGCTTGAATCCAGTGGCACAGTGAGCAAGGGACCCACGTCTGGGCATACCCAGCCCACATTGGGCAAAAAGTGTTACAGCAAACAAATGATGGACGGAATGCTGACAATGCAAACATCAGTCAAAGGATCTGGGTTAAATCCATTGTTCTTTTGCCCACTACGCCACCCCAGCTTGGATCTAGCCATATGCAAATCAGTCTTGACCCTGTGCCCCATGGGAACAGTCCAGACTGAACTGCCAGGCCAGGTCCTCCATTGACCGGAAAAAAGCCTCCTGGGACCGGTTTCAGGGTATGTCACCCTTCTTCAGCCAGGTTAGCTTGAATACAGTGACACAGTGAGCAAGGGACCCGCGTCTGGGCATACCCATCAATATCAAGTAGGGCGCCCATTCTATAATTTGCAGCCATAGTCTGATCTCTACTCTTAAATATAGGGCATAAAATTGATCCTCTCCGACCATTTGGTATATCAGCATTTGAAAAACAATAGTTATAAGAGCTGACAACACTGTTGTCCAACCTATATGCGCCTTCTTAAAAAGGCCGGCTGACAGGCCGTTCGGGCCAGGGGCTCCATCGGATTTCAGCTTTTTAAATACTTTTGCCACCTCCCCACTAGTTGTTAAACTGCACTCAACCAACTGGGACTCTTCCTCAGGCTAACCCAGCCCAGCTCCCAAATCCTCTTGCTGTTGTAAACTTGATTCAGATTCCACCAAATTTCCTTAAAAGGTTAAAATTGTGTGTTTGGTTGACGTATACCCCCATCAGGACTGAGGCATAAGGCCCAGTACTCTATGTATGGGATTCGCCACACTCCCTGCCTCCTGCCCAATGCTTTCTTTAAGTCTAAATCTCACCTCTCTCTGATTTCACGAATGTATGATTCCCAGCTTCTGCTTCCGTTTGATGTACCCTTAAGAACACTTTGGGTTAGCTGATCTATGGACGGGTTTAGTAAAACATACAGGTACTTCAGGGGAGTAGATATCACAAGTTCAATCCCCCAGTTAGCAAAGAATTCTTTTTCACCCCACAAAGCGTCTCTCAAAGCACCACTCCTCCATGCAGTTCGCAGGACTTCTCCTGTGGCATTCAAACCCGAAGGGTCAAATTTTACCCATAACAAAGTATTGGTATTGGTTTTACATCACATTCTTTGTTCCCATTTGTTGTCAGGGGTCAATGCAAGAGCCAGTTTATTATTAGTCTGTGTTGCCCCAACAGCAGTTCAAGGTAAAACAACATCCTCAACTTTACCTGGCACATGGCACACAACTTCCTCTTCTATGGAGCACAGATAAGTGGGCATGATGGCTTCATGAGCTGAGGGAGGATGAAGAGGGCCATCACATTTAAAATATAAGGCTCATGATTGAGGTTAAATTCTTTTAACTGCAAGAATAATTATTTTGATTGTTGCAGCGTAGTAAGCATTAGAACTAGGGTTATTAACTTGGGAGTACTTAAGTAACGAAGGTTGAGGGGGCCCCCTGCAAGGTTCGTAGAGGGCCCCCCTCTGGACTGAGTCAGGAGCTCTCTGGCCAGAGTATTGTGCTGAGGGGCCCTCTGGAGCTTGGGTCCCCCCCCCCCGCACCGCGGGGGCTGAGGGGGCCTGCGTTACACCACTGCTTGGGAAAGGGGCACCCCTACTACCGCAATGAACGCACTCTAGTCACAGTTCTGAGAGAATCTCTTCTCACTCCCTGGTAGTATGGCCCATGCAGCAGGCAATTCTCAGATAAGTGCGTGCTAAGTTTAAGCACTGTCAACAGTTATGAGGTACAAAAACAGAAAACAAGAAAACTTTAAAACACAAACAGAAAAAAGTGTTAATGAGCAAAACGACACCAAGATCATCAGAATAGGTCAAGGCAAATCAGAGATTACATTTTTTTAAGTTTTAAGACAAAAAGGTGTCTGAGCTCAGAGTCAGTAGTCAGGATTCTTCTTGCAGAAGGGCCACCTTCTTCAGATGGAGTCGTCCCAGATCCAGAAAAGTTCTGAAAGTTGATCATAGAAGTGCCAGATTTATCATGTGCACTAGCCAGAGATTGGAGAAATTCTACCACCTTATCCTAAGAATGTTCTCGCAGTCCCCCCACCTCCTTTTGCAGCACTTCCTCTTTACCATACTATAAAGTTATGCAGGAGTTCGAAGGTGGAGGAAAAGTAAAATCGAAGGCAATTCTTACAGTTTTAAGTTGCTTTAGTCCAACCCGAAACACTAGCAGGCAAAGCACTGCTAACTGTGCAGCATCCTCCAATCAACTGTTCTCATGGATTCCAACCCAAAGGAACACAATTAAAGCATCCTGAAAGCTCTTGCACAAAATAATTGAAACATAACAATAGCAATAAACATAACATGCCTTCCCCCTTTACACATATACTTAAACAATTAGCAAGCAATTACCACGTACAAAATATACAAGATAATTAATAAAACAAAATAACACATTTACAATATATACAATGTAAACAACAAATATAATTTAACACAATCCCCTATAAAACAACTGCCCCTCTAAACATCACCCGTCAGCCTCCTGGTTTACTTTCGAGCTAAAACAAGAAAAGTCAAAATGTAGGAACTTAGAGAGATGCTGGCATTGAAGCCAACTGCCCCAAGATAAACTTCTTTACAAACAATCCTTGTCCCGCTATCATCAAAACATCAAACTTGCAAGGCGCAAATCCATCATTAAGCAAATAGTACAGGCAGGCAATTCCTCTAAAGCTCCTTTTAACATTGTCCATAACTTTGTCACTCCCTGGGCTTGTACCCAGGATGGTCCTATATCTCAGGAATTCTGTGACTCGCTGGCAAATTTTCTCCATGAGAAAATCTCTTCCATCTACGCAAAACTCGACCGCCCTTCCTTGCCTAGAGTCAAGATCATTAGTCCTATTGGGGACAAGTCTAAGGATCCTCCCTATTCTTTGGACAGCTTTTCCCCTTTTACTTTGGAGGTAATCTGCAGATCTCTGATGACAGCTAAATCCGGGTCCCCTCAGGACATCTGCCCTCCTAAAATATTGGCTTTACTGGCCAACTATCTTTCCCCAAAGGTCCTAGAGATCTTTAATTGTTCGGTGGAAACTGGCTCTACTCCAGCCGAGTGGAAGACGGCTTGTGTCCGTCCTATCCTAAAGAAACCCTTCCTGGACCAATATTCTCCGGCCAATTACCGATCCATATCCTTGTTGCCTCTTCTGGGTAAACTGCTTGAAAGCCTAATTAACAAGCAACTAGTCACCATTCTCAAAAGAAATCACATTTTAGAATCTTCCCAATCTGGCTTCTGACCTGGCCATAGTACGGAAATGGCACTTTTGGCCGAAACCGATTCCTTGTGCCGGGGGTTGGACGCGGGTAACTCAGTAATACTTGTGCTGCTAGATCTCTCAGCAGCCTTTGACACAGTCTCTCATGGAAGACTGTTGGATAGGCTGCGAGAGATCGGCATTCAGGGCCTGGCATTAAAATGGCTTCAGCATTTCTTGGTAAAGAGACATCAAACCGTCATCCTGGGTCCATACTCTTCCCGTACGACATTCCTGGACAAGGGTGTTCCACGAGGTTCCTGTTTGAGCCCTACTCTATTTAATATCTATATGGCTCCCCTTGTAAGGATTGCCAAGTGTTTTGGCTTTGAAATAATCTCATATGCGGACGACACCCAGCTGATGTTCAATTTTGACCAGGATGTGAGAGCAGCCAAAAACATTTCACCTTGGGCATGCTAGCCATTTCTGAGTGGATGAGTAGGAACTCTCTCCAATTGAACTCGGATAAGATGGAGATTATGCTGGTTGGGAAAGCTGCCTCCATTTGGATGGTGGCTGCATCAACTGGGTTCTACGCCTAAGCAAGCCGTAAAAAACTTCGGCATGAAATTTGACCAAGCTCTCACTATGAAAGAGCACATTCTGACTACCTCGGGAGTTTGCTATTACAACATGTGCCTTCTGCGGGGAATTTTTCCTTACCTGCCTACCGTTGCCCTTAAGACCCTGGTACAATCCTTGGTAATAAGTAGATTGGACTATGACAATGCTCTTTTTGCAGATGTCAACGAGACTCTAGTGGCTAAACTTCAGGTAGTCCAAAATACTGCTGCAAGGCTTGTTCTTAATCGCCCATCCGGCACGCCCTCTGCACCATTGTTGAAAGAGCTGCACTGGCTTCCAGTGAAGAAAGGGTCTTGTTTTAAGATCTGCTGCCTCACCCATACCGCTCTAAATGGAAAATGCCCGCTATATCTGCAACAAAAAATTAACACTTACACCCCAGGACGCTATCCTAGATCCTGTGACAAAGCCTTACTTTGCGTCCCCCGCATTTGTCTATCTCGTAGTGGAGGTAAGGTTTTCTCCTATCATGCTTCTCATTACTGGAACAAGCTGCCACTTTACATTCGTACTTGTTTGAACTACAGCAAGTTCAGGAAACTCCTCAATTCCCACCTATTCTAACTTTATCCTCTATGTCCTGATTCCTATTTCCGCACAGCACCGAGAGGCCCCCTGGTGAGTTGAGCGCTATATTAATGATTTTAACAGAACATAACATAACAATGACTTTAAAAAATCTAGTAGGAACCAAAAAAAAGAATGTATAAGTTGCTGTCAACTCTAATCTCTTCAGATACATCTGCAAGCCATCTGGGTTTCTTTCTCAACCTTTTGTTATTACCTTCCTATCCATCCTGTTCCTGAGATTTCTTTACTTCCGAATCTCTACTTACATCATCCGTTGTACCTTGATCCTGTCTGTTATGTCTGTCGGGTTACGGAGAATTCTTAAATTCCATACCCTCTAAGTTTCCATCTGAATTTTCTATTAATTCTCCATTCTTTTCAACCCTTTGATTCTCTTGCACATTAATGTCCTCAGAATCATCCCAGACTGAATGCTTCTCATCTCATTTCCCCTATCATAAACATATGTTTTTAATTTTTAAGATTGCTATTCTTTTCAAATTCCACACTTTACCATCACTTAACTGAACAGCATTGCAGAGAACTTTAATAATTCTCATAGATGTAGAATATTGACTCTCAACTTTCCCTATTTTCCAAGTTTTCTCAACTTTGATCCACATACCAATCTCTCCAGAAGGCATTACAGAACCTTTCCTGGTATCATATTGTTTCTTATATTTGAACCCTCACAATCCTCTTTCTCACTTCTTTAACAAATACACTATCATTAGTAGATGTCATGAACTAATCAGGATTACTTTTTGTTCTACCATTCCTACCTCGAATTAATCAACAGGGGTATCTCCCTGCCTGACAGAGTCTAAACTGGTTTCCCTTCCTACTGTCGCAGGAGCCTAACTGTGAAGGAGGGTCCCAGGGTTGAGTGAAAGAACCCCTCCTTGTCATCTCCAAGACAAAATAGGTAGTCCTAAAGATGTCTTTAGGGCTTGCCCACTGATATTGTCCACTCCTAGATAGCTAACCCCTGCGGAGTGGTCAGCAATTAACAACCATTGGCCTTTCCTGGGGTCAGAGAAAAGCAGTGGTCATCTGAGCCAGAGTTGTTTACTCTCCAAGCCAAAGTTCTTTACTCAGGCTCTGAAAGAGTAATAAGTGGCAGACCTGCTTTCCCCCCTGCTGTGACTGAGGATGGGATGGCTAGGAGGATACTGGGAATGAATAATAAAAGCCCTCCCTCTCATCTCCATGTCAAAAGAGGTAGTGATAAAGCTGGCCTTTGTTCTGCCTACTATGGACAGTTAATCCCTGCTAAGCGGTCAGTTAACACCCATTGGCCTTTCCTGGGCCCAGAGGCAAGCCTTTGTCCTCTGAGACAGGGGTGCGAACTGTCCCACCTGTCTGAAGGTGTGTTGAGTGGCAGACATGGGTTTAAGCCAGTTTTGGCTCAGGCAAACCCAAAGTTACTTTTCTGAGTTATCAAACATCTGATATTCACTATTAAGTCAGATTTCGAAAACTGAACCGGAACTACTTTGAAGCATTTTTCTAGCCCTTTCCTAGGCAGAGGTGTAGAATAAAGATTGTACTCCGACTTAGGCGTTAAAAGTTGAGCTTGACCTTCATAATGAAATAACTATTGGGTTTTATTTCACTGTGATGGCAAACTAACCTCAAAATGTAGTATGCCCTCTTTTTAATACATATTAGCACTTTACCTGTGGGCCCACAAGGCATACTTTAGGGGTGACTTGGGAATGTATTCAAATTGGCTTTTCCCTGCCATGTGTCACTGCAGTGCATTTAAGATGCAGCCTAGCCAGAGCACAGTTGTGCTCCTAGCAGAAACCTATTTTCGTCTTCTGTGTGGGTGGTGTAAAGGTCCCAATTGCAAACGACTGAGGAAGATACATTGACCAAATAGGGAGTTCCAATGTACAGCACATGTTTTAAAGAGGAAGCCTGGGCACTTTACTACTGATTAGCAGTGGTTAGTTGCAGTTCTAAAGTAGCACATTAGACTTGTAAATATTGGGGGACGACAACAAAGTAGAGGCTTTTCTCACAGTAACATATACGTTCTGTGCATCATGATATCAGATCATACAGATTTCACATATGTTAAGCCATTCCCCATTGTCTCCCTATGCCAATAATGTTTGCTGAATTCATCTGCGCTGTTGTCTCCATGCCACTCCAGTTTATCTTTTCCTCCTGTTTTAACTACTTTGATGATCATGTATTAATTTACACAATAGTACTTTTTCTCTGGGCCCCATATGCTTTTTTATATTTCACGTGGCACTCATTTATTGTTGTTTCTGCAGACATGAAATTGCCCTTGTCTGTACACTGTACGACAATATCCTAGGCTTTTTGGTTCTGCCACCCACGCGCTATACATATTAAAGTGGCCCTGTGTGGAATAATGCCATGATAGATCTCAAAACACCAGCTGACATAATCAAACAAACAAACATGCTGAAGACCTATTTTTGGCGATTGTTAGAGATGCGGGATTGGAAGAAAATTGCTTTTGATCTACGCCGGATGGCCTTCTTAAAGTGCAACTTGTGATGTTTCTAAATGCCTGTGCTCTTTTCCTCTCCTGGCACATAACAAATACCTTAGAAAATGACTTTGTTACAATCAGTGATATGTCCTTGAATGCACTTGCAGACTTTAGGGCAGGGTCATACTAGTGCCTGAAGAGTTGGCACAACTGATTGGACTGTTTTTGTGGCCTTTTATGGGCTGGCTTTATATCATCTGGTGAGCCGGTTTTTACTGTTGATTTCTTTGATATTACTACAAACATGGCCCGCAGCAACCACACATTCACACCTTCTCAGATAGCTTAAAAAAAACTGGGCAACTCGTCTTTACAAGTTTAAAACTGCCCTGGTTTTAAAGTGTGGACCACTTTTAATTTAGTGCCCAGGCCTATTTTCTGTCCGATCCAACCCTGGAGCATGTCCAGTGCTCAATCTGTTGAAGAATTAGTGCTGGTGCCCAAAGCTTTGCTCAGAAGCCTGGAGCCGGCACAGAATGCCAAGGCTGCATAATCTGGAACCAGCCTCAGGCCTCTTTAACGGACTTCCAGACACTCCCTACCTTTTAGCACTCTCCTGCAGATTTCTGCTTTCTCCCTCTGTGACGTGTTTTCCGTCTCTCTTTTTATCATTCTTTCTCCCCTGTGCGTTTTCCCTCTCTTGCTCTCGGGAAATGTTGGATGAGGAAAAATAAGTGGCA
Organism: Triturus cristatus; assembly: GCF_964204655.1. Classification (NCBI taxonomy): domain Eukaryota; kingdom Metazoa; phylum Chordata; class Amphibia; order Caudata; family Salamandridae; genus Triturus; species Triturus cristatus. The sequence continues at coordinate 1,069,979,128 of NC_140582.1, read as the reverse complement.
GTCCCAAAGAATGAGTGCCGTTGAGCCCCACAGGCAACCTCCGGCTCAAATTAACCACTGGTTATGTCTGTTTACATCTATAGTTGCTGAAGCTTGTTTTATTGTCCTCTCTTCTTTAATGTGCAATGAGTTCGTACACCAAATCTATTTTGCTTAAGTAACTGGGGCAAGTGGAACATAATTTGTCGCGAGTGCTATTGATGGTCCACTGAATAACTGATCAAAAGCGTTAATCTCACTAGCTGCACAACGAGGAACTGCAGTGGTATTGTGTGATGCATTGTGGGTGCAGCAGATGCAAAGACAAGTGACCCTTAGATTACTGAAGGGCAGTGAGCTGGAACAATTCCAAGTGAGTGTGATAACGATAACACTGTTCACTTGTCATAGGGCTGGGAAAGTGCAGCTCTGCACCAAACAAACTTGTGAATGACATTGTGATGTCGAAATCTGTGGACACGGAAGGAGTTGTGATGTTGAACCAGAACTTTTGTGTTTAACTTTGGTCCGAGTGCTTCCGAAGAATAGGACACCTTTGAGCAAGCATTTATTCGTGGCTGTCCTGCCACGAGGAATGCACCACCCCGAGGATTGCAGGGGGCCACGCCAGAACGATATTCATCGCGCTGGCAATGTGGGGCCATTGATATGGATTAAGACAGACCTTCGTGCCGGGGCTCATGCAGAGTCATACTAATGATGCCGACCTAACAACTTCAAAGTCCAGCATGCACGGCGCAGTTCCATCAGGACAGCCCAATGGGGCGTGTCATCGCGCAGGATAAAAGACTGGAAACACTGCATTGCACACCTAATTCCGCCATACCTCTGATGAAGAAAGAATATTTCGAAACGCGTAAGGTGACGGATCGGCTGTTTATCTCGACAGGAGGACCCTGCCTGTACCATTAAAAAACTTTTGTGTTTAACTTTGGTCCGAGTGCTTCCGAAGAATAGGACACCTTTGAGCAAGCATTTATTCGTGGCTGTCCTGCCACGAGGAATGCACCACCCCGAGGATTGCAGGGGGCCACGCCAGAACGATATTCATCGCGCTGGCAATGTGGGGCCATTGATATGGATTAAGACAGACCTTCGTGCCGGGGCTCATGCAGAGTCATACTAATGATGCCGACCTAACAACTTCAAAGTCCAGCATGCACGGCGCAGTTCCATCAGGACAGCCCAATGGGGCGTGTCATCGCGCAGGATAAAAGACTGCAAACACTGCATTGCACACCTAATTCCGCCATACCTCTGATGAAGAAAGAATATTTTGAAACGCGTAAGGTGACGGATCGGCTGTTTATCTCGACAGGAGGACCCTGCCTGTACCATTAAAAAACTTTTGTGTTTAACTTTGGTCCGAGTGCTTCCGAAGAATAGGACACCTTTGAGCAAGCATTTATTCGTGGCTGTCCTGCCACGAGGAATGCACCACCCCGAGGATTGCAGGGGGCCACGCCAGAACGATATTCATCGCGCTGGCAATGTGGGGCCATTGATATGGATTAAGACAGACCTTCGTGCCGGGGCTCATGCAGAGTCATACTAATGATGCCGACCTAACAACTTCAAAGTCCAGCATGCACGGCGCAGTTCCGTCAGGACAGCCCAATGGGGCGTGTCATCGCGCAGGATAAAAGACTGCAAACACTGCATTGCACACCTAATTCCGCCATACCTCTGATGAAGAAAGAATATTTCGAAACGCGTAAGGTGACGGATCGGCTGTTTATCTCGACAGGAGGACCCTGCCTGTACCATTAAAAAACTTTTGTGTTTAACTTTGGTCCGAGTGCTTCCGAAGAATAGGACACCTTTGAGCAAGCATTTATTCGTGGCTGTCCTGCCACGAGGAATGCACCACCCCGAGGATTGCAGGGGGCCACGCCAGAACGATATTCATCGCGCTGGCAATGTGGGGCCATTGATATGGATTAAGACAGACCTTCGTGCCGGGGCTCATGCAGAGTCATACTAATGATGCCGACCTAACAACTTCAAAGTCCAGCATGCACGGCGCAGTTCCATCAGGACAGCCCAATGGGGCGTGTCATCGCGCAGGATAAAAGACTGCAAACACTGCATTGCACACCTAATTCCGCCATACCTCTGATGAAGAAAGAATATTTCGAAACGCGTAAGGTGACGGATCGGCTGTTTATCTCGACAGGAGGACCCTGCCTGTACCATTAAAAAACTTTTGTGTTTAACTTTGGTCCGAGTGCTTCCGAAGAATAGGACACCTTTGAGCAAGCATTTATTCGTGGCTGTCCTGCCACGAGGAATGCACCACCCCGAGGATTGCAGGGGGCCACGCCAGAACGATATTCATCGCGCTGGCAATGTGGGGCCATTGATATGGATTAAGACAGACCTTCGTGCCGGGGCTCATGCAGAGTCATACTAATGATGCCGACCTAACAACTTCAAAGTCCAGCATGCACGGCGCAGTTCCATCAGGACAGCCCAATGGGGCGTGTCATCGCGCAGGATAAAAGACTGCAAACACTGCATTGCACACCTAATTCCGCCATACCTCTGATGAAGAAAGAATATTTTGAAACGCGTAAGGTGACGGATCGGCTGTTTATCTCGACAGGAGGACCCTGCCTGTACCATTAAAAAACTTTTGTGTTTAACTTTGGTCCGAGTGCTTCCGAAGAATAGGACACCTTTGAGCAAGCATTTATTCGTGGCTGTCCTGCCACGAGGAATGCACCACCCCGAGGATTGCAGGGGGCCACGCCAGAACGATATTCATCGCGCTGGCAATGTGGGGCCATTGATATGGATTAAGACAGACCTTCGTGCCGGGGCTCATGCAGAGTCATACTAATGATGCCGACCTAACAACTTCAAAGTCCAGCATGCACGGCGCAGTTCCATCAGGACAGCCCAATGGGGCGTGTCATCGCGCAGGATAAAAGACTGGAAACACTGCATTGCACACCTAATTCCGCCATACCTCTGATGAAGAAAGAATATTTCGAAACGCGTAAGGTGACGGATCGGCTGTTTATCTCGACAGGAGGACCCTGCCTGTACCATTAAAAAACTTTTGTGTTTAACTTTGGTCCGAGTGCTTCCGAAGAATAGGACACCTTTGAGCAAGCATTTATTCGTGGCTGTCCTGCCACGAGGAATGCACCACCCCGAGGATTGCAGGGGGCCACGCCAGAACGATATTCATCGCGCTGGCAATGTGGGGCCATTGATATGGATTAAGACAGACCTTCGTGCCGGGGCTCATGCAGAGTCATACTAATGATGCCGACCTAACAACTTCAAAGTCCAGCATGCACGGCCCAGTTCCATCAGGACAGCCCAATGGGGCGTGTCATCGCGCAGGATGAAAGACTGCAAACACTGCATTGCACACCTAATTCCGCCATACCTCTGATGAAGAAAGAATATTTTGAAACGCGTAAGGTGACGGATCGGCTGTTTATCTCGACAGGAGGACCCTGCCTGTACCATTAAAAAACTTTTGTGTTTAACTTTGGTCCGAGTGCTTCCGAAGAATAGGACACCTTTGAGCAAGCATTTATTCGTGGCTGTCCTGCCACGAGGAATGCACCACCCCGAGGATTGCAGGGGGCCACGCCAGAACGATATTCATCGCGCTGGCAATGTGGGGCCATTGATATGGATTAAGACAGACCTTCGTGCCGGGGCTCATGCAGAGTCATACTAATGATGCCGACCTAACAACTTCAAAGTCCAGCATGCACGGCGCAGTTCCATCAGGACAGCCCAATGGGGCGTGTCATCGCGCAGGATAAAAGACTGGAAACACTGCATTGCACACCTAATTCCGCCATACCTCTGATGAAGAAAGAATATTTCGAAACGCGTAAGGTGACGGATCGGCTGTTTATCTCGACAGGAGGACCCTGCCTGTACCATTAAAAAACTTTTGTGTTTAACTTTGGTCCGAGTGCTTCCGAAGAATAGGACACCTTTGAGCAAGCATTTATTCGTGGCTGTCCTGCCACGAGGAATGCACCACCCCGAGGATTGCAGGGGGCCACGCCAGAACGATATTCATCGCGCTGGCAATGTGGGGCCATTGATATGGATTAAGACAGACCTTCGTGCCGGGGCTCATGCAGAGTCATACTAATGATGCCGACCTAACAACTTCAAAGTCCAGCATGCACGGCGCAGTTCCATCAGGACAGCCCAATGGGGCGTGTCATCGCGCAGGATAAAAGACTGCAAACACTGCATTGCACACCTAATTCCGCCATACCTCTGATGAAGAAAGAATATTTTGAAACGCGTAAGGTGACGGATCGGCTGTTTATCTCGACAGGAGGACCCTGCCTGTACCATTAAAAAACTTTTGTGTTTAACTTTGGTCCGAGTGCTTCCGAAGAATAGGACACCTTTGAGCAAGCATTTATTCGTGGCTGTCCTGCCACGAGGAATGCACCACCCCGAGGATTGCAGGGGGCCACGCCAGAACGATATTCATCGCGCTGGCAATGTGGGGCCATTGATATGGATTAAGACAGACCTTCGTGCCGGGGCTCATGCAGAGTCATACTAATGATGCCGACCTAACAACTTCAAAGTCCAGCATGCACGGCGCAGTTCCATCAGGACAGCCCAATGGGGCGTGTCATCGCGCAGGATAAAAGACTGGAAACACTGCATTGCACACCTAATTCCGCCATACCTCTGATGAAGAAAGAATATTTCGAAACGCGTAAGGTGACGGATCGGCTGTTTATCTCGACAGGAGGACCCTGCCTGTACCATTAAAAAACTTTTGTGTTTAACTTTGGTCCGAGTGCTTCCGAAGAATAGGACACCTTTGAGCAAGCATTTATTCGTGGCTGTCCTGCCACGAGGAATGCACCACCCCGAGGATTGCAGGGGGCCACGCCAGAACGATATTCATCGCGCTGGCAATGTGGGGCCATTGATATGGATTAAGACAGACCTTCGTGCCGGGGCTCATGCAGAGTCATACTAATGATGCCGACCTAACAACTTCAAAGTCCAGCATGCACGGCGCAGTTCCATCAGGACAGCCCAATGGGGCGTGTCATCGCGCAGGATAAAAGACTGGAAACACTGCATTGCACACCTAATTCCGCCATACCTCTGATGAAGAAAGAATATTTCGAAACGCGTAAGGTGACGGATCGGCTGTTTATCTCGACAGGAGGACCCTGCCTGTACCATTAAAAAACTTTTGTGTTTAACTTTGGTCCGAGTGCTTCCGAAGAATAGGACACCTTTGAGCAAGCATTTATTCGTGGCTGTCCTGCCACGAGGAATGCACCACCCCGAGGATTGCAGGGGGCCACGCCAGAACGATATTCATCGCGCTGGCAATGTGGGGCCATTGATATGGATTAAGACAGACCTTCGTGCCGGGGCTCATGCAGAGTCATACTAATGATGCCGACCTAACAACTTCAAAGTCCAGCATGCACGGCCCAGTTCCATCAGGACAGCCCAATGGGGCGTGTCATCGCGCAGGATGAAAGACTGCAAACACTGCATTGCACACCTAATTCCGCCATACCTCTGATGAAGAAAGAATATTTTGAAACGCGTAAGGTGACGGATCGGCTGTTTATCTCGACAGGAGGACCCTGCCTGTACCATTAAAAAACTTTTGTGTTTAACTTTGGTCCGAGTGCTTCCGAAGAATAGGACACCTTTGAGCAAGCATTTATTCGTGGCTGTCCTGCCACGAGGAATGCACCACCCCGAGGATTGCAGGGGGCCACGCCAGAACGATATTCATCGCGCTGGCAATGTGGGGCCATTGATATGGATTAAGACAGACCTTCGTGCCGGGGCTCATGCAGAGTCATACTAATGATGCCGACCTAACAACTTCAAAGTCCAGCATGCACGGCGCAGTTCCATCAGGACAGCCCAATGGGGCGTGTCATCGCGCAGGATAAAAGACTGGAAACACTGCATTGCACACCTAATTCCGCCATACCTCTGATGAAGAAAGAATATTTCGAAACGCGTAAGGTGACGGATCGGCTGTTTATCTCGACAGGAGGACCCTGCCTGTACCATTAAAAAACTTTTGTGTTTAACTTTGGTCCGAGTGCTTCCGAAGAATAGGACACCTTTGAGCAAGCATTTATTCGTGGCTGTCCTGCCACGAGGAATGCACCACCCCGAGGATTGCAGGGGGCCACGCCAGAACGATATTCATCGCGCTGGCAATGTGGGGCCATTGATATGGATTAAGACAGACCTTCGTGCCGGGGCTCATGCAGAGTCATACTAATGATGCCGACCTAACAACTTCAAAGTCCAGCATGCACGGCGCAGTTCCATCAGGACAGCCCAATGGGGCGTGTCATCGCGCAGGATAAAAGACTGCAAACACTGCATTGCACACCTAATTCCGCCATACCTCTGATGAAGAAAGAATATTTTGAAACGCGTAAGGTGACGGATCGGCTGTTTATCTCGACAGGAGGACCCTGCCTGTACCATTAAAAAACTTTTGTGTTTAACTTTGGTCCGAGTGCTTCCGAAGAATAGGACACCTTTGAGCAAGCATTTATTCGTGGCTGTCCTGCCACGAGGAATGCACCACCCCGAGGATTGCAGGGGGCCACGCCAGAACGATATTCATCGCGCTGGCAATGTGGGGCCATTGATATGGATTAAGACAGACCTTCGTGCCGGGGCTCATGCAGAGTCATACTAATGATGCCGACCTAACAACTTCAAAGTCCAGCATGCACGGCGCAGTTCCATCAGGACAGCCCAATGGGGCGTGTCATCGCGCAGGATAAAAGACTGGAAACACTGCATTGCACACCTAATTCCGCCATACCTCTGATGAAGAAAGAATATTTTGAAACGCGTAAGGTGACGGATCGGCTGTTTATCTCGACAGGAGGACCCTGCCTGTACCATTAAAAAACTTTTGTGTTTAACTTTGGTCCGAGTGCTTCCGAAGAATAGGACACCTTTGAGCAAGCATTTATTCGTGGCTGTCCTGCCACGAGGAATGCACCACCCCGAGGATTGCAGGGGGCCACGCCAGAACGATATTCATCGCGCTGGCAATGTGGGGCCATTGATATGGATTAAGACAGACCTTCGTGCCGGGGCTCATGCAGAGTCATACTAATGATGCCGACCTAACAACTTCAAAGTCCAGCATGCACGGCGCAGTTCCATCAGGACAGCCCAATGGGGCGTGTCATCGCGCAGGATAAAAGACTGGAAACACTGCATTGCACACCTAATTCCGCCATACCTCTGATGAAGAAAGAATATTTCGAAACGCGTAAGGTGACGGATCGGCTGTTTATCTCGACAGGAGGACCCTGCCTGTACCATTAAAAAACTTTTGTGTTTAACTTTGGTCCGAGTGCTTCCGAAGAATAGGACACCTTTGAGCAAGCATTTATTCGTGGCTGTCCTGCCACGAGGAATGCACCACCCCGAGGATTGCAGGGGGCCACGCCAGAACGATATTCATCGCGCTGGCAATGTGGGGCCATTGATATGGATTAAGACAGACCTTCGTGCCGGGGCTCATGCAGAGTCATACTAATGATGCCGACCTAACAACTTCAAAGTCCAGCATGCACGGCGCAGTTCCATCAGGACAGCCCAATGGGGCGTGTCATCGCGCAGGATAAAAGACTGCAAACACTGCATTGCACACCTAATTCCGCCATACCTCTGATGAAGAAAGAATATTTTGAAACGCGTAAGGTGACGGATCGGCTGTTTATCTCGACAGGAGGACCCTGCCTGTACCATTAAAAAACTTTTGTGTTTAACTTTGGTCCGAGTGCTTCCGAAGAATAGGACACCTTTGAGCAAGCATTTATTCGTGGCTGTCCTGCCACGAGGAATGCACCACCCCGAGGATTGCAGGGGGCCACGCCAGAACGATATTCATCGCGCTGGCAATGTGGGGCCATTGATATGGATTAAGACAGACCTTCGTGCCGGGGCTCATGCAGAGTCATACTAATGATGCCGACCTAACAACTTCAAAGTCCAGCATGCACGGCGCAGTTCCATCAGGACAGCCCAATGGGGCGTGTCATCGCGCAGGATAAAAGACTGGAAACACTGCATTGCACACCTAATTCCGCCATACCTCTGATGAAGAAAGAATATTTCGAAACGCGTAAGGTGACGGATCGGCTGTTTATCTCGACAGGAGGACCCTGCCTGTACCATTAAAAAACTTTTGTGTTTAACTTTGGTCCGAGTGCTTCCGAAGAATAGGACACCTTTGAGCAAGCATTTATTCGTGGCTGTCCTGCCACGAGGAATGCACCACCCCGAGGATTGCAGGGGGCCACGCCAGAACGATATTCATCGCGCTGGCAATGTGGGGCCATTGATATGGATTAAGACAGACCTTCGTGCCGGGGCTCATGCAGAGTCATACTAATGATGCCGACCTAACAACTTCAAAGTCCAGCATGCACGGCGCAGTTCCATCAGGACAGCCCAATGGGGCGTGTCATCGCGCAGGATAAAAGACTGGAAACACTGCATTGCACACCTAATTCCGCCATACCTCTGATGAAGAAAGAATATTTCGAAACGCGTAAGGTGACGGATCGGCTGTTTATCTCGACAGGAGGACCCTGCCTGTACCATTAAAAAACTTTTGTGTTTAACTTTGGTCCGAGTGCTTCAGAAGAATAGGACACCTTTGAGCAAGCATTTATTCGTGGCTGTCCTGCCACGAGGAATGCACCACCCCGAGGATTGCAGGGGGCCACGCCAGAACGATATTCATCGCGCTGGCAATGTGGGGCCATTGATATGGATTAAGACAGACCTTCGTGCCGGGGCTCATGCAGAGTCATACTAATGATGCCGACCTAACAACTTCAAAGTCCAGCATGCACGGCGCAGTTCCATCAGGACAGCCCAATGGGGCGTGTCATCGCGCAGGATAAAAGACTGCAAACACTGCATTGCACACCTAATTCCGCCATACCTCTGATGAAGAAAGAATATTTTGAAACGCGTAAGGTGACGGATCGGCTGTTTATCTCGACAGGAGGACCCTGCCTGTACCATTAAAAAACTTTTGTGTTTAACTTTGGTCCGAGTGCTTCCGAAGAATAGGACACCTTTGAGCAAGCATTTATTCGTGGCTGTCCTGCCACGAGGAATGCACCACCCCGAGGATTGCAGGGGGCCACGCCAGAACGATATTCATCGCGCTGGCAATGTGGGGCCATTGATATGGATTAAGACAGACCTTCGTGCCGGGGCTCATGCAGAGTCATACTAATGATGCCGACCTAACAACTTCAAAGTCCAGCATGCACGGCGCAGTTCCATCAGGACAGCCCAATGGGGCGTGTCATCGCGCAGGATAAAAGACTGCAAACACTGCATTGCACACCTAATTCCGCCATACCTCTGATGAAGAAAGAATATTTTGAAACGCGTAAGGTGACGGATCGGCTGTTTATCTCGACAGGAGGACCCTGCCTGTACCATTAAAAAACTTTTGTGTTTAACTTTGGTCCGAGTGCTTCCGAAGAATAGGACACCTTTGAGCAAGCATTTATTCGTGGCTGTCCTGCCACGAGGAATGCACCACCCCGAGGATTGCAGGGGGCCACGCCAGAACGATATTCATCGCGCTGGCAATGTGGGGCCATTGATATGGATTAAGACAGACCTTCGTGCCGGGGCTCATGCAGAGTCATACTAATGATGCCGACCTAACAACTTCAAAGTCCAGCATGCACGGCGCAGTTCCATCAGGACAGCCCAATGGGGCGTGTCATCGCGCAGGATAAAAGACTGGAAACACTGCATTGCACACCTAATTCCGCCATACCTCTGATGAAGAAAGAATATTTCGAAACGCGTAAGGTGACGGATCGGCTGTTTATCTCGACAGGAGGACCCTGCCTGTACCATTAAAAAACTTTTGTGTTTAACTTTGGTCCGAGTGCTTCCGAAGAATAGGACACCTTTGAGCAAGCATTTATTCGTGGCTGTCCTGCCACGAGGAATGCACCACCCCGAGGATTGCAGGGGGCCACGCCAGAACGATATTCATCGCGCTGGCAATGTGGGGCCATTGATATGGATTAAGACAGACCTTCGTGCCGGGGCTCATGCAGAGTCATACTAATGATGCCGACCTAACAACTTCAAAGTCCAGCATGCACGGCGCAGTTCCATCAGGACAGCCCAATGGGGCGTGTCATCCCGCAGGATAAAAGACTGGAAACACTGCATTGCACACCTAATTCCGCCATACCTCTGATGAAGAAAGAATATTTCGAAACGCGTAAGGTGACGGATCGGCTGTTTATCTCGACAGGAGGACCCTGCCTGTACCATTAAAAAACTTTTGTGTTTAACTTTGGTCCGAGTGCTTCCGAAGAATAGGACACCTTTGAGCAAGCATTTATTCGTGGCTGTCCTGCCACGAGGAATGCACCACCCCGAGGATTGCAGGGGGCCACGCCAGAACGATATTCATCGCGCTGGCAATGTGGGGCCATTGATATGGATTAAGACAGACCTTCGTGCCGGGGCTCATGCAGAGTCATACTAATGATGCCGACCTAACAACTTCAAAGTCCAGCATGCACGGCGCAGTTCCATCAGGACAGCCCAATGGGGCGTGTCATCGCGCAGGATAAAAGACTGGAAACACTGCATTGCACACCTAATTCCGCCATACCTCTGATGAAGAAAGAATATTTCGAAACGCGTAAGGTGACGGATTGGCTGTTTATCTCGACAGGAGGACCCTGCCTGTACCATTAAAAAACTTTTGTGTTTAACTTTGGTCCGAGTGCTTCCGAAGAATAGGACACCTTTGAGCAAGCATTTATTCGTGGCTGTCCTGCCACGAGGAATGCACCACCCCGAGGATTGCAGGGGGCCACGCCAGAACGATATTCATCGCGCTGGCAATGTGGGGCCATTGATATGGATTAAGACAGACCTTCGTGCCGGGGCTCATGCAGAGTCATACTAATGATGCCGACCTAACAACTTCAAAGTCCAGCATGCACGGCGCAGTTCCATCAGGACAGCCCAATGGGGCGTGTCATCGCGCAGGATAAAAGACTGGAAACACTGCATTGCACACCTAATTCCGCCATACCTCTGATGAAGAAAGAATATTTCGAAACGCGTAAGGTGACGGATCGGCTGATTATCTCGACAGGAGGACCCTGCCTGTACCATTAAAAAACTTTTGTGTTTAACTTTGGTCCGAGTGCTTCCGAAGAATAGGACACCTTTGAGCAAGCATATATATATATATATATATATATATATATATATATATATATCACTTTGATAGCTTTATTTCGGTCACTGACCATAAAAGCACAGATAAAATATTTACATAAGCATAAAATACATAAATAATCATCATTAGGATAAAAAGTTATTAAACAACAGTTATCAAAGTAGCAACGATAAACAGTAAACATATCAGTCACTAAGAGGGACCCAACGCCTTTAGGATGCGGTTGCGTGTATGCCAGACATTAGTAAGAAATTTTGTTAGCGCGTAGACAGTTGGACCAGAGACATCACATTTCAAAATCCTATACATTGGTGCGTATTCCCTGCAGCCCATATTCCTTATCAGCGGAAGAAGCCAGTATTTTCGTGCTGCCTTGTAGGCTGGGCAGAAGAAAGCCACATGCAAATCAGTTTCCTCCTTAGCATCGCAAGCCGGGCACTGCTTTGTAGTAGGAGCCTTTGACCATGTGCATGTGAAGGACCGAAAAGGCAATGTGCTGTATCTCCATTGGAGAAACAGCTTCTGCGCCAGTACAGGGGAAATGGGATCTAATACTTTCTCGAACCTGTAGGAATCCTTGCTTTGTAAAAACACGAAGGATAAGGACCCGTGTGCCTGAGCGGCTTGGGTCCTGGCTATTTTGTGTTCATGATATGCATTAGCCAGGGACTTTTTGGAAATTTTTAATGCGGCTTTCGCTGGATCAAACCATAAATCAGGGAGCCCTATTTCCATACAAGTGGCTTGAATGTTTTTGACCCAAGAGATATTGAGCACTTTTGGGTGGTTCAAGAGTTCGACCAATTCCGCCCGATATTCTGCAAGATCATTACTGCTCCACAGCCTACGCCAGAATGCTATGGGTCTCAGACTTATTTCATCTGCTAACGGTCGTAGGCCCAAATCAAGCCTAAGGGGGAGGAGCGGGGTGCTGGGGGGGAGGGCTGTTATCTGTCTTATGAACTTATTTTCCGTTATTGAGAGACTCCCGCAAGGCGTATGGCCCCAATATAAATATAAATATAAATATAAATATATATATATATATATATATATATCCACCAACAGCTCGCACAATTCCTATGTAAGCACGAGCCACACAAATCCAATTTGGTAATATGCAGTTTATTCACAGGGCAAACACGACGCGTTTCGAGCTATCCAGCTCTTGGTCACATATATATAAAAACGCGTTTCAACCAGAAGGTATTCATCCCAACCAGAATTGCATACCCAGTGAACCATCACATTTGAAAACAATCAGTATACAATGAACATAGTAGAATATGGCCAGGTACTCCCTAGACCCCCTCCTCCCCACATAAGACCCGTGACAGGGGAGAAGTTTTTGGAGGCAGGGGGCGTGACACCCCCCGGCCGTATTTATTATATGAAATTAATAAACATTAAAATTTCACTTTTTACAAAACACAGCAGAAAATATACTTTACACAGATTACAATTGATAAGTACAGATATCAAATGGCTAACCTTAACATAACTCTAATACAAAGGTTTCCTGTCCATATCTAAACATATCTTTATCAATCTTCACAAACTTTATTTTCTGCGTACCTAAAGGGGCCTACGGCAAGGTCACTAACTGGTGTCCGATCCTTATCAAATTCTAACCACACCCTCCAGCCGGAGTGCGCATGCGCAGAGGGCCCGGTTACCCCCGTACGCTCCATACCTGATCTCCATAAAGGGGCCCTTGCAGCCGTTGTGCACGTGCGGGATGGCCAATCAGCCAAGAGAAAGCGTGACTTCCTCCTCCCCCGCACCCAACTGCCCCTGGAGTTCTAGGAGAGACCACTTGTCCCTCCCACTCGGGCGACACCATTCGGGAATGGCACCCCCTCTAAGGACCTTAAATTTACTGCTCAACAATCATGACCTTACCGCCACAGGCTAGCATAGTTGACCGACTATCTAGCCCCTCCCCGTGCTCACTAGAAAGGTCATCCCCTGCGACTAAGGCCCCTCAACCATGCCAACATATTCTCTAGGAACACCTCGTTGCCTACCTGGGATAAGTGAACGCCATCTTTTCAGAAGCACGGCTCACCCCTAATGCATCCATGAGCGATGGTCTGTAAGTGGGAAGCCCTGAAAAGTCTCTCAAGCTTATTATTTATTCTCCTTGCAGAGTGATTTAAAGCCTTTACAGATTCCCCCCCTCTCCATTGGAACCGGGGTATCATCTGAGACCACCCAATAGTGCAGCCCTGACAAGTCTTAGCTAACCAGCCTATTTAAGTGACTATTGTTTCCACCAACCCTCTTCTTCCCAGTCTTGCTAAATCATTCCCCCCCAAGTGCAGAATGATTATATTAGGGGGTGGACCCCTTTTCCTTAACAGGTCCAGTATGATACCCCTGAACCGATCAAAACATAGCCCCCCTTTTTCATGGCATGTTATTTCAAAACCTGCCTGCCGCGCTCTTTCCCTGTAATCACCTGTAGAAAAAAGGTTAGACAGACGCCTTACATATGAATGGCCTATGATCCACACAGTCTGACACGTTTTCCTTCATGGTGATGATATCCGCGCTGCCGATTGTTGCTGGTGCAGTGTTTTGAGTTTCTCCCCTGCGTGACAGGCTTGAGAAACTGTAATGAAAGCGGAAAAACCGTGCATCAGCGTTGTGTGCCTCTCTCACTCACAGCATGTGTAGGCACACATAACGTTTGTAACAATTGGACACCCATCGCCCTATCCTCTGTACGTCGCTGTTTGATAGACCCCTGGCCGTTGCTTCAGTGGCAGCCCCGATCCTAAAGGAGTGGGTACCAAAACTCTCTGGATTCTGACCTGCATTCAGAATTGCCATGTCCAACACCCTTTTAAATTGAAAGTGTGTCAGCGGGACCCCATCCTCATGGATCAAGAAAGGCCCCCCTACGTTAAGTGGTCTAACCTGTAAGTAGCTCTCAACGTGTGATACAGGACAGCATGGGTTACCCTGTGCCCGGTGGAAAACCACCCCGTCACCCCGGGCCTCCTGATCAGTCTTGGACTTCCTGACCAATATTAATAGGGTATCGGCCCTGACTTTAAGGCATTCAAACTGCAGGCCGCCGTGTATGTCTAGTTTGTTTTGGGCCACCAACTCCCCAATACGAAAAGCGCCGTAAAAGGCTAATGAAAAGGCCACAGTGAATAACAGGACTTCCCCTGATGTGTTGCAAATTGCGGGGAGGGCTGCTAGTATTGACGTCAGAAGCTCCACCCCAATTGGCTGCCTTGTGTCTGGGACCGACCCCTGGAGGCGTTGCCACCCTTTCAGAGCCTTCCTTACTGTGAAACTGTTGGTGGGGTCCCCCTGTCGCTGATCTGAGCGAAGAAGGAAATTGCCGCCACCTGTCTCCTAGCTACGGCCGCCGAACGCTCGTTGGCCCTTAACCTACCTAAGTATGAAATGAGAGCCCCCATGTCGTGCCACCGCTCAGCCCACCCCTCACCCAAGAAAGAACAATATTGCCAGAACGCCCCTTCGTATGCTTTCCTGGTCCTGGGTGCTAAACTCGCTGCCACGAGGTCTGGTAAGCGGGGGCACCAATCTGCCAAAGTCGTTCTGGGAAGGGGGTGGCACACTCTGCCGCTGCTGGGAGGTGAGCCCTGAACACCTGCATCTTAAAGCGAGAAAGTGCGTCAGCCGCATGATTAAGTACACCAGGCACGTGTTTCGCTCTAAATTGTACATTCAATTTCATACATGTGAGAACAATCTCTTTCAAGAGGCGGAGAATCATCTTACACCGGGCTGCCTGCTGGCTGATGCATTCAACAACGGTCATGTTATCTGACCAGAAAATCACTGACTGATTACACAATTGTTCCGGCCGTACAATCAATGCCACCCAGATGGGGAATAGCTCCAGGAAGCCAATGTTCCCTGTTAGGCCGCTCTCCACCCACCACGCTGGCCAACATTGTGCCACCCACTCGGTACCGAGTATGGCGCCAAATCCCTCACTGCCCGCGGCGTCAGTCATTAAACCCAAGTCCACGGACGCAATGGGCGGACCTGGCCACACTACCCTGCCATTGAAATCCTGCAGGAATGCCATCCAAATCCGCATGTCCTGCCAAACCTCAGCTGACAGCCTCGTGTGGTGATGTTTTTCCTTGAGGCCAGTCATAGCTTGGGAGATGGATCTGGAGAAGGGTCTAGCCATTGGAATGACCCGTAGGGCAAAATTGAGTTGCCCTACTGTCTTCCGCAACTGATGTAGTGTGACCTTCTGCTTGACCAAGCATAGTTGTAAACATGCCCTGAATTTGTTGACCTTGTTCATGGGTAACCTAAAACACTTCTGAATAGGATCCAGCTCAATGCCCAGGAACTCTATTGTAGATGCAGGGCCAACCGTCTTCCTCGGGGCCAAAGGAACCCCCAGAGCCAGCAGGAGAGCGCAAAATTCCTGCAGCGCCCACCCACATTCCGGGGAGCCCTGTGACCCCAGGATAAGAAAGTTATCCAGGTAATGCATGACCCACTGGTGCCATGTCTTCTGTCTGAAAACCCATTCCAAGAATGAACTGAATTTTTCAAATTATGCGCATGAAACAGAGCAGCCCATAGGCATACACATATCCATATAAAAATTACCTTGAAATTTAAAACCAAGCAGATGATAACCGTCCGGATGTACAGGGAGTAACCGAAAGGCTGATTCTATGTCGGATTTTGCCATCAGTGCTCCCGGGCCCAAACCCCTGAGGATCTCCACTGCTTGGTCAAAAGATGCGTATTTAACACTGCAGAACTCATCGTTAATAGCATCATTCAGAGAGTTACACTTGGGAGCGGACAAGTTGTGTATGAGTCTGAATTCCCCTTCTACCTTCTTGGGGACTACGCCCAAAGGGGAGCACACAAAGTTCTCAACTGGCACAGACTTGAAAGGGCCGGCCACCCTACCCAGGCGCAACTCCTTGGCAATCTTTGTGGAGACTATAACCGGATTGGTCCGGGTGGAGAGTTGGTTCTGGCACTCAGATGCCCCCACATAATTCGGAGCTGGTATCCCTCCAACAGAATTCTTGCTGTCAAGTGACATGGGTATTTGTTGAGCCATGGAGTCAGTGCCGTCACATCGATGGGGGAGCGCGCTTTGAGCGGGAACCCCACCTCATTCCTGTTTCTTCCTGCCCTTCTCTTTGGATCTTTTAAGACATTTGGATTCAGGGTGGGATGGATTGGCGCAAATGGAACACGCGTGTTTGAACCTGCACTGACCCTGTGGTCTGGTGCAAGTCCGCCTGTTGAAGTCCCAGCACGTCCCTTTTCTTCCACTATTATTGCTTGAACTCGTGGTGTAGCTTGTGTTACCCTGTGACCGAAAGGGCTGAAAAGTCTGAGCTGGTTGAAGGGACTGACTCTTTGTGTTACCGTGCCCCTCGCCACCGAATAGATCTAACCAAGATACTGTGTAAATTCGGTCCCATGACAGGGTTGGGTCAGATGCCTTAGCCACCCTGAAATTTTTCTCATACACTAACCACCCCCCGCCCGCGAATTTATCATGGGCCAACACTATCCTGTTCTGGTAACACGCCATCTGCGCCTGTAAGTTTGGGAAACGCTCAGCTGTGACTGCCATAAATATGGAAAAGGCTCTAATCCAATTAAGTAAGTTCTCTTCCACCCTAAATTTCTGCATCTCACTATCCCATTCCCTTGGGAGCATGTAATCTTTGTTCTTCCTTGACTCCTCCCTTTCCCTCTCGCAGATCAGTAGCGAAAACATGTTAATATATTCACCAGCCCAAATTCTGTTTTTCAACTCCTGCGACACATGCCTGCCTATGAACTCACGCTCGGAGCTGATTTCGCCCACAACCAACATTGGCAATGTAGGCAGTTTACCTATTACCGTTGTCCCTGGTGCCTCCGGTGGAATCCCAGTTGTCGCACTGGGGACTGACACCCCTTTGTTCTCCAGAGTGGCGGTACCCCCCCTGAAATGATAGGTAACGAAGGGACAGGCCCAGCAATGATCTGCTCCCTGCGCCCTGCATTGAACTCACACACAATTCGCGTTGCTTCTGCTGACGCATCGGTACCCAACTCTTTTACTCCCACTACAGGGGCTAAAATGCCTGCCTTCCCCAACCAAGGCAGAATTGCCGCCAGATGTGACACTACATCTTGAGGGACCTCCCCCCCCACCGGTGGTGCCCCCCCAAAGGTACTGGTAATGGGACGGGGCCCGGGGTCTCTGGGACTGGCACCCCTAGTGGGGCAGCTTGTGGCTCTGGGACGACAGGAATCGCCGGCGGCCCTGGATGCAGAGGTGGGGCCAGCGGCGCCACTGGTGGTGTGGGTACCGGTGGTGCTGTCGCCGGTACTGGCACCAACGGTCTCCCTGGGCCTGGTACTGGGACAGGGGTAGGTGGCACCTGATCGTAGCCCCCTGGGGTCTGGGGAGTGGGTGAAGGTATTCCCTTGTCGCGCGCTTCTTGGTTCTCACCCTTTTGGGGATTGCTGGAAAAGCAGCCTTGGAGGGCACATGCGGGCGTCTAGGCCTCTCACCCTCCTGTCCTTCCACCTTCTCCCTGAGGTTAGCAAGATCCTGCCCCATCTCTGTCACCTTACGCATCATCTCTTCCATCAGCGTCTCTGAGAGCCCTGCTCCCCCCTCTTAGCCTTCCCTGCCATAAGGCAAATATATCACAATAAACCACCAACCACCCAAAACTTAACTTAAATTGAGCTTACTGTAGTCGCTCAAATGCGTACAGAGGGTGGCCCTCGCAGATTGCTTAAGATCAAATGGTCAATTTGTACCACAACCACACTCCCCAAACTACTTATGCCCCGCACCAATGTGCTAGAAATTTCACACACCCTCAAACACAGCCAACAGTTATAAAACCAAACGTCTGCATTGAGCAATATCTGTTCACAAAACAATTGTTATAGTTTTTTGGCCCACAAAGAAAGTCTGACAAAATTGGCATACAAAAAGAATGATATGTCATTGAACATGTACACTGTACATTAGGGAGTAATTGGCAACAACCCCAGCATCCAGCTCTCTACCATGATGCACCGCTTTGGCGCTACCTAGATGAGGGCGCGAGGAAGAAGAAAGGGGATCTTAAAAAAAACCCGGGCCGCTGACCCAGCAATTGCGCGTTTATCAAACAAATTAGTCCAAACCTAATCTTCCGAGCAAGAGTCTAAAGCCTTAACCATTAGGCCAGAGCGACTCTTTCCGTGCACATGTATACTGAGCGCGCGATGCGGAACGCTTAATCAAAAACCATGGTGCAATTCACTGTTCCGAAACCGGAGGGGTGAGCGCCGTAACCGGCCTTACACAACCCCAACCGGGTACCTGAATCGGGATGCTCCCGCCCTCGACCTCCATGCGAAAAGACGCTTCCCTAATTCGGCCGATCTCCTGGCAGCAAGCGACGGCTCCTTCTCCCGGCCTCTGACGCCGCCTGGAGTCTGACCGCAATCGACGGCTTACCCCTCTTCTGGCTCTCAATTATCCGAGGCTCCGCTCCGAAGTCCGGTGCCCGTCCTCGCCGCAGAAACCGACCTGCAAATAAAACAAAACAAATGTTAACGCCTCCTAGCGAGGCGTGGGGGGGGGGCAAGCTTGGGAGCCAGGAACCAAGAGGCGGCTTCCTGGGCTCCCCAGCCCTTTATAGCCCTGGTCGGACGTTTGCCCATCGGCGTGAGCCGGAAGTGATTCGAATCACTTCCGGGTCGCGCCCAAGCCCCCGACCAATGAGGGTAGAGGGGGCGAGGCCGTCGCGTCACCAGGGTGCACGAAAGGCACGCCCTCCCCTATTGTCGCGGAGGGGGCCGGCTCGACCGCCATACTTTTGGCGTGGCCGATGCCGGCCCCGCCGTTCTATAATGCACGATCCTCGCGTGACAACGATACATGTTTTTCAAGTATATGGGGAATTTAATAAGAAAATCTCCAAGGTTTTATCCAGCCAGTGCACATTAATTCAGCATTTCATCAATGTGCTAAAAAAAAACCACATATATATATAATCCGCCATAGCGCGTTTCAGCCGTTACCGGCCTTGATCACATGACAATGCTGGCTCATGGATCGCCCCTTTTAAAGTGACAGTGCTCATTAACCAGATAATGGAAATAAACAACATACTTAAAACAAAGTACCTGATATCTGCACCCATGCATTATTGTAAAAGGTATAAATACACATAATAACCATATTGTATGCTATTAACATTCCCTCCTATGTTTACATGCTGTGTAAAATAATACTTTGTTTGTTAACAAGTAACATTTATTGCTCCAATGCATTGTATATCCCGTCGATCGTTTTCCACTTGTACATTTATATCTACTCGGGTCTGTGTATAGTTAAAATTGGTGGTCTCCGGGCAGAAGAATAGTCCCAGGGAGAGCAACTGCTGTTCTGCTGCATCGAGGTCTATGTCAGCTAAATTGATAATGGTATTTGCACCGATGGGGGCAGCAAGGAGATGTGGCATCTCATCCACTTGTGTTTCCATTGCCCCCGCCTGTGTGCTGGTCTCTTGCTGCCTGCGTTTCCTGCAGGCCTGCCTTCTTTCACTTCTTCTCTGGGTACTTCGCTTTTTGCAGGTCTGCTGTTTCTTGGACGCAGTGTTTCCCGTCTGCTTCTCCTTAAAAAATGCAACTCTTCCCCCAAGGTCAGTCTATTGGCACTTTGGTCAGGCCTTTTTCCTGTTGCTTCTGACTCTGATTCACTTTCGAGCGCCGACCTTAATTCCGATTCCGATGTGGTCTCTACCTGATGTTGATTTTTATCCATTAGTTGAGGCAATTGCATCCGTTTGCTGGCAGTGGCATTCCTCAAAGAATCATATTTATAGGCAAAGGTGAAAATCTGCCCATTGACATAGTCTTCCTTATCCTTTTTAAACTGATAAGTTTTCCTTGTTTTTATTTTTTCTTTTTCTTAGTGCAGCCTAGTCATCATTTCATCATGCAGCTTCTGTCTTTGTTGGGAGTCTCCTTGTACCTTGATTTCCTCATTAAGAGCGTCTGTTTTAAGCTGGAGGTCGACTCTATCACTAACGGCGTATTTGACCAATATTTGTACCAGCTTACGAGAGGACTCTAGCTCACTCAGCCATCATCCAGGGGTTTGGCGTCTCGTAACTCAGGGCTATCATGATCCTAAGGCCCCTAGAGATTCTTCCCGCATCCAGGTACTTTTGGAGTGACTTGGACTCCCATCATTTTAACTGTTCTTGGCGCATACGTTTTTCAAGTATGCAGAAATTTTCCTTCAGTCCTTTTGCCCCTCCACTCGCTTCTTCATTAGCACTTTTACTAGTATCTTGCTGTTCCGGGGAAGAGTCCGAGAACATCTCCTCTGCGGCAGTTTCGCGATCCCTCAGCGTGTCAGCGGACATCGTGAGTGTAACTTGATTAACTATTCCCTAAGGGACCTCCTTGCTCGTCCAATACCGCTGAGAGTCCCACAGGCGCACACCTCCCCACCTGCTTTGGCAATACACAATTTTCGCATACCTTTCTCTCGGTAGACGTTGCGATGTGGTCACTTCTCACAGCTCTGCTCCTCCGAACAGCTACCCCGAGTCGAACTCTGCTCCGCGCTGTCCTCCTCACCACGGTACGCCTTTCGTGTCTGCAGGGGGCTTCCGTACTTTCCGTTGCCGGAGTATTACTTGACGCTTCAGGTTTCAAAGCCAAAATCACACAACGACGCCTCGATGCCGTCGACCGGGTCTGCCGGGAGCTTTTCTTGCCCGTCTCGGAGCCAACTTTTCAGGGAAGGGGTCCACAACACCGGAGGAAGTCAATCCGTTAAATATCCAAGATCCTCGTCTACTTCATTCTCCTTCAGGGAGAATAACGAGTGCGGATCCAGGCTTTGTGCAAATGTATTTCTTGTTCACTCCAATCCGCCATAACGTGTTTCAGCCGTTACCGGCCTTGATCACATGACAACGCTGGCTACATGGATAGCCCCTTTTAAAGTGACAGTGCGCATTTACCATATGATGGAAATAAACAACATACTTAAAACAAAGTACCTGATATCTGCACCAATGCATTATTGTAAAAGGTATAATTACACTTAGTAACCATGTTGTATGCTATTAACATTCCCTCCTATGGTTACATGATGTGTAAAAATAATACTTTGTTTGTTACTGGATACATTTATTGCTTCAATGCATTGTATATCCCGTTGATCGTTTTCCACTTATACATTTGGTTTACAAAATCTTGTCGTGCCCTCACCCCCAATATTTTGATCACCTCAATATTCACTTTTTCCAAGCATTTTACATTTGCTATTTCGATCTTTCAATGTCTAAATCATTGGTGTGCATACAGTGACTGGTACCCGACATTTGATACAAAATTAAATTAATTAAATATCTAATAGGTCTAAACAGCGTAGAAAATAACAGTACTAATACATTTATAATATATCTACCTGTTTATGTCCAGTCTCTCATTTGAATGATAGACTAGATGTGAAAAGTAGAAAATACTGAAAAAAGTGACAAAGTGCTCAACTCCTCATTGTAGTGCAAATAAATCTAAAGTGCTATGTGCTACATACTCAATATCACTAGCAGCATCTCTTTTGACATAATGTCCTAATCCTCTACCGGTGCTTCGGCATTTGTTGGATAAAATTATGACACGGGTGCCATCCCGTGCAAGATGCACCATCTCGAAGGAATGAGAGGCTGAGCAAGAGGAACCTTCCTGCTCCGGTTTCCAGCACAGTGTGTCTTGATGAAAAGTGCCTGCTCCCATCACATCCAGATCCTACCAAGGATTCTAACTGACTCTCTGAAATCTGTACGCATTGGAACCTACTATAGGTGTTCAATGAAAGCTCGATGTGACTACACATCCCAGCATGCTGTATGAAGAAATCAAATACGTAGTTGAACCCATGAGGGGTTTTTCAACCAATCAGCATGCAGTATAAAGAGCGCTCCAATGCGTACAGGAGAAATGCCTCTGATGAAGTGGTACATTGGCCACAGAAACTCGTCAGGCAATACAACAAACTTGGATGGCTGGGATGGGCTGAACATATATACAAAGCCAAAATATGCCTTAACAGGGACAAATTATTTCTTCTTTGTCGAAATGGTCAGTGGCACCAAAGAATTCACAAGTGATTTTACCCAGTGGTACATAATTTCCGACACTTTTTTACACAGAAAAAAGGGTGGGTAATTATTTCAAAGGCATAAATCATTGTAGTGAAAAAAACACTGCCAAGTGGCTAATATTTGCATGATTAAATAAACCAACTCATGTTGTAGCATTTCATATCTCCCTTCTCTTCCAGGATGCACCCAGTGGTAAAATTACTCAAACACAAAATTCCACCCAGTGACCTATTCTTACAATGCCAGCTCCCAACGAGATAAGACAAATCCATATGCCTCTAGCAGCCACACTTAGTGCCATCCCAGGTTTAAAATAAGCGAAGAGACCTGGGAAATTCCTCTGTAAATGCACCATAATCTCAAAAAAGGTTTCTGACACTCATTGGTTATACAGCCTGAAAAAACGATAACACTGAAATCGAAATTAAACTGACAAACAATTTAGCAAAAGCGATAGGTGTTGCTCTATTCCTAATTACAGATGTAACAAAAAGAGGTGTGAAAATAATTGGGTTCAATTACGTCCAATATGTACATGTTTTTCATCTAAATTGCAGCCTCCACGGAATTTACTATTCCGCAACATAATGTATTCCAATTCCATCTTCCTCATCTTGTCTCTTTCTCTACCTCTGAGACTCACTGGTACCCAGTCAATACCAAAAAATAGAAACTTATCATTGCCCTTGCATGCATCTGGTTCCAGTGTCTCGCTACAAGATAGTTACGAACACATCACTGTGCATCATTGTGAGCCTGGGTATTCCAGTGTATGCATCAGTGTGTGCCTGAGTGTGTCATTGGATTCATTACTGTTTGACTGGGTGGGTGTGTGTGTGTGTGCATTGATGTATGCCTGGGTGTGTCAGTGTCTGTATTGGTATGTCACTGGGTGTGTCAGTATATGTGTCAGTGTATGCCTGGGTGTCTTAATGTGAGTTTTGTACGAGTGAAATCTGAGCCTAACTATAACATCCCAGTTACCTTTGTGTTTTATCAGTGAATTTCTAAGGTTTTTATAATTCTATTTCCTAACTATTACATCCCTGTAACCTTTGCTATTTTAGTGAATTTCTAATGTTTTCCAAATTGTATTTCCTAACTATAACGTCCCTACAATCTTATATATATATATATATATACATATATATATAATTTTTTTTTTTCAAAATTCAAAATTCAAAAAATTCTAATTCAATTGAATTTTGAATATATATATATTCACTTAAAAAACCATAGGTTTCACACATGTTATAGTTAGGAATTAGCATTTAAAAAACCTTGCAAATTCACTGAAAAAACCATAGGTTTCACACGTTATAGTTAGCTGGACATTTCACTCGTAAAAAACCATTGAAATTCCCCCGTTATAGTTAGTTCAGGTAGCTAATTCCTAACTATAACGTGTGTGAAACCTATGGGTTTTTAAGTGAATTTGCAAGGTTTTTTAAATGCTAATTTCTAACTATAAAATGTGTGAAACCTATGGTTTTTTTTGTGAATTTGTAAGGTTTTTTAAATGCTAATTTATGTATGTAATATTATATTTTGTATATATTTATTTTACAATAAACTACCTATGTATATAGTTATAGATTGACTGTATCCTGTAATATGGAATGGCTCAGCTCTTTTTTTTTTAATTTGGATAAAGTTGAACAGCATAGTTAATATCTTCTATAAACTTATAAACAGTTTAAAATGTATTTATTTTTTTAAGGATTTTTCACGGTGCGCGCACCGTGCGCGCACCGCGCAATATTTATACAAAATGTGGGGTTTTTGGGACCTTAGGGGTCTTTCATGGTCCCCCTGAGAAGGCCTAGGGGGTCAGGGACTCTCTACCCTGCCCCCTTTTCACGTTCTCCACTTGTGTTTTTAGCTCTCTTCTGCCTCTAAAACTCAAAATGGCGGCTGGGGGGTGCGCGCACCGCGCGCGCACGCCGCGATTTAAAAAAAAAATAATGTTTTTTTAACCCTTCGGGGTCCTTCAGGGACCCCCTGACAAAGGCTAGGGGGTCAGGAACTCTGTACCCTGCCCCTTTTCACGTTCTCCACCTTTCTTTTTCACTGTCACACACAAAATGGCGTCCGACACTTCCTGATTTCGACCGATTGGAATGTTGACTGACATCTAACCACCAATCAGAATTACGCTCGCGGACATTTGGTGCGTGCACGGTGCGCACATATAGATATTTATGTACTTTTAACTGCAATTTTCTCAGAAACTACTGAACAGATTGACACCATATATGCAAAAGGCACATGCCTGACCTGAGGACTACCTCTTTGCCAAATTTCAAGTAATTCTGTTCAGCCGTTCGGGCTGTACCTTCGACTAAAGGTCCTATGGGAAAATGCATGGGGAAAACGTGTTTTGGGACTCCCCTTTTTTCTCAGCCCCCGCTTTATGAATCACCCCGAGACTTTCAGGGTAGGAGCTGAGCGGAGCGCCCCATTAGTTTTGAAAATTTCACGAAGATAAATCAACCGGTGCCAAAGTTATTCAAAATAGAATTTTCAGATTTTCAGATTTCCTATGGGAACTCGGTCCTAACTATAACTATCTACTGGCGACCGCCAGTAGATAATATATATATATATATATATATATATATATATATATATATATATATATATATATATATATATATATCCAAACCCTCGTCGGTAACTTCATTTAAGAACTGGAAAAATGAGTGTGCACCTAGTTATAGTGCTGAATTTTCTTTATTGCCACCAACTCAGTCCGCCATGACGCGTTTCGGCTGGTTCACGACCTTGATCATATGACACAGCTAGAACAATGTAACCCAAATTTAAAGTGCCAGTGCTTGCTACACGTAAACAAACATAAACAACAGACTGGTTTTGTTGACATTTCAACGCATAATGCGATAACAAAATATATACTACAATTCCACCACTGTTGACAATTAATAATAATAGCATACATAGCCTTGTATTGCATTAAACACTAGTTGTCTCAAAATTTAAGGACACAAAAACATAGGTAAATATCTGCATAAATGCTAAATTTGACTGGTTTGCCCTTAATGAATGTTGATAGTCGGTTGCAAGCTTATAAAAGTGCATGCCCCAAAAACGATTTAAAATTAAAATAAAATATAATGAGAAAAGTAAGGTGCATATTATTAATTAAAGTGCTATGTGCTCGGTACTACCGTTAAGATAACAATTTTACTCTTCATTAACTGGCAGAAAAGTACTATAGTGTAATGTGCAAATAAGCAAAAGAAAAAGGGGGGATATTTTATAAGAATAATCTTGGGCATATTCATAGTCCTCCAATCAATTGGACTGTACATTAATGCATGCAGAATATGCCCTTAGGTGCAAACTAGGGTTTTGGGTAAATAGAACAAAGGATCAATCCTTATATATGTTTTGCCAGATCCATCAGCAGTTGGGTTCCTTCCCTATACATAATTACCTGTCGTACATCTATGTACGCGCATATTCTAATGGTAAAGAATGACACCATCTGCTAAAAATGGGTAAAGACACATACAATTTGGATGACATACAATTTAAAATTCTTCAACAGAATTGCATAAATACCGTAATAAATAATCATATAAATACATAAATATATAAATATATAAATACACATTACAGTAGATAAACAATGCATGATGTACACAAAGTACCTTAAAATTCCTAACTATTAAATACCTTATGTGTTTTGTTAGATCTTATTATGAGAAAGTGTGCAGATCTTCTGTGGTATTAAGAACTCCTGGCTGTTTAGAATCAAATTCTAAAATATATTTTGTTTCCAGGCGTCTTAATTTGCATTACCGATCCCCACCTCTCTTCTGTGCCAGTACTGACTCAATGGTGTGTATATGTATATATATAAAAATCCAAAGGCTAAAGGGACATTATAGTTATGCTCAGATTTCACTCTTACAAAACCATAGAAATTCAGCAGTTAAAGTTACCTGAGCTAACAATAACTTACTCCCCTGCAATGCACTGCTTATGACCTCACATACTACATCACTGGGAGTATTTTATAAAAGTTTATTAGTGTTAAACCTATATACCAAGGTACCACAATAGTTCAAATAAATCCTTTTGTCAATGGTGAATGTTTTTTCTTTGAAATCTGGAAGCTCACAAATGTTTTTGCCTATGAGGCACGCTTTACATCTCTCGCATCATGTAAATCCCTTTTGTTGTTTTACCAGCCAAGATTTAGGTTTTGTCATTTCGAAATGGCTTCTTACTAATTTGTCTTTAAGTGATGTGACTTTAAGGTCGGATATATCAGGTTTACTTGTTAAGATATATATATATATATTACCTACTGGTGGTCGCCAGTAGGTAGTTATAGTTGGACCACTCTGCAAACACACCTCCTGGCACACTACTGGTTGGGGGATGACGTCCACTTTACTCCTGAGGGACCTAGGGGCCAAGAAGCCCTCCTGATATCTCCTGTAAGTCCGATACAGTGGGATTCCTGAGAGCTGGCCAGAGGCCCAGCCCCCTTTCTCCACCACTCTGCAAACACGACTACTACTTAAAAACCATAGAAATTCACTGAAAAAAACAAAGGTTACAGGGATGTTATAGTTAGGAATTAGCATTTAAAAATCATTAGAAATTCACTAAAAATCTAAAGTTACAGGGACATTATAGTTAATAAATGGAATCTAAAAAACTTAGAAATTCAATGAAAAAAACAAAGGTTACAGAGACGTTAAAGTTAGGCTCAGGTTTCACCCATACAAAACCAGTGAAATTAATCAGGTATAGTTAGCTAGGCTAACTATAACTCGATCCCCGCGCAATGCACAACTTATGACCTCACATATCTGACTGTGTTCTTAGTGATGTAATATGGGAGGTCACAAGCAGTGATTTTCGTGGAGCGTAAGTTGGAGTTAGCTCAGCTAACTATAACTGCTGAATTTCACTGGTTTTGTACGAGTGAAACCTGAGCCTAACTATAATGTCCTTGTAACCTATGCTTTCTTAGTGAATTTATTTATATTTATATATATATATATCTATATATAAACACACACACACACACACACACAAGGTATGTAGACGTGGTGTTAAGATGCCTATCCTTCAGCTATCGCTTTGATTTTATGCAATTCACTCGCTTCTACATTATCTACCCTTGATTCCCGTGAAGCTCCTTGTTGAGGGCCTGTTTTTCAGCATCAGAGGTAACACTTTTGCAATTCTGCATAATGTACTTGCTTTAAATATCCTGCACTTCTTTACAATGCAAGAGACAGCATATTTTTCAGAGAGCTCCACTGGACATCTTCAAATTCTAATTCTGCTTATTTTATTTTCATGTTCTTTGGAGTCAGTAAATGTCTGTCTCATCAGTTTGGTCAGTTTTTGTAACAATAGCACTTTTTTGTTCCCATAAGCTGTCAGTAAACCAGTTGTTAATACTACATGTCAAAGTAGCTGCACAATAGCTTGTGGTTTATCTTGCGATAACTAGTTCAAAGATAGTCTAAACTGCTGACCATAAAGGATATTGGTGGTGGCCCCATTTATTCTAAAATATTGTTGCAGAGTTGCCACCAAGGGAAGACCCTCTAGTGTTCCACATAGCAGGACAGTCTTACGCTCATTTTAATCTCCTCAGCTGCTGATTGCCAGTGAATTTGCCCAATTCACACTCTTCAGCCAATGGCATTCTCTGAACTTACTTCCTGGGCAAAGTGATTTCTTTCTAATATATGGAAGGTTTGAAAATCCTTAATACACTTAACTATTGCTAATGATAATAGTGTGTTTAACCCACTACCGTAGTTTTTTAGGTCTCGCCTGGCTATCGCGTAGGCGATCGCTCAGCGAGACTCTAGTAAGGGGCTCCCAAAAGTGCTCCCAAAAGCGGATTGCATGGCGAGCACGCGCACAATCACGTGCATTGTGCCGCCATGCAATCCATTTGGCATCCTACTTCAAAGGGTCCGCTCACCCGCCTGGAATGCGCTCCCACGCCCCCGCCAAGCGCGCGCACTACCCTCCGCCGGGCTTGTCTTGTTCGTCTTTTTAAACATTCACATTATCATGTGCTTACAAAAGCCTGCATGTTCGAAATGGGTTTCTTTATTTTCAGAGCGAAGGGCTTTACGATGTATGTCTTTAACATTATTTAATGCCAACAGAGCGCGGTCTTTTTAAATTTTTGTTTGTTTTTAGGTTGCCATGAGCACATAACTGCGCTGCGCTGCACGCTAAGCTTTATATTAATAGCAGCGCACATACTTTTTGTAGTACAAGTTAGTACTTTGCTTTGTTTACTTTGCTATTATTCCAGCGGACATAAGACAACTGAGCACACTGTCTGATGTCTGATGCCTGATGCTTGTGGATGTCTTATGCCTGATGTCTGCTGCTTGTGGATGTCTGATGCCTGATGTCTGATGCCTGATGTCTTATGCCTGATGTCTGATTCCTGATGTCTGATTCCTGATGTCTGATTCCTGATGTCTGATGCTTGTGGATGTCTGATGCCTGATGTCTGATGTCTGATGCTTGATGCTTGTGGATGTGTGATGCCTGATGTCCGATGCTCGATGTTTGATGTCTGATGCCTGATGCTTGTGGATGTTTGATTCCTGATGTCTGATGCTTGTGGATGTCTGATGCTTGTGGCTGTCTGATGCCTGATGTCTGATGCTTTTGGATGTCTGACACCTGATGTCTGACATCTGATGTCTGATGCATGATGTCTGATGCATGATGTCTGATGCCGGATGTCTGATGTCTGATGCTTGTGGATGTCTGATGCCTGATGTCTGATGCATGATGTCTGATGCTTGTGGATGGCTGATGCTTGTGGATGTCTGGTGCATGATGTCTGATACCTGATGTCTGATGCTTGTGGATGTCTGATGCCTGATGTCTGATGCTTGATGCTTGTGGAAGTCTGATACCTGATGTCTGATGCCCGATGTTTGATGTCTGATGCTTGTGGATGTGTGTTGCCTGATGTCTGATGCATGATGTCTGATGCTTGTGGATGTCTGATGCTTGTGGATGTTTGATTCCTGATGTCTGATGCTTGTGGATGTCTGATGCTTGTGGCTGTCTGATGCCTGATGTCTGATGCCTGATGCTTGTGGATTTTTGATTATTGTGCACATAACTGCGCTGCACGCTAAGCTTTATATTAATAGCAGCGCACGTACTTTTTGTAGTACAAGTTAGTACTTTGCTTTGTTTACTTTGCTATTATTCCAGCGGACATAATACAACTGAGAACACTGTCTGATGTCTGATGCCTGATGCTTGTGGATGTCTGATGCCTGATGCTTGTGGATGTCTTATGCCTGATGTCTGATGCTTGTGGATGTCTGATGCCTGATTCTTGTGGATGTTTGATGCTTGATGCCTGATGCCTGATGTCTTATGCCTGATGTCTGATTCCTGATGTCTGATTCCTGATGTCTGATGCTTGTGGATGTCTGACACCTGATGTCTGATGCTTGATGCTTGTGGATGTGTGATGCCTGATGTCTCATGCTCGATGTTTGATGTCTGATTCCTGATGCTTGTGGATGTGTGTTGCCTGATGTCTGATGCATGATGTCTGATGCTTGTGGATGTCTGATGCTTGTGGATGTTTGATTCCTGATGTCTGATGCTTGTGGATGTCTGATGCTTGTGGCTGTCTGATGCCTGATGTCTGATGCTTGTGGATGTCTGATGCATGATGTCTGACACCTGATGTCTGATGCATGATGTCTGATGCATGATGTCTGATGCCTGATGTCTGATGTCTGATGCTTGTGGATGTCTGATGCCTGATGTCTGATGCTTGTGGATGTCTGATGCCTGATGTCTGATGCCTGATGTTTGTGAATGTCTGATGCCGGATGTCTGGTGCCTGATGTCTGATGCCTGATGTCTGATGCCTGATGTCTGATGTCTGATTCCTGATGTCTGATGCTTGTGGATGTCTGATGCCTGATGTCTGATGCTTGATGCTTGTGGAAGTCTGATGCCTGATGTCTGATGCCTGATGCTTGTGGATGTGTGTTGCCTGATGTCTGATGCATGATGTCTGATGCTTGTGGATGTCTGATGCTTGTGGATGTTTGATTCCTGATGTCTGATGCTTGTGGATGTCTGATGCTTGTGGCTGTCTGATGCCTGATGTCTGATGCTTGTGGATGTCTGATGCATGATGTCTGACACTTGATGTCTGATGCATGATGTCTGATGCATGATGTCTGATGTCTGATGCTTGTGGATGTCTGATGCCTAATGTCTGATGCTTGTGGATGTCTGATGCCTGATGTCTGATGCCTGATGTTTGTGAATGTCTGGTGCCGGATGTCTGATGTCTGATGCCTGATGTCTGATGCTTGTGGATGTCTGATGCTTGTGGATGTCTGGTGCCTGATGTCTGATGTCTGATGCCTGATGTCTGATGCCTGATGTCTGATGACTGATTCCTGATGTCTGATTCCTGATGCCTGATGCTTGTGGATGTCTGATGCCTGATGTCTGATGCTTGATGCTTGTGGATGTCTGATGCCTGATGCTTGTGGATGTGTGTTGCCTGATGTCTGATGCATGATGTCTGATACCTGATGTCTGATGCTTGTGGATGTCTGATGCCTGATGTCTGATGCTTGATGCTTGTGGAAGTCTGATGCCTGATGTCTGATGCCCGATGTTTGATGTCTGATGCCTGATGCTTGTGGATGTGTGTTGCCTGATGTCTGATG
Organism: Triturus cristatus; assembly: GCF_964204655.1. Lineage (NCBI taxonomy): Eukaryota > Metazoa > Chordata > Amphibia > Caudata > Salamandridae > Triturus > Triturus cristatus. Next base: position 1,069,947,953 of record NC_140582.1, on the reverse strand, counting down.
CATGATGTCTGATGCTTGTGGATGTCTGATGCTTGTGGATGTTTGATTCCTGATGCTCGTGGATGTCTGATGCCTGATGTCTGATGCTTGTGGATGTCTGATGCATGATGTTATGTTATGTTATGTTATGTTATGTTATGTTAGTTGCATTTTAATGCGCACAGCTGCTCCAGCGAAGGAGCGTCCTGGCGCAGGGAAAAGTAAACACAACACAACACTAGGTCCAGTAACAGAAGCAAACAAATAAAAGCTAGAAACAATTAAAACAGGAAGGTTTTCAGGGCCCTACGGAAAGACATTAGGTCATTCGAAAGGCGGATTTCCAAGGGGAGCGCATTCCAGAGGGTTGCGGCTTTCACGCGGAAGGAGCGACCCCCCATCCGACTAAGTCTGAAACGGGGGACGACCACCAAGGACTGTCCAAGGGATCGTAGTGAGCGGGTAGGAACATAGGGAGAGATCAGTGTATTGAGTATTCCGGGTGCCAACTCTCTCAGAATTTTAAAAACCAGGCAGAGAGCCTTGAATTGGATACGCTTGCATATCGGGAGCCAGTGCAAGGACCGCAGGGTGTTAGAGGTAGGGCAGGTTCGAGGCAGACCAACCACCGCCCTAGCCGCCGCATTCTGGACTCGTTGTAAACGAAGAATCTCGGCTTGGTTCGCTCCTAATAGGAGAGAACTGGCGTAATCCAACCGCGAGATGATCATTGCTTGAATGACCAGCTGTCTTGTAGGAGCATCGAAGAATCGCAGCAGGGGTCTTAGCCCGCGTAGTACTCCAAAACAGCAGGCCGCCACTCTCTTTGTATGAGTCACAAAGCTTAGCGTGTGGTCAAGCCATACTCCGAGATTTCTGAGTTCCAGGACAGGGGCCGGCGCTGATCCCAGCTCTGGAGGCCACCATTCGTCCCCCCAGAGGTCCGCTTCCCTCCCAACGATCATCACCTCTGTTTTTGACGCGTTCAGCTGGAGACAGTTGTTATTCATCCAGCTGGCCACCTCTCTCAGTCCACTTCGGAACCTGAGGGCATCCTGCTTGGCATCCCCGCTGATCGTAACCGCCAACTGAGTGTCGTCAGCATAGGAGACCATGGTAAGGCCCCATTGCCTGACGACCTCAGCCAGCGGCTGCACGTACAGATTAAAAAGCGTGGGACTCAGCGAGGAGCCCTGAGGGACCCCCAGGTCCAAAGGATGGTACTTGGACTGAAAAGGAGGGGTGGCAACTCAGAAGGAGCGATCACTAAGGAAGGAGCGGAACCACTGCAGAGCTGAACCACAAATGCCAATGTTCTGCAGGCGGTGTAGCAAGATGCGATGGGAGACAGTGTCAAAGGCAGCGCTCAAGTCTAGTAAAATAAGCGCTGCCGTTTGACCTGCATCGAGCACACTTCGCAAATGCTCAACCATAGCCAGAAGGGCCGTCTCAGTGCTGTGGCCAGCACGAAACCCATTCTGCGTGGGATCCAGGACATTCACAAGGGTCATATGCTCCGTGAGGGTCCGATTTACATGGGCCTCCATAACCTTGGCCGGCCAAGGGAGCAAAGATATAGGGCGGTAGTTTTCAGGTCTCGATGGATCCAAAGATGGTTTTTTTAGGATCGGGGAAACCACCGCTTGCTTCCATTTGGCAGGGACCAGGCCAGAGGTTAGGGAAAGGTTAATCAGGGAGCACACTGCTGTGCGTCCCTGAAAAGCAACGTCCCTGAAAAGAGCAGATCTTACCGGGTCCGCAGGTGATCCAGACTTGACTTGCAGGGCCCACTTTGCGAACTCCTCATTGGAGATGGTAGGAAGGGAGTGCAACGATGGACAGCTGCTAGAGCCGCTCCAGGGAATCACAGGAGACAGTGTGCTTGGAAACGCCAGATAGATTTTCCTGACTTTATCCAAAAAGAAGGTGGCTAGGGCTTCACAGTGGGCGGTGGAACTGTCCAACTGTGGGGGAACTCTCTTTGCCATTAAGTCTTTTATGGTTTTAAAGATGGTTTTAGTCGGGTTAAGGCTATTTCGAAATTCGGCTGCGTAGAACGCCGCCCGGGCCCTGCATATAGCTCGATGGTAAAGTTTAACTAAGGCCAGGTAGATGGATTTCTTGTCGGCATCGTACGACTTACGCCACACCCTTTCCGCCCGTCTGCAGGAGGACTTCATTGCACACAGCGCGCTGTCATACCAGGGGCTAGCCTGCCGGGGACTGGACTTGCTGGAGATGATAGGTACCAGGACGTCCAGCGCCCTGGTAATCCAGTTACAGAACCGGTCATAGCCCGAGGTGGCATTCAGCAGGGGACCTAATGGCTCAGCACCCATAATGCGGTGAAGGTCCTCTAACCTAAGTTTGTTCCAGTGGCGCCGGGGTATCCGCAAAGGAGGCGGTATAGTGGGATTGGCAGGGAGGGGAAGCCAAGCAGACACCAGATAGTGATCAGACCATATCACAGGATCAACCGCCACAATCCGAACATCAGAGAGAGTGGTAAAAAACGGATCAAGGGTGTGGCCGGCCACGTGTGTAGGCTGAGAAATAAGCTGGGTCAACTGCAAAGCCTCTAAATCGGCCAAAAAACCACTGATGGCCAGAGACTCTAACCTATCAAAGTGGAGATTTAGGTCGCCCAAGATAGAAAAGTTTGCACAGCCGCTAGCCAATAGGCTCACAGCCTCCGGAAAGGCACCTCTAAAAGCTACATCGCTGCCTGGAGGGCGATAGACAACCATCCCTGACAGCGAGAACTGAGGGCTGATGGAAACCTTAAACAGCGCACTCTCACATCCAGCAATCTGCAAGACCGTCCAGGTACATGTAAAGGCGGATCTGATAAATAAGGCGATCCCTCCACCTCTAGAATGGCGGTTAGATCTGAAGCATGAATAGCCCGGAGGACAGGCAAGATTGACTATGGCGTCATCAGTATCTTGTAGCCAGGTTTCAGTTACAGCCAACAGATCTGGTGTCTTATCCAAAATGAGATCAGCCACAGACAGATGGTGTTTCACTAGAGATCTGGTGTTCAGATTTAAAAATCGTAGACCAGATCCCAAGCTACCAGGCAACGGAGAGAGACCAGGAGGAGCTCGTGGGGCGGGAGAAGTGGCGAGCTCGCGAATACCTACAGGCTGGTCCAATGACCATCTGTTGCAAGCACACTGAAACGGGCCACACAGCGGATGGTGGGGTGTGGCAGAGCAGCGTGGGAGAGTATCTCTGATGGCAAGAAGCGAGGCACCGGAATACATAATCATCCTGACAGGGCGACAGCTACGGGCACACAAATATACACAAAGTACAGATGAAAGATGAAGTCCCCGGCGTACCGCGCGAACTTAGCGCGGACGGGCGCAGACGGGCAGACTCTGGCTCGACTCCGGCGCGAGTCAGGCGCTGCCGCTGCGCGTCACCGCTGCGCGGTCCTATGGGAGCTTTAAGTAGTGGCTGCCCTCCCCTCCGCCTGAACACTGGAGCGCTCAGCGCAATGGCGCCGCGAAGGAACTCCAAGATGGCGGCAAGCACCGGGAGAAACAACTGATTTAGCCCGCTAAAGAAGCGGTGGGTTTACCAATTTAAATGCGAGTATGTGGGCGATGACTGTAGGTTAAAACAGGGAGGAATAAACAATAAGCAACTAAAATACAAAATAAGGGTCAAACGATTTTAAAAATGCACCGATCAAGTCCTAATTGCGCTTGTTAAGTGCTGGCTAAAATACACAGCGCCGCGATCGGTATGTCCAGCTTTCCCTCGGCTCAGCTGTCAAATGCTCGCCTTAAGTAGTGGCTGCCCTCCCCTCCGCCTGAACACTGGAGCGCTCAGCGCAATGGCGCCGCGAAGGAACTCCAAGATGGCGGCAAGCACCGGGAGAAACAACTGATATAGCCCGCTAAAGAAGCGGTGGGTTTACCAATTTAAATGCGAGTATGTGGGCGATGACTGTAGGTTAAAAACAGGGAGGAATAAACAATAAGCAACTAAAATACAAAATAAGGGTCAAACGATTTTAAAAATGCACCGATCAAGTCCTAATTGCGCTTGTTAAGTGCTGGCTAAAATACACAGCGCCGCGATCGGTATGTCCAGCTTTCCCTCGGCTCAGCTGTCAAATGCTCGCCTTAAGTAGTGGCTGCCCTCCCCTCCGCCTGAACACTGGAGCGCTCAGCGCAATGGCGCCGCGAAGGAACTCCAAGATGGCGGCAAGCACCGGGAGAAACAACTGATTTAGCCCGCTAAAGAAGCGGTGGGTTTACCAATTTAAATGCGAGTATGTGGGCGATGACTGTAGGTTAAAAACAGGGAGGAATAAACAATAAGCAACTAAAATACAAAATAAGGGTCAAACGATTTTAAAAATGCACCGATCAAGTCCTAATTGCGCTTGTTAAGTGCTGGCTAAAATACACAGCGCCGCGATCGGTATGTCCAGCTTTCCCTCGGCTCAGCTGTCAAATGCTCGCCTTAAGTAGTGGCTGCCCTCCCCTCCGCCTGAACACTGGAGCGCTCAGCGCAATGGCGCCGCGAAGGAACTCCAAGATGGCGGCACCTGATGTCTGATGCATGATGTCTGATGCATGATGTCTGATGTCTGATGCTTGTGGATGTCTGATGCATGATGTCTGATGCCTGATGTCTGATGCCTGATGTCTGATGCTTGTGGATGTCTGATGCTTGTGGATGTCTGGATGCCTGATGTCTGATGCATGATGTCTGATGCATGATGTCTGATGTCTGATGCTTGTGGATGTCTGATGCATGATGTCTGATGCCTGATGTCTGATGCCTGATGTCTGATGCTTGTGGATGTCTGATGCTTGTGGATGTCTGGTGCCTGATGTATGATGCCTGATGTCTGATTCCTGATGTCTGATGCCTGATGTCTGATGTCTGATTCCTGATGTCTGATTCCTGATGTCTGATGCTTGTGGATGTCTGATGCCTGATGCTTGATGCTTGTGGATGTCTGATGCCTGATGCTTGTGGATGCCTGATGTCTGATGCCTGATGCCTGATGTCAGATGCTTGTGGATGTCTGATGCCTGATGACTGATGTCTGATGCTTGTGGATGTCTGATTCCTGATGTTTCATGACTGATGTCTGATGCCTGATGCTTGTGGATATCTAATGCCTGATTTATGATGCCTGATGCTTGTGGATGTCTGATGCCTGATGCCTGATGCTTGAGGATGTCTGTTGCCTGATGCTTGTCTGATGCCTGATGTTTGATGCCTGATGTCTGATGCTTGTGGATGCCTGATATCTGATGCTTGTGGATGTCTGATGCCTGATGACTGATGTCTGATGCTTGTGGATGTCTGATGCCTGATGTATCATGACTGATGTCTGATGCCTGATGCTTGTGGATATCTAATGCCTGATGTATGATGCCTGATGCTTGTGGATGTCTGATGCCTGATGTCTGATGCTTGTGGATGTATGTTGCCTGATGCTTGTGGATGTGTGTTGCCTGATGCTTGTGGATGTCTGATGCCTGATGTTTGATGCCTGATGTCTGATGCTTGTGGATGCCTGATGTCTGATTCTTGTGGATGCCTGATGTCTGATGCCTGATGCTTGTGGATACCTGATGCCTGATGCTTGTGGATGTCTGATGCTTGTGGATTGTAATCACAGGAGAAACTCCACAGTGTATGGAGGGGGGAACGGGAGGCGTGGGGTTCTAGGAGCTAGTGGCCTCCATTACTAGATATTAACCACAGAAAGCTGCTCCTAGTGAAGTGTGACCCTACCACAGTTATAGAACTGTTGTGAGTTGGGACATCTCAAAAAAAGTGACGGACTGGTCTCACACACCACCTGGTGTCATGCTTCATCATCGGCCAGTCCTCGCCCTCCAAAACCTGATGCTTGCGGATGTCTGATGCCTGATGCTTGTGGATGCCTGATGTCTGATGCCTGATGCTTGTGGATGTCTGATGCCTGATGCTTGTGGATGTCTGATGCCTGATGTCTGATATCTGATGCCTGATGTTTGATGTCTGATGCTTATGGATGTATGTTGCGTGATGTCTGATGCATGATGTCTGATGCATGATGTCTGATGCCTGATGTCTGATGCTTGTGGATGTCTGATGCCTGATGCTTGTGGATGTCTGACACATGTTTTCTGATGCATGATGTCTTATGCCTGATGGCTGATGTCTGGTGCCTGATGTCTGATGCCTCATATCTGATGCCTGATGTCTGATGCCTGATGTCTTATGCCTGATGTCTGATACCTGATGTCTGATTCCTGATGTCTGATGCTTGTGGATGTCTGATGCCTGATGTATGATACTTGATGCTTGTGGATGTCTGATGCCTGATGTCTGATGCCCGATGTTTGATGTCTGATGCCTGATGCTTGTGGATGTGTGTTGCCTGATGTCTGATGCATGATGTCTGATGCTTGTGGATGTCTGATGCTTGTGGATGTTTGATGCCTGATGTCTGATGCTTGTGGATGTCTCATGCATGATGTCTGATACATGATGTCTGATGCCTGATGTCTGATGCCTGATGCTTGTGGATGTCTGATGCCTGATGGCTGATACTTGTGGATGTCTGATTTCTTATGTCTGATGCATGGTGCCTGATGTTTGTGGATGTCTGATGCCTGATTTCTGATGCCTGATGTCTAATGTCTGATGCTTGTAGATGTCTGATACTTGTGGATGTCTGATGCCTGATGTCTGAGGCCTGATGTCGTATGCCTGATGTCTGATGTGTGATACCTGATGTCTGATTCCTGATGTCTGATGCTTGTGGATGTCTGATGCCTGATGTTTGATGCTTGTGGATGTCTGATGCCTGATGTCTGATGCCTGATGCTTGTGGATGTCTGATTTCTGATTCCTGATGCCTGATGTCTGATGCTTGTGGATGTCTGATGCCTGATGACTGATGTCTGATGCTTGTGAATGTCTGATGCCTGATGTCTCATGACTGGTGTCTGATGCCTGCTACTTGTGGATGTCTTATGCCTGATGTCTGATGCTTGTGGATGTCTGATGCCTGATGCTTGTGAATAAATTAAAGGCATTGTCATTTACAATACCATTTACAATACCAATAGCTCCAAAACTCGCAGTTGCGAGACCTATTGCATTGCAAATGCTTGTTATTAGGTGGTTGGATTGAAGGGGACCAATTAAGATAAAGTAGGCCAAAATGTTTCAAAGTATAGAGAAGCTGATGGCCAACTTTATTGGCTCTCTGATTTTTCAAACTGGCTTTTGGCAACCCTCAATGTGAGCCTTGTTCTTTGAACCAATCATCACTAATTCCACAACTGACAACTTGCAGGCTAAAGTCACCTCTTAAGATTAGCTCGGTGTTCTCATGTTGGGTTTCTAACTCACCTATATATTAACAAATCTTTTTTAAGGCCAAAAATATCAACACATCACAAATACCACCATCTAAAGCAATGCCACCACGACTGATACTACCATCAAGAATACTGATACCATCACCAATACCACACCACCACTACTATCAATAACAATACCATCATCACAAAACCCCACCAAAACCGGTACTGATATCACCACATCACGATCAGTACCACCACCACCTCTGAGTGCTCTGTCGCACTGTAGAAGCAGATGACTTTCTTCCACAGATGTTTAACCATTCCATAATGGCCATCTATGCATGAGTAGGTGAACACATGTTTTAGAAAAATCCATTCAAAGGGAGAGGATGTAGTACTACCATCAGAGCTGCCAACTTTGGAACTAGGGAACCAGGTTTGAATCTTTACATTGGCTCAACATCCTCTGATTATGGACAAATCTTTTAATCTGCATGTGCCTGATAAAAATTGGTGCTCATATAAATTGCTGCAGTACCTTTGGGTCGAGTTTGTGCTATATAAACCTGCAATAAACAAGGTGGCTGCCTCAAAAGCGAATGCATCAATGGTGGCTATGTGTTGATCGGTTTTCTTATCCCTTTAGAAAATTCAAGGATGGCTACTGTAGATATTTTCTTAAAGCATTAAAAAATCAAAGATAGCCACCACACATGAACCCATACGTGCTGCAGTTATCTTTGAATATCTTCAAACAAGAGAAGTTTTTCAAAGATGGCCGCCAGACATGCATGCATGGACACATGCACAGTGACCATCTAGGGGAAAAGATTTTGGCAAAGCAAATAGATTTCACAGGCGAGACCTCTTGGCATTGACAATTCCAATGCTTGTTTACCTAGTTGTGCACTACCTTCAACCTCTTTATCACACCGTTTATGGCTTCATCCAAATGGCCAAGCCTTTCTTTTAAGTGGGCCGATTATTTTGATTTGAGTGACCTCATTTTGCTCACTCTCACAGGTGTTTTCCTGTTCAGTTTTCTCAAGAAAAAAAGATTGCGTGGGTGGAAGAGTTCGGAAAGATAGAAGGCCTGTGAATGCGGGATGGGAAAACTTTGACCCCACAGTGTTATGATTGTTCTTATGTTAATGTAATCTGTTGCTCCTGATGACCCTGGGATTCCATGCTGATGTAATGGAATGTTGACGTGTTTCCTGGCTGCTCTCTATATTTGGAAATAAACCACACGTGTTCCATTCGATTCTGTCCGGCTAACCACAGGTGCAAATTCATGAACTTGAAATACCATACAGGTCAGCAATGGTATTTCTTCGGTGCAAAATGTCACCCAGTAAATATGCCCAACTTGGAATCACCCCTCATGTATTTACTGTTAGCTACCCCCATGCAGAAACAGATACAGAGCCAGCGCCATACTCAGTCACCGATAAGGAGCTTTGTTGGTTATGCACAGAAGCAAAAATCAAGGATAATTGTCTTGTAAATGTTACTACTTCTTAACATAAAAACTTATAGCAATCCACATACCTGGGCGGTGCTGTGTGTTTGTCAATTTTTATTAGAAACAGACATATGTTCCCTTTTTTTAAAACAAAAATTAGTTAAATGATAATACGGTGATATGTATTAAGGTTCTCGCTAATGAGTTATTCGGTCATTTTCACCCCGCTGGCTACTGAGTTCTCAGAAACATGCTGACATGCATTTTTTCAGGACAGTCTTTGACCATTGTACATTTTATGTTTTTCACAAGTTTTCACTTCCCCCTGCTGACTTCCCTGTTTTCTTTGAACTTGCTTGAAGCATCCAAATAAACACTTCTTCATATTGTTTCATAACTCAGAGGATGTAGCAATGCCCACGTTGTAAAATAGACTCTGCTCTCAGCTTCTCTACCTCTTCTTCCACGTACACTAATTTGGGCTGAAATACCGAGGGGGAGATTTACTAAGATTTTGCACAGTGTTTGCGTCACAAAAGTGAAGCAAATCGGCGCAAAATCATTTTTTTTAACCCCTTCGCCGCGGCACAAATTCCGCAGCGGCACTGGGGGGGTTTGGGGTCAGTGCGGCGCCGCCATGCTCATGACGGAACCACTCCGTCATGAGTCACGGGCGAGCTGTGCTCATGACGGAGTGGTTCCGTCACGACTCCGCCCACTTGCATTGTTCGCCCGCACAGGCGGAGAATCAGTGCCGCATGGGCAGAGCGGCCGCCAACAGCCGCAGCATGACGGAACCACTCCGTCATGAGCACACGGCGCCCGTGGCTCATGATGGAGTGGTTCCGTCATGAGCAGAGAAGGGGTTAATTTACTTTCCAGCTGGAAATAACATGAAAGTACCACGAAGCAGCGCATAGCACTGCTTTGCATTACTTGGCGTGAAGGAGGCGTACCATGGGTGGAGTATGGGGCATTACCATGCACCACCCAAGGTTTCTGACGCTAAACCCTATTTACTAAATAAAGTAGGCAGGGTGTAGTATCATAAAACTGCGCCCTGTTTTAAGTAGGTGCATCGAGAGAAAAGCTTTCATTTCTCCTTCCTTTTATGACTTTGTACATGTGCTGTGCTTTACAGCACACATACAAAGAGGCAAAAGGGTTAAAGTCAGTCTATGCACAGTATTGTGAACTGAAAGGGTACCCTTCCAGTGCAAACGCTATGCTAGAGTAGGGGAGACACCCTTGCACTATGGTGCATAGGTATCTCCGTTGCGCATGGCCGCTGATTACAGTGCGGCGCTAGGGAAAGGGGAGAAGAGTCTGGGAAAGGAAAAGGGGAGGAAGATTTCAGTAAATATGGTGCTCTCCTCCTCTCTCCTTTTCACGCAGCACAGCATGTGCGGTTGCTGCACTACGCTGCATGAATAAGCGGTAAATCTGGCTCATAAAGTTTTGCATGGGGTGCCAACAGTGGAGCAATTCCATTTACCACTATGTTCGCAGCTTGCATATCGGGAAATGGAGCAAATTGGATTTCCTCCAGATGAATATTGGGTGCTTTGCCTACTCTATAAGAAGTGAAGCAAATCTATTTTTTTGACTTTTGAAATTAGTCCTTTTCATTTCTCATGATGTAGGCTACAAACACATTAGAAGATTCATTTCTCGTGGTGCATGTAGTGAGATGGCTTAGGTGGGCTCAACCTACTACTCCTAAACATTGCTAAACAACAATAATATGTAAATAATTATAACCACATAAATTGTATTATAAAAACCTTCAAAGAGGCACCACAATATGCCTAATGGTAACAACTTTTTTTTTTGAAAGGTGGAAGAGTGATATGAAGCGCTATATATAAATTAAATTCATAATATTCATATTATTATTCATTATTATTATCATCATTATTAAAACCCCTTTCAGAGAGACACAGGGCAAGTGGAGCTACTGGGTCCACCCATGGAGGTTGATGCCTTTTACTCCTCATGTCCCGGGACCCCATCTACTATGGGTCCTGAGCAGCTGGAACAAGTGCGCCTTCACTTGACTCTCAGTGGTAGCGCTGGTCAAGCAGCCCAAGACTTTACGGGGGGAGTTAGATGTAAGGGGGTCAACACAGGCTCACAACTCAACATACATTCAAAAGCAGCAATAAATGATTGTCAAGTCAAATACTTTCTTTTATGACAAAAGGAGTATTTATACTAGCAGAAAGGGAACTACAGCATACACAAACAATACGCACAGTCCCCTGAGGTCAGGGTTCTGGTGTTTAATAGGCAATGTTAATGTTAATGTTAATAAAAATGTATAGAGCGCACGTACGCCGGGTGGCTTCATGGCGTTAATGCTCGGAAAGCTGTCAGAGAAGACATAAAAACTAAACCTGTGCAAATGGCCACGTTTTCAGGGATTTCCTGAATTGCAAAAGGTCTGTGCAAGACCGTATTTCTTGCGGAAAAGAATTCCACAATTTAGGAGCAAGGGTGGCAAATCTGCGGCCTCCTTGACGTACCCATTCGAACACCGGGATAGAGAGGAGTGAGAGATGGTCAGACCTTAAATTGCACGTGGGGGTATGCTTAAGTATCATGCAGGCACTTTCCACTCCCTAGCATTAGTAGTTATTCTCCATTTACTATAGTCGGCATTCAGGTTAGGACCCGCTAGTAGTCCAAGTCTCAGGAGTCCCACTCTGACCCTGATGAAAGTCAGAGGTGCTATGTAGCAGAGGAAGTTCATCCAGGGCCTTCCGGCCCTACGATCAGTCTTACCCACTGCGGCAAGGATGGCACAACCACAGTCTCTGTGGGGAGTGGCATCAGCTGCTGTTGATGAGTAGCACTTGTAGCTCTGCAGGGGCAGCAGCGGGGCATCCATGGGGCTTCCTCCAGTGATACGGTAAGTTACTCTGAAATTTCCCACAGGTTGGGAGGCGTATGTTGCTCCGGTTCAGAGTATCAGTCGGGGCTCGGGACTGCAGGGTTGACTGTGGAGCCCTTTCCTCTAGACGATGGCTTGAACTAGGAGACCTGCCCTTTCCAGTTACCCCACCTGGCATACGGGGTCACCAACCTTACTCTGTACATTTGCCACTGCCCAGTAAACATGGCTGTATTCTTCACTCTGGCCACCCTGGCATACAAGTTTGCTGACTTCCCTCTGCACACATATTATGACCTAATCAGTACAGCAATAATCTTCATGGCGGCTGCCTCTGATTTACGGGGTTGTTGACTTTCCTCCACACGTTAACTATGGCCCGATCTACATGGCAGTAATCTTCACGGTGGCCCCATCTGCCATACGGAGTCACGACTTCCCAACGAACATGGGCGAGGGCATAATTGGCATGGCAGTAATCTTCACCAGGCATATGGGATCACCGACTTCACTCCACACATGGGCTACAGCCCGAAAAGACACAACAGTGATGCTGACCAAGGCTAACTTCACACCAGCCCCCTCTGGCATACTGGGTCCATAACTTGAGCCTACACCCTGTCAACGATGTGATCAGTGCAGCAGTCATCTCCTAACACCTTGCTGCATGGATCCACTTGCCAGGATCCCTCAGTGGACCGTGCTCCCTCAAGCAATCTCCTCTTCCTCACAGAGCACACTGCTCTTAGCAAGCTGGCAGGCACTGGTCCTTCAGGTTCCAGGGGCAGGTGGTCTTGGACATCCCTGGGTGATATACCCTCACCCAGCTGAGAGAGTCACATGCAGAGGTCTTACAGAGCTTCTCCACCTCGCACAGCCCAACTAGCTGCTTGACATTTACCATTTTGGGGACCTCTCGCTCCCTTTCTCATAGTACATTTCCAGACACCAAATGTGATTTAGGGTCTGAGTCTTTCATGTTTATTTTGGGGTCTGCTTCTTTCTGAAGTTCTCTCCCCTCTGCCCTGCCTTCCTCCAGAAAGCAGTCTGTCATTCCAGGAGTTACTCCAAATCTGATAGCCTCACAACACAGGCTATGGGAGTGACTATAGGTTCACACCTGGATGTTAGCTACAGTGATATGTGCATCAAAAACCTACTCCAGGGACCCAGCCCTACTCTTTATGTTTCTCTTATCAGCCCCATCTCCTTCCTGTGATGTCCCCACGCCACTCTCCTGCGACCTCTCCCTGATTCAAAGAGAACCCTTTAAGTGTACTGCAGAGCCTGGCTCTTCTTTCTCCAGGGTGTGTCCCACCCAGTTCACAGGAATGCAGCAATCTGCAAATCTGTCCAGGGGGGTTCCTCCACGTCCTCATGCTCCTCCAGTCAGCCCTGGGTCTACCAAAATGAAGCTCAGAATCTTCAACATATTGTACAATTCACAGGCACACATACACCCTCATATGCATACAGCAATACACGCACTGTACAGTGCTATATACTAACTTGATGTAGGCCAAGTTTGAGTTATGCACACAGCTGCTGAACTTTAAATGAATTATCCTGTAGGCCTCACTCCCATGACACAGGTAAAAAGCCCTGTTCATTTCTACTGATCACTACACGGTATGCCGCCACCAATGCGCTTGTGCTAATTCACTTCTGGCAAAGGCAGTAGCCTTTCACCACTATGAGGGCAGCGTTTTCGGAGCCCCTACAGGTCCAACAAGCCTGCCATCCATGATGCAGACCTATGTCATGGCTCACACGAGTGATCCTTGTTCACCCATGACAACAAAAATCAGCACCAGGGGACCAGGCATCGTTGCAGCTGGGGCACATGTCCACCACCATGCAAGTGGACATTTCTAATAATAACAATAATATTAATAACAATAATATTTGATATTATTATTATTACTATATTAACAATATTATTATTATTATCATCATGTAGTCAAAGTTGTTTCTGGTTAACATATGCTTCACCCAGTTGGACATTTTCAAGTCTAGAGCAAAACAAAAACAGTGACTTTGGTTGGGCTGAAAAATTTGAAATATCCGGATTTCTTTATGAAAATACACTACAATATGAAACACATACAACTTTTTATTGAGATGCATATTATATTTCTATTGAAGTTACATTTTTAGAAAAATGTAACATTTATCATATACATTTTTAGACCCTAAACATATTTCTAAAGGGATTTTATTCTGCAACCATTAATTAATAGTTATTCCTCTGATGAGAAAACTAGTAAAAGCAATAATATAATCTCGAAGATACCACTTGAACCTTTCATAACCACCTGTGGACCTATTAGAAATTGGGCCCCACTCAAATTAAAGTAATTGATTTTTCCTTAACACTTTGCTCCATCATGACAAAGGCACACTGTTTCTTCTATAATCATATTGGACACAATTTCAAATAAGACATGATAAGTAGGTAGCAGTGAAAGCTTTGCAGTCTTTTCATCATTGGAGTGTAAGTAATGGATTTAAGGTAGACTACATCTAAGAACATCATATGGAACGATAAATTGTAAAAAAAAAATGATTGACTAGTTGGTAAATTTACCATCAGTTAATAAAAACATGTTCATTGTACAATTAATGGAGAGAAAAAACAATGTTTTATTCTAGGTTCATAATCATTATATATATTGGCTGATCAGGCTCTACATTTGCCTTTTTAGGGAATGGAATGATAATACCTTCTTTGTTCTCCTTCAGCCTTAAAAAGTCCAAACAGAGTTTCAAGTGTGTGTTGGCCAGAAACAGCTTTTGATGTAAATAAAGCAATCAGTATTTAAACATAGAAGTATTAGAACTTCTCTGAATGTTCTTTTAAGATAAATTATATTTATCCCTGCTTTTGGACACCTTTGGTAGCTCAGGATGGAGCATCATCTTGTCAGTGGATGAAAGGAATGGCCAAAATAATGTTATGGCTGTAATTGAATATAAGTACATTAAGAGAGAAGCACAACCAAGCACACCAGCTGCCTCTGCTCACATATGTATCATCACCTCCCCGGTTCCAGAATAAGAACATCCTGTGCATGTGATGGCCATTTTCTGAGGTTTCGTGGAACCCTGGCTCACTTTCAGATGGGCGCGTTGTGTGCCAGCCCATCTGAGGACAAGGAGACATTGTGTTCCACAGAAGTAAACTGATAGAGCGGGAGGCACCCCCCAAGTGTGTGATGGCATGGGCTTTTCCAACCTGCTTTCCTTCCCTATTGATGCTCTGCAAAAGTCTGAGGAAGAAGCTGTACTTTGCTGATGAAAGGTTGTGTTTATGACAACAGGTGGGCCTCCAGTAAGGAGCATGGCTGAAAACCAGCTCCATTCATATGCGGGGTTGTCTTTCCAACGTTTGTGCGGGATTTTCCTCACAGATTTAAAAGCTTTGATTTTTTGCTAAGGAGAAGGCATGCAATATGGATATTATTAAACTGACTGACAAGCAGCCATCTAATCTTTATGACATATCTGGTTTCACATCATCTAATGTGCCTCTGACAGACTTACTGATATGCTATTCACAGTTGTTTCCCCACAAACGACATCACTGTTCCCCATTAAGTTGTGTCTTAGAGATATATTAAAATGCAAAGTATTTTGACAAATCAATAAGGTTCCACAATTGGTCTCTGCTAATTGAAATTATTGGAAACCAGCAATAATTAATGGCAAAGGGTATTTGTCCTTTGAGTCTTATACAATGTGTAATCTGCATCTTACCTTCTCTAAAATGGTTTACAATGAAATACATTTACATCCCTAATCGTACCTTATATATTTGTGCTCAAATGTAATCGCGACTATTTTACTAAATCACAATTTTATATATTCTCTAATCAAATCTATGCGTTGGTAAATTATGTCTTGTGAACAGAGGTATTCAGTCCCCTGCTACTGCTTCAGTATCAAAATTGCATGGTGATGATGGCAGGTCTCAGCAGCATAAATTGTTATCCTAAATTAGAGCTGTTGAAGGTAACACACACAAATAAACCAGAGATGGTGATGTTTACAAGAGATAATGCTGAGCCACCATTAAAACTGGTAAACGCATTCTTGAACATTCATTGTCTCCGACATCCAGCAAAAATTCGGAAAATAGTAGAATAGCTCATGAAATGAAATGAAAAGAAATTTGAAATGCGCGCTTAGCCCACAGGTATCAAGGCGCTGCATTTAAGGAATTCCAAAGCCCTATCCAGGATCCCCGAAAAAGAGAGAGAAAGACAAGACAGATCTAAGCTACAGACAATAAGAGGGAAAAGAAAGAGGAAGCAACAACTGATCTAATACATCGTGAAAGAACCGCCTAGGATGTGAAAAGCCAGGTTTTTCAATATTTTCTAAAGGCGGGGAAAGAGTCAGTCTTAGCGATATATTTAGGCAGGGTGTTCCATCATTTCTCAGCTGCCACAGAGAAGAAGCGAGCGCCCCATCTTGCTTTTTGAAAGTCAGGAACCACCGCTGTTTTGCCAGAGGCTGACCTCAGAAGCCTCGACGGCCCGTACCAGTGAAGTGCAGACTTGATTGCAAGTGCTCCGTTATCGTGAAGCGCAAAGTGCACTATCCTGAGGGGCATATTCACAAGGACTTAAATTTTATTTTTAATATAATAATATAATTTTATCGCCCACTTACCAAGCTGTTGCTAACAGCCGTTAGCAACAGTTTTTAGGTGAAAATGTCCGTTATAAAGATCGCTACTTCTATTAGCGATAATTATATGCAAGAGAGACATTCCCTTGCAAAAATGCCCGCAAACAACACTACTCCATATTCACAAGGGGATCCTTGAACTTCTAAAGACCAAAAAAACTGGCTCTAACTGCAGTTCGAGAAAGTTACTTAAGACCAGAAAATAGCTGGTCTTAAAAATGGGGATAATGCTTGGGGCCATATCACAGCATGTTTTGGTGCTGGACAGAGCTACAAGCAATGTTGCAGCGCTGCCCTGTGACAAAACTACAGTGCAGGAATGCTCACCTTCAATAAGATAGTGTGCATTCCCGGGCCCCAGTCATTAAAAGTGTTGCAGCGCTGCAACAAAACAGCGTTGCAACACTTCTCAATACACCCTTCTTTGCGACAGCATTGATGCGCTGTATTCACTGGACAGCGCTCCATGACACAAGTAATGACAGATACGTCAGGAATCCTGACTCATCTTTCTGTGCTAAAGCCACGCATTGCTGCAGTCGTGTCACAACCATGACGCAACTCCAGGAATGCATGGGGCCAGCCTATCCCTGTGGCACTGCGTCACCCTCACGCCTGCCATCAGACAGGCAGAAGGTACTGACGCAGTGCCGTCCATCAAGGGTGCCCAAATATCGGTGCTGTTGGAGATCCATCGGTGAGGATTGCGTGCTGTGCTGTCATCGTTTGGAAGCATTGGTGGAGTGTTGTTGAGGAGGGAGTGGACAAGACGTTCTTCGGTGGCCTTGATCCTTCTGCGAGGAGGTGCGATGATGGCGGTGGAGGACCCAGCTCCCATCATGGCCGCTCAGAGCTGAAGCTCCTTTGCGAACCCTCTCTCCAGCTTCCAGAATGGCGTTTCCACCGCATTGCTTTTCCACCCTCTACGAAGTTTCTGCAACCGGAATGTAGGCAGCTCACTCGGAGACAAATTTCGCCCTTCTTAGATCGAGCTTCGCAGAAACATCTGCCGTGACGTCCCTCCCATTGAATAAGCTAAGATGGTGCCCGGGGAGCTATGAACAAGCACCTGGTGCTGAATGAAGTGCACCGTGATGCCACCGACCTCCGTTCCAACCTGCAATCAACGCCCACGCCCCTCGGCCCTCACCTCGAAATGCCTGCTGACCCCACTGGGGGGATTCTGCCGCTTTGTGCTATCTCGAGTACCCACTCTGCTGATAAGGTATGGTTGCGGCTGGAGAGGGAGGGGCACTCGAGCTCGACCTGCAGTGTCCCCCAAAATCCACAGCGAATGCGCTTCAGAGGCGGTGAGTGGGGGAGCAGAAAAACAGCCACATTCGGCCCCAATGTGTGTTCAGAGGACCTGCTGGTGCCTAAATGAATCCCCTATAAAACTCTGCAAATATTTTAAATCGTAACTCGCCAAGCCTGACCCCAAAATGGCGCCCGCCAAGGTATCTCCACCGGAGAGGGAAGATGTTCCATTAGACAAGGGGGTCCCGATGTTCTAATGGCATAGCTGAGTAAACGAACCACAGAACTAGAGACAAGCCCAGCTGCAGAGTCACTGGGATCAACAGACTCAACTTGCCTGACTGTAATATGGCAGCCAAGCTACATACCCTTTCCTATCCTGCCATCCTCGCATTTCCACTCTCCTGTTTCTGAACTCAAGACATTCGGTCACTTCATGATCTCCATTCTAACCCGGCGGAGCCCGAGCCACATGGCCGATTCCCGGTGGAGCTGCACCGACAGGTATAGGGGAGACTGGCTCAGGCTCACCGCTATGGCCGTCACCTACCCATCCGGACCACGGACATATGTCTCATCTTTTTCTCCGCTGCTGTCTCCTCCCTGTGGACTTCCGGCTTTCTTGGTCATTTTGGGTCTTGTTTTTTTGTGTTCGCTAGTAACTTCTGTCTTGACTATGTAATCATTCTGTAATTTATGTGAAAGTCTGTAACTTGCAACTTGCTGTTTCCTTATGTAAAGCGCTCTGATACCTCCGGGTCTAGCCAGCGCTATATAAAACTCATCAAATAAATAAATAAATGTTACCAATGATGGTCTGACCAGGAGAGTCTGGTGTTGAGGCTTTAGTTCAAGTTCCCGCTGGCGGAGATGACGTGCTTGACCGTGTGTCCTGCTATGTGGCTTGTTGAGGTGACTTGCTACTTGCGTCTGATGTAGGGGATCTTCCCCAGGAGGGGGTGGTGTCCTGGTCACTGGGGTTGTCCAGGTGGAACTTGATTTCACCGAATAGGTTGTCGTCAGTGGATGAGAGACCCTGGGGTGCAATGAGGTTTACAATGGTATTGGAGAAAGGGGGGCCATGGCTCAGGGGGCCTGCACATGAGTGTGCCGCAGAAGAAGTGCTTGTGCTTGGTCCGGATCTGGGAGTTGAGGTGGTCCATGGTCACCCTTGGGTCATTAGAGTTTGTGGTCAGTCGGAGTGTGCTTCTGTAGGTGATGGCAATGCCTCATCCTTGATGGTCGGGGTGCTCCTTGCGGGCGATACTGCAGCTGTCAGTGATAGCGATGTCCAGTCCGGAGCAGAGGTTTGTCCTGGAAGGCGAGGTGGCATCCAGGGTTGATGGCGAGGAGGGTGCTGACGTCATAGCGGTGGAGTGTCCAAGAGGAAGGCTCCTTGGTGCTGAGCGCGGTCGAAGGGCAGACTGACGCAAACGGCGTAGCCTATGGGAGATGACAATTACAATGCAGGCAGTACATCTTCAACAACGCAACTCCGACAACGCAGGTGCCTTTACTTCGCATTTGATTACAATGCATTGTGAGGTCAGTAATGGGGTAATTTAAACTTTTTGTGGTGGGTATGGGTTTTAGATGTAAAATATGAAAATTGGGGTGTGTGTTGGGGTAAAATATGGAATTTGGGGGGTGTTTTGGGGTATAATATTGAAATTGGGGTGTGCATTTGGGGTAAAATATGGATTTTGGGGGGTGTTTTGGGGTATAATATTGAAAATGGGGTGTGAATATGGGTCAAATGTGATTTATTGGTGTGTTATGGGGGCTTAAAAAGGAATTCTAGGGTTCACGGTTGGGTTTGGGGTGCAAAGGTTAGTTTTAGGTTGCAATCACTGATGTGGGAATAGTGATAATGATGTCGCCACTATGCAACACCTACTCTACTGTTGCAATGTGCCTAGTATTAGTATGCATGGGAATGGAATGCGATGTTATGGCATGCGTCGCAACCATGTATGTGCCTTTGGCACAGGGGTGGTACACCCGCTGTGCATGGGCGCACAGCGGCCGCCATTGAGAAGTTCTGGGGCGGGCTGGACAGCTGGGAGGTGGTAAACGCTGGAAAGAACACTGGATGGGGCGTGTACGCAGGGATGTGTATGTGAGCAAGGTGTTGTAAAAATATTAATAAGGGAAGTCTTACCTCGAAGCAGGGTCCCGTGTCTTCATTGCTCCTGCTCTCCTGAGACTGCTTCCAGAAACAGGAAGTAGGCAGCCAGGCTCCCTCCCCTGAGCCAATCACAACGCTGCAATGCGGAGGTGTGATTTGTATTTGGCAACAGGACAAGGCATGCTGCCAGGGGCTGGCGGGGTGGGCATGCTCTCCATGCAGGCTATAATGCAGCCTACATTACGAACAGGGAAGTGTGCATGACCGCTTTGAGCGGCCTGAGTGGGCCGACCAAACAGTCACTGCGCACTTGAGTGAGCATGCCAATCCGTCCATGCCTTGCCCCGTGCTTGGAGCAGTCCTACGCACCCTCCCACCCGTAAGGGAAACATAGCACGGTAACATCAGTAAGTTATCATCATGTGACGATTGTTCCTCCTCTGCACTCCTTGGAAGCAGTGGGGCAAGGCTCTTCCACCATAGCGGATGAGCCAACACTGGGGGTGCATCATCTATGTGTGCTAGGCCTGGGGTACTTGACACCCAGGCGTCCTGCGCTACGCATCCCACCTTCTCCTTACCTGGATATTGACACCGTGGCGCAATCTGCTGCACTCTCTCCAAATCTGTGACTCAGCCAGCAGGAGCCTCAACCAGGAGGGATTTCACAAGCCTGGGTACAGCAGTCGCCACCAAGTCTGCTGGTGAAGCTCCTGATGCAGTTGATGCAGCAGGGCCCCCTTAGGTGTGAAGTTGCAGCGCTTACGCCACACAAGTTCGGTGAAGCTCAGGGGCCTCACCTTCCACAGCATCCGGCCAGCCCAACATCATCTGGCCTGTGATGCAGAGAGGCGGCACCCACCATTGGTAATCCCCTCCAGGCTCCAGACACAGGTCCAGCAAGGCATCCAGGCTCCAGACTCAGGTCTAGCGAAGCATCCAGGCTTCAGATGCAGGTCCAGCGAGGCATCCATGCTCCAGACGCAGGTCCTGCGAGGCATCCAGGCTCCAGACGCAGGTCCAACGAGGCAGCCAGGCTCCAGACGCAGGTCCTGTGAGGCATCCAGACTCTTATCCTGGTCATCCCGGATGTTGGGTGGCTTGAGGGGGTTGTTAATGTGTGCTGCACTTGGCCTTGGCTGCTCCATTCTGCAGTTTATTGGTTTTTATGCCTATTTTACAATTGCGGTTTACTGATAGGCTATTTTTTGCATTCGAGACAAAAAAAACTCATGTTGGGCTGACTAACGTGAGTTTTTTTGCCCCTAATGGGCCTATCTGTAGTTTTCGCCCGCTAACGCCGGATTTCCTATCGCCATTGCGCTGATGTTAGAGGCAGTTTTCACAGCCATTCCCTGATACTATCGCCATGTAGCGATGGCTTGGTAATACATCGCTAACATGGCGATAGTTTTCAGGGTTAGGCGGCGATAAAAAAACTGCTGCTAACTGCCGTTTGCGGTAGGTAACGCCGGGTCTTGAGAAAATCCCCCTGAATGTCTTAAAAATCACACGCATCCTAATTGTAATCCAGTACAGTTTCCGCAGGCCTTCTTTCATCGAGAGGCATTTCGAGATGTTGAGGTTGAGTCACGCTGCTGCATTCTGCACCATCTGGAGTTTGTTCAATGAGTAGTCGTCAATTTTCAGATATATGGCATTACAGTAGTCTAATTGCGAGGTGATCAATGCAAGAGCCGCTACTTTGCAAAGTTCCTCAGAAATAAAAGGAAAGTTCTTCTTGAGAACACAAATATTAAGGAAACAGCTAGTGGTGGTGCGATTTACTTGTAGATTACATTCAAGAAAAGCATCCAGTAATACACCAATATTTGTAACCAAATCTACAGGAGCGGGAAGGTGCCCATACGGCTTCGGCCACCAGCGCTCTCACCATACAGAATGCTGAGCTACAAAGACCATCACTTCGGTCTTATCAGCATTCATCTTAAGAACATCTTCCTCCATCCAGTGGCTCAGCTCCATCATGCAGTTTTTAAAACTTTCAGCTGTTTAAGACAGATTATCAGTTAATGGCACAATGATTTGAGTATCATCGGCATATGACAAGACCTGGAAACCGAAAGATCTCACCAACGCTGCCAATGGCGCGACATACAGGTTAAAAAGAGTGGGGCTAAGCGTGTAACCCTGCCGCACTCCATAAGGGAGACTAAAAGCCTTAGCTCTGCACTGACCACAGCTAACAATCTGATGTCTCTTGACTAGGAAGCATTGAAGTGGATCTAACAATTTATCTCCCACCCCTAGTGGCTGTAGCCACTTAACCATATGTGATGGGAAGATAGTATCAAAGGATTCTCATTGCATCGGTGGCGACAATGAGCGCTGACTCCGTGCTGTGGACTCTTCTGAAGCCACTTTGAGAATGGTCCAGGAGATCATGGTCAGTGATGTACTTAACTAATACGTAAAGCAGGTGTTTCTCAAGTAATTTCACAGGAGTGGGGAGAAGCGAGACAGTAGTTCTTCAATTCGTCAGGCTCCACATTTGGCTTTTTAAGGTAGTGGAATGACGATACCTTCTTTCCATCCCTCAGGGAAAGAGCCACGTCTCATAACACAATTAAAATATTTTAGGAACAAGCTGCAGAAATTTCAGGGGACATGGGTCATTGGGAGGACCAGATTTAGTCCTCATTAAGGATTCCTTTGACCTGAGGGGCTGACATAGGTGGAAACGACTGCAGCTGAGGAGCACCACTAGATATAACTTGGCTGAGACCATCCTCCACAGGAGTAGCGACAGAGTTAAATTCTGCATAAATGTAGAGGATTATATCCCGGAAAGACGTAGCCAGGCTGCCACAGAAAGCTTGTGAAGCATTGACCTCCTGATTATAGGGGGGGGGGGCTTAGATAGGTTCTTAACACATTTTTATAACTCCCTAGTAGAGTTTTTTGCTAGAGTTTCTTGAGCTGTATAGTAAATGGATTTAGCTCTGAAATTCGCGGCCTTTGTGGCATTGAGGGGCCTTGTGTTTTTCCTTCTCCTTAATACCTAGCTTAGTGTGCCACTTTCTCTCCTGCCTAAGGGAAGGCTGCCTCAATTCTCTTAGCTCCTTAAAGAACCATGGGGAAGACTCTTTTCCTTTTGGGGACCTCTCAACCTAATAGGAGCTGTTTTGTCTAAAGCTGCCTCAAGCCATCTAGAGACCGTTACCTCCGGGTGTAGTAAGCGAATATCAGCCGCACTTGCTGCGGAGCTGAGGGTTGAGTGAATGTCCTCTGGATTGATTTTATTCGAATATCTATGCCCTTTCTTTAGCTGTTTCAGGCTCACACCCGATTGGGGTAAAGAAATAGTGAAACGAACCATATAGAGGTCCGTCCAACTCAGGGGGAAAGTATCTTTTATATAGAGCTTAGTGGAGTTAGTAAAAATGCAATCTAATGTGTGGCCTGCATTGTGTGCTAACAGTTTTCACCACTTGGGAGAAACCTAGGTTAGCCATAAGATCTACTAACACAGTAGCATCTTCATTAGAAAGATCCTTCATATAGAAATTTAAATCACCTAAAATAGGTGCGAGATGTATGGTTCCATCATCTGGCCCCAATTTGTAAGGAACTGCATTTGAGAGAATAAAATGTGACATTATCCTCCTTAAAGAAGATGTGTATCCCTGACAAAGAGCTAATGCTCGTGTATAAATTAGGATGTTTGAAAGTGGCTAGGAATGAGGCAGAGTTGCCATCCTCTTTGGAGATTCCTTAGGCCCAGCTCTCAAAGATTCGAAAACATATCCAAATCGTCATTGGGTACAGACAGCTACGGAACTGGATAGCAGTAGTTTTCAATCCTGAATGTGCAAGCTCCACATCTGAGGACCTGCAGTTTGGAAAGGACTGCAATGGAGAGTCTTAGACCCTAAAGCCCAAGGTTTTGTCATAGGTGGAGACTTTCACTTAGCCATTAATCCCATGCTTGATAGGCATCCCAGTTCTACAATTGGGGAACCCTAGTGCAAGGGAGCAATTAGCAGTTTCTAGAAGTCTTTCTGAAAAATTGGCTGTTTATTGTATATTACTGTAATGATCCTTAACCTCTCTTACTTGTTTATACTGGGCAAGTACCGAGACGCCAGGACCCGATCATCTTGGGTGTGTAAGTCTACACCAGCAGAAGAGGTCAGAGGTGCTCATTGAGTTGCTGCTTGGTGTCAGGTTTCACGTCTCTGGCACTTGCCCTACACAAAACCAATAAGTGGAGTCAAGAAAGGACTACATGTCAACAGTGCTAATGGACTTGCATTGCGGGCAGCCATCTTAGATTCGTGGTGTATACGTTCCTTATGTTAATGAGCTTTCGTTGCTAGGCAAACAAGATACTTAGGGCCTGATTTACCATTGGATACTGCATCACAAACTCAATGGATGCCCTGTCTGCCTTATTACAAACGCGGTAGGATACAATGCACTTGTAATAAGGCGGACGGGATATCAGTCACATTTGTGGCACAGTAACCCATCTGCCAAACCTTAAATCTGGACCTTGGTTGATGAAGCAGCAGCCTTGTTGACAGAGACTGGATCGCATCCTGTTCTTACACAAGCTGGCATCCTTTCACCCATGATAAGAGCTCTTGACTTGCTACAACCTCCTTTGATTGTTAAAGTAAAAGATGCGACTCAATCCTTTCTGTGGTTAAATTCTAATGTTCTGCCTGAGAACTGTCTGCTTTCTGAAGCGGTGGAGAGGGTGAGGGGATGTGTTCCGGGGCAGATGTTTCAGAGGCAATGCTTCTCTCGTCTCTAGGTTGCATTAGATGGTAGTTTGGCACACAGCGTAGGACATGTCTCGGCATTTTGCAGTTGCAGCATTCAATTAACAATGCAAACTTCTCACTAAGACGCAGATGGAAAGGGGGGGCTTTTGGCCCCCCCGCCTGCATGGCGGTGCGGCGACCTCCCCCGGACTACTCGGTGGTGGGGCGCGTCACTGAGGGGGCGCGCCCTACCGCCGATTGGCTGCCTGGATGACCCGGATGTCGTTAATCGACATCCGGGTCGGAAGGGAAGGGGGGGCGGGCCACTGGGGGGGGGATAAAGCGGTGGGGAGCGCCCAGGTGACCCCCTTGTTCCCTGGACGCTCCCCCACATAGGACGTGCCCCGGCGCTCGGGGCGGATAACTTTTCTCTTTCTTTTCTTTCCTTCCAGGTTGGCCGGATCGCGACTCGTCGGCGCTGCCTATCGAAGGAAGCTGCTTCGTGCCTTCGCTGCGGAGTCGTGCGATTAGGACATAATCGCGGTGCGGGAGCCTCCCGAGGATCGTTCGGTACTGCGAGGCGGCTCGGATTGCACGGCAGAGGTACTGCGAGGGAGCGGGTGGGGCGCGGATTTGCCGCCCATTCACGACTGGTGCTACTTTACGTTGCTGGCATCACTCCGGGGTCATTTTTCTTCGTTTTTCCCGCCGGGGAAGTGAACGGACATCAGGCTGGGTCTGCGGGATTAGGGGAGTACGGCGTCCAGTGTAGGATCCCGGGTTTAATACTGAGGGAACAGATTTAAATCCCTAATGTGTTAGCTGCGCATTTAACGCTACCGACGTTATCAATACAGTCACTGCTGTTGGGTAATGTAAATCGGTTCTACAGAGCAAAGTAGAAAGAATTGTTGGTACACATTATTAATAAACAGATCGTTAGTTGCTGAGGTAGGGGCAACAGCTGAGGTCAGTGGACTGGGCAGTTACAGGAAGTTGGTGCTGCTTGTTTCTTATGAGGAGTTCCAAGGGGGATACAGGGAAAGTACAGGGGATCGGCTTGACTGCTGGAACTGTAGGGGTGGGGCTGTGCTCGAAACTGCTCAAAGGGTGGGAATAATTAGGGCGCCTGCATTGGCCTGGTGGCTGGTACACGTTCTTTTGTTGGTAGGATAGGGGCAACAGCCAAGGCCAGTGGACGGGGCAGTGAAAGAACGTTAGAACTTGTACATACGTGTGTACCTTTGCATAACTCCCGGGATTTAATACATTTTCTATTTCAGGTGTTATTACTGCGTCCCTGCCATTTATTGTGGTAAGCCCAGATTGGTGGTCAGCAGTGGTGGTCGCAGGTCACTTCAACTCCGGCTGGGAGTGCGCAGGATTGGAACGGTAAGAGGAGAGCGGGGGGCTTGCATTACATTGCTTCTGGTAGCCGCCGGGTGGGTCTACGTTAGAGTTTACTCACCCCTGACAAACCGGATAAGCCGGGGCGTTGCGGTTACGGTTGCATGGTGCTTACAGCCCCCTGTAGATCCTCCATCTAGTGAAGGTAATAAGCGTACTGACGCCTGTATTAGGGTATTAGTGTAGGGCGGTGCACCCAAGTCATGGCGGGGCCAGTGGGTAGTGAAGGGGGGTCCAGGATGGAGGCCATGTTGCAGGCCATGATGCAGGAGATGAATAGCATCAATAAGAGATTGAGTAAAGTGGATGAATTGGAAGCGCGCTTGAATGAAAGGTTTACTGACCCCCCAGCGTCTGCAGGCAGGCCCGCGCGGCAGCGGAAGGCACCCTTGTCCAGGGGGGATTTTGTTAGCCCGCCCAAGTCGTCCAAGGCTAAGAAGCGAAGGCGCAGTGCCCCAGCCCCAGTGGTACCGGTTTCAAGCACACCCGCGGTTCCGGTACCCCTGGTATCTGATTCAGTACCCTTGGTGCCTGTCCTGACACCCGTTACATTGGCTCCTGCCATGCCGCCGCTGCCATCTCCTGTGGGGCCTACTCCCCCGCCCGTGCTACCGATCCCAGTGCCGGGTTTGCCGGTACCGGTCTCTCCATCGCCTATCATGCCAGCCCCACCGGCTATGCCTCCCGGGGGGCCCATAGTCCCACCAGATAGCCCAGACTCGGTCCCGCCTGAATTGGTATCTCAGATAGCGGCTTTGTTACCTTGGCTAAAAAAGGGGGGGGTCTTACCAGCGTCATCAGACCATGCAGCTGAAGCAGCACAGTTGGTGGAAAAGATTAAATCAGCAGCGGCAGCGGATAGAGCTGCGGTTCCCCCCTCTTCTTCACTTGCAGGTTCCAGCCCCGCCCAACCGAAGGCAGATGGTGGTCAACCGGTCGCGGCGCAGGAAAAGGGTAAGGAGGTGGCACTGCCCCTCTTGGGCGATGGGTCATTGCCCTCCAGGAGTGAGAATTTGGCACAACATGTGTCCCAGGCAACGAAGGAATGCATTTGGGCGGGGAAATATGTTTACATTTTTTCATTGCTGCTGGATCACAGGGAGATGGAACAGGCAAAGACACTAAAGGAGTGGATGCTTCCAAGTGAGTGGAGGGCACAGTGTGCTAGGTTTAGGGTTGAAGAATCGTTGCTCAATTGGGTTAGGGCTTTCGCAGTGTTCACGACCATCATGGCCGAGCGGCCTCCTAATGTGCAGGCGGCATTGGCTTGCTACCAGAGTAGAATCGTGGGGTGGAGCGAGCAGTACCCGGGGGATGCCTGGAAGGAGTATGATGTCAATTTCAGGAAAGCTAGGGAATTTGACGCGTCATTGGCATGGGATAAGGTGGACTCTGTGTCATGGCATAGGCAGTTCTCTGGGAGCTCTGCCCCACTACAGTCTGCCACTGTGGGCAGGGGGTACTTCGCCAGACCTCAGCACCCCTTTCGGGCGGCTCAGGGGAGTGAGGTCCCGGGTAGGGGTAGGGGGGGAGGGGGGTTTGAGAGAAAAGGGGTGTGTTGGGACTTTAATAAGCGTACCTGCACGAGGGCCCCGGGCACCTGTAAATTCAGACATGCATGTTCGATCTGCGGTCATCCCTCCCACCCCGAGTCATCTTGCAGGTCCAAGCAGGGCAACCACAGCCAGAGGGGGAGGGGGAAGCCAGTGTAGGGCAGATATTCGGGATATCGTAACCCCTATAGATGTTTTGGCAATGATCCCTTGGTTGAATAGGTACCCGAATCACACAGCGGCCACTCTACTGCAAGAAGGTTTTTCTCAAGGTTTTAGGATCCCGGCGGGGGGCTACACAGGTAGCACACATTGCAGGAACCAACTGTCGGTGCAACATAACCCCGCAGTGGTGGCGGCTAAGATTAGCAAGGAACTGTCCCTGGGTAGGATAGCTGGCCCTTTCCAGGAGGTGCCTGTCCCCGATTTTGTGTGTTCTCCACTAGGGGTGGTACCCAAAAAAGAGAAAGGGGAGTTCAGATTGATCCACAACCTGTCGGCTCCGAGAGGTGCGTCACTGAATGATGCGATTGAGGAGGGAATTTGTAGCGTCAAGTATGCATCATTTGACCAGGCAGTGGATTTATTGCGGGCACTGGGGCCAGGGGCATTGATGGCAAAATCTGACATAGAATCTGCCTTCCGCCTCCTCCCAGTTCATCCTCTGGACCATCATCTTTTAGGTTTCACTTTCGATGGCAAGTTTTATATGGACAAATGTATGCCCATGGGCTGTTCTATCTCATGTGCGTACTTTGAGGCGTTTAGCTCATTTTTGGAATGGGTCATGAGGGAGGTGACGGGGCATCGGCAGGTGATGCATTATCTGGACGATTTCCTTTTCTTGGGTGCGGCGGGATCTCAGGAGTGTGCTTGGGCGTTGCAGGAATTTTGCGTGCTCATGCGGGCTTTTGGTGTCCCGCTAGCCCCGGGGAAGACGGTGGGCCCGTCCACCTGTTTGGAATTCCTCGGTATCGAAATTGATTCCGTGGAGGGATGCTTCAGGTTACCCAGGGCTAAGGTAGCTAGCTTTAGAGCAGCCCTACGGCAATGCCTACGCAAAGACAAGGTTACATTGCAACAGCTACAGGAGGTGGTGGGGCAACTGAATTTTGTGCTTCGGGTTATCCCAATGGCACGCCCTTTTTCACGCTCTATTGCCCAAGCAATGAGAGGACTACGGGAGAAACACCACCACACGAGGTTGTCATCTGAGGTTCGCCAGGATATGCTCATTTGGATGGCATTTCTGGAGGATTTTAATGGCAGAGTAGTGTGGCCGGGTCCTCCCTCCACATCGGCGGAATTGGGCCTATGGACGGACGCTGCTGGGAGTACCGGCTTTGGCGCCATTTTGGGTACCAGGTGGGTCGCCCAGCGGTGGCCAGCGGAATGGAGGACACAGGGTCTGACTACCAATATTGGCTTTCTGGAGCTTTTTCCGATATGGGTAGCGTTGATGGTCTGGCCGGAACACTTCTGCAACCAATCCGTGGTGTTCTGGTCGGATAACATGACGGTGGTGGAATGCATAAACCAGCAGGGGGCACGCTGTCCATTCATACTCCGCTTACTGAAGGAGATTGTGTTGCAATGCTTAAAATGGAATGTGGTTTTCAGAGCCAAGCATGTCCCTGGCATCCTCAATAATGCAGCTGACTCCCTTTCTCGCTTTAAAATGCAGGTTTTCAGGGAACATCTTCCGGCGGCAGATCCCCAGCCGGCGCAATTCCCGGCAGTACTTTGGCAGATTGGTGCCCCAGATTACAGGACCTCGTGGTCGCTAGCTTAGCCCCCAGGACCAAGACAGCTTACGAAGGGGCGTTTTTGTCTTACCGGGCTTTCTTGGGGCGGGAATGGGAGGCTAGGTGGTCCCAGGAGGACAGCTTTGCAGCTTACCTAGAATCAATGCACAAGGAAGGGCGCTCAGTTGCGACTGCGAACAGACATAGGGCGGCAATCTCCTTCTTTACGCAGAGTAGGGGTATGCGAGATCCCACTAACACCTTTCTGGTGCGCAAGGCGTTGAGGGGTTGGCGCCGTGTACAGGGTTACCGGGGCGATAGGAGAAGGCCCATTGGATTGGCACGGCTGACGGCCTTATTGGGGGCACTGCACACTGTTTGTAGCTCCCAGTGGGAGGTTATCTTGTTCAAGGCGGCATTCTCCCTGGCCTTTTATGGGGCTTTGAGGGTGGGGGAGTTAGTTGCTGGGTCAAAAACTGATAGAGTGGGGGGACTACAGTGGGCTGGGGTTGAGATCAAGGAAGACGTTATGCGAATAACAATTCAGAAATCAAAAACCGATCAGGACTCTCGGGGTCACACCATAGTGCTCCATCGGGCGCGGGCCAACCCCTGCTGCCCGGTTTCTCACGTGGAGGCTTTCTGCAGGCAGCGGGAGTGCACGGCGGGGGACACACTGCTGTGTCACGCCGATGGTACACCATTGACTAGGTACCAGTTTAGGCGAGTCTTGGAGCTAACGGTCAGTCTGGCAGGGTTCGATCCAAAGGAATTCGGCACCCATTCATTTAGGATTGGGGCAGCAACTGAGGCAGTGGCAAGGGGTCTCTCAGTGGAGAGTGTGAAGACACTGGGACGATGGTCGTCTGAACGTTACAAGAGTTATGTACGAATTGACATGTTGTGACATGATGGTGCTCACGCCCTGTATGTTTCTTTTGTTTGCAGTTTCTCAAACCTGTCACGCAGGGGAGGAACTCGTCACCGGGCGACAACGATCGACATCGGCACAGCACGGAGGACACAAGAAACTGGTGACTTGGATTGTGGGCCATTCTTATGTTAGGCGTGCGGAACATGTTTTTCTTTCAGGAGACCGTAGGACGGGCGCAGCGCAAAAGGGGTTGGATATATCATTTTTCGGGAGGGGTGGTTTATGCCTTAGCCAGTTTCGGAGTTTCTTCCAGGGAATCTTAGCTCAGCAGCGGCCCCCCCCCGTCAGTGGTGATACTTCACCTGGGGGAGAATGATTTGGCAAAATTGGGGAGGCGCGTGCTCATTGAGGAGATCATTTCCACTGCGGGGTGGGTGGCCAGGGCTTGCCCGGGTTCCACAGTAGTTTGGTCGCAACTTATTCCTCGGTGGCAGTGGCGAGGGGGGGTCTCGGTCAGGGCGTTGAATCACTCGGTACGGAGGGTCAACACACAGTTGGACAAATTATTTCGGACCCCCCAGTTGCAGACGATTCCACATGGGTGTATCTGGGGCGAGCATTTTTACTTGAGGGACGGGGTGCACTTGACGGAGGCAGCTAATGTCTTGTGGTCCAATAATGTCTGGGCCTGGTTGGAGGGGTTTTTAAAAAATAGGCGCGCTCCTGGTTTAGGCCTGGGTAGAGGGGGAGGCCAGATCGTCGGTTAACAATGCTGGCCCGTGGCGGTAAGGTCATGACCGGTGAGCAACTATTTGAAGGTCTGAGGGGGCGGGCATCATCCTACGGAGGTGCCCGCCCAGGGGGAGGGGCCATTGGCCCCTCCTAGAACTTCAGGGGCAAGGTAACTGGTGCTTCAAAGGGGCGCGGGTTGGGGAGTCACGCTTTCCTTAGGCTGGTAGCCACCCCGCGCGCGCATACTCATGACGTCACCGGATGGCGCAGAGTAAGGGCCCTCCTTTAGTGGGTAAATGAAGTTCACGGCGTGGACCGGGTAATTACCGGGCCCGGCTGCGCATGCGCACACCTGTAGGGGAGGCGCAGCTAGTAGGACCTGACACCGGTTAGCGACCTTGCCATATGGCCCAGAAATGTTAGTATACAAAATGCAGAGGAGGATGTTAGACTTGGTTAGGAAACAACCTGTATTAGAGTCTTTGTTAAGGATAGACACTCACACCTGTTGACAATAATGTATCTAATGTCCTGCTGAATTTTGTATAACCGTTTATCATGCAAATTTGAAATTTATTGTTTTTGTACTTAATAAATACGGCCGGGGGGTTTCGCGACCCCCCGCCTTCCAAAGATACCACGTCTGGGTGCTGTGTCTGGGGGTGGTGTGGTCATAGGGGGAGGGCGGTAGCCAGTCACCGACCATGTGGTTTACACCTGACTTTGTAGCTATTGTGGTGCACCTGCTCAAGGGCAGCCATTAAGCATCCAAAACTGCTAAGCTGCTCAGGGTCAAAAGGGCCCAGGAAGCGTGCGCCGTGATTCTAAATGTATTATTGGAACAAGTGTCCCAGTGCGACTCTTTCAAATATGGAAACCGTGTGACTGCCCTGAAGGCATCCAAAGGCTAATTCCGTTCTGATGCATCACAGGAATTCAGGAAAGAAGCACAGGACGAACGTGGTTTCCATCAAATATTACTTTATACCAATTCATTTACAAAGAATTGTGACAAAAGTGACTGTAGTTCAGATGACGCAGTGCTCAGTCTGTGAATAGGGACAGTTTCCTACTTTCGGTATTCACAAACTCCAAGTGTAAACTTATTTTAAGCGTGTACATTGCATGTCTCCACCCACAGAGTAATGCAATTAGATTACTCCGGTGTGTGTGGGTGATGTCTCCCTAAACCCCTCCCTGACTCCCCCTAAACCCCTCCTACTCCTCCCTAATACCATGCCCTTTAGTGGGTAGTTCGCCCGATTTCCTACCCAACCCCTCCTCCAGTCCCTCCCTCATTGTATTTTAAACTGTATACACTTGCATGTGCGGGACTCTGGATTTGGGGCGCTCAGTGTAGCCAGTGCACAGCCCTACAACTCTGCACGTAGTTTGTGATTTGAAATTTGCAGTTCATTTTGTAGAACTCCAAAACGTAGTACAAAGTGCAGTTTGAGAAGCAGGCCCTCAATATTGGAGCTACAAATTGATCTTATGATACTACACCTTTTACGATATCTACTCAGATATGAAACATCTTAAATCCATATGGAATGGATACTGCGCATACAGGTGAGCATGCCAATATTATTCAAATAAATGATCCTTTGAAACAAGATATTACATTTGAATAACTTTAAGGCAACACTTAGAAGTACAACTGTCTTTAGTATGGCGCATCACATCAAGGTATCTCATGCAAGAAGGGAACTAATACAAAATGCATGGAACACACTTTGCTTGTATTTCTTCTACTAATGGTCTATGGGTGCCATTTCAAACTGTTTTCAAGTAAATTATCCTTAGGGCACACCTTACTAAGACTTGGATACTGCTAGAATCACATTAAGATCTGCAACTTTCTCTAGTGTGCCATATGACCGGGTATCTCAAATGATGGAGTTATGTTAATTCTATTGTAGGGCTCGGAAGGGGATCCTGGGGCCTCTGTAGGGGCAGTCCTGGCCTGTCTGGGGACCCATAGGAAGAGCCAGGTTTTCCGGCGGTGGCAGCCCGGATGTGATAGGGCAGTTTGTTTGTTGAAGGCATAACAGAGCGGCTGAACGTCGCTGCCCTGAACTGAGAGCACTTAGCAATGCATTGGAGGCAAAGCTCATGCGACCACTTCAGGTGCCTGGAGTACACAGGGATTGCTCTTGTAATTCCTGCCCACCCAGATCTTGCCACAATTAAGAGGAGATGGGTACCTTCTACTCAGGCAGGCATTATTTATTTCACAATATCAGGTGTTTCAATAATGGGCATTTTTTTAATGTTAATTTGCACGTGTACAATTCCGACCTAGGTTGGGCAGTTCAACAAACACAACTATACACTTTCTGCGTGGTGATTGGTTAGGCTACGTGTCTTCTGTTTCCTAGGTTACCGCCTCATGAAAAGGGCATAGGGACGCTTAGTCAAACTGTACTGGAGGGGTTCATTTGCCTGCCAGAGGTTGCTAACTAATAAAGCTCTGTGGTTAACAGAGGCAAATATTCCGGTTGCTTTAAGAAGTCCCAGCTGCAGAGCTAAAGTAACGCACGGCAAGAGTCACAGGGTCCAGAAAGAAAGCACTGGCGGCTGCAGATGTTTCACGAGCTGACACGAATCTGCTAATCCGTCTGTCTTTCTGCAGGCAAGGGTCAGGACTGGTAGTTGGAAATGTCTTGCTGTTTTTTGCTTATTTAGAATTCTGAGGGGGGTCTGCCTTTCTTGCGACATGAAGCGAGCATTGACTTTCTTAGAAGGCCTCAATTTGGTGGTTTTCTTTCACAATATGTGTGCTAAAGTGTATCCCAGACGCCGTTCCATGTGGATCTCATCACTGTCATCATTCATTTCAACCTCAGCCTCCCTGTGAGTTGTAAAGTCTGTTCTCTGTACAACAAATACAGCATCGTCTGAATGCGAATGCGCAGGAGGATGTTCCAGAGAGCAGGCCTGCTGCAGCTCAGCACTGGCAGCTGCGTTAGAGAAACGTATTTTACCACATTCAAGCCAGGGTGGCGAAGTATTGAAAGAATATGGGGAAATGGCACCCAGAGCTTTTAACTGTGAAACTAGGTGGATTCCCACCATTGCAACAAGGGTCAACTGGGCAGAAAAGGGTGGGAAAGAGAATATGGCAGGACGGAAAAGAACCTTTCAAACACGTTAGAACATTATAAAAGGTATTGAAAATCGTTTGTTGGAGTGATGAACATGCCATGGTTAGCCTGAAACATAGACGAACACAAAGATTTCTCTTCATATTCCCCAAAGAACTCTATCCTGTAAACACGTGGAGGACATGGTTCCGAGATTTGCTAAAAAATGGGGCAACGATGGTCTTGACGTTACCACATCACCCCGACATCCATCTTCCTCTTCCCAGTCCTTACTTATGAAGAGACTGCAGAGCTTAATCTGTAAAAAAACATAAAACGTGCCAGGGCCCAAGGTATGACGTCCACAGCACTTGGCACCACGGACAGGTCCTGTCGCTACCGTCAAATGCCAACGCTCAAGGTTTGGATTCTGCCCATGATAAAGTCAATACGGCCTCAGGCGAGTCGCTGGCTCCTTTGTGGATTTGACATTCCTGGGCTTGTCTGACATCATAGAGAGCAAAAGTCCAGATAGTAAAAAGGTTACTGATTTGGAGGTAAATTTCTAGTTCAAATGAAGAGTGGCCTGGATACCTCGGGATTGTATTGGTTATCTGAATACAAGTTGCTGAAAAAATACCCCATTCACCAGCAAATACTAGGAGGTCAAACCTTGGAACATGTCCTTTAGTTAAGCTGGTGACTGAAAGTTTGCATGAAAGCCCACATTGAAGTCACCCAGTGCCTCAAGACACAAGGAAATGATGCCGCCTTGGGATTCAGCGTAGTGAGGGTCTTCGTTGCACCTCAGATCCCTCATTGGTCCATGCATAGTGATGCTTCCGCCTCGCCTGGCGCAAGTAATCAAGGTAATCAAGATTTTGGACTCTTTTGTACAGCCAAATGACTCTAATAGATTATTGACCCTCCTTAGTAATAGTATTTCCTTTAGAAGTAGCGAACTAGTCTTAACCGGTGTTGGGACATTCTGCGCATCATCCAGCATGGGTCATCCAATAAGGAAGAATTGGAAGCACCCTGGGAGTGGCCTGTTAAAAGCGGAGGGAGCCAAAGCGCAACAGTCTAATAACTCCAGGCAGTAGGTCAGGGGTGTCTCTGGTCGCTTTAAGGGCCTCATGTACGAAGATTCAAAATTGGCAATTGGAAATCGCAACTAATAATGATTTGCAATTTGCGATTTCTTATTTGGAATGTACTAAATTGGATTTGATAAAAGTGGTCACAATTTGCGCACCGACTTCTACCAAATGTATTTGTGTTTTGTGACTCGACCTATGTACTAATAGGTCGGTTCTCAAAATACCGAATAGTAGTGGGTTGCATTTCGAACTACCTCATTAGTATGCATGAGGTAGGTCGCAAATTACGACCCATTATGATTGGCCACAATCACAGGGGCTGGGGTCAGCAGACCAGCAAGTTTGTGATGGGTGTTAAATAAAGCGATCATTTTTTTCAAACGCAGTGTAAAAAATAAAATGAAAAGTTACAGAAACATGTTTAGGAGTAGGCAATAGTCCCATGAGGACCACCTAACGTTTGCTAATGGCTTACCACCTCCTTTCTATTGGTGGTAAAATATTAATGTTTTGCGACCATATCTTGGTCGAGAAACATTAATATCCACCAAAAGAAATCTGTATTTGGAATGGACCCTTTTTGTTTGCTTCACCCATTAACGATTCGGAAAACATTTTCCGAATCGTTCATTGGGTTTAGTACATTGCAAAAAGTTTCTTCCCTGTCTTAAACCCTCCGATATACGGAGTCCCAGGGTTTGCGACCCTAGGGGCATATCAACAAGCAGGCGATAAAAAATTATCGCCACTTTTGCGGCCGAAAAGCAGCGATAATTTTATCGCCTAATCAGCAAGGTCACGCTAACGTGTGAAACCTTGCTTTAGCGTCAGGATTCCTAACGCCCAGCTTTGCATCTCTAATGAGATGCAAAGTGGGCGTTCCTGACCTGGCATGACAGGAGAAATGTCGCTAAGCGACATTTCTCCTATCAGCAAGCCTAACGCTATGAAGCATAGTGTCAGGAAAAGTAGCGATAACCCCTGTTATCGCTACTTTCCATACGCCTGCTTCAGGACTGACTCAGCCATGATATCCTATGGAAGGTGGATATCATGGCTAAGTTTGTGAGTTCCTATCAACTAGCTAACGTGAGATTATCGCTGGGTTTCCAGCGATAATCTCACGTTAGCCAGTTAGCGCTAGGATTTTTATCACTGATGAGATAAGCGTTGCTAATAGCACGCTATCTCAGCGATAAAAATCGGCGCTAGCCGGCGATAATTATCCGAGCGCTAAGTGCGCTCAGTGATAATTATCGCCGGTTGTTGTTGATATGCCCCCTAGTTCTTACTAATTCATATCTAGTTCTTACTAATTCATATCTAGTTCTTACTAATTCATATCTAGTTCTTACTAATTCATATCTAGTTCTTGCTAATTCATGCATACATTTCAGAGTGAAGAGGAATACGCATTTCACTCACATGGACTTTAATGCCGGCCTTCATTCATGATTCTATCAGAAGTCAGTGATTTACTGAGTCAAAATATCTATCAGATCCACGTAGCAGCCAAATAATTGGTCTTTCCAAATTTACTACATGAGGCCCAAGTTTAGGTATTACCATCCAAAATGCTTAGAACATGCGATGTGTAGAAAGTGAAGTTAACTGGCCTATCAGAGACAGTCTAACTGCCCTGCGACTTTTAATGTTGAATAGATGTTATGTTATGTCCACTATTCTCCATTGATGGAACCCTATAGGATGAGAATTGATCAGGAACACAAGTGGTACCCTCTGGAGCTGGGGTATCGGTAAGATTCCTACCTATAGAACAAGGCCACTAAACGCAGACTGCGTTTAATCAGGCCAAAGCATGCATAGAGCTGCAGGCTCCAACAAGCTTGTTTGGCAAGCGATCACTTCCGGGAGAATATTTCTCTCCACACCTGTCCATTAAAGTATTAAGGACAAGATTGCTACTGCCTTTATAGTGCGAATGTAGGATATAAGGATTATAGAAGTCCAATTTGATATTTTAAACTTTTAAACCCGCTGAGACCCATGTGATTAAACAACTCATTGTACGTCCTATCAAACCTTCATGGGGCTTTTTTACAAGCCCCGTGTGCTACCGGAGCGTCACTTTTAATACGAGAAAAAGTGTTGTACTGGCGGCGCCAGGGACTTGTAAATAAGCCCCTATGCAGCGACGGCTGCTCCGCTACCGTGGAGGAGCATCGCCACACTGCTTTTCAGCAGTGCAAAAAGGGAAAAATAAAATTATAATAACAGAGTGTTATTATAATTTTATTTTTCTCCACTGAAGCCAGTTTTGGGATGGGGCATGGCGGGCAGGGCTTGGCTGTCATCACACCCAGCAGGGGGATGAGTGGTTGGTACAGTTTAGTGCTCATGACGGTTTTGGCTAGCTGTCTTGGGCCGCCCAAATAGTCATGCGTACTTAGGTGTTCTCCACCTGGCTGTATTGCAGAGCCTGGGTGAACATGCAAAGGTTCCCACTTCCTGCCTGGGCGCCGAACCAGGTCGCTTAGACCAATCATGATGCTGCTGTCATGCTGGTGACAGCAGCGTCATGATTGGCTAGGGGAGTCTGGGCGCCTGTGTGCTTCCGCGCTGCCGATAAGAGAAGAGGATGGAGGAGAGGCGCCAGCCTGGCCGGCAGGTAATTAATATTTATTTAGTTATTTATTTATTAACACCCCCCTCTCCCCACCCCATCACTACTGCCCCCAGAGCAGCCGCCACTGCCCCTATGTGCGGGTAGAAAGTGAGTGACAACACTTTAAAAACCTTAATGCCACCACAAGCTCTTCCACAACACCAAAACTTTCCCAACACACACACACACACACACACACACACAACATTATTAACTGGCAGTCTACCAGCCAAGCACGACGAACGAAATAGGTGCTTACTCGTCTGCCTAAAGCGCTTTGTTGCCTCAGCACGGCCTTACAGTGCTATACAAATGGCATGTCAGGTTAGTTTAAAGTGTTAATGCTTTCATAAAGTGCACCATCTTGCAATGAGTAAGCGGCTTCTAGAGTTCCATGACCGCATGTTTTAGTAGGAAACCAACAAACAACCTGGCAAGCTACATGTGTGTGGCAGCATGAAATACACCGTAAAATGCGCCATACAAACCAGGGCGCCCGCATGCATTCACCAATAAAGGTATTATCTGTGTCCTTCGGATACCAGCACAGGCAGCTGGCAGCTGGGAGCAGTAATGCTGCGCCTCCCAGGCTGTAAGGAAAGCCCTCCACAGCCCTCTCTCGCTCATCTCACTTTGGTTAAGAAATGCCCATCAAAATAGAGTGTGGGCACAATTCGAGCGCTGACAGCACCCACGGCTGTCCAGAAACAAACCACTTGTGAGCTGCTGCTCGTGGTTTTCTCCTCCGGCATTACCCCTTAATCACTTCAGCTCCTCGCCCATTGTTTCCCGCCTTAATTGGGAGTGCCTCGTTTTTTGCTAAAAAGTGAAGGAAGTCTGCAGGAGAAAGAAGGGGCAGACTCTATTGTGAGTCAAAGGAGGCCCCAGAAACAGGGACGCTCTCAGCATCAATTATGCCACTTTTAAGTGCACAGATTTGCCATGGTCCTTTCTGAGTGGGCACTACACCGACTGCATCTCTAATTCCACAGGGTGCCTGATAGCTGCGGCTCTCCAGAGGACGGACGTGCTTTGTGCTCAGGACAAAAACAAGCCAGACCCAGCTTTGAGGTGTTGGGGAACAGCTGCCACGGGCAGAGCCCGTCCACTCGAAGGGGCTCAACCCAAGAAAGAGCAGAGCAGAACTATTGGCTGGCAACCTTTATCATGCTAACTACCCTTGCCAGCCCACAAAACGTACTTAAATGTTGAATTATGGCTCATAAAACAAATCCAGCTCTTAACACCTACTTTAGAAGGAGCCAGTGGGGTGATCTGACATCACTGAGAATAAAAACTTGGTGTGTCCTTCTGTGAATACAAACTTTGAAACATAGTTGTGAAGAAGATGCAAGCAGAGTCTGAATTTCATGCCCACATCTGCTGTTGGACGCCAAGAGCGCTCTTGCTAAGACGATTCTTGACATTCTTTAGCACCATTCTGTTACTGCGGAACTATGCTAGTTGCACTGGCTTCCCATCAGTTGCGGATCAAGTTTAAAGCAATCTGCATTGAACATAGGGCTCTCCATCAAGCTGTCCAGCTGGGATAAGGGAGATGTTCCACCGGTACATTCCAGGTAGAAATCTCCGCTGAACCAGTCACAATCTGGTTATCTTGCTTAGAGTTTGCAAGCAGAGATGAGGGGCAGAACCTTGTTGGTTGTCGCTGCCAGACTCTAGAACTCCCTCCCCCAGTCACTGACCACGATCAATGGACACCCGACTTTTAGAAATGCATATAAGACCTGGCTGTATACTATTTGGGCAGCCCCTTATTAACACATACAGGTATGAATTGTCAGTGGCTTGTTGCAGACTGCGGTGATTATAGCACCTTGATGCTGGTGGGTAATTGCTGCGCTTAATAAAAAAATCAAATCAAATGAAATCAAAATCATGCATTCAAAGAGGGGAAAACAAGGAAAAATGTACACGTTTCTCCTCTTTACGTGTGCCTCAGGGAGGTGCAGGATTTTTGCACAAATCCCTGTCTCTAATTCTTTGTAGATGAAAACCCATGGGGGGTTTCATGTCAATAAAGCAAACACAAGGAGATGATGAACGGAGCACTGAAACTTTTCAGACACTCACCCCCAGTCACAGATCTGGGTTGGATCCATCATCGTTCTTTAGCTCACTTGGCCACCCAACGCAGTGCATTGTGCTTCTTTGCTTTACTTTGGATTACAATCCAGAGGCAATTCTTGATTCGCGTTGGATTGTAAATTCCACCAATAGACTTTGCATCGGGTTCACATTAAAAAAGTAATGCAAACCTGACCCAAAGTCTTGGTAAATCTGGGGCTATATCTTTAAATTAGGTCTAAATGTAAGACTTGCACCAATTCTAGAATACAGGTCCTTTTCTAGCTGTGTCTAAGTAGCATATATTTTTTCTGTGCAACCATGATACCATGTTTCACTTGCAGCCTGATGTGCTTTATCAATTAGCCACAACATAATACTATATAAAAGTTGCCCCACATTTCTGACTAGAGAGAAGCTCCATTCATACATTTAATTGAGCAGGAGAGCTTCCTGGGTGACGAATGCATGATTGTGAAGAAAGTAAGCTCTAGCAGGGGTAGGCCGGAGCTATTAACCTGAGATTCATGAATAAACTGATCAGGTCTTACTGAGTAGATGATACTGTGCAGAAAGAATAAAAAGTGCCTTTTGATCAGAGACCTGAAAATGTTTGAAGCAACTAAAAGTAAAATTATGGTGAGGAAATGTTAATGTTAATTCTTCTTTTTTACTGTCTGCTTCAGATAATCGTGTTTAAATGATCCCTCGGGAAAACAGTCCATGTCTTGCTTTCATGGTGCTGAAAATT
Source organism: Triturus cristatus (assembly GCF_964204655.1). Classification (NCBI taxonomy): domain Eukaryota; kingdom Metazoa; phylum Chordata; class Amphibia; order Caudata; family Salamandridae; genus Triturus; species Triturus cristatus. Next base: position 1,069,907,513 of record NC_140582.1, on the reverse strand, counting down.
GGGTTATTGGTTGACTGGGGTAGCTTGGCACATAACAGTTAGGCTTAACTTAGAGGCAATGTGTAAAGTATTTGTGGGACACTTTAAACAGTAAAACAGTGAAAACAACACACAACAAGCATTGGCATAGCCAGTAGGTCTCGCCTTTGGGACCTTATAAGTGTTTAGCCATGCAACAGATGATGTTGTTGCACCTAGGATATTGTGCTGGATAACTAAACACTTATAAGGTCCCAAAAGTGAGACCTATTGGCTATGCCAATGCTTGTTTTGTAATGTTACTACATGCGTACACTGCCACGCCTACGGAAAAACGCACATATCATAATCTTTGGATAGCGCTCAACGTGCAAAGTGATAAAAGCGGGTTGCTAGTATGTTCGAAACAGTTTATTTGCACGGAAAGAAAGAAAAACATTGTCTTAGGTTTGAGAAAATACCAACCAAGAGCGGCAACATAAAATATCCTGCTTTTTCACAAATCCCTCCATATCCGTGCAATAATATTTACATTTTATGAATATTTATAACTGCACAGCAAAAGTCACAAGTCAGTATGTCCTACTGTCCACAACTCACTGCAGGCGTGAAGCAGGGCAACGAGCGCACACACTTCCGGGTCCCATGTGGACGCTCGTGGGTCCCTCTGACTCGCGCTGGCATTCGTGGAACTATTTGTGCTTTACTGTCGCTACAACTACACTACAAGGAACAGACTGCAGAACACAAGATGCAGAAATGACCCCTCAGTGTAAGTGGGCTCTGCTCCTGAATTTTTAGCCACGCTCTACAATGCCCGGGCGTACTACTCTGGTTGTCGCCAGTGGTGGGAAAGGGCAGAGGTGAGCCGTGAGGGAGAGCTCTGTGATGGGCAGTGAGAAGAATACCGCTGGGTAGGCAGTGAGATGTGCAGTGTGCAGAAAAATGAGTTTTTAGTGGTTGGGAGGAGGCAGCCTGTTATCAGCGATTGAATGGACAACGGAACGTTGTGGAGGACAGGGGGAGAAAATACATTTTGAGAACATCATGGTGGAGATGTGGAGGGTGCAGTGGGGGTGGTGCTCTGGAGGCCAGTGAGATGTGGCACATGAGTGGGTATTGCAGGGTCCTGTGGTAGGTTGTGAGGAGCTGCTCTCCAGAGTGAAAAGAGGAAGGCTGTGGTGAGGAGTGTATAGTGACAGGGCGCCCTGTGGTGGGCATTGAGGGAAGACCAAAGGTGATGGGTAGTGAGCTAGTCTCAGGAGGGGGCCTGTGGCAGGCAATAAGCGGGCTGTGACTGGCAGGGAGTGAGAACCCGTGGTGGGCAGTGACGGTGTGGAGACACTAAAGATGAACATCCTCTGATGGCAAGGACTCGGAGACCTCAGGTGGGCAGTGAAACGAAGACCCGTGCTGGGGAGCTGTAGGGGCAGTGAGGGGAAGTACTGTTGGTCTCCTGCCTTAGGATCACAGCTAGCTGCACCTGCGTCTCTGGAGCCGGTGCGCTCTTGTTTGCCGGGCATGCACAGTGGGAAGGGTCAGCTACCTTCAGCATTTGTAAGGGCGCCGCGGCCACCTGAACTCATTATCATGCCCCCCATTTAACTGGCGAGGCAATGTGCACATACAGTCACACCCCTCTTCAGAGTGCAGTAGAAAGGCGCCACTGCCCCCGTTTACCCTCAAACATGACATTGCATTCTAAGACCAGAGCATCTCTGCCTCTCACAGGGGCTTGCGCATGGCGCCTGTTGCGCGTGAGATGGCGAGTGACAGCTGGCACCCTGTGCATGCATGGGAGGGCGAGGCTCTGCCAGTGTTCTGCTTACTGTCCTAGCTCCAACTCAAGCTCGTAGTAGCGGGCCAGGGTGTCCTTGTTGAAGCCATCAATCCAGTACTCAGTTGCACCGCTGCCCGAGCGAGAGGACAACGACGAGCCAGAGGAGGATGCTGACGAGGAGGATGAAGAGGACGACGAGGAGGGAATGGTGACTTTCAGCATCTCCAGCGGCGGGGGGCACGGGGCCGGCTCTGTCTCTGTGCCGCAGGGGTCAGGCTCTGGCACACTCCAGCATCCTCCCAGCGCGCAGAGGAGAAAGCAGCAGCTTCCGCGTGTGGGAGTACCGGAGGGGAGCGCAAGGGCAGCCACTGGATGGAAGCAAGCCTGCTGATTTGTGAAAGTGAAACGTGCAGAAGAAGAAAAACAAGCGCGGCCGAGAATGCAGGCTGCAGCTGCAGCATCCCGCGAGTGGTGCACGTGCACACACACACAGCGTTTCCCTTGCGGGAGCGAGCTGGGGCACCAGATAATTACAAACATATGTTACCAAAGCTCGCTCCCGCAAGGGAATGATGATTCTCCAATTATTATGCAGAGAGAATCTTGATTTCATTAAAGACATGCGGAGGCTAACATTATGTATATACTTTTTTTTATTTGCTGCCCAAACATGCAGCCCTTTAAAGAACATTAATACATCATAAACAAGTAGAATGTTCATGAACAAGTATAACTGTCCAATGCACAGGGCTGTCTTCCTCTTTAAACTGCGAACAAACAAGGGAGAAAAGAATCCATCTCTGGTGCCAAGGAAATGAAGCAGTTTTGAAAACCAAGTTGTTGTATATCCGAATCCTAGATGGAATTAGCTGAAATAAGAGAAAGATTAAATAATAGGACGGAAAAAACAGTGCGTGATAAGCATGTTATAAACTTACACACTAAGCAATCCTAATAGAAGTCATAGAAACCGTTTTAGTCCTTCTCTCCTCATATTTGGGTGATGAGGGTGGGATAATGTTAACCTCCGCATGTCTTTAATGAAGTCAAGATTCTCTCTGCATAATAATTGGAGAATCGTCATTTCATTACAAGACCAGAGGCTACCACTATGCATGTTCAAAGCTGCTAAGAGCTATATTGCTAACATGATCAATTGGTCTCAAGTAAAATTTGGCAAAGGTGTTTATGTTAGACCAATCAGCTGTTCTAAGAATCTCTGAAAGAGATCCACCTGACCAGAAAACCATACTAGACATATCCCCTCTAGAAGAGTGGGCCCCAAAACTAGATAGGTCGACACCAGCTTCACTCATTATGGTACATATCCATCTAGCTAAAGTTGCTGAAGAGACTGGTTTATGGGGTTTAACAGAAGATAAAAGCAGTTGATCAACGCCATTATCCCTAAATTGTGCAATTTTGTCATCATAAACTTTCATGCATCTAAAAACACACAATTTTCAACACTCGTTGAAAAAGGGGTAGAAAACAGAGTCAGACATAGTCTTGGTTCTCTTCCAAATGTCGAAATGTAAGCCCTCATTAGAATAAAATCTGTTAGATAGCTCATGAACCTTAATATCTGAAACTCATTTGAAAGAAACTAGGCAAAGTATAGTTGCCAGTTTAAACGAAATCTGTTTAAGAGATAAAAAAAGAGTTATCTTGCCAAGAAACAAAAAGTTTGAAAATTAGATTAACATCCCACAAGGAATCATAACGTGCTTTAGAGGGTCTCTTGAGTCTAACCCCTTTCATAACTCGTTAAATGAGAGAATTTCTACCTATTGCTAAATTGTTCACTAAAGCATGCCCAGATGAAATAGTGGATCTGTAACAATTAATGGTCCTATAAGAGAGACCAGAGTTGAAAAGGGATGCTAAGTAGTTTGCTATCTGTTGAACAGGGACCTCCACAAGATCCAAATTCCTCTCCAAACACCAACTGCACCACTTTTTCCATACACCTCTATATCATTTCCTGGTTCCTGGAGCCCAGGATTCATCCAATAAGTTCTTAGCTTCTGATGAAAGGTCCGAATATCTATTAGGTCCCCTGAAATCCTCCAGACAAGAAGGTTCATCTTCCCCTCTAAAACCAAAGGATGTTCTTCTCCCTCTGGGTCTTGAAGCAGGCCCAGGGATGCTGGAACTAGACGAAGGATGTCTACAGCCAGTTCCATCACTCCGGGGAAGCACACTTGGGATTTCCAGAAGGGAGTCACTAGAATGATAGTGCTCAACTCTACTCTCACCTTCCAGACAACTCTCTGGATTAAGGTGAAAGGGAGAAAAGCATAGGCTGTGTTCTTGCCCCAAGGTTGAAGAAAAGCATCTATTGCTGTAGCCCGGGGGTCTGACTTCCAGCTGAAATAGGTTGGAACCTGAAAGTTCAATCTGCTCGCAAACAGATCTGTCTGAATTGTGGCCCATAGGTCCTGAATCAGAGCAAAGACTTCTGGATGTAACTTCCAATCGCTGTAATCCCTCAGAAATTTCGTGTTCCAGTTTGCTCTTACATTTCGAGTCCCTGGAATAAACTCCGCTCTTAGGATAATTTTGTGTTCCCAACAAAAATACCAAATTTGTTGTGCTAAGTTTGAGAGTGCCTTGCATCTTGCACCTCCTAGTCTGTTTATATATGATACTGCTGTGAAGTTGTCTAAGTGGATAATAGTGTTTGAGTTCTTTAGGAGCTCCCTAAAGCTCATAAGGGAGTATAGGGTCGCCATCATTTCTAAACAATTTATATGAAGAGACTGTTCCTCTAGAGACCATCTTTCCCTTGTCTCTAATTCACCTAGATGGGCTCCCCAGCCTGTGTTGCTTGCATCTGACTCTATTATAAAGTCTGGTACATTCCCAAAAATGGCCCTGGTGTTCCATGCACCGAGGTTGTTTAGCCACCATGATAGATCCTCTCTTGCAGCTGGAGAAAGGGGAATCAAGTCTTCATACCATAGACCTTTCCTTAGACCTAAGGTCTTTAGTCTCTGTAAACCTCTGTAGTGTAGGGGACAGGGAGATATGGCCTGGATGGAGGATGAAAGGAGACCCAAAACCCTTGCAAGGTCTCTGATTAGTACCATGTCCTTTGATAGGACTGACTTAATGTCTTTCTTTATCTTTACCACTTTCTTGTGGTGTAAAATCAAGTGGGATAGGATTGAGTCTACCTGAAAACCTAACAATTCTATCTTTGGAGTGGGAGTCAGAACTGACTTTTCTGTGTTTAAAAGGAAACCCAGGATTTCTAAGAGGCTTATAGTCATGAGTAAATGATTCTGTACCTCTAGCTTGTCTTGCGACATGATAAGAATGTCGTCTAGGTATATAATCAACCTCACTCCCCTCTCTCTGAGATGAGTAACCACTGGAGAAATTACTTTCGTGAAACACCAAGGGGTTGAGGACAGCCCGAAATGGAGGCAGAGGAATTGGTAGAGTATGCCTCTCCATCTGAAACGGAGATATCTTTGGCTGTCCTCGTCCATGGGAATCGTAAAGTAGGCGTCTTTGAGGTCTAGTTTTACTAGCCAGTCTCCTGCTTGTAGGATTTCCCTCAACAGGTGAATACCTTCCATCGTGAAATGCCTGTAGGTTAAAAATCTGTTCAGGTATCTGAGTTTTATGACTGAACGCCAACCCTTGTCTTTTTTCTTTACCAGAAATATTGTACTCACAAAATCTTGTGAGGTGTCCTGTTTGTCTATTATTACTAGAGCACCCTTGCTTAACATTTGGGTTACCTCTATGTCTATAAGAGACATCTTATCTTCCTCTAAATGTAGTTCCATCGGGTCCCTGACATGATGGGGTGTTTTCCAAAAGTCTTTTTTGAAACCTGTAACCGTTTCTAGGACCCAGGGGTCGTGAGTTATCAATTTCCAATTCTGGGTAAAGAGTTTTAGTCTGTCCCCCACTTTTAGTTTTGGTTAAGAAGAAGAAGGAGAGGTGCTCACCTTGATAGGGTTGGATGGAGGCGTTGGCTCTTCCTCCACGGTTCCTAGGGGTCCTGCCACTTTGAGGGTAGAAATTGGAATTTTGTCTAAAGCCTCTCCCATACGACTGGGGGTTTCTATATTCTTGATGGTAGAATTGAGACCTGAAGGATCCGTGGCTGGCAGGTGGCCCCTTTCTGCAGCCCTTCCAAAAAGTAGACGAGAGGCAAAGACTCTACGCATGTTATATTGCGCTTTGCTGAAGGCAGCAAAGGTTGAAACTTATATGCCCAAGGTTTTAATAAAGCTCTCACCAAAAAGGAGACCATTGGTATGATTGATGTCTTCCTTGGAAGCAAGAGCTGCCAACTTTAGATTAATTTTTCTCAGGACGGCCTTCCGTCTCTCCGTTATGAGGTTTGCATTGGCATTACCTAACATGCATAAGGCTCTTTGCGCCCAACCTCTTAGTAAATCAGTGTTCACAAGGATATGTTTTACCCTCGCATCTTCAGTCATGTCTAGGATGCATGTTAGGGGTCCTAATATATCTAGAGAGCTTATCTTGAGACTGTTTCAGGCACTTCTCTATGCCTTTTCTCTGGTCTTTACTATATTTAAAAAGGAAACATATAATCTCCGGATCCAAATTAGGTGTAACACACACCTTATCCTCTGTAGAGGGTCTAGGGTACTCACTCCTAAGAAGGTTACGTGTTTCCTTGTCAAAGGTTTTTTTAACCCATTGACTTAAAAAGTGGGAGACATGTTCTAGTGGCCACCAATCTGCACTACATGTGTGCTTAATTGTTGTGGGATTAAACATCTCTTCCCCAAAGGGGTGCTTAATTCCCTGGGAAGTACAGGGTTGCTCAATATTGTCATCCAGGTCATCTAGGAGATCGAATTTATCTTGTGGGTCAAAGATAAACTCGTCTGCATCAATTTCAGCTGATGACGTAGTATTTTCAACATCTATTTTGCCATTAAGGCCACTCATTCTTATTGTGCCGCCATGGGCTACCTTTTTTTGTGCCCCGTTAAGGTGGCCAGTCTCTCTTGTGCTGCAGCAAGCACCTGAATCAATTGTAGCGCTAGGGCTACCAGTAATATAAGCTGGTTCAAGTGCTTTAGATAGGTGTTGGCTTTTATAAGCAAGTTTTCCCCTTTTCTTAGGCAATGAGGTAGAGGGTAAATCCTCATCAGATAGAGAAACATAATTATCCTCAGATGGGGATCCTCTTTTCCTTTTGGACAAAGTGGCATCTACTGCCTCTTTAAGGGAGCATTTAAGTTCCTCCTGTAGATATTTTCTGATATTGTCCCCCAAAATCATGATTCTCCCTGGTTTTGGGAGTTATGCATATCCATCAGGCTAAAGAATGCTTTAATAAACTTAAATAGGGGGTTAATGGGGTTGTTAATCCCTTCAAATATGCCTTTCAGGGAGTTCAAACCTTCAAGATCTGTAACCATGGCTACGTGGCAGGAGAAGGACACGGCCAAAGAGGAAGGACTTCTTGGAATGAAGTCACAGTAAAGGGCTCTGTGTTTCCATGGCGTTGTCATGCCGATCACACAGTGAGTTATTTTAATTCAAAAGGAGAGCAAGGTGATAGGTTTAAATATAGCGTCTCGCCTCAGGGCAATTAATAATTATTACTAATTGAATATGACCGGTAGTCTAGCCGGACATAATTAAATAACCTTGTGAAGGCAGTAAGACCTTCGTGTTAACTTCGTAATTATAAAAAGGAGGGTAAATAAGTCTACCAAATATTGGAAGGCTGAGAAAAACATAAATAAGCAACAAACCTGTTAATCCAGGCAGTCAAGTTAAAACACTATCACGTGATAAGACAAATCAATATTAAAACATCTTTAAAACGCGATTAACATGTAAATAAGTATTATAGTCAGAAAGAAATACCTACACAAATTACATAGTCATACTTAAGAGCTATATTATTGTTAAATAATCTAAATAGTCATTGTAATCAAAAACAGTATGAGAGTAACAGAATGGTATACTTATCTTGTTGTGAGCAGCTAACAAAAGAGGGAGACAGCCCTGTGCATTGGATAGATGTACTTGTTCATGAACATTCTACTTGTTAATGATGTATTAATGTTCTTTTAAGGGCTGCATGTTTGGGCAGCAAATATGCATAATGGTAGCCTCCAGTCTTGTATTGAAATTGCCAAACGTGCACACGTTGCCATTGAAAGCAATGCAACGCGTGCACGTTCTGGGGCGAAAAAGGGAACCGATTACTAAAGATCTCTCCTATGCAGCGCATGTGCGCTGCATAGGCGAGACCTAAAAAGGATTCCACACCAGGTTAGAAAAATAGAGCTTCGTTAATAAATAAAATAAGACCAAAACAACACAAATCCATTAAGTAGAACTGGAGTTTTTGAAATTTTAAGTTTATAATGTGAAATGGTGCAAAAAAGCAAAAAGCACAACAGGGACACCTGGTCGTACCAGACCAAGACAAAGTCACAAGTTCAGGTTGGAGTATGAGCCAATGTTACCATGTTTTAGGGAAAGAGCACATGCACTTTAGCACTGGTTAGCAGTGGTAAAGTGTGGAGAGTCCTAAGGCCAGAAAAAACGAAGTCAGAAAAAACAGGTCTAAAGGCAAAATATTAGGTGAAACCACGCCAAGGATGCCAGGTCTAACACATGGACCCTATGGGTTTTCTGAAACCACACAGACAGATTGGATACTGTGTGCTTTGACTGAAAATCTTTCATCGGAACAACAATAACTGTTGTAACAGGGCATTTCTATCCAAAACATCTTCTCAAGCAACACTTATCTTCTTGTTTGTAAAAGGGGCTGATCCCAGGAATTACTCTCAAATAGAGAAGAGTCCCAGGTGGATTTGATAAGATAATACTGCAGGGTGATGCTATCAAAAACAAATTATTCTATAGGTGAATGTACAGCCACAGCTTTGTATGTGTTTACCGTGACCATAATCTAATTCATTCAGAACAATATAATAACAGTTTACTTTTTCAATGCTTAGTTCATCCTACTCCCTGTGCTAACCTAGCCACTTTCTACACCTTCTTCGTCCTACTTCCTGGAAAAACCTGTCCAATTTTAATATCTTCTTAGTCCAACTTCCTAAAATGCCCTAGCAATATTTGATACCTTTTTTCATTCTACCACCTGGAACACCCTAGCCATCTTTGATACCTTGTTCATCCTACTTTCTGAAAAGATATTCCACTTTTAATCCCTTCTTCATCCTTCTTACTGAAATATTCTAGACACTGTCAATCCTTCGTACATCCCACTTCTTGAAATACCATACGCACTTTTGGTGCCTTGTTCATCCTACTTTCGGAAATATCCTTTTCAATTTTGATGCCTTGCTCATGCTATTTCCTAAAATAACCTAGCCATTTGCTATTGTGATGATCTCAGGTAAAGTGATTCTTAACGTGAGAAAGTAAAGCGCCTTGAATAACTGTCCAGCTGATACTGGAGTAAATATGGAAGTATTTTCTTTTTTCTCCCTAGATTATGGCCTTGAATTGGAGGGCCTCTGTAATTTAGGAACCATTTGTAAACACATGTTTCTGCAGGGATCGCGATCACAAGTGCCGCAATGTGTATCATACCTAGTAATTACTGGGTGAAATAAAGATTGTATAAAAGAAGGCCGCAGACCAATTGTAAATTGAGACAGTCCTCAGACCCCATGCCTGTAACTGTTCTTCCAGCCGCTATGTTTAATTAAATAAACTGTTCCTGTTTTGCCAAACGCCTCTTGTCTCTTGTTTTTTCATGGTATTTCATGTTCAAGTAATATTTTGGCACCCCACTATTGGAGCTGATTGGTCCCTCAAACCTGACTGCAGCCAAAGGAAGGAGACCCTGCCAGGACTGATTCACATTTGTGCATCAAGGAAGATGAGCAAACACCAAAATTGATTGGAAGATCTGCTGAATCCTCGGGTAGAGGTCTGTCCTGAAGCAATTATCACAGAGGGTAAGAGGCTACGTCAGAACCTAATTTAAAGCATTTGCATATGGTAAACTAGGGAGAAGCGTAAAAAGATAACCTGAGTGCCCTGCCACTGACAGAATCTGGCATATTACCTATTTTAAGTGTCCTAGCTGAGTAGTCGTAAGATGGCCACGGAGGCGATCCCACAGAAGTCACCTTTCTTCGATAGTCAGCATGCTAGGAAACGTAAATATGTATTGTATACCCTTGATAACACACAGGATGCTGTTTTTGAGATTGAGCTATTCTGATTGGATGGAATTGGTGCTTCAATCTCATATTATTTAGCCAAAAAAGTGTTCTCAGTGCTACTAGTTTCTTAACACCATTGGTATCTGAAAGGAGGGAGAGGTGTTGGTCGCTAGAACCACTGGTCGTAACACAGATGGTACGCTTAGGCCACTGGGCGTGACACAGACGGTACACTTGGACCACTGGGTGAGATCCAGGGTGTGAGTCGGATATTTGGGAAAAAGATTTGAACCTTGAAAACTAGATATAACATGTTTGTGGTCAAGAGGGGCCTGTGATTCCCGAGTTATTCCTTTTTCTGCATCCATTACTATTACCTTTGTCCCGGAGCAGATATTGGCAGAATTTTAGGCTCACTCAGTAATGCACAGAGTTTCAACTGTTTACAAGATAACATGCACTAGAAGCGGGCTAAAACATATTTGACAAAGCAATCACTTTTTTCTGTCAATCTTTCTTGAGTTAGTGTAATGTACATATTGCCAGAGTATTTGCTCAATCGGCTGCAGGTTGTCCAAAACGCTGCAGCCAGAGCTATTCTCATGGTGAGCCCCAGAACGCGCATGTCGGCCCACCTGAAGGTGCTGCACTGGCTCCCGGTGAAAAGGAGGATCCAGTTTAAGGCCTTAATGCTCGCTCATCGTGCCTTCCATGATACGGGTGCGATTTACTTGAGAGGTAGGATCCAACGTTATCAGCCTCAACGGGTCTTACGATCCTCTAGACAATCCCTCACGGTGATTCCCAAGATCACGCAATCTCGGATAGGAGGACGGTCGTTTCAGGTGCAAGCCGCTCACCATTGGAAAGAATTGCCCCTTTGTCTCAGATTGACTCAGGACTTGTTGTTTTTTAGGAAACAACTCAAAACTTGGTTGTTCCAACAATAACATTATGGGTGTCGGGCGTGGCTCTTTCTGTTCGGGTTTTGAGACTAGCGCCGGGACACTCTTTGTGAGTATCTGCACGCTTTATAAATACCCCATTTCATTTAATTTCATTACATATGGGCAAGAATGATATCATGGAGATACTGTCCTAATTTTGCATGTTTTTTTTCGCTGATGTTTCAATACTTCATATGAGGGTGCTGTTATTTATTGCAAACTGTATTTTGCGCAAAAGTTGATATTGTGCAGATATTGCACTTTTTTCACCTATGTTGCAACTCTTCATATGCATTGTCATCCGTGTTTATTGAAATTGTTTAATGCATCTACTAATTGCTCTGAGCTCATAGTACATACAATTGTAAGAGTCCACCACGTAGGTTCGCCCCCACAATTACAATAAAGACTGCCAAAAACATTGAGTCATATTTTGTCCACAAAACTACTAAAATTGTCCTGCATTCCCCATAAAACACATGGAAACCAGGTTCCCTACCAGGCAAAGAAACGTAATAAGTTTTGCTAAGAATGGACTGCACACAAGAAGGCACACTCATTTCCCTGGCCTAAGGAGGGAACATTTGACACTAAGGCAATTGAGCATACTAAAACACATGTAAAAACTAAAATATACACGTCAAAAGAGAGACAAGAGATGGGCATTTCTTGAATCATGGGCCATCTTGGATGAGGCCCAGATGAATAGTCATACAATACCGATAGCAAGCAATGCATTAGTGCCTCACCCACGACATGCAGGAATGGAGGAGGTCACGCCAGGTCTCCCTTCATCAGGATATTCCAATCCGCATATAGTAGAAGCCGACGGGCCCAACACCAAAAGACGGACAATTAGGCCCAAGCATGAGAAACCCGAAGGCCAGTGAGCCCAGACGGATAGCTTAAGTTAGTTGGAAAGGTCTCCAAAAGCTCGACCTCCCGTCTATCACGCCTAACACATATGACCTCAACCGCAAACAAAACAGGTGAACATATACGAGTGACAGGGAGGTTTGTGGCAGTCCTTGATAGCAATTCTGTGAGTGGGGGTGAGGAAGGGGACTCCACTCACCCAGGAACTGATGACGATGGTGGGCCTACAGTATCTGCCCAGGTAGCGGAGGAGACAATACAGAGATAATCCCAAACAAAAATAACAGCGCATAGCTCAGTGCAAAGGAGGCATACCAGATGGGGTGAAGAAGAAAGGCGTGAGCTGAGGCTAATGAGAGAAAGAGCACGCACCCAGAAAGTACAGCAGGAACACAGGGCAGCACGCTCCTCATATGATAGTAGCTGGGTAGATACAGAGCACCGATCAGGGAAGAAACAGAGGCAGAATTAAATGAGAGGCTTTGAGCAGGGATCAGAGCCTCAGCAATCGGCTGACAAAGGAGAGGGGCTGACCAGAAAATAAAAGACCAAGGCAGCCTGGTCTTTTATTTCCTGCTGATCCCAACCGAGATGCAGGAAGAATAAGATGGCATCTTTGCATGCACACAATGGGAGCAGTGACGAGGATACACGGTGCTCAACCCGAGTTCACAACAAAGACAAGTTAACGCCAAGGGAGATAATAGCAAGAGAGGAAGGTGAGATCTTTGCGCAACCTCTCTGCCATCTATAAGCCTACTGGACTAAATAATGGGACCAATATGATAGACCTTGGCTGAAGGAAGGATCATTTGAGCCAAAGAACATGGATATAGCGGAGGATTGCATCCGACATGGAGGAGGAGATCCCAAGTGGAACTTCCTCCTACATGCAGGAATGCCTAAAAAGATGGGAACCCCATGTTAGGGAGAAACCCATAGAATCACCTGAAGTAGGAATTTACCCGTTACTACAGAGAGGCACGTTCGGGATCATATATGTGTCATGGGCTCAGATGGATAAAGGGGGGTTAAGGATAAAGTTACCGTCATTGCTGGATGGAGCATAGAAATAGATTTCATGCTTCGAGAAGAACACAGCAGGAATAAACCTAGAGATATTTGACATTAAGAGCCTGTTAAGTAGCCTTATTGGAGAGCAGACTAACACTGTGTTCTGCCAAGCCCACATCCAGCAATTACGCTAACAGATGCCGAGCATGACGGGCCTCATTTAATTCATACAAGCACCCGACATGGACGGCCTTGGGAGATATATTCCCTGACCACACAGATATAGGAGAGTTAATGGCAGAGACAATGCAGCCAGGGGAGAGAATAACCGATTACTTGAAAAGAATGAGGGAACGATGGGGACAAGAGACAGGACAACTGTGGATCGATACGGGCCCACAAGTCGCATTCTTCTCTATGTTGTTACCCAACAAGATACAGAGCGGGCTGGACAGCGTGGTTGGATTAGATACCAAACCGTGGCCGGGAGATACAAGACCATATATTACATTACCACAAAAAGAAGCAAGAAAGGGAGAGAGAAAAACAGGAGCAAGCCCAGAGAGACACCGCTAAATTGGTCCAACACAAATTGAAAAAGACCACCCTCAATGGGGCTGTGTTGGCTGCAGCCGTTGAAATGGCACCAGTCTCAAGGGGATCTCCACCGCAAAACCCCAAAGGGTTCCAACACAGCTATGGGGTAGAGGCCAGGGAGGTTGGCAGCAACTAGACCCTAGGGAGTGCTACTAGTACCACAGGCTTGGCCACCTGGAAGACAGATGCTGGTAAAAGGCTTACCATTAGCAGAGATGGATGATCCAGGGCCAGCCCCCACAAAACCCCAAGGAATGCCCATCCACAAAACCAAGCACAGGGGAATCAGAATGCACCCTACACTCAGCCTCAGGGAGCTCTGCCATCCGCCGCACACGCGCAGCAGGGATCAGGTAATTGGACAACCATGTAGCAGCAGAAACCGAAGACAGGGAACTCAGCCAACAGGGACAGGGTCACAACCCCAGCAAGGAGAGGCAACTGTATGGTATGTATCGTCTTCAGGCAATCACAGAGCCAAAATGCACACTAAGATAAACCCCCAGCATAAGTAGGAGTAACTAGCAATACCTTACCTTCTCCCCCCAACAAAAATTGTACCAGACGAAAAGAAGAAGAAAATGAGACAACAGTGGGAATTAACATTTTTTGCCTTGCGTCCAGAGATTAAGAGCGACTGATAGCTGTTTCAACCGAGTACCCTCACTAAAGTTCAACATCAATGGCAACCCCAAGGGAGCGTGGAATAGCCAGGTTACCTAGGGTGCTTTCGAGAGCCAAGGCCCCACTTTGCTGCTGATCCCCCAGGACACCACAAGGAATCATAGGTAGGGGTAAAAAGGGGGCCACAGAGAAGCTTCTGACCCCCTCCCCTACAAGACAGATAAGACAGTAGATCACACAAGACTTAAGGAAATGCCCCAAACTAAATAAAACAGCCCAAAGTTAATAACAAAAAAGAAGTTGCCAGATTAAAGGCAGGGTCGAGATATCTGGAGCCACAAGGGAGGGCCATGTGACACAGCAAATGGCAGGAATGGAGAGTTACATACATGTGATCTCAAGGCATGATGCAACCACCAGCAGCACTAAATAGCGACACGCCCCCTCCTCACATATTCCCATGCTTCCCAAGAAATTGGCAATCATTAAGTATAGCGCCCATAAAAAGGTTACTGATGGTAGAGGGAATGCCTTTGCAGATCAGACAGCTAAGGAAACGGCTTGAAGTAAGATGAAACGCATGTTTGTTGCAGGTACAGCTAGGTGGGTTCCCGAGGTTGTCATGTTTGAAAACACCCTTGAGAGTGTAAAAGAGATACAGGGTGAAGCCACAATAGAGGTATTAGCGAAATGACAAGAGAGTACAGCACAGTTGAATGAGGAAGGGTGTTGGATTGATAAATCTGGAGAGCAAAAATTGATGTTGCCTGATGCATATGTCCTTCCAGTGGTTACTACGGCACATGGTCCACCTCATATCAGTGCGAAAGGCATCTGTAAATTGTTAGCCCCTGTATGACATAATGTCAACATTTCTAAGACGGTTGCGCGTTTGTTGAAATACTACATGGTCTGCATGATGCATAATCCAGGGAAGGGTACCCCTGCACCACCTGGTAATTTTGCACCACATACTTTTCCTTTTGAAGTATTCCAAATGGACTATATCGAGTTAGAAAGATGCAATAATCTCAAGTACGTTTTGGTGGTTGTATGTGCATTCATTAAATGGGTTGATGCTTACCCCTCTGAAGATAATACAGCCATTATGACTGCAAAGGTACTCCTTAAGGAGTTCTTCCCTCGTTTCGTATTGCCCGAGTTATCTGGAGTGACAACGGAAGTCATTTTAGTGGGAAAGTGATTACATTGAGTTGTGAAGGTTTACATGTAAAGCAGATATTTCATGCTGCCAATCATCCACAATCAGCAGGTTTGGTTGAGAAGTACAAAGGTACTCTCGAACTGAAATTGGCAAAAATTCAGGAAACAACAGGGCTGCAATGGCCAGATGCTCTACCGTTAGCTCTTTTATCAACAAGAATAACAGCTCATTCTAAGACAGGATTGTCACCCTATGAGGTCGTGTTTGGACGCCCGGCAAATGTCTGGGACATCCCTCGTTGTTATTCTGATATTGAATATCCTGTGTTGCTTGATTACCTTAGCCAGTTAACAGAAGGTTTATGTTCTATTTACCAACAGGTGCAGGAGTCCATATCTTCTGCACCAGAGGGACCCGGCCACGAGATTCAGCCGGTTGACTATGTGTTGCTCCGCAACTTTCAGAGGAAGAAAAGTTTGGAGCCACCCTAAAAACGTCCTGAGCAAGTTCTATTGGTGACACGGACGGCTGTAAAGGTTGCTGGTTGGAAGAACTGGGTACATGCTACCCATTGTAGGAGTATTCCTTTGCCGTTGCCATATGATCAATGGGTCAAAAAAGGCGTGATCGATACAGAGTGTGAGCAGGTGCCCAGGTTTGACCCTTTCAGCGACGCCCAGTTGACCTGGAAGCAGATGGATAAGGAGAACAAGGATGTGTTAAATTAGTTTGTCCCCCCAGCAATACGAGCAATCCAAGAGCCTCTGTTTGCTGATCACACTGTGCTCAGGGCTACCAGGTACAATTTGCGCCCTCAGCTGAGGGATACTGAGTCTAAGAAGAAAAAAGGTTAGGGATGGACTGCATAAGATAGCTAGTACTGAGTTGCAGTAGCAACGGCATTAACAGAAATTAGTGGAGAATGTTGTGCCTACTTTACTTTAGTTGTTTTGAACATTAGTTAGGGACAGTTGAAGTAAACCTCAAAGATACACCATCGGGATCAACGTGGGATATGCTAAAAGAGCTTAGGGCAGAGCAAGCTCCACCGTCGGAGCTCAAGAGCGCCAACTTATTGATGGACAATAGGAGCCTGTACTAGTGAGGCTCAGACGGACACTGGGAGCTTGTATATTTCATTTGGATTTTCACCTATCTTTTATAATTCATTATGCATCCTTTTGGTAGAAATGTTGCTGACAAAGAGCAGCCAATGATTCTCGTTACACAGTCTAATGTGATATGGTCACGAAGAAACAAAATCATCTGTGTTGTTCTTTTGATTCTGTTGATAATAATATTGTGTGGGGTGTCATGGGTTTTGGAGAAGGGTCAAAGAGTGCCTTTACGTAACAAGAATCTCCCCCAAAAAAAGCAAACGAGCAGCCTATTTATTTATTTATTATTAACTGTTCAATCAATTAATTAAAATCATTACAGTAAAAAACAATCAGCATATAAAAACTAAAACAATGATGCTAAAAAGTTCTGTTTATCTTACATAAAATTAAGCCCCCCACCCCTGTGCCCACACGATCATCCCTCCCCCGAGTTTATAGTCAATCCCCTTTGAGCCTCGATAGGTAAACAGCTATACAGTATAATGGACAATGGCTCTTACATTCCAGTTGGCCCTCGCAGGTGTTGGCGCTGTCTTAGACTGGCGGGCTAGGGATGTTTTAATGCCACTAAGCTTACTTCCGCCAGATTTGCAATGTCCTTCACCAGAGTTTTGTTGCTTTCATTGGCAGTTTTTAGGGCAATCCTCGTTTGAAGGATGAATTTTGCCAGTCTTGCTAGTGTTGTTGTGTTGGTGGAAGATAGACACAAAGCCGACGCTTCACTGCAGGACTCTATTCCACTAGTAATGCAGATTGGACGCAGGAGTCGCCAGCGGTCATTATTAAAGTTCAGGCAGCAGCATTGGAGATGCATCCAGGATTCCCTCATATAGGGGCATAGTCTGCAATTTGTAGATTCCCCCTTACGGGCCCATGCGGGATTAAAATCGGCGATTCCTAATCCAGTTAGTCTCATGTAGAGGATTTTGCTTCGGGCCAGTGGGGTGAGAGCATCACTTACGTATGGTTGTGCTTTGTCTACTTTGTAGGAGCTATTCAGAGGGTCTAATTGGGCGCTTGAACGAAGAGATTTAGTGTCCAGATCAAAGGAGGTTTTGCATACTTGCTGGTTTATGGATTTTTTCCAAGCATTCAGGGGGATGTCCAGCCGTGGCATCCTTTCTTCCTTGATCTTCAAAGTTTTAAGCGCTTTTCCTAGGCTGATATGCCAGGCCGTGCCTGACATCCTCAAAGATTATTTCAGATGGTATTTCCGAGAGTGGACCGGAGCCCTGAGTATCCTTAAGTATACTTTAATAATCTCCCCCTGGCATGTCAGGTCTGGCCTTGCTAGGCCTAGCTCCAGTGTTAGCCTTGTGTTCCTGGCTGACCTTGGAATATGTAGCACAGATTTATATGCCTTTATTTGGGCTGAGTTGAGGGAGGCATCCAGTAGCCCGGGGAAGGCCTGGTGGCCGTAACTAATAGCTGGTAATAGTTTCGCTTTCAGGACAGTTAGAATTGGACCAGCAGACCGGCTGCTCAAGCTATGGCTTAGTTGTTTTAGTAGGTATATGACCTTGCTGGCCTTGGAGCGCAGTTGTTTCAGGTGGGCCTTCTCCTTGGCCCGCTCCATCAGCCAAACTCCTAAATAATTATTTGAATCCACCGTGTTGATTAGCAGATTTCCCATTTGCCATTGTGTGTACTTCTTTCGATGATAAATCCCAAAAATGACCACCTTGGTTTTTTCTTGATTGACAGTCAGGTTGTTGGCATTGTTGAAACAATTTAATGCGTTTAGGGCTCTTTATAGGCCCACCCTTGTATGGTCCAATATGGCTGTATCGTCGGCGTATAGTAGCACCGGCAACCTCACGCTTCCTAGTCTAGGAACTATTAGACTTGCTCCTTTTAGGGCCTCCCCCAGGTCTGCTGTGTATAAATTGAAAAGGATGGGGGCCAGCACGCATACTTGCTTCAACCCATTCTCCGTATATATTTTGGGGGACACTGTGCGGCCACTGGTTTTAACCCTCACCCAATTGTCTTCGTAGAGTGATGTGATTGCCTTTCTAGAGGTTTGGTGGAATGCCTCAGTTTTCTAGCTTCCACCATAATCTTTTGCGGACCACTTTATCGAAGGCTGTGCTGTAGTCCACAAAACAGCAGAAGAGTGGGGGATGATTCTTTAAGGTTACCTGAGATGATAAATAAGTCAGTGCCAATACGTTGTCCAAGGTTGATGACCGTGACCTAAAGCCGGTCTGGTAGAAGGGTATTATGCTCTTCTCTTCGGCCCACTTCTCCAAGTCCTTCAGTAGAAGGCAAGCATATGCCTTTGCTTCCGTGTCAAGCAGGGCTATAAGCCTGTAGTTTGATGGCTTGAGTCGATCCCCCTTTTTGAAAATGGGTACCAATATTAAGCCCTTCCAAGAATCAGGGGTT
The DNA here is from genome assembly GCF_964204655.1 of Triturus cristatus. NCBI lineage: Eukaryota > Metazoa > Chordata > Amphibia > Caudata > Salamandridae > Triturus > Triturus cristatus. Next base: position 1,069,888,857 of record NC_140582.1, on the reverse strand, counting down.
ATGGCTGTCAAGAAGGTGTAGTTGAAGAGCAGAGTTAGGGTTGCTGCCCAGAAATCGGGGGCGATTTTGAAGACCGGTGCTGGAATCCCGTTGGACCCTGGCGCCCCGTCTTTGTTCATGATCTTAATGGTCTTAGTGACCATTTGAGGGTTTGTCCATACTGCAGGAGTACAGTGTGGTGCATCCTGGGATCTAATTCCCATTGGCGAGCTGCCAGCGCTGATGGTTATGCCGCCTAGCTTTGCACTGGCTAGCCCGGCTCGTCCTTCTCCGCGGCTGGTCCCCTCTGTGCTGGCCATGTTTGTGGGTGCGATTACATATAGCTGCTTCATGTATATCATCCAATCTTTTTCGGCTATTTTCTCTCAGGGCCCTTCGACTGCTCAGCCTGTTTATGTGTCTCCATGTTCCAGCAAGGTTCTTTTGCATGAGCAGGGACAAAACTCTGAGCCATTCCCTTTCCATATTGGCTTTTTTATGTTCCCATGTTTTTTTCCTTAGGGCTGCCCTCAATGAAGCCACGGATGGGCCCTATGATTGATCACCCCCTGTTTTCTTTCTTATGAGCGCCTTACGCAGGAGTCGTTTGCAGTCTTGTATATCTTTGTTTAACCAGTTGCTTCCAGATCTTATTTGCCCATTTGCCCTGGTGCAGTGGCAATGGAGGTTACCGAACTTTGCTTGTAGTTCCTTAATAATGTTCTCCCAGCCTTTTATGGGTGAGCATGTAGGAGACAGACTTCCTTCATGATTTTGTTCCAGCCATATTTGGAGTGTATGATCAGTCCTGTCGGACCATTTTATCCTCCTCAGCATGGTGTTTCTTTCATCCCTAGTGATTCACCAATAATTTGTAGGCTGTTGGCTGACGGGACTTCCAGCTGGAACACCACTCTCAGTGGCCTATGGTCGCTGTCCGTCTGATCTTCAACTGCAAAATCTTTCAATCGGGCCGCCATCCCTTCGCTTGCCATGAAGTAGTCAATCCTTGAAGAATCCCGAAAAGTGGACAAGGGCTCCCATGTGTTTAAACAAGCTTTTTTCAATATATAGGTTGAGGTCAGTTTATGATTACTAAGAAGGTTGTGAAGGGGTGCTGCCCTGCCTTGTCCATGAAAAGAGGAGTCGGCTTTGTCGAGGTCCTTCTGGTTGAAGTCCCCAACTAGGATGACCTGATGTGATGGATGCTTGAATAGGAGGTCATCTATTTTCCTTGTCAGTATCCCCAGCTGATTTTTCGTGGTGATTAATGTAACAGTTTATTGTCAACAGACGCATTGGGTGTGAGTGCTGGACTAAGCCTCAAATCTGCAGAGCTTGCAGCCCTGGTGAATTCAGATTAATCTCTGTGGCTTCGAGGGCATATTCGTGTTTTATAAAAACTGATAGTCCACCCGCGGTCTACCAGAAAGGTTCCTTTTTATTGCTGGGACAAAATGCTCGTGGAACCCGGCCAGTGGGGTGCTGGTGAGCGCCCATGTCTCTTGGAAGCAGAGTATGTCCCCGGTTTCAAGGAACTGCTTCAGGTTTTCTTTTCCGTTGATTTTGCTAATCCCTGCTAATTGCTGCTTGCGGGAAACTCCTCTCCCGACCTCTGCCCTGCCGTACTGGCGTTCTCGACTGTTAGGAGTATTGCGGTATTCTTCCTGGCATTCCGGTATGGCCGGGGGTAGGGGAGGGTAGGGGAGGCTACACGAATGTCACGTTGGTTATTTCTGCATAAAATCCTGATGCCCATAGAGTCCTTGGGGCCCAACTGGCTGCCACCCCAGGAGCCTATGCTGTTTGTCCCATGCAGGACCGACCAGGGAGACTTGCCACCGTTGATTGATGCTAAGACGTGTGGATATTTTGGATATGGAACCAGCTGGACATCGATACCCCACTCGGCGAGTTGTGTGGTGTTGTTCAAGGTGGCTTGTTGTGTTTCTTTGTACTTCAAGCCCACCACTGTTGAATCGCCATGTGTGTTCCCCTTCATGCTCCAAAATTCTTTTCTAAGTTAGCCAGATGTTTGAAGAGGTGTAGAATGTTGTTCCTATTCAGGATATCATGCTGTCCATGCTAAGAAATCTCGAAGCAAGGAGTACCTCGTAGGCCGCTGTGGTCCCGGCGGGGCCCTTGCTGTCCGTCTGCCAACTGTATTACTTGTAGTCGATGCCTCCCTGCAACCTTTGGCAATCGCCACTATTTCTACTAGCACCTCGGGGAGGGAGGCCCATTTCTCCATCAGGGTTGAACAACAACACGAGCAGTCCCCCGAGTTAGAGGCCAAATATTGAGAGAGCCTGTTGTCTAGGACCTCTACCCTGAATCCTAGGTTGGCCAGGCGGCCCGCAATTGCCTGCAGGAGGTCAATTTGAAGTTCCATCTTCTTTGATTGCCATAGAAGGGCTTGATTGGTGTCGCTGTTTGCCTCTGTTAGAGGCTTCTTCTCCAGTTCCGCGTCGGCACTGATAACGCTGTCATAACGGTCTGCTTTTGGATTAGGGACCTGTGGGGGTGCTGACACTGAGGTTGGTATCCACGGATGGTTCAGTGTTAATTCAAGAGTTCTTTTGATCTTTTGGCCTAAATTGCAAAGAAACATGGCTGTGAGCTCCCCCGCCAGGGCAGACGCTAGGCCCAAGGTGGCTAGGTAGAACCATGGACTCGTGGACTTTGGGTCTGTAATCTCTTGTGGAGGCACGATGGTCTCCTCATTCTGAGAGACTAGGCCATGGGCGTCGAATTGGTGGATTTGCGCCATCGTCACTATGGTGGGGGCGTTTTTGAATGAGGCTGTGGGGATTTCTGCCCCTTGTTTGTGGGTGAATGACTGCTCAGCCTTTTGGGGCTGCTGACCTGGGCCCAGCTTGGAGTGTTAGGTGGCGCATCCTGGATGGTACTGCGGTCGGTGCTTAATGAGTCATTTTTGCTGAAGAAGTAATGTATCGATCCCCTTTGCTCGGCATCTTGCGGCATTCCGCTAGGACAGTCCATTAATGATTTGCTCATCATTGACCTACTTGCCCTTTTGTTGGGGGGGTGGGTAGTAGAGGTATCCTCTGGGATCAACTGTTGTCTACCGTTTTTTGGGGACCCATTTGCTTTGTTGGCTGAAGTGGCGCTGAACTTGGTCTTCACGTGCTGCTGCTCTGGGTCCCTTATGAACCTTGTGAGCCTACATGACTTTTTTCCTGCTCTTGCGCTGCAGAAGATGTTTAAAATGACAAAATTGCAGAGTCTCCTTTTGTTGATCTTTAATTGTTCTTTGGTCGCGGGAGGCAGTTGGATCGGCGCCTTTGAAGCCTTAAAGGTTTGCCCTGAGAGTCGCCTTATCTCTTGTGGCTTGGTCGTGCCTCGGGCCTTGGGCGTGCTTGTGTGCAATCCTCCCCCTGCAGTGTGGTTGACTCACCCCCCCGAGTGGGATTCGGGGGGGTATTGGCAGGGAGCAGGTGATTCAGTAAAGCTGGCGAAAATATGACAAGATAGATGAGAAAAATTGATGCAAGGCGGGCAGGCTCCCAAGGCGGGTCACCGCGTCTCTGTGAAACTGCCAGGGACTCAAGCACTCGCCACAGCCGCCGCCTGCTGTCTGTCTGCTCACCTGATGCTGCGGCCCACCTTCAACCTGAGACGAAGAAGCGTTGTGCTCCAGCTCTGGCTCTGGCTCGAGCTTAGGCGGCCTCCGACTCCGGTGCTCGGCCTGCCCGCAGCCTTCTTGGCGTCTTGGCGATGCAGGTGCCCCCTGCTCGGCCAGCCGACCAGCGCTGAAAAGAACAGGTGGCGAGGCCGGGTCAGCGGCAAACCCCGAAGCTCCGGGGCGCCGCAGGGAGACCAAGCGGGAGAGCGGGGAGCGGCGTTGGGCATTGGACGTCCTCTCCCTTGCCGTTCAGTGCAGCTCCTCTCACAATTCCGCTGCCTGCGCTCTGACCGCCGGGCCCCCCCGCAACCAGGGGCGGCAGTTTGCAAACCCAGGTCGGGTCGGAAACGTCGAAACGTGGAGCGCGAGGCGCCTGCAGTGCAGCTTCTTCGCTCACGGGTTCGCAGCTCCTCCTCCTGAACACAGCTGTGGTCAAACTTCCTGAACAAACGAGCAGCCCAGAGTAATTCTTAGAGACGCATAAGAGGTTCTTTGGAGAGGGGACTGCTTATTATCCTACTGAATCTGTCACCGGTCTGTGGACTGCATATCCGTTGTCAATTGTAAATGATACTTACACTCGGCCACCCCAGTTCACGGAAGTGAAAGGAGTATTTGGTTATGCGGGACCATGTCTATATTATAGAAAGCCTGAGGGAGAGGGTTTTCCAGGTTGTGCTAACATTACATATTGCGATAATTTCTATATGGAAAAACAAAATGTTACATTGGTGGCTTGGCATTACAAGGAACTTATAGTTACCCAAGAGGCTGGTTATTACCCTGCTTGTTGCCCCATCGTGAATAGTACTCATACACCGCTGTATATAAATTGTTCAGGAATGGTGATATGCAAAAAAATATTATTCCATTGGTAAATGCTGAGGACCCAAGTACCTTTGGAATGAACTCCAGGTATGCAGCAGTGGATTATGAGGGACCAATTTAATCGCACCCAGGGTTTTTCTTTTTGTCCAATGGAACGTATTCTAATGTTCATAATGGTACAGATGATGTAGCTCTTGGAATGGTATTGCCTTTGGGTGTGTCCTGTAAATATGCCAAACCTAGTATACGGTGGGTTAAATGGAATTGACTAAAGAATTCTATGAGGGAGTGACCGATATAGAGGTCAATAATTATAGCAACGGGATCACTTTTGGATACATTCTTTCTACCATATTTACATTTGGTGACACTGCTATGGCCAGGGGTGAGAAAGCCAGAGAATATTTTGGATGCAAGCTGCAAATTTTATCCAACACTACATTGGCAGCTTTACGTGGCATCACCACTCAATTGGAGAGTATGTGAATATATGCGGAACAGACCAGATATGCAGTAGATTTTATTTTAGCTAACAGTGGTGGTGTATGCACGGTAGTAGGCGATCAGTGTGTAGTTGGGATCAAGAATATGGAAAAGAATATCACCAAACACATATTAGACATTCTTGAAAATGTCAAGGGAACGGAAAGTGGGAATTGGAGTTGGTCTCTATTAGCAGCTGGGGCTGGATTCTCCAAAAAGCGATTTATCTTATTGTGGTATTGGTACTCAGCTGTGTTCTTGTTCAGTGTCTTTCCTTTTGTTGTTCTTATCGTACCACACTCCTCACACCCAAAAAGAAGATATCAATCCATGATACCAATGCCGCAATAATGATCCAGAAGGATATTGAGGATATCATGATTATCGACGAAGGAATGTTTGAGAATTCCTCCCTCCTTACGGTTTCACTTCCTGATGTTGATGATATAGAGTGCTCATAATGGTTTATTATTGGGACTTCTTATTACTGTTTATGTTTTTTTTGTTCTTTGTTGCTGTTAGAAAATGTTTTAGCTCATGCTAAAAGGAGGGTCTGTTAGAATAAAAATGTTTGTACTCCTGAATTGCCCTATGTAAGTTAGCATTCGCTGCGCCATTTTCTTTATCAGGCACCATTTTAAGTTGTTCGAAACTGATCTCGTTTAATTCCGAGAAAGGCTTCCCTTAGAGTTCTGTTTCTTTTACTTTTGTTCTGTTTCAGTAATGAATACACTGTTCTTATTAGTGCATACCTTTCTCACTAGATAGAGGTCCTTTTCCCCTTGTCTGGTGGCAGGCTCCGAATGGAGTGACCTTGGACTCATGTTTCTTTTTGGAAGATATGAGTACTAAAACCGTTTTTTCTGTATTTCACTGTTTAGCTGCAGCTGCCTGGAAAATTCCACTGTGGGCGTGTTCTCTATGCTTATTGAATTTAGTCCTTTCTGTAGCACTCCTAGCGAGTGTGCAGATGGGGCTCCATTCTAAGTGCACATAATAAACAGTTATTGGTTTGTATTCTTTACTGTCTGACCGACTCTTCATTTGGTACGGAAGGCTGAGAGGTGGTCATGTCTCTTGTTTTTTCAAGGTATTTTGTGTTCAAGTAACACCTCAAAACTTGGGGAGATGAGGAAGCTGGGTGGAAAAAGGAGTGACAGGCATTGACAGAGAAGAAGGAAGCAGCGGGGTGAACTGTAGTGAAGAGAGAGGTTGAGAGCTAAGAGGAAGGGAAGAGGAAATGTAGAAAGTTAGATTTAAGGAGAAAGGCAGGTAGAGAGTGGTGGAGATGAAGGAAGATGTGAAGTGGACATAGGGAGAGAAAAGGGGAGAAGATGGAAGCATGTAATAGATGGAGGTAGACGAGTGAAGAGCGGAGTTAGGAAATTGAAGGAGAGGATGGTAAAACAACGGAATAGAGAAAATGGATGGAGGGTGGAAAAAGTGATAGGGAAGAGAGGAGTAGGAAGCAGGCGGGGAGTTAGATAAAGACATGGCGGATGATGGGGAGATGGGAGGGAGGATAGTGAGTGGTAGGGGAGAAAGGAGTTTGAGGGCAGAATAATGGAGGTGGACGGAGGGGAGGAAGGGAGGGAGGAGAGCCAAGAGATCGGAGCTTTGGGAAGAAAAGAGGTCAGAGATAGGCAGGGGGAAGACAAGAGAACAATAGAGATGGAAGAGTAGTGGAAAAGAAAGAGGTAAGGGATAGACAAGAGGGGGAAGACAGGAGAAGAGAAACGGGGTGGAGGTATGGGCAGGACAGGGAAAAGGTTTTCAGGAATGGAGATGGAGGAAAGTGGAGAGGGGAGGGAGAGGAAGAAATGGACAACGACAAGAAATACATTTAAGGATGTTAGGTTCAAAGTATCACTTAAACAACACATCTGAATTACCTCAAGTAGCATCCGAAGAGAAAGGTTTTGAGCCTCTTTCGGAAATCCTGCTGACGTAAATCAACTGGGAAACAGTTCTGTAGCATCTGCTTGCACCTGTGACATCTCTATTGAAGTCATGGTTACTATAGAATGTATGTTATAATGCTCTTGTTGCAGCTTGCGTACTATGAGTTGGAATTTCACCATTTGAAATGTAACTGGAGAGCTGATTAACCTGATGTCCTGCCTGGATGGGATCTTCTTCCTTTACAATAAACCTACAACTTAATTCTTCAAATCTGCCTTGCGTGATCCTTCTCTCTGGATGTCAGGATCCTACCAGTTCCATTGGACTGGACCTGGTCCAGAGAAGGATTGTACTTGGCCTATTGGGGATTCAGGTTTTTAGATTTAAGTCTGAGAATGTCTCTGCTTCTGAAGTGTCTTGGTCACCCTAGATTTCTAAGGAAGAGCGCAGATAGTTTGGATGAGATAAGTCAATGCCTTTAAAGGCCAAGCATGCCAATTTGAGCTTCATTCTGGCCTTGATGAGGAGCCAGCACAAGTCTCATATGATAAGTGTGTTGTTGTTGAATTTGGGTCTGAATCAATCAATCAAGCAGCTGAATGAAGAACAGCTTTGAGCTGGGAAGTACCTTCTCACACCAACACAAATGTCTTCCTTTGGGCTGTGAGGAATACTACATACCTTCTATGAACTAGCATTTTCTTTGCTTGACTGTACCCTCTTTTTATTTCCCGGGAGGCTGAACACAATTTATTTTCCTGTTTTTCATGTGCTTCTCTGTGAAGGGCTCCTTCACCTCAGTAGAGACACACTGAAAGAGTCCAAAGGGTAAATGTGGATACATTTCTTATCGATGGCATAAACTAAAGGCACCGCTGTGCCTGTGGAAAGAACCCTCTGTCTGACTCTTTACAGCTTAAAAGTAGGTCAGCCAATATAGGTTCACATTTCTCTCAATGTGACTTGACCTAACTTTTTCTGGTGGGACTCCCCCTTCACTGTGCTAAGCTGGCATTCAAGACACTTTAGGATTTCATATTTAAAACAAATTCAATGACTTTATTAATGTCACCTCATGTTAGTGGCAGCTTCAGGTTTTACCACTTTGGAAGGTAAAAGAATATATTTACAAAACAAGTTTGTGTCATATTTTTTCACAAGTATATTTTGTAAAAGTTTAAAAAAATGTCTGCTGCAAATTTTCATAAACAGGCTCTCTGACTGAGCAGTTGTTGAATAGATCCTCCCATCTGATTAAGGAGCTACCTGGAAATATCCTGTGCTGGGTTACATCTAGGATGGGCATTCATGTTAAGAGCATCACATATTAAAAGTCTGTGGGTAAGATGTACTATTTACTGGTTCAATGTGTATGTGTGACCAGTATTTTTACAACCAGTAAACAACTTTATGAACTGACCTTGTACTGATGTTTTCAGAAGAGTAGATTGCATAAAAAGTGGCTGCAGAGGGATTCCAGTTTGTGTAAACTTCATTGCATCCAAGCTCTGGCTGAATGTATGATTATTGGGCTACACTGGCTCCTCGTGTGACTTAGTTCTCCCTGAACTTCACAAGTCCTTTTTGCCATGAGCTACCATCAACCTGATCAAAGGATATGGGATTTTGTTGAGACGCAGTCCACAGATATCACCTCCTGAAGAGATTAAAGCTCTGTAATACCATGAAAAGAGGAACTGAGTTGGGGAAGCCACTCCATTCATGTAGCATTCCTGTGTTTGAGATCAACCACCAGAAGGCATTTCTTTGCATATTTTTCGAGCCGAAATGAAAGCGCAGGCTAATAACTGAGCCCAACTAATTCAACTAAAATGAACCACCTACCAACCAATTCAAACCCCCATATGATATCACAGAAATGTCTATGGAAAGTACCAAGATACTTAAAATCTTCCAATGTAAATGTATTCTTCATCTTTTATAGAAAGGGATCCTCTATTGTACACAGTTTCTTATTGTCACATAGAGGCTGTGTGCTGTGCTAGGCTGAGTTAAGTGGGTTATGGCTGAAGGTTATGCACAGCGGGTAATGTCTGCAATGGGACTGGGCACAGGGCCTGACCACAGAGTCTGATGGTAGGCCAAAGGCTAGATCCTAAACTTACCCATAAGGGACACTGTTCAAGGCCTAAAACAGTGGTTTTATGTGGACAAGGGGGATGGGTGGCAACTTGCTTGGAAACCAGAATTGCATGGATCACATCACTGTGCATGGCCTTGTCAAAGATCAGTGATCAGGCCCCTCATTCACTCCCTGCTACGCATGGCTGAAGGACAAGTGATGTAGGTAATGTCAACCCAGCTACCGCATACACAACCTGGGCCCTGATTGTGCCCTCCTCTGCACAGAGCCAAATGTCATGAGCAGTGGCTTATACCAACATATGGGCTTGCTAAAAAGTCTAGTCGAAGGCCAGGGCCTGTGTCCAACTCTTTACTGTACACAGTTTAAAGCAGTGGGCAGAATTGATTTGGCCTTTTAAAACTTGCACTCACCTGCCCTGAGCACCTCGCGCTTCCACGAGTCCTCTGACAGCTGAGCTAAGAGCTACCTCTGGCGAGGGTTTGTTTTGCTTTCCCTGCCACCATTGCCCAGGACATAGGCCACGCCCACCTGGTAAGGCCACGCCCACCCCCCTCTTCCCGCGCTATATAGAGAACGCAGATTGCTAGCGCTGCATCTATTAAAACGGAACCTCCTGAGGCCTGAGCCGGGAGTAGAGCGAAATTGTGTGTTTTTTTTAACCTAAGTGACAGAATTGATTTGGCCTTTTAAAACTTGCACTCACCTGCCCTGAGCACCTCGCGCTTCCACGAGTCCTCTGACAGCTGAGCTAAGAGCTACCTCTGGCGAGGGTTTGTTTTGCTTTCCCTGCCGCCATTGCCCAGGACATAGGCCACGCCCACCACCCTCTTCCCGCGCTATATAGAGAACGCTGATTGCTAGCGCTGCATCTATTAAAACGGAACCTCCTGAGGCCTGAGCCGGGAGTAGAGCGAAATTGTGTGTTTTTTTAACCTAAGTGACAGAATTGATTTGGCCTTTTAAAACTTGCACTCACCTGCCCTGAGCACCTCGCGCTTCCACGAGTCCTCTGACAGCTGAGCTAAGAGCTACCTCTGGCGAGGGTTTGTTTTGCTTTCCCTGCCGCCATTGCCCAGGACATAGGCCAAGCCCACCTGGTAAGGCCACGCCCACCCCCCTCTTCCCGCGCTATATAGAGAACGCTGATTGCAAGCGCTGCATCTATTAAAACGGAACCTCCTGAGGCCTGAGCCGGGAGTAGAGCGAAATTGTGTGTTTTTTTAACCTAAGTGACAGAATTGATTTGGCCTTTTAAAACTTGCACTCACCTGCCCTGAGCACCTCGCGCTTCCACGAGTCCTCTGACAGCTGAGCTATGAGCTACCTCTGGCGAGGGTTTGTTTTGCTTTCCCTGCCGCCATTGCCCAGGACATAGGCCACGCCCACCTGGTAAGGCCACGCCCACCCCCCTCTTCCCGCGCTATATAGAGAACGCTGATTGCTAGCGCTGCATCTATTAAAACGGAACCTCCTGAGGCCTGAGCCGGGAGTAGAGCGAAATTGTGTGTTTTTTTTAACCTAAGTGACAGAATTGATTTGGCCTTTTAAAACTTGCACTCACCTGCCCTGAGCACCTCGCGCTTCCACGAGTCCTCTGACAGCTGAGCTAAGAGCTACCTCTGGCGAGGGTTTGTTTTGCTTTCCCTCCCGCCATTGCCCAGGACATAGGCCACGCCCACCTGGTAAGGCCACGCCCACCCCCCTCTTCCCGCGCTATATAGAGAACGCTGATTGCTAGCGCTGCATCTATTAAAACGGAACCTCCTGAGGCCTGAGCCGGGAGTAGAGCGAAATTGTGTGTTTTTTTAACCTAAGTGACAGAATTGATTTGGCCTTTTAAAACTTGCACTCACCTGCCCTGAGCACCTCGCGCTTCCACGAGTCCTCTGACAGCTGAGCTAAGAGCTACCTCTGGCGAGGGTTTGTTTTGCTTTCCCTACCGCCATTGCCCAGGACATAGGCCACGCCCACCTGGTAAGGCCACGCCCATATTTCATCCTTCCTGCCAGCTATAAATCATGTGTCCATACAGGAAGCGCAGCGGGCGCGACGAATGCGCGCCGAAGGCGCGCATAAGGCAAGCTCGTCTGCGCTCGTCCGTGCCGAGTCCGGGCCAGGGGCCACCTCCCCTACATCCAATGCCAAACATCCCATAGCCTACAGTGCGGAGGTCCTCCATGGCCTGAGGTCCTCAGGTCCAGTTTGTGAGCTGCATTGCTACGAGGCAACGTCCCTTCCAACCATTTGTCCACATTGCAACGCCCCTTTTATCCGGTGGCAGATCAAATCACCGAAGCAGGAATACCGCATGTTTTTACTAAACTGTAGATCTCTGCCAAAACATAAGGTGGAAATTTCGTTTCTACTAGAAGATCGTTCGCCGGACGCAGTATTTCTATCTGAAACATGGCTGACACCCGACTCTGATCCGGCGGTTGTAACCTCCCTCCCCTCAGGCTTTCAAATCATCAAGATCGTTCGGAGGGTAGAGGTGGAGGGTTAGCAATTATATTCAGAGAACAATATCACTGCAGACTCATCCCTGAAACTATCCCAGATTGTGAGAGCCTTGCTTTCTCACTGGAGTTCTCCCCTAACCATTGCTTTTCGGGCACATCGATATACCGCCCTTCTGGTCCCCCTAAACAATTTCACAATCTCTTATCAGTAATTATGGCGCCACACGTTCCGACGATCTGGCTGCATTGCAACTTAGCCAACGAGTAAAAGCCCCGACCCATGTGAAGGGTCACATGTTAGACCCAGTGTTCAGTAACTGCGAGGACCTTGTGGCTGGACCTCCGCTGCCCCTCCCGTGGACTGACCACTTTTTGGTGCCCTTTACTTGGTCTACTCAAAAATCAAGTCCGGTAAAACCATCGATAAGACTCGCCAGATCCTGGGCACGGATACCTACAGAAGAATGGAAAAACTCACTTATGAAAGAATTTCCCCCTAACAATGAGGATCCATGTTTGGCTAACCAGGCCTATGAAAACTGGATCTTGCACTCTCTCGAATCCATCCTCCCCCTTAAGAAATCAACGGTAAAACGCCTCCATAAAACAGCACCGTGGTTTTCGGAGGCACTTAGGAACAAAAAGCGCCAATGCCGGCAAATTGAAAGAAAATGGCGCTTAGACTATTCCATGGAGGAAAAGACTCGATATCGAGAGGAGATAAAAGCCTATAAAAGGGAACTAAAAACTGCCCAAGCAGTGTACTTCTCTGACAAGATTTTAGCTGCAAAATCCAAACCCAGAGAAATTTTTCAAATTTTGCAAAAACTTACTAAACTCCCGTCCCCAACTGTTCTGCAGGAAAAGTCTGCTTCCCAGTGCAATGACTTGGCTGAATTTTTTTCTGCAAAAGTAAATAAAATATATGCCTCCTTTCCCTGCACTTTCACTCCCACCCCTCCGTTAATTCAGGATAAAATCAAGACCCTAGACTCCGCCCCGGCCCCTCCACCTCTGCTCAGTCACTTTCCTTGCATGGATCTCGAAGTAGTGGAATCCATGGCCCGGAAAGTAAAATCCGGATCTCCTTCTGACCCGGCACCCCCTGAAGCTATGATGTTGGTCTTTCAGACTGTCCTACCGATCATTAGGAACCTGCTAAATGCCTCCATTGCCTCGGGCATTGTCCCTTCTGCTTGGAAATGGGCGATGGTCCGAGCGCTGATAAAAAAGCCCAATCTGGACCCATCGGACTTCGGGAACTATCGTCCGATCTCCTTGCTTCCCTGGGTGAGTAAGATCGTGGAGAGGTATGTCAATCTCCAGCTGGTTAGCTTCCTTGAGGATAACTAGCTGCTAGACACCACCCAGACAGGGTTCAGGCCTAAGCATGGAACAGAATCCGCCCTCCTAATGGTCATCGAGGAGTCTAGGAAAATCCTTGATCATGGAGGATCAGTGGCAGTGATCCTCCTTGATCTCAGTGCGGCATTCGACACGGTCAGTCATGCCACCTTACTGAACTGTCTTTCGGATGACGGCATTGTGGACAAGGCGTGGCTCTGGCTAAAATCTTTTTTGAGCAACAGGTCATTCCAAGTGTTTGATGGACAGACAGTGTCCTCTAGCATTCCTCTGAAGTGCGGAGTCCCGCAGGGCTCCTCATTAAGCCCCACGCTTTTCAACGTCTATATGAGGTCACTGGCTGAGGTAGTTCGTCCGAATGGAGTTAAGATCATATCCTATGCGGACGATACCCAGCTGGTGGTCTCATTAGCACATGAGGCTCTTCAATCACGATCAGGGGGACTTACCAAATGTCTGGAGGAGGTGAAGACCTGGATGACTCGGTCATCATTAAAACTCAATGGTGACAAAACGGAGCTTATGCTCCTGGGCCCTGCCGACCCCACATGTTTCAACTCACTGTGGCCACCCTGTCTGGGTCTCCCCCCGGCCCCGAAGGATAACATCAAAAGCCTAGGGGTTTGGCTGGACAGGAGTCTCTCACTCAACACCCAGGCCACAAAGCTCTCAGCCACCTGCTTTGGAATACTCAGGACACTGAAGAAAGTTCTTCCTCTGCTCCCAATGGTGGCAAAGATAGCCATACAGGGCCTGATACAATCACGGCTGGACTCCAACAACGTCCTATACCTGGGTGCACCAGAGTACACCTTAAAGAGACTACAGCTGGTACAAAACTGTGCCGCGCGTACCCTGCTACAGATTCCTCGTAGATTGTCAGTAAAGGCGGCCCTGATCAATCTTCACTGGCTCCCAGTGCGTAAGAGAGTCTCTTTTAAAGCAATGTGTATTGCCCACCAGGCTTTCTGGGACTCAGATCCTCCAATCACCCGTGATCTAGTAAGCCAGTATCACCCAGGTAGAAATCTGCGTTCTAGTCAGGCTTTCATGGCAGCAGTCCCCAGAGTCACAAGGTCTAGATCTGGCGGAAGGACGTATGCCTTTAATGCCGCCAAGATCTGGAACTCCCTCCCGTTTCATTTGAGATCCAATCCTGATCTTGTTTCCTTCCGTAAACAATTAAAAACACACCTATTCAATTCTGTTTAACTTTTTCACTCAGTTTTTTCTTCTTTTGGCTCTCATCCTCTTTATTCTTCACTGGTTCCTTTTTTAGCGCTTGGACGCCTTAGGGCAGCAATCGCGCTGTTATAAATTCACTTTCATTCATTCATTCATTCATTTGATTATGGCCAGGGGGGGCCTGGGCACAGGGTCTTCTTGGAGGTTCCTATGCTGTACTTCCATGGCTCAAGAGCTTCCACATGATTACGTCCACCCACATGCACTCACCTGCAAGTAAGCGCAAAGGTCATGCCCACACAGGGACTGGGTACAGTGCTTGGCCATTGGCCAAGACCTGCGCTCATAGCTCACTGCACATGGCCATAAACCGTGTTTTTTCTATATGAGGTATGGGTAAGATGCTTACAGCCAGGTCTTGTTCAAAACCCCCACTGCGTGGGGGGAGAACATGGCGGCCAGCTGAAGCTCTGGTCGCGAGCTCCGCTAGACCGATGGCAATTACCTTCATTTCTCATTGATGGTTCACGTGTGCCGGCTTTCTTGTGCTTTCCGTGTGGACAGTGGGCTGTGGGGGCCTTGAATCGGTGTGTTGGGCCCGGAGACCGGCGGAGAATCTGCGTGTTGGGAGTAGTGAGACCGGCGTCCATGGACGACATCGGCGTTGACGGGAGAGAGAGAGAGCCGGAGCCGGAGGTGGAGCGCGGTTGGTGGGCAGAGCGCTGATCCCGCACGAAACATCGGATAGAGCAGCAGTCCTCTGTTTCCGTGGTTTCCTGGCTTACTTGACTTTTGGACAACAGTGAGCTCTAGTTTCTTCCGAATTTGATGGTTTCTCTTTTGGGAGCATGTAAGTGGGGGTTCTGGGGAGTTTTCAGAGCTTTTGCTTTTCTTTTTTTTATTTTTTATTAAGGGCCCGACCCTTGCAGAGACTCAATTCCCTGCAACCTCCTACAATAGCCCGGATTTCTTAGGGGGTTCAGACATAAGTGGTGTTACACGTAGGAGCATCAAGGAGAGGATATCCCTTGTTGATCGAGACTGGGGTGCAGTAGGAGGGGTTCCTATATGAATAAGCAATTAATTAATAGAAGCTGCTGGTTTAAAGCGGCAAGTTCTTACCATCAATCACAAGTTTTGGTGTCTAAGCAAATATTTAGAGGCCCCACCTGCAAAGTACACGAAGCTCCTGAATATTATTATATAAGAATTCCGAGGTTTACCCAGAATTCAGAATCCCTTAAGTTTTCAAACTATTCAGATTTAATCCTTCATTACACAGACTACACTCAGTGTTTACATCTCTCTGAAAACGAGCTAGAAGGGTCTGTCTGCATGAATTCATCAAGGAAGAAGGGCCGTAGTAACAAGAAGGGTCTTTTTCAACCCAAACCAGTATTAGTGTCATCACAGGACAAGAATAATACTTTAGACACTATTCCAAACGTAGATCCATTAGACGCTAAAGAGCCTGAAAATCTTGATCCTACGGAACTACCCGAGGGCGATATTAGTTATAGGGATCTCGCTTTACTCCCAGCACCAAAGGGGGAATTTCACCAGTTTTGGAGGAGAACCCCTCCCTTTCTTCAAAAAAAAAACGGAAGACGGCTGGGACTTAATACCCTTAATCCCAAAGCGCCCTATCAAACAAACTAATAAAAGCCAAAGGACTCAAAACTCAGGATCCAAAGCCGCTGTAGTCTCTACAAGGGCCGCGAAAACAGCAATAAAGGAACAATTGAAGAAGGCCCCTCTTGTTAAAACTACACCTTCATTGCACTCCTTTTTCAAATTACAAAACAACTCAAAACCAATATCAGAGATTTTGCCATCTAAGGAAATTTTCCCAGTCGTTCCATCCTCCCTTCTGTCCTCAATGGAGTCTCCTAACAAGTATCAAGTACTCTTGTTAGACGAGTTAGAGACAGACGTCGATTGCCCTACAACAACACAGGTAGCTCAGCCTCCCCAGACAGAGAGCCTTACATCCTCGCCAATCTCAGATCCTAGTACCCCGTCACCAGTACTAGATAAAGAACAGTCTACGACCCATGGTATGTGGGGCGATATTGGAGGTTTAGTGGCAACACTATTAAACGAGATGAAAATAGGTTTTGCGAAATCAGAAAAAAACCAGCAGAGAATTCAGGCTACTTGTGAAATACTAGAGGGCAAATTCAATGCATTATTGGAAAGGGTTGTGACTGTAGAGACGACACTGGAACAAATTAAGGAGGAAGTGAGACTTTGTCAGAGTAGCAACGAAAAAGCATCAGCTTCTGAGAAAGAATTACGTGATAAAATTGAAATCTTGGAAAACAACTCGAGGAGAAATAATCTACGAATAATGAATGTTCCAGAAGCTCAAGAAGGGCAAGATATAAAGTCGTTTGTGATAGACCTCTTGAAACAATTCGTTCCCGGAATGGATGAAAAGGATCTAGACAGTGACATTCAGAGGGTCCATAGAGAGCCATTTAGATTGAACAAGGATAGGAAAAATCCAAGAAGGATTTTAGTTAACTTTAAATCCTATATAATTAAGGAACGCATTCTGAATAAAGCTCTAATTTCAGGAGTCCTGTCCAAGGATGGCTATAATTATAAAATTCGCTCTGACATCTCCAAGGCTACGTCTGATAGGCAATGGGCTTTGGGGAAATTCATGCAGGATATAAGGGCAGAAGGCACCACGGTACAAATGAAATTTCCAGCACTCCTTCGCATAATGTGGCGTAACAAAACATATAACATACGAGATCCACAGGAGATGGAATTGTTTCTGGAACGCATGAGATCCAATAGGAATACATAACTCACGAGCCAAATTGTAACACTAGGCCTCGGTTGCGGTTCTCAAACAGGGCAACTAACATTGCCCATGACAGTGGGGAGGGTTCTCCAGGGAGGGAACAGATTTTGCTTATTTTGCTTTTTTTTTCACTTAAACCACTTTTTGGTGGGGAGCATAGGGGAGAAAAGAAAAAAAAAATACTTGTCCGATATGTAAATTGTACAGCAATCAGGATTAAAACGAGTTTAGTAGAAAAAGTAACCTAATGTGCGAGTTAAAGATACTAACATGGAATGTGAATGGTCTGAGAACAAAGGGTCGGAGACAGAAGATTTTTGAGTATCTTAAGCGTGCATCCTTAGATATAATTATTTTACAGGAAACCCATCTTCTCAGGGAAGAATGGCTTGAATGCATAAAGAACGAAAATTGGATTGGAGAAACAGTCTGTACAACACAGTCGTGTAATATCAAGGGGGTTTCAATCATTCTGTGTAAATCTCCATACTGCACCTTGGTTACGCAGAAGGCAGACACAAGAGGCAGATGGGCCGTAGCCAATATTAAATTCCATGATTGCGCAATGTCTATTGTGGGTTACTATGGTCCCAACACGGACGACCCCGAGCCCTTGTCCTCCTTGTATGCTCAATTGATAATACTACGTACACCTATTGTTTTGGGAGGAGACTTCAATATCCTCTTAGATCCAAAAATGGATAGACATCCCCCCAGTAAAATTTATAACCTACCTAAAATGCGGCAATGTTTGTCCACACTTATGGAAGATCTGAGCTTAATTGACATATGGAGAACTAGGGGTAATCAAACAAATAAATATACTTATAAGAACTACAAATATGGACATACCTCCAGAATAGATTTCTTTTTGATTGATAAAGCTTTAAGCAATAGAGTTAATTTAGTGCGACATAATCCTGCACATTTATCAGACCACTCTTCAGTACAGTTAAACATAGATAGTGGGCTACTTAAGATTGAAAGGAGGTGGTCACTAGATCGATCTCTCTTACTAGATCCAAAGATCATTGATAGTTTGAGAATAACAACTGAAAATTACTTTAAGGACAATAGTGGGGGAGAAGTTTCATATATTACAGTGTGGGAGGCTTATAAAGCGGTTATTAGAGGGACAATAATTAGCATAGCAGCGGGTAAAAACAAAATTAAGAACTCTGAAATTAGGAGGTTGGAATCGAACTTACTAGAACTACAGATACAAATAGACGGCTCAACAGCCGAAGAAGATAAAAAAAAACTAACAAATGAGAGTTTGGCAAAGAAAAAAGAATTGTCAGTGTTCTTAGAAACAAGGATAAGAGAAAGATGGCAAGCTAGCTCTCTAGCCAATTATGAATGGGGAGAGAACTGTGGGAGGTTCTTAGCCTGGAAGCTTAAGTCCGACTCCAATAGAAATAAAATAAATGCTATCCATAAAGATAACAGCACTTTGCTGATGGAGGACAAAGCAGGCATTGAAGAGGCTTTTGGGTCTTTTTTCCAGACTCTATATGGGGAGGACCTGATACCTCGATTGACATCAATTGAAGCTTACCTGAATAAATCCTCAACTCCCAAACTTGATAGTGTCTCCTGTTGTTCTGAACGATCAAATCACTCAAAAAGAGGTACTGGATGTTTTGAATAATCTTAAGAGAAATAAAGCAGCAGGCCCAGATGCCCTCCCAAATGAACTATATATCGTTTTAAAAGAACTATTAGCCCCTGTATTGACTAATCTATTTAATACTATTTTTCTCGAGGAGTATCCAATCCCTAAATCTTGGAACGAAGCCACAATTAGCTTGATCTTAAAACCAGGGAAAGATCCTACCTATTGTGAGTCGTACAGACCAATCTCGCTTCTTAATTCCGATTATAAAGTGTATAGTGAGATATTGGCCATAAGACTTGGATCCCTCTCTAACAAATTAATGCATGAAGATCAAAAGGGTTTTGTTAGAGGGAGACACCTACACGACCTAACGCACCAGTTGATAGGAGCTATTGATTTAGCAACTCATGAGAAGGTACCTTTAGCAGTATTTACCTACGATGCGGTCAAGGCCTTTGACCGAGTTAACTGGTTGTATTTATTCCAAGTTATCACATACTACAATCTAGGTCAGCATTTTGCTAAGGTGATAGCAAATATCTACACGGCCCCGACTGGGAAAATATTGGTAAATGGTGCCACAACTAACAGTGTTCAAATCAAGAGGGGCACTAGACAGGGGTGTCCCCTTTCCCCCTTACTCTTCAACTTTTATATAGAGCCCCTGGCCAACATGATTCGAGCCTCTAACGACCTTACCTCATTTACTTTCAACAATTGGGAGAAGAGAGTGGCACTATTTGCCGATGACCTGATGGTCTATTCAAATAAGTTAACAGAGACATCTATTATTATGAATGATATGCTGACAAAATTTGGGGAGATCTCTGGGTACAAAATAAACCAACAAAAGACAGAGATCATGCAGTGGAACTTACCCCCTTCTCAATACGACTCTAAGAGGGAAATCCGGTATCTAAGGATACAAATTCGAGAAAATATTGACGAAATTGCCCAAGAGAACTTGATGCTAAAAACTAGAGAAATGAGGAGGCTTTTTAAATCATGGTCATGCTTATCTTTGTCCTTTATAGGGAGAGTTAATGTAGTAAAAATGACTATTTTGCCTAAGTTAACCTTTGTTTTCAACGCGATTCCCTTGGAGTTCAACACACTGCAAATAAAGAAGATTCAAAGCGAGCTTAACTCCTTTATCTGGGCATCTAAAACATCTAGGATAGCCTGGAAAAATCTGAGTCAAAAAAAACATCGAGGTGGGATAGCTAGTCCAGATCTCCTGATGTATTATAGGGCCTTCCACTTTAAAAACATAAGACATCTCTTTTTAGACCACGCCTCGTACCCTCTCTACTGGAAAGCAATAACCAACCATACTAATTGTTTGTACAAATTCGGTCATCCCAGATTCTTCAAAAAAATAAAATTAAAGGTACTGCGAGCAGCATGCAAAACTTGGTCTGACATAAGGAAAATTTGGAACTATCCATATTACAGTTCACAAGCCCCAATATGGAACTCTCCTGGTACTCCGGAATGTTTGCAAGACTCTTTAGCTCTTCCATTGAAAAGATCCGGAATAACAGTATGGGGTGATCTCTTAGAAAACGGTATGCTAAAATCATGGGAAGATCTGGCGATGCTAACTATGAACGGAATCTCGAGGTTCAAATTCTATCAATTGACCAACTGGGTTAAATCGCAAGTCATCGGGCCAGAACACTCTACAATTACAGGTGATAATCTTCATAAACCCCCGGGAAAGAAAGAAGTCGCGAAATGGTACTGGTCCTTGGTAGAGAAGCAAGAATCGGATTACGATTTTCCAGATTATAAATGGAAGAAGATCTTTCCGGATGAAGACCAACAACAGGCTTGGCAAGTATCTTATACTCACTTGTGGTACACTATTATTTCTGCACCATTGAGGAAAAATCATTTGTTCACCTTACATAGGTCGTATTGGACCCCGGGGAAGCTTTCCAAAATGAGTATCCAGCTAAAGAAAAAATGTCCAAAATGCGGTGAGGAAGAAGCAAATGATATCCACATGTTTTACTCTTGTCCTCAACTTGGCCAGTTTTGGAACGAAGTAGGCAAGCTTATTGGTAAATGCTTAAATCTGGCCTTTAAGGTAAGACCTTTCTCTGTTATATTTGGTATTTTGGGTATCCTAGATTGTGGTAAAATTAACTTAACAAAAAATCAGAAACATCTTTTATTTGTACTCATATTGATAGCAAGACGTGAAATTTGTTTAAAATGGATACTTCCCGTCTCTCCAATGATTCACGAGTGGGTGGGGTCGGTACACAAATTTAGGTCCTTGGATAAATCTAGAGGAGTATGCAAACGTACCGAGCATTGGGTTCTATGGGATAATCTCAGATGGTAGGGTAGGAAGGGTTGTCCAATGATTTAACACCGCGATCAAAACCGTTGGCTCATAGATGCAGTAACCAAAATTTTTGATCTATGAAATCGGTGGTATTGAAGCAAGGCCTCAAATTCTACTACAAGGGCGCCTAAACTCAAGAGGACCTGTTTGCACTTCATTCCTTAAGATCGCATAAATGAGGACAAAAAAAAAAAAACCCCACTGCGCATGGCGGTAGGCCTGAGCTGAGAGTTAAGAGTTAATTCCACAAAGGAGTTATCTGCAGGCTATGTCTGTAAGCTTGAACCTTTTCTCAAATCATTTGGGCACGGAGGAAGAGTGTGTTATATCGACCCTAGCTGATTAAGAGGCCTGGAAAAGGCCAGGCTCTTCCCTCAAAGCCCTCTGTGCACAGCAGACAGCCTCACAAAATAGGTTATGTCAACATGGGGGCTGGCCACAGGGCCTATCTGTAGGCCAGGTTATGTCCTCAACTGTCACTGCATGTAGCCGAAGGTTGGATGCTATTGGTTATGTTGACACAGACGTTGATTGTAGGCCTACTCCATTGGTCAGTTGCTAAGCTCAGCCAACCCCCGCTGTGTGCTGTGAAGGACAGGCTTGAGGCATATGTACCATGTTAAATGGATAACTGTGCTGAAGTCTTGCACAGTGGTTTATATCTAGCTGGTGCAGGGTGTAATGGTGTAAGCTGTGTGTATTAGATCATGTCAACATGGGGGTTGGGCCCAGCACACAATCTCCACTCTGCTTGATTGAAGGACATATATGTCAGTGTTAATATCCTCTCTGATTAGAGCGTGTTGGCAAAATGCAGGACACTGTGGTCAAAGAAGAGGTATTTTTGTAGTGTTTTTGGTTCACATAAATATAGTGTCCTAAATAGTATTTTCAAATGTTTCATCCAACTCAATAGGAAGTGTGCGCACTGGTGTGTAATACCGGTTAGTCGATTAGGTAGTTCATTCACGCTCAGCTTTCAATGGTCCCACCGCAACTGGGCCACTAATCAACAATATAGTAACAAATCAATGCTCCATCCATCCCATTAATGAGGAAGTTTTCTGACTAGTAGTGTGTTCAAATCCAGCCGCCTCCTCTCCCGGCTGGTTCGATAAATCCCGCCTAGTCAGAAAACTTCCTCATTAATGGGATGGATGGAACAGGAAATTTGGAGCAGATTATGAATACATAATTTGGACCCCTGATGATTTTTTTTTTTGTTTAAAATATTTTTATTGCAGGAATCCGTAAATCGTTACATAATCGGCCAACATTATATATCACGCCCAATCAATGAGATACAACCCTCCGTTCCCCCACCGTAAGTTACTTACACAGCCATTCAGCCCACAACCCTAGGGTCGGGCGGCGAAATTCAATGGGGGCTCAGGAGGATGTCGAAGCTGGCCCGGAGAACCCGCTGTCCGTCATCTGCTTTTCCAAACAAACCCATAAACCCAAAATAACACCCCCCTCTTAAAACACCCCAAACCCAGGTAAACCCTCCCCCTCCCCCCGCCATCAGCGCGCGGCACCAACCGCCACAGGATCTCCAAAAGGACCCACGGGGAGAGCAATAGATCTGAAAAGTGCAATCGTCTATCGGGACTCAGGGCGAGCCTCTTCCTCAAGCTCAGAGTCGCTGGGGGCGCCATAATCCCTAAGGGCCTGCACTAACATCTCCCATTCCAGCGCTGCCTCCTGTGCCTTCTCATTACGCTGCCTCCAAGCTAGCTGGTATCTGAGCGTACTCTCCCCCGCCGCCCACTTCAAAAATTCGCTGCGCCACCGGCTTCCCGTCGGACCAGCTCGTGCCTTCCAGTTCCTGGTCACCTCCCGTTTAGCAAGGAGTAGCCCCAGATCAATGAACTTGCTAGAAATTTTATTTTTGGGGGTATGAGGGAACCAGTGCAGGAGACCCACCGCCGCGTCAAGCGATAAAGATCTCCCCGTCGTCTCCTCCAGGGTCTTCTCCACTTCCTCCCAATAGGATGACAATCCCGGGCAGGCCCACAGCATATGGAGGAGGTCCGCCTCCTGGGCCGGGCACCTGGGGCATTCCGCCGAAGTCGTACCAAAATATCGCCTGATTTTCACTGGGGTCAAATAGGCTCTATGGAGCACGTAGTAGTGGACCAATTGAAAGCGGGCGTGGCGTGTGCCCTTCCAGGCCCTCCGCACTAGCTGGGCCCAGGTCGTCTCCGGGATCTCCCTGCCAATGTCCTCCTCCCAGCGGTTTCTCAAAGTGGTGAGGGGAGCCATCCCCTCATTGATCAGTCTGCCGTAAAGGCAAGTGACCGCCTTCACCGTGCCCGCAGACATCATCACGTATTGGCATACTGGGGATAAAGGAGGTTCCTCCTGCCCGCGTCACCAGTGCGTCTGGATCGCTCGAACAAGGGCCGAGTGCAGCAAAAAGTCGCCGCGGGGAATCCCGAAGCGCTCGATGAGCTCCTGGAAGGGCAAGAGCGACCCGTCCTCGTATAGATCCCCGATTAGCTGCAAACCGGCGTCCTCCCAGGTCGCCAGCCGCGACCAATCACCCCCATGGGGCAGCGCCGTTAGCATCCCCAGCGGTATTTCGGGCGCGTACGGTGTTCGCAGGTGGCCCCGGGCGTGAGCTCGGTTCCAGCACAGGCGGATAGTCCGCTCCTCCATTGACAAGTCCTGCAAGGCCAACCGTTGTCTCATCGCTATGAAGGAGAGAACATGCCTGGCCATGCCCGTTCCCCTCTTTTCTTCGGGGCCCCGGAACTCCCGGGCGATCTCCTGGGTGAAGGCCTGGAGCTGCGCCGCTAAATAATACTTTTCGAAGTCCGGCACCGCAAGCCCACCCTCCTCCTTCGGCCTCAGTAGGGTCTTGAGGGCCACCCTCTGGCGGCCCGAACCCCAAAGGAATCCGACAATCATGGATCGTAGAAGTCGAAACGTGGTCGGTGGGACCCAGATCGGTAGTGTCCGGAAATAATATAGCAACCGGGGGAGCGCCACCATTTTAAGCAAAGCAATCCTCCCAGCCACCGAGAGCGGTAGCGTGGCCCAAAAGCCCACACTGCCTCGAAGTGCTCGAATGCCCCGGGCAATGTTCCCATCCAGGAGGCCAGAAGGTTCATGATAGACATACACCCCTAGATACTTAAAGCAGTCGGGTTCCCATCTAATCTCCCTACTCAGAGTAGGGGTAGGGGTGCCCCTGCGGACCGGGAAAAGACAGGTCTTAGTCCAATTCACTCGGAGGCCCGAGACCTCCCCAAACTCCGTGAGCGCCGTCGCAGCCCCATGTAGGGCATCTAGCGGGTCTTCTAGGAAGAGCAACAGGTCGTCTGCATACAGTGAGATGTAATGCGGGCCCGAAGGAGTCCACAGGCCCGTGTAATGGGCTCCCGACCGGAGATGCAGCGCAAGAGGTTCCACCGCCAGCGCAAAGAGCAGTGGGGATAACGAGCATCCCTGCCTCGTGCCTCGTTCCACCGGATATTGTGAGGAAATCAGCGGTCCCGCCCGAACCCTGGCTGACGCCGAGGCGTACAGAACCCTGGTCCACCTGATGAAGCCCTCCCCGAGGCCGAACCTCCGCAACACAGCACAAAGGTAGTCCCATTCCAGGCTATCAAAAGCCTTCTCTAAATCCACTGAGAGGACAACCGGGCACGGGGCGTCCACAAGCGGTTCCCCTAGCAAGCGGAACAACCGGCGAATATTCATGGTCGTGTTACGCCTGGGGATAAAGCCAGCCTGGTCCTCATGTACCAAGGAGCTCATGTGGCCGAGCAGCCTCGAGGCCAGGATGCTGCTCAGTATTTTATAATCCACCGTCAGCATCGATAAGGGACGGTACGACCCCGGATCGGAGGAATCCCTTCCAGGCTTGAGGAGCGGGACCACCAATGCCTCACACATCGAGCCTGGGAGACGCCCAAGCCTCTTCGCCTCCCTGTATACTACCAACAATCTAGGGGCTAGGAGATCGGCATAGGCCGCATAGAACTCCACAGGAAGACCGTCCAGGCCCGGGGTCTTATTTCTCGCCATCTTTTTGATGGCGCTACGGATCTCTCCCAATTCTATGTCGGACCCCAAGGCTTTCGCCACGTCCCGCTCCATTGTTCGGATCTCTAAAGGCCGCAAATAGTTATCGAGCAGGTCAGGGTCTCGGACCGAGCGACTGCGGTATAAGCGCTCGTAATATTGCCGGTAGCAGCTCAGAATCGCAGGCTGGGTGTACACCTGGGTTCCGTCTGCCCTGCGCATGGACGTCGTCAGTGAGGACTGCCGCGTAGGGTTGGCCAGCCATGCCAACAGCGCGCTCGACCTATCCCCCTCTGCGATGGACCGAACCGTATAGGCCTTATAGTCAAAACAGCGGAGCCGTTCGACCTCCGCCGCCACCGCCTCCTTCGCCTCCGCCGTGCGTGCCTGCAATTCGGGGCGCCCGGGGCGGCGTAACTCCAACTCGCGGAGTTTTCGATCCGCTGCCTCTAGGTCGGCGAGGATACTTCGCCTCACGCCGACCTGTTTAGAAATGCAGTACCCCCTCACCACCACCTTAAAAGCGTCCCACTCTAGCGCTCTCGAGCTCGCGGTGCCACGGTTGGACGCAAAGTACTCTGAAATCGTATCACCTAGGTCCGCCTTGAAGACACTGTCCTCAAGGATCTCGGGCCGTAATTTCCAGGTGGGCACCGCCGGCACCCCGGGAAACCAGCCAAGGTCCAACAGGAGGGGGTTATGGTCAGAAATGGTCCTGGTCAAATATTCAGACCGGACCGCTGCTGAAACCAGTTCGGGCGAGCCAAGAAATCCGTCCAGTCGAACGTGCAATTCATGGAGGCTCGAGAAGTAGGAGTAATTTGGACCCCTGATGATATCCAAGTGTGGATGAAACATGTTGGCTGATGAATTTGTTAATATATTGCGTGGAGCTAACAATTTGAAAGGTTTTTGAAATAAACCACAGAGTTTGAAATTCATCAAAGACTGTCTATGAACCTTTTTTTTGCACGAAACCATTACTTGAATAATAGATTTGTGAACAGTGTGAACCGAGGCACTCCTTTCTGGATAGGTTATGAATTCTGATTTTCAAATATTATTAACTCCAATGGGGTGAAAGTTTTGTAGACAATATTTAGGAATTATAATAATGTCAGACAATATTCTGACATCCCAGTGGAGTTTTTCATTTTAAGTATATAATCAGTAAAACGTCACAAAAAGAACAAGTCAGATTAGGGATTTAAGAGTTATTCAAGAATGTACTAGCCATAATAAGGAGCAGTGAGAAAATACATTTTGATGAAATTAAGTGGTAACATATTTGTATAAATTGCACATTACCCCTGTAAAACATCTGTGTCACCTAGAGACCAAAAGAGGTTTAACCAATTTGTGGTTTAACATCTGACTTGGTATGCAGTATGGAGTTAAATATTTTTCCTATGTTAAACCATAACACTGTACTGAGCAGTTCGACAATTGAAGTGGATAACCCTGGTTTGAAGGCTTGATTAAACAAGCACAGCCAAGAACAAAGCTCTATCCAGGTGAAGATATATTCTTAGGATGGTGCTCAAAGTTAGCAAGTTGGATTTAGGTCAAGTCTTACCTCAGTTGAGTCTTATTTTTTAGGATTCATGGAGATTATGCTGTTACAAGCTCAGCAACTGATCCCAAAGATAGCCCAGTACTGTACCAGGAAAGTGGGATTCCTTCCGTTGGTCAGAAAGATCTTCTTAAATAAATATTTTCATCTTGCAGACACTTCCAGATTCTAAGGGCAAGAACCATAGCATGTTATAAGCTATCACAGCTGACCATGAACTGCATTGTGTCTTGATTTCAAATCAGGAGAAGGTCTTGAAAATCCTTAAAAAATGTGCTTCCATATGAAGGTTAGATTTTAGGTCAGAATAGCTCTAATGCTCTTATGCAAAACCACTGTTTTAGTGACTTTTCTCTTATGCAGAACTAGTTTGATGATCAGTGGGTCCAGCACATGGCATTTAAACAGAATAGGCGGGTATGTTTTTGGTATGTCTGTAGAAAAATCTGTATCAGTCGCAAATGATTTGTCACCACATTTACAGTAACCTGGTGAATGCTAAGTCATTCGAGACATGGCCTACGTTTTGGAAGTATCATAGATCATATCCTGTCTAAATTAAGATGTTGTGGGCTTTTCTCAAAATAAAAACTCTCTTGGATAGTGACACTATACTTTGGAAGGAAAGTTCATTTGTATTCCTTAATGGTATTTTTTTTTTTTCAGCCTAGAGATTAAATAAAGCCCTCACTGGCTAGATAACATTGTAAAATATATTGCACTTGTATATTTTCTTTGGACGTGATCAATTTGAAGAATATCTGTAGCTGTAGAACATGGCCCTACCAATTTAACATGTAACAAGTAGCTTTGTCCAAATAAGCAAAACTGACATAGTCCATACCAGACAAGACCTGAATGATAAGCATCTGAATGGTTGCAGGGACATTTTCCTAGTCAGACGGAATAGAAAATGGCTCTCAGGACAGAGTAATGCTAACCTTTCCGAAGTATCCTGGCTGAGGGCAATCTGCCAGGTCCACATGACATTAGTGAATCAAAGGTATTGAGGTAATTGGCAGCCTGTAAGCTATCAGGGAGCACACCAGCTTTAGGCATGGATTGCGTGTGTCTTAGAGACAAAGTTGAGTTTTGTGTAGTATACATATAACCCCAATGATGGAGTACCTCATTCAGATGTGGTTGTTAAAGCCAAAAACATAAGAGTGGACAAAGAAAAACTAGAGGATCAATGCATAAAGTTATCTGTTATATATTGTTATAAATATATCTCTTGACAAGGATGTTGTTACCAGCTTCAGTGTAATGAACACACTAGAGGGTCAGCTCAAACTACAAGGGAAGCAAACCAGGGTATTGCTGCAACATATGTCTGTAGCCCTTATGTTGTTTTGCTTTCAGATTTGGAGAGACCTTCAGTCCTTTCACTCAACCATTCATTTTTAGGTCTTGCCTACGCAGCGTACATGCGCTGCATAGGAAAAGACCTTTAGAAATCGATTCAGTTTTGCAGGCAAAAACGTGCACGCATTCCATTGCTTTGAATGGCAACGCGTGCATATTTGGCGATTCCCTTGCGGGAGCAAGCTTTCAAACCATCTGTTTGTAATTAACTTGCAAACAGATGGTTTAAAGCTCGCTCCCGCAAGGGAAACACGCCACTGCCCCTTTAAGCCCCTCGCATATATTTAACCTCGCACATGACAGAGTCGAGCCCCGCTTTCATCCTGCACAGTGTAGCCTTTTTAGTACCGCTTGTTAAAATATATGTAACACTGCATGTTCGCTTCTTTGGACAGACAAACTATAACTGTTTCGTTTATTAAGTTATGTAAATTATTTCACTTTGAGCTGCTGCGCTTACCAAAGCATGAAGCAAGTCCTTTCTTGGTCACTGGAGACAGTGTGATTACTTTTAATGCTTCCTGAAATGGGGTCCACCCTTGTGTGAGCCAAACTGTATCTTTGTATAAAGTACCTCTATCTACAACAATACATTGTAAAGAGCCCTGTTGGAGGCATGTGCAGATATACAAGAGAGGCTTGCCGTTGTTTGGTGTTTAGAAAATGTTGCAGTTATGACCACTAACTGTTGTGTTCCAGAGTTGTAGAGGCATTGTTCGCCACCCTCAGCCTTTCCCTTTCCCTTCATTCAGAAGCTGTGATGCAATGAACGGCCGCCTGCCCACCAACACAGTCCACGCCTGACCACTGTCACAATCCGGTGCTGTCCAGCAATACATGTTCTTACCAGCAACATGACCAGGCGTCATCCAAGAGTGCGACAAACGCGGTCTGTCCAGAAAAAAGAACAACAAAGCACTGGCTGGGGGTTACAAGACAGGTACAGAGGATACATGGGGAACGCACTACTTCTGCCAGTCCAAAGCAACACACCAGTGTACTCTGGCAAGCTCGGCACCACAGCCAGGACCAGGGCACGTTTATTAATTAAAATACCCGTTCATTAATACAATCCACATAATATCACTCAGTGCCACGTATTAACACACCACATAATTACACTCTACTCCATACAATATGAATACACTCCACACAACAACACTCAAAACCACACAAGAAGACCACATATTTACACTCTACTAAATGCAACATACACCTCACATAATAACACTCCATAACACAAAATTACATGCCACATAATTACATAACACATACTTACATTATACTAAATACAACACACACCCCACATAAAACCACTCAGTACCACATAATTAAAGATCACATAATTACACTCTACTCAATACAGCATTAATACAATCCACATAATATCACTCATTGCCACGTATTAACAAGCCACATAATTACACTCTACTCAATACAATATAAATACACTCCACACAACAACACTCAAAACCACATAATTAGACCACATATTTACACTCTACTAAATGCAACATACACCCCACATAATACCACTCAATAACACATAATTACATGCCGCATATTTACATAACACATAATTACATTATAATAAATACAACACACACCCCACATAAAATCACTCAGTGCCACATAATTAAATAACACATAATTACACTCTACTCAATACAGCATGAATACAATCCACATAATATCACTCAGTGCACGTATTAACAGATCACATATTTACACTCTACTAAGTGCAACATACACCCCACATAATACCACTCAAAACCACATAATTACATGCCACATAATTACACTATACTCAATACAACATAAATACAAACCACATAATATCAATCACAATCACAAAATCACACACCACATAATTACACTTTACTCAATCCAATATAAATACACTCCACATTACAACACTCAAAAGTACATAATTACACCACATAATTACACTCTACTAAATGCAACATACACTCCACATAATACCACTTACTAACACATAATTATATGCAACATAATTACACTCTAGTCAAAGCAACATAAATACACTACACATAAAAAAATCAGTGCCACATAATTACACTGCACATAATTACACTCCCCTCAATACAACACAAAAACACTGCACATAATACAACTCAATGCCACATAATTATATTGCAAAATACACTCCAAATAAGACCACTCACTGCAACATAATTACATGCCACATAATTGCACTCTACTAAATGCAACCTACACCCCACAAAATACCACTCAATGACACATATTTACATGCCACATAATAACACTCAACACAATACAAAAAAATACATTCCACATAATATCACTTAGTGCCACGTAATAACACACCACAGATTTATAACTACACTCAATGCGATATAAATACACTACACATAACAACACTCAGTACCACATAATTACACACCACATAATTACACTATACTCAATGCAACATAAATCTTTTCAACATAAAGCACATCAGCCACAATACTATACAACATAGCAAAAACTTCAAAATAAACACTTAAGGTCCCAAAAGCGAGACCTATTGGCTATGCCATTGCTTGTTGGATCTGGTGTTAGTCAAGACCTTTTGATTTTACCAAAACTACACATATACTTACTTGTAAGGGCTTAAATCTACCCTTCTTCATCCATTGGTCTTCTTTTTTTGTGTCATTCACATTTTTCTTCTGCTCACAACAGCATACAGCATGACAGTTAGTCATTTTACTTCAACCGTTAGCTAACTTCATTGTGAGTGAAAGCTCTCTGCTCTTTCACAAGGAGCACCTCCACACACAACGTAGTTCCCTTCAGTCGCAGATTCTACTGTGGCAGTTTAAGATTTTTGAGACCAAAAAAATATTCTCAATATAGAATTTTTTTACGGGCAAAGGCCAGGCAACTCCTTCAACAATAAAGCTTTACAAAAACCAGTGCAAAACAAAACAAGTATTGACAGAAGTATCGCAAAAGGCTCAAACACTCTAAAGGGGAGGCATGCTTCCTATAAATCTAACCACAGGCAATCGCTCAGGGTAACATTCCAACCCATTGTTCTATTGCCCACCATCCACCTCAGTTTCAGCTAACTACTTTTGAACCTGCTCGATTAAGAACAGAATAGAACAGCCCAAACTGCCAGGTCAGGTCGTGACTAAACCAGAACACCAGCAACCCAAGACCGGTTTCACCCTGATTAAGGCTCTTCAGTCTGGTATAGCTTGGTTCCCGTGGCACACTGATCACAGAACCCTTATCTGGGCATACCCATGGCCATTTAGGGCATTACATCAAACTCACAAAAGGTGATGGGAGGAATGCGTGCAATAAGTCTAATCACTGGCAATCACTCGGGTTACCATTGTAATCCTTCATCTTTTGATCATGATGCCGCCTCAGATTAGAGCCAGTTGTAAGCAAATAACAGATTAGGCCCAGAACCATTCAGGAGTTTACTAGATCTCAGAAGAAACAGTTTATGTTACCCCGCACTCATTCTATATAGCCTCCATGTGCATATTTTGTCCCTCAGTCTCTGACCAAATTTGAAAAGATTAAAGCCGCCTATGTGGTGCAAAACACCCCATGACAAACATATGGCCACCCACCCTCTCTGTGCCTCACAGTTAACATTTTAAAAGTGTAAAAACACCCTCCTATTCAGCTCAGTATTATTTCACAGCTTGCTTTGGATTATACCCCTACACACATATCCTGGGAATTATTCCACACTCCGCAAATACATAATTCTACTGTAGTTGTCACCAAATCGGGGACACCCTGTGAAACAGAGTCAACCTCTGGTGCAGTGGTCATTCATAGTGCATACCTGCCGTTGAGAACTTGCTGATTTGCCAATGTCTGGATGGTCCTTAGTTAGAAGCAGCGGTATAGCTAGACCTTTTGCCACCCGTGGCGGTCGAGGTGTTTGCCGCTCGCAACGACCGCAGGTAAGAGCGGAGGGTGGCGACGGTCCCTGCAGTTGCCGCCCAGCGATGGCTGCAGGTATGAGCCCCCAAAACTCATGCCGCCCAGGGCAGACCTCTCCCCCCTTGCTACGCCACTGCTTAGAAGAGGCAGAACTGGAACTGAGGAAAGCACAATTTAAATAGAACATTTTATAGCTCAGATTACATCAGATTGAAAAGATTCTGAGCATCCCAAGCAAAAAGAAAGTATGGGTACCATTTAGGCAGGAAGTATTTCTTCCATGCACACATTTCGGTTACTACGAATTCAATATTAAAACTTTGATCACTTTTCATTCTCTCTGAACATGGGTGTGGCTCGAACTCCGTGGTCTGATTCATTGCTAAGGTCATTTTTATTATCTTAGTTTTTTTCCTTGAAGAATTGCGTAATTTTCCAAAATAATGAATAATGCACGTTTTATCTAGTAATTTGTGTTCCAACGTGTTGTTTGCTTAAAAAATGAACTGCATAAACCCATACAAACAATGTTAGAAGAAACGTCATCTTTCCCTAAATACAATTACCGTCCAGAGGAAACAACTATACACTACACTGTATTATTGATGTTGACATCTTATTTATGTCAGAAACGCCAACCACCGAATTCAGATTTGTCATTAGATGTTTGCAATGAGGAAATTACAAAAAAAAGAATCTGATTCGAATGGGTGTATATGTGTATGTCTCGAGCATGTCACATTTCTGACTACCGGTAATGAAGCACTCTGTGTTTACAGGAAGTAGACTACTGTAAGTGGTGTAGTCAGGAAATGCATGAGAAATGAATTCCACATTGAAAACACATCAATCCTGTAGTGAAATAAAGAGCCAGTTGTTTTATCTGAGCCTGGCACTGTTGTCCTTGTGATCACACTGCACGGGATGATAACAAGAGATGTCCACATCTCAAAGTATAGAAATGAAATACACTGATACTGTACAAAGAAAATAGCACAGAAACAACATGCATGATGCAGCAAAGCAAAGATTTGAAAACCTGACACATTTGCTTTCAAAATTAAGCCATTTGGGCATGATTTCTTATGAAATTATTGATAAACAAAATGTAAATAGACACGTTTAATGACTTTATTCTATGTAAGACACATCCGTGCAACAGACATAAACCTTCAGAACCTCAAATTCCATGTTTGATGTGAAAATAAACATACCGTAGTCAAACATGTCTACTTGCCAATTTCATTAATTCGGAAAATTGAAAGTTGTGATATAAAATCAAAATCCCCAAAATGCTAAAATTTTTCAAATACAGCCGTAGTGGTTTGTCTGCCATACCACTCATTTAAAAAGAATACATTGCTATTAGAAGATCACCGGGAGGGCGATATTGGAAACATCTTTATAGAAAAGCAGCTGGAGACAACAGGCTCACGAGATGACAATGTGCTGGTGACCTCACGCAATATTTTAGGCACAGGAGAAGGAAGGGAGGTTCTTGTTGCTTCCTTTAATGCTGCACAAAGCGAGTGTTGCCAGCTGACAGGAAAAAGTGCAGCCGGAGCTCAGTGACAGTGATGAAGGCTGAGGGCCCCGAGGCCGTCCTGGGGACACCGTAGCGCACGCGCGGTGAAAGAATACACCGCTGCGCCAATGAAACCTCAGCAATCTTCAGCGGTCGAAGAATCTTGCAGAAGACGGTTTATAGATTATGCTTTTGTTACATGCTGGTTGCTAAGGGTAAGAGTTCTGCTGTGACTCTATGGGGCGTATAAATCAGGAAACCACACAGCACAGCAGGCCATCTTGCTGCGCTGCGTGATAGGGAAAGGGCAGAAATGCACCGTATTTAACATTATACAGCGCATTCTTGTCTTTTCATTGCTCTGACGCACAATGTGCGTGCTGCCTAGCACCAAAGCAGGCACCCATGCACTGGATTGTTTTGTGCAGGAACTTCCTGCTCAAAAACAATACCCATGAGGCATTTTCCTCTTTCTATGTACACATAGAAAGAGGAAAACATGAGGAGAAAAAATGAGGAGAAATGGAGATATTTCTATTAGTTACACCTCACCTGGGAAAGCATAGCATGTTGACACATCCCCAGGTCTACCAGCAGTGGTAAATCTGGAAATGTGCCAAAAATCCATGGGTGGATGAGCGGGAACACCCATGCTCCACCATGGAACGCCTCCAAGGCGCAGAGTATTGCAACACATCGATTTGCGCTGCATTGCTTTACTCCAAATTTATAAAGCCACTTTCAGTTACTCAAGGTGGCCTTGCGTGACTTCATGAACCTAACTTAGTAATTGCGTCGCTCTTGCGCCCCATTGCGTGGTGTAAGGGTGGCACCACTCTTTGATAAATATGCCCTTTGTTTTTAGGCTGTTGATCTCAAACAGTGTTCAACAGCATAAATGGTGAGGACATAATTCAGAAAAACATTTGTACGTGTACATCTGACTTATTAAACTACAGTTTAATACTGAGCATGAGTAGTTCCCACTCAAGGGATTAGGAGTGTGCATCAGTGGCATAACAAAGGCCCCCGCAGTGTGTGGAGTGCCCCCAAGTTCCAGGGGGCCCCCTCAGCACAGTACTCTGGCTTGACAGCTCCTGTGTGAGTCCGGAGTGGCCTTCCAGGTACGTTACAGGGGGGCCTCCTCAAGTTTCGTTTTGCCACTGCTGTGAATAGATGTTTTGGAACACCTACAGGTTGAAGAGTTATTAACCTCTTTGCTGCGGCGCAAATTCCGCCGCAGCGCTGCCGCAGTGCTGGACATTCCATTCGTGGGCGTGGTCATGACGTCTCCCGGCCGTCGTCCGCACACGCCCATTGTGACTCATGACGACTGGGAGACGTCATGAGCATGGAAGAGGTTAAGGGCACTCTCAAACTCATCCATGACCCCCTCCCAACTTGGAAACAGAGATTTGCTCCTGTCAAGGACAGAACTTAACCACTTTCCAAAGCAAGAAAGAGTAAGGAAGAAGCCCCAAATTACTAAAAATACTGGGGAGGGGGGTTCTCCATAGAGAAAAATATTTCCCAATCAATGAAAAAGTGCTATTGTAAAACAATTATGCATTTGGAAATGCTTTCACCAAGGTGAAAACTGAAGTTTACAAGAGTTTCCTGAAATTTGCTTGGAAACGTGCAACAGGCAGAGCTTTCCAGACATAGGTGCAATCTATGGGTGCAAACATACAATTTCTCTCATCAATCGAGTCCTAAAAACGAGTGCCTGAAGGCGATTTGTTTGCGGCCTTTACACTAATGAGTGATTAGCTGGATGAGTGAACCTTGCATGTCCATGGCCTTGAGACAGTGAGCATAGGTTATGTGAAGTTCATTCTGGGGAAGACATCTATAATTTAAAAAAAAACAAAACACATAACTGAGCCACAAACCTTAAACCATATAAAAAACTAAGGGGCATATGTATCAAAGGATTTTGTATTCGCAAACGCTGCGAATCACAAAAAAACAGCGTTTGCGAATACAAAATCGCAAAAGGAGATGTATGAGGCATTTCAGCCTCGCAATCTTAAGGAATCGCTAAATTTGCGATTTCTTAAGTTTGCGTAAGCATTTAAGAAATCGCAAATTGCGATTTCTTAAATGCAATGTAACACGCACCCAAGTTGTGCGATTTCTACTTAAGAAATTGCAAATTACCACCAACTTCAAGTTGGTGGTAAGTTGCGATTTCTTTGAAATATGCACTTTTTTGCATATTTCAAAGTGCCATGTGGTGCACATACATGCCCTTAGGGCATGTATGTGCGCCATATGTGCACACATGCTGATTTCAGGGGTGCAACAGGGTGTCATCATGACACCCTTGCACCTTTGAAAATATTCTCAATTTGCGATTAGCAAATAGCGATTCGCAAATTGAGAAGGACTTCCCATTCATTGCTATGGGCCTCCTGGCCCATAGGAATGAATGGGAAGGTATTCCTTAATTGCGATTTTGCAATTTGCTAATCGCAATTAAGGAGTTTCAAGAAATCGCAAAATTTGTGCGATTTTTTAAATACATCCCGTTTTGCAATTCTCAAATAGCGATTCTCAAAAAATCGCTATTTGAGAATCGCAAATGGAGATGATGATACATATGTCCCCAGGAAACAAAGGCAACATCTCAATGGGCATAATTGTCTTTAGGAACAATGAAGCCTTCAAAGACATTGTGTATAAACAACTAAATTACCTATGTAAATGCTTAATTTTGCTGAGCAATTAGTTTAAGTAAAGATGCATGCCTAAGATCCAACATAGTGAAAGCTGTGAGGAAACATCCCCTCTCTAAATGATTGATTGACAGCATTTGTAAAGTGACCTATGGTAAAGGCATATCACACATGGAGTCTCTTTGCGCTGCAACTGCCTAACCAAACAAACAATTCATCAACTTGTTCCTGAAGACCTAGTAGTAAAGAAAAGTGCTTAATGTCTACGGGAAGCAAACAACTCTATTACCCTCTACTACCCTGGAGGCTAATGCTGGAGCTATCTGGTATTTAAGAGACTCTTCAGCTTCGAACATGAGCCCTAGACATTTCACCTTTTCACTGGTGTTAACTTTAGAGTAAAGATGATAGAAATTTCAAAATGACCAGCAAAGGCCTAACTTTGATGCCAAAAGCTAAGTGCTGCATCTTAGATTGATTAAGCTGGCATTAATTATCCTTCATGTAGTTTTGGAATACTAATTGTTGCAGATTTAAACCAGATCTGGTGTCATGGAAACCTGATACAGATCTGATTGTCATCTCTTTGCATAGATACTCAATGTTCTTTTGTTTGGTTAACCATAGGACGCCAGCTACATTAAATGATTCATGCAAAACAGATGATCCCCGTAGCATCCCACACTCGGAAAGAAATTGACCCAATTTGGCCTAGTGAGAGATATGTGACAAAAGTGAATTGAATCATTTAGTGTTTTTATCTGAGGTCCACATTGCATGATGGCAAGGTGCTCTAGGTGCTCCAAAACATGCAAGCTCACGACACGCAGCTCATCCTCTCACTCACGAAGAAGCCCGAAGACACCAGACTCTGTTTCCAGGAAGGAATGAAGAACGTGGCAGCCTGGATGAAAGACAGCTGGTTGAAGCTCAACTCAGAGAAGACCGAGGCCCTCATCCTCGAACCCTTCACCTCTGCCTGGGACAACACCTGGTGGCCCTCTGGCCTCGGGGACCCACCCACCTCAACAGGCCACGCACGAAACCTCGGCATCATCCTCGACTCTTCCCTCTCCATGAACCGCCAGATCAACGCCGTCGCCTCCACCAGTTTCAACTGCCTACGCATCCTCTGCAAGACCTTCAAATGTATCTCCCCCGACTGCAGAAGGACCGTCATCAACACACTCATAACCAGCAGACGGCAACGCCCTATATGCCAGAATCAACAGAACCCTTCTATACAAACTCCAGACAATCCAGAACACCGCAGCCAGGCTCATCCTCGGGACTCCGCATCACGAACACATGACCCAACACCTAGGAGACCTCCACTGGCTCCCCGTGGAGAAGCGGGTCACCTTAAAATTCCTCACCCATGCCTGCAAATCCCCCAACAATATCAGACCCAAATACCTCAATGAGAGAGTATCCTTCTGCTGGAGCGGGTTATGAAAATTTTTGTATACCCACCCCATTTTGCATGTCGTTTTATTAATTAGATTAATTAATTAATTATAATCGTACTAATGGTTTGGAGTGATGTGAAAATCACTAACCAACCTTATTAATGACCGAAATACACGTGGGATTTGCATCTGCATGACCAAATTAATTACGTGAATTAAATTCATTACGCATACTAATGATAGATTAGTAGAATGTTGCATGATAAATGTTGCTTTAGTGATGTAATTGTGATTTGTGCTTTATTTTGTAAGTATGACCCGCAATGAGTGTTGCTTTTGCTAGATAAATACACACACATATGGGTATTAGCGAGGGAATAACATTTAATTAGTCATTTCTATGTATTAATTACGTTTTTGTGTTTCTTTGCTTTAGTTGACCACTGCGAGTGGCCACAAAATGGCTGACATCCCTATCTTGACTAATTGACTCCATAACGGAAGTCTCTGGGTGAAGTACGCATGCGTCACCATCAGCAGCAGTGGCCTTCCTGTGACCCTAACTCGACTGTGCCCCTCAAGGACGTTGTGGGCTGCAAGCCAGATGCCCTGAAAGAAACAATAAAAAGATACTTTGGACCGGGAAAATTATGAACTACTTCTAAAGAGACATTTAGTGCATGGGAACCCTGTTGAACAAATTTAACTGACCAATCAGAGACATTCAAGAATAATAGTCGATACTTTTGGATTGCGATTTTACTATAAATTATGGTAGAATAGAGAGGTAGTTAGATTTGACGGTCGCTCCTTCGATTTCCTGATGATATGCTGACGGAGAGGACGGTGACACTGCAGGACAGCTGTTAGCCTGAATCTTTGACGGGCTGAATTAATGCCCAAAATCCTGATGAACTTAACCTCCTATAATCAATGGGCATAGATTTGCGAGACTGCCAGATTTGACATAGAGGACGACTTTAGCCAGAATAGGTAAATGTGAATGGCAATTTGATCAAATGAATGATTTTAATCTGCAATATTAATATAAATTTGGATTTGAACATCTACAGAAATGAGTCAGGTTGTTTATTCATTGAAATGTGTTAATGTAAAGGTTAATTAGAGAATTAGGATTTCACTAAACTACAACTAACAGATCCGTCCCGGTTGGGAGGATAATACCAAATGTGGAATCTAGGGCCTAATGAGTATGAGAAGGGTTTGTAGGTTTGTTGCTCATTAGGGTAAAGTGGTATCTTCCTCCCTCATTATTCAGCGCTTGGAAGGATAATCGCCTCTTGCACGGATTAATGGTAAGTGTGTGTTGGTGTTATGGGTCCCACCAGTGAATGTATGGATAGTGAGCGTGTGTGAGATCATTTAGTCCGTGGCAGCTGGGAGGGATTTTGTATTCCGCACTGGATCACTTCCACATACCCAAGAGGAACTTCCGCTCCTCCGACCTTGCCCTGTCAGAGGTCCCCCGCATCCGCAGAAACAGAACAGGCAGGAGAGCCTTCTCCTACATTGTGTCCAAGACCTGGAACGATCTCCCTGTGAACATCAGACGCTCCCCAACCCTACACACGTTCAGGAAGGACCTCAAGACCTGGCTCTTCGACTGCTCCGGAGCTGCTACCCCCCCAGCGCCTTGAGACCCTCACAGGTGAGTAGCGTGCTTTATAAACCCCTGATTGATTTATTGAATGTTCCTCTGTGTCAAAAGCTGTTGAAAGGTTCTACATTACCAGGAGTCATGTTTCTCTCTCACCAAGAAACATCAAGGCTGACTGCATGCTGTGCAGTAACATAAACCAGGTTTATATGGGGGAGTTGTTAAGGTCCAAAAATGTTTCAGCTAGGAACTTTGCTTAAAAATAGTGTACTGTGGTGATTGGGCAGAAAATGGCTGACAGCGCGGAAGACAGACTGGATTTCTTAAAGAGGTGGTGTCAGATCCTGTTCAGGGGGCCAAAAGGCAGGCACCGGCTACTAGGTCACCGCGGTGGGGGCTGGGGCATTTGCCTCTACCATCCCAGGATCAGTCCTTCTATGGCTCTGCAAAACTGGGCCAAATAAAACCCCTTAACCACTTAAGTGCAGGTGTCGGCCACAGACCTGGAGTGGGTTGAAAAGGATCCTCTGGTGCTTGGACCAGAAGATTTCCTTTTAGAATTTTTCACTTCCGACCGCTGGAGAAGAGCTTCCCTAGCAACCTTAGCCTTTTTGTTAGGAAATGACGTTCAGCGTGCATCGGTCGCTAACATCATTTCAATTCAAAGTGAAAGTGAAATTAACAATTATCTCATTTCACATTCACAGAATCAGTGCTTGGGGTCATATCTTAGCCCCAGGGCACTGATTTGAATGGGGGAGGTATCATTAGATAGGGGAAAATCTCCTCCTTTTCAATGATATCTCTCCCAAGTGGATTACTGCTTGGGAGTTGCCCTAGGAGGGAGATCCCCAAGCAGGAATCCATCCAGTAGATTCTAGGGATGTCTATTGTGGGGGGGGAGTGATCCTCCTTGGTATGGGCCTGCGCAGCCCCACATCCTGGGCCGCATTAGCATTTCTGCCGCTTCTGGAGGGTGGATGGTGGGTGTTCACACACAATCTGATCCACTAGGG
Organism: Triturus cristatus; assembly: GCF_964204655.1. Taxonomy (NCBI): domain Eukaryota; kingdom Metazoa; phylum Chordata; class Amphibia; order Caudata; family Salamandridae; genus Triturus; species Triturus cristatus. The sequence goes on along the minus strand of NC_140582.1, from coordinate 1,069,848,962 downwards.
GGGCAGAAAGCCCACTGGACACCAGGTTTTGTTTTTGTTTGCTGTTCTTTTTTTAGGGGAGCATCCCTCCTGGGCATGGGCCTGCGCTCCCCACCTGCCCTGGGCTCCATTGCCTCTCCCGGGTGTAGATCAGGGTGCTCACCCCAATCTACCCCCTCCAGGGGGTGAGAAGAAAACCCTCTAGACACCAGTTTTTTTAGGAACCCCATTTTTGGGGGGAGAGAGCAGCCTCGCTGGGCATGGGCCTGTCCTCTACCCCATCAGGGGCCACATTAGTCTTTCTGATCCCCAGGGAATGGATAAGGGTGCTCACTCCCACTTTGGACCCCCCAAGGGGCAGAAAGTCCACTAGATCCCAGGGGATTAGTTTACAAATAAATATAGGAGTGGGGGTTGTCCACCATGGGTTAGGCCATGCCCCCACCCCAAAAAGGTGTGAAAAAGATGTTCTGCCCCCTATGGGGGTGGATTGAAGGTTTGCCCCAATCTGGCTCCCCCAATGGGGGCGGGGGGGCAGAAAGCCAACTAGGGCAAACCTTTAAAAGCAAAACAAGGTGGTGGGGGGTGCCAACCATGGACATGGCCATGCCCCAAACCCCAAAGAGAGATGAAACAGTCTCATTGCTCTCTGCGAGAGCAGTTGGAGGTTTGCCCCAATATTCCTCCCCTGGTAGGGCAGAAAGCTCACTAGATACTAGGGAATATGTATTTAAAAAAATATAGGTGTGGGGGCTGCCCAGCATAGCCATGGCATAATCCCCCACCCCAAATAAGGGGTGAAACTGTCTTTCTGGAGGTTTGCCCCAATGAGCCTCTCCTGGGGGGGGAGCAGAAATCATGTGCATGCCCATGCCCCACGTCAAAAAGGGCGCAACAGTCTTTATAACCCCACCCCACACACCTCCAGGGGGTAGAATGGGATTCACCCCAATCTGCCTCCTCCCAGGCAGGGCAGAAAGCCCACTAAATGCCAGGAATTTTAAAATGGTGCCAAAATAAACAAAATGATGGAGTGGCCTACTGTGGCATCAAACCATACCCCACCCCAGAAGGAGCATAAGTGTCTTTCTGCCTACCTGAGGGCAGATAGGAGGCTTGTCCCAATAAGGGAGTTGCCCCTGGGGGGTAGGAAGCCTACTAGACACCAGGGAGTTTGCATTTGGAGCAAAAGAAAGAGGTGCAGAAGTTGCACTCTGGCATTGGCCATATCCCTACTCAACAAGGAACAAACCTGTCTTTCTGCTGCCCCCAGAAAGTTGGTTTACCCCAAATTTGCCACTGCATGGGCAGAAAGCCAACTAGACACCAGGGATTACAAAATGGTGCTAAAACAAACAAAAGGATAGGGCGTCCTACCCTAGCATTGAGCCATACAACACCACAGATGGGAAAATATTGTATTTCGGCACACCTGGAGGCAGAAAGAAGGTTGGTCCCAATTGGGAAGGTTGCCCTAAATCTGCCCCGGGGTGTGCAAACCCATTAGATACCAGGGATTTTGCATTTGGAGCAAAAGATAGGGGCCCAGGCGTCACATTCTGACATTGAGAGACATACTTTCATGTTAAAAGGGACAACCCAGCATTTTCTCTTCCCCAGAGGGTAGAGGGGAGGTTTGCTGTCAATTTGTCCTGGGGGGCAGAGAACCCATGGAGTGACAAGAATATTTAGTTTATAAAATATTTGGGTGGGACTGGTCCATCCAGACATCAGGCTCCAACCTCACACCTAAATCCTCAAAATTCTTACTGCTCCCCTGGAGACTAAGCCATCCCCATCCTAATGGCACGCAAGAGGTTATTTTGTTCATTTGGGTGTTGTTTTTATATTTGGGCGAGGAGAATGGGGCTAAATTCCAATATTATACCATTTCTCATGCTGAATGGCTGCACTTTTTCGACTTCAGTAGGGTGCCACCTGGGGAAACCTACCAGACCTAAACATTCCTGAGTACTAGACACCTGGAGGAGTCCAAGGTGGCATGCTTTGCGTGTCCCACAACCTTGTCTTTCCCAAAGTGCCCTGAAAACCTCAAACATTGGCTGAAATCACAAATGTTCCTTGCATTTCTGCGACGTAAACTTCTGAAATCTGCAGGGATCCAGAAAATTCCTACCTCCCAGCGTTCCTTCACTTGTTCTAATAAAAACGTTACCCCACTTGTGTGGCTGGACCTAATGCCTGCAACAGGAACGGATCAAACCAGGGTCAATGAGAGTTCTAGCTGGGGAGCTGGCAACAAATGTATCATGACGAGTGGGGTATTGTGGGTGGAAAACATTTGGTGGATTCCTGCTCATTCAGGTACTTTCCATCATATAGATGTAAGGAAAATGTATGATTTCGGGAAAAGGTTGATGTTTGCAGAGCACTGTAGGTAGGAAGACATTGTGGGATCCACACAAGACACGGACCCCGGAATACACTGGGTGTCTAGTTTTCAAAAATGCCTGTGGTTAGTAGGTTTCCACAGGTAGCGGCCCATCACCGCCACAAATACAGCAGCTATCCCTATCACTGATCTCTCCACATAGTGCGTTGGGGTCTTTTGTATGGCTGTCTCTTCACCCACCAACACAAACAGGGTACTGTTGTTATCAGGAGATGTGTGGGGACTCGGTGTGGTATGAAATATCTTCCCAGCACAGATCTGTCAGTAGACTGTATGTTTTAAGTCAAGGTTAGAGGTTTGCTTGAGCTTGGACCCAAAATCTACAGCTATCCACAATGCAAAAAAGGGTCAGTTTTCAGTGGAAAAATGTGATGTGCCCATGTTGCATTTTGGGACATTTCCTGTTGTGACCACTAGGCCTACCCACAGAACCCTTGTTATCGGGAAACTTGGGGTAATGTTGGGTGGTAGGAAATTTGTGGCTTCCCACAGATTCCAGAACTTTCTATTTTTTGCTAAAGTTTGAGGTTTGCAAGGGCTTTTGGGTAAAATTGACTCGAAAGAGCCACAAATGTGACCCCACCCTGGATTACACTAGGTGTCTAGTTTAAATAAATGTACTGGTTTGCTGGGTTTCCATAGGTGCCGTCTAAACTAGGACCCATAATCCACAACTACCGACTTTGTAAAACAAGTGAGGTACCACTTTTATCAGGACACTTGCGAGAATGCTAGGTGGTAGCAAATGTGTGGCTACCCACAGATTCCAGAACTTTCCATCACAGAAATGTAATCAAAATGTGTTTTTTTGTCAAAGTTTGAGGTTTGCAAGGGCTTTTGGGTAAGAAAAGCTGGTGAAAGCCATGTAGGTCACCCCTCCCTTGATTTTCCTATGTGTCTGTTTTTCATAAAAGTACAGGTTTTCTAAGTTTCTCTAGATGCTGGTTGAACTAAGACGCAAAATCCATAGCTACTGACATTGCAAAAAGAGGATAAATTTTCAGTGGAAAAATGTGATTGTGTCCATGTTGCGTTTTGTGCCCTTTCCTGTTGTGGGCACTAGGCCTACCACTCAAGTGAGGTACTATTTTTATCAGGAGATGTGGACCAATGTCGGGTGGCAGGAAATTTGTGGCTACCCATAGATTCAGACATTTTCCTCACAGAAAAGTGAAAGTGAGGAAATGTGTGTTTTTAGACAAAATGTAAGGTTTGCAAAGGCTTCCAGGAAAGAAAAGATGGCGGGGGAACATGCAAATCACCCCACCCCAGATTCCCCTTGGTCTCTAGGTTTAAAACATGTTACCCTAGGTGTCGGCTGAGCTGGGGCCCAAAATCCACAGCTACCGACATTTTAAAAAAAGGCCAGTTTTCAGTGGAAAAACACATGTGCTGTGTTCATGTTGTGTTTAGGGCCCTTTCCTGTTGTTGGCACTGGCCTTACCCACACAAGTGAGGCACCATGTTCATTGGAAGACACATGGAAACATAGAAGAGTAGAACATTTGTTATCACCAATTGGATTTCTCTGCAATTGCGCCTTCCAAATGTAAGCCAGTTTGTAAGAAAGAAGACATTTTGAAAAATGCCCTCTGAATCACATGCTAGTATGGAGATCCACAAATTCATTATTTGTACAAATAACTCTGCTCCTACACTCACAACCTGGTGTTCATTTCAGAATGACATAACTTTCCTTGATACCCATTTTCACTCTGCATATTTTACCATATGAATTGCTCTATACTTGGTATATTATGAAAAACCGTTGTAAGGTGCAGCTCAGTTGTTGGCTCTGAGTACCCCGGGTTCTTAGACAACCTACAAACCTTATATATCCCCATTCCCAGAAGAGTCTAGTGGACGTAATCGTATGTTGCTTTTGTAAATTGCCCTTTGTGACAAGAAGTTACAGATGAAAACATTGTCACAAATGACTGTTTTCCCCTACTTATTTTAACTATTATTTTTATTTCAGCTGTTAGTTTCTTTGGGAAGTCCTGAGGGATCTACACAAATGACCCCTTGCCAAATTCAGAATGTTATCTACTGTTCAGAAATCTATAGCTTTCTGGGATCACTCATGGTTTTCACACCAGTTTCCTCTACAAACTGGAAGTAGGCTGAAAGTACAAAAATTAGGAAAAACAGGACACCTCGTTAACCAAAATGCCAAAACTGTGGTAAAAAATAGGTATTTTGATTTAACTCTGCATGTTCCTGAAATCTAGCAAGATGGTGAATTTAGCACAACAAAACGTTTGGTGTCATTTTTAGGAAAAATAACAGACACTTTTGTGCGGAGCACTCTTTTCCTATTTTTCCAACAAAAAAAGAAAAATGTATCTATTTTTTCGCAATTTTCTCAGTCCCCTCCAGGGGGATCCACAAACCCTGGCTACCTTCAGAATCTTCAGGATGTTGGGAAAAAAGGACACAAATTTGGCATTGCTACCTTATGTGGAAAAGGCATAAGCACAAAGTATCTCCAATAACCAAAAAAGGGCTTTGCACTGGAGTGAAAAAGCCTCAACAGTTAAGAGGTTAAGCATTTCACTCTCTGTGGTTGCAATGCCAAGGAATCACAGCCTTTTCAAGGAGGTTAATGGTGGAGTACGACAGTCTCAGAACTCACCAAACACTCAATAGTGCAATAATGTGATTGTCCAGCCCAGTGCTTCCCTTTCAATAAAAAGTTACTTTATTACATTCTAAGGTTCAATACTACACACAACACTAGAAATAGAAGATCCTTGATACAGGGGTGAAAGTCTAGAGTACTAGAAGGTTGGCCTCCCCTCCCACTTTCCCCATCTCCTTACTTGTACTCTAATGTCTTGTGGCATGAAAATAAGTGCAGGTGCAGCGCTGCCCTCTCGTTTAACGTCTCTGGGTCTGAGTCAACCGATCAGTTTCTCACCCATTCTATGGGCTGTTGTGGGATGCTGTGGTCCTCCCACTCACAATATGTGCGCCGCGCAGAAATGGTGGGCTATAATCAAGTTAAGCGGTAGTCCCGCTACGGTAGGTGCAAGCAGCTGTGGTGAATGACTGGCTTCAGACAGTGGGCATCTTCCTGACTTCAATGACGTTGGAAGCAGATGATTCACATGTTTCAACGGGCCTTCATCCTCCAAGCAGTCCTCCTTCCAGATGCAGGTGTCAGGTGGTGACAGCTCTGATGTGCTTTAGGGAGCCAGACAACTAAGTGCAATCAGGTGCACAGACTGTTATAGCATGCTAGCTTCATGTTTGCTAAACTTTACTTTAGCTCAGAATGCCTGAAGGCAGTCGATTGGTAATCGTAGTGCACTTTGCGCACTGTGGGTCAGTGTTGGACTACCCACTTGTTCAGGTCGGGAAGGTACCCTATGGTGGGCTCCCGCCAATGAACACGATATGGGCCCCTCAAATCAAGGGGACAGAGCACCGCAAGAACAGTAGAGTAAAATGCTGCTCTTGGAGAATCTATATCACACACCAATGATTATTCAGTTAATCACAACACTCAACCACATCACACACGTGTTCAGTCTACACCCTATTACCCACAACAAGTACCACCAAGGTATAAAAATTACACAAAGCTTTAATGTAGTGTGTGAAATGCCAACATTTGAATGATATCCAAACTTAGGGTTGCAGGGAGGACACACAACTGTGCCCTTTCATTAAAAGAGAAAAAAAGAAAGAAAAAGAACAGGACAAACCTTTATTGAGCAAAAAAGAAAAAAAATACTTTCAAAAACAAAAAAGAACCTTTGTCAAATAGTAGCTTTTTCTACAGAGACGCCGTCACCGGTTTTGAGTCCAACACACGCGGCTAATAAACGTGCATCTTTAATGAGCCTTGGTTTACGCACTCCCATGCTCCCTCGGCCACTACATAGGGTGAAAGGTGATGGGTGGAGTCCACTTCAGCGCAATGGTGGGTAGATAAGGTAGAGGGAGGATGGTGATGGGGTATAGGAAAGAAGGGAACAGATGTGAGAGTGGGAGGAACTGTATGGAGGACGGATCTCTCCCCTCCGTTGGATACCCCTCACTGCACAGCTTGCTCATTGGCGCTGCTGCTGGAGTCCTGGGGTTTCATGACATCGGGCAGTTCTGGCGGGCTGGAGAAGGTGTCGATGCGTAGCGGTTCAAAAGAATCGTCTGAGGCTCTGAAGGCAAGCCCAACGGTAGCCGGGGCCTGAGGCCGGGCAGTCTGGCTGGTGAAGCCACAGTCTCCCAGTGTTTTGCTGTCATCCAGGAGCTGGTCATCCTTGTATAGTCGCTGGTCCTCAGGGGGCCTCTTCAGGATACCCTCCACAATCCGCTTCAGATCATAAACCGTGGTGGACTCCTTGGCATCTGTGAAGATGGTCGTCTTCTGATGGCGGATCATAAGAAAGACATCCATGGAGGCAGCTGCTGTGTCCCGCCCGGGCGCTCAGAAGGCTTCTCTCGCAGAGCCCGGAGGTCCGTCAAGCGACGCTCTGCCCATAGAAAGTATCCCCTCCTACTTTCTATATCAACATTGAGCATGTAACAAATTGCATGTCACTTTATTCACTTTAAAAAATCTTAAGGAAATATTATTCACGGGTTGTAGGTTACAAGAGTTTGGAAAAAGAAAGGGGACCCCCCTGCTATAAATGAAGGTTCCTAGGACAGGGAAAATATCTACATTGCACAAAAAAAAACGGCAACACCTTACTCATTCTTATATAGATTCATACAAAATCTTTTATGGCTCAGAGAAAGTGGATCTTTTTATATTCAAATCTTTATTGACAATCATCAATAGAAAAAATTCATAAAGGCATTATATATAGAACAACAATGTCTCCTAGATCAATAGTACACATTACTATCAAAATTAAAACAGATACTCAACAAACAGCATCGATAATGACTATAGAAATGGAAGGGTATTTACATATGCCAGTAAATTTGACAATGTGAGCAACAATAATAAACACAACATGAGTACTAGACCAGAGGAAGGTTCTGTGAATAAGGTTACATCTAGTGAAACAGACCTTTCAAGTATTGCGAGTTTCACAAGCGAGGAATCAAATTCCTCAGTAGGGCCATCGACCAGTGCCAATGTAGCACAATCAAACTCTTTTTTATTAGAGATGGAAAGATACAGGAAAGGTACCAGACAAAGACCAAAGAACTCGGATCTAAATCCAAAAAGACAAGAAGAAGCAAGACAAGAGGACAAGGGGGAAGCAAAGGGAAAAGAAAGGATGACAACAAGATCTGCATCCAAAACAGTACAGAAATAAGAGAACTACCCAGTACATCCAATTGTGTGAATGATAATGTGAATGTTATAAATCTCTCTGATCATGTGTTAGATGCAAATGAAATAAAAATTCTGAGTAAAGGTTTGGGTTTCTGTCCTGCTTCATTACCCAACTTCACAGATTATCATATTCGTCTCTTTAAATTTGCAAGAAATCTCAAATTAAAGAAATTCTTTTTCAACAAAAATGAGATTGAACTTACTCCATCTGGAGGCTCTTCCTTGTGTGAGATGTCAGTCAAGGATGTGAAAAATATACAACTCCTCTTATCCTGGGAACAAAGTGGAACCGCTGATCCTACTATAAATCAAATTCTACATGATCTAAATATAAATATTGAAGTTGATATAAATAGTGGGCTAAAACCTAGGTCCCGTTTTACACCAAACCTTGCACCTGACAATGTTATTGACATCTTTGTAAATAATGTCACACAGGAACTCTACAAATTAGAGGACAAATACCAAAATAAATCCAAACAGGTTAAACATAACATCAGTAAGGACGAGAGGGAAGCTTTGCACAGAATTTCCATGAATCAAAATCTAGTGATAAAAGAGGCTGATAAGGGGGGGAATATAATCATCATGAATAGAGTAGACTACATTGCAGAGATTGACAGACAACTGAGGGATTGCTCATCATTTGAGTCTGTGAAGTGCAATCCAATGAGTAATGTAACTAGTCTTATAGAAAAGAAATTGGATTTTTGGAAGACTAGAGGACTAATCACTGTTACAGAATGCAGATATCTTTTCAACCCCGTACCTACAGCAGCTTGGATCTATACTTTACCAAAAGTTCACAAGGGAAATACATTTCCACCTGGTAGGCCCATTATTTCTGGGATTGGTTCCCCGACAGAAAAATTGTCCGAATACATTGATGTCTTTTTACAACCCTTGGTACAGAATCTTCCTTCGTATCTTAAAGATATACGAAGGATCTACTTAGTAGACTAGAAGACTTTGAGTGGACAGAGGGTCATTTCCTTGTCTCATTGGATGTGAGTTCTCTATACACTTGCATCCCGAGAGAGAAGGGTCTAGAAGCAGTCCAACATTTCCTAGACACAAGAGATGCTAACCTACATGAACATAATGACATGCTCATTGATTTGTTAACCCTAATCCTGGATAACAATTTTTTTCTGCATGAAGGCAGATGGTTTAGACAAATAAGAGGTGTTGCAATGGGCGCAAAATTTTCGCCGTCCTTTGCAAACCTCTATATGGGTCTGTATGAAATGATACATGTGTGGAGACACTGTCCATCCGTCTATACTGAAAACATAATTTTATGGACCAGGTATATAGACGATGTGCTTCTCTTCTGGTCAGGTACGGAGGAAAACATGATTGATTTCGTTGGAATTCTAAATGACAACGATTTCAATATACATTTTACCTATCTAATAAACAATAACCACATCGATTATCTGGACACCACATTATTTGTGGTAGGACAAAGCGTAAGATCCAAGATATTCTGTAAGAAAACTGCATGTAACTCGGTCTTGCATGCCACTAGTGCACATCCTCACCTCAATCCCATATGGGGAAATGGTCAGAATAAAACGAAATTGTAGCACTGATCATGATTTTAATTCTGAACTTGAAAAACGTGAAAGGAGGTTTACAAACAGAGGTTATTCTTCACATATTTTGTCTTCTGCAAGAGAGAAGATCAGTAAGGTGAAACGAACTGACCTACTATGTGACACACAACAAAAACAGAAAATCAATAGAGTAGCTCGAGGAAAGAAACCAGCATTGGTGGTTCCCTACAGTGCAGCTACCCCAGATTTATTTCGAATTATGAATAAACACTGGTACATATTGAAAATGGATGCCAGTGTGAAAAAAGCCATTACAACAAGGCCAAATATAATTCACAGCAGGGGCAAAACACTCAAACAAACACTATGCCATAGCTATCTGAAGCCAATACTCAACAACACTTGGATGCCGACACCGCCGATTGGCTTCCATAGATGTGGACAATGTAGTATCTGTCACCTAGCAAAAAATAAGCTAACGTTTTTTAAATACAATACACACAAAACATATAAAATCAATGATTTCATGACCTAATTCAAAATGTGTGGTATATTGTATTGAATGCTGTTGCAGCCTGATATATATAGGTAGCACGATACGTCCCCTGAAAGAACGTATACAAGAACATGTCAGAGCCATAAGGAACAACAATTCGGAATACCCATTAGCTGCACACTACAATGAACATCATATGAGAGAAGGGAGAATTAATATTACTTTCCATGGAATTGAAAGCCTTAAAATATCTAAAAGAGGTGGTAACAACACCTTACTTTTAAGACAGTTGGAAAGTAAATGGTTAATTAAATTGAGAGCAGTAGATCAGGGTCTTAACATGGATAGGGAGCTCTATACTTTCCTATAAACCTGGTGAGATCATCAATCTGAACTAAAATGGGCAGCATATAAATATCATCTGGCAGGAGATTGTCTTAATAAAGTTTGATTGTGTCCATTAAATTAACATACAGTAAGGTAGCATTTGTAACTCTCAAACCCTCTCCTTTTTTCCTTCCTTTTGTCTATGTTGCATTTTTTAATATGATGCGTTAAAGTTTTCAAGTATGTTTATAAAATATGACAAGTAAGAGGATAATATCTCAGATGATGTACAAAGTGATAAGTCGTCTCTATTCATGGATAAGAGGCTTCTTTTCACACATGGACTTTTCTCTTCTTATTTCTTTATCAGGATGACTATGCAGAACATTACGATTATCTGAGCTCTGTATGGGTTTTTTGTGTTGTTTTTCTGTTCAAAGACTATAACAGGAGTAGGTTTTGTCTCCTGTTTTTCAATATGGCGAATCGAACTCGTGGTACTTGGAATATAGACTAACTCATTCATGTTGAGGTTTTTTGTTGCTCACGAGGGAAAAAGGGGAAGAAAAATAGCTTTGGACTGTTGCCCCTTTTTAGGTCTCGCCTGACCCAGCGCATGCGCTGGTCAGGCGAGACTTATTGAGAGGGCTCCAAAAAGTGCTACCAGGCCAGCCTAGAGCTACAGTGCATGTGTGCGGGCGCGCGCAGCGCTTTACTGCGATTACTTTCACTTTCGCGGCCGGACGGCCGCTTTGATGTTTGATCGTGATCGCGATCACTTTTTAACTTTCACAGCCGCTTGGCATAGCCAATAGGTCTCGCTTTTGGGACCTTATAAGTATTTAGTTATGCAACTGTTGCATGGCTAAACACTTATAAGGTCCCAAAGGCGAGACCTATTGGCGATCCCAATGCTTGTTTATTCTGTCCTTTTTGGTGCCATTTCTGAGTGGTTTTCTAAATAATAGTCAGGCACCACTGTATTTTCAGTGTTGTGTGTTTTTTTGCTTGCACTTAGCTTTTTTTATACCATTCAAGTATGGCGCATTTAGGTTGTGGTTGATTTTCCCACATAGTCCACTTTCTATTTCGCATATGCGTGCTCACGTTTTGTAACGCAAGCCCAGTGAAGAGAGTCAAATGCTTTCTCTTCGTTCGGAGGTAAGATGAGAACTCCGAATTTGGTATGTGGACATTATCAAATCAAGTTGTTGGTTTATAATGGTGATTATTGATCTGTTTTTTTAAAACTTTACCGTAGGACGGCGGTTGGTTAATTCTATTTGATGCTTGACCTGTTCGTATTTCGCCAATACAAAATTGGACGCCGATGTCGTCCTTTGATTTACCTTGAGTGATTTCCTTTTCGTAAACACTTTGTCTATTGTGTTTAACCAATACGCAAACTGGGCTTTAATGCCCTTTTTTAACCATATGGATTAGTTCTCTTTCCTTTTAATATTTAGGAAATGAGAATGACATAAGACATTGCTGGTATTGAGTATTATGTGAGAAATATGGGGCCAGCACAATGATGTTTAATACATGGTTCTTGTTTCTGTTTGCATTCGGTTTTGTTTTCTTTTAATACTCGAGGTTATACATATTAAAACAATGCTAACAAGAGCATGGAGACACTATTCATTGTGTGTGTTTTTCTAAAATTATAATCGTTGTTATTGAATATCAGTTTTTGGGGCATAGGTCCAAATGATTTATGTTCGTCACATATAGGTTTAACATGACCTGACGAAGGCGTTTACAGTCATGCCAGGTACTTGATCCGGGGAGTTTTGACTACTACATACTAAGGAATTTACAACGCCCGGCTGGTTTATACTTCCTTTCATATGCTTGACGATTCATGGACATTATGAATGGACTTATCTACTTGTGTTAGGTGAGAGTTAATGATAAAGAATTTACTTTTTACTCTTTTCTTTTTTTGTTCTTTCTTTCCTTGGTGTTGGTTTTGGTTCTTGACAGTGCTATAGATACTTTGTTTTTGGTGTTGGTTGTCACTTTATTAGGGTGAGCAAACGTGACTCTGTCTGTTACAAGTCAATCTAGTGGTGTATGTTAAATGTAGGCCTGGGCGGTAAATTCCGTTCCGTTCGCGGAATTTGCGGAATTTGGGTAATTTTGCGTTCCGCGGAGAACGCGAAATTGCCCAAAAATCTGCGTTCCGCAACTTCGCGAAATTTTTGCTTGTTCGCGTTCTCAATATGCGTGTTGGCGAGATATTTCACCCCGAGCACGCAAACAGCGATCGCGAACAGGAAAAAAGTATCGCGAACAAGCAATTCCGCGTGTTCGCGGAATTTCTGCATGTTCGCGGAGATATTTTACCGTTTCGCGGAGATTTGCGTAACGCGATTACGCAAATTCCGCCCACCCCTAGTTAAATGTTGATTTGTGTTGAATATGAAACATGAATTATTATTTATTTTTTTTTAAATAAAAAAAAAACAAAGGGGTACAATATTTTTAAATGCTTTGATAGCGTACTCAAATGACAATTACAATGATAACAAGGAAACATAGGGTGTTTTATTGTTTTGTTTTGGGATTATTTTTCTTATGTATTGTTTACAGCCTTGAAAAAGTCCTTCTGGACGAAACACGTGTCGGCTGTTTTGTGCACATATCTGGATTTTAAAAGAAGATACAATAAAGAAATATGCAAGTGAAATTCTGAAGTGACTAATGGACTTTAATTGTGATACGTTCCAACAAACTGTGGATACCAGCTTTTCTGGTTTATTATAGTTTATGTGTGCCTCGGCAAATGTGATAAAAGTTTGTGGATTCCAGAGGGCTTTTTTGTTCTCCTTTGGAGTTTGGTTTATCCTCCAAAGGCAGAGGAGGATTTGTTGTTTGAGAGCACCGCTGATACTAATTCTATGGGAATCAACAAATAGAACATATGATTAAGTGGATGTGCATATAAATGTTCTGGCAAGCTTCTGCTTGGCTCTTTGTGTGATAGATACTCAACAAACAGCATTCAAACCAGTCAGACCCTCTATCATGCCGTAATATTCAACATATCCTCATCCTTCAATAAAATCATGTGACACCTGACAAAATACCAATGCGGGTAGATCTTGTGGATACCAACATCAATGAGTTTACATCTTCAGTCAATTTTTATTAACACAATTTCTCTTTTATGTATCTTGATATACAATAAATGTAATTTCAGATATAACTCTTGTATGTTTTATCCATGTGGCTTATGCTCTTAAACTTTCATCATTGTCTACGTGCGTTTTGGCAACACAGCGCCTTCTTCAGGAAAGCCACCTCCAAACCTTTTCCTTGTAACTATCCTATCGATAAAGCTCATCAAAGCCAGGGAGTTTATATATATTGCCAGAGCAATGCCTCCAAATTTGGAAATGACTGCGTGAGCACTAAGACACAGGAGGGTGTAATATGTCTTGAAAGAAGAATATAAAGGTGACAATTTTGTATAGTGAGTTGAGGTCACAAAGGCTCTTATCTCAGCGCTGATAGTAAACAAAGCCCTCAATACTCTGAACGGTTTTTGAACCGCGGTCTCGGGCATTGGCTGGCCTGTTTTTTCCTACGTTTACGAGTATTGCAGACTTTGTTTACTGGCAATGGTGGAGGGTCTGCAAGAAAATAGTTAGGATTGCGTGGAAGATTTTTCCAATCACTGACTATGTAATAACCAATAACGTGTTTTGTAGTTTATCAGTCTGTTACTTGTTTGGTACTCTTCAGCAGTTGTAACTTCATAAGTATGCACCCTGATGTCCCGAATATTGTACGTTTTTCACCTTTGAAGTGAAAACATCCCTGGACATTAGTGTGAAAGAATAAGCTCACCATGAGCAATAGCAGGTGGCTGTTCATCTTCTATTCTTTCAGTTTCTACCACAATAGCTGTCTGCATGTTTGATGAAGATCAACAACAGAACCAAAGTTGAGGAACTTTTAATCAATTCATAGCCACAAAATGGAACATGAGAGTGTCAATAATCAAAGCATAAGCATCATGTTCTAAGTTCTGGAGGAGGCCATAAGCAGCTGAATTTAATTGAAGATGATGACTGCCTACGCCTGATGGGTCTGAGCAAACCAGAACTCCTGTCTTAGAAGCAGGCTAGGGGTGCTCGCATTGTCTTCTTCAGCAGGATCGTGGGCTTGTGGTTGGAACCAGCCAGCTACATTCAAATGGAGTGGAAACAGAAGCATCTGTGCTGAGGTACTTGGAATTTGTTATGAAGAATAAACTAAAAAATAACTTTATGCTGTGGTAATGTGAATCAAATAGAAAGCTAACATTATTTTGTTCTGTTTTGTTTATTTATTTATTGCCACCATCAAAAGCTCTGCCCGGATACTAATTAAAAGAGAATATTTTAAATCGTTTTTAATCTGTTGTGGTCAATGTATGCACCTTAAAGCATCTGCCATTTGCAGGTCTACTTCTTTTTCTCAAACATTTAAATCTTTCTGAAAAAACATCAAGGCCAGGAGACTATAGGCCTGATGTACAAAACCATTTTGTAGTTATAAGTACTGCAATTTAAAAAAAAAATCACATGATTTGTGACTGCAAAATGGCATTTTGTTATGTACTAAATCTATTTTGTGATCCGGTAACAGGTTACTAAATCGTAAAATAGGTTTAGAAACCCATAACGAATCATTGTTTGGATGGAGTTTGTTTAGGGAGTCCCTTCCAAATAGTGATTGGTTAAGGTATGTATCAATGGTCTGTGACCAAAATCCGGTCACAAAGCATTGACATTTTACCGACATCTCAAAGGAGTTTGTAACCCATTGGTAAATGGGATTAGGGTTATCTTCCTTGCACCCCATACCACTTTGTAAACGTTTTTTTTTAAGTAAAAAAGTTTGTTGGGGAGTAACCATTACTTCATGGGATCCCGATCAATGGCAACTCTCAAGCAAAAAAAACAAAAACAATATTTATTTTTTAAAATGTAACATAATTTCCTTCAGGGAAAATGAGCTACATAAAAAAAGAAGTTGGCTTTGTTTAGAAAGTAATCACAGGCATGATGGTTTACACATCCCTTATGATGGTTTACACATGACAATCCCTTTGTTGGCATCCAATCGAGGTGAGTGCAGTTTGCGACCTACCTCATGAACATTGTGACACACTATGATTCCACATCATCTATCACACACTAGAGAATAGCTTACGTTTTGCAGGAGAAATCATTAAGTTCTTCACAGAAAGCTTAATATACTCGGATAACAATATCTTCCTACCAAACTTTAATGTACCATTGGGCCAAATCTCTTCAAATCTACTCAGCAATACCCTCATCCAACTATATAAAACACCTATACATATCAAAGTATCCACACTTGACCTTCTAATTGCACCAGTGGGAAAACTCACACAGGTCTCCCTTATTGGGGGACTGTTCCCAGCACTTTCTTATCCCCTTCACGCAAACAGAATGCACAGTAAAAACCTCAGATTAACCCAGTTCACCAGAACAATGTGTTAGAGAGCCCTCACAACATTAACCTAAATGATGCATGACACAAAATCGACTCCTCCTTGAGATTCAACTTTCCTGATTAAGGGATGAACATACTAAGAATTCAGTATTCTAAAACCCTACTTGAGATCATACAAAACGAAGAGTAGAAAGGAAAAAAACAAATGACCTGCAAGAGAGAAATATAGAAAGAAAAAATAACCCTGAGAAAGGCAGAACAAATCTGGTGGAAACCTAACAAACAAGAAACGTTATACAACATGGGGAAAAATATACAAAAGTATTTTCAAAGCCAAAGCAGCATATGTCAGAAAGGAGATTAATGAAGCGACAAAGCATCTAAAAAAACTGTTTACAAAAAGGAAGAATTTACAAAAAGGAAGAAACACAAATCCACCCACGAAGGTAATCATCAACATTTACTAACTTATTCAGAGAAAGGGTGAAGAAATATGAGTTATCGCTTGCTTTTTACCGGTAACCAGGTAACCGTAAGAAAAGTCCAGAAAAACACAGGTCCTGGTTATGCTTCAGAAACTGAACTCCAACTGAAATATTGAAAACTATAACATGACCATTATCTTACCTTCTCTTAACCTATACATTTATACACCTCGAGAATATTAGACCCTCTGTGACACCATACTGAATGAACTTGCTGAATGGCACACCAGCCCAGGGAAAGGCTACAAATTCTCTTAAAGTAGGACAAGTGACACCACTGCTGAAAAAGTATTGAGCCTACACAAGAATATGAACAATTTCACACCAATTTCAAACCTTCCTTTTCTAGAAAGCTGTGTGGACAGCTAAAAAAAAAATCTTATGGTTAATTACCTTGTAGAGAATACCAATCATGTTTGAGGTCAGAATGCAGCAAAGTCTGTAATATTTCAAATAGTTGAGGAGATGTTACGCATAGTGGACAAAGGTTATTTTTGTCTCCTGATCCTGTTACACCTGTCAGCAGCATTCACTTCAGTCAACCACTCCATCCTGCAGTAAATCCTTCTTGGGTTTGAATGGTTCTTTCTTCTATTGTTTTGCCTACAACCTGGATAATAAGGCTAACACACTCTCCAATGCCATTCCTGTCAGTCAAGGAGTACCATAAAGTTCCATCCTCTCTCCCACGCTGTTTAACCTTTAACGCATAAAAAATGGCAAACACTCTCTCCAATGTCAGTCCTGTCCATTAGGGGCACCACAAGGTTCTAGCCTCTCTTCCACACTGTTCAATCTTTACATGGAACCTTTTGCCGATCTTCACAACAAATCCAACATTGTGTATTATTTCTATGAGGGTGACACATAGCTTCACACAAATGCTTCTTCTCCAAATGACATTCTGTACCTGGCGCAATCACTTACAGACATTCATATGTAGATGAAGCACTATCATCTTAACCCCTTCGCCACGGCACAAATTCCGCCGCGGCGCTGGGGGGGTTTGGGGGCAGTGCGGCGCCGCTGTGCTCATGACGGAACCACTCCGTCATGAGTCACAGGCGAGCTGTGCTCATGACGGAGTGGTTCCGTCACGACTCCGCCCACTGCGCTAATCGCCCGCACAGGCGGGGAATTAGCGCCGTGTGGGCGGAGCGGCCGCCAACGGCCGCAGCATGACGGAACCACTCCGTCATGAGCACACGGCGCCCGTGGCTCATACCGGATTGGTTCCGTCATGAGCCCGGAACGGGTTAAACTAGACCCTAATAAAACAACAAACATTCTCCTCATTCCTCACTACAATATAACCCCATTCCTCACAGGAATGACTAAATACCAAATCAGTGCCATATCAGGTTTAGAGTGCAAGCCAGATAATTGTCAAATGAGCAAAACCGCCAGGTTTCTTCGTAGAGAGGTGCATATCAGTGCGCTAGCTAAAGCGGCAACAGTGCCCGCTAAAGCTTCTTTGAGGAATAATACCAATCATACCAAAAGAGGACTTCAAACCTCTAAGGGAATACCTAGAGTCCATCGCGCCCCACTCAAAGCTGCTAACATTTGTGCTGCCAGGTTGACTGCAGGGTCTAGGGAGCATTATCACATGACACCCCAGATGTTCGCCCTTAAATGACTCCCTATTGAAGCAAATCTTTTCCTCAAGTTAGCCTGAACCACCTACGAAGTTCGACAAACTGAATCTCTGAAATACCTTGTGTGAAAACTGTCCTTATCAGGGAGTCAATGCTCATATCAGAGCCGGGGTGGCTCCCCACAGGGGGGTGCCAGGATGCCGTCCTAACAACAGATGGCCTTGGCATGCCTCCATCTCCAACTAGCTGCTGATATGATAATATGCTTCTGCATGAAAACCATTGTTTGTTTCCAACTTAAAGTGCAACATCATGCCATTAACAAAGGGGCTCCACTGTCCCTTTGAGACTGGACGGCTCACCTCACACATTTGCAATAGATAGCCCCCATGAAGAAGTGTCCTCGGGCAGTGCAGAATGTCTGCTAATGAGACTTTTGTGGCGCGTGTCACTCTTCATCCTGATATCCTATCAGCAGCCAGGGTAGAGGAGAAGGGCTCACCTCAAACCCTATCCTTGCTTCTGAAGCGGCAGTAGCTCGGGTTCCAGACTAAGACGAGCAAAAGCTATAATTCATGACAGCTTCCACTTGTGTATTGTGGCGCGCAGTTTGTGAGAGACTGACTTTTGGAGCAGGGACCATAAAGAAGTCCAATGCGGTATCCCAAAGTTAAATGGAATGGTTTTTAATAGCGTTTGTGTGTGTATGCATGTAGTGAGCATGTGTGTGTGTGTGTGTGTGTGTATATATATATGTGTGTGTGTGTGTGTGTATGTGTGTGTGTTTATATCTGAGCATATGCATCTATCTCTGTCTACTACAATGAACACGATCCTTTCTCTCTGAGTTAAAGAAGACTGGGCTCTTTTATTATGCACTTCTGTTTCTTATAGTTCTTTACGACAGGGGCGAGCGAAGTGCCCCCTCGCTTCCAAAACTCAAAATATCCCCACCCACTCCCTCCAACAGTCCTTCATAAAATACCCCCTACCTCCAAAAGACCACAATAAAACACTCGCTCTCTCCAAAAACTCATAAAAAAACAACCACTCTCTCCACCCAAAATAAAACTACACTAACATTTTCAGTACAAAAGATTTAAATAAATAGTACTTACCCATTGCCACATGTCCTCCTCTCTGAAACCGAAGTCTCCTGCGGAGCTCCCCTAACCAATCCAGATGCTGCTCTAATGCTGTTAATCGGCATGAGAGAAGCGCCAGGATTGGATGGAGTGGGCTGGCCGGACACTCCCTCAGACCCTGCATGCCTGTGCTTGCTCTCCAACCAGCTGTCTAAGACAGCTCAGGTCGGACAGCTGCAACGTGAGCATGCCAGGCTAGCTGTCGCAAGTCAGCCGGCCAAACTGACATGCGTGCTTTGGAGTGTCCAGCTAGCCACTGCTCCAGTCCTCTATGCTGCCAATCAGCAGCCGAGGACATTCCCCACTTGTCTCTTGGTTCGGGGGCACTGCGGAGCGCACATCGGGAAATATAAAATGGCAATTAAATTATTTATTACATTGCCATTTTATTTTTTCATGTGCAGCTCACAGCAGGCAGGGCTACGCTACCCCTCCTCCCCCCGCCCCATTGTGGAGAAACCGCTGCTCCTTTCTGAACACGTTTTAGCAAAAGGTATAGTGGATAATTTTAACCAGCAGTGTGTATAGCCCTAACTACATAGGGGCATATCAGCAACAACCGGCGATAATTATCGCTTAGCGCACTTAGCGCTAGGATAATTATCTCCGGCTAGCGTGGATTTTTATCGCCGAGATAGCGTGCTATTAGCAACGCTTATCTCAAAAGCGATAAAAATCCTAGTGCTAACTGCCAACCGTGAGATTATCGCTGGAAACCCAGCGATAATCCCACAAAGTTTGGCGAAAGGTTGCTGATAGGGCCTCACATACTTAGCCATGATATCCACCTTGCATAGGATATCATGGCTAAGTCAGTTTCAAAGCAGGCGTAAGGAAATAAGCGATAACAGAGGTTATCGCTACTTTTCTTGTCGCTATGCTGCTTTGCGTGAGGCTTGATAATAGGAGAAATGTCGCTTAGCGACATTTCGCCCGTTATCCTGGGGAGGAACGCCCACTTTGCATCTCGTTAGAGATGCAAAGATGGACGTTAGGAATTCAGGCGCTAAGGCAAGGTTTCACGGCCACGCGATAGCATGACCTTGCTAATATAGCGATAAAATTATCGCCGCTTTTCGGCCGAAAACGGCCGCAACAGCGGCGATAATTTTATATCGCCTCCTTGTAGATATGCCCCATAGTACTGTAACCCTGCAATGGAAATTGGCATCTTTGTCCATGGATACAAATGTAAATCACACGAAATCTCCTTAATTTAAATGGATCACACGTCTAAACCGTCTACCACATTAAAAGTTTCTGGATGTATTTAGTCAGCTAGCATATAAAGTTTTGCCTTTTATTACTATAGTTGTTTTGTGGCCCCTTCAAGCATCTCGAGGACAAGAAAGAGAGCTGCTCTGTGCAATTAAACCTTTTGCACCTTATATTAACAGTCGCCATTGTGGCCCAAATCGAATTGCTAGAAGAGGCGCAGAGTAAAGGTAAACGTGTACAGTTTAATGTGCTTTTCAGGAGCCCGAGTTGAGGACAGGGTCACGCGCCTGACTGCGGATCTGGGATCACAGGTCCACATTCCCTGCGTGGCTGAAACACCCTTTGAAGTTGGGTAATAGCCCCTCTCCTTCTAGCACGTTGAGACTCTTTAATTGGGTGTGTGAGCCCTAAATATGCAGTGATAATAGTGGCACCGGTCCAGAAGTAAAACAAAAGCAAGGGCTGCTGCTACTAAAGACAACAAGCATTGGCATAGCCAATCGGTCTCGCTTATGGGACCTTATAATTTCCCAGCCATGCAGCACATTCTCCTGGGTGCCACAACATGTACTGCTCTTTAACGCCGAGGCTTTGACACTAACAGGCCCATTATAGCACTGCATTGAGAAGTACTTATTTAAAGTGTTATTTGTGTACAACTGGTAGTCTGAACTTGTGATTGGTTGAATGATGCTTGTGATATGTGTAATGCTATTGTTGGAACACCTTCCTTAATCTTTATTTGATCCACTGAACACCGCTCAAAACCGATCCCTGTGTTTATGTTTGATCCTGTAAAAGCAGCCTCACCGAGAAGATGGAAGGACACAGCTCACAGGGTGGACCCTCAAAAGAAACCACAGGCGTGGACAGGATAAAGAAGCTGACCAGCAACGTGCAAGCAGCAAAGGCGGCTTGTTACAACAAATGCCCAAATAATTTAGAATGAACAACCTGGAGCCCTTATGACAGACACTGGAGGTGCTTGAGCAAACTGATCTGAGCAACCATGACAAAAAGTGACCAAAAACGGGGAGAAAAATGTCAGTAATATCGATGGGCAGTTTGAGGACAAAAGAGAATTACGTGGGTCTCCCCATGTTTAGCTGATAGCGTCACTCTACGTCGCTACTGTAGAAATGTCACACAGATATTTCCTCGAAGACCCTTAAACTCCTACCCAAGGGTGTGCACTGGCGTTACGCAACCAACACGTCATGCAGGTTTCTGAGGCAGGCTCACAACCACGGCAGTCCTTTTCACAAGAATACACAATTTGAGTGAATTCGTACTTAAATGGAAAAAGACAGGGCTTCACAGAAAACAAAAAGAAGAAATCATATTACAAACTTACTATTACATTTCCTCAAACGTATACATATATAATATTTACATGGCCGCCATCCATGCCAATTAAAAGAAAGTGAAGGATTTCTAATCATAAACCTACACATAATTCGATAGACAGAGGGCCGGTTTAGGGTGAAAAGAAAACAGGTCTGGACTGAAAATAGATGCAATGTTCTTTTAGTTACAGTATAGGAATGGAAGCCAAACAACCACCATTTAGGAATGGGACTGTACATGTCTTCCCTGGGGAACGCAGAAGGAAGGAAGGGGGAGGAGGTGCTGGAAATGTCCTGCAGCTTTAAGATGCAGCCCAGGCTGCTGGAATGTGAAGCAGCACTAATCGCCGACAGATCAGGGATTCTTCATAGTGCCAATATCAGCAACACACCCCATCCCACATACAGAAATACCATTAGGAAATAAACCACACAACACCTTGTTTGAGGAGAAAATAGCTGCAGCTTTATTTGCATAAGAATATGCCAAACATGGTGGTTATCTTACGGGCGATCCCAGGGCAGGCAGCCCCTATGTCGCCTGCCCACCTGATTAGCCAAATTACACAATGGGCTTAGCCAATTGGTGCTTACCAATTTTGGGGGAGGGGGTAACCCCTCCCACAGGTGGACTGCCAGTCCACCCCCTTACTCACACCCCTGAGGGGGCGGAGCGTTCTAGGCAACCCCCGGTTGCTCAGGTTTACAACCGCCCGAAGGACTAGCGGGGCGCCGTCGCTCCACCAGGGTCCAATCGAGGACCTCCCTTGGGATATTTGGCATTTGCACCCATTGTGCTCCTGAAGAGGGTACCTCGTAGTACCTTTCCGCCTCTGGATCACCCTCTAACTCCACCTGCAACACAAAATAACACGTTAGAACACAACTCCCACTCCAAACCCTGCACATACGCCGGGTAAGCAGTAGGGAGGGAAACGGCATCAAGGGCAACCACAAAGAGGCCGCCAGGTGGGCGGGGAGAGGCACTTATACTGCATCCCCCGCTCACCCCACCCGCAAATGATGCAGTATGGACCCCAGGGGTCCCCCAATGACTAGACTGGCTCGTGTGCCCTCATGTGGCACTAAGGCGGCCGCCCTCTAAGAGAATCCCCTTTGTGGACAACGGGCAGCCAACATAGCACCAATATCAGCAACACTCCACATCCCACATACAGCAATACCATTAGAAAATAAACCACACAATACCTTGTTTGTGGAGAAAATTGCTGCAGGTTTATTTGCATAACAAATATGCCAAACATGGTGGGTTATCTTACGGGCGATCCAAAGGCAGGCAGCCCCTCTGCCGCCTGCCCACCTGATTAGCCAAATTACACCTCGGCCATAGCCAATTGGTGCTTACCAAGTTTGGGGGAGGGGTTACCCCTCCCACCAGTGGACTGCCAGTCCACCCCCTTACTCATGCCCCGAGGGGGCGGAGCATTCTCGGCAACCCCCGGTTGCTCAGGCTTACAACCACCCATAGGACTAGCGGGGTGCCGTCGCTCCTCCAGGGTCCAACCGAGGACCTCCCTGGGGATATTTGACATTTGCACTCTTTGTGCTCCTGAAGAGGGTACCCCGTAGTACCTTTCCGCCTCTGGATCGCCCTGTAACTCTGCCACAGCTCTGGGTGTGGCCACCGTCACAACCAGGGCCCCCCACCAAGGTTGGCATTCTTACCTACATCCTGATGATTCCAGGGCCTAACCCAGGTCCAGCAAAACAAGTCCAAGCCCACACTGGACCGGAGGCCAGAGATGCCCCTCTGGACAGGTGCCCCCATCCTTTTTTAAACTCCCTGTGGACTTAAGCGTGCAGCCGGCCATGCCTGATAAAACCAAACCCTTCTGTTCAGGGCCTCTACACATGGCACTATTAACTCTCCTGCGTGAGGTTTCCACAGCAACCTCTGGCCCCGGCCCCTCTCATACTACATTGGGGTATCTCTGACCATCAAACTCACATGCCCACCAATGGTTGCATAACTTACCCAGGAGGAATTCAATTCTGGCAGCAGTACCCTCCTACCCTGGAAAGTCAAATCATTGCCTCCCAGGTGTCAGACCACAATGATGGGAGGGGAGACAAAGGCCCATGCCGCTGCTTCTAAAGAAGCTGTTCCAGTGCCTGCCATGGCCCCCAACCAAATTAACTCAGTGGTGGAAAACCCATGCCTCCATTTCTTGAATTCCGCCCGTCACGCCACTCAAGATGCACTGAAGGCCCTCCACCCAGACCATTGATCCTGGCACAAGAAAGAAATGCTAGCTTGCTACTGCCCAATATTGAGCCTGCACACCCTTTTATACAACTACACCAGTTACCACAAAATTGCACTATAACACTGCCCCCCATCAAACCTCTGGTGTCTCACAGGATGCCTTTGGTATCCTCAGAGTTCGCCTGCACTTCATCCACTTAACCTGTCTTCCGGCCACTCCCTGGGTGGCTACAGATGGCTGTACCTTATAAAACCTTGTGATTCCCCTCTGCATTACCCATTCAACCCGAACATGGTAAGGGGTGTGCTGTCAGCATGAACCAGAAAGAAACGCTCCCCAGAAAGGTGAAGGGCCAGCTGGGAGGCAACCAAACCCATTGGCCATACCCCATATCCTCCAGTTTGGAGCAACCAGAGTACCCTCCGGGAGTACTAATCGTCCAGAAATCCTGGGCCAGTAGTCCCCTGAATAGCTGAAAAATTCCCCCGGGTATCTTGTTCAGCTGAAGCAAACTGTAACCTGCAATGCTTTTGGATCGGAGGACAGGGAGTACACCTATGAGCAAACCTATGAGCAACCTATGAGCAATGTACCTGCACCCTATAAACTATAAATGCGAATGTGCTCTGTAGTTGTCCTGTTTGTGATCCAACCCGCTAAGTCGGCGCTATTGAGATACCATTACCCTTTTGAGGACTGAAACTCACGCCACGCTGGCAGAAAGGTGCCTATTCGTGTGTGCAAGTATATCCCAAGGATATTTTGCTTAACTGAAGCAACTTGTATCATGCAAAGCTTTTGGATCTGAGGACATGGAGTCAATCTATGAGCGATGTACCTGTACTTTCTTAACTTAATGTGCTCTGAAGGTTGTCCGTCTTAATGGTCTTAACCCTCTATTTCCACACTAATGGGGTAGCAGCACCTTTTTGGGAATGGCAAACTCATGTCCCTGCTGCTGAGTAGAGCCTATTCATACTCGGTCAAATGACCCGCCAGACACCTCTCCTGCAGCAACAAGATGAGGCCTGCTAACCTGCTCCCAAACCCTGCGGAAACCACAACCTGTGCAAGCTTCGGGAAAGCCTGCAACCCCGAAACCCTGTTTAGCATCCGGGGGTCATGCAGCCACTCCTTGGCCTGAATACTCACGTGAGAAGCCCAGGGCCAGACTCCTGCTGACTTATACCAGAATGCAGGCTTTTGAGTGGAAAAACTACTGGAGTGGAGCGAACAATACAAGCAGTTTGCCTGCCCTTTGATGAGGGGCTGAGTGGACCCCCTTGGCTGGGAGACAGCTAACCGTGTGTTCCTTATCCCCCACAATGAGGCGCAACTGGGAAGCCACTGCCTACTCACCAATTTAAGGAAACTCCGTTACTCCACACCTCTCTGCTATCGCTTAAGTTAGGATACAGAGTGCGTAAGTGTCTCTCAAAAACCAAAAGACCATATATACGTTGGTGACAGTCCCCACTAGGATACGTGCCTGCCCTGCTTCTGATGCAATTCAGTGCACGTTGCCAAGAGTAATGGATGTCTTTGGTCATGAAAACATAATAAGCCATGCAATGAACCCTAGACCTAACTAATTGTCTCTGAGGTGAAGCCACTGGATGACCGCGGAGAGGCAAAATGCCAGAGACATCGGATGCCACAAGCAGCCCTCGAGTTTAACAGGACCATCAGCTCCAAAAACAGCCCCTTGGAGGTAGACCAAGCAGACCCCAAAATCTGCTTCTACTTGGTCCTGAACTGACACGTCTGCATCCCCATCAGGATTACGATATATGTGCTTCATTATTGCCGGCTTTTCTGCTAAGTGTGCCCAGTTCATACACTGCTCTTTCTTTACCTTTTCTTTCTCTGACTGCAAAATGAAAGGATATTGTAAGCACCCATCCCATTGTTAAAACTAAAATGCAAGCAGAACTTATGCGGGGACATAGCCTCACATTCTAACCCTGTCTTTGAAGTGCAGCGAGTCAAATACAGAGTTAAAAGCCTCTTTATTTAACTTGAGCTTAGATCCACTGTTACTAACTGCTCCTATTAGCTGGAAATGTGTGGTGTGTCCTCTAGCTGGAAAACGTATGGGTGTGCACAGACACAATGCCTGGATAACATGTGAAGCCCAAGCTGTTTTAGCAGTTCCTCCTGCATATAACCCAGACAAGATAGTCCTGCCAGAACTCTATCTGTGTCCCTTTGCATTGGTTCCGAGTAGCTCTGCCACTTTCTGATAATCAGTGGCCATCTCGGTCTCTGAACCTAACCCTCCCTAGTATGTCAATTCACTTTTTTTGTGTAATTACCTTTTATTAACCTACCTCTTGTAGCGTTAACTATTCTATTAAATCCAACCTAACTCATAGGAAGGCAACCTACTTACAACAAACTTTCCGTTAGCCACCGGCAAGGTACTTTTCGAGATGTTTAAAACTTTCCTCGCATTCATGCTTGGTGCGACGTAGTGTTCACTTTGTGTGAAGTGCACATTATTCTCGATAACAGGTCTCAAACAGGTAATGCGTGATCTACTTGCAGCTCATGAATGCCCATGAAGTGGCTCTCCAAATTGATCTCAACCATGTTCATCATACAAGGAATTAAGCACCTCAAAGAATACTGCACTGAAAACATCCAGACACTTCAAGTCAAAAACTAGCCGCCCCCATGGCAGGCCCTCATGCTAAGACACCAAAACTACATGGCCAGTAACGTGAAAATATGTGTTCACAATGGGATTAAACAAGAAAAGGCTTTCTTGTATCAGGCAGACCAAAACTTGGAGTCAGCAGAATGGTCTTAGTGTGGCCCGAATAGAAAAGGTATATGAATGGCTAATGCAGGTCTGCATTACAATAATGCCAATGGCCCCGAGTGTACGAAAAGATGGTGGCCCTGGGGTAAACACACTGCCTGTGCACCCGCTGCAGAGGAATGCTGCTCTCGTGTCGCATCAAGCGCTTGGTCAAAATAACTTGCCAACTCGTATAACTCCCTGGATGAATGAGAATGCCTCAAAAGTATGATTTCCTATCAGACGTGGAATGCCATTGTAGTATCACCAATGCTGTGAATTGAACCGCTCGTGTGAGAAGTTGGCCTGATATATGATGTCACTAATTCTAGTGTACACCTTGTATCAGTCCAAACAACCCTTATGGTGATTGGTTGTAAAGTCAACCTTATAGACCAGCTTTCCTAGTGGTAGCATGGACAAGAGCAGTCTTAGGCTAAACTCTGAATGGCATGTGAAGCCAGCTGTTATACCATTTGTAATCCCTTGAATACCAAATGAAAGGACACCACAACAGATATATATAAAAATAGAATGTATTTATTCTAGTCAAACCCTCAGCACTCTTTATGAGATTCGAGGTAAGTACAACACAGTCTTATTTAAGCATACATTAAGTCACACAGGTAAGTAATACAGTTAGGCCATAGGGGTCAGGCAAACCATATACTAAGTAAGTGGTATGAGGACCACTGTCACGAACACAGGATAGGCCTAGGCCTAGGGAATCGCTGGGGCTACACTATACTACTAAAGGTTAGGAAGTGGGAGGCCCACGGGATTCAGGTGCAGAGTGGAAACACTCACGCGTAATGCGTAAAAGTCGATAGAATTACTAGCAGTTAGAAATTAACAGTTTTAGGACACTTCTGGTATAGCTAGAAAGTTGAGACTCGGAAACTAGACCCTAGGATAGTCAATACCCTTGTGAGCACCGAAGTACACAATTTACCTAGCCCACGGGCTGCGGGTGCATAGGTGTGAACTTGCGCAGGCTTTCGTCGTGGACTTCTATGGATGCCTGAAGAAAAGTTGCTGACAGGCAGTCAGTGAAGAGTGTCCGGTGGATCCCAAGGTGGGGATCAAGAAGGAAGGAACCTGCAAGCAGAAGGGACAGAGTCTAGGTCACCAGCCAGGAGCCGGGACGGAACCAGGAAGGAACCAGGCGATGTCGTGAAGATGCAGGTGAAGAGGGGAAGCTTGTCGCAGCAGCCACGGGTACCTGGAGATGTCGAGGACGACCAGGACCAGGAGGTGAGCTGTCCCACAAAGGCTCTTGCTGTCGGCGGCGTCGAAGTCGAGTCAGGACCCAACAAGCCTTGGCAAGCGGAACCCACGCAGGATGGAGGACTTGCTTCTGGTGCAGACCAGGAAGGTCTGGGGTGCTTCTCTTTCACAAAGGAGCGGGTGCCAGTCTGGAGGAGCCGGACCAGCAAGATGAAAGTAAAGGTTCATCGTCGCAGAGGCTACTAGCCAACGGGCCAGCAACCGGACAACACGTCGAGCAACACAGGTGCAGAAGGGCCCCACGCAGAACACGTGAAGTGTGGGGAGCTGGTCTTCTTTGCAGATGGTGCTCGGGAGTGGGGCTTCCCAATTCCCCAAGCACAGCCTCGAGGGAGCCTCGGAAGTTGCGCCAGTCAGTTACTAGCCACTTTTCCCAAGTCGCCGGTCCCACGTTCCTCGTCGCCTCCACGGGTCTCAGCTTCGCTGGAGATGTGGATCTGATTCAGAGGTGTCTGGAAGTCTTGGCGCTGGTCAGTCTCTGCAGTCGTCCCTCGTAGGATCAGTCGCAAAGCAAGCAGCGGTCGCTGGATGGTGCCTGGTTGCCCAGGGTGGTCACTCCTTGGCCACAAGGGAGATTTCTTCAGTCTTCTTCCTGAGGTCGAATGTCGAAGGTCCAGAGTTTCTGTTCAAGTTGCAGATTCAGGTTAATCTACTTTAGCAGAGCTCAGCTACCTACTGATATACTGGGCTAGTGGGCTGGGCTACCTGCAAGGTCCCTCCTATGGGTGGGACCAGGAAGGGGAGTGGCTACACCCCCTTTCCTTTGTCCAGTTTCGCGCCAGAGCTGGGGCTGGAGTGCCCCAGCACCGGTTTGAACTGGACTATGCATGGAGCACCTTGTGTGCCCCAGGCATGTCTCATTCCTTTCAGCCCTCCCTGCCCCAATACACTAAAGTCTGTCTGGGGAGGTGCTAGCACCTCCCCAAGCAGGAAACCTATTGTCCAGGCCTCCCTGGCTGGAAGGGCTCCCAGCAGCAGGAGGTCAGACTCGTGTCTGTGGCCGCAGCATCCATTGTGTGATGCTGAGGCTTTGGTGAGAGTTAAACAGCAAAGGAGGATTTTAACATGTCTCTCCCTCTAGAAGGGAGGAATAATATCCTCATCACCAGAAATGGTATGGGGGTATTATTCCAAAGTGTTAGACACCTTACACGACATGTTTTGATAAAGCCAAACCATAGTTACCATAACCGTTTAAGATTATAAGGTACTTTAAGAGTATATGGTAGGCTATATCATAGAAGAGCTATAAGGACATGGTTCCGAAAGCTTCAGACAGGCTCAGCTCATGCTAGAGCACCATCTCACATGTTACCAAGTACTCTGCCTCCAGGATTGTTAAGGCCTGCCATAGGAGTGGCTGATAGGTACACATGTGTCTATTTTAAGGGTAGATATAGGTATACTATATCTAAGCAAGGGGTGATTACACAACCTTGCCCCAGCTGAGTGATCAGCCAGTTGTGTCTGATTGGAAGGCCAGACCAGGGGTGGCATAATACATGCTGCAGCCCTTGAGAGGCCTAGGGTACACCTATGCCCTGGGTACCTAGGGTACACTCTACAGGGTCCAATAAGGTGACCCTTACCAATTGGGTATGTACCTAGGGTACATGGAGTCCATTTTAAAGAGAGAGCAGACAGCCTGAGACCCTGAATGGCAGGATCTCAGGCCAACTAAGTCGAAAAACCAGCTAGACACTAGGCAAAAAGTTGGGGGTAACCATAGTCAGATATCCACCTTCCTACAGCTCGCACCTAACAAACCAACACGGTCTCCACCAAAACAATACTCTCAATGCGCCCAGCACCACCCCATGCCTACCCATGTGCGAGGATCTCCTTATGTCATAAATAACCGAGCCTGACTACCAAATTCAACTGGGCAATGCTGCTTTAGAGTATTGCTATGTTATTCCACAAAAGAAAGCCAGAACCGACTCTGTTCTATCTCACTCTTAGCTTTCCCCTCACTTACGAGGATAGCGAGGGGTGGAGGGTGGATGAAAAACCGCATACCACATTGTTGGATGGCATACATAGCATGCCCCTATTCCAATGTGTCACCTGCAGGTTTAAAATTATCCTGGCGTGCCACCCTATGGCCTATTGATTCTGACCCTAACACCTGCTCTGTCTTGGTCTTTGGAATAAAATATTGTTCTGGAATTTATGCTTAGCATAGTGTGCCGCCTAGGTCGCCCTTTTCCGTCATTGTATCCATATATCTGGTCCACCCATAACCTTACACCTACAGGAAACTGGGGCCCTCGACCTAGTCAATGGTTGCAAGTTGCCTAAAGTAAAACGTATCCCATTACCTCAGCAAAGGAAGCCCCTTGGTCCTAACCTCTACCAAACCCCAGCCCACACGAAGAGTTAATTTGCATGCCGAACAGGAGTGAATACATTTTTTACCCGAGATTGGTCTGCTGAGAATGGGTGCATCTGTTTAATATGCGCTTGCCAGCCCTAACCTGAAAAATATTACCCTTACAATCATATGCACTGTCTCCACTGAGACAGGAGCACGCCTGGCATGACAGCGCCTTCTAGTCTCACTTCCTCTTACACACAGCCGTCAAATTGTCTCCCCTTGCTCTGCCAGTCTTACCTGATAATCCAACCACTAGCTAGTTTGCCATGTTGTATTGCCGGCTTGCCTCCCTGGTTTCCTAATCATGGCTGCCATGGGTCAGCGCTGAGTCAGGATGTGCCGGGCCTCACCTGTGCAATTGGTGCACCCCGCTTAGAAGCCCCAATGAATGCCTAGACACCCTTTACAAGGCGAGCTCCAGCATGCTAACCGTCATAACTAGGCGCCCAGTGGGTAAAGGGGAGCAAAAACAACCAGACTATTCTAAAAGCACCACACTGCCAGCAACAAGCTAATAACAAGCATTTGCAATGCAATAGGTCTCGCATTCACGTGTGTTTGAGCTATTGGCATTGTAAATGACAATGCCTTTTATTTATGTTTTGGGTTTTAAAACATAAATAAATGGCATTGTCATTTTACAATACTAATAGCTTAAACTCTTGCAAATGCGAGACCTACTGCATTGCAATTGAGCGCCTTCTCGACCACTTGTTAAATTGTAAATATCAGAGGAAGAGACCAGCCTGTGACATCTTCAAGGTAGTGATAAATAGTGCAGTGAAGAAGATGTGTAAGTGTTGTAAATTACACAGAAACAAAGTGTGAATTGAGAGTTACATATTATCCGAGCTATAAACACTAAGCGCTCCAACACCTTTCGCTCTGTGATTACACTGTCGCAACTCAGGAGGAAGAGTGGGAGGGTGGGGCTATTTCCTTCCCTCTCCGTGATTTGAGTGTGCAGTGTAGCATTGCGTAATTTCATTGCTATCTTTGGCCAAATAAAAACACTCCAGCTGTAGTAGGGCCCTGACTTCCTGGTATAGGGCAGGCTGTGCTTTTTGGCAGGCATGGAAGGAGGGATGGTCTTGTCTGCAGCTCCGGTCTCGTACAGTGCCCCTGCTATTACTAGTGAGCAAGAGGCACTAAGGTGGTGGTATTGGTGGTGGTATCGGTGGCAGTATTGGTATTGGTGGTGGTGGTATTGGTGGTGGTATTGGTGATGTAAGTGGTGGTGGTGGTGATATTGGTGGTGGTATTGGCATTGGTGGTATTTGTATTGTTGGTAGTGGTATTGGTTATGGTAGTGGTATTGGTACTGGTATTGGTGGTGGTACTAGTATGGGTGGAGGAGGTATTGGTGGTGGTGATATTGGTGGCGGTGATACTGGTGGTGGTGGTGATATTGGTAGAGGTATTGGTGGTGGTGCTATTGGTGGTGGTAGCGGTATTGGTGGTGGTGGCGGTATTGGTGGAGTAATGGTGGTAGTATTGGTGGTATTGGTGGGGGTGGTGGTATTGGTGGTGGTGGTATTGTTGATGGTAGTGGTGGTGGTATTGGGGGTTAGTTGCGTTGTTATTAAAACAAGCTTTTGAAAACAACTGGTCAGGTGGCTTTAGTGCAGATGACATGTAACACATATGTGCTGTTGTCAGCTTCAGCCCATTCACACACGATTATGTGCTACCTGGAATTCAAAAGACTTAATTTGTTAATCATTTCTAAACCCATTTTACTTGGGGGGGGGGGGGGTTGAAACAAACACAAGATAATGCTGGGTTAAAGCGATTGAATGTGGGTGCCCGGGTTACGGGGGCGGCCGTGCTGCTTAAGAAAACACAAGCAGTTTCAGCTGAAGCAGTGCATGTCCGGCCTGCAGTAAGAGAAACTCAATGAAGTAAATAGTGCTTACAGACTAAATAAAAGGTCCCGTGTAACAACTGAAGTAAAGGGGCCAGTAACCATGGGAGGTTACAAATGAAGACAAGGCCGTGCTAAGGAGGGACTAACAAACTTATTAACAAATCTGAAGGCAGCATTTATGGAAGACAATTACACAAGCCAATGAAAAATATCAGAGGAGAGTGGGCGGGGCTTCTCTCACATTCTCTACTACAGCAGGCTCGACCTAAACAACTGAATACCTTAAAACTTGCAACCCTGTGTACAACTGACACCCTGGATGCAAATGACATGGAAGGGGAAGAGCTCCTGCAGGCATACGTGCCAAGAAAATTGTAGTGTCCATGTTATCTGTGGT
Organism: Triturus cristatus; assembly: GCF_964204655.1. NCBI lineage: Eukaryota > Metazoa > Chordata > Amphibia > Caudata > Salamandridae > Triturus > Triturus cristatus. The sequence continues at coordinate 1,069,816,669 of NC_140582.1, read as the reverse complement.
CATGTTCTATTATGGAGTGTTATTGTATCACTAGGGTTCTGGGTTCCATGTTGTGTTGAGAGCTCATTAGCAGTTAGAGTCTGTCCTGTGTGGTTGTATAAGTTGTCCTCTCTGATGGTAATAAATCTACCTGGAATCCACCTGATGTGAATCCTGTGCTTACTTCACACTGGCGACGACTGGGAGTCAGAGGAGGACAGCGTTCACTAGTGAAGACGCGTTCAAGGTATTTTTTTTTTCTGGTTGTGCATGAATGCACCTGCGGCTGTTTAAATGGTATGTGCTTCTGATTGCACCCGCGGCTGTTTGATACTGCTGTTCAATTGTTTAATGAAGTGACGTTTTGGAGCGGTCGATACTTGTGCCGATGACACTTTCCTAAGAGGTCTGCACTTTGAATGTGCTTGCGGCAGTGTGTAAAACCGTCTTGCGCTTTGATCGCGCCTGCGGCAGTGTGTGAAACCGTCTTGCGCTTTGATCGCGCCTGCGGCTGAGTGTTTCACCAAAATCGGAAAGTTTCAGCGTATAATACTGGCGTGTGTATGCTGGGGAGATTGTAGCGGTTACGTGGTTATGTTTTGAAAAAGCCACACTCACCCGCTCGAGCTGTATGCAGCGTTCTTGTCAGGAACCATCTTCAGCATTCTCTTGTTTACGCGCCGCCCTTCTCACAGAAGATTCCAAGTCAGCAAAGCATGCTGGGAGCGTGATGATGTCACGCGTTTTAGCCGCCATTTTGGATTGGTCTAGTTTCGGATACAGTGGTTAATATTGGCAACTTTACTCGTGTGGCAAACAGTATTACCTGACTTATACAATTTTGCTTAATTTAAAAAAAAAAAAGAGAAGTCACGTTACTCATTTTCATTCAAATTTTTTTTTTTTTTTTTTTTTCTTCCTTTTTCCTCTTCAATCAAATTATATTCTTAAAAAAAAAAAAACAAGACTCTAAGCAATGGTGGTATTTGTGTTTTACTCAGTTTAACTACGCCTATATTTTTTTAAATTTTTTTTTAAAGGCAACTAAAAGTTTTTATTAAAATGTCTAACATTTCGGCACCACCACATTTTTTGCCTACAGCTGGAGATCCTAAAATGGAATGGGATCTATGGTATCCCATGTTTCTGGCTTATGTTGAGGTTTTAGAGGAAGAAGGTTGTTCCCCAAAAAGGAAATTGGATTTGTTAAGACATTGTTTAGGTGGTCAAGGGATCAAAGAATTTGATAATTTGCCTCCTCTCGAGAGCACTGAAGGCGTAAATGTGTTTGAGGTAGCAGTTAAAAAGATGAGCACCAGATTCGGGAAGAAAATAAACATTGTGATGGAAAGAATTAAATTTTATTCCCGTGCTCAAAAAGAGGACGAATCCATTGAAAACTATGTGTCAGCTTTACGTTCTCTTGCTGGTTCTTGTGCGTTTGATACCATCAATTACGAGCAAGTGCTTAGAGACCAAATAATGATGAAAAACAAAAGTAAAAAGATACAAGAGAGGTTATGGTTGGGTACTGAATCTTCTTTGAATGCTGTGGTCAATATCGCTAAAGGCATAGAACAATCAGAAAAGTTTGTAAGTGAGATCAGAGGTCAACCTTCAATTGTCAATGTTAAAGCACAAGACCCTGTAGCTGAAGTTTCAGTAGTGAAGCCTCAGGTTTTTCAAAAGAAGACTCCTTCTGTTTTTATTAGAAGAGATCCAAGTTTCAAGGACAATAAATTTAGCAACAGGAGAAATCCTGTGATCTGCTATAGGTGTGGCAGTTTTGAACATGTTGGAAACTATAAGGGATGCCCAGCATGGACTAAAATTTGTATTAAATGTAAAAAGCCAGGTCATTTTGGAAAAATGTGCAGATCTCAACAAAAAGTCAATTGTATTACCTGTGATGAAGAGGAGATTGCAACAGAGTTTAATGAATTTAATTGCATTGCTTGTGTTTCTGAAAAGAATTGTAAAGGGTTTCCATCTGGTTCCATAATAATAGATGGAAAAGAAGTCATGATGATGATAGATTCGTGTGCGTGGTACTCCATTATAGGTAGGGATCTATTCATAAAACTATGGGAGAACAGAGAATTATTACCTCCGGACATTAAACCTGGTAGTTACTCAGGGCACAAAATTGCATTGGAAGGTTATTTTTGGACAGATCTGTCTTTCAAAGGGAAGTCAACTAAAGGGAAATTATACGTAGCAACCAAAGGGGTATCTATACTTGGGTGGCCCCATCAACAAGAATTGGGCATAAAATTAGATCCCAATGCGTCTCCTCCAGTATACAGTATTTTCAGTGGGGATTGCGTGGATGACATTAAAAAAATGTTTCCTAAAGTATTCAGTGATCAGCTTGGGGAATATGCAAACTTTAAACACAAAATAATATTAAAGGACTCTGCTATTCCTGTAAGACATAGGGTTCGTAATGTTCCCTTAGCATATCGGGATAAGTTGAAAGACATGTTGGAGGATCTAGTTTCAAGGAATATTATCGAATCTATAGAATCATCCCCATGGGTTTCTCCGGTGGTTCTTTCCCTTAAAGGCAACGGAGATCTTAGGTTGTGTGTGGATCTCCGTAGCTTAAATAAGGAGATTTGGATTGATAGGCATCCTGTACCCAACATTCATGAATTAATATCAACTTTATCTGGTGCGTGTGTGTTTTCCACAGTTGATTTGGCAAGTGCATACCACCAGATTATGTTACATGAACAATCCAAATGCTTGACAGCTTTCATTACTCCGGAGGGCATGTATCAATATAAGAGGATGCCATTTGGTTTGGCTAGTGCCGCTTCGGTCTTTCAGAGAATCATGAAGGATGTCCTGGAAGGTTGCCCTGGTGCCATAGCCTTTCAGGATGATATTCTGATTTTTGGGAAAGACTTTGAAGACCATGATAGTAACCTAAAAAAGGTGTTGAATAACATACAGTGTAAAGGCTTAACGCTTAAACTTTCCAAATGCAAAATGCAAAAATATTTAGGCCACGAGATTTCAAGAGAGGGTATTAAACCAAAAATGGATCATGTAGCTAGTATTACTAAGGCTCCGTCTCCTACTTCTAAAGATCAATTGTTGTCATTCTTAGGTTTAACGGAATTTTACAGTAAGTTTGTCAAGAACTATGCCTCGAAAGTGTTTCCGTTGCGCAATCTACTGAAGAAAAACGCTAAATTTATCTGGGGAAGTGAGCAAAAGTTAGCTTTTGAAACACTTAAAAACGAGATTTGTGTGGCTCCGTTTTTGAGACCTTTTACTATTGGTGGGGAATGTATGGTAGCGGTAGACGCTAGCAACACTGGTTTAGGCGCTGTGCTTTTACAAAAGAAATTTGGGGAGGAGTATGTTGTTTCGTATGCCTCAAGAACTTTAAGAGGAGCGGAGGTTAATTACTCCACTATTGAAAAGGAATTACTTGCGTGTACCTGGGCTGCTCAGCATTTTAGGCAATTTTTATGGGGGACAAAGTTTCAATTAAGGACTGACCATAAACCTCTGATAAACATGTTAGCGGCTGGTGGTGGTAGAACTTTGACTGCTCGGTTAGCCAGGTTAGCTGCTAAATTGCAGGAATACCAGTGCTCAGTTGTGTATATTCCTGGCCGTTTGAATGTTCATGCGGATTGCATGTCTCGATTGTCTTTAGATGAGAGTTCTGGTGTAAGTATTACCTCTGAGGAATGTGACGTAGCTTATACTATGGAAGATGTGAAGGAAAGTGTAAGTTCGGGTGCCATCTCGGAGGAGACTTGGTTTAAGGCAATGTCGGAAGATGACATTTTACAAAATGTTGTAAAGTATTTACAAGGAGAATGGCCGGAAGAAAGGAAGTTGAGTGGTGAGTTGAGTTCGTTTTGGAAAGTTAATGATGAACTTATGTTTTTGCATGGGTTCGTAATTAGAGGCGATAAGATTGTTCCACCTCAAAGTGTCAGAGAACAGTTAGTAAAGTTGTCACATGAAGGACATTTGGGAATGTCCTCCACCAAACGTCGTTTGAGAGAGTTCTATTGGTGGCCAAGCATGGATGGCATGGTGGACAGGTGGGTTAGAGATTGTATTCAATGTTCTAAGAGTGACAAATCGGTCAAACCTTTATCTGTGGGGATTTCACCTATTGAGTATTCCCTGTGTCCCTGGAGTAAATTAGGGATTGATATTATCGGGCCTTTGAATTTTCCTTCTGCTAAACAGGTCTTTGCGGTGGTTTTAGTGGATTATTTTTCGAAATGGCCAGAAGTTAAGGTGATGGATAAAATAACCTCTAACCACGTGATAGAATTTTTAGACAACATTTTTAGTAGAGAAGGTATTCCATCTGAATTGGTTTCTGATAATGGGCCACAATTTATCAGTCATGAATTTGAAATGTTTCTAAACAAATGCGGGGTCACGCATAAAAGAGTTTCTAACTATAACCCAATGGCTAATGGCCAGGTTGAGCGTTTCAATAGGGTTGTGAAAGAATCTATACAGCTAGCTATTAAAAGTAATATTGATTGGAGGAAGGCTTTACGGGCCACTTTGCACACATATCGGATGTCTCCCCATTCTGTTACAGGTTGTTCTCCATTTGAGATGTTAAGAGGAAGAAAACCGTCCTCAAAGCTTATGCCATGTTGGTTGAGGAAAAACAAGTGTCCTGATCCCATGGTGGATTTCAAAATAGTTAGAGAGCGGATTCAAAGATATCAAGATAGGATGCAAAACACGAAGAACAACAACTCTTCAAAAGTTTGTAAAATCAAAGTGGGTGATTTAGTTCGTGTTAAATTGGGTGGTGTTGACAAAAGATGGTCTAGATGGTCTGACCCGGTGGAAGTAATTGAGGTTTTCAGCAGAGCTGTTAGGGTACATGGTGGCAAAATATGGAATTTCAGACGGATATCCATATTTAGATCCAAAGATTTTTGTGATGATTCACCTGTTTCTCCAGTAAAGGAGCCTTTGGACACTGAGGAGAATGGGGACTTTCAAAATTTTCTGGATACATTGAATGGTTCTAATTCTGAGTTTGAAGGGGTGTTTCCTTCTTCAAATATTGACATTTTGGATAATGTTGGGAATGCTGCTGAACCTTGTTTGACTCAATGTTCCTCTGCAACATCTAATGTGGTCCCTGTTGAGAACCAACTTGTTAGTTCTCCTGTTGAAGTGTCTATTCCACCTGTTCCAAGGAAAAGTTCTCGGGTGAGAAAACCACCTGTTAAAATGAATGATTTTGTTATGTTTTAGTTTTTTTTTAGTTTTTGTTGTTTTTTTGGGGGGGGGAGGTGTGTAGTGTCCATGTTATCTGTGGTCATGTTCTATTATGGAGTGTTATTGTATCACTAGGGTTCTGGGTTCCATGTTGTGTTGAGAGCTCATTAGCAGTTAGAGTCTGTCCTGTGTGGTTGTATAAGTTGTCCTCTCTGATGGTAATAAATCTACCTGGAATCCACCTGATGTGAATCCTGTGCTTACTTCACAAATAGATTAAGGAAGGACACTACCAATCTTTTAAATCAAAAATGGCCTTATTTTGTCTGTCTCCCACGAGAAACTGCTTCTGCTTCAAAAGAAATCAATAGGAAAACACATTCTCCCCATTATATATTTTTTTTAATCTCTCACCTTCCTCTTCTAAAATGTTGGCATGTATGTGCTGAGGGTGTCAGTTTGAAAACATTCCACCTCGCATCCAGACAGGGTTTGGCATTAGGACTAGACCGGTGTCAGTGTATCAGACTGGGCTCGTGTGCGTGTCTGGACATTGAATCAATCCCTAGACACTTATTTCCTCCTCAAGCGTGCCGGCTAAACCCATCCCCGCCCGTTTTGGAGCAGAGCTGCTTCTCCCGTATGAACTGGGGGAGCTTTGTACGTGTACTCTTTCTGCCGAAGACTACAATAGTTCTTTTATCTGTCCCGCTTGGTGACCCCATGTGAGAGTTTCATCGTATCAACGGTTTGGCAAACCTCCAATAATGCATTTATGTTTTCATTTCGCAGTTTTATATAGCGCGAACGTGGCCCAAAGGCATCAGAGCGCTTTAAATGAACACTGGATTACATTACACAATGCCGTTTTTTGGGGGGGGGAGGGGTGGTTGCGAACAGGGAGATTAATTGATTTTTTCAGAAGCACAGGATGTTGAGGCGACGCCCCTGGTTCCCCAGTTGCAGGCTCTGGCCAGAAGGTCACATCAACAGAGTGGGCAACAGCCCTCACTCACATGGACATGACCCGGCTGTGGTGTTCAGGGCACAAGCTGCCAGGCCCCAGAGTCGCGCTCACACGCTCCTTAGTCACACACACACACGTTTGCTTAATGTTTCCGAAGTCCCCAGGTGCTCGGGGCCTACTCATCAGGCGAGCAAACATCGACCATTTTGACAAGTGTAAATGTGCTTCAAAGAGCGTTAGCCGGCGGCTGTAGTGCTTCAAGTGCGACTCTGTTTCAAAGGGCGCTAGCCTGTGGATGTAGCGCTTATTCTGCGGAGTTTGATGGGTTACTTGTGATAGGCAAAGTTTTCTCCTACAAGTGAGCAGTTTGTGTTATGTGTTCTGGTGTGTTTTAGTAGTGAGTTCTCTCTCGTGGGCATATGTACGTACATACACCTAGAGAAAAGGGTGCCCCTGCGGTAATTTTTCAAAACCAACATATTTCTGCTCTCGTGGCCGGCATGGGTGCGTACAGGAGAGGCTGCCCCACACTGGTCCCGGTAACCCCAACACTACCAGGACCCACACTCGCGGTGAGTTCTGCCCCGACACCAGGCACTGCGATAGAAGGGCAGGGAGACCCGTCATTCCCAGAGCTTTCCACCCCAGCCCCTCTGACACTCATTGTACTGGAATCAAACATCAACAAGCTTAAAAGACACACTCACAAAACAGAGCGCACCTTTGTGGTCCGTTAGCCAGGGGTTCCGGATTAGTTGCTTCCCTGTGAAATGGATCCAAAAACAGAAGAAGCCCGCGAATGCTGCGTGTGCGCGCGCCACAGGGAGACATGTGTTTCAATTATCGCGCCCGTGCCTGGGCACGATAATTGAAACAACATGACGGCCTGGTGCGCGTAATAGACACCAATAGGCCATGGGCGGAGCAACGCGCCCGCCTTTGGCCAATTGCGTGATGTCTTAAATGAAAACACGAACGGAAAGACCAATCGCGTAACACAAAAGAAAAGGCACACGCACGAGCATGTACAATTTCTAGGTACATTTTCAACCCCCCTACAAAAAGGTCTTGCACTGCGCGAGCAGCTCTGCGCACTGCAACGCTAGGCGCGAGACCTAAAAACGGCAACACAAGTAACACCTCTCATACCCATGCTCTTCAATAAAATAAATTGTGTTGTGCAAGGAGACATGTAACAATTTTATTCGCTGGATTCTTTGAACTGCAGAGCGGTGCTTGCTTTAACTCCCATTACAGGGCCATAAAGACCAACCTGTCTCCAATGGATCAGCTAAGGGGGCCAGGTGTAGCTCTGAGGACTTTGCGGCAGATTTACAAAAGTCATGCTTCATCTTGTTGCTCTGCGTGACAGGAAAAGGGCAGGAATACACAATATTTATAAGAAAACGACACATTCCTGTCCTATTTCAAGCGCTGGCACTGCATTGTTTGTATCGGTTTGCGTCACTTTTCATAAATCTGCCCTACGTGTTTAAGATAAGAAACAAGTGTGTTGAAATATATATTTTTAGTAATACACAATCAGACTGTACCTTGTGTAAACGTTTTAATGAGTTTCCATTAGAAGCACGCACACCAGAACGCTGCTGATAAAACCCTTACATTATATCTCAAAAACAATAAACCTTTGTCACCATAAAGCCTCAAATGACTCCATGAATTATAGCCATATACTGGCTCCCAAGTACCCTTCAGATTTGGTGATAATCCAACTGCGCACATTTACATTTCTTGCAGGTAGCTGGAACCCTGGCAAGTAGGTTTGTTTCACCTTTTGCTGCTGTGGCTCTCACTTTGCTTCACAGAACAGGAGACCTCCCCACTCCATTCCATTCAGGCAGAGGCACCTGAATGTGGTATTCATTCTGCAGTGGTTGTGTTTTTTTTCTCTTAAGAAAGTATGGAAACTTATTTTAAAAATGATATAAGATTGGGAATGTTGTTCCCAATAGATGCCTTCAATCACTGAGTTCATCCAAAAGTAATTTACTGTCAGAGAAGGCGTGGTTTGTTATCATTGTTTCTCATGCCTCATGGTGTTGCACTCTCTCTGCCTACTCAGCCCATCTACAAGATAACCATAAAAGGCACAGGCCCTGATTGTGGAAACTGTGCAGCGCAGAATTCCCATATGGAAATCCATTCCACACAATTATAAAAGGGCCAGTGTTTCTGCACGCAGATTTACTCGGATTTTACCAACTGGAAAATGCAGCAGCTAAAATCATTGTCAGAAAAGGATGCATTGTAGCCAGGAATCCTACTATGTACCCTTTCCAAACCTCAGACACGGCCCTGCCAGCTAACATTCTCCAATCCTGCCTTCACCCTTCATTGCCACTCTGTGTACCATTGCCTAAAAACAGCCCCTGAACACTTTTACCACAGCACCCTGCACACTTATACCACCTGCTGCTAGCAGTTGGTAAATGTGTGCATTACACCCAACTGAAAAGGGGATACAATGCTTAAATCCACCAGGTAAATGTGAGTCCTAATAATAATTTCCCATTCTGTGGGGTTTAACTTTTAATTGCATGATATGGGTGGGTTTGTGCCACCCAGCACTGGTAATTACTGATGCGGCTTTGCACTCCACAGTACATTGCAACTTTTAATTGGGGCTATGGTGGGCTACTTAAAGTGCCTGGGGATGGGTCAGCAGGTTTAAAAGGCATAGTTATCACATCCCACCACATCTACAAATGCACAGTAGGACAATTCATCACACGTTAACTTCAACAAAAAGCCAGAGAATGCAAGATTCAATCCCATCTTGCATGCATAGTTTTTCAATATATTTAATTGTGTGTCCTCCGACTCTAAATGCAGGGCTGGAGGCAAAAATAATGGGTACTGGCTTTTTCTTTGGAGATGATGCATAATCATCTGAAGGATACCTCAGATGACGGGAGCCTACTATATGGGTAGATTGGTAGATAGCTCAGCTATGTGAAGCCTCAACATGTAATTTGCATCTACCAAGAGGGATATCTCTCCAACTTAACCCCTTCGCTGCGGCACAAATTCCGCCGCAGCGCGGGGGGGTTCGGGCTCAGCGCGGCGCCGCCATGCTCGTGCCGGAACCACTCCATCACGAGCACACGGCGCCCGTGGCTCATGACGGAGTGGTTCCGTCATGAGCAGGGAACGGGTTAAAGAAAACATTTCTCTGATCAGTTTCTCAGGGTGCATTGTAAAACAGATGTAGAATTTGTTTTACCATATGGTTTGTGCGTTTGTTCTCCAGGATGGTGCCAGTGCAGAGGCAGTACACCAGCACTCCCCATGTGTAGGCTTAGCTTCGCTGTGTACTGCCTCTTCAGACTAGTCTAGCTTGGCAGCAAAATGCTTGTGAAACTTTACTCTACTGCCAAACTAAGACTGAGTCATTTAAAAGAAGCATAAAACTGCCTTTGGGTGTAATATGTTACCAGAGCAAAAGCACTGTACAGTGAAAACACTACTTTGTGCACTGCTTGTTCGTGTTTTATATGAAAAACAGGTTGTCTATTTTGTTGTGTACCTTGATTCTCTCGTGTGGCCTATTCAAGGTTGTCTCTTTCTCTACCCAGGCCAGGCTGATTACTATAATTGGTATAAACTTGATGGACAACCATTATAGAGAATATGGTCATTATTTTCAAAGGAATACTGGAGAAATTTGTAATAAAAGTTGCATTTTATATTGCACATGTTGCATTATATAATGTACTTTGCTTTTGCACAATTTTGATATTTAGGTGGATTTCACAATTTATGTGCTAGGGCTTCAGAACAAAATTAGAAACATTGTTTAAGTGGCACTATTTCTGTTGGAGTCACCTCTCTGTTGGACGTTACCCATCAGCCAAACTTTCTATATGTTCTGGAGCTTGAAGGACTACGTAGGTCCTTTGTATACTAGAACTGTGTTGTATAGGTATTCCAAGGTAACTACCTTTTTGTCAGTTTTTTATATCCGTGGTCTACCTCCTTGGAAATAGCTCAGTCATTTCATATGAGAACTGTTTGATGTGTGGTAAGACAACTATTTATTTTATTTATTTATTTATTTAAGCAACTTGTAAAGCTCGCAAATACCGTTGGTTGTCTCGGCGCTGCGGACTGAAGAAAGGAAAGGCCATGAGCGGGTGACTTATTGGTTGAAGAGCCAGGTCGTAACTTGTTTCCTGAAGGTTAGCAGGGTAGGATTAGTCTTAATGTGAAGGGGAAGCGTGTTCCACATGGCGGTGGCAACTGTGAAACTTCTGTCGCCCCATGAAGCTTTCTTGGTTCGAGGGACGGTCAGCAGGTTGGCTGCTGATGAGCGCAAAGTTCTGCTGGGCGTGTATGAGCAGAGAGCTTTCTTGAGGAACTCAGGTCCTGTGTTGTGGGTTACTTTGTATGCAATGTATAGTGCCTTGAATTTGGTTCTGCTTCTTATGGGCAGCCAGTGGAGCTGTCGCACCACCTTGGATATTGGCTTAAACTTGGGGGAGCCTGACAGCATCCTGGCGGCTGCGTTCTGCACCAGTTGGAGTTTACTCAGGACCTTTTCCTGGGCATTGATTAGGAGACCATTACAATAGTCAACTTTTGACATTACCAGTGTGCTGATAAGAGTTCAACCAGCACTGATTGGGAGATACAGAAGGAGTTTTTTTATCATCCTGAGGACGTAGAAGGATTAGGAGACAACTGCGTTAGCGTGGTGTTAGAAAGACAGCTTGTCGTCAATATAACACACAGGTTTCTTACCTTAGTGACGGGGGACGGAGGTGGTCCCAGCTTAGCAGGCCACCATGTGGGGGACCAGCTAGGGGAAAGATTACCACAGATCATCACCTCCGTCTTATCGGAATTTAGTTTGAGGGAATTGTTAGCCATCCATGCACTGATGGCCAACATTCCTTCTTGAAAGCTTGCCGCTACTGCTCCTCCATCATTGTGTACTGCTAGCACCAATTACGTGTCATCAGTGTACGATGTTAGACCCATCCCGTAGGATTTGATGACTCTCGTCAGGTCTGACACGTAGATATTAAATAAGGTCGGTCTCAATGATGATCCTTGTAGCACGCCACAAGGGAGTGAAAATGGTGGGGAGTTGAAATCGCCGAGACTCACTAGCTGTGTCCGATTGGATGGGAAAGAAGACAGGAGGGTTTAGACCTATGAATGATGCCGATGGCTGAGACACGGTCGATCAGGGTGGCGTGGTCGACCTTGTCAAAGGCGGCTGATAGATACAACAGCTCAAGTACTGCGGCAACGCCGTGATCTAGTACCATCCTGATTTCATCAGATGTTTTGATGAGGGCAGTCTCCGTACCATGACCCTTTCTGAAGCCAAATTGTGTGTCATCCAGTAAGTTGTTGTCATCAATGTACTGGGCCAGCTGAGTGTTCATGATTTTTTCAAAGATCTTTGCTGGAAATGGGAGACATGCAATTGGCATGTAGTTTTTGGTCTCTGCGGGGTCAAGATTGGACTTCTTTAAAAGAGGTTTGATAATGGCCTTTTTACAAACGGAAGGGTAAGTGCCTGTGCAGAACATTGAGTTGCAGATGTTTGCTAGGTTAGGGCCTATCATGTCAGGGATCGCTTTCAGAATAGATGGAGGGCAAGGGTCATTAGGTGATCCAGATTTTACAGTGGAAATTAAATCCGTGATCTGTTCCAGTGAGACCTGGCTAAATTCCGAGAGATTAGGAGTTATTTCATCATCTCTGTGGTCGTCAGTCTGATTGCCTACCTTTGTGTGGGCTGAGAAATTGGCATAGATATGGCTAACCTTATCTTGGAAGTAGCTGGCAAATGAATAACAGAGAGTTTGGGTGGCGTCTTTGGAGGATTTTGTCACCGGCCCTGATAACTTGGTCAGTACCTTGAACAGCTGCTTAACAGAATCTTGGGCAGTTTCGATTTGTCTAAGGAAGTAGTCACTTTTCTCGTATGTTGAGGAGCTGTTTGTAGTTAGTCAAAGCCTCCTTGTAGTGGAGTTTTTCGGCGTTGTCATAGTCTCGACGCCAGGGTATTTCTTGATTCCTGCACCGTTGTTTCTCGAGTCTCAGTGCCATTTGAGAACCAAGGGGCATTCCTGTTCTTGGAAGCAGTTTTAACTGGTACTGAAGCACTGAGTGTGTTGTGGAGCCATTCTGAGTAATTAGTGGAAGCCAATTCAGGGTCTTGCGAGGTATCTAGCTGGGTGGAAAGCAGATGAGATTTTAAGAGATGATGGTCAATGCTACTCCACGCCTTGAACTGCTTAGGGGGGGAAGGCGCTAGTGAGCAGAGGGGAGTTCCTCCCTGTTTCAATGTCAAACAGAACTGCGCAGTGGTCCATCCAGGTGAGAGGAAGGACATTCCTAAGGGAAATTTGCTGGTTGTTGGAGAACAGACCAGCCGGCTGAGTGTGTGGGGCATGTCGCTAACTGTGTTATCTTCATGAGCCTCTAAGTGAAAATTAAAGTCTCCCAGGATGGTGAAATTGGGTTCTCCCACTAAGGGTTCTAAAAGACTGCCCATGACTGAGAGAAATTCTGCCCGAGAACCCGGTGGGCATTAAAGGGGAGTGCCCTTGAAGGATTGGGTTTTGGTGAACTTTATCGTGAAGGTAAATGCTTCACAGACCGTAGAGGGAATTGCCTCTGTCCTGACTGAGTACTTGTCTCAATAAATGAGCACCAAGCCTCCTCCTTTTGTTAGAGTTCTGTCGTGTCTGTGTGCGCAGAAGCCATCAGGGGTCGCGGTACAGAAGTCTGGACCAGAGGAGGGGTCAGCCCAGGTTTCTGTGATAAATAAGAGGTCCAGATTATAGTCCACTGAAAAATCGGATATTTCGTATTTATGTTTAGGGAGGAAGCATGCGTTTATAAGGGCTGAGGGAATATTTCCCTGGAGTGTGTGAATAGAGTTCATACAAGTGGGTGATGGTCTGTTGTGGTTTTACAGTTTAAACGAGCAGGTTGTGCAGCATGTGGTGGACTCCGTGACTAGTGTCTCCATATCGAAATGAAGGCAGTTCTGTTTGATGTTGTTAGCGTAGAGAATATCCTTTAGTTGTTTACCAGTGTAAGCAAACGCCATGCCGTGTAGTCCTGGGTTGATAGAGCCAGGGGGCATGGCAGTAGGCCCGGTCCAGGCACGGACGGGTGCAGACGGGCTTGCCTTTGGCGCACCCGCTGCGCGCGTCCGCTGCGCGTTGCGACAGGCATGTGTGTTTTATAGGCAGATTGATCAGCTGCTAGTCTGCTGACCTCCGTAGCGTTCCCGGAAGTAAGTGGCAATCTCTTCCGATGAGTGCGTCAATTCCCTCCACTCAAACTGAATAGTCAGCGGTGGACTGGGGAAGCACACAGTGTGGGCAAAGTAACAGTAAGTGGTGAATACAGTTTAAAAAAGAATGCGCGTCAAGTGCCTTCACAACGATTAAAAGATAGTTTTTTTAAAATTGCAAGCGCAATATTCGGGAGCCCTTTGCCAGGCGACCCACGGGTACAGTACCAACCGTGCTGGTTGTAATATCTTAAATGCCTCTAGCGCGTTTTGTTTCGATTGTTTGCAGTGTGTTTTGTTTCGATTTTGAAAACTGCAGGATCATGTCAGAGTAATTAACAGGTGGTAATAATGCCAACTGATTGGCTCTCACTTATTCATTTTCAGGAGGAATGGAAGAGGCATTAGGAATCAAACACGAGACTTGCCAGTCACACATCAAGTTAACCCACCAATCACAATGTTCTGAGACCTGTACATGTGTGTGGCCTCAACAAGCATGTTTTGCAGCGTCCTCATGATCAGACAGAAGACGTACATTTGATCAACAGACAGACACGAGCATCTTTCTGAAGATGAAATTGAAAATATTCCCTCATCATTTCACTCCAGGAATTTTTTGTGAGAATTGGCAAAAAGGGTCGCTGTCTTGAAATACCTTTGCCAAAACTGGTTCTAGACTGTTTTGGATTGAAATGTATATAGGTTGCTTTTAGGTTGCCTTGCTCATTCCCCTTTTTATACATCTCTGTCTCTGTAGCCTATGAACATTGCCAAATCCACTAAAACAAGTTTGTTATAATCGGATCACATTTGAGTTATACATTTAAAATGCACAAACTAGCCCTCCATTTTCTTGTATTGGCTCCAAAGATAGCACCACCACATTGCTTCAAATGTTGGCCCTGTCTCCCATTGGTCGACCTGTTAGCCCCTCCTGAACGTCAGGTCTAGTTGCGCCCCTGCTGAGCTGGCATCTCTCACTGAGTCAAACCCACTCTCTACACTATCCTCTTTCTCCTCAATCCTCCTTCTCCCAGAAAGTAAAAGCTTATCCATTCAGTTTCTTTCTCTGAGTACTGGTTCTAATAATTTTGCTGCTCCGTTATAAAGTATATTATATATTACTGAAAACAAAACACGATGACCTACTCAATCACTACTGACTGAGTACAACAGGAGACCCCAGTGTTAGCCCTGTGAACGGTTTTCCATCAGTTGACGGCCTCCTAAAAAGGATTAGAACCTGAGGCCTACATTACGTCTGCAACAGCCACATTACCCTGATGAGCTGTCTCAAGAGAGAGTGGTGGGTAACGAGTGAAAGGAAAGAATATGTGGAGCCACAAAAGAGGAGAAAGTTGATAGAAAAATGAAATGAAAGAGAAAACATGATGCTAGGGAGAGTAGCTGAGGAAAAAGATGGGGAGGATGAAAATAGGGGAGATGAGATAAACATGCAAAAAAGAAGACAAGCAAGAGTGAAAGGATCATAGAAAAAGACTGCCAACATTGTAGCAGAGCATATTCCCTGAACCTCACATTCCATTACCTAGGAAATCTCGTTCTTTTGCGATGTGAAATGCTGATCAGAAATAACAAGGACTTCTTGAGAATAAAAGGGGCACTTACTTAAACACAACAAAGTTAGGGGTTCAGCTATCTTGTGAACCAGTGCTGGTTCTCACCTGTCTGGGTTTGAAGGAGCCTCAGTTTTTCTTGGTAGCAGAGGCATGGTTAGTTTAGTTAGTTAGGAGAGGATTGTAGTTGAAATTTTGAATTATTGATTTATGTTTTAACCAAAACCCGTTATGTACTGTTTTATGTTGTCTGGAAATTCCCGGGAATATTGAATAGCGGGTGGTAAATGGAAGCCACACTGCAGTGAGGTTATTGGTCTGGATTGAGAAAGTGCTGAAAGTTACGCAGGACTAGAATCACTACGTTAGGGAAGAATTCCTTGTATGATAGTGAGAGTAATTGATAGCGAGGAGTTCGCTGGTGAAATTTTGGTATTATATCACCTAGAAAGGGTAATACTGAAGGACTAGCAGGTTCTCTGATGCTTGTGTGAAGAGTAAGCGGAAAGATTTACTCGTAGTGTGTGAAGAGTAAGTGGAAGGGTTTTACTCGCAGTGAAAGAAATTTTACTATTCTTTGAATTAGTGGGTCAGACACAATAGCGAATGTTTATACGTTGTTTAATTAGTTACATTTGTGTAAAAATAAGTTTTTGCATTACCTTGTAAAGTAGGGGTCAGTTGAGGGTGCTGCACTGACGTCACTGAGAGCCGCGCTGGGATTGGTCAAAACAGTGGGCGTGTAGTTGATGCGAAATTGTAAAGGAGGGGTCTGTAGTAAGGAGTGATACTGACGTCACAGAAAAGCTGCGTCAGCATTGGCTGAACGAGCAATCAGATTAGAAGTTGATTGGTTTTCAGACTAGAAAACGCGCTGGTATTAGAGAATTATTAGAATTAAAGCGAGCGTCTGATTGGTCATCAAAATAGAAATCCCAAGAAGAATAATAGATAGCGGAACCTGCATGTACGAACCAACTTTAACAGGGACTCGTCCAGACAGAAGATTTGTAGGGTTTGCTTAGGAGCAGTATCTTAACAAGCACAAGCACGCAATGTACGGAGAAAAGAGAAAAATGTCATTCATGCAAAAAGTTAAGAATTATTTTAAAAAGGACAAACCCATTAAGAGTAGGGAGGGAATTCTCATTCCTCCTCCGAAAATGCCTGCATCATACATGATGATGGAGAGAGGTTATCATACCTGTGTATGGTTAGAAAATTGGGTATAATACACAAATATTAGCATTTCCGGAACACGGATGTTTTAATGGAAGAATATTGTACAACTTAAGAATCCGGATGAATGAATTAGAACCCAGACCTAGATTGACCCAATATGAGGCTTTAGAAGAATGGGAAATGGAAGCTTTTGAACGTGATAGACCCCGAAATAACAGGACCTTAAGCAAATATTACCCGAAATTTCCCCGAGAGACTAGAGATAGTCAAATGAAACAATGGAGACAGGCCATGGTGGCAGAAGGTTTATATGCTGTGTTAACATCAGAAGAGCAGACAGGAAGTAAATGTACAGAGAAAACCAAGCATTTAACCATGTTAGGAAGCGAAGAAACAGAAGAGGGATACCTAGAAGACATATTGATGAAACGTCCTCCACCTTATAATGATGGATTCAATAGAATGACCCCTAGTGCCCCGATGATTGGAACACCTTTAATTCCCCAGATAGTACATGACACCACAGACAGGGTACTTCAAGAAAAGGAAAGGGAAGCAATAAATAAAAATAGAGATGAATTGATTCAGAGAATAGCTTAGATAAACGCACATCCGGAAGTATTCACCATACCAGTGACAATAGCTCCGGTAGTTCCATCACATGGCGAAAAGTCCAACTGTTCTAAAATTCCTGTAATGCCTACCCCAAGCATAGAGCCTAGAAAAGATAATAATAGATGATCAAGCTAGTGAATGTGAATCAGTAATATTATTGATGGAATTGCCCATAAGAGAGCCGATGATGGAAACTCCGAAGTTAAATTTGCCCAGTTGTTCAAAGGAAGTTAGATTAGAAACATCATCAGGAACTAGAAGTGCCACCATAGTAACCCCAGAAGAGATAGAGAGATGGTCTCAAGAAATAGAGAAGCCAAAGTCTCAGCCAAAAATATTAGACATTTTTAAATTGAGAGTAGAATTGGAAGAAATGGTTGCTTGAAATGTGGGTCTGGACAAATTAAACGCATACAGTGAAGAAGATTACCGTTTATTTGTAGAAGCATTACACGAAACACAAAGGTATTCCATGATAAATTGGCAAATTTGGCATTGGAAATGGGAATTGACATAGGGAAATCAAAGGTGTTGCAGAAACCATATAGAGCAGAATTTTCGGATAAGGATTTGGAAAACATGAATGTGTCTGGAAGAAAGTTGCAGATTAGGGAGTTGTTATTTCTGGTGCAAAAGTGGGGAGATCTTGAAAGATGGAAAGTTAGATGAGCAAAGAAAAAGGAAGAAGCACAGGTGAATCGAACGACATCTGAATATGCGATGAGAGAAACAGAAAAGACTGAGAAGTTGTATCCGATGAGAGAAGGACCCGGAGGAGGGTACGTACATGTGCCATGGACTAGACAGGATATTTTGTCATTTACGAATGATTTCCCAAAATTGAGAGAGAAACCATTGTTGTGGTACAGACAAGTTGAGAGGTTTGTGAAAGTTTCAAAGGTTTTGTTAAAAGATCTGGATGGTCTGTTTGACATAGTGGTACCTGCAGATTTGTGGACAGAGTGTAAAATTACTATAGATTGGCCTAGTGAGGAGTATCCAAGAGATGCAAAGACAGGAGCCCTGTCAGAGGATGTAATGAAAAAATATCACCAGGTGATCACTTTTCTGAAGAGTAAAATTCCCCCGAAAGAATCTGATTGGGTAAAAATAGACAGGACAACCCAAGAGAAAAATGAGTCAGTGCATGCCTACTACGAATGTCTTTTACAGGTGTTCAAACAGTATAGTGGGTTTGAAAGCGTAGAAAACAAAGACATGACTCATTTTGTACATCGATTGGATATATCTCAAATGATTAAGCAGCTCATGCTGTGTTGGCAATCAAAGCCCATTGACGAGATTTTAAAATATGCTAAATATTGACTAAATTGATAACAAAAGAAAAGCCTTAGAAGAAAAAGTAATGTGGGATCAAGTAAAATTGGCTGAACAGGAAGAGCACAAGGTCAAGGTGACAATAATGGGGGAAAACCCTGGGGAAGGTTGAATCGGTAAGAGGCAAAGAAAAAATGTCCTTGTCACGGGTGCGGGAAGTTGGGGCATTGGAAGAACAAGTGTAAAGCTATACAAGTTAATAATGGCCTGAATCAAAACTTGATTCCACAGACACAGAATGAGGTGTTAATGAGTCATCAGCAACAGGGTATAGATCTACAGAGTCAATTGCCACCTGCCCCTACATCAAATTTTGTGAGTCAAGCCAAGTATAGTGTGGACGCCGGATTTCCAGAAGGAAGTGGTAAGAACAATTTTGTAACATCACAGTTTCTTCAGAAGGACCCCCTAATTGATTACGATCAGGAATGACGGTGCCTGAGGGGGGAGGAAGGGGAGTGTGTACTTGGCGCATCCCTACCGGTAGATCAGTCAAGTCCATACGTAGAAGGTAAAGTGGAAGGAAATTATATCACTTTCTTGTTGGATACTGGTGCTACCAGGTCTACTGTAAGAACAGCAGACATTCCTAACCTGCCCCTCTCGGGTGAAGACATCCAAGTCATAGGTGTTTCAAACAAACAAATTAGAGCCCCGAACACACAACCAATGGAAGTGCGAATTGGAAATTTGAAAGAAATGCATAAGTTCATGGTGTGAGCCCTGTAAATTTGATTGGAAGGGACTTACTGTGCAAAATGAATTGCACCATATTTTGCACACCGGATGGTGTTGCCATACAAACGCCAGATGAAGATGTTACAAGTTCATGTTAGCTAAACAAGGAACAGAAGTAAATGAATTATATTCGATGATAACACAAAATGAATTAGGTGCCGAAGTCAAACTGACTGTAAATGCAAAGATATGGTATTTTACTGGAAAAGAAATAGGATTAATGGCAAATGTAAATCCCGTAAAAGTAACAGTGAAAGAAGGTGCTGTTTATCCGAATACCTGACAATACAAAATGAGTCCTGAAGTAAAAGCAGGTGTTGCAGCAGAGACTGAGCGATTGGTCGAACAAGGCATCTTGGAAGAAATAATGATCAGCCCTTGTAACTCACCTATAATTGGTATTAAGAAACCTAATGGGAAGTATAGGGGGGTTCAAGATCTTAGGAAAATTAATAAGATTGTTGTACCATGCTGCCCAGTAGTGCCTAATCCAGCTGTGATTCTTTATCAGATAAAAAAGCAAAACACACAAGATGATGGCCGGGATGTTGCACATTGGCAAAACATTCACCCCCAGTCACAGATCTGGGTTTAATCCATCGTTATTTTGCTCACCACACCACCCCAGTTCAGACATGGCCATATGCAAATCAGTCTTGACCCTGTGCCTCATGGGAACAGTCCAGCCCGAACTGCCAAACCATGTCTTTCCTGGACCTGAATCAAGCATCCTATGACCGGTTTCGGGGTTTCACCCCTCTTCAGCCAGGATAGCTTGATTTCAGTGGCGTAGTGAGCACGGGACCCACGTCTGGGCATACCCTTCCCACATAGGGCGAACAGCAAAACACACAAGATGATGGGCGGAATGTTGCACATTGGCAAAACATTCACCCCCAGTCACAGATCTGGGTTTAATCCATCGTTATTTTGCTCACCACGCCACCCCAGTTCAGACATGGCCATATGCAAATCAGTCTTGCCCCTGTGCCTCATGGGAACAGTCCAGCCCGAACTGCCAAGCCATGTCTTCCCTGGACCGGAATCAAGCATCCTAGGACCGGTTTCAGGGTTTCACCCCTCTTCAGCCAGGATAGCTTGATTTCAGTGGCGTAGTGAGCACGGGACCCACGTCTGGGCATACCCTTCCCACATAGGGCGAACAGCAAAACACACAAGATGATGGACGGAATGTTGCACATTGGCAAAACATTCACCCCCAGTCACAGATCTGGGTTTAATCAATTGTTATTTTGCTCACCACGCCACCCCAGTTCAGACATGGCCATATGCAAATCAGTCTTGACCCTGTGCCTCATGGGAACAGTCCAGCCCGAACTGCCAAGCCATATCTTCCCTGGACCGGAATCATGCATCCTAGGACCGGTTTCAGGGTTTCACACCTCTTCAGCCAGGATAGCTTGATTTCAATGGCGTAGTGAGCACGGATACCGTGGAAAGCAGGATGATTCACAGTAATCGATTTGTGTCATGCATTCTTTTCCATTCCATTGCATACAGATAGCAAGTTTTTATTTTTGTTCAAATTTGAAGAGCATGTTTACGTCTGGAATCGGGTGCCTCAAGGGTTCACGGAAAGTCCTTCAATCTTTAATCAGATTCTCAAAAGAAGCCTTGAATCTCTTGTATTGCCCAGAGAGTCAGTACTGGTGCAGTATATTGACGACCTATTGGTGGCGTCAAATACACAAGATGACTGTGTTACCGATTCAATTGCACTGCTAAATCATTTGGCAAAGGGTGGACATAAAGTGTCCCCCAAGAAACTTCAGTTTTGTAAGAACTCAGTCAAATACTAAGGACGTCAAATAGGAAGAGTGACCTCTGAAAGAATCAGGATAATAAGACAAATGCAGTTGTCACGAACCCAAAAAGAAATAACAATGTTCCTTGGAGTTGTAGGGTATTGTAGGCAGTGGATTAACGGGTTTGCTTTATTAGCTAAACCCCTGATACAAATGACCAGAAAGAGAGCGAAAGATCCTATGGAATGGGATGAGGAAAGTATAGGATCTTTTAGAAAGTTGCAGGAGTGTTTGTGTGAAGCACCTGCTTTGGGAATGCCAGACTATTCAAAAGAATTTGCATTATTCTGCTATGAGTGGGGTAATTGTGCACTTTCAGTTCTGACACAGAGACATGGATTGATGAGAAGGCCAGTGGCATATTTTTCTGCTACCTTGGATCCTGTGGCTTGTGCATTACCAGGTTGCCTGAAAGCTGTATCTGCAGCTTGTGTAAGCATAGAACAGAGTGAGTCAATTGTGATGGGACACCCTGTCAAGGTGTATGTTCCTCATGCAGTGGTGATTTTGCTAACCAGAACTCGAACGCAGCACCTTACTCCCAGTAGGCTGACAAAATATGAAAGAATAATACTGGGGGCTGAAAACGTGACTATAGTGAGGTGTACTGTTCTTAATCCAGCCACTTTACTACCTGATCCTTATGAAGAAGGAGTAAAAGATGAGGTTGAACATGAATGTCTTGATGTGACTGAACTTAGTACCAAACCACGTCCTGACATACAAGAGGAACCCTTAAAAACGCAGAGCATGAGTTGTTTGTAGACGGCTCATGAATGCGACACGAGGTGGGAGGATTAAGTGCTGCTTACACCTGTATGTATATTACCTGGAATAGTCGAAGCATCCTATTTACCAGACGTCAGATCTGCACAAGTTGCTGAATTAATCGCTTTAATTAAAGCATGCAAATTGGGAAAAATTGGAGAGTAACCATATTCACTGACAGTCAATATGGTTATGGGGTTGTGCATAATTTCGGCCAACTGTGGATGCAGAGGGATTTCCTGACTTCCTCAGGGACCCCCATTAAAAATGGAATTTTTGTGAAAGAATTACTTGAGGCAATTCAATTACCAAAAGAAGTGGCCGTGGTTAAGTGTGCTGCTCACCAATCAGGGGATGACTATGTGACAGCCGGTAACCGATATGCTGACCAGGTGGCCCAACACTGTGCAAGGCATAAAATTGCCTTAAACAGGCAAATCAAAACTTGTGGAATCAGCTGCCAACTTATGCTACTTGCAAGAGTGGGAACCTGGGAGGAGGTGAAAAATCTGCAGGATGCAGTAGACATAAGAGAAAAGGAAGAGTGGGTGAAAATATGATGTCAAAGGGCAGAAGATGGTGTGTGGGTTTGTTATGATGGCAGACTAGTTATGCCAGACAGTATGCTTGCACCAATGGCTAGAATGTACCATGGAGACACACATGTGGGCAGAGATGCAATGATTTGACTTTTCAGACAAGATTGGTTTAACACGAAGTTCAGGAATTTAGCAGAGAGCCTTTGCCAAAGATGTTTAATATGTCAACAAATGAACCCTGGCAGGAAAACTGTGGTCTGTATGGGAAAAATTGGGAAGGAAGAGGATCCTTTTGTAAGACTTCAATTAGATTTCATTCAACTGCCTGCTTGTCGAGGGCTGAAATATGTACTTGTCATAGTTTGTATATTTTCAAAGTGGGTGGAAGCATACCCGACCCGAAGAAATTACAACTTTTATTGAGATAACTCATCCCTAGATTTGGTTTTCCAGTAACGATTGAATCATATAGAGGGTCTCATTTTAATAATGAAATAATTCGAATAATTTGTGAAGCATTCAAAGTCGAACAAAAATTGCTCTGCGCCTACCGTCCAGAGGCTTCTGGGGTGGTAGAACAATTAAATTGCACAATCAAGTCAAGACTCTGAAAGGTGTGTGCATACACCCCACTGGAATGGCCTGATGCCTTACCTCTGGTTCTGATGGGACTTAGAAGTATTCCAGACAAAAATACTGGATTGAGTCCCCATGAGATACTCATGGGAAGAGCCATGAGACAGGCATGTGTACCAGGACACAAGCTGTTGAATATAACTGATGACTTGGTTTTGGAGTATTGCAAATAATTGGCTGACAGAGTGCGTTCTATCTCTCATCAGGTTGGGGAATACGCTTTCAACAGACAGCTGAGCCAATCGCATGATCTGAATCCCGGCGACTGGGTAGTTGTGAAGGATCACACTTGAGAGTCGTACCTAGCACCAAGGTGGGATAAACCACATCAAGTTATATTGACTACTTCAACAGCTGTAAAATGTGCAGGGTTGCCTAATTGGATACATGCAAGCCATATCAAAAGGGTACCAGCTCCTGAAGAAGAAGAGTTTCAGTTGAAACGAGAAATTTATGTTGCTGAAGGTTGTGCAGCTGAAGGACTGCCTACAGAAGATCAAGAGGTAGCTGCCCAAGAACAAACAAGCACTTATCAGGACAATTGGATCCCAGTGGTGGACATACCTGAAGTATTTATGAGAACTAGGAGCCAAACACAGTTAGATAGACAGGAAAAGAGTAAGGACCAATCAGGTGTAGAAGAACTCGCTCAGGAGAGTAGGGAAACGACTGTTAGGGAGCCTGAGCAGCAACAGTTAAGGAGAGAACAATATACTCAGACAGAAGAAAACCAAAGCCCCATTCCTGAGTCTGAGGAGGGACAAATAGGTTTTAGAGAAAACGTTCAGGCAGAAGAAGGTAAAGAGGTAAAAAGACCTGAACAGGACCAGATAGGCATAGAAACACAATTTCAGGATACAGAAGAAAAACCAGACATTACTAATCCTGAACAGGGTCAGAGTGAGGTAGATGAACCCATCCAGGCAGAACAGGCCAGAACAATAAGCCCTGGACAAGGTCAGATAGAGAGGAAATCGGAAGACGAAGCTGTCCAACATTAAAGGAAAATAAAAGGAGTCTTGAAGAACCTGGCAGTGCAGTGAAATTTTAAAAAAGTCAAAAAGGTGATAATTGGCCAAGAATTATTATGAGACTGAGATATCGTCTTAAGACAATCAGTGAAGAACCTGATCAAGTAAATGAAGTAACTAGTCAATCTGGACCTTCTACAGTAAAGCCAAAAAGAAGGAGTCAAAGATTGAAGACATTGAATAACAAGTTCAATGGACCCAAATGGACATATGTTATTCTTGAAGACTTTGAAAACTTCGACTTAAATTAAGAAACTGATGAAGAGCTGAATATTGAACAAATTGAGGAAGAAGTGAGACCAACTTGAAAGAGAGGATACGCTTAAGGTGTTATCTCACATCAGGTTCTGAATGAAAGAAGAGACAAATCTTCTTGTCCAAAAATGTCTGATAGTAAAGTTAATGGAAAACCAAAACAAAGCTGTATGAAGAAGTGTTGTAGAACCTGTGTATGTAGCTTAATATTAGTCCTCATAATATGCGTAATATTAGCAATAGCTATTCCTTATTTGATGATTACTGACAAACAGAATAGTACTAACACACATACAGAAGTTGCAAACATTAAGGGCGTTAGAGTAGACTTATAAACACCAGATGAGCTAGATTTACACCACACTGGAGATTAGAATGAAACTGATTTAAATGTATTTGCAAATCTCTTAGTACATTATATAGAAACTATGGAAGTTAGTGATTGCTCTGTTTGCATGAAATTGCCGAATTCAGTAACTGAAGGGGTAACTTATCATCATTTACCCTTGACATATGGTATTTCATGTAGTGTATTAGCTAGTTTATTATATAGAACTGGAAAACTGCAGTATTATTATTCAAATGTAGATGTAATATTTTCAGAAGTTCCCATGCGAAAGAGCATGAACCCTGTCCTAGTACTAGAGACTCCCAATTCATGGGTGAATATTTCCTAACAATGAAGAATATAGATATAGCTGACGCGCATAAGCGCAAACTAACATGTAAATTGCATGAAGAAGAACATTTATTTATTAACTTAGTAGAACAGAGGAGACAGGATTTCCAAAGAAGGGCTTCTGAACCGAAACATCAGATACCTAAATGGGCTGAAAGGGAAGACCTTTTCGTGACTGGCAAGACTCGGGCTGCTATGTCTCTGGACTTTGAAAAGAAAGGGAAAATCTGTCTCCATAGACTTGAAAACAGAATAAAACAATGTATTTATTGGTTCCAGTGAATGTGAACATAACTTCTTAGTAATTGGGGGTTGGGGACTAAAAGGAGGAACTAATCCAGTATTTCCTGGAATGTATTATATTTGTGGAAACAAAGCCTATTTTTTGGGTTGTCGGATCACTGGTATGGGAGTTGCTATTTCGGAATAGTATTCCCTAAAGTTTATCATGTTAAAAGAATCACTGGAAACAATAATGACAGTAATGGACTAACCCGACATAAAAGAGCTAGTTTTACGGAAATAGTAGGTGACATATTTGGTGCATTGATACCTTCAGTGGGGGTTCTGCTGAATTCTCGAAAAATCTGTCAATTGTCAACAGTAGTTGATCGGTTATCTACTGACACTGCTGGAGGATTTTTACTGATCAATACAGAGTTAGTTGCTGTTAGATCTATGGTTTTGCAAAATCGACTTGCCCTTGATATCTTATTGGCAAAAGAGGGTGGAGTCTGTAAAATGTTGAAAGCGCAACATTGTTGCACGTGTATACCTGACAAAAGTGTACAGATTGGAAGATATATTAAAAAAATTACACATTTGGAAGAGGAACTGAAACCACTGGAGGTTGACAGTGTATGGAAGAAAAAAACAAATAGTTTTTCCACTATGAGTAGTTGGTTTTCTAACATAGGTAAGAGTATCTTAGGTCAAATATTATTGCCTATCATGGACATAACTTTATTAGTTTTGATGATAATGTGTTTCTGCAAGTCCAGTGCGAAGAGAAAGAGGTAAGAATAGAATGAGAAGGGTAGGAAAAGAAAATTAGAAGAAATTCGACTTGAAGAATTGAAAGGAAAAATGTATAAAAGAATGAAAGGATCACAATTTAAGAAAGATACAGGAAAGAATAAAAGATTTGAAGACATTGAGATGGTAGAATGCTAAAGTTGGCATCTGATTTAATAGAAGCTAGTGATGGCATAAAATGCCATCAGAGAGGGGATTGATGGAGAAAGGTTTCGTTTAAAAGAAACTTGCTTGTCTGCAATCCTCTCGAATAACCAGTAACATTATAACCAACCTGTCCGTGAATACTAATTCTGCACCACATTTTACATAATCGTATCTAGGGGAAGCTTTTCTATGTGCTTTCCTAATAAGTAATCTGAGTGTCCTAAAATGGCTGCCAAAACGCAGGAAATCTTCTGCGCATGCGTCTACTACATCTACGTAATATGACGCCTCCTGTTGCCTGGGGGGAAATTTTTGGAAAAATGTATAAAAGAATGAAAGGATCACAATTTAAGAAAGATACAGGAAAGAATAAAAGATTTGAAGACATTGAGATGGTAGAATGCTAAAGTTGGCATCTGATTTAATAGAAGCTAGTGATGGCATAAAATGCCATCAGAGAGGGGATTGATGGAGAAAGGTTTCGTTTAAAATAAACTTGCTTGTCTGCAATCCTCTCGAATAACCAGTAACATTATAACCAACCTGTCTGTGAATACTAATTCTGCACCACATTTTACATAATCGTATCTAGGGGAAGCTTTTCTATGTGCTTTCCTAATAAGTAATCTGAGTGTCCTAAAATGGCTGCCAAAAACGCAGGAAATCTTCTGCGCATGCGTCTACTACATCTACGTAGTATGACGCCTCCTGTTGCCTGGGGGGAAATTTTTGGGTTGTGCTTCGTGTTTGCTCTCTGTTCTTTCTCCCCTCAGGTACTGTCATCATATGAGATTAATTAATGTGAATTGAACTTAAAAAACGAATCAAACTTTTATTCCTGATGGTGAATCTTGATGTGCCTATGTGTATTCTGACTTGACTCACAAAATTATTGATTCAGATAAACTTTTAAAACTCCTTCTGGATCTGTGGTTCTTTAAATAAAGATAAATGTATTTCCTCCCTATTCTAATTGACTACTAGATCTTTCGAATGTGCATTTACTCAGGAGACAGGAATGGTAAGATTACTGCTGTAAAGGTTTCTTTGGTTAAACAAAATTATTGACCAGCGGATATTTGCTAGCTCATTGAGTGTATGAATGTATATGGGCCCAAATGAGTTTTGTGTGAATGTATGTATAGAGCTGGTAAACTCCGCTGCATCACTGGTTCTCACCTGTCTGGGTTTGAAGGAGCCTGCCTCAGAAACCGGGTGTGTCCGACTTATTTGGCAACTTACCCCGGTTTAAAAATATCCTTGAAATCAGGAAAGTAAGGTTAAATGCTGCCCGTAAGAAAGCTAGGTTTGTGTTCACCTACCCATATAAAAATTTCCAACAAATAATGCACCGGTGGGTTTGAGTACTGACAGGTTGACAGAGCAGGGATAAAATGGTGAAGATAAGTGCATTTAAATGGCAGGATTCACAAATGTTAAATAAGTGTGTAGATTCACATATATAAAATAAATGTTTAGATTCTCATGTAAAATAAATTTCTAGATTCACATATGTAAAGTAAATGTTTAGATGCACATATGTAAAGTAAATGTTTAGACGCACATATGCAAAATAAATGTTTAGATGCACATATGTAAAATAAATGTATGGGGAGCTACACAATAATAGAATGGGGTTTAAAATGCAGAGTCCGTTCAAGCCACATAGGCAAGGTGGCTCAGCGAATTAACGCATGCCACTGATATTTGCAATGATCTGGACATCAAGCTTGTGTATCCCAGCAAAGCAGACTCAGAATTTCACCCTTGTAAGGTTGCTTACAAATATCTGAAGGGAGATATGAATTGATACATCAGTATTAGTTTCGCTTGTGCACTGACCCAGCTTGTCTGATTGTTGGTTGAATTATGTGGTAAAGCATCAGAGGTACATAATTGTGTGTGAGTGTGTCGGGATCAGGGCCGGACTGGGAACCCAAAGGAACCCTGGCAATTTTGTCAGACCGGCCACTGAGAGGTTGGGGGTGTGCAAGTGTGAAGCACTGCTACTTTTGTTACTGGGGCTGAAATTGTAGCACCGGTGCAAAAACAGACCCTAGTAACAAAATTGTCCCCCACTGCTGCAAAACCGGCTTCCACCCTTCCAGCCTCTCTGGGAAAGGCCCGATGCCAGCTATGGCCAGTCCGGCCCTGGTCGGTATGTGCTTGCAGGCTGTAAGTTGGTTTGAAAACATACTAATTATTCATTATCCTTGTGATACATTTTGGCATATTTCTTGTTCATTTTCTTGAAATTCCATTCCAAGCCCCTCCTCTTTCAACAAGCTTGTGGGCTATAATTCGGATGTTGAGTTTCTGCCCCACCACTTTTAAAGGAAGCTAAAAAGCTTGCTGAATCCCTGACAATTCCTCTGATATTATCACCAGTTGCTGAACATATCTAACTTTCCTTTTACCAGAACAGAATACTATTGTAAATGTTCTTGTATATTTTTCCATTTCTATTCTGCTAATGTAGCTAGAACACAACCCTCTTTAAAGCGCTGTGTAACTTCCCAAGTAAAGTCAGCACTATATAACAATAATAATAATAATAACAATAAGTATAATAATAACAATAATAATAACAGTAATAATAATAAAACAAAATAATAATAGTATTTATAATAATAATTATAATCATAATAATATTTTGAATAAGTTGCGTTTGGATCGACTTTTATCAACGTCAGGAGAGCCCTTTATACCGGATCTATTGACATCTTCAATACAAATGGTTTACTGTAGATCAATTAGAAATCCATGTGGGGGTAATTTCTTTAACCCTCTTTCTGCCTAGTTGATACAAATCCCCAGTGCTTAATTTGAGCCGGTGGTTTCTGGTGCTCAGCACCGGCACTTAATTATCAACACCGTTGCTTTCAATGAGCACCAGATAAGGACATTTATTGTAGGCATGGAGAGATTACGTGATTTGCCCAGAATAAAAGGATGTTGAGCCGATGCCGAAACTTGAACCTGGTTCCCCAGCTACGCAGTCAGTAGCTCTGCCCATTATGACACATCCTCTCCCCACTTTCATGGTTAGTAGTTGGTTCTGTTTTAGGCACGCTAACAGGAGAAATGGGCTGGTGCAAGCTGCTTCCTGACAGGAGCCCCGGCACTTCTGTTTTTTTACAAGTTAACCACTGCATATCCCCCTTGACACCCTGCCAGCCATGTGCACATGTGTGCGTGCACTCCTGGTTACCAGATGAGTGCCTGTCAAGTGTGGATGTGCACAGGACCAATTACACAGTGAAGCAGAACTAGGTGGCAGAGAGTTGTCTTTCTGCTACACCTCTGGGTGCTGTTCTGTGCCAGGTTTAGGCACTTGCCACTTCACATGCGCCCAGCTGCTTCAGGGAGCAGCTAGAAGGCAGTAAATAAGCAAACAATCTCCCAGCACATCTGGCTTCTGGTTCACTGCCTGGTCTCTTCGGGCAGATCTTCAGAAGAAGGAGCTGTGTGCAAGTGCCTCATCAAGGTTCCCCTCATTGTTTCCCTTGAGCTACACCCTCAAGGCAGCATTTCCAGGAATGCAAAATTGCAACTTCTCAAAGCTTTTTTAGGTCTCGCCTACGCAGAGCGCATGCGCTGCATAGGGGGGACCTCTTGGAATCGATCCGCTTTTGTCCCCAAAAACGTGCACGTGTTGCATTGCTTTCAATTGCAACGCGTGCACGTTTGGCGATTCCCTTGCAGAAGCGAGCTTTGGTGCCATGTGTTACCAATTATCACTCCTGGCGCTGCTCCCTCCCGAAAGGGAAATGCTTTCACTTTTGCTGCCACTTGTTGTTTTTTACTTTTAGCGCGAGGCGCGTGTTTGTTTTTAAGTGAAGGTACTCCATGCCAGAGTACACATTCTTGGCTTTATCATAGCAGTGACATTGAAAGAATTTGAGCAACGCTGAGAAGAGCGACGAATGGGGAGATTGGACGAGGGTGAGTGCAGATGGGGGTGTGGTCAGGTTGGCACCTTTATGCATATAATTTGGGAATGCGAGTTTATACAACCTTATTGGCGCCTCATACACGACACCATTAATGCAGTCTTGTCCACACAGCTTCGCCTGGAAGCCCGCAGATGCTTATTAAATATATGGGAGCCGACAGACCTAAATGATTACACGAAACAGTGGGTTACTTTGGGGCTTATGATTGCCAAGAGAAATTTTGCCCAGCGGTGGGGAGCGCTACTCCCACCTACAGTGAGAGACTGGGAGAAAAATTTGAGGTGGTCAATGTTTCGGGAGAAAACAGTGTATGTGTCTGGAGGGTGCCCTAAGAAGTGGACTCGAGGGTGGGGTTTGTGGAATGCCTATTGGGGGGATATATGTCAACCTCCCCTTGCCGCAAACAACGAAGATCCCCCTTCGCCCTAGACTTTCCAGGCTATATTCTGTAATGGTTTCTATTGCCTATTGTAGTAGTGTAGTACAAAAGGGCCTATGTCTGAACTGGGGTGGCAGAGTGGGCTAAAGAACGGTGATGGATCAAACCCAGATCTGTTGACTGGGTGTGAGTGTTTGATTGGTTCTGATGCTCCGTCCATCACCCCCCCTTTTGTACCGCTTTGTTTGCCATAAGTTGGCAGGGAATGCTCAGACGTGAGTCCCTTGCTCACTTTGCCACTGGATTCAAGCAAGCCTAGCTGAAGACGGCTGAAATGCCAGAAACCGGTCCTAGGAAGCTTGTTTCCGGTCCAGGGAAGGCATGGCTTGGCAGGTCGGGCTGGACTGTTCCCATGAGGCACAGGGTCAGACTGATTTGCATATGGCCATGTCTGAACTGGGGTGGCAGAGTGGGCTAAAGAACGGTGATGGATCAAACCCAGATCTGTTGACTGGGTGTGAGTGTTTGATTGGTTCTGATGCTCCGTCCATCACCCCCCCTTTTGTACCGCTTTGTTTGCCATAAGTTGGCAGGGAATGCTCAGACGTGAGTCCCTTGCTCACTTTGCCACTGGATTCAAGCAAGCCTAGCTGAAGACGGCTGAAATGCCAGAAACCGGTCCTAGGAAGCTTGTTTCCGGTCCAGGGAAGGCATGGCTTGGCAGGTCGGGCTGGACTGTTCCCATGAGGCACAGGGTCAGACTGATTTGCATATGGCCATGTCTGAACTGGGGTGGCAGAGTGGGCTAAAGAACGGTGATGGATCAAACCCAGATCTGTTGACTGGGTGTGAGTGTTTGATTGGTTCTGATGCTCCGTCCATCACCCCCCCTTTTGTACCGCTTTGTTTGCCATAAGTTGGCAGGGAATGCTCAGACGTGAGTCCCTTGCTCACTTTGCCACTGGATTCAAGCAAGCCTAGCTGAAGACGGCTGAAATGCCAGAAACCGGTCCTAGGAAGCTTGTTTCCGGTCCAGGGAAGGCATGGCTTGGCAGGTCGGGCTGGACTGTTCCCATGAGGCACAGGGTCAGACTGATTTGCATATGGCCATGTCTGAACTGGGGTGGCAGAGTGGGCTAAAGAACGGTGATGGATCAAACCCAGATCTGTTGACTGGGTGTGAGTGTTTGATTGGTTCTGATGCTCCGTCCATCACCCCCCCTTTTGTACCGCTTTGTTTGCCATAAGTTGGCAGGGAATGCTCAGACGTGAGTCCCTTGCTCACTTTGCCACTGGATTCAAGCAAGCCTAGCTGAAGACGGCTGAAATGCCAGAAACCGGTCCTAGGAAGCTTGTTTCCGGTCCAGGGAAGGCATGGCTTGGCAGGTCGGGCTGGACTGTTCCCATGAGGCACAGGGTCAGACTGATTTGCATATGGCCATGTCTGAACTGGGGTGGCAGAGTGGGCTAAAGAACGGTGATGGATCAAACCCAGATCTGTTGACTGGGTGTGAGTGTTTGATTGGTTCTGATGCTCCGTCCATCACCCCCCCTTTTGTACCGCTTTGTTTGCCATAAGTTGGCAGGGAATGCTCAGACGTGAGTCCCTTGCTCACTTTGCCACTGGATTCAAGCAAGCCTAGCTGAAGACGGCTGAAATGCCAGAAACCGGTCCTAGGAAGCTTGTTTCCGGTCCAGGGAAGGCATGGCTTGGCAGGTCGGGCTGGACTGTTCCCATGAGGCACAGGGTCAGACTGATTTGCATATGGCCATGTCTGAACTGGGGTGGCAGAGTGGGCTAAAGAACGGTGATGGATCAAACCCAGATCTGTTGACTGGGTGTGAGTGTTTGATTGGTTCTGATGCTCCGTCCATCATCCCCCCTTTTGTACCGCTTTGTTTGCCATAAGTTGGCAGGGAATGCTCAGACGTGAGTCCCTTGCTCACTTTGCCACTGGATTCAAGCAAGCCTAGCTGAAGACGGCTGAAATGCCAGAAACCGGTCCTAGGAAGCTTGTTTCCGGTCCAGGGAAGGCATGGCTTGGCAGGTCGGGCTGGACTGTTCCCATGAGGCACAGGGTCAGACTGATTTGCATATGGCCATGTCTGAACTGGGGTGGCAGAGTGGGCTAAAGAACGGTGATGGATCAAACCCAGATCTGTTGACTGGGTGTGAGTGTTTGATTGGTTCTGATGCTCCGTCCATCACCCCCCCTTTTGTACCGCTTTGTTTGCCATAAGTTGGCAGGGAATGCTCAGACGTGAGTCCCTTGCTCACTTTGCCACTGGATTCAAGCAAGCCTAGCTGAAGACGGCTGAAATGCCAGAAACCGGTCCTAGGAAGCTTGTTTCCGGTCCAGGGAAGGCATGGCTTGGCAGGTCGGGCTGGACTGTTCCCATGAGGCACAGGGTCAGACTGATTTGCATATGGCCATGTCTGAACTGGGGTGGCAGAGTGGGCTAAAGAACGGTGATGGATCAAACCCAGATCTGTTGACTGGGTGTGAGTGTTTGATTGGTTCTGATGCTCCGTCCATCACCCCCCCTTTTGTACCGCTTTGTTTGCCATAAGTTGGCAGGGAATGCTCAGACGTGAGTCCCTTGCTCACTTTGCCACTGGATTCAAGCAAGCCTAGCTGAAGACGGCTGAAATGCCAGAAACCGGTCCTAGGAAGCTTGTTTCCGGTCCAGGGAAGGCATGGCTTGGCAGGTCGGGCTGGACTGTTCCCATGAGGCACAGGGTCAGACTGATTTGCATATGGCCATGTCTGAACTGGGGTGGCAGAGTGGGCTAAAGAACGGTGATGGATCAAACCCAGATCTGTTGACTGGGTGTGAGTGTTTGATTGGTTCTGATGCTCCGTCCATCACCCCCCCTTTTGTACCGCTTTGTTTGCCATAAGTTGGCAGGGAATGCTCAGACGTGAGTCCCTTGCTCACTTTGCCACTGGATTCAAGCAAGCCTAGCTGAAGACGGCTGAAATGCCAGAAACCGGTCCTAGGAAGCTTGTTTCCGGTCCAGGGAAGGCATGGCTTGGCAGGTCGGGCTGGACTGTTCCCATGAGGCACAGGGTCAGACTGATATGCATATGGCCATGTCTGAACTGGGGTGGCAGAGTGGGCTAAAGAACGGTGATGGATCAAACCCAGATCTGTTGACTGGGTGTGAGTGTTTGATTGGTTCTGATGCTCCGTCCATCACCCCCCCTTTTGTACCGTATTGTAGTAGTGTGGCCGGATTTATTACTTCCTCTGTAATGTGATTGAAATGCTGATATTTGTTAATAAAAAGTATTTTTTTTTAAACGCTGAGAAGAGCGGTGTACCAGCTCTGCCATGTGCTGCGAGTAGTTCAATGAGCATTGACCACAATACAGCCAATCAGGTGCAAATTAAATTCCACTGTGTATTTTTTATAGGTTTCCATTACTTGTTAAAATCGTGTGGAGTTCAGCTAGATTTACCCTTAAAACGCATCTGTATTTATAACTGTACTTGCCTAGCTGTGGCGTGGATACTTCACTTCAACAAATCACCCACCTAGCTCCGAGTCATCACCCACAAGTCTTTGTTGCCCTGTGAACTCTTATGGGGACTTAGAAAAGTAAACAGTGTTCAACATCTTTGAGCCATTATGTTGATTTACACTGTATTTAAGCAGGGCTGTAATCAACCAATAGGGTGAGAGCTGATCTGCACCTTAGAAGTTTACTACTCAAAAATCGAAGAAGCATGAACCCTCTGAAGAGTCACATGTTGCAACTGAGCATTAACTAAATTCTGAGTTGCAGGGGTTAAATAGGGCACGCAACGAAAAAAATAACCTTGCATATCTATCGACAAATTAGGACAGAACTTGCTTAGTACAGAATGCGATAGATTTATCTGTGGGGCTCCGAGGTTCACAAAAAGCGGGTCACGCTCGAAACACGCGGGTCAGTCAACTTTATACAATCTTTAATAATCAGGTGCTCGGAGATAACGCGCTGCTCTACTCTGAGAGAGAAGAATTTTGTAAATTTAACTAGAATAAGGACTAATTTGGAATTAACGAAACCTTCCTATGCATGACAAGGCACAAGTGATTATTGAAAGGTAAATTAACAGTTTTAACAGAATTCTGCCTGCTGCCGGTGGTGGGGCGAGGGTGCAAATGAGCATGGCTGGCCCGGCTTCTACGGGCCCCGCATTAAATACGGCTATGACTCCCCCTTCGAGTCAACATTTTCTAAACAATCGCTTGACCATTCCCGCCGTGAGCTCCTCTAGGTAAGGCCCACTTTTAATTTCTAATGCCGCGTCATGGCCGGTTTACTTTAAAAAAGAGAGAGAGGGCGAGTGAGTGATTGTGTGTGTGTTTTTCTTAATTACGCACATTTGCTTAAGTTACTAATAATTCACACGACTGCGGATGCGTTAACGTGGGTCCGCATCACAAAATCACATCCAAAATGCTGCGCTGGCTGTGTTTAATATTAAACAGTCTATGTATATTCACAGCACCACTGAACAGTTTAAATACCCGCGCGGGCCCAGCTCTGTCGCATTAACAGAGTGGTAATGGCTCCGAGCCACATTCCGCCTGGTGCGCATCCGTGAAAAGTACTGCAGCGCTCCTAAGAGCCCATCATAAGCGGCAGGGTGCAACAAACACCTGAGGCTGTACTCAGAATTTCAAACCATCTAAATAACATTGTAATAAGATGCACACTTCCACTACAGTATTGTAACCGCCTACAGTCACTCTCAGTCATGTTAAAGAAAAAACAATCTTAGCTTTTGTATACTGAAAAGATGTTTCCGAGTGTGAAAGGGAGGGGTGACTTGGAATGGGCGTTGACTACGGCACTAAAGTTCCTCTAGCCATGTCATAAAAACGCCATTCATGTGAGAGCCGGGACAAATTTGAAAGCAAACCATTAGCAAACTGAGTACGTTCAGCACAGATTAATTGGTTGCAGTATAACCGAACGTGATTTAGGGTAACCCGCCCGAGGAAGTGGATTTTTCTAAGATGGCTTTAAAAACCAAGCATTGGCATAGCCAATAGGTCTCGCCTTTGGGACCTTATAAGAATTTAATTATGCAGCACAATATCATTGGTGCAACATCAACTGTTGCATGGCTAAACACTTATTGAGGCCCAAAGGCGAGATCTATTGGCTATGCCAATGCTTGTTAAAACTACTTGGAAAATTTTGCACTTTTCCCAAAATTTTCCAGGACTCGAGATAGGAGAACAAATAAGCCCCCTCAACTATTTTTTTTTATACTTTATTTAAAAAGTTTCAGGAAATTGACAAAGGTCGTCCACCTCGTACAGAGAGCAGAGAAACAAGATCAACATCACATTTACAAAGAAAAGCCAGTTATTAGCAGCAGAGCAATGACACATCCTGATAGGTACCACACTTACCATAAGAGATATTGAATTAATAAAAGGCTGAGCAATTACAGCCATAGCCACATACGTCAATTACGATACGTTTGTGCCCCTTAGGTCTAGCTTGGGGAGCATTAGCTCCCAGTAGAAGTCCCGCAAGTCCTTGCAATACACAGCATGCCTCAGCCAGTTGCTGCATCTGCGAGTAGGGCCTCCCCCAAGTGAATCACGACTCTCATTTTAACCAGCAATAATAGCAGGCTGTATACTTCCTGACACGGGATAGGATGTCTTTGACACAGACCAGTGGAGTGCTCGGCATAGTAATTTCAATCACCTCTGTCAAAATCTCCATTATCTCGGACTAATATCTCACCTCTCGATTACATTCGTTTATGATTCGGAACTCCAATGAGTTCCACATAAAAATATACAAAAATGAAGAACATTTCCAGTGTATCATATCATACTGTTCAAAATAACAGAATAAATTACAATCGGGACATAGCAATTATAATTTCACGATACAATTGAAGGTTAAAAGACAATATTTACGAAAAAGCAGAAATGACTCTATATGGTCACACTACCTAATGTATAAAGTACAAGTATGCATATATAGAAACCTTTACACAAACGATTATGTAATTGTGTAAAACTGCATAATACTTTGTCCCAATTAATATTTCAACATCCTCCTTTGTACAATTCAAGTACCCAAAGTATCGATTTATAATGCAAAAAATATGCTACACAACAGGACCATGTTTGGCCTATCAGAACTAAACATATTGTGGGAGGCAGACAAATAACACTTGATTTTACATCTTGCCCTAAGTTCCAGTTTATAATATGCAAAATATAATATCCCTCAGGAACCGTTTTTGGCATACCGGAACTAAGCACAGTGTTATACATCTCTCTAATAAATCTTAAAAATTTGTTTTAAAAAGCAAAAAACTTTAAAACATACTTATTCAGGGGGGCTAATAGACAACTCCGGGCCTCCTCTGCGGTAGTGATATTATACTTAAAAAAAACAGGTCTCAATAAACGACGTCGTAGTGGTTGTAATGGGGGACAAACATGATTTAAATCTTGCACCCAATTTCCGCATAGATCACAAAGTCTTTGCTCCCTAGATAATCCCTCCCAGGCCCCTGTTATAATTCGCAAAGGGAGAAGATTCATCCTTAAGAACAAAATGTTACTATGCACTCCATGGGGGAGGTTCGATACAATGGACGACTGGGGTTTTTTAAACATACAACTCCCCACTATTATGTCATTTCTAGAGTGCCCTGAACACAAAGATATATCTATCTACAGATTTTTGGTGAGAACATGTACCACTAAGCCCAATTTCAATTAACTCTAAGGCTTTCTCATGATTTCCAAAAACAACGCTTTTCCCCATCAAGCTAACAAAAATGTTGTGTCTTAGGGCAGCCCAAATAGAACTTACATAATTTTCCAATAAAACATTACCCCACCTTAAACATGCTGCCATGGCGAACACACAAGTTGAGAGAAGCCCAAAATCAAGCCGAAGGGCCACTATGTTGGCTGCACAGTTCAAATTGAAGCTTAGGCGCCAAATGTACTCTTCCACCTTCTCAAATAAATCCCACTGCTGTGCACCCACCGATTCACATGCATAACTCAATGAAGGCGGTATTTTGATTTTATAGACAGATAAAACATGTGCAAAGTGTCTTTGCCCACAACATTTAAATAGCCTACCAAGTGACGAGTCCTGGGATATAGCTTTACTTCTGCACTAGTCAATATGATCACTGCTGGAGCACTTGC
This sequence comes from Triturus cristatus, assembly GCF_964204655.1. Classification (NCBI taxonomy): domain Eukaryota; kingdom Metazoa; phylum Chordata; class Amphibia; order Caudata; family Salamandridae; genus Triturus; species Triturus cristatus. The sequence continues at coordinate 1,069,779,316 of NC_140582.1, read as the reverse complement.
TTGAGAAAATTCTTCCCAGATACGGGTATTGCTTCACAACCTCAAGTTTGTTTTTCCCGAAAAACAAATGAATTTTTTTTCTATCCCTACATCCCGTGACCTAAAACCATGATTTTACTTTTTAAAATATTTGTTTTTAAAAAGTGATCATCAGAGTAATGACCTAACTCATTAAGTCGCCTTTGCAAACCTATTGGAGTTAGATCCAATAAGATAGCGTCATTCGCATAAAGTAGATAACACACTTCCATAGGACCTAATTTCGGCGAGTCTCCTTTACAATGCCCAACCCAGTCCGGCAGATCATTGATGTACAAAGAAAAAAGGCGAGGGGCTCATGAGTTAACACTTTACTTGACAGGCCCTCGTTGCCTCCCATTAACACCTGTGCCCATGTAGAGGAATCCAATGCAATCAGGGCCGGACTGGCCGTAGCAGGCACCGGGCGTTACCCCGGTGGGCCGCCAGGGTGGAGGCCGGTTTTTGGGCCCTAGGGGGCCATTTTTGTTACCGGGGGTCAGCAATATCGTCCCTCCTGTAATAAAATCCGCCGAAACTGGCCCTAGCAAACAGCTTGGCCGCACCCCCCCTTCCAGAGGGGCCAGCCGAGCAGTTTGCCAAGGCCGGTTTCTGGCCCCAGTCCAGCCCTGAATGCAATGATCAATCTTAACAGATGCCCCGGAATCCCCATTGCGGCAAATGTCCTCCACAGCGTCCCCGGTCAAACAGGTCGAAAGCCGTGGAGAAATCAATAACAGTGGCATATAAGGCCATTTCCCTAACTATTGGATATTTTTCATTCAAATTTGTAAGACAGAGATGTTATCCAGAGTGCCACTCTGCTCACGGAATCCCGCTTGTTCTGCAAGTACATTGTCATTATCAAAAGCCCAATCCTGGAGGTGAAGAATTATGCTCTTGGCAAACAGTTTTCCGGTTGTATCTAGTAAGGAAATCTGCCTAATACTGGCAGGAGAAGTCTTAGGGCCCTCTTCGTATAGTGGAACCACTATGCTTCCTCTTCAGGAGGGCAAAATATTTCCGTAAGCATAGCAGTAGGAAAACACTGGGTAAAGGAAATGAGCCCATGCCAGGCTATCTTGTTTAATGATGTCTATCAGGACCCGGGCACCAGAGTACCATGCCCCTTTAATAAAACTCTCTATTTCCTTGCAGGAAGGAGGGTCATAGGTATTCACCAGGGAGGGCTCAGGATTTGACTCCAAATTAAAACTGTTCCTAGTATTTAGTGCATATCTCTGTGAGATATATTGGGTCCATTCTGCATCAGATATTAAAATGTAGAGGAATCCAATGCAATCAGGGCCGGACTGGCCGTAGCAGGCACCGGGCGTTACCCCGGTGGGCCGCCAGGGTGGAGGCCGGTTTTTGGGCCCTAGGGGGCCATTTTTGTTACCGGGGGTCAGCAATATCGTCCCTCCTGTAATAAAATCCGCCGAAACTGGCCCTAGCAAACAGCTTGGCCGCACCCCCCCTTCCAGAGGGGCCAGCCGAGCAGTTTGCCAAGGCCGGTTTCTGGCCCCAGTCCAGCCCTGAATGCAATGATCAATCTTAACAGATGCCCCGGAATCCCCATTGCGGCAAATGTCCTCCACAGCGTCCCCGGTCAAACAGGTCGAAAGCCGTGGAGAAATCAATAACAGTGGCATATAAGGCCATTTCCCTAACTATTGGATATTTTTCATTCAAATTTGTAAGACAGAGATGTTATCCAGAGTGCCACTCTGCTCACGGAATCCCGCTTGTTCTGCAAGTACATTGTCATTATCAAAAGCCCAATCCTGGAGGTGAAGAATTATGCTCTTGGCAAACAGTTTTCCGGTTGTATCTAGTAAGGAAATCTGCCTAATACTGGCAGGAGAAGTCTTAGGGCCCTCTTCGTATAGTGGAACCACTATGCTTCCTCTTCAGGAGGGCAAAATATTTCCGTAAGCATAGCAGTAGGAAAACACTGGGTAAAGGAAATGAGCCCATGCCAGGCTATCTTGTTTAATGATGTCTATCAGGACCCGGGCACCAGAGTACCATGCCCCTTTAATAAAACTCTCTATTTCCTTGCAGGAAGGAGGGTCATAGGTATTCACCAGGGAGGGCTCAGGATTTGACTCCAAATTAAAACTGTTCCTAGTATTTAGTGCATATCTCTGTGAGATATATTGGGTCCATTCTGCATCAGATATTAAAATGGCTTCTGCCTTAGTTCTACTATCACAGAATTCAGGAATTAGGGCCCGATATTTACGTGAGTCACCAGAATGTGCGACCTCTTAAATTGGTTCCTTACTAAAGCATTCAATTCCTGATTTAGGTTTTTTGCCTTCAACGGAGTAACCAATGGGTGGTCAATACCATTGACTAGTTTTGTACTTCCACATAATCTAAATAGAGCCAAATACTTCTCAAAACAGCTAATGGGATTTTCCAGACCAGGACCAGAACTTGCATTTTTAACATATCTTCCTAAGCATGTTCGAGTTTTATTAGACCAAAAGGTAGACGCCCATTTGTTCTATTGTACATAATAGTTTCATTTCTCGGATTCCAACGATCAAGCATCTTAAATTCCAAATTAACATCAACTGATAAAATACTGTGGTCACTCAGATCCATCCTCAGTATCTTAAACTCAGTGCACGCTCCAAAGAGTTGATATGATACCACCATATAGTCAATTAATGACTGCCCCCAGGCAGCTTGGAAAGTTAGGGAGGCAGGGGAGTCTTCTGGAAATCTCCCATTATCCCGTTATCGCTCTGCATAAGGCCTGATGATCTCTTCTAAGGGATTCAGTCTGAGCAGGTACTGGCTCCTCATGAAAAAATACATCAATCCCCTTTTTCCTAAAATGATCGACATTCGCCAAGACTTACATTGCAATTATCCCAGAGCTAAAAGTAACTTTGGAGTTCAGGATCCCATTTCAATGGACCAATAAGGCCCGCTGAATATCTCCCCATGTCATCAATCTCAGGTCCTCAATTTCAGAAAGTAGCTGCAGAAGGCAACTTCTATAAGCTGGCCCAATCCTCTGTCAAACAGAGAAGCAAAGATCAGGATATTAACTACTTGTCCTGGCTTACACCTCACTAATGCCTTATCGCTATACTTTTGTTCTGCCCCCAGTTGCACTATCTTTGCAGAGGGTGAAAAAAAAGAGGAAAAAGAGGAAGAGCCCCCCCCCTTTGCTCAACCTTCCTTGATTAAGGACTATCCGTCCTTGGAGAGTATCTGTGCGGAAAAGGTTTGAGTGAGAACTATCTACCATGCGCACTACCTCTGACGAGGTATAGTTTTAACTCCCATGTTCTCCTTAACATCCAGGTCCGACCCTGGCTTTTGGTTCTCCCGTTCAGATCCCAATCCTCTCCCTTCATTATAGCCTGCTATCCTCAAATCCTTATACCCCAACTCTTGTCTTACCCCCCCAATATAGGCACATCTATCATAATTGTGGAAAAAGAGAGGATTTTCATCTGGACAATCCAATTCCTGACCACCATGGGGCCCAACAGCCTTAAACTCTTTTCCTTTTTGGGACAAAATAGCATCATCAGGTTCTTCCGATGCCTCAGAAAACCTCAATTTTTTTGTTTTACGTGTAGTGATACGCCGGTACTTTTTCTTACTCCCCTTACATGCTTTTACCCCATTAAACTCAGATTGAGACGCACCATCCCCACGGGGATCAAAAACAGTTTCAACCTTAGACTGTTTAATAAAAGAGGGAGCAGTTGGGAAGGCTGGGTCACCAGATGTACTAGAGTTTCCCTTTTTAAATATTGGATAAATAGATGAGGAAGTCTTAAGTGCTGAACCCTTTGTATTTTCCCTTGTAACACAGAGCGGGTGATTATCCACAGACATGTGATTTTGGGGGGCAAGTTAACACATATTGTTTAGTGCTGTGATATCCCCAATCTGCCCGGTTGAGGGAACTCCAGAATCACCACAAATTCCCACTTGGACTCCCATTTCCTTTACCACTATGTTAGTCTGGGTAGCCTGAGTACTCAAACCAAATACCCATTTCCGCTTTTCCTAGGCGGCTGCACACCCACCAATATTGGGGACAATACATCCAACACATGATCAGTACTAACTGTACATTTTTTTTTAAAAAGTTCCAATTGATGAGAGAATCCTTTCTAAAACACTTAAAATGTCAGAGTTGTCCCTTGTCCCTCCCTCCTCTATTCTCGTTTACACCCTCATTCCCATCTACACCCTCAGTCATTAGTTGCCATATGTCGAGTACCCCTTTACTTAGGGTCACCTCAGAATTTGATAACCTCAATGAACAAGAGAGAAAAACACGTGAAGGAGTACTGCCATAAAGAGGTGGCATTCGTGGACAACTAGCAGGACAGTCCGTTGAGAGTCTCAAAGCTATTTCTTGAGCAGTCTGTGATTTTAAGTCGCCTCCATTACTTGGTTTTTCCCCATGGGTATAGCAATATCCGGTAGTGTAATGTCCTCTAAATCCCCACGGTCAAAGCTACATTCATCCCCACAATGTTCATTCTGGGGCGTCTGAGACAACTCATTAACTGGAGACAATCCTAATTTTGGCTCTGCCACATTTACGGTGTCAGGTGTAACCACCGAGCTCATTGACTTCAGCGAAACCGCAGATTCTGGCAAGGGCTTTTTACCAGCGTCTTTTATTTCAAAAAGATCCTTAGCAGCTTCCATGTCCATCTCCATATCTTCAACCAATATGTTTGACGGGCGTTGTTCACAAGGCTGGATAGGTTGAGCTAAACCGAAGGGTTCCGCCAAGTTCTGCGCAATAAACTTACTCTGGTGCGGAACTAACATTTGTGAGATAACCATATTAGTGCCCAACTCATCTGCATCAACCACACTGGGGGATGCCGCCTCTTCGTTAGTTCATAATGTTTCACTCCTCAAACCCTTGGTGAACATAGCAAATACCGTAGGATGAGACTTCAAAAGGGACAGATGATCATGGGGCTTCTTTCGCTTGATGGTTTTAAGTAATTCAGGGGAACTAGTGCGATCAAATATGTTTCCAACAAACCCAGAGGTGGGCTCTAATCCTGCCCCTCCGGATGTAATTAGCTGACCAGATCATAAGCATCTAGAGGACATCTTCCGTATATACAGACTATTGTTAATCTTAATCTCACTCCAGTCCAGGGAAAGTGAACAATTGGCTTTAGCTTTCCGATGTGTCAAAGGGCCAATGGAAGCAAGTAACATGATAACACAAGAGCTCAGTTGACCAAGGACTTGGGCCTGGAACACTAAGAGGTTAACTCACACCTCTCTACCAACTATGAACAAAAAAAAGAATCTCTTTAATGCATCCACTGATCAGCCCAAGCACAATGCACAAGGGATTGTTGCCCGACGTTATATGCCCTTAAAAAGCAGAACCACACAGGACTATCAAAACTGGGGAAAACTCCAGTGGTGGGCACGGGTGGGGCCAACTGACATACTCCGCAAGCTGCATCCAGTAGTTACTGGGTCACTTCCGCTGGAGTCGCGGGGCACAGAATACACTCCCTGCAACCAATTACGGTTGCAACGCTTGTGCCAATCTGCAGATGATCTCAGTGGGTCAGGGTCAGAGATTAAGTTCAAAATCAAACCCAAAAACGAGGCAGCATATGCACTTTTGCACCACTTTTGCCTGGTTTGGCCGAATTTTTAGGCTAAAGCAATGGTGGAAAAGTCGCTATGCCTAAGCAGCAGCAGAGAGTCATGGGCTGTGTCTGTAGGCTGTAGCTGTAGCTGTAGAGAGCCGTAAAAAATAGCTTGATCCAGATTTAGTCCAGACTAAGGCTGAGGGAATGAGGTTCTGAGGCAGTGGGACAGTGGACCGAGTGGGAGCACACCATGACTGAATCAGAGTAGTAAATGTGCCTACCCACAGTCCACAAAACTATCAGCTACCCAGAGGGTGCAACTGAAAGCAAGATACTGAAAGAGTTCCAGCAAAGAGTCTGACACTCTTTGTAATTTACTGTCCAGATGTTGTTGTTTTTTTTCTTAGCCTAAAAAATACAAGCTAAAGTTTACAAAAAGTGATGGATGGAGTGCTTGAATTAATCTCAGCCACTGGTAATTACTCGGTCCACATCCCAGTCCATCGTTATTTTGCACACCATTTCACCTTAGTTTGGGCCCAGCTATATGTAAATCAGTCTTGACCCTGCTCCATTGGTAACATTCCATCCCCGAACTGCCAAGTCAGGTTCTTCCTGAACCAGAAAACACAAGCAACCCAGGACAGGTTTCGCCCTTGTTATGGGCTCATCAGCCAGGTATAAATAGGGTCTAGTGACACACTGCGTAAGCATTCCATGCATCACTTTTTGTTTATTAAAAAAACACAAACAGCATCAAGCTTTTAGCTGGGCCACTGAGGTCCTTCTTTTCACAAATACTGACATCATACAGATTTGGTGAGGGATGAATGGATAAGACCATACATATTTCTCAGAACGTTTTGAATCTCTAGAGTGTGAGATTGACTGGTTTGGGTGAGAAATGCCTCTCAAATCAATGGTGGTATCACAGTTTTTCACAGAGATCCTATTAAAATCTACAGGGGGATTTTTCGTATCTGGAGGCTGAAGACGAGTATAGGGAGACTGTTAGAAATTGGGTTTCTGCTTTGCAGAGGTATGCACACTGTCCAAGCAGGAACCACAATCCTAGTCAGTGTAAGTCAGCAACACACAATAAATTAACCTGTGCTCACCCTCTGGCAGCTTGGCACAGAGCAGGCAGGCTTAACTTAAGAGGCAATGTGCAAAGTATTTGTGCAACACTTCAAACAGTAAGACAGTGAAAACACCACAAAAAAACTCAACACCTATTCTATAGAAATGGCTTATATTTTTATGAACAAAACAAGACCAAAGCGGCAAAAATCCAATAAGTATAACTGGAGTTATGATTTTTTAAAGAATAAATGAAAATATAGTTCTTAAGAGCTGAAATCACCAACCGAGGATATCTGGCTGCGGTTGGCCATGGTAAATGCAAAATTCAGGCTGACCGTGATGGAGAGCAGGTCCGATACAGAGACCAAACTTGGCCTACTGAAAAGTACCTTGTTGCATCATCGACGAAGTCAAGATGCGAGAAGCAAAAGGGTGATGTGTCGTCATCGAGCTTCGAGCTAAAGAAGATGGGTCGGGTCTGAGCTGCGAAAAGGCGGGGGTACGTCTGACAAGTAGGTGATGCATCACGCTGACAGCTAAGTGATGTCCACAGTTCTCGCAGCAGCCGCAATGCGTCATCATCAAGGGAGATGTGCCGGTTTCGAACGCCGCAACAACGGCGATGCATGGATTCTGGCAGTTGCAGCACTTTAAACCCACTTCCAAGGGCCAAGAACTGGATTGGCACCACATGGCAGTGCAAGATTTGCAGCAAATACAGCCCAGGGGTTGTTGCAGAAGTGTTTGATGTCCCTGATACTTTAGAACAGGGGTCAAGCCAACATGCCCTTGAAGTCACTCTGGGTTCAAGTGAGATGGGTCCAGGCCTTCCTCAGCAGGGCAGGGGGTAGCTGGCTCAAGGGCAGCAGTGCAGAGCAGAGCAGAAAATAAGTTCTTCCAGAGCAGCAGTCCAGCAGAGTGGTAGTCCTTTTAGCAGTCCTTAGTCCTGGCATAGTTCTACACAGTTCCAGTAGTGTCTGATCTGGTGGGGTCAGAGACCTCATACTTATACCCAGTTGTGCCTTTGAAGTGGAGGTGACTTCAAAGAGGGACTTTGAAGTGCACAGAGGTCCTCCCTCGCTGGTTGTAATATTTTTTACTCTACTGAACTGAGATTGATTTCCAAATCAATGGGTGGCTTTAGGTTAGAAAACTTCCAAGACCGAATACTTGGTAGGTTTCATTTCTGTGCAGCAGAGACCAGGACCCCATGTATAACTAACCATGTCCAGTATGCCCACATCAGAAAAACCTAGGGGAATCCATATGTGGGTATTTTCCTCGTCATTCTCATGCAGATATTTTTTGTGTCAGTAAAACTAGAGGGAAATACCATGTTTAAAAAAAATTGCTGCAAATTTTAAAAACATCATGGGATTGCGTCCTACTGGCCAGCGAATAAGGGTGAGGGAGGTCTGGTTTCTACCACTGCATACATTAGATTCTACAGAAATAGACAATATTATTTATACTTTACATTATGTCTTCATTGTCTTCATTTGATATCTATCATCAAATGAATTGTTCACCATAAAGAATACTTTTGCCAGAATTTAGTGAACTACACAAAATGTACAGGATTGATTGTGCAAACCACATTCTCTATGAAAACCCACATACGTTTGGTATTGCCACGCTCCAGACATTAAGGGAAACATTTCCTTGAGTTTTGTTCCAGAATGCATTCCGGTTTTAGAAACTCAACAAAATATTGAGGACATTTGTTAAAAGATGGAAATAATCTCATCATTTGTCATTATTCAGAGCACAATGTTTTATACATTAATGCAGGGATTGCACCTATACATAAATCTGAATGTGCTGTATGAGTGCACAAAAAGGCGAAAGAGGAAGGGTCGGATTGGCAGGGCGGGCAATCGGCCGGTGCCCGAGGGGCCCGTGGCAGAGGCCACCTAGTGGGACGTTTTTTTCTTCTGTGGATCAAGCAACTCCATACACAGGGCCAGACTGGCCGGACTGAGCATCGGGCATTTCCTGGGAGGCTGGAAGGGTTGGGGCCAGTTTTGCAGCGGTGGGGCCAGTTTTGTTACTGGGAGCTGGTTTTGCAGCAGTGCTGCAATATCAGCCCCCAGTTTCAAAAGCAGCAAGCAAATGTTCCCAGTCTCCCGAGGCCAGGCAGTGCTTCCTCAGGGACTGGTCTGAGGGAATTGCCAGGCCTGCTTTGGACTCCCAGTCTGGCCATGTCCATATACCATATACCAATAGACTTCTGCAGCTTCAGGTGAGAGTTAGTCTGAGCATTTCACATATTAGGGCTATTAATTATTATTTGCAGAATAACAATAGGGCGTCTGGAGAACTAACATCATGTGGTGCATCTCTTGCCATCCAGGGTCTCAGAAGGCAACAGTGAGCCTTTGAGGGAGGGATATCTTTTGAGCAGTGCAATTAACAAGTCTTCAGTGTGGGGAGGAGACTTTTGTCCCACACAGCAGGCCACAACAATTGAACAGGTGCCTGCTGCCACTTTTCTTGAATTGAGATGAGGCGTTTCATTCAAATACTGTGCAAAGGACTGAGAGGAAAAAACACAAAGAACCACAAAAAATTTTAAATAACTTTGCAATTAAAAAGAAATCTGAATAACCGGAGAAAAAGAAAACATGTTTTTTGTTAGTGTTGCTGTAGAAAAAAGAAAAACCTCATTCACCCTTCATCCTCTGGTGAAAGAGGAGAGGAGAAAGGAGAAAGGAAAGAAAGAGACAAAAGGATGCAAGAGACAGGGCGAGGGACGTAGAGACAAACAGAGAGGTAGAGAAGAAAGATTGGGTGGAAAGAGCAGTTGAATGATAGACGGGTATAGAGAGAGCGAAGGATGGAAAACAAAAGTGGAGAGAAAAGGAGATGGCAAAGGGAGAAAAAGTGTGAACAACGAATGATGAAACAATGCGTGGCTGTAGAAGAGAATGTTAGAAGTTTCCTGGTCAGTGAGAATAAGGAACAGGTGGATTTGTGCCTCATTGACTACTTAATTCTCTGAAGGCTCAGTCTATGGCGTGATTTAGAAGTTGGCGGACACCTAGAGCAGGGGCTGGATCTCCAGTGGAACCCACCAATGGTGTTTCCTGTAAAAAACAGATAGTAAGGGAAAGGAAACACCAGTTGATTCTCCTCTGGTTTTCACACTTCCTCCAAAAATGGGTGGCTTTTCCATTAACGCCCAACTCAAAATTAGGCTGTTGGTCTATCCATTACCAGTACTAACACAAGGTCACTCCACTTCCTCAAATCACCTTTGAAAGACTACAGAACTCAAATGACTCACAGGGACCAAAATCCATTGAATTTCTATGGAGCATGATGGTATCCTGCAAATGTTGAGGTTTGCTAAAGCAGGTAGCTACTGACTGCAGCAATCCAATAAATAGAACACAACATAATCTGATATTAGGTGTAGTACAGGACACACTGGAGTTCAAGGGATGGATAAAAATGAGTGTGAGTGACACAGAAAAGCACAGCAGAAGAAAGGGACAATTTGCAAGATGTGAAATGGAACTGAAGTAAAGGTCAAAGTGGAGACAAAAATTGAGAGAGCAGGGAATAAAGACATTGGACTTAGAAAAAGAATAACAGAATGCGTACATGATAGACAGAGGAGTGATAGAAAGGGTAGATTTATAGACAGAGGAAGAAAGTTACAGAGGAAAAGAGATTGGGATGTGGAAAATGGGAAAATGAAAGAAGAAGGGGAAGCGAGACAAGGAAAAAGATGCAAAATGAGAGCGAGGGGAAGAGTGGGAGGGAGAGTGACAAAGGGAGAGAGTAAAATTGATGAGTGCATGGCTGAGGGAGGGAGGGAGACAGAGAATGAAAATATGGTATTAAAGCTGGAGAGACATAGAGAAACAGAAAATGCAATAGTTGCACTGGGTGAGAATGAGAGAGTGGAGGTGAAATGAGGGAGTAAAGAAAGCACAGAGAGGGATGAGTGCCAGAAAAAGGAGAGAAAAAATGTTTGTATGTGTGCGTCAGCAATGGTGAGCAAGGGTAATGATGATATATAGAAAATGAAATGAAAGGCTCCAGTTGGAGTGATTTTCTGTAGCATGTCAAGCAGATTCAGATCATGTTTCTTCACACAACATGGAAGGCATCAAGTAGCAAACTGTCTTACTACCCCAATATATCACATGCAGAGAGGCCAGTGTGTGACAATCAAACGGGGGATTGATGACAGCCTTAGATATTTACAACCATCTTTGCCTGAGGTTTAGCAGGGCGTTTTCTTACCACCTAATGATTGGCAGAAGCTTCAGGGGGCCTCAGAGTTGCCAGGAAAGCCAGTGTTCAGAAGGTCAGCAAGAAGTTTTGGATGTGGAATTGAGGAGGAGTTTTAATGGCATGGAGATGAGAAGGAAACTCCAGGGCCTAAGGTTAGCCAGATCTTTGATGATTGAAGTCCCTGAGAAGCAACTTTTGGGCTCCTGGGTTGGGCAAGGAGCCATAAGTAAATGACAGTAATGGTGGGCAGGAGTCAAACAGGTGCCTTAAAGACCTGAGAGTAAGCATGAACCTCAGAAAAGCTGAGGGTGAGCTGCAAACTAAGGGACCTAAATGAAGCAATACTCCTGAAGCAGATATTCACTCCCAATGCCCACTGAGAGTAAACAGGTGCTTTAGAGATCTGGTGGTGACTACGTGCCAAGCAGCAAGGGAAGTACACAGAACTCTAAACTTTGCAAAATCTTCTGGTGAGCATGGTTTTCAGTGAACTGAGGGTATCCTGAAGTTCTTAGGTATGAGTTTGCAAGAGCTACTGAGCCTAAGGGTAAACAGGGAACTCAGGTGACCAGAAGATGAGCTGCAATCCAAAGGCCTATGGGAGTGAGCTGGAGCCGCTTAGATCTGAGCCTGAGCAGTATCCTCAGGGGACCAATGAGTGGAAATGAGCTTAAGGGCACTATTGGTAAGTGGGTAGTTTAGGGAGGATAGTGGGTAAGAGCATCAAGTCCTTAGGATGTGCAGAGCGACCCTTGACCTTCTGGTAGGTCGCTCCCCCCCCCCCCGCTGCAGCGCCACCTGCACCCCCGCTGTCTGCTGCCGCCGGTGGAATTCGAGGCCCTCCACCACCCGCAGGCTTCCACCTGCGCCTCATCCCTGGTGGCCAGTGGTGGCCTTAGGTACGTTTTTCCAGTGTTCAATTGCTGCCTGTTGCCTTGTATCCTGATCGCCGCTCTGCTCTGTGCCCCCTGCCCCCCGCTCGCCGCTCTGCTTTGTGCACCTCCTATCTTGTATTGTGTATCCTAATCGCCGCTCTGCTCTGTGCCCCCTGCCCCCCGCTCTGCTTTGTGCCCCTCCTATTTTATATTGTGTATCCCGATCGCCGCTCTGCTTGTGCCCTCTGCCCCCCACTCGCCGCTCTGCTTTGGGCCCCTCCTATTTTATATTCTGTATCCTGTTCGACGCTCCGCTTGTGCCCTTCTGCTTTTGTACACCTTCGCTCCTCTGTGCCCCGCGCCGGTCTCCCGTCCTCTGCCCCCGCCGCTGCCTCCCCTGTGGCCCCACCCCCTCCGTGCCCATTCGCCACACCCATCCCTCGCCTCCCGCCTCCCAGCTGCTCCTTCCTCCCCACCTCCCCATATATGGCGCCCGCGCAGCGGACGCTCGCAGTGGGCGCGCCGCTGGCGCACCGAAGGCGCGCCTAAGGCAAGCCTGTCTGCGCCCATCCGCGCCCAGCGCCAGAACCCCTGGCCCCCGCACCTGCCAGGACGACCACCTCCGCTACGACGCCAAGACCCTCATCGCTCTCAACCCAGGAAGAACTCACGCCTGCTACAAGGCCGCCCCGAGGCGCACCCACGGTCCCTTCACCTGCTGGAACTGCAACTTCTCCTGCCACGAAAGCGCCAAGACACCCACCACAACGGAAGCCAACCAGCTCAGATGCATCCTGATCAACACCCGCTCCGCACACAAACACGCCATCAAACTCTGGGACCTACTCGACACCACATCACCGGACGTCGCCTTCCTAACCGAGACCTGGATGAATGAAGCCTCCTCGCCAGACATCGCCATAGCCATCCCAGACGGGTACAAGATCACCCGCAGAGACCGCACCAACAGGGCCGGAGGAGGAATCGCCATCGTCCACAAAAACACCATCAAGATCTCAACAAACACCACCGACACCCTCAGCACCGCCGACCACATGCACTTCCAGATCCACACGAACCCAAAGACCACCTTAAGAGGCACCCTCGTCTACAGACCTCCAGGACCCCGGCCTTAATTCTGCGACTTCATCGCCGACCTCATCAGCACACACGCGCTCACCTCCACCGACTACATCCTCCTCGGAGACCTGAACTTTCACCTGGAGAACAACAATGACAGCAACTCCTCCACCCGGATCGACAATCTCGCCAACCTCGGACTGAAACAGCTTGTCACAACGCCGACCCACAACGCCGGCCACACGCTAGATGTCATCTTCTCCTCAAGCCCCTACATCACCTTCAACCACGCCTCCGAACTCACCTGGACAGACCACCACTGCATCCACTTCTCCTTCCGAAAACCACCCACACACCACCGCACCCTACAGACCCCCCGCCGCCGCTGGGGCAAAATCACTGAAGAACAACTACAGACAAACCTCGCACTCAACCCCCCATGACCCCAACCAACCCGGATGAAGGGGCACTCACCCTCGAACGCTGGATGAACGACTGCGCCAACACCATCGCTCCTCTGAAAAGCCCCACCAACGCAGACACCAGCAGAAGAGTGAGCTGGTTCACCCCGGAACTCCTCAACTTCAAACGCACCTGCAGAAAACTGGAAAACATATGGCACAACGAAAAGACGCCAGACAGCCGCACCGCCCAGAAAGACGCCCTCCGCAACCACCACCACCTCATCAGGTCCGCCAAAAGAACCTCCTTCACAGACCGCCTTGACAACAACGCACACAACAGCAAGGAGCTCTTCATCATCGTGAAGGAACTCTCCAACCCCAGCTCCAACGCGAACGACATCCCACCATCGCAAGCCCTGTGCGACTCCCTCGCAACCTTCTTTCACCGGAAATCTCCAACATCCATGACAGCTTCAGACCCCCGACGACCCTTACTGACCACACCGCACCGAACCCACCACACCCCACCCCACGACACCCTGACAACCTGGGCCAACGTGAGCAACGAGGACACAATCAAGACCATGGGAACAGTCCACTCCGGATCCCCTCTCCCGCACCACATCTTCAACAAAGCCAGCAAGTCCATCGCTCCCCACCTGCACAAAATCATCAACCTCTCCTTCGAGACTGCCACCTTTCCTGAGATCTGGAAGCACGCAGAGATCAATGCCCTACTGAAGAAACCCAAGGCGGACCCGAGCGACCTCAAGAACTTCTGGCCCATCTCCCTGCTTCTGTTCCCAGCTAGGGTCATCGAGAAGATAGTAAACACCCAGCTCACCCGGCACCTCGAAGACAACAACATCCTTGACCCATCCCAATCAGGATTCCGCAGCAACCACAGCACCAAGACCGCCCTCATCGCCGCCACAGACGACATCAGGATCCTGCTGGACAATGGTGACACGGTGGCCCTCATCCTCTTAGACCTCTCCGCCACCTTCGACACCGTCTGCCACCTCACACTACGCACACGCCTTCACGAAGCAGGGATCCGTAACAAGGCCCTGGACTGGACCACCTCCTTCCTCTCCGGCAGAACGCAGAGTCCGCCTCCCCCCGTTTCGATCCAAGGCCTCCGAGATCATCTGTCGCGTCCCTCAAGGATCCTCCCTCAGCCCGACACTGTTCAACGTCTACATGGCACCACTAGCACGCATCGCCCGACAGCACGACCTCAACATAATCTCCTACGCCGACGACACTCAGCTGATCCTCTTCCTCACTAAGGACCCCCTCACCACCAAATTCAACCTCCACCAGGGAATGAAGGCCGTCGCCGACTGGATGGAGGACAGCCGCCTCAAACTGAACACAGACAAAAAGGAAATCCTCATCCTCGGATCCAAACCCTCCGCATGGGACGACTCTTGGTGGCCCACGTCACTGGGGTACCCCCCGGCCCCCACCGACCACGCACGCAACCTGGGTGTCATCCTCGACTCAAAACTCTCCATGACCAAACAAGTCAACGCAGTCTCCACCTGTTTCAACACCCTCCGCATGCTCCGCAAGATCTACAAATGGATCCCGACCAACACGAGGAAAACAGTCACCCAGGCCCTTGTCAGCAGCAGACTCGACTACGGAAACACCCTCTATGCCGGAGCCTCGTCCAAGCTCATCAGCAGACTACAGAGAATCCAGAATGCCTCCGCATGCCTGATCCTCGACGTCCCACGCCGCGACCACATCACCCCCCACCTGAGGAACCTGCACTGGCTCCCCGTCGACAAAAGAATCCCCTTCAAACTCCTGATCCACGCACACAAAGCACTCCACAAAACCGGCCCAGCCTATCTCAACAGTCGACTCTCCTTCTACGTACCCAACAGGAATCTCCGCTGACCACGCCCTGGCCATGGTCCTACGCATCCGGAGAACCACTGCCGGAGGCAGGTCCTTCTCCCATCGCGCCGCCAAGACCTGGAACACCCTTCCCCTCTACCTGCGACAGACCGAAGACCTGCTGACCTTCAGGAGACAACTCAAGACCTGGCTCTTCGACCAATAGCAGCAGCAACCCCCCCCCCCTCCCTCCCCCCCCAGCGCCTTGAAACCCTCATGGGTATGTAGCACGCTTTACAAATTATGTGATTGATTGATTGATTGAGAGCCCATGGGTCCTTGAGGTGAGCAGAAGACTTGAGAATGAGTGTGAACCTCTCAGGCCGTGTTGGTTAGAAGTGACTGAGATGCCCTAAGGAAGACTAGGAGTTTTCGTTCCTGACAGGGGATTCAGAGATCCGAGGGTGAGCAAGGGGTGGGGGTCGACGAGAGGATACTTTTCAGGGACCCGATGGGGAGAGCTTTATTGACCTGATGGCATGTGTCAGAAGACAGTGGGTGAGCTGTAATGGAATAATGGTGTTTCCAGTTTTGGATGATGCTACTGGCCTTTGAAACTTTAAAAAACATAATGTACCACACATTTCTCCCCAAAATAAGATCCTGACGCTAACCGCACAATGATTCATGAAAAGCTGCGATCTGCAAATGTGGCCCACTTTTTTGGGGGGTGCCCGGGCCAATTTTTCATTCCAATCCGACCCTGGAAAGCGGTACATGTGTTTGAAAAATCTAACATTGACTTTTTGTAAATAGCTCTGCCATAGGGGTGCACACACTACTGGGCAGGGAAAGGGTTACCAGAGCATGCATTGCACACAGGTACTTTCATATGCCACATGTACTCTACAAGCCTATTTGCTTTAAATAAATCATGCACATTCATACATTGAGATTTTTTTTCAGTCAGGCCTGGAAAAATATTTTTGAATTACTCTCGAGGGGGTACGTTTGAATCACCAACCCAAAACATATAAGTATATATACATGTAAATGAGATTTGGGAGTTTAGGTAAATTTCAGACTAATTACTCAATTTCAAATTTTGAAGACCACATTAGTGCATCAGATACCAATCCAAAGTTTACATTGCACTGGTGTGCATTATACCTCTCTCAAATGACCTGTTGATGTTTTCATTTTCACTGTAAATACAGGACCCGATCATCAAACCAACTGCAAATTTACTGCCATAGGTTTATCCCTGTTTCCAGAAGATTTCTGATTTCTGAATTTCTCAAAATATTGCAGTAGTTACAACAGATGTATTTTCCGAAGAGTATTTTCAGACTTCTTTTTTTACCTTTAAAAAAAAATTCCTAGCTACCCAAACGCTAAAGCATTTTCACATCTACAAATCTATCAGGTGTACACATGCATACTGTTTGCCTAAGTGTAACGGCACTTGCTAACTTAAAAAAAAAAAAAGCTCCATTAGTGAAATATATTTCCACATGGGAAACCCCATTTTACCACATCACACCAATTCTGGGGGGTTTCCTCTTCATGGCTTTCCTGCATACAATTGCCCCTGCCCCTGACAGTTGAAAGTGTTTAACTGCATCCAGGGTGTGAATTTGCCTGACAAAGGTTTATAAATACCCGGAAAGGCCCGAGTGTGTATCTTACAAAGGTTATCTTGCATTTCTGCTTTGGAGAGCCAACTTCTCGCCACTGTCAGCAGATTTGCTGTAACCATGTTGACTTTCATCTTTTATTGTTCATGAGTTAGTCGTTTGTGGCTCTTTAAAAAGGCAGGGTAGCTGCGTCATTAAACGTGAAATACGGTTAAACTTAACCTTGGGCCATGCCTGCTGCAGAGTGCCTGAGACCTGCCTCCTGGACTTACTTCTGCTGCCTGCGTCTGACGACAATGCAGAGGAGAGGCCGCTGTTCTCACCCGCGTTGACCTCGCCTGAACCCGGCGGCCCCCCATGGCCTGCGGAGTCGGGTTACATGAATGCAGACAGAGTTCAAGGAGCAGGCTGTTGATGTGACTCAGAGGAGAGGCGCACGGCGGCTGAGAAGCACTTTTCACATCCTCGCCAAGGGTATTTCTTTTTCAAATGTGCCCTGAGTGAATCATATGATATCTTCAGCTCGGGGGATAAGACATAATGTGTGTGACATTTAACAAACAGAAAGTTCCCGCGGAAGGAGGCGCCTTCTGCCGCTTCTGTGAGCTGGCCCGGCCTGCAGAATATTTATAGACGCGGCTTGCTTAAAATAGTTTCCTGCCTTACCGTGAACTCTGATCCCAAGCGTAGAGTGTAATTGCCAGACTAATAGCCCGCCTGGCAGAGAGCACGGGTTGTTCCGCTAGTCTGCGACCTGTTGTTTATGTTTCAGGGAAATGTTAGGGCGGCTGGTTCTCCCAAACGAGGGCCATGGGCACCCTCTGGTCGTGAGCGGGCATTAGAAAATAACAAATGCATTTTTTTTAAAAAAATGGCGAACACTGCACATGTGTGCATGTAAGTTATCTAGGATTCAAAATGAAATTGATTGCTTACATTTCGATTTTACGGATAACGCAGAGAGAGGCAAATGAAATATGTATTTTTCAAAATCAACTACTCATTCACAATGCTTCTTAAAATAGGAGCAAATAAGACAATACACCCGGACAGTGTGCCTAGCTTCCGTAGGAAATGGTGAGAGATTTATAATTCCAAATATACAAAATCTTAGACTTTGTATTTATTTTGCTTCCTATTTTGTACTCTCAGCAGGGAGGGAGCACTGGGCCTGGACATACTGGAGACAGAGAGCAGAATGCACAACAGTTTGAAAAAATATATACATGTCAACCTCTGGCTGTGCATTTAATCTTTACAAATACAACTTGTCGGTGACTTTGCCTTGACGTACCTGTTTGAAACGTATACCTCTTCCACAGGGAGCTCCTGTGCCAATTAAGAGGAGCCTACTAATTGCACAGATCCGTGGCCCTGTGTGGGATCAGCAGCTGCCTGCGTCTGCCTCTCCCCTCTGCACCCCATGGTATATTTGACACTTGCGGTTCCTTCATGCTGTTCCCGGAGGCAGCGGAAAGTGCCGACTCTGACAGATGGCGGGATGATTGCAAGGTATTTACTTACATAAAGGCTACTGCGATTCATCATTTTGTTTATAGCCTGTGACCCGCTGAACCTCCAAACCCAAATATAACAAGACATCCTATACAGCCAGAGCTATTTAAAAGCATGGCCTGTAGGCCTCTTGCAAGCAGAGTCCATTCACTGGTTAAGCCTCGCACTCCGGGGGCTACACATGTAGTATGCAAAGCATGTCACGGCAGGGGGGGGGGGTACTAAAAAGAGGCATATACATGAGTTAGAACATTCTCAATGGAACAAGGGTCTTTAATGGAAATTGGTCGGTGGTCCTGATGTCATTTGCATAGGGCCCAGAGCCTGATTATACAATGAAAGCCGCCCATTGCTTCTAGCTGGAACCTGACCTTGCAGTCTGAGGCCAAAGTTTTAAAGGTCGCGCAGTCTGAACTTCTTCCTTCTCTGAAGCTGGCCCATCTATCACCGAGCCAAGTCTCCTTGGCAGGGGGTGTGGAGAGTCATGCTCCTTGGCCTATAAAATTGTGATTTAGACCCCTTGAAAACAATGGACAGCTCCCCATTGAGCTTGACGCGACTCTAGCCATGGCGGTCATCATGGTGCCACCTTTGACTGCTGTGGCACTTTGGATGCGCTGGTGTCAACGCAGGAGAAAAGCTGGAAAGGGAAGCGGCAAGGTTGGGTCATGGAGGCAATTGGAAATTTTAGGGAAAAGAACACTGAAGAGTAAAAGGAAAAGTATATTGAACGTACAGGGGGCCTAAAATTGGAGACCATAGTGCTGCTGGGGGGGCAGGGGATACAGTAGATTGTGCACATGGCGTAGCAGCTGAATTTCAACATGTAGGGGAGGAAGAAATCAGATCACATGGGGCGAGAAAATAAAGAACCAGGTAGAAATACATTGCCCCATAGTGTTGACAAGGCAATATTAGGCAAGAATCCGATTACCACCAGGTCACATCCTACTTGCTTCCATGAGGCGGTATGAGACCAATATGCCCCTTTATTGCATCTTTCACTCGTACTTCAATAGATTAATTTTGTTACCGATTTGTCAGCACAAGGGCCTCATTTTGAGGTGGGTAGCTGTCCAGTTTATCCAGCTCTAGCATCCCTCGCCTTATTTAGGGTGAGCCACTTTGTGCAGACAAAAAGCTGCTGAGAATGGACTAAGAGGAGTGCCATATTTTGGGCAGCCCCTGCATTCCATTTCCCTCTAAAACTGTCCCCTCTGGGTCTACTAATAGTGAAAAGGATAAACAATTCCACCATTGTGCTAAAATAGTGTATATATGCTGGCATATTGGTACTGTGTATAGAGTACTCCTACTATGCGCTCCCTAACCTAGTTGCCTAGGGAGGGCGATCTGCCAAAATCCCTTACTGGATGATCTTACTCCCCATTACCTGAGGGTGAATATGTTTAGGTCCCTGACTTGGTCAAAAATTGAACAGCCCTCCTCACAGAGGGAAAACAGGAATCAGCTGGGCTGAGACTCCGACAACCGCGATCTCACGATGACAGAAGAGTGCTCCCCACCTTTGAACATGGAAATGCGTGTGTATATATAATCCAAGCTTCCGTGTCGAGGTCTCAGCCAAGCCATCATTGTTTGTACTCTTGTGATAGCTATGTCGCCTTACGGACAAATACCAAACAACAACATTTGCCCAATGTATGATCAGGCCTTGTACTAAATGTTCAAAGTGTTGTGATAGTGTACTTACAAAGTGGAAATGTAGGCAATGTGGTTTCAGAGAAACTAATCCTGCACTTTCACCAGGTAAATGTGCATCAAAAGTCCTTGTGTAGAAAAGAAGGCAACTTAAGAAACGTGTGCATCTAAAATGACAGTGTTTTTTCCTGGGCCTAACCTAGCCACATGGCAATCCAGGCATTATTCAGTCCCTGTAGGCCAGAGATTTAACACTCTCCGACAGACATGTCACAACACAGAGTGTGGATGTTGAGACCAACCGCTCCGTTTCCCCCTAGTTGACAACTTAACCTCTTCAGTGCCCATGACGAGATAGTCTCGTCATGGAGCACGGTCGCGCTGTGCCCATGACGAGACTATCTCGTCATGAACCCCACCCACTAATAAAACGCCCGGCACAGGAGGGGGAAAGGGCGTGGCACAGAAGGGGTTAAATCCCTGCACTAACGAAGAGCCAGGTTAATGGGAAAAGGGGGGTAAGGCGGGAGAGAGACACACACACTCCTGCCGGCTAGTGCTTGGAAAAACTGGAATGGATTTCAAATAAACTGTGTCTCATGGCTGAACTATATATGACAAGATTGACATTTACAAGTGTGAGAATCCAAGTACTAAAGGGTTGACACAGTAGGATGGGAATTAGTCTTAAAGCTAACAAAGTGTGAGACTTACCTGGTGTAACTAGCCCCCGCTCAGGAGCAAAAGATTAAATGCTCTAACTGTACCGGCGGATAGGTGGCTTGAACAAGGAGACAAACTGATGTGAGTGTAACAAGACAGGTGACCAGAAACAGTAGGTGAGGAACTAAAGGATTGAAGGAAACCAAACAAGGGAGAAGACAACAAAGGTAAAGTGGTGAAACGAACCGAGTGTGAAGTGTCATGAATAATGAAGAGTCACAACAACGCTGTTGCTAGACAAGGGAGCTCTATAAAGGTGGGGTTGAAATACATAACTTGCCACTATTGTCCTGAAAGTGTGTCTGATTGTGCTGGTCCTGTAATGATTGAGGCTCTGCATCTGACTCTGAAAAATGTAGTCTTTCAGGTAAAAGTGTGTTTTTTCCTCTCTGCTGTGTGCCATCTTCTCAAGTTCCCAGCCTCTTCTGTCTAAACATGTCTTGAGACTCCTCAATTTCAATTAAAGCCATCTGACTCTCACCGCCTCCTTAGACAGAGCAATCTGGAATTTCTTTATGATGCAGCAACAGTGAGTTCTGAGATGTGTAACCCACCATTGCTGCATCACAACAGTGGACCCAACCAAAAATAGGAAGCACAATGGGAGTAGGAACTTCTTTTCAAATGAAATATAGGCTGAAAAAAAACGATTTGTTCTCCTGCGGTGGTTCCTCCATCATCTACTCTGAAGTAGCTGTTTCAGACATGGCTGGCTGGGCTCCTCCCCTTGCTTGCTGAAGGGTAGTTCAAGCCAAACTAATCAAACAAAAGTAGAAAAAAACAAATAAACAAGTCTGTGTTTGTTTATGTTTTTCTACTTTTCTTTGGTTGATCGAGCAAATCACGGTGGGGAGATCGTCCAGCTGTGTTTTACACTGCTACTTCAAGGCAGGAAGTCAGAGAGTGTAGCGGAAGAAAGAAACATATTTTTTCACACAATATTTCAAGTGTAAGGAAGCTCCTGGTCTGCTGAGCTCAGTGTTCTCTTCTAATGCTTGCCCTTAGCCTGGGTGGGGCCAGTGCCACACCAGAGTTCTGGGAGTCGGCAGCACAGAATACCTAGCACAGAATGCTCGAAGACAGCATTCTGATTGGCTGTCCAGCTTCCAGTATTCTTACCAGGATAGTACCAGGTAATATCGGATCTACAAATTTCAATAAATACACACCATGTCAAAAACTATGGCCTCTCCTTTGACTCCTATGTTGGTTGAACAAGATAAAACACACAAACTTCAGACCCAGCTCACCACATTTCCAAAGTCCGGGGTGTCCTGTTGGGGGAGGTGGAAAGAAATATTCTTTTGCAACATCAAAGCAAAAGTGAAACCTTCCGTGCTATACCCAGGATTCATGTTTATTCTCTATCCATTTGTTGAGTCCTCGCCTCCTCAACTAGGCAGTTACATATTCTTTCTCTGCAAAAGATGTAGGAGTCTTAAAGGTTCCACCCTAATGGGTGTAGTTAGTAAATGGGGTATTTACTAACTCAGTCAACTGAAAAATATATCATCGCCTATAGAGTCCCTGAAGTCCTTGCTGTGGGAGTGGGAACGCTGGAGGCCCCACATTCAAATGCTAGGCTGTGTGCTTGCCTGAAAAGACCATGGGACAAACTATACAAAATCTGAGTTGGTTTCATATAAGAGCCTTAATCTATTTCATAAGCAACTTACATAAACTTTTTCAGTTATGCTGCATGATGGAATGATAGGCGGCGAAGTCTATTACTGCTGAACGCCAGACAGCAACACCAGACGTCAGACATGAGAGAGCGGACCTTAGGCAGCCCCAAGGCACAGCGCAGCGTGGAGAGCTGCCACACGAAACCTCGGATCCTCGGATTCTGCCCCCCCCTTTGCCCCCGCCTACGAGGCTGTCAGCCCACAGCATGCAGCTGCCACTACCTGCCACTACCCACTACCCGTGCCAGCCACTGGCGCAACTGTAGCCCGCAACTCACACACCGTGACCCACGACGCGCTATCCGACCTTGGCTGGTTAGCGGGTCCATGGAGCTGTGGCACACTGAGGCAGAGACAGAAGCAGACCATGCGAAGATCAAGGGATGGCAAAATGACTAGCCATCTGCAGCCAGGGTCCAGAGGTGACCAGAGGCGACCCTGGAAGTAACAAAGTACCAACGTGGCCACAGGGATGCTTAAATGGGCAGGTGGGTGGGTGAATGAGCATGGACTCAGAGAGCTGGTGAACCCTGGTGAGCCCTGCTACTGCCTTGCACTGGTTGTCTTTCACCCACCTCCCACTCCCCCAGTGCAGCGGGGGGGAAGAGCTCAGACCCGGAGCAGTGTCCCCTAACAGTGGAAGAGGGGCGCTCTAGTCCTTCCCCAACTCTTTCAGCTAGCTGGTCAGTCTGCAGTAGGCCCCTGAAGCAGTTCAGTGACAACTGGAGATTTTGGCAGTAAGATCTGGGCACATATGTGGCGGTAGTAGCTACTGTCCACCAAGAGCAAGCCCTGGCCCCCTGCCGAAAGGTCACAGCTAGGTCTGGGTGCGGTTTGTGGGTGACCTGGTGTGCTCCCACTCGGACACATCCACCAAATCTCCCCTAGCACAGTTCGCAGGTGGCCTGGTGCACTCCAACACACTCCCAAAACATCAGATCTCTCCCTGCTCAACAAAAGACAAACTTAATTTACTAGAGGGTGTGAAGCCCCAAGCAGGTGGTTCGCACACGGTCTCATCGACCACCACCCTCCCTGTGTAAAATTTGCCACACTCAACTCACAGTAAGGTGTGGAACGCCCAATCCTCAAAGGTCGATCCAGAAAAGCCGGTGTGCATGCACATAGATGACCCCACGAAAAACAAAAAGATTGACAACATGAAGATCTGTGTGGGCAAACTGGCATAAGACAAAAAACGTACTAATAGACAACAGAAGTGCAAGCTGAAGGAGAGCCTGTGGGTTTTTGATTCAAACAAATTGGCAATTTAATACACCATCAGGAAAATGAGATCTGGGAAGATCAGAAAACAAGCAACACAAAAAGCTTCAAATAAAAATAAAAATGTCAAAAAGCGCCAACACACTCCAGGAAAATATGACAAAACCAATTCAAACCTCTGGTGCGACATTAATTTCATACATACAATCAATATTTGGGTCAATGAACCCAAGCGGAAAATTTACCTTCTTAAAGGATCGCACCGCGGTCATTTATGCTACAACAGACAAAATCACGGGCCTTCCCAAACCACTGATACCGCAAAAGCTTGGCACTTCACCAGAAGAGGACTTAATCTTTAGCACAGAGCAGAGTCTAATACCAACAGAAGGGGACCCAAATCACATCACAAATCAGAGTTTAACAGCAACAGTCACCCAGAAGGAGGAATTAAAAACAAATAACATTGGCAGCACTTAAACCCAAGTGCACACCAGAAATGTAGCTCATTCTACCCCCAGGCAGGAGATATTGAACGATAATGTACAGGGGACAACTCCAACATGGAAAAACCAAATGACTGCTGGCTTGAATCAATCTCATTGACAAACCACATGGATTTAATTCAGGCATTGGAAGTTATAGCAAAGAACCCAGATGACACATGAACGAGTATTCCAATTACAAACCAACCAGAAACTCGATAGCAAATAATAATCAAAATATCAAGCTCCCTTGAACAGACAAACAGTGAGAACTTGAATTTAATTCACAAAAACAAAGCAAACAGTAAACTGGTCCAAGCACACAGTAACGATGGTACACCTGACAGAGCTGGGTTATTAAAGTTGATAAGTGACATAAGGGAACTGACTTCCCCTTCACAGATGAAGGAAAAGGAGAATTAACCAGACATAAAAGTGGAAGACCTTCTAAACCTGAACACCTTATTAATAAACACCTTGCAATCTTCAATCAGTGTTCTTTACATGCAGTCGGATAAACTTGATATCCAGATTAATTTAATGAACATCATAGCGGCACATATTACTGGCATAAATCCAAAACTTGAAACATTGATGGAACTCATAACCCAGAAAAACAATACATCCACCATTATGCCAGCAATCCACTGCGCATGTGGACCAATAGTTGGCAAATTAAGTGAAGTACCAACCATTTTAATGAGCATACAGAATGAGGGCAGTAATCAGTCCCCCGTGCCATATGGCACATTGACAAACAAATTACCAAAATACCAAAATTTCTAGAATCATTAATAACACCAATTAAAAATACACCAGAGACTGGCAATATAACATAAGAACTGTGCAAAAATGATAAAACATCTAACACAGAAAATCTACCATCTCCATCTAGCATTCCAGTCGACAGCAATCCAGTCTCAACTGAGTAATTAACAAATCAGCAACACGATCAAGATAATCCAATAGTTACCAAACAAAAATACAGAGGAAATGTGCCAGGAAGGCCAGAGAGCATCTACAGCACAATAGAAAGAAAGACCACAGGAGAACAGACTTTATCCAATCTTTAACTCTAGGTCCAAGAAACAAAACTCAGTAATAATTTCACCTACAACAAATCAAGAAGCCAAAGAGGATCCAAAAAATACTAATGAGGATCCCTCAATGTTGGATTTATCAGATTCTTTATCATTTAGAATCGAAGGGATAAAATAGCATAAACAAACCAAAAGAGAAGAGCCTGAACAGAGGGCTCCCCATAACGAGTATGCAAATGTAAACAAGGAACTTCACAGACAGTGAGTCAAGTGAATACAATCTGGGATAACAAGAACAAGAACCACCTAGGTACGGTAACAACTGGTAACTGGCATAAGGACCGTTGAGGGGGCCCCCCTGCAAGGTACATGGAGGCCCCCCCCCTGGATTAATCGGGAGGTCTCAGTCTGAGTACTGTGCAGAGGGGGCCCCTGCAGCTCGGCCCCCCTTCACCACGGGGGCTGCAGGGCCTGTGTTACGCCACTGCAACTGGTCATGAAACTGCTCAGAACACAAAAGAGGAACCATAAAAGATCGGATACAGGCGTTTTAACTCTCAAGGAAAGTACCAATCAAGACAAAAGACAACGGGGAGTGGTCTTGCTGAGATGCTCCCAAATAAACAGAACTCCGAATGAGCGGATATTGATCAACGTAAACTTACACCACAGCAACACGAAGTACCAAAGATCAAGACAACAACCTGAAAACTCAGTACCTCGCACGTTCCCCTCACTGCAGCTAAGAATTGAGGAGCAAATAAAAAACCCAGGGCCCGATTCACAGAACTAACTTAAGACAAAATCCTAAACTTACTACCATTTTGGTATTCACAGAAGGCACTTACTCATTTTGGTACTCACAGAAGTTAGGAGTCCTAACTTTAGGACTCCTAAATGCCTTCTGTGAATACCGAAAGTCTTAAAGTTAGGATTTTTCTCAGTTTAGGAGTAGTAAAGTTAGGACTCCTAACTTTAGGATTCCTAAATGCCTTCTGTGAATACAGAAAGTCTTAAAGATAGGATTTTTCTCAGTTTAGGAGTAGCAAATTTAGGAGTCCAAACTTTACTACTCCTAAACTGAGAAAAATCCTAACTTTAAGACTTTTGGTATTCACAGAAGGCATTTAGGAGTCCTAAAGTTAGGAGTCCTAACTTTACTACTCCTAAACTGAGAAAATCCTAACTTTAAAGCTTTCGGTATTCACAGAAGGCATTTAGGAGTCCTAAAGTTAGGACTCCTAACTTCTGTGAATACCGAAATGAGTACGTGCCTTCTGTGAATACCAAAATGAGTAAGTGCCTTCTGTGAATACCAAAATGGTAGTAAGTTTAGGATTTTGTCTTAAGTTAGTTTTGTGAATCGGGCCCCCAGATAATCAGATCTTACTAACACTGCAATATATTACAATGTCCTCAAGACTACCTGAATAGAAGAAATGTCCTGAGCTTAACGGCAGCTATTCCAACTCTAAACCATTTATCCTAGACTGATCTGGTATCTATCGAGTTTGTTAGCCAGGGGAATATGAACTGAAACGAAAGAACACTCTCAACTTGGAAGACTGTGGAGACCATTTCAGTAATTTTAAACGCAGCCTCACAGTTCGAGGCCTGGGGCATAACACTGCAAAGCCCAAAAAAGCAATACTACCCCTTGCACCTACTACGTTTGCAGAAGAATAGATCTGATAATTACGGTGTAACTCCAGTATACTCCATATTACAAAGTGCAAGAGGCAAACTTGGAGACAATGAGTCAGAATCAAAAATACAAGGGAAGATTCAGTTAGAACACGGCGGGCCCCAGATGGCACCACGACGAGAATGACTCACTAACAACAGCAGAATATCTCAGGAGTCATCATTAATCCTTTTGTCGTGAAGCATTGCAGGTGCAAAGCACAAACTGCAGGATAGCTCACCACCGGATTACTGAAAAAACTACGAATCAATAGGTTTTTCCGGAAACATGGCTGATCACCCCAGTCTAAGTAGAGTTCTCAACGCGAGCACGACTGAGAGGTGCATCGTCTCCTGTAATAAGGAATCGTGATTCAATTCACAATATTCACGGGCGCACATTGTGGCCCACATCTTGGAATTTATTGGAGTGGACCGCATCCAAGGGGATAGGAAGCTTCGGCTCCTGTGCAGTTGGCGATTTCTGGCACTGCCCCAACTATCAGTTCAATTCCTTCGCCGTATGACTGTGAACACCGGCCCATCGTGAATTTCGACACACCTGTGATGCCTGGATGGCACCAGGAGTAGGTTGCCCCACCCCGTCCTGAACAAGACTCGCCGCAGAGGTCTAAAACGACCCCCTCCTTGCATTAGTCGAGTCGAAACGTCGATGCTCTCTGTCCACACGAGGCCTGTACCTGTCTCCCCGCCCTACACTCTGAAGATGCATTGATGCATGATTGAATTATATGATTTACTGTAACTAATATGTTTATGTATGGACAGGTCTCTCAATACTGGTCTCCATTACCAGTTGTTTGTTAAAACATTTGAATTGTTTTGCCTTAAAAACTGTGATCCTCACCCATAATAAACCAGCCTGGAAGATCTAGGTACAGCCAGCACAAACATCTGGGCAAAAAAGCCAGGAGCCTAAGAAAAGACCTAAGAGGTGCAATAAGATCTATATGGGGCACTGCTGTGTCTAAAGACACATGGGAAAAAAATAAAAACTTCAAGAAACAGTGCAAAAAGCTAATCTGGGAAGACAAAAGAACGCAATCAGACAACTTTTTGTCCAAACTTTTATTCAATGAAAAACAATCAAATGCTAGACCTTATGGGAGCTAGTAAACAGATTTACAAGATCTCCAAAGGTAATTAATGCCGCTTGCGTCACAGAGCCAGCCTGGACACTTTACTTAACCTCCACTTCCGTTAAAGCGGGCAACAAAAGTGACAAATGTTTGGGAACAGCCAACCATTCC
Source organism: Triturus cristatus (assembly GCF_964204655.1). Lineage (NCBI taxonomy): Eukaryota > Metazoa > Chordata > Amphibia > Caudata > Salamandridae > Triturus > Triturus cristatus. Next base: position 1,069,751,217 of record NC_140582.1, on the reverse strand, counting down.
TTAGCCATGCACCACAGCATAATAACACACTTAACCCCAACAAGGCAAACTGGTTGACTCAACAGAACAGGCCAAATCTGCACCCACAATAGTTTAAATACTTAAAGAATCAGGAAACACCCCGAAGATTATGACCCCTCCAATAGAGCAGCAATAGAGCAGCCTTCAATTCAATATACAGAAGAAAAATATCTAAAGTAATAAGATCGGGCCAACGTGACGGGCCCCAGGACCAAATGGTATACCACAAGCGATTTCCAAATGGGACCCTGATTTTTGGGCAGTCCCGTTGTTCCGTGAGGTGGGCAGCACAAACAAACACACAGAGTTGGAGAGCCTCAATAATCAACCAAGTGCACGAAGGCGGTGGTCTAACTGATCCAATGAACTATAGAATGATCGCCTTAATAGACTCCAAGCAAAATACTATGCTCAGTGATCTGGTAGACTGGTCAGGAAATAATAAAATAATTCCTATTAACCTGTCTAGATTTCGCAGGGGCTCTGGTACCACCAGAAATATTCTCGCCTTGGGTCTAATGGCAGACAAGAGTCTGCGGCAGCGAAAAAATATGCATCTATGTTTTATAGATTTTAAGGCGGCATTTGACTGAGTTAGCAGAGGCCTCCTAGGGAACAAACTAAGGCAGTTGGGTCTCCCAGAACCAATTCTCAGAGCTATAATGCAACTGTATACAAACACGTGGATACAAGTCAAAATAGCTGACGGCAGGAGGCTCACGAGGAAAACTCGTTCGGAGCTGGACTAAAACAAGGCTGTGTTTTAGCACCTCATTTGTTCAACCTTTCTGAAGGCTGATCTTTCGCCAAAGCTAGATCAGGTTAATTTGCATCCTCCACGCTTGGGTACACATCTATTACACACTTATCTTATGCAGACAATATAGTACTGTTAAGCTACACAAGAGTAGGCCTTCAAAGGGCAATCAAAAAACTGGGACACTTCGCCATGGCAAATATACTAGAAATAAACACAACAAAAACAAAAGTTATGACCATAAGTCGTCGTGCCCAGCGACAACTATTATTCAAACATGGCAACACAAAACTGGAGGCGGTCAGCAGCTACAAATACCAAGGCTTACACGTAGACAATTGGCTTACTTTCCAAACACACAACGAGAACTTGATAAAGAAAAAAATGGCCCAACATTTGCCTTCTGTTCAATTGCAAAGAGCTTAAAAACACCATAGTTCACGCCATTATTAGAAGTCGTTAAAGCAAAACTTTTGTCAACCGTGGCCTACGCAAGAGAAGTCCAGCATGGGAAAGATGCAGCAATCCTGGAAAACATTAGGGGCATACGCACCTGTAGATCTTCAATATTAAAACGTCATGATCCGAATGACCCACAGCTTAATTGTAAACTGGGAACATTTTTACTTCTGTATGAGAAATTATTAAGAAACAGATTGATGGGAAAAGCACAATAGCACTTTAAGACAAATGCCGCACAAATTGACTACGTACCTCTTGGTTTCTTTTTAATGTATTATTGATTAATCAAAACTTTTAATATGTACCTCACATTTGTTGTAACATACTTAGTTTTATTTGTATATTGTTATGGTTTTAACTAACTTAAACAATAAAGATTTATTTAATCAATCAATTATGCTGCATATTATTTTGTTTAGCTCTGCCTGGTGTACTTATTTTTGGCTAACTGTTGTGTGTTACTTGCAGAGATAAAGCACTGTAGAACTCTTCAATGAATGTCCATGCTTGACCTCCATGCCTCATTGTGTCAGTCTCAGCAGATAGATGAAGAAGCGTGACACAACACAATAGTCAACATAATTTAAAATGCAGTAAATGCCACTGAATATTTTGACACTGGCTGTTCTTCGGAAACCACTCTGCTGTTATGCTAGACGTGGTGTACATTTGGTATTGTGAAAGAAGAATTTCCTCTTCAGGAAATTTGGAAAGTTCAAGGGATACCCAATACTCCATGATTCTCAATAGCCAGGAAATGTTAATGACTAACCTACATTTAGCAAGAAACTAAACGTGTTGGCATGTTAACGCTACCTCGTCAGGGAAATCTCCAAGAATTAAAGAATAGGTGAAAGGAGTTTGTTGTTGTGGTAACTGGTGATACTAGAGAAATGAGAGGATATTATCCGTTATTTTGTCCATGGTGAATTTAGGCTGCAGCAGGTTGAAATCTGGAATGAGGTCTTTGTGCTTGTGAATCAGCTGCAAATATAGAATGAATTTTGATCTGTGGAGCCTGAATTACTCAACCATTTGTTCAAAGGATAACATATGATTTAATAACCAGAAATCATTTTTATATCCAAATTCTCTTTCAAGCCCACAATCAACACAGCTGGGATACCTTGGCGAGCCATAAACCCTGCCAAAGTGGCATTTCTTTGTTATCTTTGTGCCCTAACCCATCCACTTTAATGCCATGAGCCAGCATGTCAGGGCTATTACTGAAACTGGTGGAAGTGTCAGGTGAGGCCCAGTCCCATACATCAGCGACCACAGCCCTAGCTTATCTAAACCTGCAATTTCCACGCTTACTGTCAGGTCATCCCTGTTCCCAAAGATTCAGGTGTTAATGGGAAGCAACTTGGAAGCCCAGTAGTATAATGTTATGACCACTATCCCTAGTCTGCCGTATTATGATTGTATGCATTTCCTGTGAGCTTCTCTGGAAGACCCACCCCACCCACATATACATATTCAAGCTGGGGAACTAAGTCTGAGGTACTCATATAACAACTCAGGCAGAGCTATCATTTACTGCTTGTAAATTCTGTTGATGCAATGATTTTGTCTATAAAGGTGGACATTTCGTCTGAAAAGAAAACTAATATTTTTTTTAACTTTCTATTTGATGGAGGAAGAAGCAGCATCTTAAGTGGCTTAGTTTGATCTCTGAGGTTTAGAAAGTATCTATGGGTCTATTATTAGAATTATGATTCCATTCTTTGCAAAGAAGACATTGGTTTCCAGGGTGGTAAATTTGTACTAATTCATCAGTTCCTTTAATGGTGTAAGAGAATGAGGCATTTGTGAGGCATTCCAGAATGGTTCCAATATTCTACTTTGTATTCTGATACCATATAGCTCCCCAAAGAGCCATAGGTTGGGGTACCTTGCGGATTATTGCTTTGTTTTATTTGGAGTCCGTGGGCCAATGACTTTTCTGAGCTTTGTTGTAGCCTTTTACCAGATTAGAGGCATTAAAGTTAGATGGACATTTACTCTGATCCTCAAGGTTTGGACTAATCTTTGTGCTTTGTTACTTTTGTTCAGAGGTTATTTCAAGAGTTTTTGAGTTGATGTGTATATTTTTGGTCTTAGTTTGAATAGATGCATGCAAAAAGGTAGTATGTAATGAAGGACCAATTCACAAGTCAGATTTACTTTCCTGGACTTAGTTAAAAGAAGTATTTCTGCTTACTTTAAATCGAGAGAATAGATGAATGCTTCAAGTTATTTTATTTCAGAACATCCTAAAAAAACACACACAAAGGTGTAAGAAATGTAGCAATATAAATGGATTAGATTTCACTCTACTTACAGCATTTTACAATAAAAACTACACAGGAAATGCTACACGGAAAAGTTAAAAACTACATCACAGATCCTCCACAACCCTGAACATCCTCACATATCATTAAAGGTAATTACATTTTTGATCTCTCCTTGCACACGTTTTTGCAAGAATGACTTTCATCTAAATTTTTGATCTTATTTACAGGATTCTTCAGTCTCTTCTGAGATGGGTGCCTTGGGATGGAAACAGCCCAGATTGGTGTCTAGCAGTGGAATTCTGATATTAGATGTTTATTGGAGAAAAACATAGAAAAATGCAGAACTGCTGTTAAAAGCTATTGATGTGCGGACAAAGTGACCAGGTTGATTACCCCAAGCAAACCTATTATACACTCTGAGGCACTTTTAAAAAAAAAAGCTAAGGACAGCTCCAGAGGTCAATCTGGAGTTGGACCATCAATCCAGAACAAGCCATTCTAGTGGAGAACCAGCTCACTTGCAAGGGGTCATCAATGTGAAAAGGTCCAACGAGAAGGAGTTTGACAATGGCACTATGCTAGCCGACAAACTCCACTATAAATCACGCTGTTGTCGACACTCCGTCTTGTTCTACTTCAGCATGATTTCCCTTGGGCAGGTGATAAAGATTCAGCAAACAAAGGTGTCCATAAGACAGACATGAGAGATCAGAGGCTGAAGAGAGAACCTGCAGGAGAAGGAGGGATGATGGTCCAAGCACAAGCAGTGCAGTTATTCAATGATGAAAGAAAACTGGAAATGTAGTGTTGCATTGGGGAGTTCTATCAGCCTTGATGCAGGATATCGCACAGTGCCTGTGCACACCCTAGTTATAGCCTTTAGCCCTAAAGTATAAGTTGGAGGAAGATTTGTTGGACTCAATGACCTCAGTGCGAGCTGATAAACTGCATTTATGAGTAAATAGGCAAGGCACTGTGGCAATTGCTATCGAAGACCTTTCTCCTGATTAAATAACTGTGCACACCTGTGTGTAACAGCTTGTGATCTGCCAGTATGCCAAAATCTTCTTGCCTCTCCAAGCCAATACAGCAAAGTTATAGGAGTATTGTAGGAAGGTGGATATCTGACTATGGTTACCCCCAAATTTTTGCCTAGTGTCTAGCTGGTTTTTCGACTTAGTTGGCCTGAGATCCTGCCATTCAGGACCTCAGCCCATCTGCTCTCTCTTTAAAATGGACTCCATGTACCCTAGGTACATACCCAATTGGTTGGATCACCCTGTCAGCCCCTGTACCAGTGTACACTAGGTACCCAGGGCATTGGTGTACCCAAGGCCTGCCAAGGGCTGAAGCATGTATTATGCCACCCCAGGCTTGGCCTAACAATTTGACACAACTGGCTGATCACTCAGCTGGGGTAAGTTGGTGTAATCACCTCTTACTTAGGTGTAGTATACCTATACCTAACCTTAAATGGGACACCTGGTAACCTATAAGTCACTCCTATGGCAGGCCTTAACAATCCTGAAGGCAGAGTGCTTGGTTCCATGTGAGATGGTGCTCTGGCATGAGCTGAGCCTGTCTGCAGTGGTCGGAACAACTTCCTTCTACTGTTTCCAGATATCGTCATACCATATACTCTTAAGTGCATTATGAACCTCGCGGTTAAATGCTATCTTTGGTTTGGCTTTATCAAAACATGTCGAGTAAGGTGTCATACGAATTGGAATACTAACCCCTCGCCAATTCTGGCGACGGGGTTAGCATTCCACCCTTCTAGAGGGACACGACATGTACAGTACCTGAAACCCGGGTAAAATCAGACATAGCCTCAGCTCCACAAAATGGATGCTGCCACCACAGACACAAGTCTGCCCTCCTGCTGCTGGGAGTCCTTCCAGCTTGGGAGGTGTGGACAAAGGGTTTCCTGCCAGGGGAGGTGCGTGCACCACCCCAGACAGGATTTTGTGTATTGGTCAGGTAGGGCTTGAAAGAAACCAGACATGCCTGTGGCTCACAAGGAGCCTCGGTGCATATGCCAGTTCAAACCGGTCCTGGGGCACACCAGTCCCGGGCCTGGGGCGAGCTGGACAAAGGATTGGGGGTGTAACCACCCCCCTTCCTGGTCCCACCCTTAGGGAGGGACCTAGCAGGTAGTCCGGCCCCTAGAATCCGCTTAAAGGTAGGAGCTGTGTCCTAAGACTTCAGACATCCTGGAATCAACTTGAAACTAAGAAGAAGACGGGAACTTCGACATTCTGCTGCACAGAAGACTGAAGAAAATCTCCCCTGTGGTCAGGGAGTGACCACCTTGCTAACGCAAGCACCATCCAGCGAATCACCGTCTGCTTTGCCGCCGCCTCCCGCCGGAGCCCGAGCCCAGAGACTGACAAGACCTGGACCTCCAGACCTCTCACCGCCCGATCCACAGTCCCTGCAAAGAGGAGACCCGTGGAGGCACCGAGACACGTGGAGCCAGCCATCTTGGAACGACTACGACAAGCTGACCAGTGCAACAACCGAGGCTCCCTCCAAGTTGTGCTTTGGGTCCTGAGAAGCCCAACCCTCGAGCAGCATCTGCACCAAAGGTGAGCCCTCCAGCATCTCCACGATCTGCGTGGGGCCCTTCTGCATTTTGCCACTCGACGCGCCTAACCGGTTGCTGGCCCGCTGGCTAGTGGCCATCTTGGCGACGAAATCTACGACAAACACCGCTGGTCTGGTTGCTCCAGACTGGCCCTTGCTCCACACCAAAGGAGCAATCCCTCTGACCTTGCTGGTCAGAACCAACAGCTGATTTCCGAATCCTCCTGCAATTGCTTTTGCCAAGGCTTGTTTGCTTCGATCAAGTCGCCGACACCGCCGACAGCGAGAGCCTGCGTGGGACAGCTCGTGAGCCGACTCCTGGACGTCGTCGACCTTCAGGGACCACGTGGCTGCGGAGACAAGCTACCCCTCATCACCTGTTTGCACCCGACATCGCCTGGTACCCACCTGGTGCCACGCTGGTCACTGGCTAGTGACTGTGAACACTGTCCCCTCTGCTTACAGGTCTTCAACATCTCCGATCCACTCTTGGATCCACTGCATCTCTTCCCGACCGACCGCCTGCAGCACTTTTGTCTACAGGCCCCACGGAACAGATAGAAGAAACCCGACGCACTTCGAGGCCTATGCACCCGCTTCCTGTGGGTGAGGTAAAGCTGGCACACCTGTGCCCAAGTGTAGTAATACATCTCTAGTGCCTGTGTTCCAAATCTTAAGTTCCTAGGTCATCCGGAAGATTCCTTTTGCAGTAACTTTGTACTTTTTACGCACCCATTGAAACCTATGGGAGCACGCGTGTGACTATTTGCTCTGCACACGCCACCCGTGGACCTCCTGGTCACTAACTGACGTTAGCTCCTTGTAGGCCCAGCGATTCTAGAGGCCCTAGGCCTTTTCCCTTTTCTGTTCGTGGTACTTATACCACTATTTTAGTATATGGTTCGAGTGGCCACCAGGGCCTATCCATATAAAGTGCAACTTCTGTGTATTCTGTGATAATCTTGTTTGACGATTTGTGCTCCTGTGCTCATAAAGAGACTAGGGGTTACTTTGAGAAATAAATACATATATATTTTGAATATATATCTGTGTGGTGTCCTTTCATTGGTATAAAAGGGGGTTACTATTGGTAAAACAGCTTGCTTAACACGCATCACGAGTTTAGCCTCAAAGACTGCTTAGCCTACGCTACCACTAGGGCAGCTAGTCCGAAAAGGTTGACTTACAACCACACCATAAGGGTTGCTTGGCATGGTACAAGGTGATCACTTTAACTAGTGAGCATCATATACCAGGCCAACTTCTCACATTGGTGAGCAGCGGTTGGATTTGAGCTTGCTGTGTTTTACCATTGTAATCTCTTGGTTACCAATTGAAAGATCACATAGGTACCTGTAGGTACATATAAAACAAGATTAGATATACTTAAGTTCTACTGAACTTAGTTGTTGTAGAGCAAAGGGAGTAGCACACCCTGACTACAACTACTAGATAGGTTTAGTAGGTAAACCCAAGTGTAGGTAGATTGCAACACATCCACCCACACTTAAGAGCAATGGCCGGGGCAGAGGGGTCCACTGTACCCATCTCTGTTGAGAGTGACCCCCAGAGGGCACCATCCAGCTTTGCTACCCTTAATCAGAATGAGCTCAGGCATTTGGCAACTCTTAGAGGCCTTAAACAGCCCAAGAACCCTACCTCTGCTGTGCTCAGAGCACTCTTGCAAGATGATGAGAATCAAAGAGAGCTCAAGAGAGCTTCCCAGTTAGCCCCCTTAGGGACAGGAACAGGAGGCCCCCCTTCTGAAGATGCCACTGAGGTACCCCTTTTCAATAGCCATCCCTTAGATGAAAACCATACTACAGAGGAGGAAAGTGAGGGGGATACAGACAGTGGTGAGGATGAAGGGAGAACTAGCCCAGTGCCAAGTGTTATACTTGGCCCAGCTAAACCAAGGCTATTGGGGACTGACAGTGGGTTCACCCCACTGGATCTCCCCAGTGGACTTAACACAGGGCTTGGAAGGCAAAGGAATCGCTCAGGTGACTCCAATGCTTCCCATGGCTCTAGAGGCTCTCAAGGTCACTCCAGGAAAAGGATGACCACCCCTCAGAGGAGGGAACATGAGGCCAGAATGCAGGAAGCCCAGCTGAGGATCAGGAAGCAGGAGCTAGAAGTAGCCCTGATGGAAGAAAAACTGAGCAAGGCTAGGCAGCATAGAGAGAGTGGGTCTATACCCACTGGTGGCAGCAATGTCCCTAGGGACAAAGATAGGGTCTTTGACAATAGGAACCTGTCCAAGATTGTGCCCCCCTACAAAAGTGGGGATGACATCCACAAATGGATGACTGCTCTTGAGAGAGCCTGCAAAGTGCAGCAGGTTCCTGAAGACCAGTGGGCAGCAATCTTATGGCTCTCCTTTGAGGGGAGAGGCAGAGATAGACTCCTCACTGTTAGAGAAGAGGATGTCAGAAATTACAGAGTCCTGAAGAGTGTCCTAGTTGATGGGTTAGGCTTAACCACTGAACAGTACAGGTTAATGTTCAGAGACACCCAGAAGACACAGACTCAGGACTGGTCTGAATATGTGGAATGTGCCACTAAGGCTTTGGAGGGTTGGTTGCTGGGAAGTAAGGTGTCTGATTATACAGGATTGTACAATTTGATGATGAGAGAGCAGATTTTAAGTAATTGTCAAAACCAGCTTCTCCATCAACACCTGGTAGACTCAGATTTGACCTCTCCCCAAGAATTGGGAAAGAGGGCAGATAAATGGGTCAGGACCAGGATCAGGCCTAAAAACCAGGGTGGTGACCAAAAGAAAGATACCACCAAGCCTCAAGAGAAGGGTGGGGATAAAGAAAAAGAGAAACCTTCCTCAGGGCCCCAAAACTCCACACAGGGTGGTGGGTCCCAAGCTCCCTCCTCTACCACAGCCAAAAAGCCCTACTGCCATGAGTGTAAAACTCCTGGGCATTGGAAAACTGACAGCGGTTGCCCAAGGGCTAAAAACAAAACTGTTCCTCCAATTACTCCTGTCACACCACCTATTACTGTCAGCAGTAATCCCCCAGGTGGTGGGAGTGCCCCCAGAAATCTGGGTGGGTTTACTTGGGGAACACAGGGGGACCCTGGCTTAGCCAATTCCCCTGCAGCAGATACTCTTGTCTGTGATGGTGGCATGGGGTTTGCCAACTTCACTGCCTGTCCCAACACTTTGGGTAGGTACAGACAGGAGCCCTACATCAATGGTACAAAAGCTGAGGCCTACAGAGACACTGGAGCTAGCATCACAATGGTGGCCCATTGGCTAGTTCCCTCTGAGCAGCTTTTGCCTGGTTTCTCCTACCAGGTGACCAACATTGATGGCAAACAGAACAGTCATCCCATGGCAGAGGTATGTCTCAGCTGGGGAGGTGTCACTGGCCCTAAAAGGGTGGCAGTGTCCCCAACCTTGCCTGTAGACTGCTTACTGGGGAATGACTTAGAACTCTCAGCTTGGGCTGGAGTTGAACAAGACACCCATTCTAAAATGGTAGGCCTGTCACAAAAGGGTAGGGGGGTTGTGCCATTCACAACCCCTGTCCAAATAGATTTCCTCCCTGAAAAGGTTGGAAGGGCAGTGGTAGCCACAGCCCAGGCACAGACAGACTTCACTGTAGAGACTGGCAGAGCTGTGACAGTCACAGCTCAAACACAAACTGAGTGCCACCCTGAAAAGGTTGGCAAGGCTGTAATGGTCTCAGCCTATACTCAGACTGACATAGGTGTAGTGAAGCCTGAAACAATGGATCACTCCACACAAACTGAGAGTAGTGGGGAGGAAGAAAAGTCTCCCTCTCCCCAGACATTAGGAAAAGGTCAGCCTCCTCAGGGATCTGACCTCACCCCTTGTGAAGGAACTGCCCCAGAGGTAGCCAGGCCTGGCCTGGCAGAGCCTCTGATGTCAGTGGCCCCTTCCAAGGTGGGACCCAGTCTGGTGCAGGTAGCCTGCCTCTCTCTACCCTGCCTCAGTCAGCCCAGGGCTGCAGAGGTCAGGGAGGCCAGTGGACCCCCAGAGGGCCCCTGTCCACAAGAACCCCCCCATCAAAAGAATGAGGATTGCCTGGCTAGTAGCCCTAGTCAGGTGATGGGTAAAAACATTCCTGAGGGATCTCCTTTACAGGTAGTTAGGGACCTCCCCCAGAGGGATTCTGTTGGGCACAGGCAAACCTGGGACCTTAGGGCCCCAAACCTGACCTGTCCCTCCAGTAAGCCCACAAAAGGGACCCAGCCTCCAGCTTTAGGTAGCCAGAGGCTGACCCTGAGAGCACAGTGCAACTCAGTTAAGGAAAGAAAGGCATCCATGGTGAAGGATGATTGGAGGAAGCTGAGGTCTCACTTTGAGGACACTCACTTCAGTACTCCATCTCGACACCAGCCTTTTACTTTGCCAAGACACACCAAAGGTAGAGATTCCCTATGGTGGAGACCCTCTGATACCCTTAGGGTGAGGGATTGCTTAGTGGACCATGAGACAGGGGGTAACCATGCCAGTGCTGGTTCCTCCTTATATGGCCACTTGGGCAATATAGGCTTACCTGGTCAAGGTCAGCCTTATCTCCCTTCGTTTGGGGGGGGGTTGTGTAGGAAGGTGGATATCTGACTATGGTTACCCCCAAATTTTTGCCTAGTGTCTAGCTGGTTTTTCGACTTAGTTGGCCTGAGATCCTGCCATTCAGGACCTCAGCCCATCTGCTCTCTCTTTAAAATGGACTCCATGTACCCTAGGTACATACCCAATTGGTTGGATCACCCTGTCAGCCCCTGTACCAGTGTACACTAGGTACCCAGGGCATTGGTGTACCCAAGGCCTGCCAAGGGCTGAAGCATGTATTATGCCACCCCAGGCTTGGCCTAACAATTTGACACAACTGGCTGATCACTCAGCTGGGGTAAGTTGGTGTAATCACCTCTTACTTAGGTGTAGTATACCTATACCTAACCTTAAATGGGACACCTGGTAACCTATAAGTCACTCCTATGGCAGGCCTTAACAATCCTGAAGGCAGAGTGCTTGGTTCCATGTGAGATGGTGCTCTGGCATGAGCTGAGCCTGTCTGCAGTGGTCGGAACAACTTCCTTCTACTGTTTCCAGATATCGTCATACCATATACTCTTAAGTGCATTATGAACCTCGCGGTTAAATGCTATCTTTGGTTTGGCTTTATCAAAACATGTCGAGTAAGGTGTCATACGAATTGGAATACTAACCCCTCGCCAATTCTGGCGACGGGGTTAGCATTCCACCCTTCTAGAGGGACACGACATGTACAGTACCTGAAACCCGGGTAAAATCAGACATAGCCTCAGCTCCACAAAATGGATGCTGCCACCACAGACACAAGTCTGCCCTCCTGCTGCTGGGAGTCCTTCCAGCTTGGGAGGTGTGGACAAAGGGTTTCCTGCCAGGGGAGGTGCGTGCACCACCCCAGACAGGATTTTGTGTATTGGTCAGGTAGGGCTTGAAAGAAACCAGACATGCCTGTGGCTCACAAGGAGCCTCGGTGCATATGCCAGTTCAAACCGGTCCTGGGGCACACCAGTCCCGGGCCTGGGGCGAGCTGGACAAAGGATTGGGGGTGTAACCACCCCCCTTCCTGGTCCCACCCTTAGGGAGGGACCTAGCAGGTAGTCCGGCCCCTAGAATCCGCTTAAAGGTAGGAGCTGTGTCCTAAGACTTCAGACATCCTGGAATCAACTTGAAACTAAGAAGAAGACGGGAACTTCGACATTCTGCTGCACAGAAGACTGAAGAAAATCTCCCCTGTGGTCAGGGAGTGACCACCTTGCTAACGCAAGCACCATCCAGCGAATCACCGTCTGCTTTGCCGCCGCCTCCCGCCGGAGCCCGAGCCCAGAGACTGACAAGACCTGGACCTCCAGACCTCTCACCGCCCGATCCACAGTCCCTGCAAAGAGGAGACCCGTGGAGGCACCGAGACACGTGGAGCCAGCCATCTTGGAACGACTACGACAAGCTGACCAGTGCAACAACCGAGGCTCCCTCCAAGTTGTGCTTTGGGTCCTGAGAAGCCCAACCCTCGAGCAGCATCTGCACCAAAGGTGAGCCCTCCAGCATCTCCACGATCTGCGTGGGGCCCTTCTGCATTTTGCCACTCGACGCGCCTAACCGGTTGCTGGCCCGCTGGCTAGTGGCCATCTTGGCGACGAAATCTACGACAAACACCGCTGGTCTGGTTGCTCCAGACTGGCCCTTGCTCCACACCAAAGGAGCAATCCCTCTGACCTTGCTGGTCAGAACCAACAGCTGATTTCCGAATCCTCCTGCAATTGCTTTTGCCAAGGCTTGTTTGCTTCGATCAAGTCGCCGACACCGCCGACAGCGAGAGCCTGCGTGGGACAGCTCGTGAGCCGACTCCTGGACGTCGTCGACCTTCAGGGACCACGTGGCTGCGGAGACAAGCTACCCCTCATCACCTGTTTGCACCCGACATCGCCTGGTACCCACCTGGTGCCACGCTGGTCACTGGCTAGTGACTGTGAACACTGTCCCCTCTGCTTACAGGTCTTCAACATCTCCGATCCACTCTTGGATCCACTGCATCTCTTCCCGACCGACCGCCTGCAGCACTTTTGTCTACAGGCCCCACGGAACAGATAGAAGAAACCCGACGCACTTCGAGGCCTATGCACCCGCTTCCTGTGGGTGAGGTAAAGCTGGCACACCTGTGCCCAAGTGTAGTAATACATCTCTAGTGCCTGTGTTCCAAATCTTAAGTTCCTAGGTCATCCGGAAGATTCCTTTTGCAGTAACTTTGTACTTTTTACGCACCCATTGAAACCTATGGGAGCACGCGTGTGACTATTTGCTCTGCACACGCCACCCGTGGACCTCCTGGTCACTAACTGACGTTAGCTCCTTGTAGGCCCAGCGATTCTAGAGGCCCTAGGCCTTTTCCCTTTTCTGTTCGTGGTACTTATACCACTATTTTAGTATATGGTTCGAGTGGCCACCAGGGCCTATCCATATAAAGTGCAACTTCTGTGTATTCTGTGATAATCTTGTTTGACGATTTGTGCTCCTGTGCTCATAAAGAGACTAGGGGTTACTTTGAGAAATAAATACATATATATTTTGAATATATATCTGTGTGGTGTCCTTTCATTGGTATAAAAGGGGGTTACTATTGGTAAAACAGCTTGCTTAACACGCATCACGAGTTTAGCCTCAAAGACTGCTTAGCCTACGCTACCACTAGGGCAGCTAGTCCGAAAAGGTTGACTTACAACCACACCATAAGGGTTGCTTGGCATGGTACAAGGTGATCACTTTAACTAGTGAGCATCATATACCAGGCCAACTTCTCACAAGTATATGCTGTCGCATGAACACACCCATAATGTGCTGGTGACTGCGAAGATAAAGATTCAGGGATTGGTGGATCTTGGGGCCACCAAGCAACTCCCTGAAGTCTATTTTATAGATCCATGCAGAAATTTGATAGCAATTGAAACCTATATTGATAGATCCACAAGAGGTCTACATAGTGTTTGATGGATCTACAGGAGGTATATATACTTTTTTTGGAAAGCCCCATAGAAGACTCTACCAGCCAGGACAGGGAGGGTGAAAAGATATTCCAACATTGTTCTTAGAAAACACTTAAGAATAACTTTAATAATGCTTTAATATGTATCAGTACCATGAAGAAGAGAAGAAACAGAAAATTCCTTCCAATACCAATATCACAAACACAGTAGTATCTCGTGTCTCTGCTGCTTCTTGAGTTCCCAAGGTGTATAATTTCTAGCAGATTTTAGCACTGGGCTCCATTGTTGTTCAAGGAGAAGTGGGTGTAGCACTGTGGGGAGAGGGTCTGTTCCCAAGAGCACCCATACATATTTACAGTGATACATACTGGGCAGACAGGTACTGCATCGAGCAACAAGAGGGAGGACAAGGCACTTAATGAGTAGACACACTACTGGTTTGTCATTAGAAAGCATTTACTGTGAGTTTCTAAGATTTAATGAGTTTCTGATATGTTAATGTTAAACCTCTAAACGAGTATATGATTGTGAAATCCCTAATGGTCAACCCATAGTGCACCACTTGCTCATTGGCTACTTGTTTCTAACAGTGAATCTGTTGTAACTTCCCCTTTTAATTAGTCGTTCCTTTTTAAGAATGTGAACTATGTCAGCATTGGAACGCATTGACCTGAGTAGGAGGTTCGAGCTGTAGCGTCCGGCTGCTGACAGAGACTGTCTGATGGGTGTATAATAAAACCTGCTGGAAATTACAGAAGATTCCTCGTTTTATTACTGGCGACGATCGTGAAAAAGATACACCCACCGAAGAACCCTGTGGGAGTTTTCAAGTTAATTTCTATTTTACCCGGTTTCTCCATCAAGATTAATGTGCCTTAGCACGAACATGGGACCAGCACTGAATTTGTGGGGTGATTTGCGGAGCGCAGCAAGCAGAAGTATGCACAATTGTATTTGGAATTTATTTTCCTTACTTCAGAATGTTTTGTGGTAGTGCGAAATTCGTTGCCTGCCGTTGAGTGCTCGAGCGGTTAATTTAAAAACATACAACTTACACAGAGGCAACTCAACACGCTGAGAAGTGTTTCTACGATCTCGAGCCGACATTGTGACGAAACATCTGATCCCGAGGCTGACGCACTGACGTAAGCGTGCCATCGTCACAAAAAAGACTAGAACTGCAACAGCAGAATAAACATTTAGAACTGCAACAGCAGAATGAAAATTTCTACATTCTTTTGAACGTGTGGATTAGTGTGGAGGCGGCATAATAGACGCGCTGTGATATTGTGCCTTCTGAACTTCTTGCCAGTGCGTTTCTCCACCGGTTTGGGGATTGAAAAAGCAGTTCCTTTTACCTCATGACATTTATGCTTTGTCTGTGAGGACAGTTATATTTCATAATGGCACAGAGGAAGACTTTGAATAGAGATATGTTTTTTTTTTTATTTGTTTTAAGCAATTTTCTTTCTCTTTCAACTGTGAAGAAGTGAAGTATTTATAACAGTTATGTTAGCCTGTTGTTTTGACTTATTATTTTAAACTGTTAATTTAAATTCTTATATTAGTCTGTCTTGTTACTTTGTTGAGTTACATTTCTTTTCAGAATGTCAACTTCCAGCGGTATGAGTCAGCCACCTCAGTTTTTATCTGAGCGTGGGGAGCCAGTTCTACCGTGGAGAAAATGGATGCTTCTTTTCGACTACTACTTGATAACTATTGGTGGAGAAAGATTCTCTGCCGCCAGAAAGCAAGCTGTTCTACTCCACAACCTCAGAATTGAAGGCAGAAACATTTATGATAGCCTAGATCCCACACCGTTAGGTAGGGAAGCTGGTGAACCTAATGATGTGTACGAAATGTGTGTATTACTTTTGCAAACACATTTTGGGCCACGACTCAATGTGGTTATAGAGCGGCACAAATTCTTCATGCGCGCACAAGCTAAGGGTGAGAGGGTTGGCAACTATGTCGCTGTGTTGAAATCCCTGGCAAACACTTGTGAATTTGAACAGCTTTCTGACTCGCTCATCCATGATCAATTGGTGCGATGCAACAATGACCCCAAAATTCAGGAGAAACTATTATCCAAGAATCCCAATCTCAAAGAGGCAATCGCAATCGTGGAGAGTGTAGAGCACACCTCTCACTGGGTTAAAGAAATTTGTAGTAATAGCGTAAACACAGATGTCAGCACCAACTCCATAAGAAGTAAACCTGATGATCCTTGGCCTGAGGGTGCAATTGCCACTGTGTCCAAGTCCATTGTAAAGTCAGAAAAAGGACCAAACAAAGTTGACAAACCAAAGTTTAATTCCACTTGGAACAGGGATGGCAAGACAAAGTGTCCAAGATGTGGAAGTCTCAACCACAGCCCCAATTTTCCAAACTGTTTTGCCAGGAGCACCAATTGCAGGAACTGTGGGAAGAAAGGACATTATGCCCACCTGTAAAGGAATGCAAGAATTAGCATGATTGAGGATGATGAATTATCACAGCAAACCTTGTGTTTTATTACAGATAGTTTTGAAAAGTCGCTACATGATGTTAAAAGTGTTGATTCTAGTAGTTTATCCATGCCTAAATGCTACATAACTGTCGGCAACATAGACCTTGTTGGATTTTCTATTCAAACCATCATATTTAAAGACAGAGAAACTGTTGGCAAAGTCTTTATTGCTAGGCCTGGAGACAACCTTTTAGGCTGGCGACACCAGCGTGACCGTGGATTATTTTAAATCTGAATGCTCCTAACCAGGTTATATTACTAACTAACCAGGGTGATCATCAGGACATCATACAGAAATACCCTGAAGTCTTCACTGAAAACGTAGGGCTTTTTAAGGGTTTCAAGCACAAGACAGTCCTTAAGAACAGTGCAACTCCTGTTGTACATAAAGTGAGAAAGGTCCCAAATCTCATGTTAAAGCCACTGCAAGAGAAATTGGATAGATTGCTTTTTCTGGGTGTCATAGAGGAGATTGAATCCTCGGAGTGGTTGGCACCCATCGTTTTATCTCCAAAGTACAAAGGCACAAAGATTTGGATGTGTGTGGACTTGAGAAGTCTAAATAACTGTATTTGGGACGACAGGCAACCTTTGCCTAACATCAATGAAGCCCGACGAACTTAGGAGGTGCCTGCCATTTCAGAGTAATGGATTTATCGTCGGCCTACCACCAGGTCATGTTGCATGAGGATTCTAAAGCATTGACCTAATTTGCAATGCCTTTGGTTGCTTTTAGGTCCGTGAGGATGTCCTCTGGACTGGCGAGTGCTACTGCATGTTTCCAAAGAGTGATGAAAGATGTACTATCAGGGATTGACTCAGTTCTATTCTTTCAAGATGACATATTGGTATTTGGACAGAATAGAGACAAACATGATGAGGTGTTGTTCAAAGTATTATCCAGGCTCCAAGAACGTGGGCTCACTCTCAAGAGATGAATGTAAATTCAGAGTCAGCTCCGTATCTTACTTGGGACACTCTATTTCATGCGAAGGTATTAGTCTCAAAATTGACCTTGCTGAAGCAATTTTACAAGCTCCAGCTCCATCTAACAAGGACCAAGTGAGGTCTTTTCTTGGGTTGTCTGAGTATTACTCGAAGTTTATTTGCAATTTTGCCAGTGTGGTACAACCTTTAAGGGTTTTGTTAAAGAAAGGGATTGACTTCAAGTGGTCTGAAGACTGTGAAATTGCTTTCAAGAAAGTCAAAAATGAAATTGCACTTATACCTACCCTTGGCCATTTTTGATGTACTTAAGAAAACCATCCTGACCACCGATGCCAGTTTACGAGGTTTGGATGCCGTCTTGTCCTAGATGGTTGATGGCAGCAAGAGAGTCATTGGTTTCGCATCGCGCTCACTGTAGGGAGCTGGGGAGCGCTATTCAGTGATTGAGCGCCAGGCACTGGCTTGCTCAATGGCTATCAACCATTTCAGGTTTTACTTGTGGGGGTTGCCTTTTCTAGTCTGAACTGATCACAAGCCCTTGATGCATATGTTTGCATGCAGGAATGGTGAGAGCACTACTCCCAGGATCAAAAGATGGATCGAAGGATTGTGGGATTATAACTTTACAATTGAGTACTTGCCTCGTCTTAGAAACATCCCGGCTGATTTTCTTTCCAGAATGCCGCTTGAGAAAAATGTTTTTAACTCCTCTGTTCATCCTGTGTATTCGGTGAGAGAATGTGCCTTTAACAGAGAGGAATATGAAGCTAGTGCCAACGGTGATGACTCCAGAGGACCATTAATGGAGCTCATTATCAATGGGTGGCCTGCTCTTCCTGATGTCCCTAACGTTGCAAAATCATTTTGGAATGTTCATGATGAGCTAAACATTGTTGAGGGTGAGCTTTTCAGAGGGGATAGATTAATTCCTTCGTGTCCCCTGAGAGAAAAGATTTTAAATCTAGCACATGAGGGCCATTTGGGGCGCAGTTTAACCAAAGCAAGGGTCAGGGAATCCTACTGGTGGCCAGAGGTTGACAAACATGTTGAAGAAGTTATCAAGGATTGCACCATTTGTGTTACCAATGACAAGTCCAGGAAAGTCAGCACAACACCGCTTTCTCCTCTTACTCTTCCTGAACGACCCGGTCCAAACTTGCCATTGATATTGTTGGACCTTTTGAGATGTTGGCCTCCACGGAAACATTTGTTGTCGTCCTGGTAGACTACACCTCTTAATGGATTTCTGCATGTTGCATGAGTTCTGTTGTCACCAAGAACATTATTGAGTTCTTGAAGGATGTATTCACCTCTGAAGGGGTACCCAATGTTCTGGTCTCTGAAAATGGGGCGCAGTTTACCTCTCAAGAGATGACTGATTTCCTTAAAGATCTTTCCATCACTCACCATAGTACGGCCCTATACTCTCCACAAGTAAATGGCCTCTTCGAGAGCATGAATAGACTTGTGAGAGCGTGTGCCCAAACTGCTGTTGAAACTGGTTCCGCACTTAAGGGTGTCCTTAGAGAAACACTATGGGCACACAGGAACACTTCTAATAGTATCACTGGTTGCTCTCCATTTAAAAAACTCAAGGGCAGGGCAGCGGGTTCCAAACTCAACCCTGTATGGTTGGGTGTTAAAGACAGGAACAAGTCTGTAAATGATTGGAGAGTCATAAGATATCAAGAGTGTTACAAACAAAGGTTTGACAGCAAAATGGGTGAGCTCATGTGTGACCGGAAGGTAGGCGATATGGTGTTTGTGAAAAAGGCCATGTGGTCTCCCAAAGGTGTAAGTTTGTTCTTTGGTCCCAAGCGCATCATCAAAGTTATGAAAAACGTTGTCATGCTCTCTGATAGGGATGTTTGGAGTATGTCTTGTCTTTCTAAATGTGTAACAGGGGGGTGGTAGTGTGGGTTCTCAGTCCCTGGCGGGTTCTCAGCCCTTGATCAAGCACTCCCGGAGTGGCCCTGGACACCCCCAGAGTGGCCATGGATACCCCCAGAGTGGTCCTGGACACTCCCGGTGTGGTCCTGGTCATTTCCAGAATTGTGAGTCTCAAGCTGATCCCCTGGGCGCTCTGTTAGGCTCAGAAGGTCACCTCCTCATCTCCAGGATTATGTCTTTAAGTAGAGTTGTTACCTTGACCTGAGTAGGAGGTTCGAGCTGTAGCGTCCGGCTGCTGACAGAGACTGTCTGGTGGGTGTATACAGAAGATTCCTCGTTTTATTAGAATCTTATGTCTTTTCAGAAGTACATAACATTTCAGGGCCAATATTATGCACTACTATGTAATTTTGAAAGAAAAACTTGTTTTCCTTCTTGGTTTGAGGTTGGTCAATACTTGGATTACTGTGTGCACATGAATGAGTAAAACCACATTAACTTGCAGTTCAATATTACTTGCCCTACAAAAACCTAGTGTATTTGCTTGCTATGGTGGCATTTCTTCTGATATTATATTGTTCCTAGGTCCACTGGAATTACTTGGCAGGGGAGGACCAAGCTGTGTGGTAGGGTTGACTAAATTATGGGTTTACAGTGTAATGTGGCACATTTTGATGTTAGTAATACCTCACTGTTTTGGCAGTTTTACACATTAACACTTTATGGGCAAAGGTTTCAATTCATTAGTACCACTTTGACACCCAGGAACGGAAATAAGCAACAGAAAGGTGACCGGCCAACCTTTGTGAAGAGTTTCCCACTGCACACCAAGACGTACAGCTGCATTTTAACTAACTTATATATCCATCTGAGATAGAAATTTGTTTTGGCTGAAAACTGCACATTATAAAGCAGATCAATTATGTGGCAAATATGGCAAATCCATGATTATGCAGAAAAAAACAGTGGCCCTGATTATATCCACTTGTGCCAAGTTTTCATTCCTTGCTTGAATGTAAGACGAAAACACTATATTGCTGTGTCAACCTGATGCTCATTTCTCCCAACAGCTGGTCTCAAGAAATAGGGCCCTGCTCTTCAACAAGGCATGTCTAGCTAATGGGTAGCTGGAAACTGGGGGTGGGCGGAACTCAATAAGTTTCACTCTGTGGAATCCACAGAGTTACATAAAAACTCCACAAGATTCAACGGAGTTCCACCTGCGTGCAGAAAAAAATGCTTGACGTGCTGCTCACGCTGCAATTTAGCACCAGCAGCGCATGTACTGCTGAAAAATCAGTGAAACACTACCACGTGGTGCATATGGGCGCGTTGCCATTTCAGTTGATTTTGCTGCCGCTCAAGTAGATAATCTACTTGAGCGGCAGCAAATCTACTCGAGAAACAGCCCTCCAACCGCGACTGCGTATGACCACGCCCGTTAGAAAAGGGTGATAGTGGATGCCAAATCTTGCTTGCGGTTGTCAGCTCGCATTTCTGGAGCATCACAGGAAAGAAATTCGACCATGTGGCGATTGGCGGTATTTGGTCTGAACGCCGTGTTACAAGAAAACACAAAGTTGTCAAATTCTGACAATTTCACAGGCGTCCGCTTACCTTTGCTGGATACCTCCTACCTAGCTCTGCTCCTGTGCCAACCAACGACTTCTCCTTCCTCAAGAGTACCCTGTGTTTTCAAATGCTCCTGTTGCAAGCTCCTCTTAAATGTGACGTGTTTCACTGTTGTATTTTTACACATTGTCCACTGTGACTTACATACACCTCAATAGAAAGGGTTTCCCAACCAACAAGCAGTACTTCACGCAATGCATAGACCACTTTCCGAAAGAGAACTATGAATGTGCAGCAATTAAAAGCCACAGTAGCATGTTTGTCCATAAGTGCCTATGATTTTTTTTCCCAGCTCACCACCTTTGGAACGATGCACCAGCAAATTGCACCATACAAGCATGCTAGATCAAGTGATGCAAGCCAGGTAGTCTTATGTGGTTACCAAAAGGGTAACAGGTTACACCAAAACTATGGGTAGAGGCTTCTGAAATGTAGTGAAGATATGATCATTTAATCTCCCTATGCCTATAAACAATTAATGTGACCTTGTGTAATGTGACCGGTGCTCATGTAAAGTGCTCCTATACCTTTGGGTTGAGTTTGCGCTATATAAAAAGAACTGGTGAAAAATTCTGAAAGTGGTCAAAACACAACATTAACATAAAATGAGGAAAGACAAATGTATATTCCCATGTAGTGGCTAATTTGTACAAAATGAAACCAGAAAACCTGGTTAAATTGTGATACGGCCGGGTTCCGCTACCAGAATTTAACTAGGAACCCTAGGTCGATGAATCGTTTGTTACCTGCTGAGAAGTGTAAAGGGGAGAAATAACTCATTTTAGACATTTCAACGGGCTATAATAACTATGTCTCAAAAGGATCACAGTCTCCGAACTCCAACTTAGTGGATTTATTACAAAGCCAAAAACAACTGAATGTACAAGCACCTCAGGACGAGGTTGTAAAAGTACATAGGAACTAATACAAAGCCATATCTACGGGTAAGCTTAATCCAATGGATCATGTAAAGAATGAAGAGTTCCAAGAACAGAACGCAAGCAAGAACTGCTCCAATATTTAAGTCAGACTTTGCCTGTGGCTGGAAGGTGAAAAGCATTAGACTATCCCTACTCTATCTCTAAAGTGACATCCCTACTTAGCATTTCCCAGGTAAGATCAATTAAAGGTGTCAGCACGTGAAGACTTCCTAAGAAGTACACTCATGTATATGAGTCAAGTAGCCAATGCTACAGAGCTAGTTATAAAAGCTTCTCCCAGATCGATCTCCTCATCCCCTCTCCGAACTCAACCCTCGGGACACTGTCCCTAATACAAAACGCAAAGATGTAAAACACGCCCACAGATCACCTCATCTCAATGGACACCTCTCCTAGGTACTTTTCCACCGTCTTCCACACTCCTTCCAATGTTCAATACGATGACCTTGATTCCCAGGCCTTCTTGGTGAGAAAGAACACCGGCTCCCAATTATCTCGATTCTTTGCACAATGTCTCTCCTCCCCTCCATGCCTAACTCCTAAAACAAAGAGCGTTAGTTTTAACTAACAAAGGCAGCTTCTTCCACCTGCAACTGAAACGTCAGAACAGAACATCCTCGCATGCACATGAAATTCGCTGACTACCTCCAAATGCGAGAGCCTACCAGGGAAATTACATTTTCAGGCCTACACAATTCGAACAACATAAAAATAAACTAATAGGCCTTTCATATACATAGACGAGAACATTTCATTTAGGCTTTTACACATCACAATTACACCCAAATTATCGATACTTTCCTTTGCAAGCATCTGCAATTATTACAAGTTAAGCACAATTAATCATTTCACGTGCAGACTTTAACATGATGCACGTTTAAATCAAAATGCATTACATCACACAGAAGCTTTTTCATTAGGCGGTTGCAATATACTAAAGATTACTTTTTCCAAACGGAAATGCAATTCCATTTCTTTGCATGGCACGCAACAATTTCTATTCTTTTCACTTAACACCTTCATTATTACAACACATTTCTAATGACCAATGTTAATACAATACAGGAATATATGTGGATGCGAACTATCCATGATTATGATGCACCCCTAAAATTTCAGAGCACTATCGCGCTCCATCAGTTGCATCGTGCCGCTTAAATTGCGTTATCTAAGGCACATATTTTATTTCACCAAAACTCATTGTTCTTCATTATCACATAGGAAAGCATACCCGTTGTAGAAATACCTAATATGTTTGATTTGATAGATTATAATGTTGCTGTATAATAATCTGGGCCAGGTACAGGGTTTACATGAACCCTGCCCTGCCTTTTAGTTCACTAATTATTCATGTTAAAAACTATCACTTTTATGAAGTACTTAGTGCAGTGTGTATGATGTGGCGTATTAATATCAATGATTTCACATGTTGAAAATATATACTTTTTTTAAATTTTCAAGAGACTTTATCATCTTTGACGTATTGTTTGTGGTAAGATGTACATAGCAAACGCTTTCAGAGCTCGGCTCCTGCACGGGCACTATGTGCCAAGCCAGACCATTGGTTTGGCTCTGCTCCCCCTTATTAATTTGTCGGTTCACCCACCTCTATAATGTTTAGACGATGACTGAACAGGCCTTATGAACAGGGCCAGACTGGTCATAGCGGGAATCAGGCGTTTGCCCGGGAGGCTGGAAGGGTGGGGGCCGATTTGGGAGCGATGGGGGCTGGTTTTGTTACTTGGGGCCTGTTTTGCAGCGATGCTGTCCTACTAGCCCCCAGTAACACAAGCAGCAGTGCTGGGGGCTGGTTTTGTTAAGCAATAGTGCTCCATGCTAATGCCCCCCCCACACCTCTGCTGGAGGCGGCCAGTCTGACAAAATTGCCGGGGCTGCTCTGAGTTCCCAGTCAGTCCCTGCTCATGAATGACCCACACACAGTCTACACAGGAGCTCAGCATTTTCTACAAAGCCACCTACGTGTTTTTACGTGTCGGTGGTAGAGTTGCTCCCAGACTCCATCACTTCTTGTCGATGCTGTGTTGTTTAACCAAAGCAACAACAATTGCGTTTATTTTTATTAAGAAATAATGCCCTATGTCTGCTCAGTTTCATCTCTCCAAATGCCAGTGTCCTCACTCTAATTCCATGGCAGCTCCTTCAAAGGATGGTGGATGGAAAATCCTGCTGCGAATACAACAAGGCCTGTGGCTGGTTTAAACAAGCATTGGCAGGGTCTTGTTAGGGTTGTGTTAGTAGTGAAAAGCTGGTCCCCTACTCTAACATGTTTTTTGTTTCTGTAAGAGTACACTTGTGCACGGCGCATATTTGCCGCGAGCAGTATTGTGAGAGAGCTTCCATGCACAACATCACGGGAACTGAAGCGTGAGTGCTCCTCAGGGTTGTGCCAAATATATCCCATGACTCCATCCATCACCAGGTTTTTCAAGGACAGAGAAAACCTTCATACGGTAGCCGCAAACAAAGCGCTTGGAACGCATTTACGATTTTACAGCTGACAAGAAATATTCATTCTAGATGAGCCTGGTGAACTTATCTGCTGTTAAAGTCAGTGTTGGCCAGCACTGCCTTTTATACAATAATTACTTGTCTTTAAATAGTGCTTATTTTCATTATTATTGTTTATAAGCGCTGCACATACAATATGGTCTAATTGCCCAACTTAATGGTGCTGGGGTTTGTGACTTCTGAAAGATGAAATGCCGTGTTGGCGCTGCCAGGATTCTAACACGTGACCTTTAAGTCACACCATATAGAATTAAATCTGAAGAATTAAGGTTGAGGTAAACAGGGAAGTTTTGTATCTTGTTCTAAATGTCAGCAGCGAGCATTTAGCTCGCTATCCATTGGTATATAACTGTTTTCTCACAAGTTTTTAATTGATTTGTTCTTAAAAACTAGGACACTGTTATTACAGTTGTGCATATACCTGATTGTACTTACAGGCTTCTTAATGGCTACTCCTCCCTCCTTGATTAGCCCTGCTATGACAATGGGGCACACAGACGT
The DNA here is from genome assembly GCF_964204655.1 of Triturus cristatus. Lineage (NCBI taxonomy): Eukaryota > Metazoa > Chordata > Amphibia > Caudata > Salamandridae > Triturus > Triturus cristatus. The sequence continues at coordinate 1,069,726,650 of NC_140582.1, read as the reverse complement.
CATTTTGCAGCTGCGACCCCTGGCTTGCCCCTTGCTACCCCTCCACTGCTTTTGTGACCCTTGGCCTCAGAAGTGGCAAAGTTAGTGCCTTGAACACAGGGGCAGCTCTTCCTAATGGACGCTGGTTGGAGCTCCACTTGCCTGGTATCTGTCAATTTTTTTATTACACAAATAGCAAATAATATTATTCACTATTAGTGTGATAAATAATTGAGTATATTAGCTGGAATATGACCCTATCTGGAAGCTAAGGTACGTAAAAATGCTGTTAAATGTATGTTGTGTGCATGGTTGCAGGTGAGAGGTGTTTATGTGCGCGAGAGTGTGTGAATGTGTTAGTATATATAAGCTGGTATTTTGGTGAATTAACGCCCATGATGGGGCACCCTGAAAACTAGGGTCCTTGCTGCTGGTCAACTCTGACCTCTAAAACAAACCCCCCACTTCTAACATCAGCTGGCTGGTGCTCTGCTCTCTATTTTAGTGTTTGTGTGGTTCTAACCTATTGCCAATGTCTGGATACTCATCTCCAGTGACAGGAGGAGATTCACCCGCTGACAGCCATTGGGTGCTTTCTGGCATTATGGCTTTGGTCTACTGCCAGTGGCTGGTGCTCTGCTCTCTGTTTTAGTGTGTGTGTGGTTCTAACCTATTGCCAATGTCTGGATACTCATCTCCAGTGACAGGAGGGGATTCACCCGCTGACAGCCATTGGGTGCTTTCTGGCATTATGGCTTTGGTCTACTGCCAGTGGCTGGTGCTCTGCTCTCTGTTTTAGTGTTTGTGTGGTTCTAACCTATTGCCAATGTCTGGATACTCATATCCAGTGACAGGAGGGGATTCACCCGCTGACAGCCATTGGATGCTTCCTGGCATTATGGCTTTGGTCTACTGCCAGTGGCTGGTGCTCTGCTCTCTGTTTTAGTGTTTGTGTGGTTCTAACCTATTGCCAATGTCTGGATACTCATCTCCAGTGACAGGAGGGGATTCACCCGCTGACAGCCATTGGGTGCTTTCTGGCATTATGGCTTTGGTCTACTGCCAGTGGCTGGTGCTCTGCTCTCTGTTTTAGTGTTTGTGTCCTTCTAACCTATTGCCAATGTCTGGATACTCATCTGCAGTGACAGGAGGGGATTCACCCGCTGACAGCCATTGGGCCCGGATGCTTTCTGGCATTATGGCTTTGGTCTACTGCCAGTGGCTGGTGCTCTGCTCTCTGTTTTAGTGTTTGTGTGGTTCTAACCTATTGCCAATGTCTGGATACTCATATCCAGTGACAGGAGGGGATTCACCCGCTGACAGCCATTGGATGCTTCCTGGCATTATGGCTTTGGTCTACTGCCAGTGGCTGGTGCTCTGCTCTCTGTTTTAGTGTTTGTGTGGTTCTAACCTATTGCCAATGTCTGGATACTCATCTCCAGTGACACGAGGGGATTTACCCGCTGACAGCCATTGGGTGCTTTCTGGCATTATGGCTTTGGTCTACTGCCAGTGGCTGGGCCTCTGTTTTAATGTCAGAAGGATTCTTATCTTTTGTCAATGTCATTTGCACTTTAGAGTCGATTCTCAAAAGAATGTATGAGCACAGGAAGTAGTACCAAAGGAGAACCGTTACACACATCTCACCTGCCTTTGGAATTGGTCTGGAGCGTCCAACTCCCAATTGGTAAAAGTGGAGAGAAGGCACAGGCCTTTCTATCTGTACTAATTGTATATGAATATTGCTTGAATATTCCCAATTCAGATGTTTTGGGGGTCAATCCACAAATGCATGCATATAAGAGTGCTTTAGTACCCCAATACTATTTGTGAGTGAGCCCCAGTGTGTCAAAGCCGCGGTTTTGTCTACTGCCAGTGTCTCCAGTCCTCTGTTTTAATTAGGGTGAGAGATTGCAAAGTTCGTAGACCAACAACTTCACAATTTCTGTTTTAACATCTTGCAAGCTTTGAAAAATGTACGACTATTAAGGTTTTAAAAAAAGAAAAAGGGACCCTTCAATCCTTTTATGGATAGGAACCCGTTACTGCTGCAGCAAGCGCCTCGTGGCAGTGGGTGGCGTGACTGACACCGAGTGGCAACAGTTGCTTCCGTACCCTCTGTAAACCCCCCTCCTCCCTCCAAGGATGAATTACTGCCCCAGCTCATCCTTGCTGCCCCCACAGCATCCCTCGACATCTGGGGTTTCCAGGCCTCCGATGACCTGCTTCAGTTTTGCTGCCAGACCCCGGTTTAACGATCCAGATTAAACACGTGGACGACTCATCGGTTTCAAACCCCATCTTCTGCCAAAGCATTGCCAGTTAAACGGTTTTACCAGTTTTATTTATTATTTATTTATTTACAGTTTTATAGAGCGCGAACCAGACCCGTGAGGGTATCAGAGCGCTTTACAGGATTGATGGGGGGGGGGGGGGGGAGAATAAAGCATAAGGATGGGAGGGATCACATTGGGAGAGAAAGGGACACAGGAGGAGCACGCAGTATAGAGCCCAAGCTACATGAGGGAGAGAAATTGAAGCATGCAGAATAAAATAAAAAGGTTTCCAATCCACACGAGGTGCAGCATCTGGGATAAAAAAAATAGAGCAGGTAGTTACAAAGTACAAGAGGCAAGTCTATGAGGTTTTAAAGTTTACCTCTCCCACGTAGCAAGAATAATAAAGTCGAGCTTCTCCACATAGCAAGTGCGCCACGACAGCCGTCCCTCGTTGAACGTGCAAGTGTAATGCGGCATCTAAACAGACTGTCACCTCAGCAGAGTGGCCGCGAGCTGCGTCACACCTTATGGCCTATGGCTCGCTTTTTTTAACGCGGGAAATATTACCATGGCAATGACCCCCACGGCTTTCTGATGCCTGCACAATTACAGACGCATCCAAATGCCGTATCCTTAGGTGAGTGATGGTTGTAACAAAGGAACCCCTTTAGGAGCGAGCAGAGACCGTCCCAACAAAGGACGCTGTTAAGAGTGGACAGCGCCTGCTTTCTGATTGGTCATAATTGAGGCCGGAGGAAGCCCTCGCCATTACTGAATACACACATGTGCAACGTATCGCTGGTTTCCAATGCATGTACGGAGGCCTGTGCTGTCAGAATTGAATTTACTGGCGCTGATTACCCTGTGAATGCAGTGACCTCCCCTGACGCCTGCTGCGTTCTTCTGCCACAGATAGCATTAGGGGCCGCAATGTGGGTTTTAAAAACGTCATGTGATGCTAATGAGTCCTCGTGTATTGTAGAGGGCGCCTGTGCATTGCAGCTACAACATGCATTAATCTCAAGTAGACTGATGGAATTCTCTTGTCATACAGCAGGAAGGACGTGGCCCTTTTACCCAGTGGGAGCCTCCCTGGAGGGCCCTGCCTCACATCTGGCGTCAGGGAAGGTTTCAGGTCACACACAAGTAGTGAATCTCCCTTTAACAGAGGCACCCCTGGAATGACAGGAACGAGGGATAACCTCGGCTACTGAAAAATGTAAAGTCACCACAGTATACAAGTATGTTTCAAAAGGCGGATTTTGTTTTAATGCATAAGTGTATACATACACATATATTAATTCCATAAATGTTATATACATTTGAACAAACATTTCAAGTGCGTCCAACTCCCTCCCCGACCCCAAGGCTCCTCTGATTTACCTCCAAACCCCTTTTTCTTGCATGACTTTGTCAAGTCTGGTTTTTATCTCTACCCAGGTCCAGCAGGTAAGTATCCGAAAGACCAACTTCATCTGTTCTCACACTTCTCTGCAACACTTCATGCTTATGAGCTGCTACAAGTTCATGGCACATGTTTAGATGCCCAATACCCACCATATAGGCCAACACTCAATAGAGTCTAACGAGCACTTTGAAGCCTCGTCAGGGTAGTAAAGCGCTATAGAAATCGAAGACTACATTAATGCAACTAGCACTTTCAAGCATCCGTGGAATGCACTGTGTTTTACAAAAAAAAATACCATTATATGAATATAATATGTGGCTTAATTACACAATAAATACTCCTCAGCCACTTGTGAGTCTCAGCTGTGGTGCAGCTTAGCTCCATGCAGCGTATTTGTTGGTAAACTACACCGGCATGATGGGCTGGACAGCCCTTCTATGACACTGGGCATCTCCCAGGCGGGCAGGAGCCACTGGAGCCCGGTTTTGAATTCCCAGAGCCGCTCCTGGTGCCTGCCACTTTCCCCAGCTCTCTGAGGTTAATTGAGGAAGGCACGAGACGAGGAGGTTTTAAGAGAGAAGCGAAAGATGAATGAAGGGGGAAGGTAAAGAGAAAGCGATCAATGAGGGAGGAGAGAGATGAGAGAAGGAGAGAGAGAATGCATGGACGGAAAGAGAGTGTGCATGGAGAAGAACGAATGGGGCTGTTTGATCATTTTTGCCAGGACTGTTTGGTTCCCCAGTCCGGCCCTGCTGTCATGGTGGAGGTATTTAGTGCTTGTGTAAGGACACTGTGTGGGGTTTCCTGGTGCTTTATTGCAGCTTCCCCTTGGTAGGTCTAGCACCCACTTACACCTTACATCGAATCACTCGTGTACCATGGCTACTCACACACCGTCCTTCACAGCAAATCAAAGGGCAGTCAAAGACGCTCAAGTGCCTAAGATAAAAGATGTCAGTAGCTGGAAGCAAGAGTGAGACAAATATCAGAATAAGGACCTATTGGTGTGTGCATAAAACAAGTATCATGTTATCATGAAGGCACCTTCTAAGTTAAATCCAAGTTTTGGTTGAAACATTTTGAAGGCTTGTAGCACATCTAAAGAATTGTTGTGCACACTGAGCTCTATTCTCTTGCCTCAAATTACGAGTCGCATGAGCCATGTTCCGTTATGTTATCTTAGGAAAACTTATAAAGCGCTAGGACACCCAAGGGTTTCTTGGCGCTGTGACATACAGGAGGGAAAGGAGAGAAGACTCAGGGTAATCAAGAGTTTGCTTAAACAGCCAGGTCTTCAAAAGCTTCCTGGACCTCAGGAAGTTAGGTTCCAGCCTGACCGAAGAAGGGAGAGGGTTCATTAAGATGCGGGCCAGGACACAGTAACTCCTGTCCCAGCTCTCTGTCGCTTGAACCAAGGGGTCCTCCACTGGTTGTCAAAAGAGGATTTAAGTGCTTGAGCAGGAACATATCTCTTAATTCAGCTTGCTACAAAGGCTGGAGCTTGGTCATGAATGGAACTGTGAATAATACAAGCCATTTTAAAAAGAGCTCTCTGTTTGATGGGGAACCAGTGAAGCTTAGTTAAGGCAGGGGAGATATGCATAAATCTATGCAGTTTACAGATTTTCCTCACTGTGGTATTTTGAATGATTTGTAGTTTGTGTAAAATAAGTTTCAGGTAGACCCAACTACAGCTCATTTGCATAGTCCATGGAGGACACTTTTACTGCTGCAATAGGGCTTTCAGTCTCTCGAGTGACAATGACATCCAGGCTTTTGGCAGAGGCTACTGGGACAGGAGAGGAAGTGTTCGCCCAGAGATCAGTCCTGTGACTCAGAATAACCAGCTCAGTCATATCTACGTTTATCTTGAGGGAGTCAGTGCCCACCCAGTTCCAAATGAACTTCAGGGTAAATTGAAATTCCTGATGGGATTGGGCAGTTCCCTGAGAGTCATCAGCGTAGTTGTAGAATCTACAACCATGACTAGCCAGGAAGGATATAAACATTAAACAGCAAAGAGGGGACCCCACAGATGACATCAGTCTTAGAAGAGGAAAACGGGTCTAGCTGCACTTCCTGTGTGCGGTGTCCTAGGAAGGAGGATAACTAACTCCGAGCCTGACCTGATTCAGCAGAATTGCGTGGTCAACAGTATCAGAGCAGCCGATAGATCTAGGAGAACTAGTCCTAAATCCAAGTCCCATCGTAGATCATCAAGGACTGAAAGGCTCAATGCTTCTGTACTCGGTGCTGGGGGCAGGACAGAAAGCAGCCTGCAGTGGGTGAAGACATTTGGGTGATTAAAGGAACCTGCTTAGCTCCAGAGTAGAAAAGTTTTTAAAGTTGTGTTGCACGGGAAAAGTGAAATGGGGTGATACATTTCCAGCAGGTTAGGATTGTCGCCCAGCTTCTTCAGAAAGGGAAGTCTCACTGAAGATTTACACTTATCAGGGGCAATGCCCTCAGAGAGTGACTCATTCAAAATGTCTAACAGAAGGTTGGCCGTTATGATAGACAGGGCTCGCGTAGCGGTAGAGGAGCACGGGCCAGATTTCACTTTATGTGTGAGAGAAATAAGAGTCTCATGCTGGAGCAGGGGAAACTGAACCAAGGAGTGAGGATTTATGGCGCCACAGTCCATAGTCTCACCAGATTGCTGAAGCAGAGAAGCGGTTGAAAAGCTATCCTTAATTGATCTAATCTTTTCACTGAATAAAGTGCAGAGTGCGTCGCACAGGGTTTGGGATGGGTCTATCTCCTGGGTTACTCGATGGGGACAAGTGAGTTAATTTAATATCTTAAAAGTTTCCCTTTGTTTATTTGCCACTAAATTAATGCAGTTAAAACAAAAAGAGCATTTGGTGGTGAGAGCAAGATTTTATACTTCCCCAAACTCTCACTAAATGCTCTCTTTCTAAAGTGCCATAGCTCTTACGCCACTGCTTTTCCAACAGGCATTGCATGAGCTTGGTCGCTTTCAATTCATCATTGAACCACAGAGCCTGTTTAGACGGCAGCCGCCTCATGCCAGTAGGTTCTGGGAAATGTACAACATGGACATGCTGCAGCCAGTTAAAAAAACCACAGACTGTTCAACAAAGGATGTTGGGGACTGGGCAGGTTTCACAGAGGGTATTAGTGATTTCCTGGCGATTCACCCTACTCCAGCTGCGGAAAGTGCTTGTGCATACATTGCTCAATGGAGTGCCGGTCCTCAGAAATACATCACATTTCCTGGTGATAATATATTGCATTGAATAATTCTTCTAAAACTAGAACAATCTTTAAGAATATTGATGAACAGAAAGTTATTCTACATGATTTGCGCTTTCATCCCATAGTGGACGCTCCATCTAGTCATCTTTTGGTCTTTCCCCCTCATTACTCCAAGACACAATATGGCTGATTCAGTGGATTAAGGCTAAACAAGGCTTCAGTTAAGACTAGGCCTGGCTTCTGACAACATTTCCAGCCCTTTTCTCAAGAATATAAATCATCAATGTCTTCTTCAAGAGGGTTTGGTTCTGTGGCCCTTAATCAGTTCTGTAAACAATATTGCTAGTCCCAGAAGGCCCTTGTACTCCTAATAGCTAATCTAGATGTTGTCAGCAGGGTTCCTGAAATATGGTCACGAGGCAGCTACAGCAATCCCTGGAGACCATTGTCATTTATTCGGCGAAAGTCAATCATCTGTAATTAGCCCTCTTGTATGTTTGATTTGTCTGTCCTGGTTCCCAATGCAACTGCAAAATACACAGTTATGGAAAGCTAAAGTGAAGGACAACTTTATATAAATGATTTTTAACATGTCTCTTTGAATCTGACTGCTAATGCTGTATAAAGCATAATCCCGCCCTAATAAATGTAAAGTGAGATTTGTAACCTTTGATTTGCAAATGTGATCATACCCACATTTACAGTGTGCAGGTAACCTGGGCTGGACTGGCCTGTGGTGAAATCATATCTGAGTCATGATGTACGTTCATAGCAGCTTTGAGATATGCCTAATCTTAGTCATAGCGAATTAGAACAGGCTAAGTAGTTCTAGGTGGGGAACCAACACAGAACAAAGTACTCTGATCTCCAGTATCAGCTTCAGATGATCATCATAGAAAGAATAGGAGGCGACAGAGGGGCTGAGCAGTACCTGGCTAAGTAACAACGCATTTGCAGTTTATTGGAAATAGTAACAATGCCATATTTTCAGAAGACATGCTTTCAGAAGAATTTCCAAAAGGCAGGCAGCACTGATGTTTCTGGACTTTACCGGTCAAATAACCCAATTTTATAGTTCTCTTATACCCACTCCTGGAGTTCTGACTGCCCACAAAACCCAATCCTTGGGAAATGCTTTGACAATATTAGGAGGGCAACCTAATTTCCTTGTTCACATTGAACTTTCCAATTTGAATTGCATGGCTCTGTAATCACTCTTTTGTTTTCAATTACTTTCCATATCACGATTTTCAATTAATTTCCATACGTTGGTGTTTTTTTCCATTAGGTGCTTTTTTTTAAGTATCCAATTCCATCACACTGACAAACCCAGCCAACACGTTTTATCCCTTATAGGGACTTCATCAGGGTAATTTCATTTAGCCTCCTGTTCAAAATTCTCCTTTTCCATTCATTCCGTATTTAAATGTCTGGGCTCCTTTTGAGCAGCCTTTTGGCGTGTGTGTCCTAGTTGTATCCGATCGATCCTTCTTTTGAGAAGGTGGAAAAATCAAATTGCCCTGATGGAGTCCCTATTAGGGGTGATCATCATCAATGAGGATATAGAGAGATCATCATCAATGAGGATCCTTAGGCTTTTCACCACTATTTTGGGTGTAGGGGGTGACCCCTTCTCGGAAGGCCAGAAGAAGGGATTCCATTGGTGGGTTTATTCGTGGTAACAACAATCTCCATTTTATCAGAGTTCAACTTCAACTGAGGGCTGCTCATCCAGTCCCGTTTATATAACATTGAATCGTGAAATAATTCTTTGAATTCCATGGTATTGTCAATGGTGAAGATCAGCTGCATATCATCAGCAGTGTTGTATATTTCCAAATTCTGCTGCTGGAGAGAGTGTATCAGTGGGCGAATATAGAGATTAAAAAGATGAGGGGAAAGGGAGGAGCCCTGAGGTACTCCACAGTGTAATTGAACCTTTGGTGAACATAAGGGAAAAAGATGGACTGATTGGGAAAGGTCCTTAAGGAAGGATTCCATCCAGTCAAGAAAAATACCTTGCAGGCCTGTGGTCCTGACACGGTTGTTCAGAATTGTATGATCAACTGTGTCAAAGGCTGCTGATAGATCTAGTAGGACCAGTGCCTGAGTGATGCCTCTGTCGCCTGCTCTCCTCATGTCATCCGTAACAGCAAGAATGACTGTCTCAGTAGAATGAGCTGGGCAGAAGCCAGCCTGATGGGATGTAATGGGTATCAGAATCGCAAAGGCCAGATGCCACATATGGGCTACAGTGAGGCCTTACACCATCCACAAGTGTGATTTTAAAAGCATGGCTTCAGAATTGCCATTTCAGGCCTGAAAAGCTGCAGATAAGATCTGCAACCAAAAGACTAATTTTTTGATTCAACTAAGTAACCCATACATAATCCCTTGGAGCCCTAAATACATAACGTGCAAAACCTACCATGCTAAATAAATATGGAATCAGCATGCCGCTACATTGACAAGATTCAAAATGATCTTTCACTAACTAGGCGGTAGTAGCCTTTTCCCATTTTAAAGGCCTGCTTATTGCTAAGAATAATATGTTCCTTAAATTGGCTTTGAGAAGTATTAGGAAAACCATTGTGCACTGTTATAATGTTTAGCAAAAATGCAAGTCATTAGCTAACAAGCGATTTTTGTCAGTATGTTCTAAACATGATTTAAATTCCCTAGGTCTACTGGCAGAAATATGAAGGGAAGGCATGGAAGGTACGGTTGCCAGAAGATACACATTCAAATTGCTTTGTATCACCCACAAAGCAATAGATGGAACAAGGCCGCTCTTCATCAGGACTAAAATCACCAACTACATTCAACAAAGGAACCTCCACTCTAGATTGGAACCTCACCTCAAAATCTCACCATTCAAGAAAAAAAACATATGTGGTACATCCTTCTCTGTTCAAGAAGCTAAAATATGGAAATCTTTACCCCCAACTATAAGATCCACGGATAACTATCTTATCTTCAGAATACTACTCAAGAGTTCGCTCTTCCCCAATCACCAAACTCAAACATAAATATACAGCATGTCCCTGTGTATATAAGCATTTATTTGGATTATAGATGTGTACCTAGTTATGTGCATTTCTTTGTATAAATGTGTTTAATAATTTGTTTATAACTATATAGATATTTGCTAGTTCTGCTTAACAAATGTACATATTATTTATGATCATATTAGTCTATGTTTAATGTGCATACAGGTCACTTCATAACAAAGTACATTTTCATCATAACTATTTATATACAATTGCTCCACTGTTGAATTAAAAAATATATACATTATAAAAACAAATAAATTAGCTTACAGTACCGCAACACTTGAAAGTCTGAGTTTATTGAATACCACTTAAATCTAGATATATTACCTTATATATACATATATAGCTTCCATGTACTTATGTATCTTCATATTTAATACTTTATTCCTAATTCAGCATCTCCAGTGCACTACCCTATATCTCACCCTATACCTCTCTGCATATTTCCTCTACCTCCACTCTCTGACTCATGCCAACCCTCATTCTCCTACTACAGAGGTCTTCAAACTTTTGGGTGCCGAGACCCCCCTGTCAACATTTTCAGTCGTAAGGACCCCCTCCTGATAAACATTTCTAAACCTGTAGGCACGGCTTCTGGAATTACGAGGCAGGTGAGGACCAAATTACACGACAGGCTTGACTAAATTATGTGGGAAGAAAATGTAAATAATGTTATGTGATGCAGCGTTATTTTGTGATAGAATTGCTTCATTATTTTGATTTTTTTTGCACATAGTAACACTGAGGAAAGATTTCACCCCTTCAGTACCAGTTTATAACCAAAATACAGCAATTAACATCAGAAAGATGTCTAGTCAACCTTTGTGATGGGCCTTCCACTCCGCAGGAATACGTGTGCCACATTAGAAGCTCACCTGGCCCTGTCCGGGAGCAGCAGGGGTCCCTTAAAACCCTGGCAGTCTTGTGCAGAGTTGAGCAATTTACCCATGCCACTTTCCTCTCACCCCTCCCTTCCATCCCTCTCTCCTCTCCTCTCTCAATCCTGGATCCCTCTCTCACTTTGCAGGCCATTTTCTTTCACCCCTTCTTACAACTTCTAAACTCTCCCCATTCAACTTCTCACTTCACCCTTAATCACCTCTTGCCATTCTGCCTTTTCACTGCCCTCATCTCTAACAGTTTCTCGCATTTATCTCATGGCCTCTCTGGCCCTGTCACCTACCGTGCCCATCTGCACTTCTCATTCATCTCAAGTCTCTCCGTTCAAATTGTTGTCTATTTGTATCTTACACCTCTCCAGTTCCCAATTCATCTTTCACATCTACCCTTTGTTTTTTCACACCTTCTTGAACCAATGTCCCTCTCCCCTGTTACCTCAGCACCAGTGCTTAATTTGAGCAGGTGGTTTCCGTTGCTCCGCACTGGCACCTAATTGTGCACACTGGCAATATGACAGTCTGCCACATGCCACTTGATGGCTCTGTCTGTGTAATTTAGAGATGAGCAGAACAGCTGTTTATTAATTCAATATACATTAAAAACGATAAACTCCTGACATCCATGCCATTCTTATAGCTTTGAGGGCTTGAAATAGTCACACTTGTACAGAGTTATGGTTGGTAGTTGCATAGGTATTGACATTGGCCGCACATGCAAGGCAATGGGTGGGTGGTTAAAGTTGCAGTGGCCTACTGGTGAGGTTCCTGGCATATGTTTAATTACAAATTAATCACTGCTCAGCACCCACCGCAGTACTCCCTCTCTTCCCCTATCGCTGCTGTCCCTCACCAATGTTGCTTCAAATTACTTTTTAGGTCACAGATCATCTCTCAGCTATCTTCTCTCACAGTTTGACAGTAGCCCTCCTCTGTGCCCTCAACTTTCCCTCACACTCACTTCTTGCGTGTCTGCACTTCCCTTCGGCACTTCACATTTCTCCTCATCCGTGACCTCTTCAATCAAATTCCCTCACTCCCTTGCTGTCCTTTCTCATCCTCTCATCTCTCCTCACTGAGCACACGGGTTGGACCCGTATGCTCCTCTTGGCCTGTGCCACTCTGCTTATTGTTCCCTAATTCAGGAAGGCACGAATTGTCTGTCTTGCTGTTTTGGTGCAGGCCACACAGTTATGGAATGTCCACCATCCTTTGCTTCGCTCCACCAAGACTCTATAATGTAAATAATAATAGTAGTAGGCAGAAGCATGGGAGCGACTAGACCCAAACTTCGCGAGGGGGCCTACACTCCCAGGCAGGGCTGGCCATAGCACTGGCCACACATGGCGCAACAGTCTTTTTTGGTGCCCTATCCCCGTTTCCTCCTTCTCTATAAATTCCCTCACTACCATTCACCAACAAAGCACCTCATCTCTCTGTAGCACCTTTCTGACAAACATTTTTTTTTTTTTATATTGCCACTCAGTTTACTCACAGTTCTGAGATCTGCATAGTACATGTTCTTTGTAGCAGGCACATTAACCCTCTGCACTCTGTGGATGAGAAGTGTGCCCATGTGAGTGCACCGTGAGTGATGCAACAGTGTGAGAGTAGGAAAAGAGGAGTGTCTGGAGGGTGAGTGAGGTGACCATGAATTTGGGTGCGGATGTAAGTGCAGAGTGGGATGAATGAATGCATGGTTAATGATGGGCTTGTTTGAGCAAGTTGCAAATTGAGCAGTGAGGGGACAGGTGAATGAGGTGTCACATGAGTGCAGATGAGTGGTGTGACTGCAGGCTGAGGTACAGGGTGAACAACGCAAGTGCATTGTGATTGCAGAGTGAGCACTGTGAGTGCAGTGTGAGAGGGTGAATGATGTGAGTGCATGGTGATCAGTGTGAGTGCATTGTGATCGCTGTGAGTGCAGCGTGAAAGTGAAGTGTGAGAATGAGAAGTGAGTTCTCTGAATGCAGGGTGCATTCCCAAACACTTGAAGTAACTCAGCATATTATTGACGGCAGCGTAGGGTTTAAGATATAAGTTAAACTATTGCTATTATGGCATTAATCAGGGATCAAGGGTGGAGGAAATAAACAATATGCTGATCCTGCAACACACTTCCTGTCCTATGGTTAGGGTTGCCTGCTCATTATTTTGATGTCCCAAACGGTACAAAAATAAGCAGTCACCTAAAGCTGTATATTTCAGCACTCATCTGTGCGTACTTAGAACAGCAAATATAAATAGAAAGCACTTTTGTGTTCTAGGGCTGCCTCAATGACCCATGACTGATAATTAAAGGGAACAAAGACAGAAAAGTCACATTACGAATGAATGCATATTATTTTATTTACAATCCCATTTAGTGTCAAGAGGAGGCCTTTGCAGGCTCTTTAAACATCAAATGGCTGGTATTTTTCTTCTTGCAACCCTACTTTATATTTATTTTCATGAAATGCATTCTCGCACTACTGCAGTAACTGTAAAATAAAAATGTAAGGAAAAGGCAGAGTTGGGGCCCAGGGGGTACTGGAGCTAGAAAAAAAACTAAGCCTCAGTAACCACTTTACAAAAGGTATGTAAATCTGCAAATGGTCCTTAATGACCTGTGAAAAACTCAGGAGATAAGACTGCAGACATCCCAGCGGAGTCCACAGCAGCTCGAGCTGAGACACACTACGGGGGAGGAGGGGGGCTGAATCCCTTGTTGTGCCTGGGCAGAAGTGTGACCGGGAATGCGCGACCCCCTTTCCATCACTTCACGGCCCCCCTGGGGGTCGCGCCCCACACTTTGAAGACCCCTGTCCTACTATGATCCCCAAAATAACCCTTTCTAGACTCGTCTCTCCTCTACCCCTTCCTTGCATCATCTCAAACCTCTGTCACTATTCAGATCTCTCAAACAAGGTGCTCTAATCCCTTTCTTCTGACTCTGCCCCTCTTCACCTCCCCTTTACTCATCCCAAACATCCTTCTACTGCAATGATCTACAAATAAACACTTTCTAGACCCTTACCTCTTCTATCCCCACTATCCTTTTTCAATCCAAATAACAGACTCACATGTCCACTGTTCAAATTAATTTTATATTTCTCTCTACAAATTCACCATTAATCCTTTTTGGGTTCCGGATTAGCGTGCTACTCACCGAAAAGAGCGTTGACGCCTCATCAGGGGTAGTATGTGCTATATAAATGCTTTTACAATGACAATTATTGACAGCATATCTACCCATAGTTTGTAGGTATGTTTGGCATATCTACAGTGTGTACCTAATTGGATCTCTATGTAAACCTGTGCTGTACAGGGATATGCTCAAGTGGGGATCCACAAGGGGTGATGAGATAGAGGTAGATGGAAGAGTTAGTTTAAGAGGTAGTGTTCCGTAAAGATGTGATTTTTCAGTTTTTCCTGAATTGTCGAAGGATTGGTGCTATTCTGATGTCATGGATATGTTGTTCCAGATGTCAGGGGCATAGTGTGAGAAGGCATGCTTTCTTTATTTCTCCTTCCTGCAGTGTTTAGTGTCTACTCTGGAGTTGTCAGTTCTTCATCTGCTGTTGAATTCCAGATATTGTTAGTTAGATAAGCACTGGTCTTGCTGTAGATGGCCTTGTACGTGATGCTGATCTTGAAGATGATTCAGGCTTCCAAGGAGAGCCAGAGTAGATACTTTAGCACAAGGGTGATGTGGTAATATTGATTCAACCCCTTGAGGAGCCATGCTGCTGTTGGGATGCCATTCAGGGAAGGGAGGAAGGTCTCTCAAATAACGTTGAACATCATTTTGGTGGGTGGGAGATGATTATGGCTTCAACTGTCGCTCTGAAGTCTTCTAGTTGGAGAAAAGGTTTCACTTTTGTCAGAAGAGTCATGAGACTAAAGGAGACATTTGCCCCGTTAGAAGCTTTTGGCTGTGACAAAAGAAGTTTTAGCAAGACCTCACACTAAAGGTGTCTAGCCATGTGCAGCCTAATCTGGCTACAGTTTATACTCTTGTCCCACTGTAGTATTTTGAGCTCCATAATTTCTTTTAGGTACAAAGGTGAAAGTTGAGAGTGTTGGATTCAGGCTTTTCGTCTTCTTGGCACCACTTGGATGAACTTGGCAAGTTCATCCAACTGGTGGAGCAGCAAATGTGCTCTCTCCTGAGTTTTTGGTACTAAAAATTAAGGTTTCATTTGGATCACAAATTCATCATATGTGACCACGTGGAACCCTCACTTTCATAACATTCTACCATGCCCTGGAAAAACATTTTGACTACCATAATTTCTTCTAAGTTAGATGGTAAAACTGTTGCTAGGAGTGAATCATTGGACCATTTCTGGTAACCGGGCCCCTTAAGTAACATTGCCGTATTGACATTTCTTGGCATTTTTTAGACATTTCAAATTCAAAATTAATATCTATGGCTCTCCTTATCCGATTTTTGTCATTTGGTCTTATGTTGTTCCTTACATCTTTCTCCTGTTTAATATATTGGTTTTGAAATATTGCTAGTGTCTTGACTCCATGGTTCTTTTGGTGCTATCTAAATACTTTAGAGGCATTCATCTGAGGAAAATACAGTTGCTATGAGTCATACCTAAGAATGAAACTGTACTTGCCCTGCATGGCACTGTTTTAATACCTTTGTGAGAGTTCCTATCTTGATCTCTTTCCAGTTGATACAGGCTCTCACACACCATGCAGAAAGTTGGGCCAGTTATAAACACATGGACAAGACCCACAAGGAATATGCTCATTAGCAGCTAGGCAGCAGTGTCATGGTCAGGAGTGAGTTGCTTCATATGACATAAATCCCCCAACATATCTTGTGAGATCTAATTAGACAATCAACTCCATCTGAGATACTTTTGCTAATCAGGCAATGATTTTGGAACCCCAGAAATAACACTTATCTTATCTTATTGTTTTGGTGAAGCGCAACAGCTGCCCCGGCAATGAGGCGTCCCGGCGCTGAAACCCAGATCCGATCCTGAGCTAGAGGGTCCGAGGGCGGAGGAAAGTTTACGGGCAAGGGAATAGAAGAGTTTTCACTGCCTTCCGGAAAGCAGATAGGTTGTCTATCTCGCGAATATGATGTGGTAGTTCGTTCCACATCTTGGCTCCCAGGAACCTGAAGGAGCGTCCGCCCATGCGGCAGAGTTTTATGCGTGGGACGCAGAGAAGGTTTTGGTTGGAAGATCTTAGGTTCCGTGACGGCGCATAGGGAGTGAGAAGGGGTTGAAGCAGAGGGGGAGTGTTAAGTTTGAGAATTTTGAAGGTCGTGATGAGGGTCTTAAACTTGATTCTGGAGTCAACCGGAAGCCAATGCAGTTTCCTGATGGTTGCTCTGGCTGAGCATCTGCGGGGAAGGCCGACCAGAGTTCTAGCGGCCGAGTTCTGCACGCGTTGGAGTCGTGCTAACTCACATTTGTTGGCGCCAAGAAGGAGTACATTGGCATAGTCTAGACGCGAGAGGATGGTGGCTTGGATGATGAGTTGGCGGGTCTTTGCGTCAAAGAAGTTTAGTATATGGCTAAGGCTTCTCAGTAAGCCAATGCAGGTGCCGGCAACTTTCTTGGTGTGAGCTCGAAAGTTGAGTGAGTCGTCCATCCAGACACCCAAGTTTTTCACTAGGGTTTTGGGGGGAGGGATGGTACCAAGGGAGGATGGCCACCAGTGCTCATTCCAAAGGCTGGTGTTTTTGCCAAGGAGAAGCACCTCTGTTTTTCCGCCGTTGAGTTGTAAGCAGTTTGTGGTCATCCATTGGGCGACCGCAGAGAGTCCGTTTTTAAAATTAGAGGAAAGGTTGGAAGGTCCGTCTGAGAGGGCAATGGCCAGTTGTGTATCGTCAGCGTACGATACCAATGTCAAGCCCCATTCTTTCGCTACTGCCGCTAGAGGCTGAACATAAAGATTAAAAAGAGAGGGGCTTAGCGCAGAGCCCTGTGGGACACCCTGTTCAATAGGGTGGGGTTTAGATAGAAAGGGGGGGGCAGAGACTCGGAAGGACCTGTTTTCGAGGAAGGATCTGAACCACTCCAAGGCAAGGCCCGTTACTCCAAAGGTTTCCAGACGTTTAAGAAGGATGACATGGGATACCGTGTCAAAGGCCGCGCTGAGATCCAGGAGGATCAGCGCAGCACCTTGACCGGCATCCAAGATCGTCCGGAGGTGCTCTGTGGTGGCTAAAAGAGCAGACTCAGTGCTATGGCCTGGTCTGAACCCATTTTGTGATGGGTCCAGAATGTTGTTATTGACCATATGTTGGGATAGAGCGCTGTTAACATGTGCTTCAGCGAGTTTGGAAAGCCATGGAAGCAGGGAGATTGGGCGAAAGTTCTCCGGTTTAGATGGATCTAGGGTGGGTTTCTTGAT
This sequence comes from Triturus cristatus, assembly GCF_964204655.1. Taxonomy (NCBI): domain Eukaryota; kingdom Metazoa; phylum Chordata; class Amphibia; order Caudata; family Salamandridae; genus Triturus; species Triturus cristatus. Next base: position 1,069,709,450 of record NC_140582.1, on the reverse strand, counting down.
GATAGGTGAAACCCACGCTTGCTTCCAGGCAGATGGTACACACGCTGAAGTAAAGGAGAGGTTCAGGATGGCGGTTAGCGCTGGTAGAAAGAAGTTGATTGAGTCAAGGAATTGGGCCGGGCGCATAGGGTCTGCGGGGGAGCCCGACTTGACTTTATTGCAAAGTATAGTAAGAGTGTCTTTGGAGATTTCTGGGATGTAGGTCAAAGTCGAGTAGCTAAGAGAAGCGGAGGGGTAGCTAATGGTATTAGGGTCATGCTGGGGGAAGGAGGTGTAAATTTTCTGCACTTTGTCAACGAAGAACTTAGCAAGTTCTTCGCACTGTTGCTCAGAGGAGATCATAGGGGGGGGTGTTTTACTGCTCTGTAGTTCTTGTACGAGTTTGAAAATTTCTTTCGCGGGGGTGGGACTAGTTTCAATTTTGTCGGCGTAGAAGGCGGTCCGTGCAGCACGGATGGCTTTATGATACGTTTTTTGTAGCAGAAGGTATTTACTTTTTTCTTCTTTATTGTATTCCCTACGCCAAAGGCGTTCTGCCTTTTTACACTCTTTTCGTAGTTTTTTGAGTGTGTCGTTGTACCAGGGGTTCGATGGCGAGTTACGACCTTTTGTCCATTTAGCAGGGATAAGACTGTCTAGTCCGCTCGTGATCCACTCGTGAAACGTGCTGTAGTTAGTGTTGATGTCAGCGTTAGAGTCAGGGTGAAAATCCCCTAATGTCTTGTGTAGGTCATCATGAGACAGTTTATGCCACGGTCTTTTTAAACGGCTGGTCGGTGCCGTGTTGTACCTGCTTTTGTAGACCGGAATGGCTAATTTAATAAGGGAATGATCTGTCCATCCCATAGGAAGGGGTGGCTCTGAGGTGAGTTCTTCTAAGTTGGAGAAGACTGGGTCTAGGATGTGGCCGGCTAAGTGAGTTGAAGTGAAGATGAGGGGGTTGAGTTGCAGTGCAGAGAGATCTGCGAGGAGCGTTTTGATCGTGGAGTCATTAAGTAGATCAAAGTGGAGATTAAGGTCTCCCAGAATGGTGAAATTGGGGTTTTTGGTGATTAAAGAGGTTATTGAGTCAAGGAGGGCCTCAATGAATTTTGAAGAGGGGCCAGGTGGGCGGTAGATGTAGAGACCCGACACGGTGAAGTTGGGAGTTATGGTAATTTTGAAGTTGGCGCATTCAGAATCAACCAGATTTTCCTTGACAAAAGAACAAGAGAGCGTTTTTTTGTGGATTATAGCGAGACCGCCTCCTCTATCCTCTCTGTTAATGGCCGACATCCGGTAGTCGTCTGGTAGAGTAAGATTGGGAATAGTGGAGGTGCCATCGCGAAGCCATGTTTCGCAGAGGAAGAGGATATCTGGGTTTTCATCCAGTATTAGAGTGTTAACCTCTAGGTGGTGTTTAACTAGTGATCTGACATTGAGGTGGAGTATCGTGATGGAGGTGATTTTGTCCGAACCTAAAAACTGTCGGACGGCGTGGGGTTTGGTGGTGGAGAAACTGCAGGTATGGCATTGCAGGCAGGTAAGACCGGGCTTACCCGTAATGTTTACACAGGATCTTCCGGGGTTCCAGCTATGGAGCGTCTTACTATCATAGGCAAGAAATGGTGATGGTATTTGGCCAGGGGGTCTGGCGAGAGGCGATGACTTGGCGATGACGGGCGCAGACGGGCTTGCCTTAGGCGCGCCTTCGGCGCGCAAACGGCGCTCCCGCTGCGCTCGTCCGCTGCGCTTCCTATACAGGCACATATCAAGGGAGGGAGGGGGTGTGGCCTGAAGGGGGCGGAGTCAGCGCGCACGCCTGGGAGATTGGCGGCAGCTGAGAAGCGCAGGTGGGCGAGTTAGCTCAAGGGCAGCTGTGCGTTGAATCAATGAGGCGCTTAGGTGAGTGTTTGTACTCTTTAAAACACAGAAAACAGTGACACCACACAAAGCAGGAAGTAAGAGAATTAACAGTTTTTTAAAAACTTTCGAGTACCTCCAGCTCCCGGCTTCCGCCTCAGGACTGGGTCAAAGGTTTGATCGTTGCCGCTGGAAGTCAGCGGTTTAAGTATCGCCAGCAGGGGGCGTGGCCTGAAGGGGGCGGAGTCAGCGCGCACGCCTGGGAGATTGGCGGCAGCTGAGAAGCGCAGGTGGGCGAGTCAGCTCAAGGGCAGCTGTGCGTTGAATCAATGAGGCGCTTAGGTGAGTGTTTGTACTCTTTAAAACACAGAAAACAGTGACACCACACAAAGCAGGAAGTAAGAGAATTAACAGTTTTTTAAAAACTTTCGAGTACCTCCAGCTCCCGGCTTCCGCCTCAGGACTGGGTCAAAGGTTTGATCGTTGCCGCTGGAAGTCAGCGGTTTAAGTATCGCCAGCAGGGGGCGTGGCCTGAAGGGGGCGGAGTCAGCGCGCACGCCTGGGAGATTGGCGGCAGCTGAGAAGCGCAGGTGGGCGAGTCAGCTCAAGGGCAGCTGTGCGTTGAATCAATGAGGCGCTTAGGTGAGTGTTTGTACTCTTTAAAACACAGAAAACAGTGACACCACACAAAGCAGGAAGTAAGAGAATTAACAGTTTTTTAAAAATTTTCGAGTACCTCCAGCTCCCGGCTTCCGCCTCAGGACTGGGTCAAAGGTTTGATCGTTGCCGCTGGAAGTCAGGTGAGGGAGAAAGCCATATTATGTATGGCTTTCTCCCTCACCAGGGTGAGATGTATACGTCAGTGGAACCATCCTCTTCATTAGCGTTTCCAGAGTTGGTGTAGCCAGCACTCAATGTTCCTCGATGTTTGGCACACAAGTTTGGCTTGACAGTAAACCAGATGTTCTTCGGCTCCAATAAAGAAACAAATCATCTCACCCATGATGTATCTGGATGTTGGGATTAGGGAAAGAGTAAGGTGAATACAATGTTCACAGAAGGGACTAAAGGAAGTTGAATTTTCCTAGAATTAATGTGGGTGAGGGAAAGAGCATGATGAAGAAGGATCAGGTGGGATTAGTGGGACATATGTAGGGTCAGTTGGATTGAGGGAAGGGGTATGATGAAAAGTATTTTTATGGGATTAGCAAGGGGTGGGTGAAGGAATTTCTCATGGTGTCAGTTTGGTTTGGGAACGAGATAGAATATATGGATGAGGAGTTCTACCTCCCCATTATGGTGTGGTGGTTTGTGGGTTAATATTTGTGTTCATTTCGTGGCTTAGGTCATCCTCATCTTACAGTTGAACATTACTCCTGATTGGTAGATTTTCCAGGATGCAACACAATGGCATAATACAGTACAGTTTGTCTGGAAAGTACTGTGCTGACCACTTAGGATAAGTTCAAATGCAGTTGGAATTGTGTTTGTGGTGAGCATGTGAGAATTGTTGTATTTTGTCTTCTTGTAGTGTTTTTGGATATCAGATGAGGGTTAAATGACAATTACAAGGACAAACAGAGTCATAAATATCAATGACAAAGACAATCAATGTCTCTATCAGACTTCAGTGCCTACAAGACTAAGTACACAAATGTATGGGGACAAATGATTGCATGAGTGCTATTCTAATTGGGTGGCACTGCTCTTCATGTGGCCTTGATGTTGTATTTTTGATTCTCTGTCACGTGGCTTTTCTGCATGAGTGATCAAATGAATGGATGGCATTATTTTTTTAAGTCTTTGAATCTGGGACATCTGATTTGAATACTTATAAGTCTGGGCATGGTGTATCCTAATGATGAGACATATTCAACTATTGTGCAGGACCTTTTGGTCATGAGCCTAGAGATCATGCATACACATGGGTGAATATTAATCAACATCACTGCTCTTCTCAACAGTGATTGACAGCACAATTTTCTAATTGTGTTTTGCCATCTCCCAGGTCTAATGGTGCACCAGTCAAATTTTAGAGTAGTCAGTTTCACCAACCACATTAGGGAATTTGGGACGATTGCTTTGATATAAAAGTGGACACTCATTGCATTCACAGTAATGTTGTGTGTTGGAAATGACCATCTTTTGCAGGGTGTACCCAGCGTTTATGCCTTGAATGTTTTTTCTGCTAGCTGTGCGCTTTACCCCTGTTAACCAATGGTAAAATGTCTGAGCTCCCCTTTCAACATGATGAAATTTGCATATCCCTAATTGGCATATGTAATTTACCTTTAAGTCTCTAGTATATGGTAGAAAGTGTACCCAGTGCCGGTGAGTTAAATGTCCCCAGTGGACTGCAGCACCCATTGTGCCATCAATTGCACTGACAATGCAAACATGGCTGCAGGCCTACCCTCTGTAGCCTACCTGTGCAGTTTTAAAAATGCAAATATGAGCTGTCAAAATAACCCCTTTAGACACACCTAAACCTTTGTTTTAAATATCAATAAGGCATTCCTAAGTAGGCCTTACTGCCCAAAAGTCAGGATGCATGCTATTTAAAAGTAGGATGTGTAAATGCTTAATGTTAAACATGCTCATACAGTGAAAAGGTCCAAAAAGCTAAAGTAGCAGGGTTTCTGAAAAGGAAAGCATTGGGATATAATATTACATTTAATATTGTTACCTCAGGCTAGGAAGCTACTACACATTTCATTTTTGCACTTTTACAAACATTTTTTAGAAGCCCAATTCAATGGCGGAATCAGATTTGTAATAAACATTTGGAAAAGGTACTTGTAGAAAGTTACCTTTTCTCTGCCTAAAGCCTCCATAGGTCCATTTGCATGATCTCTCACAGTCACCCAGGAACTGAATAGCCCCTTTGGTGAGGTGTTAATTTGCTCCCAGAGCTGAGACAAAGGCCTAGGGTGTGGGGAGGTGTTCTGTTCATTTGACAGGATGACTATATGGGCTGTGCCCAGTGATTCATTTAACTTTAGCCAGACTACCCTGTCAGAGGCAGATGAACCTAACACCATGGCCCACCCCCTCCTGTTTTCCTCTAGTCTGTCAGGGATCATCCCCAGTGGAAGAGAAGCTACCCTCAGATGGGGTTCTCAGTGCTCACAAAGGTGGGGTTGCTAATTTCCCTAACCACGCCTCTAGGATGGTCAGAGTTCTGCACAGGGAAAGGAAGGTTCTGCCACATTGTAGTTACGTAGAGAGGGGCACTGTGAGATTGATTGCAGTAGGGCACAAAGGGAGTACTGCAAAAGTGGGTAAGGTTATCCCTTCAAACGTTTCCTCTATTGGTTAGGGAGGGGCCAGGAGTTGCCCCACCCACATGATAGTGTTAGGCATAATTGTATCATCCCTGGACACCTTCAGAACACTACTGGGCCTGTGGAAAACAGAAGAAGAACTGCACCTCCTGTTGAATTCCCTGAGAAGGGCTGAAAGGCTGAACCCACTCCCTCTTGTACCCAGGACAAAGAAGGGAACTCCAAGGATTATTTGACTGGCCTCCTGTAAAGTTACAGGAACTTAACAATCCGCTAGAAGCCCTTTTCATGATGAGTCCAGCTAGCCTAATTCAACTGGACCTGCAATGGACCATGTTGCTGGCCTCTGCTGGAGTGAGTCTTGACCCCCAAGTGCTGTCCCCAAGGTCCTGTACCCTTGGCTGGTGTCAAAGTGTACTCATCTTAATTATTCCTGAAACCTATTAGCCTTTTGACTTCAAAGACCTCTGGAGGGCTGTGATCAACTTGCCAAGCCTATCTAATGAAGGTGTGTTGCCGCTGAGACAAAGATTCAGGTTGCTCCTGCTTTGAACTTTTCCGCAGCAGCAAATCCCATTCAACAGGTCATCGCATAGAAGGTATCCAGTATAGTGGAGCCCTCATCGCCTACAGCCTGCAGCCTCACCCTATTGGAAGAATCCAAGTCAGAAGATAGAAATCTTGTAGGAGAGTAGGATCTGCACTTATGTTGCCCCCACTTTTTTCTGATGTTAACACTGGTTTCTGGCTATAGTCTGACTGGGACCCTGCTAACCAGGGCCCCAGCCTCTCTGTTCTCTCTAAACAACTTGGAGTGCATATTAGATGCACTTGTGATTGGATACTGTGGTACCCTATGAGCCCCTAGTATATGGTACCTTAGGTACCAAGGGCATAGGTACTTCAAAGGCCTACCAGGGGCTGAAACATGTATTATGCCACCCCTGGGAAGCAGACTAAATCTGACACCATAGGCCTGCTACTGCAGCCTGGGTGAGGTAGTGTTAGCACTCCTCACTGAGATATAGGTACACTATATCTCTACCTACACACACATATAAACCTATCAGTCACCCCTAAGGCAGGCCCTATCAATCCTGAGGGCAGGGTGCTTGGTTTCCATGTGAGGGGGTGCCGCTGCCTGAACAGGGCCCTTCTGCAGCTCCCAGAGTCCATTCTCTGTGGCTGTTTGTGGATGCGGTTAAATCATATACTCTTAAGTGCATTATAACCTCGCGGTTAATCCCAACTTTGGAATGGCTGCATCAAAACATGTCGTGTTTGGTGTCAAACGCTTTGGAATCATACCCCCACACCAGTAACTGGTGTGGGAGTATGATCCCACCCTTCTAGAAGGATAGACATGTACCCACTGTGGAAACACGGTTGAATCCTGAAGAGCCCTGGCATCACAAAATGGATGCCACCAGTCACAGGCACTGGGCTGCCCTCCTGATGCTGACCGAAACTCGCATCCTGTCACGGGGAGGTGTAACCACCTCCCAGACAGGGTTTAGTTTATTGGGGCTGGGTGGGTGCACTCTAGAGTGCTTTGAAGTCCTGCACTGGGGGAGAAGTAGTCTCCTCTGTGCATAAGTCAGCTCAAACCAGTTCAGGGGCTACCTGCCCCTGCTCTGGCGCGAAACTGGACAAAGGGAAGTGGGTGTAGCCACCCACTCCCCTGACCCTCCCATAGGAGGGGTCATAGAGCTAGTCCCTCCCTTCCTTGTAGTATAAGTTAGGGAACCCTTGCCATTGCAAACTAGATATCCCTGGACGACGCTCTGAAGAAGAATCCTGGACCTTCGATGTTCCACTACCTCTGGAAGACTGAAGAATCTCCCTTGGAGTCAAGGAGTGACTCCCCTGCTTGGCAGGCACCAAAACTTTGCATCAACAGTCGCAAACTTTCCTGCTCCCGCCAGAGTCCGAAGTCCCTGCAGCCCTGGAAGTGGATTTCCTGACTTCTCCAAGGCCATCGTGAGTCCCCAGTGATACTGAGGCAAGTGGACCCCACGAGTGATGAGGAACTGCAATACCTGGGTACCGTGCACTATTTTCGTGTGCAACCCCTTCACGACATTCTACAAACTTGTGCATTGGACCACATGTGGTCCAAGCCTCCAGCAGGATTTCCTCTGAAGATCAGAGGCCTACCTTGTCCCGAGTGACCGTGGGCTTCTGGTGAGTGAATCCTCCCGAGGCATCTTTGCAATCCCTTGCCAGTTGGCTTGTGGGTCCCCAGAAGACTTTTCTACAATTTTGAAGGGCTCCCCTGGTTGCTCAAGGCCTGCCCTGACTTACCCTCGCTGGGTGAGTCCCTCAGACCTTGCTGGTCTGCACTGCTGACTTTTTACACTTTCCACAAGACTTGCTGTTACCAAGGCTTGTTGGCTCCAATCTGGTCACCAGCACCGCAGTAAGCTGCAAACTTTGTGGGACACGCTGAATCCAGCTCCTGGTTGTCATCGATGCCTCCTGAACCTCGTGGCTGAAGAGTCAAGACACCCATGATCACCTGAAATCACCCGACGACTGTGGGCATCCATCTTCCTTGCCCCGGGTCACTGCCAAGTGACTTTGAACACTGTCCCTTCTGCTTTCAGGTCTTCTTTCTTCTGAATCCATCCTTGGATTCCACCGGACACTTCTCCTGTCTTCACAAGCAGCAAGTCTTCTTTGGCTCCCATTGAAAAAGACGCTGCGACCCGACACCAAAAGACACCTATGCACCCGGCTTCCCTGGGTGAGGTAACTCCAGCACTACGGTGCTCCTGTGTGTGTTGGCTCTAGAACTACTTACCCTGTAAGTGACTTGCTTGTAGACTCCCCCGAAGTATCCTAAAACTTTAAAATTCCAACTGCGACTTGCTCCATAGAAGTCACTTGGGATCCGCAGCTGTGTTCTCACACTGCATGCGTCTCCTGTGGGTCCTTTACTTACCTGTCTTGGGTGGATTAGTGAGGCCCCAGCGCTTCTGAAGACCCTAGGCCTTGTCCCCTCGCAAGTCGATATTCCTAAGTCTCTTTTTTAGTATATGGTCTGGTACGCCCCTAGGGCCCCAGCCATATTTGTGCTTAACTTGTTGTGAAATGTTGATTTGTGCATATGTTCCTGACTTCTAATCTCATAAAGAGATTAGCAGAGAGTTGTTAGTAATAAATACATATATATTTTATATATAGATATACCTGTGTGGTGTCCTTTCATTTAGTAATTCAAGAGATTATAAGGTAAAACAAGCTGCTTTACATTCCTCTAAAGACTTAGCCTGAAGGCTGCTCTCCACAGCTACCACTAGGATAGCTTTCTTTAAAAGGTTGTCTTAAACCTAGCTACCATAAGAGTCGAATTGTACTGGTGCAAGGTGGCCACTTTAACTAGTGACCAGCATATACCAGGCCAACTTCTCACAAATCTTCATTGCACAAAGGTGTAACAAGTATCTGGCTTTCGAGAGACCTTCTCTAGAGGTGAAATTCAAATTTCTCCCACTCTGAACATTTCCCTAAAAAGTCAACAGCTTCACCAAGACCTTTTCTAGTGGCTATTCGACGATGTGGCAGCCATGGCCTGCTGCCTTACCAGTTGAGGACTTTCAAAGTTCGATGGTAAAACTTCCGACTGGGTCGAATCTGGTTTTTGCATTTGACCTACTCTCCATTGCGGTCAGCCTTAAAAAGCGCAAACAGATGACTACGGTTAGCGTGTAACTTTTGTGGGCGCTATTTTGAACTTCAAACTTCAGAAAATGATAACTCTGTTTTCTCCTATTGATTTGTTGTGGTTTTGGTGTCATTGTATTTAATAAAAATCACATTATTCTCCAAATTTGGTTCGTGACTTTCCTTGTGTTCTGTTTTGACTTTATTACTGTGCTGTTGTTGTTTCATAAATACTTTAGACACATTTCCTTTAAATTAAGCCTGTCTACTGTATGCTATAACCACCCGGGGATTGAGCTCTGGTTAACTTAGTGACATAAAGAGTTCTCCCTGACAATGTGATTACTTTAGGTAGGCATTCATCCCCTAAATAAAACCACAATTTTATATCTTGGGAATGAGAATTTTGGTGTGATATCCAGCTAAATGCAGGCTGTAAGATCATGTATGCTGACAGCTGTAGAGTATAGTTTAAAAGTGAACAGCTTCACAAGCTGTAGTTTGTCTGCTTAGATTCCAATAGTAGGTGGCAGGCCTGTCTTAGTCAGGGACAATTTAACAATTTTGCTGTGTATATCAATTCTGCCTCATGAGGAAGTGCACTACAGTTTTGCTGTGTGGACCCCTATGAGGTATCTCCTCCTGTTGACATGTTTTAGCTAATGATTCTCTTCTACCTTTTGCTGCATTCGTGTGTCACCAATAGATATTTCCTATCTCTGCAGCTATCTAGAGCAGTTCCGCTTATCTCACGAAGTTCTCCTATAATGTTTAATTTTGGTAACAATCCTGAGTGGCCTCTCAAACTGTGGGTCTGATTCTTCTTGGGAACTTCCTTGATATACCTTCAAATAAGAAGGCAGTCGATTGGTCATCCCACCCTGGCGTCTCAAGCAGATAGCCCTTCTTAACCCAGATGACACATTCCCTGGCATTAAGGCAGCATTAATAATTTTGTGGTGTGTTGGCTGTAGCCAAGGTGGTAATTACTGTCCTCCCATTCTAATGAAGTTGAGATGAGTATGTTTGCAATCATTAAGTGCATAGGTTTGGCTACAATGGTCAAGAGCATCAGAACATTGTAACCTGGGGGATAATTTGTAAGCACTGGTGGTGCGCATTTTGCAGGGTTAGTCATAGATGACCGTGATCATCTTGGTATTTATGCTTACGGCATTTTCAGGATGGAGGATGTTAGCTGCGCAAAGGAAAATCTGGCCCCCGGTTCTTCCTCTCCTTTTTGTTCAGTCTCCGGGATCTACGTGAGAGGAATGTTTCCTGCTACAGCATACCCCTGGGGATGCCATGGTCATGCATTTGTAGACAATGGCCACCGCAATATATTCTTGAAAGAGAGCAAGAGGGATATTTCCCAGAAACTATCTTGAGTAGAAAAGCTCTTCTCCAACTTGATTGGTTGGATTTTTAAACTGCAAAGAATACACTGATCTTTATTGGCAGTGGACTGTTAGCTTATGAAAGCTGGAGCCCCACTCCTGGTAGAATAAGGTTGATATCAATTATAGTGGATCCTGCTTCGATGCTTCTAGAACAAGATTCTCCAAAGTCGGTCCTGGAGGGCCGCATCCATGCCATATTTTTAGCATATCCCCATTTAGGTAAATCTAGTTATCTTAAGAGTCTGGCATGGATCCGGCCCTCCAGGACTGACTTTGATGAATGCGGAGCTGAATGCTGCCTATTTTTTCCTCTCTGGGAATATGCATAAATTCCCTGCTAAAACTTTGCAAGCCTGCAATGCTGCTGCTGACAACCTACCTCTGTAGATACATAAGCCAGTCCAAGGAGTCCAGAAAGGTAGGAACTGCAACAGTAAACAGAAGAGTGCTGCCAGGAGAGATCTGTCATGAAGTTCAGACTAGCTTAGTGGTGACTGTCAGGTGAGAGCACTCCTACCTTGCATTGCCTTGTATTGTAATGCCCCTGTCTTGCCTTTGTGTGCAGAATTCCAATAGATGATTTGTTTGTGAGATAGCTGTATCAAAAACTTGAGTGGTCCCAATGTGTGCCCTTTGTGTCATGTGGGCTCACACACCATGCTGCTGTGGGTCAGACTATGGTCTGCCCTCTCCACATCCCCTGGGTTGGCCACCCAAGAATGTGGAACAACTGATCTAGAGTTTCTAGGGTCCCCCGGTCGCTTCATCTCCTCATTGGTAGGTACAATCTACCACTAACCATACACCGGGAGATAAGGTTAGGTTCCTCAGAGCTGGAAGCAGGTTTGGGCAGGAAGATTGTGAGCCATCATTTTACAGTATGGTGTTTGATATTCGGCAGGGTGTTTGCAAACATTGTAGGAAGTATCAAAGGTTTACTATAAACAGTTTTTTGTTGCTTATGTGATCTTGGTTTCATGGTTTTCTAGAGAATGCAAATGACATATACTCTTTTTATATGGGGACCCTAGTTTTTCACTGTATTGCTATTGCATTATGGTTTTATTGTGTATTTTAAATCTATACATTTCACCTATTAAGTGTTTGTTTTCACTATAAATATGTTTATATATTTTGAGGTATTATTAAAGTGTTGTTTGTGTCTAGCAACTCACACTCCTGGAGGGTGTCACCATCTTTACTCCAGCGGCGATGCCTGTGTTGTTCTGTACACTGACTCAACCCTGCGCCACCTTCTGTGAAGTAACCCTTGAGTAGTCGGCCATGTATACCCAATAGAGTGGTGTTTTGGATACATTGCATCCAGGCCTGGGTAGAATTTCAATGACGCTGGCGTTCACAGGGTCATTTTGGTAAGTCCACATTGCTCTTTGACGTGGAATTACTGATAACAACGCAACTACTCCTGCTTGCATAATTAAGAGTCATTTTGGGGAACAAATCCTACCGCGATAGCACATTTAGCGTGCACGAGCGGCCCCAGCACTCACTATTCGTGTTCTGCTGCCTTCAGCACCATTTTTAAGTGCGAAATGCATGCTTAATCGGATTAAACGTTTGCCAATGATTGTGTCCACTGCAGCAGCATCGACTGCTCCAGAGTGTGCTGCTTTTTTAGGTCTCGCCTGACCCAGCGCATGCGCTGGCCTGGCGAGACACTTTGTGAGGACTCTAAAAAGTGCTACCAGGCCAGCCTAGAGCTACAGTGCATGTGCGCGGGTGCGCGCGTCGCACTTTACCGCCATTACTTTCACTTTTGCGGCCGCGCGGCCGCTTTGATGTTCTCCGTGAGGCTTCAATAGATTGCAGCAGTTAAAACAAGCATTGGGATAGCCAATAGGTCTCGCTTTTGGGACCTTATAAGTGTTTAGTTATGGAACTGTTGCATGGCTAAACACTTATAAGGTCCCGAAGGCGAGGCCTATTGGCTATGCCAATGCTTGTTTAAAATTTATTTTGTGGCAGGAGACAAGTTGCACGTTATCCAGATGTGTTTACACCAGTTACCACTAGATTTCAGGAGACTCGAAAATCGAGAGATATTGCCAGTGAGAAAATGTGTATTGAGGAACTCCTGCTATGATGTAAACATCCTAATTCCCGCATTTTACCTATGTGATTGACACAGACATGTTTGCCTCTGCATTTCCACTGCGCTTTGGTGGTGGGAGGCCCACGCATATTAAGTTCACTAAGTGCTGCATTTTACAGCATGACCCTTCATTCGTGGTGGTTGTCTGCTATTTCTTTGCATTTCAGGGGGACCTTCGATGCATGTGCCATGCTGATAGTAATTACATTGATTTGACCTTCAAACTGATTTAAGTGAAGACTAGGTGAATTCATGATTTATCTCCCGTTTTTGCAAGCTTTTCTGACATTTTACAGCCTACTTGAAAAGCCAGTTTCTGTTTTTTTTTTCTTTCTGGCTCAAAATGTTTGTGAGCTGCATAATCATTCACATCCTTCTATATGTAGAGCAATCACTCTCCTGTTACTTTATCATTAAGGGTATGCAGGGATGCCTGTGGCTCTATTCTGTATACAACAGAGGTCTCTGGGATACCATTGGTAGCCACTACAGTCTCTTTTGTTCCTTTTTCCCTCTGGGACACTGATCTCCAGTGATATTTTTTCAGCTTCCTTATAGACAATAAAGATAGTTATAGCTACCTGTATTTAAAATTTCGGTATGCACCGCAATTATGCAGTTGCTAATTGCTGTAATTTCTAGAAATTACTATTGCCTAATTTATAGTACTCAATTGAGTGAAAAAGGCGGAGTCTGCCTTCCCAGGATAAATTCTCATGCACTTCCATAGCACCGCCTTCTGTCAGCTGAGAGCGTTCACCTCACTGAGCCACCCTGCCTTCCAACCTGCATGTCTTTTATGGGGAAGGGAATGGATTAACAGCAGCACAGTGCTGCTTTCAAGAACCGCCTGACAGCATGTCTGCAGCACATATCCTCTTTCTTCCAAAGAGCCATGCTGTACATCTGAGGGCATGTGCACAACACGAGTATCACATCAGTTTAGCAGGCTGTCCTGAAGGGAATTCACACCCCTGCTTACATTCCAGCGTCGTACTCACTGCGTTCCCCTATTAAGGCTAAAAATAAAATACGAGTTTGTTTGTGTTGTGTACAAGCATTAGGCAAGTGTTTATTGTCACGTGCATGTCACATTTCTGGCAGACACATTTATGAAGCAAACAGGACCTACTCACTCTACCCAGCGCCGGACTGGACGTAGCAGGCACTGGGTGTTTTCCCGGTGGGCCGGAAGGGTGGGGGCCGATTTTGGAGTGGTGCGGGCCGTTTTTTTGTTACTGGGGGCTGGTTTTACAGCAGTGCTGCATTATCGGCCACCTGTAATAAAATAACAATAACAGCAGCTGCAGTGTTTTCCACCAGCATTCCTCACCTCCCACTCCCACCCCACCCCATTCAGGGCCGGTCTGACTTAATTGCCAGGGCTGGTTTGCCTTCCCAGTCCGGCTGTGGCTCTACCTCACGCTAGCGTATGTTTCTAGCATTCTGGCATTGACTTACTGCTAGTGCCATGCAAACTTCCCCAAAAACCCGCCCTATGCTACTTCCTGTGGATTTACCAACGTTATTCTGAGTCAGTCACCCTCTTGCTGTGATAACATTCCGCACACAGAGGACTGGCTTTCATGTCACATCACACTTTCTCCTGACTTCAGTAATTAAAAGAACTCCCTAAGGGGCCAGATGTACAAACACTTGGAACTGCGATTTATCCGAATCGCAATTAGGAAATTCCTATTCTTAATGCAATAAACTTTTATTTTTAAATTCCTAGTGGGTCATAAATCGACCTACCTCATGAATATTAAGTTTGTGATCTGTTCGGAATGATAGCCATCACAGTAATAGCGGCGTTCTGGGGTAGGCAGACCACCATGTCTGTGACTGCTTTTAAATAAAACAATCTTTCTTTATTTGAATCACAACCGGTTTTCCTTAAAGTAATACGGGATGCATTTGAAGAAAATGAAAAGTTTAATTGTTTAAGAGTAGGCAGTGGTCTCAGGGACCACTGCGTACTCTTAGAAAATATTTAACATTCTCAAACAGATAGTGGTCCAATGGGGACCCCTTCTCATTTGCAAATGGTTTACCACCTCCTCTGAGGAATTTGGTAGCAAAACATAAGTACATACCAGTGTGATTATGTAATTGGAAGGGACACCCTTAAACACATCAGAAAAAGCTGTTGTGCAGTTGCAAACAGCCATATTCTGTGAATCGGGCCATTTGTGACCACAAGAAAGCTTTACACAGCTGACCCCAAGTCCCTTTGTCTCTCTCTCTCTCTCTCTCTCCCTTCGTTCAATATCATCTTAATCTTTATATACGAGCATGACTGTTTCTTGAAATGGGTACCAGATTTTTTGGCGTTTGATCCTTGCCCTAGAACCTCTGGGAGAGCATTTTGTTGGCTGTGCCCCCCTTTGGCCAACAATACTCAAGCGAACCATTTATCTCCTGAGACAGTGCCCCGGCAGTCAACGGGTAGACAGTGATTCTTCCAGGGCAATATTCCTCTAGGCATCACAGGGCAGTATTGCCATGGCCTTATGGGTGGTACTTCTTCAAGGACAGAACACTGACATGCACTACTTCGTATAGAATGTTATTTTTGTGGTTAGGTCTCTCCTGGGCCTGCATTCCAAGGAGTTGTACTTCTTCTGCAGTGCTTCTATTTCTATTCTATATCTTGCACTGCAGTATTTTGAGGGGCAGTACTGTCCCCTGGGCACTATTTGAATGGGCAGTGCTTGCTATTGGGTATTTATCTACCTACAGACCATAGAATTCTACATGGTGATGATTTTCCTAGCACCTGTATAGATGCACATTACTTCTGAGCGCATATATGTGTTGTGGACAGTACTTCTCTTTGTGTAATGCTTTAATGTTGCATGTATGTGTTATGGGTAGTGCGTCTCCTAGGGTAATGGAATGATGTTGCACGTACATGTCGTGGACAGTTCGTCTCTTGCGGTAACTCTTTGATGTTATACTTATGTGTCGTGGTCAGTATGTCTCTTGGAGTAATGCTTTGATGTTGCACATATGTGTAATGGCAGTACACCTCCTGGGATAGTGCTTTGATGTTGCACGTATGTGTTGTGGACAGTATGTCTTCTGGTGTAATCCTTTGATGTTGCACATATGTGTAATGGCAGTACACCTCCTGGGATAGTGCTTTGATGTTGCAGAACATATGTAGACTAATAAGTATTCCCCATGCACATTATTTTAATATTATTCAATGTACCTTGGCAGTATTTCATGGATGGTACTTTTCCCAGACAATATTCTCAAGTACAGCTCCAGTGGTCATAGTCTGAAAGGAAGATGTTATCTTGGAGAAGTATCGCGATGTGCCGGCTTTCCTGTTCTAGTTCTCACAGGTAGAAGTTGGGCAGGAGGTTCTTTTGACACACTATTCACTTGGGAACGTGTTTACGGTGGATTTTTATATGAGCAGCACTTCTTATGGTTTTCAGTTCATAGAAATTCCTTTGCCTCTTCAAACGTTGACCCGGCGTGGGCTTGTCATCAGTACACCCAACTCCCTCAGGAGGTGGAAATGATACAAGCAACCTCACCTATTAAGTAATTTATTTTGGGGGGAATGCTTTGCCACATGAGGAGGTAGGAGCACTACTTAAAGAAGGGCTACTTTCCTTAGGATGGCTTTTTTGTGCAAGTCCCCACTCTCCACCTGTGTGCTGTGTTTTGCACAGCACTTACAGAGCCATCTGTACTGGTCATGGATGCATTCACCTTGAAAATAGAGAGAAGTGGCTGCAAATCTGTGCGGGTCATGGTGATCCCCTTTTAAGCCTTCTCAGGGTTCAAATGATGCGGGTTGTTTCCTCTTTCAATGATAAGTATTAATTTACTTAGGTCACATTTTGAGCTCTCCATTTTGCCTTCTCTCTGGTAGTGTCAGCCACCAGCACTCTGCAAAGACTTCAACCAGTGCAGATAGAAGAGGGAATGTTACGGGGGATCACATGGCCAGATGACATCACATTAGAAGTGCAGGACAGTATCTGTTGTCCTTCTTTTATTTCATTTACTTGTTGATGGCAGATATCAGCATCTAAGACCAAGAAATACCTATGAATTCATCAGTGTTTGTTTCATGTACCAGCATGGAGGACATTCTTTTATATACCCTTTCTCATTAAGAGGTCTTATTCCCAAAGACGGCAGCTAAAATCTCACTTGATTTGGCAGTCTATGGATATTTTATGAGACTTCCTAAGTGACGTCCATAGCATTTAGTTTATAAGGAACATATATAATGAAGTGCCCAACATCATGTCTTTACTTCCCAATCGCTCACAGAAGAATTTCTTCCACAACCTCAAGAACTCTGTATCCAATTATCCCTTGTCTTCAGTTAATTATTGGATGTCTTGAGTACATAATGTCTCAAGCAAAGGAATGTTCATTTGTGGATTGTGCTGTAACAATCTACAGAAACGCTTTATTGCTTAAAAGTAATTGATAGGATTGTGTTTGAACACATGCTCTGAATGTCTGGAGCATAGGTTGGTTCTGTATTACTGAGTTGCTACAAGGAAAAAAACATTCTCCTTCCACTCTGAGGCTGTTTCTGGCTTTAGGTAGTGTATTAGTATGCCAATTAAGCTATTCGTCATGTATTTATCCCAGTTAAGTAAATTAAATTATAGTTTTTTTCATATACTTGGGCCACATATGTTTATATCTACAAAAGAAAGCCAGCTCAAACCATACTATACATACATGACTATAGGATATTGTCCTACTGCTCTTATGAATCACCTACTTATATCGCTCCTTACTCTTATGGTGACTCTTCCTCTCTCTACTGAAAGGCCACACAACTCTGCAGTTTTTCTCTCCCATTTCCCTCCCACCTCGATTTCTCTCTGGGTTTATTGTAACAAGCAGCTCTGAGAGATTTGGGGGGCTAGACAGAGTATCATCTATCTCCAGGAAATCCCTGTAAAATATTTTAAATGTGACAGTTAGAAACTATATGATTTCAATTCAAGTGTATAGCTATCAGTGATTGTCTTCTCCTTCTAAGTGACTTTAAATAAACAGAGATGAAGAGTACCATATCTTGCATTAAAAGCTTAAAGCAGGGTGTAGATATACAAACTCGCAGTTCTACCTAGCTATATTGTAAGAGATGAAGATGTAGTTGCCAGTCCAAGATAGCTGTCAATGGGCCTGATCTAGAATTTCTCAGACGGCGTAAAAGGCAGTCATGGTGACAGAGGACTTTACGTCTGCTACCCTGCCTTTATTCCATCTGTCAAACTGAGAGTTCACTGCTGACTCTGGATTTGCATGAATCGCCATCACAATGTTTCATTCTAAGCCATTGAAAAGTCTGATGTGCATCTGTTGTTGGTGATGGATGCTCACACCAAACTTTTGAAAGTTTACATTTTTTCAAAAACAAACTCTCAGTGTAGGAGTTTGTTTTTGAAATATGCAAAACTAATGGATCCACACCATGCAAATTTTCTCGCATGGTGTGGGAGTCTTTTCTTTATTTTTACTGTCCCTCATTGCCAGATTTTTCTTGGCAGTGACAGGCAGCAGAAAAAGCCATCCTCTATCCATTCTAAATTGGGCGGACTCTTGGTTGGCTTACCTCCAATGACCTGAATCCATCGGGCCATTGAAGAAGTATGTCTGCGACAGAGCTAGAGCAGGCTCCGTCATCTACATACTCTTGGTTCACCTAGCCCTAAATTGGGCAGGCAAACTGAGAGTTTGATGGAGAGGGTACTCTGTTGCCATTGCGACGGAGTACCCTAAATACCTAATTGTAAATCAGGGCCTTCTGTTCTTGAACAACAATAATGACATCATCAGGTCTCTAAGAAGACAGTATTATCTCTTGGTTTTCAATAATACCTCTTGGATTAGATGCAGAATATGTATTAAGAGGTCTCTGTCAAGTTTGTCAAATTCACGGGCTCTTTGAATATTAAGGTTAGCTTGATCACAGTTACGAAAAAGCTTAGGCAAGAAGGACTTGAGAAATGTGATCATATCCCCTTATTTCAGCTCGAAAACATAATGAATTCTCTAATTAATACACCCTATTTCTATTTTCAAGGTTTTCTGCATGAGACTGTATGAGACTGACGTTTTTTTAACTTCAGATTCAAGCTTAGTAACTTGTGAAAGTATACCCTCGACATTACTGATTAGTTGTTTAATTTGTGTTATTCTCTTTCCATTATAGACGATTCGTTATTGATCCTATCCAATCTTGTGTTAGTTTCCACTATGAAAGTTCTAAGAACCCTTATTTACTCAAGACGAGCTTCTAATGTGAGTGATGTAGACATTTTAATTTGAGATGGAGAATCTTTCTTGGCTCCTTTGTCAGAGGAAATATTATTAATGAGATCCTTCTTCGAACTAATAGAATGCAAAGTGGAAACAACGGGTTTCAAAATATTGCCAATATGTAAATCTTGCTTTCCTTAACCAGAAGCAAATGGTTCAATATCTGCAGTAAGGTCAACACTGTCCTTTTTAAAGAAGACTTTTACTCTGCTAGCTATTAAGGGCCTCATTACGATGGCTGAGGGACCGCCACCGGTAGGCTATCAGTGGCAGTCCCTTGGCCATCGTAATAGGGATCTCCGTCCGCCATATTACAATGGCTTCTGGGCGAGTCGGACCTCCCTATAGTCCAAGAATGGCAGCGGTGCCTGTCAGGCACCACTGTAGGGATTATAATAGCCCTTTCTGCTGGTCGTTCTGCGGTGGTCAAACAGCAGCAAAACAGCAGGCGGGAAAGGATTTGGGGGCCCGTAGCAGACCAAGGACAAAAGCCCCTACATATCCCTACACCATGTGATAGGCACTGCATGGTGCCTGCCATGTAGTGCAGGGATATGTGTGGGGTGTCTGTTTTGTCTTGCGTTGTGTGCTACAAAGCGCAGCACCCGCCGCAATACAAAACATGGGCAATGCGATTGCCACGCTGGCGGTCACATCCTAATTTGCCCTGTGGGACCGCCGCCTTGTAGGCGGGCGGTCCCAAATATGATTGGATGGCGGACAGACAAAAGTCCGTCCGCCATCCTAATTACCCCCCTAAGTTTGTTCTAGAAAACCCTTTATTTTTCATGGCTCTACTCACAAAAAACAGACACTACGTCAAACCAATCAAGTAATATGGAAAATAGCATATCCAATTGCCAAGACTTGACGGCCACAGGTAGCCTGGAAACATTTAATACACTGTACCAACTCCTATGGGTATATCATGGAAATTAAAACCAATAGGTTACTATTTAAAGACCTTCATTTTATAATATGAATAAATGTATTCTGACTTTCAACAGTCACAAATAACATTAAAAGAAAGGGGGAAAAGAAATGTCTCTTTCTACATTATCACAAGGCTAACTAGTTGGTAGAAAGTTATTGCTGCTATAAAGAAATCTGAATTTCTTCTCTTGTAAGTGTTTGTGAGGAGAAAGTAATCTGTGTGATAAAAACAGAATAGTCACTGTGGTTGATGCCATAATGGAGAAACAAGCATCGGTGTTCAAAAACCAACAACGAGCATTGTTTCTTTAAATAACTCACCATAATGGAGCATGAGTTTTCCACTGCAAGTATAATATTGATGGGCAAAACAAGGTGCTGTTGCCTTCGAGATCACCTCCTTCACTCGAATTCAGCTAAGTCACCACCATCTTGAACTGTGTCAAGCCAAACGGAACAACAACTGCCTCCTTTGCAATAATAAGAATGTACGCACACACACACACACACACACACACACACACACACACACACACACACACACACACACACATACACAAACATAAATATAAATGTTGTAATATTTTGTATATTTGTAATTTTTGTAGTAGTTGTTTTATTGGGTTATTAATAGTTTTAAAGTGCTTTTGAGTTTATTTTATTTTTGTAATCATTGGCAGGTTGATGGGTTTCTAAGAGAGTAGAGTGGACTATATTTAAATACATGTTTTAATTATTTTATGCATTTTTTACAATTTGTAAAATGTAATTCGTTAATTTGAATAATGATTATGTAATGCATTTCATTGTTACATTATTGTTTATATATTGTTAAAATTTATATTTTTTTCAATTGGCTAATTATATTATTAGTTACGTCATTTTTGAATTATTTAATTATGTACTGTTTTTTAAATTGTTAAATACTTTCTTCTTTAATTTGATAGTTACATTATTAACTATATAAATCATGTAATTGATTAAATTAATGTATTACTTGTTTAAATGTGTTTTAGCTTTATTTGTAAATACTTTCTTCGTTTTTTATTGTTATATATTTTTATTAGTATCATTTCACATTTTTTGTTGACTTTCATGATTGAAGTCGAGTAGGTTAGAAAGCTTTCTGTGCTTTTAATTGGTAAATAATGTTTAAATTGATAATATTTTAAGAAGGACATTTTTCTTGAAAAGTTATTTGACATCATTTTGGAGGGCTTTTGGTTTTTTATAGAAACAGCATTTTTTAAATAAAAAATTAAATATTTATGGATTTTAGGGATTTTTTAAATAACTTTTTAATATTGTGATTTATTATATCTTTTCTAATAATTATTATATACATTTTTAAAATATTCCCTACTGTTGTTTTGGTTAGAGTAGCAATAGTAAATCGGACCCCTTCCAAAGTCCAATACTTTCCCTACTGTTGCTTCGGTTGAAGTGGGAATAGTAAATCTAATCTCTCTGAAGTCCACTCTTCTCTCTACTGTTGCTTAAGTTAGAGGGGAAATAGTAACTCTCACCCTTTCAAAGTCCAGGGCTTTCCCTACTTCTCTACTGTTGCTTAGTTTGTAGTAGGAAGAGAAATTGGGCCCCCTTCAAAAGTCCAAGGCTTTCCCTCCTATTGCTTAAATTGGAGTGGAAAATGTAAATCTAGTCCTTCCAAAGTCCACTGATTCGCCTACTGCTGCTTAGTTTGGAAGGGGATTAGTAAACCTGACCCCTACAAAGTACAGTGCTTCCCTACTGCTACTTATGTTGTAGGCGGAATAGTAAATTTGCTCTCCCCAACAAACTCCAACATGTCTCCTACGTTTGCTTAGGATGGAGTGGGAATAGCAAAACTCAACTCTCCAAAGTCCAGCACTTTCCCTTCTACTGCTTATATTTGGAGTGGGTATAGTACTTGTGACCCCTCCAAGGTCCAGCACTTTCCTTACTGTTGCTTGGATTAAAGTGGCAATGGTAAATCTGACCCCGCCTTCAAAGTCAAATGCTTTCCCTACTGTTGCTCAGGTTGTAGGGGGAATAGAGAATTTCACCACTCGAATGTCAAAATGTTTCCCTACTGTTGCTTAGGTTGGAGTGGGAATAGGAAGGTGTACCCTGCAAAGTCCACCCTTTTCTCTCCTGTTGCTTAAGTATGAGCGGGAAAAGTCAATCAGAGCCCTCTATCACTTTCATTTGAGTGGCTTAGAATGGAGCGGGAACACTACATTCTATCCTTCTAAAGAGCGTGTTCTCTACTGCTTTTAGGTTGCAGATGGAATAGTGAATTTATTTTTCAACATGTAACAATTCTTGTTTTGGGTCATCTCCTGGTGGACCCTTAGAGGAGAAATTAAAATAAATGAATCTTTAGCTTCCAGCCATCTGCTAAATGATACAGTTTGTTTGTAAACTGTTCATCACTTCTTGTCCTAGAGTAGGCAAAGATGTTTATTTATTTTTATTTTTACCATTTATAAAGCGCATTATTACACCCACCGGTGTGTCCTCGTGCTAAGATTCTAACCCCTTGAGAAGCAGGAAGAAAGGGAGGGAAAGAAAGAGACAACCCGGAGTCATGAATGAACAAGACAGTCAGAGAATAGCCTGGCTAAACAGTCCCTGCTGGAGTACTGAAAAGCCAGGTTTTAAGTCCCTTGCGGAAAGTTCTTTCCATAGGTTCTACTCTCAGATTTGACGGCAGAGAGTTCCAAGTTTTGGCCACTAGATAACTAAAGGACAGGGTTCCCGTCCTGGCCCTCTGCACTCTTGGCATCCTTGCAAGGTGAGCCACTACGGATCTTAGGTTCCGTGAGGGTATGTAGGGTGTTATCATGGATCATAAGAAGCTGGGTCCTTTGTCCATCATGATTCTTTGGCAGTAAAACATTTGCTTTATACATAATCCTCTTCTTCACTGGAAGCCAGTGTAGAGTAGTCAGAGCTTTTGAGGTAGATGCTCTTCTGGGGAGATTTAGGACCAAGCGGGCAGCTGCATTTTGAATGCTTTGGAGTTTTGTCAAGATCCCTTTAGTGGCTCGAAGGTAGAGGATATTGCAATAGTCTATTTGTGATGTAACTAGGGCATGTACAACTGTTTTCCGGGCCGTTATAGGTAGTAGGTCCAGGACTTTCCCCAGGACCTTAAGTGTCCTGAAGCCCTTACCGGCTACCTCCTTTTTGACTCTCAAACAACAGTTTGAGGTCAAACAAAACATCCACGTTTTTGGTTTTAGCTTTCGGGACAGGGGTCTGGCCCAGGACCTCAGGCCACCTGGCTGATGACCAGATGGAAGGTGTTTTCCCAACTATCATTACCTCTGTTTCATTGACATTAAGTTTAAAGCAGGTATTGGTCATCCAGGAGGCTAGCTCTTTTAAGCATATAGAAAATTGTGCTGCAGCCGCCTCCGCATCATGTAATAAGGTTACTATGAGCTGCATATCACCTGCATATGACACAATGTTTACATTGTATTTTTCCATGATTTTCGCAAGGGGGCAAATATATAGGTTGAATGGAGTTGGGCTCAATATTGAGCCCTGTGGAACCCCTTGTGTAATAGAGATGCTGTCTGACATATGCGGATGTTGGGCAATTTGAAAACTCTGAGTTTGAAGAAAGGAGGTCATTCATCGTAGTGCTGTACCCCCGACCCCGCTCCGCCTTAACCTCTGAATGAGTAGGTTGTGTGATGTGGTCTCGAAAGTCGCGCTTAAGTCAAGTAGCACCAGAGCAGATGTTTGTCCTTCATCCAAGCACCGTCTCAAAGTTTTGATGGCGAGAAGCAAGACTTACTCCGTAGAGTGAGAGGCCCTGAAGCTCGATTGAGGATGGAGTAAATCTTTCGAGTTGATATAGCTTGTAAGTTGATTATTCACAGTTTTCTCCAGAATTTTTGCAAAGAATGGCAAAAGTGAGATGGGGTGCAAATTCTCTATTTGAATGGGATCAGTAGAAGGTTTTTTCTGTAGGTTGAGCACTATTGCGTGCTTCCGTTTTTATGGGATTACGCGTAAACGAAAAGATAGAGATCAGCTGTTGTAGGTGAGGAAGAAAAACCTCCATCCCTCGCACCAAAATTTTAGGTGGGCCCGGATCTAAAGGGTATCCTGATTTAATGCTCGTAGGAAAACCCTTTAGCTCTTCCAGAGAGGGGGTCCTAAATTCATTGAGACTGTTCTCCCTATGTGAATCATCAAAGAGGGTATCTAAATTTAAAAAGTTGTGAGCTTCTGTCGGAAAGGTGTCACATATCATAGCTACTTTAGATGCAACGAAGAAAGCAATCTTGTTACAGCTATCTAGAGATGATTGCACTGGGGCAGCAACGCGTTCCAGAGAGGATAGAGAGTCAAGGATAGAGAATAATTCTTTGGAGGAATTATTAGTATTATCTATTTTGTTGTTGTAAAAGTCACAGTGTGTTTTTCCAATGAACGTGTGGTGCTGTTTACGTTTGTTTTTATACCTAGCTCTGCTGATTATGCAGTAGTCGTTCCTCCAGATGCGCTCTATGTGTTTGCAGGTTTTTTTGGCTGCAATTAAGACATCATTGAAGCAAGGGGCAGAGTTCTGGGACCTTAGTGGGTTTCCAGTTGTCATGGGAACTATCTTATCAAGTGCTCCTGATATCCATTTTTCTAGCTAGCTGTATGGACATCCTCCCTAAGCTTAAAATCAGTTTCCGAGAAGGTATTAGAAAAGATCTCAGGATTGACCTTTGCCCACTTTCTTGTAGTAATCATATGATTAGACTTGTTGGCAGGTGCAAGCTCACCTAATGGTATATTGAAAGCTACCAGATAGTGGTCTGACCAAGGAACTTTTATCGGCGTGTCAACCTTAATAGTGGAAAAGTTAGCAAATATTGGGTCTAAAATATGGCCTGATTGATGGCTAAGAGCTCTCACTTTTTGAGCTGAGTTGACTGTTTCGAGCTCCCTACTTACAAATTGTGCCTCAGAATTGAGGCTATTACCAAAATGCATATTGAGATCACCTAGTTATTGTGACATAGCTCTGGAGAAACAATGTTCTCTGCAAGGCTAGAAATGAACTGTGCAGTTGGCCCAGGAGGGTAATAGATTAAATAGCCTGTTAGGGCACAGTCTTGTGCTAGGGTTAGAGAGAAAAAGATATCCCCACAATTTGTGAGGTTGGTTGCCTTAATAGTGCATCTCAGTGTCAGTTTATAAATTATTGCTATCCCTCCTCCCCTTTTTAATGGGCGGTCAATGCTCAATATTCCGTAACTTTGTGTGACAGCATCTAAAATATCAGGTTTTGAGGACTTCGTAAGCCATGTTTCCGTCATGAATAAAGCATCTGGCTGCTTTTCCTTGAGGACCTCAACATTTTTGTTTTTTGTTTGACCAGCGACCGGTAGTTAATCAAAAGAAACTGCATTTTATGGTTGGAGATCAGAGAAATCTTCCCTTGCTCCAAATTTCATCCACAGTGAGAGCGTTTAAGCGAGAGGGAATCAACCTTTATAGCGTGTAGACAGTCTTCAGAGGTCTTGGCCGCAAGACATCTTAGCTGTTTAGAGATGTATCGGATAGGTTGATGGGGTATGGAACTGGCAGGGGTCCTGGCCCCTGGTGCCGGCTGGACACGGACGGGCGCAGACGGGCTTGCCTTTGGCTCGCCAGCGACTTGTTCACATCACAGTCATCGAGAAATAGTCGACATCCAATAGGCGCGGCCAATTCACAGTCAATCGGGTGTCACCAGGATGGGCAGTGAATTCACTCGCCGTGCCCAGCAGTCGATTGCTCGTCAGGTAAGACCGTAAATTAAGGTTACGTGACACACAACAGGATTTAAAAGTATAAAGGGGAGCCAGATATCTCCCTGCACTGAAGTGCTACAAGGAAATTAGATTGAACATAAAACATAAAAGGGAGCCAGGCACCTCCCAGCAGTAAGTGCTACAAGGAAAACAGATCATAACAAGGGAGCCAGGCACCTCCCAGCACAAAGGTGCTACAAGAAAGTAAATCCCTCCTGTCTGAGTGGTAGAAACACTCAGAAAGGACTGGGACACAGTATAAGAATTAGAACGAGCTCCTACCGGAGGTCAGATATAAAGTGTGATCATAATATTTGTAATACAAAATAAATGTCAGTAAGTTACTTGATGGCTGATTCACTCAGCCCATACCTCAGGTGTGCAAATTAACAAATGGAAGGTAATACTAAAGCCAGCAGTTGTAATATTTCCCTGCTCAGCTGGGCTGCATTGCACAAAGTACATTCTGCACAGAAGGGTGTTCACCCTAGGTGTAACTTAGCAGCCTTAAGGACTTTCAAAGTAAGGGCGTGTTTATCTTCTTTTCACTTGCGCAACATAAAACAGGAATCTGATGACTTGTGCGAACTGGGATTCCTTAAAGGAAGCTCCATGTCTTTCAACCCATCAACAAGGAACAGAAATACTATGGAAATGCACGAAAACGAGTTGGTTTCATGTCTTTTTTGCACCTTATTTACTGAAGGAAAAGTGCCTAGAAATTAACAACATATTGTAAACTATTGTAAACTATGCAGTGATACAGTCACCAGAAAATGCCCTGTGATTCTCCCTGGGACTTCAGTGTATGAAATAAGTTGGTTGTGGTTCGATTTTGTGCACTCTATTGAACAGCCCAATAGCATATTGTCTTTGTTTTACGCACAATGTGTGCACTTTGTCTTCTGTTTGACCCACATGAGGAGCAGTGCTCTTAGCAGCATGCGTAGGAAGCTACATCAGAGCCTTGAGGGTAGGTATTTCACAATATCCAGTGACAAAATGTTGTCCTGCAACAATACAGAGTGCAAGATATCAACTACCTCTATATCGTCATGGTAAGCATATATGGGTAAGCATAGACCTAGGCCCTAATTCCGAGTTTGACCTCCAGACTCACGAGGGCACATAGGTGGTGGTCCAGCCACCACCGCAATGGCGGTCCGACCGCCCTATAATGACTTTGGCGGTTGCAACGCCATTGCACCGCTGCAGTATCTGGGAAACCGCCGTTCCCTAGAAGTTCCACGGCGGTTTGAGGGTTGCAATATGCTTGGTGGTGCCCTGAGGCACAGCCAAGCATATTATGAGTTTCTTCACCACCAGCGCTGTCATGGAGGTTCTTCCTCCATTAAAAGGTTGGTGGTGAGGAAAGCCCCTGTGCACGGGGGTGAGTGCAGGGGGGCACATGTTGTACCCCATCTGTATTTATTCACCCCTAGTTTCTGCACAGGAAGAAATGCACAACATGGTGCATTTCTCTTATGCTGGAATGTGCACCGGCGGTCCTGCGGCGGTGCTGTTTAAGGCTCACAATGAGCCTTTTAAACAGCACCGCCGTGAGACTGCCGTGCTGCCCACCCGCCAGACTAAAAAAACTTGTAATCTGGGGCAAGCGGGGGCAACTCTAGGTGGGGCAGGATGCAGCGGTGGCCAGCTGCCTGCCCTCGCACAGCCAAAACTCGTAATCGGGCCCTAACTGTTCTTAACTGTCTGTCTGTCTGTCTGTCTGTCTGTCTGTCTGTCTGTCTGTCTGTCTGTCTGTCTGTCTGCCTGTCTATCTATCTATCTATCTATCTATCTATCTATCTATCTATCTATCTATCTATCTATCTATCTATCTATCTATCTATCTATCTATCTATCTATCTATCTATCTATCTATCTATCTATCTATCTATCTATCTATCTATCTATCTATCTATCTATCTATCTATCTATCCTATCTCTCTCTCTCTCTCTCTCTCTATCTATCTATCTAACTCTCTCTTTCCATATCTTTGTATGTATATATATCTATCTATATATATATATATTATATATACATATATAGATAGATATATATACATTCACAGAAAAAACAAGGTTAAAGTGATGCTATAGTTAAGTGAAAATTTCATGGATAACGTAACATTTTAGATAAAAAAAACACAGAAATTTACCAGTTATAGTTATCTCAAGTATCAATAACTCACTCCCTTAGGTAACTACAACTCACACACTGTCCTCTAGGACCACCCTCCCCCACAAGGGGTAGTGAGAAAGTGTATCCCTACCCTGCCCCCTTATATCTTTTTTCTTACACAAACTCACGAGAAGGGACTAAGGGCCTGATTATGAGTTTGGCTGGAGCGTGGCGGCAGGCCACCACCCACACAGCCAAACTCCACTGCCTCCCGCCAGCTTACGAGTAGTCTCGTTGTCTGGTGTGCGGTCCTTTGACGTTTTCACGATGGTGCCTTTGAAAAGGGCACCACAATGGGAACCCCAAAGCAGGTTCCTGCACAGCATCAACTATTAAGTCTATGCCGTGCAGGAACTGGGCGTCATTGCAGACAGGGGGGGCACACTATGTGCCCCCCTTCATGCATCCCCATGGCCAGAGGCAACAGGGGGCGCCTCTGTGTTGCCCCCTTAGTTTTCTCACTGCCAGCAGTTTCTTGGCTTGAACACCGTCATGAGACAGCCGGGAGTGTGGAAACTCGTAATATAAGTGGGGTGGCGGCAGCAGCCCTGCCAAGCATATTGCGGCCTCACACTGCTGCGCCACCGCCAGGGATTGCGGATCCCTGGCGGTTGTGGCAGTCCCAACAATGTCCAACCGCTTTACTTGTAATATGGCAGTCGGACCATTGGTGTGTCAGTCCCCGACCGCCGCCACACCTCCACCACGGGTTCGGCAGTCCGATTAACCACTGAACTCGTAACCTGTATTGGCTGTCAGCAACATTTTTTCTCATGTTGCCACCAGCCAATCAACGGGCTCACTTTAGCAGGCGTGCACTCCTATGTGAGCAAAGGCACCCGAGGGAAAAAAAGCCCGTAGGCCAAACAGAACGCTCTATGTTTTGAAGTTGGGTTTGAGGAACTCTCTTGAACCCCAGCGTCTAGATACACTATGATTTTTGTATCTTAATTTCTTAAAAACTACCAAACAGAATGACATCAAATCACAAGAAGCACACTTTCTGGGCTAAGATCTAGCTTCCTGCCAAATTTGAAGTAGTTCCGTTCAGCAGTTTTTGCGGTAGTGCTATTAAAAAAAGCCCATGGAAAATGCATGGGGATTTTGCATTTTAGGATCCCCCTTCTTCTCGGCCCCCACTTGATTGATCACCCCAAAACTTTCCATGAAGAAACGAGTCAAAAAGAGCACCTTTTTGGAAAGTTTCATGAAGATTTGTCAAAAGGCATCAACGTTATTAGCAAACAAAAAAAGGAATTTCCTATGGAAACATAAACCTAACCATAACTACCCAGTGGCGACTGTTTTTAATGCAATAATTTTTACTATTACACATTAGGGCAAAGGCACTGCTAGAAGTGAGCTGTGAATTGTGTCTGCTTATGGTGAGCTCTCCCAGAGCTGCTCGTGTTAACAAACCATTGAGTCACACTCTGCTCTATTTAGTTTCACTATTGCAACCTTCTGTGGCGTAACACATGCCCCCGATGCCCCTGCGTTGCGGGTGGCCCCCTGCAGCTCGGCAGGGGGCCCCCTCAGCACAGTACTCAGGCCTGAGAGCTCCAAATTAAATTCGGATAGGGGGCACCTCCATGTGCCTCACATGGGGGCCCTCTCAACTTTCGTTATGCCACTGGCAAGCTTATGCCTGCTGTGTTTAGACAGCAGCATGCTCTTTTTTCTACTCGTATCCTTCACATTTATCTTACATATGTGAATGAGTTTGTGTGCGTTTTATTGTGGCTCTGTCACAGAGTGAAAGCAAGAATGAGGCAATGTATACATGAATCGTACAAGAGAGAAAAGATGAGTAACAGAGTGTATGATGTATGACTTTTTAAGTGCATAAATACATCAATGACAATTGTCCTTTCATTTATAACCCAGAACTACTGGCATTGCCAAGGCGTGTTTGATAATTTGTTGTTATCTGAGCATATTGAAATATGTGAGATGCAGCTGCAGTGGAAAGTGCCAGAGAGCTGCCAGTAGAACATGGATGACACCTGTGACTCAAATGTTAGGGAGAGAGCTTTAATTGGAATGTGACAGACAGCTACAATGAAGTAAATGAATTGAGAGTGAACTGCAGTTAGAAAAGTGAGCTCTCCACTAAAATATGCAAGGTATTTTGTCAGACTGGAAGAGACAGCAGTAATAAGAATGTGAGACCAATATGTCTAGCTGTTTTATAAGTTAACGTGCTTTTTCATGGATTGGTAAGTTTGTGGCTGTGGTTGTGTAGATAGGTCAATAGGTGAATGACACAATAAGTAAATGGCATGAAGAATGGATGGACTAATGAGTGCATGGAGTGAGTGAGTGAGTGGGTGAATGAGTGAGTGAGTGAGTGAGTGAGTGAGTGAGTGAGTGAGTGCATGGACAGATAGGTACTTAGGTGGATGGATGAAGGGGTGAGTGCATGTACAAACATCTGCATGAAGTATTGAGGGCTTGGGTGGATGAATGGATGAGTATATGTATAGATGAATCAAGGATGAATGAATAGGTAAGTTAATATGAGTGGATGGATGGGTGAACGGAACTTGTTAAAAATACTTACTGAAAGTATAGCAATAATTAAAACAAATGCAATTGTCTCTGCAATAGTGGTGGGCCCCATCATAATGTAGCATGTAGGAACCAGGGACCAACAGCTGCTTAGTGCTCTCTCTCGCTCTCACTCTCTCTCTCTCTCTTTCTCTCTCTCTCTCTCTCTCTCTCTCTCTCTCTCTCTCTCTCCTTCTCTCTCTCTCCTTCTCTCTCTCTCTCTCTCTCTCTCTCTCTCTCTCTCTCTCTCTCTCTCCCCTTCCCCTCCCCTTCTCACCTCTCTCTCTCTCTCCCTCTTTGGAACTGCAATGACTATTGTTGAACCGAAATGAGGCAATGTCAGTGAAACAGGTGTGTGCGTCAATTGCACTGCCGATGATGTTTCAAATTCATAACATTTTGTAAACAGAAATAATACTAGTGTCTCGAATTATTACTAGAACTGTGTTTATTCTAGCTCTTTTCTTCAATAACAAATGCCTCGTGCCCCAACCAAGACAGTCACTGCTCTTTTGGGAACATCTTTTTCCCGGCCACGTGCCTAGGTGTTTGAGAACTGGTTGCACTTGTGCCACAGTTTGCTTATATTAATACCAATCGTGTATTTCCTTTTAATCTGAACACCTTTGTAGGCCATATTTGTCTTCTGGAGCTGGCACTCATTAGTTGCGTGTGTGGCAAGCCTCCGACAACAAAGGGCTTTGCTTCCTCTCCACTCTCCAGCCATCTTTTATGATTTGTTTTAATCATGGTAGCTATGGCAGGAGAAGCTTGGAGGTGGAGGTGGGAATGCACAGGGATTCTTTGCCCCTTACCGTTTTAACCCCAGCCAGCCAGTGGCATAGCTAGTGGTTTTGCCGCCCAGTGACGGACGGTGCAGGTAAGTGAGGGGGAGGAGGGAGGGTTTAGAGTGAAGGCGACTGACGTCGACAACTGGGGGAGGGGGGAGGCGACTGTGGTATGTTGGTATTCACATGTACATTGCTATAGTTACTGTTGCTAGATGCCCATCAATGTTCTAGATCGTTGTGGTAGGCATTCAGTTACAGAGGGAACCTGTCAAGGAAGGATGTACCTGCTTACTCCAATAAACTACTTTACTTATTAAACCTTCTTTGGAGCATTACTACAAAATGGCGACTTAGGATTGGATTAGAACCCAGATCAAGAAATTGTTAAAAGAAAAGGATTCCTTCCTTTGGATTTTATATGGAGATTTTCAACAAGTTGCTGATGGAAATCATAACAAGAAGGAAAGAGGAATTTTGAAACCCTACATGAGCGGATCTGTCCAATGGAGTAAGCGGAAAAAGACCGCTCAATCAAGGAAGACACTACTGCCTTGTGGAGCCGATATTTAATCTCTATGCCAAAAGAACTTACGAAGATTGTATTAGGGAGCTTGGCACAGGTCCACAAAGAATAAAGTTTGCAACGTGTGAATCCAGTGGATTGTATTTATGTTAAACATTTTCGGAAGTTACGATCCTGCTCACCGTGATCAATTACAGTTGACATCGTAGTTGCATCCTTTGAAGACAGGGACGTTCCAGCTCCAGTGGTTCAGCTCGCGGGAGTCGGCGAGAGTGAGCGAGGAGAGCGTTCGTGTGAAGCGGTTCCAGTTCCAGTTGTCCGCTCGCGTCTAGTGGATCGTGGCTCCTGATAACTTCAACATCTTCACCGAGGAAGGAACGTCAACGTCAGCACGCATCACGTCATCGCGTAAGGTCACGCAACGGGACTTTACGGAGCCGCCATCTTGAATTCCTTCTATTAACCAGGAAATACACGCATGAGAATACAGGACAAGCAGGAAGTAGGAAAAGATACGCCAGCTCATCTATATCTAGCGGTACAAGTAGCATGCCTCTAAATATGTTTTGTGTGTTCCTGAACTCTGATGACACATCGGCTCTGTGACTAAACATAAACGCATAAACGTGAGACTAACCTTGATTTTATTTAGTCTCTCTGTTACTCAACAAACAAAAAGACTATGCTCACGGTGACATGCACACCTTAAATTTCATGTTATTTCCTTTTTGAATACCTGGCCAAGAGTTAAATACTTTACACATTTGCCACCTTGTTCTTATCTGCATAATAGAAGTCATTTTCTAAGTACATTATCCTTTTATGCATATTATATGTGCACAATTCATCTGAAAGTATAGGCAGTCCAGCACTTATAATATTTTCTTGCAGGCAATCTATTAATGCAAATTAAAATGGCAAGCCAAGGATGTGGACTTGGACTTCCAGTTCCATTTTGGACTCGTCCTGGTGAACCGGCTTTAAAATGGCTAGATTGGAAGGAATATTTTTTAAACTATATTTCTGCTTTAGAAGAAGAAAATGAAGATGAATTCACACCTTCTAGAAAGAAGAAAATGCTCTTACACAGTTTAGGACCTAAAGGGTCAAGAATTTATTACCAAATGGAAAAAAAGACTAGACCTAGTGAAAATTCAAATGTATTTGTAGATGCTTTACATGATTTGGATGCTTACTATCAACCCACTGTATGCGTGGGAATTAACAGGTATGAATTTTTTCAACGCAAACAACAAAAAAATGAATCTGTGGAAGATTATGTTTCTGCGTTGAAAAAACTTTCTATTAATTGTCAATTTGAAAATTTACATGACAGTTTCATTAGAGATCAACTAGTAATGCATTCTAATAACAGTGCTATACAAGAAAAAATATGGGTCAGCGGGGATTCTCCCCTGAATGAAATCATTGCCATTGT
Organism: Triturus cristatus; assembly: GCF_964204655.1. Classification (NCBI taxonomy): domain Eukaryota; kingdom Metazoa; phylum Chordata; class Amphibia; order Caudata; family Salamandridae; genus Triturus; species Triturus cristatus. The sequence continues at coordinate 1,069,676,627 of NC_140582.1, read as the reverse complement.
CAAAAAAGGTGAAATGTCAAAAAGATGTGCGCAGATGGCCTTAAAGAAAAATTAAGATAATAGTGTTGTAGGCAAAATATCTTCCATTAAAACCGGCAACAAAAGTGTAGAAAAGAATAGTTAGAAAGATGTCAATAAAAGAATTACTAGTCATAACAAAAGCGATTATGAAGACACTAGACCAACTTGTTATAGGTGTGGATATAAGGGTCACACTGCTAGAGACAAGTGGTGTCCGGCCATAAAATCTAAATGCAGTTATTGTGGGGTAATGGGTCACTTCACTAAAGCTTGCAGAAGAAGAATCAACAAAAACAGTAAAAGAAATGTTAATTGCATTAATGATATTAATAATGAGGAGAATGATGAAAATGTTGGTACTAGTGATGATGAAATTCTATGCATTGATGATTTTGAAGGTTGTGACAACGTGATTATGAATGTAAGTTCAAAAAAGAAAAAAAAGAAATAAATATCGGTGGTATTGATTTACAAATTGTTCCAGATTCAGGTTCACCTTATACCATCATACAACGAGCAGTATGGGAAGACAGATTTGGAAAAGTTATTAGTCAAGAATTAAAACCCCCAGATATACAACCGGTAACGTACACTGGTGAAAAAATTCCAATGGTAGGCTTTGTAGAGCTGGTGTTCAAGTTCAAGGACAGAAGCACCACAGGAAAAGTATACGTCGCGGAAAAGGGGTCCATCTGTTCTAGGTTGGATTGACCAGGGTGAACTCGGCATTATACTCAACCCCAATAGTAAAGATCAAGTCCTGCTATTAGATGAAGCAGAAAAAGGCATGGTAGATGACATGATAAAACAGTTCCCGAAGGTATTTTCGGGTGAAGTTGGAAAATTAGAGTGTTTTGTCCACGAAATTGTACTCAAGAATGATTCTAAACCCGTCACGCATAAAGCCAGGAACATTCCTATAGGTATTAGAGAAGGGGTAATGAAAGAACTAGACCAATTAGAAAAAAAAGGGATAATTGAGCCGGTAGAATGTGCAGAATGGATTGCTCTCTTGGTCGTCGTGCGCAAACCTGACGGACGTTTGCGTTTATGTATTGATCTAAGGGATCTCAATAAAAATATCGTTGTTGACAAATTCCCATTGCCCAGAATTGACAAATTATTAGCCCAATCGAAAAATATAAAATGGTTTTCCACAATTGACTTAACATCAGCGTATCACCAGATCCAGTTACACGACAGCAGTAGAAGCTTAACCGCTTTCATAACTCCTTTTGGTTGTTATCGTTTTGTACGCATGCCTATTGGATTAGCTTCTGCTGCTGCCGTGTATCAAAGGCTAATGCACAAACTGTTTAAGGGATTAAAAGGTGTCATATATTTCCAAGATGACATTCTGATAATGGGACGAGACAAACAGGAGCATGATGTAAGACTTAATACTGTACTATCGAATTTGGCTGAAAAAGGTTTGACAGCTGAGATTAAAAAATGCAAATTTAGGATGAAGTCTGTTACCTATTTGGGACATGAAGTTGGTGGTGATGGTATATCACCAAAGAAGAGTCTGATTGAAGCAATCAAAAGTGCTCCTTCTCCCAAATCAAAAGATGATTTAAGATCATTTTTGGGGATGGCAGAATTTTACGCAAAATTTGTAAGGAACTTTGCCATTAAAACTTACAATATGAGGCAGTTGTTGAAAATAAAAAATGAGTTTGTTTGGAACAGTGATTTGGAAAGTGACTTCATTAATGTAAAAAATGACCTGTACTCTGCCTTACCCATTCAAGCCTTTGATACCATGGCACCAACTATAATCACAACTGACGCCAGCGGAAAAGGACTAGGAGCAGTATTATCTCAAATTGATGATAATGGTGAAGAAATAACCATTTCATTTGCTTCTCGTTCCCTTTCACCATCTGAGGAAAAATATTCCGTAATAGAAAAAGAGATGTTAGCAACAATATGGGCAATGGAAAAATTCAGACAGTTTGTATGGGGTTCCAGTTTTATATTGCGTACAGATCACAAACCGTTACTCAAAGTACTAACCTCTGAAGGCATATTCAAAGCCACACCCAGAATAGCCAAAATGAGTTTGAAGCTTCTTGATTTTAATTATGATGTAGAATATTTACCTGGAAAAGGGAACCAAGTAGCAGACTACTTGAGCAGATCTCCATTACCATATGAGAGTTTTGTACAAAATGATTGGGATGAATTCAATGTAGCAGCAGTTTATGATGAAACTTGTGCCAACTCTAAAGGAGAATGGGACTGTGAATATTCGCGAGATGAATGTTTAAAAAAAACTGCACAATTCATAACCAAGGGTTGGCCTGCCAAGAACAATAATCAAGGTGATTTAAGAGCGCTTTGGGAAATACAAAGTGAATTGTCTATGGATGATTCAGGGTATATTTGCAGAGGAGATAGAATTATAGTACCCTTAAACTTGAGATCCAGAATTTTAGAACTAAATCACGAAGGTCATCTCGGCATCTATAAACTAAAAAGTAAATTGAAATTATCTTACTGGTGGCCAGGTATTGATCGAGATTGCTTTATCTGTCAAGATGCAGATAAGTCACTTTGTGTATTAGGACCCACCCTAGGTACCAAATCATATCCAAATGGGCCATGGAATAATCTAAGCATAGATTGGCTAGGTCCTATTGAGGGAGATGATGGTTGCCATGAGTATATTTTGGTTGTTATGGATGACTTTTCGAAATGGCCAGAAATTGAAATTAATGAGACATGTGACACTAAACATACCATTAAATTTTTGGAAAACATATTTTTAAGAGAAGGAATTCCAAAAATTATACGCAGTGACAATGGTCCACAATTTTCTTCTGACAAAAATTTTGGGAAAGGAACGGAATTTGTGAGAAGAAAACACCTGTATACAATCCTGCGGGTAATGGTATTGTAGAAAGATTAAACAGGGTCATTATGGGAAGTGTACAAGCCTCGTTAAAAGCTGGTAAATGTTGGAAAAGAGAACTTTTTAGTACAGTTTGGGCATGTAGAATCACTCCAACTTGAACAGGTTATAGCCCTTTTAGAATATTACGGGGCAGAGAACCATTTTGTAAAGATAATGTTGCATGGTCCAACATGAAAATGTATGGGAAATGGTCACCTGCATTGGTTAGAGCCAATCTAAGAAAAATGCAGGGAAATTACAAGATCAATTTTGACAGAACTCATAGTACTTCTGATTGTTCACTAAATGTTGGTGATTGGGTCAAAGTTAAATTGGCTACCAAAGTAAGAAAAGGCCAGAGCAAATGTTCTACACCTTTACAGGTAGTCACCACGTATTCTAGATCTGCAAAGTTAAGTGATGGGAAAATTTGGCATTACAATAGACTTTCAAAATGCAGTGTTTCAAAAAAAATCAATGATCCTGTAGGTATCAGATCAGACATGAAGTGGTTGTGGGATGAAGTTCCTGATCTTAATGTTAGTTATGTTATGTTATGTTAGCCAAATTTATAGAGCGCACAGATGCCCCAGCCAAGGGGCGTCCCGGCGCTACAGCAGATAGGTATCAGGCCAACATAGCCAACGAGATATCATTAGAAATTATGGGGGAAAAGAAAGGTTTTGAAAGCTTTCCTGAAAACCAAAAGATCGTCGATCGCCCGAATGTGGGCAGGGAGGGAATTCCAGAGCCTGGCTGCTAGTACTCTGAAAGAGCGGCCGCCGGCCCTAACCCTCTTGAAACGTGGGACTACGACATAATGAAGTACAGAAGATCTTAAAGTACGCGAGGGGATGTAAGGCTGAATAAGATGCTCCAGAATATGAGGAGAGGAGTGCTTCAGAATTTTGAATAACAAGCAAAGACACTTGAATTTAATCCTCTGTGGAACAGGGAGCCAATGAAGTTTGCCGATAGTTTTTTTAGCCAAACAAAATCTCGGTAATCCAACCAGAGCTCTAGCGGCAGCGTTTTGAACGCGTTGGAGTCTAGAAAGTTCGGCAACATTTGCTCCTAACAAAAGAGAGCTCACATAATCCAGCCGCGATAGAATCGTAGCTTGTACAATAAGCTGTCTGGTTGGAGCGTCAAAATATTTTAAAGTGGGTCTAAGCTTTCGGAGTATCCCAAAGCACGTGGCAGCAACTTTCTTTGTATGGGAAACAAAGGTAAGTTTAGAGTCCAACCAGATCCCCAGATTTTTAACCTCCGTGACAGGGAGGGGAGTAGGGCCAAGCTCAGATGGCCACCAGTGATCGCCCCAAAGATGGTTCTGCTTGCCGACAATAAGCACCTCAGTTTTCTTAGCGTTCAATTGTAAACAGTTGTCAGTCATCCATCGCGCCACCGAGCTAATTCCCTCGCGGAACTTAGCAGCATCCAGGTCGGAGGCCCCACTTAGTGCAACCGCCAGCTGGGTGTCGTCTGCGTAGGACACCATAGTCAGGTTCCACTGTTTGATGACAGCAGCCAGCGGTTGAACATATAGATTGAAAAGTGTGGGGCTAAGAGCCGACCCCTGCGGGACACCCTGGGCGATAGGATAAGGTTTAGATTGAAAGGGAGGTGTAACAACCCTAAATGTGCGATCAGATAGAAATGATCGAAACCATTCCAGTGCCGTGTTACCGACACCAGCCTCACCCAGACGTTGTAGTAAAATAGCATGGGAGACGGTGTCGAACGCGGCACTGAGGTCAAGAAGCACCAGTGCCGCCGTTTGACCAGAGTCGACCAGAGTTCGTAAATGGTCGACCATAAAGAGCAGCGCCGTCTCCGTGCTATGGCCAGCTCGGAAGCCGTTCTGAGTAGGGTCCAAAATATCAGCATGGTGGAGATGGGCAGATAAAATAGCATTAACGTGAGCCTCAGTCAATTTGGCCGCCCACGGAAGAAGAGATATGGGGCGATAGTTTTCTAGTTTAGAAGGATCCAAAGCTGGTTTTTTCAAGATGGGCATAACCTGAGCCTGCTTCCAGCTTGCCGGAACAGAGCCGGATGATAAAGATAAATTGACAAGATCACTGAGAGGAGGGAGACAGAATAACGCAGATTCTCTAAACTGAGCAGGACGAAGAGGGTCCCTAGGTGAACCAGACTTAACTTTCGCCACAATTTTAGTAAATTCATCCAAAGAGAGCTCGGGAAGAGAACAGAGAGCCAGCGTAGTCATCGGAGAAGATTCACCCTTATCCAAAGGGGCAGGTGAATCAGGAAAAGATCGAAATATAGCCACTACCTTTTCCACAAAAAAAGCAGCGAGATTTTCACAGTGCGTAGCGGAACGGATCTCATCAAGTGAGGCTCTACTAGCAGTAAGATCCTGAAGAACCCTAAAAATTAATTTAGTAGGATTAGTACTGAGATTAAATTGGCGAGAAAAATAGGCGGCCCGGGTTTTACAGACCGCTCTGTGATAGAGCCTAGTCTTAGCACAGTACTCCGATTTTTTCTCAGGTAAGTAAGATTTGCGCCAGGCTCTTTCGGCTTGTTTACAGGATTTCTTTAAAAGCTGAAGCGCGTCATCGTACCAAGGACTAGGCTCACCACAGCGACCTTTGATCTCCGCAATTGGAATTAAACAATCCAGCGCATCGGTCAACCAATTGCAGAAGAGGTCATAGCCTGATTCTACGTTGGAGAAAGGACCCGGAGTTTGTTGACCAAGAAGCCGATGAAAATCAGCCAAGTTCAACTTGCTCCATGGGCGTCTCAATGACACGGGTGCAGACGTTTTGTGAGGAAGATCGTTGACTACAAGGTGGAGCTCAACAAGATGGTGGTCAGTCCAAGCCATAGGCTTGGGAGGCAACACTTTAGCTGACGTAAGGTTGGTGAAGATGGGGTCCAGAATATGGCCACCAACATGAGTACTGTGATCGACAAGCTGATAAAGCTTCAGAGCTTCCAAGTCTGCAAGAGTGCTACTGACGGCAGGAGAGAGGGGGGAATCAAAATGGAGATTTAAATCTCCAATAATACTAAAGTTAGCTGCATTCAAGGCCAGCGACCTCCGGCAGAGCTAACCGAAAGCCAGCATCCGGGCCTGGAGGTCGGTAAATGAGTGGCCCGGAAAACGTAAAATGAGGGCTGACCGAGACACGGAAGTGGGCACTTTTGCAGCCGGCTATGTCCAGAGGCTTCCAGACACATGGAAAACAAGATTTAATGGCGGCCGCTATGCCACCTCCTCTCGAGTTGCGATTAAGAGTGAAAATCATATACTCCGAGGGAAGAGCTAAATCAATCGCAACCGCCGCATCCTCATGTAACCAGGTTTCTGACATGAACAGTATGTCAGGAGCAACATCAGAAAGTAGATTATGCACATCGCCGTGATGTCTGACTAACGACCTTATATTAAGATGGCAGATTTTAAGATTAAGGGGGACCTGGGAATTAGCTAAAGGTGATACTATAGAGCTAAAGCAGCTAAAGGCAGATTTCCTATAGGCAGCGATAGGGGTATGCAAAAGCAATTTAAATGCACAATCCGAACAATTGACAGGACCGGAAAGAGGGTGGAATGAACAGGGCCTACAAGGTGCCCGAATACGCAAGCTAAGCAACGTAGTCCTTGAATACCTTACTTGCGAAGGTGGCAGGGACATCATGCAGTGACTAAGATGGAACGGAGTAGAGCCCGGCCCGACCTAGCCCTCCCTGCGCCAGACGAGCGCAGACGGGCAGGACTCTGGCACGACTCCGGCGCAGGGAGGGCGCCCACCGCTGCGCGTGACCGCTGCGCGCTAGGGAGGCTGGCTTAAATAGGCTGTCCGCAGATAGGCAGCGCGCCTAGGACACTGCAGATGGCGTCAGAGCTAAGTCACCACCAATGCCCCACTCAACATGGTGCCCAAAGTTCCCACAGCTACCCCCACCCGAGAACCGGACCCGCCAAACAGCGGTGTGGCACACAAATTACAATGCAAGTGAGAGGGCAACCCAGCTAAAATCAAGGGTAAGAGCAAAATTAAAAATTAACACAGATGAAAAACGGGAGTAATTAAAAACATAGAGCAAGCAGAGCGCGCCCACAAAGTAGCGCTATATAATGCACGCAAATCGTAAGCAGGAAGGCACAGATACCTTATCCAACTGTCCCGCTAGGCAGACCGCCTTAAATAGGCTGTCCGCAGATAGGCAGCGCGCCTAGGACACTGCAGATGGCGTCAGAACTAAGTCACTACCAATGCCCCACTCAACATGGCGCCCAAAGTTCCCACAGCTACCCCCACCCGAGAACCGGACCCGCCAAACAGCGGTGTGGCACACAAATTACAATGCAAGTGAGAGGGCAACCCAGCTAAAATCAAGGGTAAGAGCAAAATTAAAAATTAACACAGATGAAAAACGGGAGTAATTAAAAACATAGAGCAAGCAGAGCGCGCCCACAAAGTAGCGCTATATAATGCACACAAATCGTAAGCAGGAAGGCACAGATACCTTATCCATCTTAGTGATAGTAGTAGTAATTTGACACAGTCAAAAAGTACATTCTCTAACGTTAGAGCTGGAACTTCAGGTGAGGTGAGGAGAACAACACGTGCTGGCAGAGCAATTATCATGCCGTTGAAATACCAAAATTATGTTGTGCATAATGAAAGAAGGGAAAAGGTCTGCTCATGAAAACTGTTAATTATAAACCTACTTTTCCTTTGTTGGTCCATACTTATTTTATTGTCTGAATTTCTGAGAACAATACTTTGCATAATTTTTCCTTGCATTGACATGTTGTAACTCATCTTAATATTTGCTAAGTTGTTCTGTAAAAGAGGGAGATGTGGTATGTTGGTATTCACATGTACATTGCTCTAGTTACTGTTGCTAGATGCCCATCGATGTTCTAGATTGTTGTGGTAGGCATTCAGTTACAGAGGGAACCTGTCAAGGAAGGATGTACCTGCTTACTCCAATAAACTACTTTACTTATTAAACCTTCTTTGGAGCATTACTACAGCGACAGACGACAATGAGGAAGAACAAAAGGGAAAAAAAGAAAACTTTCCTTGCACTTGCTGCAGCCCGCAAAATAGCACCGCCCTCTGCAGACGCCCCCCCCCCCAGCTACGCCACTGCAGCTAGCAGACTAAGAAAAAGATGGAATGCCGCACATGGCATGCACCCAGTCAGAAGACAATGGGGATGTCTGAGTAAAGCTGCTCACCAATATTGAGAGGAGTAACATTCAGAGAAGAAGAACATGTTGCAAAAAGAGAACAAGTGGACCAGGGTTCTGAGGCTAGAATTAAATGGAGGATCAGAAGCAAATTGGCACCAGAGATTTTTTTGTATGGTGTCTTCTCTGCCCCAAGTGTGGCTGACGGCTGGTGGTAGGGGAGGAACCAGTGTGCTGCACAGAAAAACAGAACCTTCTCTGTGTGGACTCATGTAAATGTTAATAATCACATTCTCTATGAAGAGGCTAAACAGTGCATCAGTGACCCCTCAGTGCTTAATTTGAGCTGGTGGTTTCTGGTGCTCAGCACCGGCACTTAATTGTCATCACCGGCGCTTATGACAGTCTACCACAAGGTGGAGCTATCTAATTAAAAGATCGCAACAACAACAGGTAATCATTAATTCAATATACATTAAAAATGACTACTACCTGTCGTCCAACCCATTCCAATAGCTTTGGAAGCCTGAAATAGTCCTAATTGTCACACTGTGGAGAGAGATGGTTAGTAATTGTGTTGTTACTATCTTTGGCAGCATGGCAGGGGCAATGTGTAGTGTAAGCTGCAGTTGCATCCTGACAAGAGCCCTAGTGCCTATTTTGTTTTACAAATTAAGCATTGACACCCCTACACCCATTGGCAGTAAGGTGCCAATGGGTGAGTGACCCTTCCTGCAAGCAAGGGCAAAGCCCTTCTCCATGTGTTTTAGTAAGCTCGTTTCATGAGCTCTTCCAGGCAGCTAAAACTCTCTTTACGCCATAACTAATAAGTGAACACTGGTTATTAATTGTCTCCGGGATCAAGGCTGTTTCAGCTACTAAACAATTCCAAATACACAATCCTCATTAGCACCATCATCATATATTTTACAGATTGCATGCATGTGTCTAGAAAGAAGCGGAAGTACACGAGTGAAAGGGATGGAAGCAGAATTCCCTGGAAGTAGTCCTAAAGCAGAGTGTTCGAAGCGGATGTGCAAGAGAGGAGGAATGGCAGCTCGAATTAAAAGAGCGTAGATAACCCAGCCAGGAGCACACTGCCTCATAATCCCAGCACTCAGTCCACCCAAACGCATCATGGTAAATGAAGTACATGATAACACTTACTTCAGTGACAGTCTTTAGTTTTTCACCCTTGTTCGTGCAGCCAGTGCTGTGTGCATCGGCCAGGCCTCATCAGCTCATTAGCTCAAGGGAGCCTTTTCAAACAAAAGAGGGTGGGAGCACACTGCCTCACATCCCAGCACTCAGCCCACCCAAACGCATCATGGTAAATGAAGTACATGATAACACCTACTTCAGTGACAGTCTTTAGTTTTTCACCCTTGTTCGTGCAGCCAGTGCTGTGTGCATCGGCCAGGCCTCATCAGCTCATTAGCTCAAGGGAGCCTTTTCAAACAAAAGAGGGTGGGAGCACACTGCCTCACATCCCAGCACTCAGACCACAAGAGCTAGAGGTTGCTGCAGGTGGGAGCTGGCACCGGTAGACACCTCAGGACAAAAGAGAAACCGAGAAGACGCCACGAATGGGGCAGGAACAGTTTCCATACCTCCACCACGGCACACACCGCCTGATAAGCGACAGAGAATGGGGGGTTGGACAGAAAGGCATACCAAGAAAGACACTGCAAAATACCAAAGGACAGCAAAAGAGAGAGAATGAGAAAGAGGATAAAGATAGAAAGGGTGTCAGCGAAATAAAGAAAGAGAGCCAGCGAGGGAGAGAGAAGGATATGTTGTTACTACTTAAAAAAACAATGCAAACATCAAAATCACTTGCTGCACAGCACTTGGCAACTCATTATTTACTTAATTAAGAGTTTTTAAAGTGGTCCCAGAAGTCAAATGACATTGGTAGGCGGAATTCAGCTTAATGCAAAGTGTACCACCCATAAGCGAATTCCTATATTGTTGTCGCAAGTGTTCAGCGGAACACCAGCCGGACAGGTTCTGTCTTCAGGAGTTTTCTGAAGCATAAGTGGTCACATTCTGTTCTCATATTGGTCTAAAAGTGTCCCAGAGTTGGGGGCCAAGACGCCTGGAGATCTCCCTTCATGTTTCTGTTCTTTGAAGGTCTGTGCTTGGATAAAGTACAAATGGTGTATGTTGTAGGCCACCTTATGTGAGTAATTGTGTTTTTTTCCAATAAGCCTTGTATAAGGGGGCATCTCAATAAACTGAATTCACTACATCCTGGGTCATTATATCAACTTGGATGGATCTTCAAACTTTAAATGTAATTATTCTTATTTATTTTATTAAATAAGTTAGCCGTGGCCTGATTTTAATTAATCAGCCCTCTCACTTAACTTTTTATCACTTTTGAAAATGTAATGTATGACGACACAGTGGACTCAATGTTGGGGGTGCATCCCTTTAGATGGTGCAAGTGGTTTAAAATTTGACCATTGACTCCAGTGAGAGACACCACTAATCTCAAAGTCAGTCACGCTACTATCAAATTTTGCAGATATGTTTGATGGAAAATTACTCAAAACCACCATTTAGAAAATTGTCTAGATCAGGATTTTGGAGGAAGCTGTGAAGAGGAGAGTGGGCGATTTCAGAGGATGCTCAAATATTATGGAATCCTAGAATTGTGTACTGTTAAATAGCAATATTTTTTTATCAACCTTCAGACTGACTTAAAATAGCGCTACCATGTGTGCTGCAGCTTCCTTGCTCATTCAATGCCTCTCTTCTCATATTGTTGCTGATGAGGTGGTGACGGGTGTCACAATGTGAACAGCTGCCCTCTCGTCACTGGCCTAAAAAATGTAGTTCATTGAGTGCTTGCAAGAGCCATACTCCATTGCATTCATTGTCAATAAGCAAGACAAATTGAGTCCCGCGAAGGCCAGTGTGCAGGAATATGCTTGTAGCCATCTTGAAAAATCCAAATAAATAAAGTCGCATGACGACTAGCGAAGAAGCAGATGGCGCACAGTCAAGGCAGGCCTTGGACTCATCTGAACCGTCCATGTAGAGGCATTGAGCCTGATTATCTCTTTGGAGCCAAGTCTATGCCAATGTGCCTCTGTTGCTGGATATAAAGCTTGCTTTCCAGGGCTATTTGCAAGCCCGGCAGTTCTGGAGCATTCTTGCTTGACTGACCTAAGAAACTGCATGGGAAACAGTGTTTGTTCAACAGTGATTAATGAAGCATTCTGCAACCCTAAAAGGAATTTGGGACGTCCTGTAGTGCCAGCCACATTTCTAACAGCTGTTTAAATCCTTTTTCACAAAAGCTGGACTTGGCCAGCTCTTGCAGGGAGCATGATCGTTTTTCACCAGACTCGGGTCTGCCAGGGCATGGGGTAGACAGGCAGAACAAAAAGTGTGTCAGTGGGACCTTTCAGGGTGGAGGACAGCCAAAGGCAGACTCCATAAGCAAACAGCCCTTTACACTGCAGCTTCATGGCACACGTTTACCCAAAGGAGACGGCAACAGAGAATGAGCTTAACTAATTCTTTCCCTGAACTAAAGGGAATGCCATGGCAATGGACCAGGGGCTTTCTATTAATTCTCAAAGCTCCAGGGTGGTGCAGTGATAATGCGGTGTTAGTGTGCAAGATGAACAAACCATCTTACCATCAGTAAGCTCAAATCATTCTCAGCACTCTTTCAAACATTCTTCTAATTCACCAATATTAAGCTGTGTGGACCACAAAATGGGATGAAATGGACTCTATTCCCAGTGAGGTACTATTTTAATTACTGCTAAGACTTAAAGGGCTTTATTACGAGTTTGATGTCTTCCTCTGGGACCGCCACTGCTGTGGTCCCAGGAAGACCGCCAAGCCTGTGGTGCACCCAGCCTGCTGGATTCTGAGTTGAATTCAGTGCGGCAGCATCTCACAGCAGCGGTATGCGAGGCTCATGGGAGAACCTAAACAGCATACCGCCGCCGTGAGAGAGCCTGCAGCACATGCCTGCACAGTGTGGCATGCACCATGTTGTGCATGCCACACCGTGCATGAACAAAGGTGAAATTCCATGGGGTCCCCCCCCACACACCACGTTGCCAGATTTGGCCAGGGGCCCTGTTAAGGCCCCATTCCCTGCATTTCCACTTCCCTTTTCATGGCAGGGTCCCCGCCATGAAATGGCTGGTGTACATGCAAGTCGTAATATGCTCGGAGGTGCCGGCATTGGCACCACCAGCATATTCAGGCCCCTTGCAGACTGCCACCGCAGCAGCATCCTTGATCCTGGGGGAGGCAGCTGTCTTGAGGCGGTCCCACTACCACACTTATATTACAGCAGTCGGACCACAGGGGTGGTGGCAGTCGGATGAGTACGGCGGTCTCAGTACTGCCATACTCGTAATAAGCCAATAAGTCTTGAAAACACTTACCCCAAAATAAAACAAGGAAGCCCCAACTCCATTGGACTTTACACATGGCACTGGAAGAAAAAGCCTTGTTCAGTGCCACCACCATTGGTAATATATTACCGCCTAAAGCACAACCAAGATGTATCAAGTTGTGAGACCGTCACAGTCATTTGTCTGTAGACTGGTGAGGCCTCCACACACACCCTGTTGCCCAAGTTCTCCTCCATGCAGATCAAGGCAGCTGAGCCTTGCATTTGTTCTCAGGCTCAGGCAACCAACTTTTCTTCAGTCCAGTGCAACTTTAGTCTTTTCACAAGAGTGCTTCAGCGTAGCTATTCTAATAACCTGGCCACGATGACAGCTTTGATCTGAACAAAAGTTTGGGTGACTTATCCTCGTCATATACCTCTCCATGTTAGTGTTATAGAGTGTCTTCAAAATTCCAGACACTCTGGTGGATGTGTCCAACACTTTTTTGGAAGGAAATTCTTACTCATATCAAGAAGGTGGTTTGGTACCAGTGATGTAGGATCACTGGTACCTATAGGTAATATGCTAAAGTGACCATTCTTCACCATACACAACCAGTAAATGAAGGCCCACAGGTCCCTTGAACCCCCTGCATATAGGCCTGAGCCAAAGGCCAAAGGCCACCGCCTCATGATAATATAATCCACTAGACCCTAATAATTTTCAAACATGCATTTCTGTTTGCACTGGACACAACGAGGTAGCTTGGGCAACCACGTATAGTACAGTAACTTTCCACAACAATCTTGCAAGACACCCATACATGCACGTACACAAAGACCAGCTGGAACCAGTTGGTACTTCTTGCTGCATTATTATTTTCGAAACTTAGCTTGGCCAAGTGAAGCCGCAGCTTTACGATAGGAGCACCTGGCTTAAGTTCCGCTCTTACACATTTTTAGAGACATGTACAAGACAAAATGTACAAAACAAAATGTACAAAACAAAATGTACAAGACAAAATGTTCTTTGTTTCAGCCACCTGACCAGTTCCGTGTCTTAAGACATGTGGTCAAGCCACCTACGTCATAAAGTGCATCAGAACAATGTCATTGTTCTGCATTTTTGGGTATATGAGATCTAGCACCCCAATTAGAAGCCAGAACTCTCCTGCAAGTGCCTAGCACAAGCGTGGGTTCTCCGGCCGGCCGTTTATCTAATTTGAGACTTCTATGCCTTCTCTCAGGTAGTACATCCCAATTTAGACAACCCTTATTACCTTTTGATCTCTTCATTTATTGTCAGTTCTCACCCAATTCATTGCATTTAATGAGACTTTAAATTGTTATTCTTGGATGGTCAGTTTTCTCATTTCAGGATTGCCTTCCAGGCACCTACACATTTATTGATAAGTATTTTGTGATTGATATTTCTGACAGATTGAACTATGATCATATTATTCTCTCTAAGCTAATGAATAGATGAATATATTTATTTTGCTGTGTTAATGACTTGTTGAATAAAAATGTCACTTCAACTTTATTTCTTCATTTCACATATGTGTTCTTATTCTCAGATAAGCAGTGTTTCGGTGCCTTGTGACCACACCAGAAGGGTAACCTATTACCCTTTAACACCAGCCTCAACCAGATCCTGGGACCATCGTACTGAGCCTCACACCAGTGGAAATCACGCAGCTGCACAAGCAAGACTGGAGGTTGATTACTAATATGACTTTAGCAGTGAGGCATTTGATTACACTCAAAGGGAAATCACCATGTATTCCTACAATGCAAGAGCGGGCTAGCAAACTTGGGATGTTGCTGGTCATGCACAAATTTACCTGGAAACGTAATGAAATGGGCCAAAAATTTGAAAGCCTGTGGTACCCTTTGGTGAACTATTTAAAAGGTAAAGACTTTGTACATGTTTGTCCCAAATCTCTAATGTCACTCTGACTCGCTAATTAGACTACAAGGTTGGTCATTGGAATATTACTCATCAAATAATCATGAGATGATGTTGTGTTGGCTCCACCGTAGAAAGAAGGGCCATGTTTACATATCCATCTGATTGGAGGAGGGAGGGAGCTATCCATTGCCTATACATGACATAGTAATGATGCTGCATACTTGTGAACTACTGTTTGGTAGGTTCCAATATTGAGTTTCTGTTATCTGACGATAAATACAGTTTTGTTGGAAAAACAAACATTCCAGCCAAATACATGGAACTCATTCTGGAGGGATAGTGTTTCTATTGGAAGGGAAACGGGTGAGAAGTAAGGACCATTCAAAAGACATGCCCTTATAATGATCCATACTTTGGTCAAGCAGGACTTGGCTTGTCTTATCAAACTTTCCCCTAAAAGGATTCAGGGGCTGGCCACTGAAAAAGGCCAATTGGGTTCTTTATACATATGAAAACAAAGTAAACTTCCTGAGTCGGTTAGAGGATACCTAGACTTTTTGTCCTACCATATAAGACGGACAAGGCTTCTCATATGATTGGCAGTCATTTCCATGTAACTCATATAGGCCTTTTAATTATCTAGTAAATGTTTCCCAGTAGTCTATAGAACAGAGAAAATTTCAGAAGCCACTAGTACGTAGTTCATCAAGAAGTTCTTCAAAGGTAGGTCATTCAAAAGGCACTGCTCGGGGGATGATCCCTGCTCAAAACAGAAATAAATTAGTAGCACAATTTGAGCATTATATTTTACACAAAGTCTGCTTGCTGTTGATAATAATTCTGCCACGTTGAGGTGTAAGCTATTAGTCAATCAGCATAAATATTATCAATAAAGAGTCCATGGGCAGAGGTGATGTAGCCTAAATGCTCAACACGATTCACATCAAAAACACAATTTTGGGGTATACAAAACAGACTGTGAGTTCATAAACATGTTAAGATTTGTCGAGCATGTCAATATGAGTTTCCAAGGCTAGAGAAAAGATCAGACTATCAGGAAGATAAACTATGACTTGTTGGTTGAGCATATCAGCAAATATTGAATCCATCAAATAAAGGAATACTGTTAATACATTGCAGAATCCCAAAGTCATTGCTCTGCAATCATAATGCATATACACAAATTGTGTTTTCGGAGCTGTTTTCCATTCCTTTTTCTATGCATCACTCTTCTTTATTTGCAATAAATGATAGGTGCCCATAAAGTCATGCTTGGAAAAAGCTTGGCATCTCAGAAGGATTAAAGAATATTCCTTATTAAGGCCATCAGGCATCTTTCCTTAATAGTAACCTTTTTTTAATCTCCTGTATTCTATACAAAGGCTCCTTCAGGTGATTTGAAATTAGCAATCAAGCTCTTTTGAAGATTCGTTTGTAGGTACCCTGTTAGTGCTGACTTGATTCTCAGACAACAAGAACATTTCACTGAAGGTTATGGCAGCATTTGGTATTTATTTAATTGAACACCTCCCTGGAAGGAGAAAGACTACAAACCCTAGATTGTTGAAACACATCAGAAACTCAAGGATTGCAAGTTTTCATAGCTGCTAAAATAGAATGTCTGTTATCAGCTTTTCCAGAAATTGGAAAATCTATATTATAGTAATGCATCGAGCGTACACAATTGAATATGGGAAAATCCAAAGCAAGGACTATTCGTTTTGTAAGTCAACCAAGGACTATCTAAGATAAGAGGATGACACAAGTCTAAGTCTTTTTGGATCTGGATCTTTGAAAAACACATAAGGCTGGGAAGGATTAGAGATTGTGAAGGACAGGCTTGTGGCACCTGGCCCACACAAATACACCAAAGATGAGGATTAAACAACTTCAAGTCACAGGTAGGGGATCTCTTACAGTATATGCTGGATTCCAGGAAAAGGCTGTGAACTACCAAGTTAGAGTCTGGCAAGTTTCTGCATGTTGTATGGTTCCTGCTCAGTGCCTCACAACATTGCGCCCCCAATATATGTTCCGTTGTGGCATCTGCCTTATCGACTTACCACCAGATGGGTGATCCTGGGTTCTACAACATATTCTGGTGCCTTGGAACATGTGACCATTTTTCATCTGAAGCACCCAGTGAATTAGTGAGGCATTGCCTTTTATACTCAGACTTCCATGTTGGTTGCTCATATATGTTCATTGTCTTTGCACCATGCATTTTTATGGTGTTTTGTCACCCCTACTCTGAAGATACCTTCTACATCCACTCAGTACAGGCTGGTGTTTAACAGAAAACAGGGTGTCTTCCCTCTCTCACCCCCTTATAGCCCTAACTCATTTTTGCCCACCGTGGACTATTCCAGGAGATTGTTCCAACTGTACCGCCTCTCAAAACATCCTTACAGGACGATTGGTGGATTATCACTTGAGGAAAGTGCCCTGCTGTCTTTAGCACGAAAGAGCTCAATCCACACAATGATTGGGAGATACTATAAATGACACAGAAATAAATGTTTATGACTGTTTATCTGTAGGAGGTGCAATCATTTCATAACTGGACCAGACTTCAGCACTGAACCATCAAAACACTGAACTGATTCAAGCTTGTTGCTTAGAACCCACTGGAATATAATGTATTGCAAACAATACCTTGGCTATAAATATACCTGTGACCCTAGCTAAAATCATGACAGCAGTATCAAGAGAAGGATTAGGTAGACAAGAAGGTTGAACTGGGATTACCAACGGTTATTTTGAAGAGGCTACCTCAATAGGTTTTACAGGGAGAGTTGAAAATGAAACACCAACTCTCTCCTCCAGATTGTGAGGAGAGTGTACTTGTTTCCCTGATCGTTTTTAGGTTTTAAGACCCTAAGTATGTGAGATTATCATATATCTTTTGTCAAAAATACATTTATCAGCCTACTGTATACTGTCTGTTGTGTTCTCCAGCAGCTAAAGGTCCTATAATTGCATTCAGCTGTATAGGTTCCTCTGCGTCTGGGGATTGAGGAACCACTCATTTAGCAAACATAGACTGTGCAGAGGAGGAGGCAAGTTGAGATACAGCTCTCTTTTCAGTTTCGCCTATCATTCTAATAATATAAATTCCCCGAAGAACAGAACAATCAGTGTTTGTAAAGAAGCTAAACAAGAAACTCTACCTAATTTGTCCATAATCTCATCACTGAGTCCTTTTGGGTCAAGTCATTTCTAAGGTAATTTGATGAACCTTCATAAAATAGGACAATACGTCCATTCAGCCTTGTTGAAGATCCAGCAACTTGAGGGGAGCGGCAGTGGCGCTCTACCAACCGCCCTATTAGGACGATGGCAGTCAGGCTGCCCTGGGACCACCGCAGCCACCAGCGATCTCTGGTGAGGCTGTCGTGAGGCCGCAATATGCTTGGCCGAGCTGTTGTGGCCCCGTCAAGCATATTACGAGTTTCCTCACCACGTTTCCTCACCGACACACTTTGCCATGCAAAGTGTGGCAGTGAGGAAACAAAGGGGGCCCTAAAGGGGCCTCTGGTACCTTATGCCTTGTAGATGCATATGGGGGCCACAGGATGCGCCCCCTATGTGCATGCACACCAGTACCTGCACGGCATGAACTGCAGCAGTCCATGCCATGCAGGTACTGCCTTTGACATTTCCTTTGCGGTGCCTATTTTATTGGGACCACCCTGGAAACGCCAAAGAACAGCTCACCAGACAGGAGAAAACTCGCACTGTCAAACTCATAATGAGGCCCTTAGAGTTGAGTGAATGGAGTACAGCCCACAAGAATGGTAGATTACATCATCTCTGCTACCATCATGGACTATGGTCTGCAAAAATTAGGTATGATCACCTGTCCACTCCTCATCTTTGTATGACGAAAGCTGTTCCCTTGAAGGTAGAAAAAGTTTGGTGGACGGCCGCTGTCAGTTTTGATGGTAGCCTTACAATCTTTTAACATTTTTTATTTTTCAAAAAATAAACTCCCAAAGTGCGAATTTGTTTTTGAAAAACAAAAAACGAATTATCCCCCTCAGCCTAGGAGTTTCTCCTAGGGTGTGGGAGTTTCTCCTAGGGTGTGGGAGTTTCTCCTAGGGTGTGGGGGTCATTATTTTTTATGTATTTCATCCCCAGGTTTTACCGGGACGTGACAGACCAGCTACCCTAAATAGGACTGGCAGTGTAATGCCCCTCCTCCCACGGCACCTACTCAGTTGGGCTGTGAGAGAGAGAGCCTTCTTTTGACAGAGCAAAAGGGAGCTCCGCGGACAGAAAGCGTATGGTCTGCCCATCTTTACATGAGGCGGGCAGACAGACAGCTTGACAGGCAGGGTGCTCAGTCACGTTTCCAACTGAGTACCCTGTCTGCCAAACTAATTCTTAAAAGCTGATGAAAAGGCCTGATAATTGTCTACCATTTATTCACTATTGGTAACAAAAGGAACCGCTCAAGTGACAGCATTACCTCCCAAATTACTACTCATTTAAGCATCCTTTGCACTGCCATTACTAAACTGATAGGGGCTAAAGGTAAATTGAATAATACAAGTATTCAAAACTTCAACGTTCCGGGTTGCTATCCAATGTATTACCTAACAAACCTAAAAGGTGTGGATGTTTGATGCAAAGTTGCAGTTTTGTCAGTCACATTTTGAACCCGGGAGTTGAATCCTGGACTGCAGCTAAGCAGCTACGAGATGATGGATCTGAGCCATTGGCTCTCAGGCATTCTGTATCTGCTAATGTCACAACCTGACAAGCAACAGCCAAAGGTCGACCCTTACCTTTCTTCGGCTACACCAGACAGGAAGATAAAGGCTCCACCCTGCTGACTCCTATAATAAGGAGTTTGCAAGGGGAACTAAACATTCTGTCTAAAAGAGGAAATATCTTGAGCAGGAGATGAGAAAAAAATTAGCACCATCCCTAGAGAGAAAAAAATACAATGCTTAAAAAAAACTTCTCAAGGGTTCAAGCAAGAAGTAACGACTGAAATTCAAGAACAACAGATTAAAAAACTAGGCGCGAAAACTAAAGTATGACAATGCAAGGTGGTGTTGAACAAAAAAAGAGATGGCTTGCTTGAAGCGTAGCAATGTACCCCTCGCTAGATTATTTGCCTTTACATAGTGACTACAAACTTGCACTTCCGGTCTTTCTCTGGGTGGCTTAGTCCTGAACTACAGCTGAGAATTCCGGGATCTAGGCGATTTGATCTTCTGGTTTCTGTATACATCAGCATCACAACCAGACAAGCGATAGTCGAAAGTCAACTCGTTCTAAGGATCACATTTTCAAGTCTCTCCAAGACGCGGACCACCAGTCAGTTCACATACTATGATGCAGGCAGACACAGCTAAAAATCAATATAACAGGTTAGAAGTTGGCCATCTCCAACACTCCTTAAAGACACCTGGCATTACGTCACTTCATTCCGAACCAGGACAGACAGAAAGAATGGGAATTTTACCAGGGTGCTCCAAATGATTTCTCTCAACTAGAACCACTCACCCTGATCTGGAAAATGAGAATGGGATATGGGGAAAAGATGTGTACAGTGGACAAGAAGGGACACGGTAAAACTGGGGACAGAGGAGGAAGGGTACAAGACTACTGGAAGAACACTTACCTTTAAACACACACACACACATATGCACGCATTCACACACACACACACACAAACACACACACACGTGTAAAGCACTAAAACTAAAACGTTTCTTTACTCTGAACCCTAAAATAATATATTCAGGGGCATTAGCACAGGTAGAATTCATACAAATGTCCCAATAAAGGGTGCAATTCACTCAGCGTCTCATACAACTAACAGTCAAAATCTGGCAGTTTTGTTGTGTATTACAATCAATTTCATATTGGCTGGACATCGGTACAGCTAAGAACAACTAACAAGTTGTATCTATACCACAATTCAGTAAATGTATATGGAATTGGAGCACATCTGCATTCGATCATCAACACCTCATCCCTTCCCAATCTTTTATATTATTCATATGAACCTTCATCTCGTTCAAATGCGCATAAACTCATTCCTCATCTCAGTAATGTCAACAAATACATCATTTTACAAATCAAAATAGTCTTCCTAAATAATCACATTTGCTCTCAGTTCCTTACATAACATTAACAGCGTCCTAAAACCCAGAACATGATTGTAAGAGGAATGCGTCACAATTGCTGATCGGCTAACGCTCATATCTCAGAATAGCTGATCTCATGCAGGGCTTTCCCCCTTCAACAAATCATAGAGAAATGAAAACCCCGAACTGTTACCAGTGGTGACCGAAGCAGTATCTAATCTATGCACAGAAAGACCAGTGTTGTAATGTGCTTATTATCTATACACTCTCCCTACTCTGGTTCTCTGCCTGCCTGCTCAGCCTTTGATGAGGTATGATAGAATGTTGAGGGTGGTTTGGATTCTAGTGGGATCAGTTGGTGAGAAGGGGCTGAGCAGGGAGGACGCTGCTCCTGGTGGGGCATTAAGAAGGAACAGAACATCTTCCTGTAACATGTAACTAATGATTTGGACTGAAGAATAAATCATCAATCATTAATACAAGACCATGCCTGCGCGCTTCCATTCATTTTAACACTGGCGACGAGGATGGGATACTGTTTTGCGAGTGTGCTTTAGGGTTAAGGGATACCCTAGATTTGACTTGGGTTATATATACCCATAGTGTTTTGCGAGTATGTTTTAGGGTTAAGGGATACCCTAAATTTGTCATGGGTTATGGTTACCCATAGTTTATTGCGAGGTTGTTTTGAGGTTATAGTTGCCTTGCAATTTGTCTTGGGTTAAAAGTACCCGTGGGGTTTGCATGAGTGTTGGGGTTAAAATGCCCTAGATTTGCTGGTGTCTTAAAGTAAGTTTGGATTTGCTTAGTTTCAGTCTTAGATCTGTCTTAGTGGTAGATCTGTCTTGTTTTAGTTGGTGCAGCTTAGGGTTGTAGATCCCTGTTCTGCCGCAGTGTAGGGCCTTCATATGAGGCACAATGGGTACGTTGTGGGGTGTAGTGTCTGGTACCCATAGTTGTAGTGTGAGTTTTCATGCTAACTTTGCAATTTTGTTTTTGATCATTATCAGGGGAAGGATGGTGTTTACTGTTTTGGTTATTCATTTTCCTTTTCTACTAAATGTGTGTTAAATTTATCTTCATGCATTTTACTGTATATGATCATTATCGCTGGGGGGGTGTTGTTTAATTAGTTGTTATTAATGCATCCTCCTATGCTCAGTGAGTGTTGTATCATCATAACACATGTTGATTGTTTTCAAATATTATAAGGGGGGAGATGTGTTGTAATGTGCTTATTATCTATACACTCTCCCTACTCTGGTTATCTGCCTGCCTGCTCAGCCTTTGATGAGGTATGATAGAATGTTGAGGGTGGTTTGGATTCTAGTGGGATCAGTTGGTGAGAAGGGGCTGAGCAGGGAGGACGCTGCTCCTGGTGGGGCATTAAGAAGGAACAGAACATCTTCCTGTAACATGTAACTAATGATTTGGACTGAAGAATAAATCATCAATCATTAATACAAGACCATGCCTGCGCGCTTCCATTCATTTTAACAACCAGTCAATGAGGAGGCATCGCCTTTAACATGACAGACTAGTACAAATGCAAAAAATGACTCTTGAAATCCACAGTGAATCTGTTCTGAAAGACAACAACATGTCCAGTACATCAACAATATTCTTGAACCCCTTCCAACCATTCGCAAGTACCCTGAATTCATGTCAAGAGTGAGTCACCCGACACATCACAGAGAAACGTATTCTATCCGAGGGCAGCAGGTCCATCAGTGGCTTTAGCATTGACCGGGACAGCGACAGCAATCACCGCCGTCTGTCTCTTGACACTTCTTCCTCTTCTATATCTGCACTGTCTCTCCTGCTACCAGCTGGCCAGGCAATAAAATAGGTATTTGTTTTGTACCTTATGCCTATTTATCCAACACAAACCAGAGCAGAAGCACCTGTGGGGTTTGCAGAAGATACAATTACAATTTTATGGCACATTATAAAACATATAGAACAATAAATCTTTGCAATAAAATCACATCATTTATTAACCTCCAGGAAAAAGCAGTTCAACTGAGTGTGCTTTTAAATCTGAATCTGCATGTAAGAACACTGACAAAGATTTACAGGAAGGGCGTTTCTTGGGTAGATCACGGTGGTAGTGAAAATGTGTACATTGTCTTTCACTTATAAAAAGAGAGCGCCTTCAGCCGAAGAATCTATGAGTAAAATACATACATGACATCAATTCTACCTTTGCCTAAGAAACGAAGCAGTACAGAATGCTGACTTTATCAATACTGGACTCGATACGCTAATTTAGAGAAACTGTTTCAACCTGGACTTACCATACCATCCCACAACCCAACCCTTCTCTGTAAACTTGTCATGCCTACCAGCAAACCAAAACCAAAACCTATCCAAGAGATCAAAACCTATCCAAGAGATCAAAACCTATCCAAGGGACATTTACTAATTTTATCCATACCCAATCCATTTGCTGGATGCATTATCTCATTAAAAAATATCTCTGATTATAACAAACCTATCTATAAATAAATCAATCATCTTGCGCTCTGAAGTGAGATCCCACAAGCAGAAGATACCCTTGGTTCATAGAAACTTCAAGACAAGAAAACAAATCCCTCGGAAAACCAAAGAGACTATGGCTGCAGAAAAATCCTTCATTATTTGCCCAAACAATTTCTGACAGACAACCTTAAAGAAAACCTTATGCCTGGATAAATCTTTCCCTATAACAATCAAATCATAAACAGCTACAATTGCATTAAAAGTTTTGACACACCCATTTTTGCAGGCAGACACAGCAAAAGAAATCCAAATTGCGGTAGATAGGGATACACTGGAGAAAGGCAAAAAAGCATACTCTCCTGATGTCTGTATACCGTGAGGTGGATGGCTAGAGAACAACATACCTAGTAGTTTGTGAGTTCCAGAAAATTAACTTAAATGACTACTCCTTTATCTAGCAACACCTATAAAACCATCCATCTTTTCTACAAAACTCCTATATGTGGCGGAGAACCTATAATCCAACTTTAATCACTCTTCTATGATGTATGATTTGACAACTGGTTTTGCAACCTCCTTGAGGTATCCAAGCAATGAATAATTGCAGTAAAATACAAGCTAGACTTCACACAAAATTTTTAAAATCCAACCAATTGCATTTTTACTTTAAATGGCAATCGTCTAATCACTCATTTGCTGACATCTTCAGACTGCAGCCTTCATCCTATTTTATCAGCTCCATTCGATCAGCACCAGTAATCCTGAGTCAATTTGAGTTCAGAGACATGAGTGTATCGATCACATGGGTCATAAATCCAGACAATAGTACAGTCAATCCTTTACTCGACCTTTTTTAATGCCACACATCTCAAGATGGAAATCATGTCCCAGTTTGATGAGGCTCAAATTACTACACATTCAACTCTCAAAGGTGACAGTTCATCATTGGCACTTCTGCAGTTTAACAAGGAATTGTTCTACTGGTTGACAAGTCCTTGTCGCCAAGCAAGATGGCCGACTAGAAGCTTTATGCAGAGCTCCCGCCTGCGTAATTGAAATCCTGCCTGTATTTGGCACCATTGAGGGGGTTCTGAGGCTGGTGCCTATCCCCAAATTCTGCACCATTGTAGATAAGAGTCCCAGGCCTGACATATAAGCACCAGGAGAGCCTGCTATGCTGTGACTGCGGGAGGCTACTTGGCGGAGAAGAGTTGTGGTGAGAGAAGGCCATAGAGGGGTCATAACAGCATCAAAGACCCCCAGCAAGTTGTGCCGTGCTGAGCTGAGGCCATGCTTCTGAGTTCAGGTGGCGGAACTACATGGCTGGGTACATTGAAGGAGTGATGGTGGGGGCTCAGACAGGCAGAAGGGTTACAGTGCACAAGCAAAGCCATACCTGCCACGGGCCCGTGCTGTGGCAGGTGAGGACGGACACATACCGGAAAGGAGGTGACTTGCGTTGTATCTTGGGCTCCTGCTTTGGGCCAGACTGGTGCAACTGAGTGGTGGCAGACCCCGCTCCTGTACGGAGCCTGCATGAATTTGTGCTGAAGGCCCAGATGGGGCCTAATGATGGCCTACACAATTACAACGTGGTCTGAACCACGCTTGCCATTCATTGCATGGACCTGCGAAAAGTGGCAAAATGAGTCGCCACAGCAGAGGAAAATCTGGCAGACTTGCAGCAGGAAGTGCAAGCACTAAAGGCCTCTGTGTCGACGCTACAGGCGTTAACGGTCTGGCTGGAGGAGAGGATTGAAGACTCCTAGGGCCGGTCTCTGAGAAATAATTTGAGGTTCATTAGGTGCCTGTAGAAGGAGGAGGAGAAATCGATGGAATTATTCTTAGAGGACTGGATTACTAATATATTTCACCCCAACAGACTGTCGAAGTTTGTCACAATTGAAAGGACCCACCGAGTGCTGAAACCCCCACCACCGCAAAAACCTGGGGCGCCCCCTAGAGCCCTTACAGCATGCCAGCTACGTCTTCCTGGACTACACAAAAAAGGGACAGGATCAATGTAAAACCTTTTTGTTTGTTAAGAAGCACATGAGGGAGTTTAACCTGAAATATAGCCTGATGTACCCTGTGAATTTGCATGTGCTGCATGGAGCGAAAGCTTGTTCTTCTTTACCCCACAATAAGCAAATGGCTGGATTGCCACTTGCACAGAGGCCCTATGACGAGGTGCTGTGGGATGAGAATCAGTGATGCTGCACTAAAAAAGGCAAACTACCTGAATGCGCAGCTGGGATGGGTGCACGAACAGCCTGTATGATTCGCCGCAGACGAGACGGATCGTGTTCTGCCAAGATGGCGTCGTCATGGACACAAAGGTGGGACCGGACTCCAGGGACTCATTCTAGAGGCAGAGAAAATGATCCTAGGACTGGCAGCCACAGTACAGATGTGGGGTCACCCTAATCTAACACGGGTCAGGTGTTGGAACAGCTGCAGCTGCAGCATTCCAAGTCATTGGCGGTGGTTTTGGCCATGGCTTGGGGCCGACGATCGATAGCCAATGTGTATCATCGAGCACTGTGAGGCAACCTCCCAGTGCCAGCACTCCGAATACATGATAAGTCAGAAGGAGTGGTTCTGGAACCCATAACTGCCAGAGACTGGGAACAAGTGTATGAGGGGGTGAGGTCAGTTACTTCTAACACCAAGCCTATATTTTCCCTAAAACATTGCACATTATATATGACACTCATGCAGATTTCTGCACTCGATGCAGGGGACCTGAGACAGACTTCCTGCATGTTGTGTTGTCTTGCCTCTCTCTGGAACCTTATTGGCTGGAGTTGTTAGAGAAACTAAATAGGGCCACTGGCCGGACAGTCAACCCCACAATTAGACAGATACTATTGGGGTTGCTCCCGTCCCCCAAAAGTAAGAAACTGTTATATTCTGTAATGTTATGTTTCCTGGTAACAGTGATGCTGTTTCTGGGCAACTGAAATGCTTCCACTTCTGGAATCCAGTGTGCGGATTTGGAGAAACTGAACAGGCTGATAGCTGATGAGGATCAGGGACAAGCCAGGTTAATAAACCTACAAGTTTCTGCAATCTCTCTGTCTAGTCTTCCCAAAATTGGTGATGAGGATGGGATCTTAAAGAAGAGGACCCTGTGGAGAAAAAGGAAACCTTGGACAATTTTACGTGGATTTTAGTTGCTGCCATATCGGGTGCTGAATACACCCTCTGGTCTGGGGAAGGTCCTCTGAAGGTGGAAATCTACTATCTTACGATTGGAGCAGCACTTTCGGATCTTTCTGTGAGATGTGAATTTTGAACTTTGCGAAGATCACAGGCCTTTGGTGGACCTCTTATCCACAGCAGGAGCGGAGAAGGCTACATACCGCATTGCAAAGTGACTGTACCACCTCCAAGAATATATGTTTTCTGTAACATATGTGCCGGTAAAGAAGAACATCAACACAGATCGGTCCAGATTGCTGTTGGAGGATAATAATATGGGTGAGGAAGATGAATGGATGGTGGCTGAAGTATCGGATGTCTGTGGGTCCATTGGAGAAGATACTCATTGGAGGAGCAGGCTATTTTAGCAGATCCCATATTGGTAAAATTAAGGGAGGTGCTGCCAAGTGCTCATGGTTGGAAAATGGGAGGAGAGTTGGAGTTGTTCAAAAATATGTGGGGGGAGATGTCTGTCATGAATGGTGTCGTGAGTAGAAGTGAAATGCTGTTAGTGTCTGCAAAAGTGAAGGAAAGATTTTTGAGATTACTTCATGAGGGACATGCGGAAATGTCAGCAATGAAAAAAAAAAAAGCCCAGGTAGATTTCTGGTGGACTGGCATGGACTGGCAGATAGGAAGAAGTGTCCAAGATTGCATTCCCTGCACTTGCAGTGACTAGTTGCATGTGATGCCCAGTAGCTCTGCCCAAACGTGAATGGGAGAGGGTTGCTCTTGATATTTATGGTTAATTTGTAGGTTAGGGTGTGAGTGAGAGGTTTGCAATGATAATGATGGCCTATTTACCAAAATGGCTTGAAATGACATTTATGAAAGATGAGAAATCAAACAATGTGATAGCTTTTTCTGAGGACATCTCCCACAGGGAGAGATGCCCTGCAGAAACGATAATGGACTATGGTCCACAATTTATATCTGAAGACATCAGTACTTTCCTTAAGAAATGGGTAATTAAACATTGTAAGACCCTGGTATATCATCCCAGGGGAAACTGTTAAATTGACCGCTTTAATGGCATGTTGGAAATCTTGAGTAATGCTTGTTGGAAGAGTCAGTTCAAGGACATGTTGTGGAACTATAGAACCACTCTGCACTCTGCAAAAGGGTAAACACCATTTTGTTTGCTGAAAGTGAGAATACCATGTACTGCAGTGGTGCCAGCATGGATGGCTAGGTCTGGTGAGCAGAGAGTTGGCAAAGGAAGGTTGAGTAAGAATGTGGAAAAAATATCAAGCTTATTACAGACAAAGATACAATAAAAATATAAAGAAAAGCAGCAAGAAATCTGTGCAAGGAATGTTAGTGAGAGTATGTTCGGGAAATCTGGTAAGAAAGGGAAGCTCCAAGTTATCCGAATCAAAGAAAGTAATAGTGGTAAGGGGCAACACACCTAGGTTGTCAGATGGCAAGTGATGGAATGCAAGGAGGGTGGCAATTTGCAGTGATACAGAAGGGCAAGAATGGGTAAAGTTAGGAAAGGACCTTACAAGAGCAGAAGGAAAAGGAATATTTGCAAGGATGTAGAGCTGAGTAAGAGGGTGCTGGAGCAGAGTTTTCTGTTGAAAATTTATCGAGTTTTAAGCTCCAGTTTCGTCTATATGTTAAGATTTTAAAATACTAATTAGTAACAATTAATTAATAGTTTGTTTTGTCTGGACTAACCAATATCACTAACAAGAGAATCTACACGTGGGATGCATTTATGTTGCTTAATAATAGTGTGCGGTTTATTCACAAATGCTATTTGTTTTGTGTTTTGTGCGTTTAAAATAACGTGTACTAATGCTTTATTGTGTTGCAGAGGGCTAGATAAGTGCATACACATAAGGGTATTAGAGGGGTATAACACTGTACAATCATTATGATGTGGTAACGTTGTTTTTGTCTCTTTTAATTAAGATGGTCCGTTTTGGCCTAGATAAAGATGGCTGCCTTTTACAGCCTGCGCTCGAGTGATCGAATTTTGATGAGAGGCCTTGCTGAACATGGTCGAGAGTCACCTGACCACAGCCTTTGCCTGGTTTAAAAGTTTTCCGTGAGGACAGCAGCTCTGGGAACGGGTCCAATTGCCCTTGGACAAGGATAAAGTCACAATGAACAATGACAATGCTGCGGTGGCTCTGCTAAAGATATCAAGGAAGAGCGTCTTCGAAAGAAACATTTGCAAACTCGAGTTTCCTTCTTCCGTCTTTTTATTTTTGTGATTTTTCCTGAGCAGAGATTTTCTAAATGTATCTAAAGACTTCCTTTCCTGCTCGCTCTGCTCAGTGGCTCAACGGATATCTAACATTTGTTTGTTACTTCTGTTCGCAACATATACTATAAGTATGTTAGACTAGAGAGGGTCCATGTTGTTCGTTCGCTGGTTCATTCTTTCATCGCGTTTGGACGTTTCCCATGCGGAGGACGGCGGCTCGAGAGACTTTACCGAGAGACCTGTCCTGTCCTATTTAGCTAGAATAGGTAACTATGAGAATAACGATTTTGCTAATGATTGACTTTCCATTTGAATTAATTTTAGATAAAGACGCAATTGTTTGAATTACAGTGTTGGGTGTTTATTCTTTGTCATTTATTGAGTTTCAGATGTATTTCTTATGTTCAAAATCATGACTCAAGGCAATATCATTAAGGTTGCATTGACCTCATTGTAGATGCAGATTGGTTTAGGTTTTCCTCTCTAATACTCAGTGTGGATAGAGTAATAGCGTGAATTTAGTGACATGGGCCCTAGCGTATGATGTGTGACTGCGTGTGTGACTGTAGATTTACTCTGTCCGTGGAAGCTGAGAGAATTTATATGCGCCGATCTGCAGCAGTTTCCTGGTAGCAGTATGATGGTTGTGATCATTCTCTTGATCTGATTAGATTGCTTGTACATAGGCTCTTTGATTATTGATTATTGATTAATGTTGGTATATGTACTAATACTATATGTTGAGGTTGTCGTGTTGAGTTCTATGTAGTGTGTGCGGCTTCTGGAACTTGGGAGCTGGTGACAGTTCCGTAGTAGGGCAGAGGGAAGTGAGTGCTGCTCTCGGGAAAAACGGGATTGTTGGCCCTGTACGTATGCGGGGAAAAACGTGTGACAATTGAAGTTGCGCGTCACATTGTCTGGGTTCGGAATCAGTGACATCGTCGTGTGTTACTATTAGAGATATATTTTTGGTATAAAAGGAGTGCGTATGGTAGCGAAGGTTATCTGTGAAACTCTGGTTTTAAGTCCCAGGGATCCGTAAGGTTTGCCGTTAAAGCTTATCGCTGGAGAAGTAATAGGTATTCTCTAAGCTTGTTTGAAGGACTGGGCAGAGGTAGGCTGCTTGGTTAACGTGTGTTATAATTCTGTAGCAGGACAGATTGTTCTCGGGAAAGGCAGGATTCTGTGTGCGTGTGCTAAATTTTCTGGTATGAAAGTGCGTGAATGTATGAGCATTTAATTGATTGCAAGACTCTTTGGAGCAGTCCTAGAGGAAACAGTTGATGGATGCATGTTAGAAGGGCAGAGTAGAGGGATGTGCTACTGTGTCAACGAAAGTAATTAAGTAATTATTCCGTAGTGGAGCAGAGGTAAGCGCTGTTCTAGAGAGAAGCGGGATTTCTTGTGTGAATTATCTTTACTATTCTGTGGTTAGCGAAGCAGACAATGGAGATGTTTATATGTTGTAACTAATAGTTTTGTAAAATCTGAAATGAAGTCTACTAAAAAGGCTTTGTAAAGGAGGGGTAGACGAGTGACAGGAGACAGAGCAGAAGCGACTGCAGCGACTGCTGACGTCATTCAGACCGTGCTGTGATTGGATAGTGACTCAGAATAGTGCTCGCGCTAGGATTGGTGCGTTGGTGTGAGCCGCGCAGGGATTGGAAGGAGTACAGAGTGACGTGGACGCTCCAGGATTAGTGCGTTGGTGTGAGTTGCGCTGTTATTGGGTAGAGATTCGCAACTGTACGGAAGGGACTAGAGAATATTGGTAAACGTTAAGATGTATTACCAACCGGAGGAAAGGAAGAAAAAATCTTTGTTCGGTAAAATAAAAAGGTGGTTCGACAAAGATAAGAATGTGATAACTAGAGAAGGTGAATTGCTACCTCCGACGAGAACTCCTGCATCCTTCCTGGTTGCAAAATATGGGTATCATACCTGTATATGGTTAGATAACTGGGCTAAGTATACTAAAGAAGATGGTGTCTTAGCATTTCTGGAACATGGTTCATTTAATCTGGCTGTGTTGAGAAATTTACGAGAAAAGATGATGTGTCTAGAGCCTAGACCAAGGCCGACACAGTTTGAGGCGTTGGTGGAATGGGAAGATGAGGTGCATGAGCGAGAAAAGCAGAGGAGTGGAGGCAATTATAGGTCCTTTTTTGGGAGGAAATATGATCGTGAAACTCATCATGATCGAATGAGGAGATGGCGAGATGCTAGTATGTCAGAGGGATTATATCCTATGAGGACTGTTGATGAAGCGGAAGGGAGGAAAGGTGCAGAAAAGGTGCCTGATACAGAAGTGAGAAGGTACGGAGTTACTGATTATGAGGACGAGGTCTTGGATGACATGATTTACAAGAGACCACCTCCGTATAGACCAGAACCAGAAGAGAGTACGCCAGTTTCTACTCCTGTAAGAGATACTTTGCGAATTATTAAAACTGAGGTTGTGACACCTGATCTGAAAAATAGTAGCTCTTTCATGGAAAGGGAAAGAGAGAGAGAGCGAGAGAGAGAGAATCGAGTCAGTGAAGAGAAAACAAGAGAATTAGCCAGAACCACATCTGAGCTGACTGAGAAAATTCGTGAGCTGACGAAAAATCTTGAAGCAGTTACAGTGCCTGTAACTATTGGTCCGGTTGTGCCTATTTTTGATAAACAAAGAATGGGTGAAAATAATTTGACAGTTCCTTATGTTGGAAATGGTTTGGTTGGTACTTGTACTTTGGAGGAATCAAGAGTGAGAACAGGAGGAAATGATTCAAGGCAGTCGAGACATGCCACATGTAATGGAGGATTAGATGTGCAGCCTAATTCAGGATTGAATACTGGTTGTTTGGGAGGAACAATTTTGGAACCACAGAGGATGACAGAACAAGTGGGTGCAGTGAAAAAGTCTACTGAAATAACAGCTGAAGATTTGAATGATTGGTTGAAAGTTCTTCAAAAGAAGGATAAAGATTCACAGGCAATTGATGTAGCTAGGTTGCGCATGGAATTGGAGGAGTTTATTGCAGGGACAATTTCTACAGACATACTCAAAAACCATCATGATGGAGAATTGTTATTTATGTGCAAGAGCATCACCTGGAGGGCTAAGAATACACATGAAAGGTTAAGAGCAATAGCGAGTGAACAGGGAATTGACATGGAAAAGGTGAAAGCCTTGCAGAAGCCTTACAGGGTGGATTTCTCTGATAAAGATATTGAAAATCTAAATGGTGTTGGCAGAATAGGACAGATTAAGGAAATGATTGCATTGTTGCGAAAATGGGGTGATGTAGAAAAGTGGAAGGATAGGTGGTATAAGAAAAGGGAAGATTCAGTGGACAGGACATACTCAGCTTTCCCTGTGAGAGAAAAGGAGAAAACAGTGGATGCTTATCCTATGAGAGAGATTCCTGGAGGAGGATATGTACATGTCCCATGGACTAGACAGGATATTTTATCATTTACGAATGATTTTCCTCGACTGAGAGAAAAGCCCGTCGAGTGGTATAGGCAGGTAGACAGGTTTGTGAAATTGTCAAAGGTGCTGTGGATTGACCTGAATAGTCTGTTTGATATAATTGTTCCAGCAGACTTGTGGGCTGAGTGTAAAATAGTTGTAGATTGGCCTGCTAAAGAGTATCCAAGAGATCCGAAAACAGGAGCACCAGATCCAGAGGTCATGAGGAAATATGATCAGGTAATTGTATTCCTGAAAAATAAAGTACCCCCAAAAGAGACAGACTGGGTTAAGATAGATCGGACACATCAGGAAACGAAAGAATCAGTTCATGCTTTTTACGAAAGGCTGATACTGGCTTTTAAACAATTCAGTGGAGACGAACACCTGGGTGATAAAGATTTGAGTCATTTTGTTTACAGGTTTGTATATGGCCTGAGACCTGAAATAAGTGAAAGGATACGTGAGCATACAGTTGACTGGCAGAGTAAAAAGATTGATGAAATCTTGAGACATGCAAAGTACTTCAGTGATGAGATCGAGGCAAAACAGAGAAAGCTAAAAGAGAAAGCAATGTGGGCACAGGTGAAAGTTGCTGAAAGACAAGAAGCACAGTTGATGGAACAGGCAAATAATCCAGGAATTAGACCCAGATATGCGGGAAAAGGAAAGGGTAATTTAGAGGAGGCTAAAAAGAAATTTCCTTGTCACAACTGTGGACAATTGGGGCATTGGAGATCCGAGTGTACCAATCCACCATTAGTGAGTAATGAAAGTAAACCCTTAAATCAACAGGTGCAGAACGAGGGGTGTAATCAACAGCAGCAACAGCAGAAGGTTGTCAGACAGCAGAGTCAAGAGCCAAAACCTCCCTTGCCGCAGAATAGAGGGTCCCAAAAGTATAACCAGGACTCAGGATTCTACAATGATGAGCAGGTAAACAAACCGAGACGTTCTAACCTGGTACAACAGTACCGGTTAAAGAATGAGGGGAGTGAGTCTGAAGGGGACTATTGACGGTGCCGAAGAGAGGAAGAAGAGTGCATACTTGGTGCAACTCTAGAAATAGACCAGGCAGGACCATTTGTAGATGGGAAAATAAATGGGGAAAGTGTTACTTTTTTGGTAGACACAGGAGCGACGAGATCAACTGTCAGGTCAGCAGATATTAGAAATCTTCCTCTCTCGGACGAAGCAATCCAAGTAGTTGGTGTAGCCAATACACAGATTAAGACTCGTCTTACCGAACCAGTAAGGGTAAGACTAGGGAAATTTTCAGATATGCACAGATTTGTTGTCTGTGACACCAGTCCAGTGAACTTGTTAGGTAGGGACCTATTGTGCAAGATGAATTGTACAATTTTTTGTACTCCGGATGGAATAGCTTTTGAGACACCAGACGAGGATGTTTTGTACCGGATGACTCTAGATAATAGAGAAAGTGAAATTGTTGGTACATATGCTGTGTTTAATCCGGACGGTATGCCTCAGGAGTTGAGACACACAGTGAAAACAGCTGTTTGGGATTTTACTGGAGAAGATGTGGGATTGATGAATAATGTAGATCCAGTGAAGATTTCAGTGAAGGAGGGAATCACTTATCCTAATATCCCACAGTACAGACTGACACCAGAGATAATTGAGGGAATAACTCCTATAATTGACAAGATGATTCAACAGGGTGTTTTGAGAGAGTTACTGAGTAGCCCGTGTAATTCACCGATAATGGGGTTGAAGAAACCTAATGGAAAGTTCAGGATTGTACAGGATTTGAGAAAGGTTAACAAAATTGTGGTGGCATGTTGTCCCATTGTGCCAAATCCTTCAGTGATTTTGTATCAGATTCCTCATGATGCTGTGTGGTACACAGTGATTGATTTGTGTCATGCTTTCTTTTCAATTCCATTGCATCATGACAGTCAGCCGATTTTTGCATTCCGGTTTGGCCAGCGTATTTTAGCATGGTGTCGTATCCCACAGGGGTATACGGAGAGTCCTTCGATATTCAATCAGTTGTTGAAAAAGTCATTGGAGAGTTTGATCATGCCTGAAAGCTCAGTGCTAGTGCAGTATATTGATGACTTACTTGTGGCATCGAAGACACGTGAAGCTTGTGAAGTAGATACCATAGCTTTACTGAATCATCTGGCAGAAGGAGGGTTAAAGGTATCTCCAGCCAAATTGCAATTTTGCAAGAAAGAGGTGCATTATCTTGGACACAATATTGAAAAGGGTCTGAGAAAGGTGACCGATGACAGGATCAAAATTATCAGAGGAATGAGAGCCCCGATGACCCAAAGAGAAGTGAGGATGTTTCTGGGGATGGTGGGTTATTGTCGTCAGTGGATAAGTAATTTCTCCCTGATAGCAAAGCCACTGATTAAGTTGACCAAAAGTGAGGTGAGAGACCCATTGGAACTGGATGGGGAACAAATGGCAGCATTTGAAGAGTTGAAGAGTAGAATGTGTGAAGCCCCTGCTTTGGGAATGCCAGACTATGAGAAAGAGTTTGACTTGTACTGCAGTGAAAGAAATGGGTGTGCACTTTCAGTGTTAATTCAGAAGCACGGACAACTGAGGAGGCCGATTGCGTACTTCTCATCGACACTAGACCCCGTAGCTGTGGTTTTGCCAGGTTGCCTGAAAGCAGTAGCTGCTACATGCAGAAGCTTGGAACAGAGTGAGGGTATAATAATGGGATATCCTGTAAGGGTGTTCGTACCTCATGATGTGGCAATTCTTTTGACGAGAAGTAGGACTCAGTACATGTCACATAGTCGGTTGACTAAATATGAGAAAATTATTCTGGGAGCATCAAATGTGACTCTTGAGAGATGTGTGAATGTGAATCCAGCAACGTTGTTACCAGATGCTGACAATGTGAATGTTGGAGATGATGTTGATCATGATTGTTTGGATGTGCTTGACTACTGCACGAAACCAAGACCTGACATAAGAGATTTACCGTTGCCTGAGAGTGATCATGTGCTGTTTGTGGATGGATCGTGTTTGAGAACTGATGATGGTGTGCTGAGTGCAGCATATGCAGTGTGCAAGGTTTCGGAAGTTATGGAAGCTTCGTCTTTGAAAGGAGTGAGGTCTGCTCAAGTGGCTGAATTGGTGGCATTGACAAAAGCTTGTAAAATTGGGAAAAATCTGAGAGTGACTGTGATGACTGATAGTCAGTACGGATTTGGAGTCGTTCATGACTTTGGCCAGCTTTGGCTACAGAGAGGTTTCTTGACGTCGAGTGGGACTCCAATAAAGAATGCTGAAGTGATTGGGAAATTGCTGGAGGCGATACAGCTGCCTAAAGAGTTAGCAGTTGTGAAGTGTGCTGCTCATGGACAAGGTGATGATTGTGTTACTCTTGGTAATAGATTTGCCAATGACATAGCACAATATTGTGCCAAAAACAATCATTCAATTAATAGGGCACGAGAAAGGGAAATGTCTTTTTGTTCTGTGATGTTTACTAATGTCCTAGAAACGTGGGATGAAGTGAAACAGTTGCAGGATGAGGCAGGAGATGAGGAAATGAGAGATTGGATCAGGGCAGGTTGTGCCCCGAGAGAGACAGATCATGTTTGGATCTACAGAGATGGTAGACCAGTCATGCCTAATTCAATGTTGTCGACAATGGCAAGAATGTATCATGGCCAGGGACATTTGGGTAGGGATGCGATGATCAGGTCTTTTAAGCAGACCTGGTACAATGCAAAGTTCAGGTTGATTGCAGAGAGCATCTGTCAAAGATGTTTGATTTGTCAGCAGTTCAATACTGGGAAAAAGACAGTGGTGAGTCTAGGAACAATAGGGAGAGAAGGAGGTCCTTTTACCAGAATGCAAATAGATTTCATTGAAATGCCCCAAGTGAACAAATTGAGGTATGTTCTAGTGGTAGTCTGTTTGTTCTCAAGATGGGTGGAGGCCTATCCGACTAGGAGAAATGATGGAATAACAGTTGCAAAGTTACTGTTAAGAGAGTTGATTCCTAGGTACGGGTTCCCAGTGACCATTGAGTCTGATAGAGGTGGACACTTCTATAATGAGCTCATGGGTTTAATTTGTGAAGCATTGAGCATACAGCAGAAGCTACATTGTGCCTACAGACCAGAGGCTTCTGGTGTTGTGGAGCAGATGAATGGCACAATAAAGAACAGAGTTGGTAAGATGTGTTTAGCCACTGGAATGAAATGGCCTGATGTCTTGCCTCTAGTGCTGATGACCATTAGGTCTACTCCAGATAGAACCACAGGTTTGAGTCCGCACGAGATCTTAATGGGACGTGCCATGAGACATGCATTTGTGCCTGTCAACAAGTTGATGACAATAACTGATGACATGATTTTGGATTACTGTAAAGGCCTGGCTGACGCAGTTCATTCTGTGTTTCACCAGGTTGGAGGAGACGCTACCACACTTGAGAAGAAGCAAGCCCATGATCTGAGTCCAGGGGACTGGGTGAGGATTAAGGTACACAGGAGAAGAAATTGCTTGGTTCCAAGGTGGGGAAGGCCAAGACAAGTCATTCTCACTACGACAACTGCAGTAAAGTGTGCCGGTGTGAAAAACTGGGTGCATGCGAGTCATACTCTGAGAGTTCCAAATCCAAAGGATGGGACTGGTAAGGAGTATTTTGAAGAGTCAGATTCCAGTGATGATGCAGAAACTGAACCAGTGAGAAGGGGGAGAAATCCTGAAAGAGGTGACGGTGAAAAAGAGTTGAATGATTCTTTCCCCTTTCCAAGAGAGGCTTCAAGAGAAACATTGAGAGTTTCAGAGGAGAGATCAGATTCTGTAAGAGTGCCTGAAGTTCCAACAAGCAATAGAAGAGAAAGGAGCAATTCCACAGAGATTACACCTGAATCAGATGAAGAGGTTGAAAATCCACTTGAGATTACACCTGAAGAAGCAGGGTCAGTAGAAGATAGAGAGGGACAGATTGCGGAAGACCCCCGAGGAGGTGTAGGGAACACTTCTGATAAGCTAGGTGAAGGGACAAGTAGACAGCAAGAAGATTGCGTGTCGGAGACCCGAGGAGGGACAGAATTAGGGAAGTCTCAATCAGTGGTGGAAAAGACTGTGGAGCGAAAGAAAATTGTTGAAGAACGAGAGGCAAATGAGACAGAATCAGATGAGAGTGAAAATGAGAAATCAGAGGGTCGAGTTCTGAGAAAGAGGACTTGGATCGGAGAAAGGAATAACAAAGAGGTGAGACCAAAAAGGGTTGTAAGAGGAGATCTTTGGCCTAACAGGATAAAGAGGTTACGATACAGACTGACAAGAGCAAGTTCATCGAAAGCTGAACAAGTGAACGAGGTGTCTAGCCAGAATAAAGCAAAGGGTGAAAAACAAAAGGTTTCAAAAGAACCAGAGGAGATCAAGAGAATCAGAAAACCTAACCAGAAGTATAGGTCACCGGAATGGACGTATGTGGCACTGTCTGAAGGTGAAGAGGCAGAAAGTCAAGGAAATCCAGAGGGGACCGTACGAAAAGTGGTTGAGGAGAAAACTGTTGGAATTCTAAAAGTTATTCTGACTGACATTGGAGAAGAGTCGGATGCACTGGATGTCGTTGATGATCTAATACAGTTTGATGTTGCTGAAGAAGAAGTGAAAAGTGATATGCCAATTGAGTGAACTAAAGGAGTCACTTGGAAAAGAGTGAAAAGAGAAAATCTGAAATTAGCTGTGTGAAATAATCTAGAGTTCTAAAAACTCAGTAGTGGAGTAGAAGAGGCTTAGTCAAAAGACACTGCCAAAGTAGTAAAATGGCTAACGCAGAGAATAATCAAAGTAGATGTGCCTTTTTGAAAAGATGGTGTAAAATGTGCTGCTGCTGTACTGGATTATTAATGCTATTATGGGGAGTCTTAGCTTTATTAGTTACTTTTAGAATTACAATAGACGCTTTAGGAATACATACTGAAAATGTGACCAATGTAGAGAAGAGTTCACAAAAAGTAGTTCCAACTAAAATTAGTAACACTTATGTGCATAAGGATAGGTCAATTAATGATTTTTCTAGTAATGTTTTTTCAAAGTTGTTGTATGAATACGTAAAGACAATGGAAGTTAGGGATTGCTACGTATGTATGCAATTACCTGCATCCGTTTCAGAGGGTGTTACTTATCACCAGTTACCAGCTACGTATGGGATTTCTTGTAGTGTGCTGAGTAGTGTTTTTTATTTGTTAGGGAAAATAGATTATGAGATGTCTAACAAAGATAACATTTTTGGGCAATTGCCTATGGATAAAAAGCTAAATCCGGCTAAAGAAGCTAACATTTTTGGTGAGATTTTTATTGAGAAAGAAGAATTAACATTAGATTACATTTTTAGGAACAATTTAACTTGCAGTCTGAAAGAAGAGGAGAAAGCTTTCCTAAATATGGTAGAGGAAAGGAGGAAGAGCATGCATGAGAAGGCAGGGAAATATAAAATGAGTGAGACAATTTGGGACATTGAAATGGGAAAGGAGTTGGGAAATGGAGCTAGTCCAACTTTGGCTTTAGATGCACCACAGAAGGGTAAGCTATGCATTACCAGGAAGAAATCCCAATATGATACATATTTTGTTGGGACTAGTGAGTGTCATGATACTTATTTTATTGCAACAGGATGGGGTTTTAAAGGTGGTGAACATCCAGTTTTCCCAGGAGTGTATTATGTTTGTGGGAACAAGGCTTATTACAAGTTGCCTGACCATTGGTATGGCACATGTTATGTGGGCCTGGTCTTTCCAAAGATTTTTCATATAGATAGAATAAAAGATGTAGAACACATTAATTTACTAACACGTTTTAAGAGAGAAACTTGGTCAGAGATAGTGGGTGACATTTTTGGTGCTTTAATTCCAGCAGTGGGAATTTCTTTGAATGCTTATGGGATTCGAAAACTGTCAACAGTGGTGGATCGTTTATCGACAAGTACCGCTGGAGGGTTTCTCTTGGTGAATACGGAAATGATTGCCGTACGAGCCATGTCTATGCAAAATCGACTTGCCCTTGATATTCTTTTAGCCAAAGAGGGTGGAGTTTGTGGAATGCTGAAAGTTCAACATTGTTGCACTTACATTCCTGACGAAAGCAGAGACCTAAAGGTCTATATTAAAAATATTACTGATTTACATGAAGAATTAGTACCACTTGAAGCTGAAAGTGTCTGGACTAAGATAGCTAATAAGATAGTTGCTGTTAAGAGTTTTATTGCTAAAATAGGTAGTACCATTATTGGTAAAATTTTGTTTCCTTTGACATGCATAGTTGTTGCTTTATTGATACTAAGATTGGGGTGTTTGTGTTGTAAAAACAGGGGAGGGAAAAAGAGAATAATTAGAAGCAATGCTGAAAAGAAACAAAAAGAGGTCAAGGAGAGACCCACAAGAAGTAGAATTAGAAGAGTTGAGGGAGAGTGTGTACTTGGAGTCAAGGAGGGATGATGTGAGAGAATCTGGTGTTTAATGTTGTATCATAAAGACATTTTCAATTTCTCCTAAAAATTGGGACAAAAATTTTTTTTGGGGTGTTTTTTTTTGTGGTGATAAGATATCACCAAAGGGGGGATTGCTGGAGCAGAGTTTTCTATTGAAAATTTATCGAGTTTTAAGCTCCAGTTTCGTCTATATAGTAAGATTTTAAAATACTAATTAGTAACAATTAATTAATAGTTTGTTTTGTCTGGACTAACCAATATCACTAACAAGAGAAACTACACGTGGGATGCATTTATGTTGCTTAATAATAGTGTGCGGTTTATTCACAAATGCTATTTGTTTTGTGCGTTTAAAATAACGTGTACTAATGCTTTATTGTGTTGCAGAGGGCTAGATAAGTACATACACATAAGGGTATTAGAGGGGTATAACACTGTACAATCATTATGATGTGGTAACGTTGTTTTTGTCTCTTTTAATTAAGATGGTCCGTTTTGGCCTAGATAAAGATGGCTGCCTTTTACAGCCTGCGCTCGAGTGATCGAATTTTGATGAGAGGCCTTGCTGAACATGGTCGAGAGTCACCTGACCACAGCCTTTGCCTGGTTTAAAAGTTTTCCGTGAGGACAGCAGCTCTGGGAACGGGTCCAATTGCCCTTGGACAAGGATAAAGTCACAATGAACAATGACAATGCTGCGGTGGCTCTGCTAAAGATATCAAGGAAGAGCGTCTTCGAAAGAAACATTTGCAAACTCGAGTTTCCTTCTTCCGTCTTTTTATTTTTGTGATTTTTCCTGAGCAGAGATTTTCTAAATGTATCTAAAGACTTCCTTTCCTGCTCGCTCTGCTCAGTGGCTCAACGGATATCTAACATTTGTTTGTTTCTTCTGTTCGCAACATATACTATAAGTATGTTAGACTAGAGAGGGTCCATGTTATTCGTTCGCTGGTTCATTCTTTCATCGCGTTTGGACGTTTCCCATGCTGAGGACGGCGGCTCGAGAGACTTTACCGAGAGACCTGTCCTGTCCTATTTAGCTAGAATAGGTAACTATGAGAATAACGATTTTGCTAATGATTGACTTTCCATTTGAATTAATTTTAGATAAAGAAGCAATTGTTTGAATTACAGTGTTGGGTGTTTATTCTTTGTCATTTATTGAGTTTCAGATGTATTTCTTATGTTCAAAATCATGACTCAAGGCAATATCATTAAGGTTGCATTGACCTCATTGTAGATGCAGATTGGTTTAGGTTTTCCTCTCTAATACTCAGTGTGGATAGAGTAATAGCGTGAATTTAGTGACATGGGCCCTAGCGTATGATGTGTGACTGCGTGTGTGACTGTAGATTTACTCTGTCCGTGGAAGCTGAGAGAATTTATATGCGCCGATCTACAGCAAGGGAACCAAGCACACACGAGAGAACTAGACCTAGGGTGTTGAAGGATTATATATGTACTTAAATTGTTTCAATTGTCCAGTTGTTATGTATTATATTTAGTAGGGGGAAGCCTGATTAAGGAAAGGTAATGTATTATACTCTGTAATGTTATGTTTTCTCGCAACAATGATGCTGTTTCTGGGCAACTGAGATGCTTCCACTTCTGGAATCTGGTGTGTGGATTCTGAGAATCTAAGCAGGCAGACAGTTGCTGAGGATCAGGGACTGACCAGGGGTCAGTGTATGCAGCCTAATAAACCTACATTTTTCTGTAATCTCTGTGTCCTGTCTTCCCAAAAGAAACTTAACAGGAAATTCATATTACTCAGCCTGCTGCTGGCAAAGCCCTGCATTGCTATAAAGTGATTGGCAGCCGAGCCCTCACATTTCGGGGACTGGCTTAGAAACATGTCTGAGTGGGCTATGGTGGAGGAAATATGCATGAAACACACAGGATGGGATGAAGAAGTTGAGGAATGCCTGTGGGCTGCCATGTTGGCTGATCTGAGAGACCTTTCGGATGCCAGGACACTGTGAAGGACCGCTGATTGGGGAGAGTGTGAATGCACAGGAATAGGAGCTGACCCCAATAGCTTGAGGTCCAACTGAAGCCCGACCAGAACTGGAATGGGGGGCGGTATGTCTAACTGCTACCTGTGATTAATGCCAAGAGCAGAGTGGTGGGCAGGGGGCTTGTTAACAGTTAACAGTACCAACATAAAATAAGCAATTGCAATAGGTTTGCCTGCACCTTTAGCGAGACCTATTGGCTTTGCCAAAGATGCTAGAAACACTAAATTTATATTTCAGCAGCATTCCATAATCAGGAGATGGGGAACTGTCAGGTGCACTTTTTCTTATCAGTGGCCTGGCAGCTGAATTTGGTTGCTACAGATTCCAATGAACATTCTTTTAATAGAAACCTTTCGAGGCTAGCAATTTATTTCTTTTGCTGTGAAGTGAACCAATGTGTTATGTTGTAAAAACAAATAACTAAAGAAGGATTTATTTGTGTATAAAATGTGCAAATGAGATACATTAATGAATGCGGCAAAATGTGTGATGATTTTGTGCAGTGTTTATATGTAAAATAGTCCCTCATACATTCCAGCAGAAGAACATCCTAGGAGCTGAAAGGATAAAACCAAACAGTCAACAGTATGATGGTGAGACTGAAATACTGACTTGGGTGATTCAAGATGTGATCACCAATTACTCGGTCAAAGAGCGGGATGACCCTACACTTACTCTGTGTAGTTAACAGAAGAGATTAGCTTTGTCAGATCTAAAACTTAGGTCTGCTTCTATTGGCCCTTGTCATCAGAAAGAGTGTGATTATCCCTCTTAAGTGAGGGTAAGGTTCTAGAGAAACTAAGGTACAGGCATACTAACATTTTTAGCAGCTGTAAACACTCCAATTAGCAAATTCAGAGTGTTTGCCATTGCTAAAACATTATTTTGAATGTACTAAAGGCATTTTAGGAATCTGTAAAGTCTACCGACTACTTATATCATTTTATGAACGAATAGCGAATCACAATTTGGAAGGGGCGTGTTGTGGGGTTCCCTTCCAAATTGCAATTTTGATCCTTATATATCAGTAATATCAACAAGAATTCATGTTGGTTAGTTACCAACTCCCAACTATATTTGCAGCTCCTAACCAATGGAGCGGCAGCTTCAGGGAGAGTACACACTGGTCTTGGTGACCGCTATCAACTCTCACTGAAGTTCTTCAAAAATAATTATTTTAAAGGCCCATCATTTTCTTTAAGAAAATTGGCCTCCTTTAAAGAAATAGTTTTCATTTTTGAAAAACAATCGCAGGGATGGTGGGCTTCTGCCACTTTTAGGGTTCCATGCATATGATTGTAGCCAACCATAGCGGGTCACAAATTGCAAATTGACTAATTAATATTCAATAAGCAGGTTGATCTGTGACCAACTATTTTGTGAACAACCAATTAGTACATAGGTCGGATCGCAAGAAAAGAAACTTTTCTAAAAAAGAAGAGGCACAAGTTGAGACCACCTTCTGCAACCAGTATCTTAGTACATCTGGCCCCTAAGATCTTAGCAACAGTTGTGATGACAGAGTCCTCAAGCTACCTTCTCTCCATAGGTTTTCTAAATAAGCTAATCCATTGGACATGTCTGCACTGATGGAGATCAGAAAAGATTGGCTACAGGCAAGAGATCAAGGAAAGGCTAATGTAACTCTATTATTTGATCTTTCACTGGCCTTCTCAGCAATGCGGTATTTCTTCATTGAGTTACCAGACGTTTGGGGTCAAAGGCATTACGCATCTGTGGGGTGGAGCAAGATCACTGCCTGCCTGGGAAAAGACTCAGATGCCATTTTCTGGCAACCGCTCAGTTTTTCCGACGGGTCCCCACCCATGGGAATCCCTCTAGGCTTTCTCAGTAACTAGAAAGCCTGGAAGAAAAAAACATGGCAGCTTTTTTGGACCATAATCCTGGAAATGTTGTTATGCCCTGGCAATAAATTCTTGTCTGTAAACAGAATTCAGTGTAATAATTGCATTTATTGTTGGTGTATAAATTAGTATGAAGCAATTCAGTTAATCATA
The DNA here is from genome assembly GCF_964204655.1 of Triturus cristatus. NCBI lineage: Eukaryota > Metazoa > Chordata > Amphibia > Caudata > Salamandridae > Triturus > Triturus cristatus. The sequence continues at coordinate 1,069,633,315 of NC_140582.1, read as the reverse complement.
CGATTTCATCTTACGTAGAAGCGTGGAGACATTCAGCTTAAGCGAGTTCTCGATTTTTGCCTGGGGCATGTTGCATTCTGGGACTTACAGTTCAACTTTTAAAATTGTGAGTATGGGGGGAAAAGGTTTGAGCATGCAAAACCATGCGGGTCATGCCAAGCAGCATGTTATCATTTGTGACACTTTCATATTAACCCTACGCATACTCTGCACATGTTTCTCTTTTAAAAATCTACTGTTTAAACAATATGTTTGTATCCCCCATTGGAGCAAGCCTATGAATGAACAGAGTGCTGCAAACACATCATGTTGGCATAACGTCAAAAAATACAAACATGGCTGTGTCTCGAAAGAGAGGAAGATTTACCACGCCTCAGGCACACAACATGTAGCAGGCGGGGACTCCGCACATAAGAAGATGAGCCTGTCCTATCTTTTTATGTGCAGAGCTCTGAGCCCACACTGCGGAGTCTCTGCAGCACTAAAATTACTATCAGAAAAATTAATTTTGTATTTTGTGAATACCAAAAAAGTATCAATCTTACACAAAAGTGTAAATTTACCTTTGTGAATCAGGCTCTCGGTGTTAGGAATGTGATCCTCTAATGAACTGCAGCTGAATTAGCACAAATGCACTCAACATTTTATCATTGCTATCCAATCACGTTTCATTGGCTCTCTGGACAGTACTTCTTTAGTCTGAGAGGGATTTTTATGATGGAAAGGAGGGTTGTTTGGTGCCTGGCTAAACAGCTTTTGTACCCTCAAAATCCGTTGCACTTTCTGACAGTGGCAAACATGATATCTTCTGCAAGAGATTCTCCACATTCCAGCCTTCTAATTATACACTATTATTTCAAATAGTCCAAATCTTTCTTTCTCACCTTTCACAATAATCTCACTTGGCATGAAAGCACCTAAAGAAATGGAATAAGCTGGCTGAACATAACAACTGAATTCCTGGTTAAAGCTTCACAGTTCTTTAAATAAAGGCCTCCCTACCTTGAAATAATTATTTCCTTCCACAATGATTCCATTTTTCTCATATCTTGTTAATCAATATAATGCCATAATATATGAAATAAGATATGTAACGCACTCATCTCCTTTCTCCTCATATGATAAACATTATGGATCTATGAGTTCAGAACTAGACATAGACAAACATTTTTTTAAATTTTGTTCTCTGTTTACATTGAGGATGTCAAGGCCAATTCCTCCTCCTCTTTCTATGGGTCCACTCACCCCTGTGGTTGTCTCAAGAGGTCTGTAAATTACACCTGGCTTTAACACCTGACTTTAAGAGGAAAAGGGGGCAAGAAGAATACGAAAGGCAGGCACACTCCTGCAGGTTAGTTGTAAACCCCAGAGTGGACGGTTATTCCACAGCATCTTTGACAAAGGTTCAAGAGTTCCGAAATTCTCCACCTACGGAAGGGATAGCACACATCAGTGAAGGGGCAAGATACTAAAGGGGTAGGAAGAGCTAGCACAGAAATAGGATATGAAGTTACTCGGTGCAGCATGTAGGCAGACTCTAACTAGGCCTCAAGCTAATCTGGAATCCCACCCAAGACCTGAAGTAAGATGAAACACCACTGGAACATAAGGAAGAAGAGAACCTGCAAGTAGGGAGACAAAACTAACAAGCATAGTGTTAGACCTGGCATCATTGGCATGAGTCTCTCCTCCATTTTTTTCTGTTTGCCTCCTCTGTTTACGATATTTTTGCTGGAATGTTGCTTTGGGCACTGTCCCACTGCTGATCAGTGCCACAGTGCAAGTGCTCCCTATGTTAAATTGTTACATTGATTGGTGTTACCATGATTGGCTTGATTGACTTACTGTTCAGACCCTAGTCTAGTGCACTGCGTGTGCCAAGGGCATGTAAGTTAACTGCTGCTGGTGGGCTTGCAGCACTGGTTGTGCCACCCACAGAAGCAGCTTCTAAAATGGGTCTCAGGCCTGCCACCACAGAGCCTGCGTGCAGTCCCTGACTGCCATGTCGACTTGGCAAGGAAACCTACTTGCCAGTCTCTAAAACCTTCACTTTGCCACATTTCAGACACCTCTATGGTAGGCCCTAGGGCTGGGTGCACTGTGGGTAAAAGGTAGGCCATGCCCTGATGTGTGTGGCATGACCTAATTACAGCCATTTTCGTGTTTCACTATTGAAGGGCTACCTGCCTCCCTTAGGCCAGAATGGGCAGACTGATTATTAACTCCATTATAATCTATCTGACTCAGGGAGCATGGTAGCAGGTCGAGGTTAGTATCCCTGAACTCAGAATTTAATAACACACCCTTTAGGATGGATGGTTTTTAAATTCTGTGTTTGAAAATAGCCCTTTTAGAAAGTGGCTATTTTCTTGTCCAACTATCCACCGGTCTCTGCTGGTTTGGTGTGTGTGTCAGGGGCTGGGTGGCTCCAGAGGTCTGAATGAGTCAGTGTGGGGTGAATGAGGCATCTGCACTTAGAGTGGGGGAAGAGTAGTCACTGATAGCCTGCCCTGCCTGACACAATGCTGGCTCCACCTCCTGCCGGGCGACTGATAGCCCTGCTCCTGCCAGTGACAATACTGGCTCCGCCTCCTGCTGGGCGGCTGATGACCCTGCCCTGCTCAGTGAATAGGCCAGGTGCCTCTGCCTGGCAACACCCACAACAAACCTGGGATGGGGGGAATTTCCCTGCTTGGACAAAGGGAACAAAGCAGAAAAGGGGTATAAAAGAAGGACCCCTGAACCAAAGAACTCAGATCACTTCTGACAAGGAAACCTCTACCAAGGACAAGAAGTCTGCTGATCCAAGGACTTGCCTCCCCCTTCTGCCAGTGTGCTGTTTGCTGGGGGGAACCTGAAGCTGCTTCTTTATTTTTGCCAAGGAACAAGGAGAGAGGAACTTGGTGTGTACTCTCAAAAGCTTGCTAGAAAATCTCCAAGGGCTGGAAGAGTGCCAGCCTCCTGTTGAAGTCACAGGGCCAAAGGACTTCACCCTCTACTGAATTGCTGGTTGCTGGAAAGTGTTGTTTCCAGTGCACCGGGGAAATCTGCAGTCTCGACGTCGCCGACGCCGCCGAATCCAGCTCGACATCGTGAGTAACGGCTCCAGTGTTCCGAGCCTTCGACGCCGGACGCCGGGCCCGATCGATGCCAGTAGCGACGCCAGTGAGTAGTGAGTTCGGCTCCAGCTCCAAGTGACCCCGTCTTGACGCCGGTATCGACGCCAGTGAGTAGTGAGTTCGGCTCCAGCTCCAAGCGACCCCGTCTCGACGCCGCTGCTGATCGCATCGACGCGACGCCCTTCTCGACGCCGTGAGCGCTGCTCCGGCCCGACACCTCTCGACGCCGCTGCGGATCGACCCGAATCCGAGGCACAATCGACGCCGACCTCGACGCCGACATCTCGACGCCGTGGATCATAATTTTTCTTCATTTCCAAAGGTACTGTGTTTGTGGGGTCTGTTGCAACTCCAGGCTCGACGTAGCGCTCCTCGCGGTCGACGCCGAACCTTGGGAATATCGTAAACTCAATGTCGTGTGACTCCTGTGGGGGGTCACACTGTTGCCAAGAACTGTGTTTCAGAAGAATACTTACTTTTGTTGCTAAAGAACTATTTCATAAGAAGAAACTTTACCTGAACTATTATTTTTCCTTCCAAAGAGTATTTATTAAGATTGTGGTATATTTTTGTCGTTATTTGGTCTTGTGCTAAGCCTTATATAAAAATACTATTTTTATAATAACTCCTGTGTTGTGTCCATTTGTAGTGTATTCACTTTATTACTGTATGTGGTCATAAATGCTTAACACACTGCCTCTGAGATAGGTCTGACTGCTATGCCAAGCTACCAAGGGGGTGAGCAGGGGTTATCTGAGTGTGTAATCCCCTTGCCCTGACTAGAGTTGGTGGGTCCCTATTTGTCCGAAGTGTATACCTCTGCCAACTAGAGACCGCCGGTTCTAACATTGGTGGTCAGCGGTGAGGATTGAACTTTGCATTTATGACTCATGTGCAGTGATTAGTGTGCGCTACATAGTGAAAGCAGACCATAGCGCAGCCACAATCTGTTTTGGTAGGATCTTCTATTTTTGTTCTCTGCTTTCCTGGAGCTTATTTTTTAAACACTGCCAGTTTTGACCATGGAGGATGCCGGAGCTGCAACACCTGCTGAGATTGTTGTGGGGAAATTTGATAAGAAATTGATAAATAAGTACGAGATAAAGGAGCTACAGCAATTTTGCAAGCAGTTTAAAGTTCCTACCACAGGTCTCAGAGTGAAAGAGGACTTCCTTAAAGCGCTGAAGGCCTGGTTAGAGGCCAGAAATCCCTCTGATCCGGTGGTGGTACCGGAAGAGGAAGTGGAAGAGCCCATGAATGGGCACGTGGCATCTCCCGGCAGCAGTGTTTCCTCTAAGAGCCTTTCTCCTGAAGAGTTGGAAGACAGGGAGAAGGAGAGGGAGTACAAGTTAGAGATGGCAAAACTTAAATTAGGAGGGCAGTTGGAGTTAGAGAATGCAAGAAGCAAGAGAGAAGCTGAAATGGAGAGCAAAAGATGAGATTTTGAAAGAGAGAAATTAGCGTTTGAACGTGAGAAGATGTTGAGGGAGATGGAGCTTAAAACTAAGAGTTTAGAGTTGAATCCCTCTGGTGGCAGCACTCCATCTGTGCCTGCAGAAAGTAGGTTTTATTTTCCCAAAGATGTGATAAAAGATTACAGTAGAAATGAGGATATTGGTCAATGGTTCAAAGCATATGAGTTAGCATTGTTGGCCCACCGGGTCCCTGAGAAAGATTGGGGAGCGGGGTTGTGGGGTCGATTTGTCAATGAAGGGAGAGATACCTTGTTGGACATGCCTGCTGAGGAAAGGATGTCTTATACTCATATGAAAGATGCTTTAATGTTAAGGTATGGCTTAACTCCAGAAAAGTACCAACAAGCCTTTAGAGAATGCAAGAAGTTGCCTGGTACTACGTGGGTTGAATATGTGTCCTTTTTTTGCAGAGCCATGGATGGTTGGGTAAAGGGTAGCAAGGTGGATAGTTATGATGCTCTTTATGATTTGTTTGCATGGGAGCACTTGTCTAATAACTGTTTTCCAGAGCTGCGCCAGCACCTTATTGATAGCAAGATATCTAACCCTAGAAAACTTGCTGAGGAGGCGGACCGCTGGGTCAGTACCAGGGTCCACAAGGGTCCAGTGGGAGACTCAGCCAAAGGTGGGCAGGGTCCCCAGCAGAAGAGTGGGGGGGACAGGAGTAAACAGAGGGAGTTTCAGAAAGGGCCCCAAAGTAATCCCCAAGGGAACCAAGGGAAGGGTTCCCAGCCTCCCCCTGTAAAGAAGCCAGAGGTCCCGACAGGTAAACCTGTTCCCAGGGGCCCAATGACCTGCTATGTTTGTAAGCAGGTGGGATACCGTTATTATGATCCCCAGTGTCCCATGAAGGATTCGAGTGCACCGCCGCGTGCACCCCCGTCAGGTAGCGAATGTAGCCCTGGGAGGGAGCGAGATGGCTGCCCCCGGTGGGTGGGGTCCTGCAGAAATGTCCCTGGTCTCTTTAGGAGACTGGAATTGGTCCCTCCAACCCCTCTGCCTAGTAACACTAAGAAATATAGGCAGTGGGTGACCATTAATGGCCATAGGGTGAAAGCTCTCAGAGACACCGGAGCAAGTGTGACAGCTGTCAAGTGTCACTTGGTGTCCAGAGAGCAGGTGGTCCCTCATGCATTCTACCCCGTTGTAGCTGCTGACAACTCACAGAGTAAGTGTGAGGTAGCTCAAGTTCCTTTTGAGTGGGGGGGGGTCTCAGGTACTCTTCAGGTTGCTGTGAGGCCCGCCATGCCTGTTGATTGTCTCCTGGGCAATGATTTGGAGGACTCCCCTTGGGCTAAGGTGGAGCGAAAAGCGCATCTGGAAATGCTGGGTCTGCCGGAGTGGGTGTGTGCGACCACCCGCTCCATGTCAGCTAGTAAGGGTGTTGATGGGGTCCCGGAGCCTGAAAGTATGGCCCAGGACCCAACCATGAAGAGAAGAGGCAGGGGGCGCGGGAAACCGTCCCCCATCGTTCCCACGGTCCAGGAGGGAGCAGACCCTGAGGGGGATGCCCTGGAACCTACAGGGGAACAAGTGGCTGAACTGGGAGACCTGCCCGAGCTGACCCATTGGCAGCAGGATGGTGGTCCCTCCAGGGAGGAATTTTGTGCTGAACAGAAAGTGTGCCCTTCTCTTGTGGGTATGAGGCAGCAGGCCTCAGCCCAAACGACAGGTGATCAGTTAGAATCACATTGGATTTACTGGGAGAACGACCTCCTGTATAGCGAGCCTAAGGCTGCTGAGCCTGGGTCAGCCCGTGTGCTGGTGGTACCCCAGCGCTTCATAGCCTTCCTACTGGGGTTGGCTCATGACGTTCCGTTAGCTGGACATCTGGGGCAGGACAAGACCTATGACAGGCTTGTCACCCATTTTTATTGGCCCCAGATGAGAAGGGATTCAGATATCCATTGTAGGACCTGCCAAACTTGCCAGGCAAGTGGGAAAAGTGGGCGGAAGCAGAAGGCTCCCCTCCAACCTTTTCCCGTCGTCAGTACCCCCTTTGAGCGAGTGGGGATTGACATTGTGGGGCCACTTGACCCCAAGACAGCCATGGGCAACAGGTTTATCCTGGTCTTGGTGGACCATGCCACCCGGTACCCGGAAGCCATCCCTCTCCGCACAGTGACGTCCCCCGTGGTGGGACGGGCACTGATGGGTGTTTTCTCCCGCATGGGGTTCCCCAGAGAGGTGGTGTCAGACCGGGGCACCAACTTCATTTCTAATTATATGAAGTCTCTGTGGAAGGAGTGTGGGGTAACCTACAAGTTCACCACTCCTTACCACCCTCAAGGTAATGGGCTGGTTGAAAGATTCAACCGGACCCTAAAAGGCATGATTATGGGTCTTGAAGAACCAATGAGGCGTAAATGGGACGTCCTCTTACCATGCCTGCTGTTTGCTCACCGTGAGGTACCACAGAAGTCTCTAGGGTTCAGCCCCTTTGAGCTTTTGTATAGACACCCGGTAAGAGGGCCTTTGAGTCTGGTCAAAGAAGGCTGGGAGCAATCTCCCAGGAAACCTCCCCAGGATGTATACAGTTACATGCTGGCCTTTAGGAACCAGACTCGGCTCTTCAGAGATCTTGCTCAGGCAAATCTGGAGGCCAGCCAGGAAGAGATGAAGTGGTGGTACGACAAGAATGCCACTCTGGTTGAGCTTCAACCTGGTCAGAAAGTTTGGGTCATGGCCCCTGTGGAACCTTGTGCGCTCAAGGACAGGTGGACTGGACCATTTGAGGTTGTGGAGAAAAAGAGCGATGTCACCTACTTGGTGGACTTGAAGCCTCCCAGGAACCCCTTGAGGGTCCTGCATGTCAACCGGTTAAAGCCCCACTTAGAAAGGTCCGAAGTGGGCATGCTCCTAGCCACAGATGCTGGAATGGAGGAGGAGAGTGAGCCTCTTCCTGACCTCCTGTGTGCAAAAGAGCAAGATGGGTCAGTGGATGGTGTTGTCCTCTCTGACACACTGACCTCTGAGCAGCAGCAAGATTGTCGCCATCTGTTGGGACAATTCCCTGATCTGTTCTCCTTAATCCCTGGTGTCACTCAGTGGTGTGTCCACAATGTGGACACCGGGGACAGCACTCCTGTGAGGCACAAGGCCTACAGGGTGACTGACAAGGTCAGAGCATATATCAAGGAGGAGGTCTCCAAGATGTTTGCCTTAGGGGTGGCTGAGTCCTCTAGCAGTCCTTGGGCCAGCCCAGTGGTCTTGGTCCCAAAGGCTGCAGCGCCTGGTGCTTCACCAGAACTTCGGTTCTATGTGGATTACCGAGGACTCAATTCAGTCACCAAGACTGACGCGCACCCCAGCCCCAGAGCTGATGAGCTCAGAGATCGGTTGGGGGCTGCCCGGTACCTTAGTACATTTGATCTAACGTCTGGGTACTGGCTGATCGCCTTGACTGATGGGGCAAAAGAGAGGTCTGCATTCTCCACACCAGATGGGCACTACCAGTTCCGGGTTATGCCCTTTGGGATGAAGAATGCCCCTGCCACATTCCAGAGGTTGGTCAACCAGGTATTGGCTGGACTGGAGGATTTCAGCGCCGCCTACCTGGACGATATAGCAGTGTTCAGCGCCAGCTGGGAGGAACACTTGCGCCACCTCCAGGAAGTGTTGTTGGCCCTGCGCAGAGCAGGCCTCACAATCAAGGCCAGTAAGTGCCAGATTGGGCAGGGTTCAGTGGTGTGCTTGGGGCACCAAGTAGGGAGCGGCAAGGTGGCCCCCCTGCAACCCAAGATAGATACCATCCTGGCTTGGGAACCACCCAAAACCCAGACTCAGGTGAGAGCCTTCTTGGGTCTCACGGGTTACTACAGGAGGTTTGTCAAGGGGTATGGCAACATTGTGCACCCCTTGACCTCGCTGACTTCCCGGAAGCAGCCAAGACTTGTGATCTGGACTGACGCCTGTCAGGAAGCCTTTGACACCCTGAAAACTGCAATGTGTACAGCACCGGTCCTCCAGGCGCCCAACTTTTCAAAAGAGTTCATTGTCCAGACAGACGCTTCAGAGCATGGTGTGGGGGCTGTTCTCGCACAGATGAATGAGGAGGGCCGAGACTAACCTGTAGCCTTCATCAGCCGGAGGTTACTTCCCAGGGAACAAAGGTGGAGTGCGATAGAGCGTGAGGCATTTGCTGTGGTCTGGGCGCTGAAGAAGCTAAGACCCTACCTGTTTGGGACTCACTTCCGGGTTCAGACAGACCACAGGCCCCTCAGATGGTTAATGCAGATGAGGGGTGAAACCCCAAAGCTGTTGAGGTGGTCCATTTCCCTACAGGGGATGGACTTTACGGTGGAACACCGCCCTGGTACAGATCACGCCAATGCTGATGGTCTGTCCAGAGTTTTCCGCCTTAGTGATGAGGACTCCCTGGGTGAAGGGTAGTTCTCCCCACATTTCAGCTGGAGGGGACACGTGTTAGACCTGGCATCATTGGCATGAGTTTCTCCTCCATTTTTTTCTGTTTGCCTCCTCTGTTTACGATGTTTTTGCTGGAATATTGCTTTGGGCACTGTCCCACTGCTGATCAGTGCCACAGTGCAAGTGCTCCCTATGTTAAATTGTTACATTGATTGGTGTTACCATGATTGGCTTGGTTGACTTACTGTTCAGACCCTAGTCTAGTGCACTGCGTGTGCCAAGGGCATGTAAGTTAACTGCTGCTGGTGGGCTTGCAGCACTGGTTGTGCCACTCACAGAAGCAGCTTCTAAAATGGGTCCCAGGCCTGCCACCGCAGAGCCTGCGTGCAGTCCCTGACTGCCATGTCGACTTGGCAAGGAAACCTACTTGCCAGTCTCTAAAACCTTCACTTTGCCACATTTCAGACACCTCTATGGTAGGCCCTAGGGCTGGGTGCATTGTGGGTAAAAGGTAGGTCATGCCCTGATGTGTGTGGCATGACCTAATAGTGAATTACAGCCATTTTCGTTTTTCACTATTGAAGGGCTACCTGCCTCCCTTAGGCCAGAATGGGCAGACTGATTATTAACTCCATTATAATCTATATGACTCAGGGAGCATGGTAGCAGGTCGAGGTTAGTATCCCCGAACTCAGAATTTAATAACACACCCTTTAGGATGGATGGTTTTTAAATTCTGTGTTTGAAAATAGCCCTTTTAGAAAGTGGCTATTTTCTTGTCCAACTATCCACCGGTCTCTGCTGGTTTGGTGTGTGTGTCAGGGGCTGGGTGGCTCCAGATGTCTGAATGAGTCAGTGTGGGGTGAATGAGGCATCTGCACTTAGAGTGGGGGAAGAGTAGTCCCTGATAGCCTGCCCTGCCTGACACAATGCTGGCTCCACCTCCTGCCAGGCGACTGATAGCCCTGCTCCTGCCAGTGACAATACTGGCTCCGCCTCCTGCTGGGCTGCTGATGACCCTGCCCTGCTCAGTGAATAGGCCAGGTGCCTCTGCCTGGCAACACCCACAACAAACCTGGGATGGGGGGAATTTCCCTGCTTGGACAAAGGGAACAAAGCAGAAAAGGGGTATAAAAGAAGGACCCCTGAACCAAAGAATTCAGATCACTTCTGACAAGGAAACCTCTACCAAGGACAAGAAGTCTGCTGATCCAAGGACTTGCCTCCCCCTTCTGCCAGTGTGCTGTTTGCTGGGGGGAACCTGAAGCTGCTTCTTTATTTTTGCCAAGGAACAAGGAGAGAGGAACTTGGTGTGTACTCTCAAAAGCTTGCTAGAAAATCTCCAAGGGCTGGAAGAGTGCCAGCCTCCTGTTGAAGTCACAGGGCCAAAAGACTTCACCCTCTACTGAATTGCTGGTTGCTGGAAAGTGTTGTTTCCAGTGCACCGCGGAAATCTGCAGTCTCGACGTCGCCGACGCCGCCGAATCCAGATCGACATCGTGAGTAACGGCTCCAGTGTTCCGAGCCTTCGACGCCGGCCGCCGGGCCCGATTGACGCCAGTTGCGACGTCAGTGAGTAGTGAGTTCGGCTCCAGCTCCAAGTGACCCCGTCTTGACGCCGGTATCGACGCCAGTGAGTAGTGAGTTCGGCTCAAGCTCCAAGCGACCCCGTCTCGACGCCGCTGCTGATCGCATCGACGCGATGCCCTTCTCGACGCCGTGAGCACTGCTCCGGCCCGACACCTCTCGACGCCGCTGCGGATTGACCCGAATCCGAGGCACGATCGACGCCGACCTCGACGCCAACATATCGACGCCGTGGATCATCGTTTTTCTTCATTTCCAAAGGTACTGTGTTTGTGGGGTCTGTTGCAACTCCAGGCTCGACGTAGCGCTCCTCGCGGTCAACGCCGAACCTTGGGAATATCGTAAACTCGACGTCGTGTGACTCCTGTGGGGGGTCACACTGTTGCCAAGAACTGTGTTTCAGAAGAATACTTACTTTTGTTGCTAAAGAACTATTTCATAAAAAGAAACTTTACCTGAACTATTATTTTTCCTTCCAAAGAGTATTTATTAAGATTGTGGTATATTTGTGTCGTTATTTGGTCTTGTGCTAAGCCTTATATAACTCCTGTGTTGTGTCCATTTGTAGTGTATTCACTTTATTATTGTATGTGGTCATAAATGCTTAACACACTGCCTCTGAGATAGGCCTGACTGCTCTGCCAAACAACCAAGGGGGTGAGCAGGGGTTATCTGAGTGTGTAATCCCCTTGCCCTGACTAGAGTTGGTGCGTCTCTATTTGTCAGAAGTGTATATATACCTCTGCCAACTAGAGACCGCCGGTTCTAACACATAGGATATTGACAAGTCATGATTACAACAAGGGCTGAGCTGAGGGAACCCAGAAGGAGAAAAACAACAAAGTTAAGGGTACCAAAATGCTGAGTGCAAACTGAATCGAAAGCAAAGTAGTCATAAAGACCGATATTGCCAGACAAAGGGTGATAGGAAAACTCTGGCACTCACTTATGTATCTCACACCATTTGAGCATTTAAGCAAAATTGCAATACGGTGTTCAAAGGAAAGGTTTTCACCCCACACCTTCAATATACCTGAAGGCTTATGACAACAAAATGTCCTTAAGCACAGGCAATTATGTAGAGTCCAAAAAAGATTATTTCACAATTCCAAAGTTCAGTGGTGTCGCATGTCTGATCTTTATTGCTCCACTGCCAAAACATGTTTCGTTGATCAGGCATCTTACCCCATGTCTTCATCGGGGCTAAACAAAACAAAGCCTCCATTTTACATGGGAAAAAAATGCCCTCTGTAAGGAGACTACCACCTTGTGACAAAATTCATGTGTGCACATTAGATTGAATCTGTGACATTGTAGAAACTCATGCATAAACAATTCAAATGCATAGTCAAGTTCTCTGAGTCTTACCTAAAGACCCTAAAAGTCTCCAAATCAAAACACAAACTTAATACAAAAACATATCTGGCCAAGCGTGCTTCACATATGCACCTCCACCTTAACCAAGGAGAATGTTTTGATCTTAAACAATTGCAAAGTGATGATGACCTGATAATAAGGGAAGCAGTCACGGGGGTAAAACATTGTGGTTAAGAACCGATCAGATTATGACCAGGGGATAATACACAACTAAATGATGGGTTGTGTTATGAAGAATCAGATGTGAACCCCACCTTTGAACTGGTGAAAAGGATTAATGGTGAATTGAAGAAATGGCATGAGGGAGGTTTACTAAATGACGATAAAAAATGTTATTTACATGTTGCTTGGCCCATGTGTGCTTGCCTTTATGCACTCCCCAAAGTGCACAAGGATCTGCAGTTTCCACCAGGAAGGCCCAACATTTCGGGTAGTGGTGGGCCCACCGAGCGGTTATCAATATTTGTAGATGTCTTTTAGCAGCCATTTGTGATTAACTTACCAACTCACATACGTGACACCAAACACATTCTTAATCTATTAAACAATGAGACATGGAAATCAGGCATGTTGATGGTAACACTTAATACTGTCTCACTTTATATGAGTATCAAACATGAGAAGGGTTTGATGGCACTCAGGCAGGTGTTGAACACTAGCTCTATAGACCTAATGGAGCACACGGAAAGGTTGTTAACAATTATTAAAATCATATTGGAGAATAATGTCTATTTATTTAACAATAAATGGTTTAGACCGCTTCAAGGGACAGCGCCCCTTCTTACGCAAACCTCTTAATGAGGTGGTTTGGGAGGGGAAGATCTGGGGTCCACATGGTGTAAGATTGAGTAATCATATCCTCTACTGGGGGCAATTTATTGATTGCTTCATGATTTGGACAGCAGATGAGATGCAACAGAAAGACCTTTGAGATTAATATGAACATGAATGACTTGAACATGCAATTCACAGATCAATATATGTTGCGGGGATTCTGCTCATGCACAGAACTATGTTCAGGAAACCAGGACCTCAGTGAATTGTGGTGTACCACAAACTCACCTTAGTACCCAGAACCCCTAGCCTACTAGCATCAGTGTCTCATTCGTTCTCCGTACTACAGCGAAGCTACCAATGATTAGACATCCCAGAACAAGCGACTTAGGTTACTCTCAGGAATGGTGGGAATCAAGAACACCTTTTCGATGTTATTCTCATATCAGTCCACAACGTGAGTAATCAGAGACACGGCAAAGTTTAAAATGTTCCTTTTTCGCTACGTGCGCTAAGATGCAGTATTTTGGCTAACATAAGCAACCAAATGATTAAAAATAAAACCATCAGCATTGTTACAATTCCATAAAACACAAAGGGAGAAATCATATTATAATGATAGTGGAAACAGGTCCTATAATACCTTGTGTACCACCCTCCCCTGGATATAAGCTAGTTTTATAATAATAGAAGGTCTCTAGGTTTGAATGTGGAACCCCATACCTCAAAGATCAGCTTAGGTGAATCACATCACAGGATCAGCACTGCTCTCTGTGTCTGGAAAGGGTTTTTCCAAGTGTGCCAGTATCATGCATGCAATGCAATATTAAAGGCACCCGAGTTTCAGATATTTGCAGCTGTGTGCTTGTTGTGTCTAGAGCGTGGACCGATCAACCTGAATTCAACAGCATACATTGTTATTTGACCTTGACGGCTTCAGCACGCAGTGTTCAGACTAAGGTCCCGGTGTAAGTCTAGGGATGTGAAAAACAGACCGTTCTCATGTGAAGAAAAGGCAAGCAAGCAGTTTTACTTATAATAACAGTTGCGTGTGGTGTCGTGTGCAAAAAGCAGCATAGTGGCAAGATGGCGTTTAATGTCTAAAACGCTTATGCTAACATAGCAATGTGTGTAGGCAAACCCTGTCCTCACTACACATAGTGCTGAGCAGATTGTCTTTCTGGATGTTGAGGTTTATATTAGGAAAAGTAGGATTAACAGTAGGTTATTTCGTCAGCCAACTTCCTACAACTCAACTTGTATGCAACTAGTTCACATCCAAAATGCTAGATAAATGTCATTCATTTCAGGGAAATGAATCGGGCCAGACACAATTGTAGTGATGAGAATGAAATTCAGGATTGCTTCCATGATATGGAGATGAGATTTGTCCGGAGGGATATGATATACACACTATTTGCTCAGCTAGAAATAGAATTTTGAAAGTAGATTAGAAGAGCACACCTGGATACAGGATATTGCCAATTCAAAGAAAGTACGACTGATTACCAATTACGGTTGGAACTCGCATGAATTTCGTAAATGTCTACAGAGACATTGGAATTCGCTTTAATCAGAAAGAACGTTGAGCAAATTCATTTCAGATCAGCCTGACATCACCTTGCGTAAAGGAAGGTGCCGGTAAAGCATATTGAGCCCAAATTATCCGAAACAGCAACTACAGATGAGTTGGTTGACACAAAACACATTAGGGTAATAAAAATGTGGCCACTGAGGGATGTGCAGATGGGCCTGGACAAGACCAAAAGTTGTGACAATGGAGATGCTGATGAATTTGTAATCAACACGAACATTAACTATGGTACTAAGGGGCATATTATCAAGAAAGGCGATAAAATTATCGCCGGTTTAGCGGCAGAAAACTGCCGCTAAAACAGCGATAATGGGTTTGATAATATGCTCTATGGAATTCCAATTGAAGCTCAGGTTAGATGTCCTTCACATCTAACATGGGCTTCAATTGAAATTCCATAGAGCATATTTTCAAACCCATTATCGCCTGTCTTGATAATATGCCCCTAAGTTTGTTGAGTAAAAACTTATATGTAAATGTTATTGTATATATGTGGGGAACACAATTAGAGCTTTGAGAAATAGGGTTGGTGAACATATGCAAACATTGAAATCAGGTGACATGAAATGCCCCATAGTGGTTCATGTCATGGACTCTGAAGCCCAGGGGAAACACAGGAGTTTCCAGGTTTTTGGTACAGACTATGTGACCAGGGATCCCCGAGGTGGGAATAGAGAATTGAACCAACGCAGGTGCAAAGCCATTTGGATTATGAAATTGCAAGAGGTAGAGAGAGGGCTAAATGTGGACCATTAGTTACATTACTCTTTTGGGCATTGACTTATCTTCTCTTCTTGTAATGTGATGGATGCGTCATTGCATCTCCATGCCTGTAATACTATACATATTTTTAAACTACTGGTTTACATTTCTTAGGGATAGATATGCGCTTTGCACACTTAGCTAGGTGATAAAGGTTTTGGTGCTGATAATGTGTCAGTGTAACACTAGTATTCTGTTATCTCCACAAAAATGGCAATATTTATTATGGTTTGCCTTATACTGGGCAGAGTCTGATTAGGGGGCATATCTACAAGGTGGTGATAGAAAATTATCGCCGCTTTTGTGGCCGTTTTTGGCCGAAAAGCGGCGATAATTTTATCGCTATATTAGCAAGGTCACGCTATTGCGTGAAACCTTGACTTAGCGCCTGAATTCCTAATGCTGGCGCTAAGCGATAATCACACGTTTGGCAGTTAGCGCTAGGATTTTGATCGCTTTTGAGATAAGCGTTGCTAATAGCACGCTATCTCAGCAATAAAAATCCACGCTAGCGGCGATAATTATCCTAGCGCTAAGTGCGCTTAGCGATAATTATCGCCGGTTGTTGCTGATATGCCCCTTAGTTCTTACTATATATCGGAGTCCAATTTCACTAGCGCTTTTGGTGTGAGATGCTTTTGGCATGGGTTAGATATTAGTGATCGGCCTTAGATGATGGCCGCTGAGGTACAACGGACTTGCCCTTATGTGACATTTAGGTGCTGATTCCGATCCTGTAAAACCCAGGTACGAATCGTCATACGGAGTGTTTTCTCCGTACGACTCGTACCCGGGGAATGCACCTTACAAACCAGCAAGTACGGTTCGTACAGAAATACCATTTCCGTACGAATCAGAAAAAACACCGTGCGACTAAAAAATGCATACAAGTCCGATCCGGGACAGCTCGTACGCGACATTCGCACGTCAGGCAGTGTTTTACGGACCAGCAAGTACGATTCGTACCCACAGCACTTCACATGGGAATATTTTTACGGGAGCCAAAAAGTGCCGGCAAAAATAAGTACGCCGCGATGCACGAGGAAAAGGGGGCCCGGTACGCACCGTACCCCCATCCCTACATGTCCGCACCGTACCCCCAGCCCCCCATGTACGCACCGTACCCCCACCCCCGCATGTACGCACCGTACCCCCACCCCCCCATGTACGCACCGTACCCCCACCCCCGCATGTACGCACCGTACCCCCACCCCCGTATGTATGGCGCGTACCCCCACCCCCGTATGTACGGCATGTACCCCCACCCCTGTATGTATGCACCGTACCCCCACCCCCGTATGTACGGCGTGTACCCCCACCCCCGTATGTACTCACCGTACCCCCACCCCCGTATGTACGGCACGTACCCCCACCCCTGTATGTACGGCACGTACCCCCACCCCCATATGTACGGCGCGTACCCGCACCCCCGTATGTACGCACCGTACCCCCACCCCCGTATGTACGGTGCGTACCCCCACCCCCATATGTACAACGCGTACCCCCACCCCCGTATGTATGGTGCGTACCCCCACCCCCGTATGTACGGCGCGTACCCCCACCCCCATATGTACGCACCATACCCCCACCCCCGTATGTATGGCGCGTACCCCCACCCCCGTATGTACGGCGCGTACCCCCACCCCCGTATGTACGGCACGTACCCCCACCCCCGTATGTACGGTGCATACCCCACCCCTGTATGGTACGCGCCGTACATACGGGGGTGGGGTATGCACCATACATACGGGGGTGGGGGTACGCACCGTACATACAGGGGTGGGGGTATGTGCCGTACATACGGGGGTGGGGTATGCACCGTACATACGGGGGTGGGGTACGGTGCGTACATACGGGGGGTACGCGCCGTACATACGGGGATGGGGTACGCACCGTACATACGGGGGTGGGGGTACGCGCCGTACATACGGGGGTGGGGGTATGCGCCGTACATACGGGGGTGGGGGTAGGCGCCGTACATACGGGGTGGGGGAACGCACCGTACATATGGGGGTGGAGGTACGGTGCGTGCATGCGGGGTGGGTTGGGAGGCTGGGGGGGGCCGTACGACTCGTTCGCTCCGTACGGGACGTTTTACATACGAATGTGTATTCGGAACGCCGGTACGGATCGTACTTGTGCGCTCGGACTTCAGTTTTATGAATCGTACGTAAAACTGTCCGGGGACGTGTCGTAGAATTTTCCCGAGGTCATTCGTATATATTTTCCACGTACGAATCGTACTTGGCCGTTTGTACGGGACTTGTACGATTCATACGTAAAAATATACAGATACGAGTCGTACGGGAATTTTTTTTAACAGATCGGAATCGCACCTTAATGTACACCACCAACATCTGATGTATGTTTGGCTCAACAGAGCAGAGGCACAAAACGAATGTATAAGTGCAGTATTTATGATTAGATACAGAATTTAACAAGATGGTAGCCATGTATTGTAATATGATTTATTACATTATACTTTAAAATTCTGTGGCGGTTGAATTAGATGATTTATTTAAGTAATATTTTACTGTATACTAGAGCGTTTGTGTTAATAATCTTTGCTGGAAGGCATTCTGGGTGAACTTGTATCTCTGTAATTATTTTGGAATGAAGATCGCTGCGAATAGAAATTCTGTCCTTTCTTGATGTTCTTGACCGTACTTGGGTCAGCTATGGATGTTGTGTGTACTGAATGCATTATTTGGATGACTGCCCGAATGTGATACTTATGCACATCACCTACATGCAGTGCCAGCTTTGCTAAATAGAATAGAGGTTTAGATTCAATGCATTGGTGCAGTTCGTGTAGATGTCAAGTATAGCAATTTAATTGTTTTGAGAATGCGCTAAAATGGCGGCCATCTGAGTGAGAGGATTATTGTACCTCATTAATTTTTATGTCGATGAATAGGAGATGGCACCCGTTATGGACACCGATTTCGTGAGGTGTACTTGTCGAGATTGTTCGCATGTATGTGATGTGACTTAGGGGGCATTACAATGGCACTCCGCCATCGCCCCGGGGATAGGGACTGCCTGCCTATTTTGCGGGGTCCCGCACTACCAATTACAATGTGGCCGCAAAATGCAGTTTTAACATTGCGGCGGGTGCTGCTGGCTGCAGCACCTTCCCCAATGTTAAAAGTGCATGTTTTGTTTTTCCCTGCACTACGTGGCAGGCACTGCACAGTGTCTGCCACTTGGTGCAGGGAAATGTAGGAGGCACCATAGGTGCCCCCAAGCACAAAACAAAAACGCCCCTTCACATGGGGGCCCGCAAAAGGCCCCCAAAGTCAATCTCCGCCATCCTTTGAATTCAAAGGCTTGCAGATTGCAGCATCCTAATATGGCAGGCGGTGCCTGCTAGGCACCGCCACCAGTTTATGGATGCTTGTCGGGTCTGCCAGGCAATCGGAACAATTGCCTATGGTGGACCTGTTGCGGGCGGACTTTGCGGATGCCAGCACACCGCCCGCCATCATTATATGGCTGGCGAAGAAGGGATTTGCGATGCCGGTGAAACCGCCAGCGGCAGCCTGCCGGTGGCGGTTTCACCGCCATCGTAATGACCTCCTTAGAGTTGATTATCAACGTGAGCACTGGTGGAAGATAAATGCTTGTTGCGCGTGCTTACTGGCTGTGGTACCGACATATTGAGGACCAATTTTAATATGTTTATGGTATTACTTCCAGATGTCGCTTGACTATGAGTCAAGTCAACTGAATTGATGTTTAGGCCAGACTCGAGGCTGCTTTATGCTTATTAGGTATGAGCTGATTCACATTGAGTGGTGGAAGAGGGTTATTTGTAGATTTTCTATTCAGTAGTAATTTACTCTACTTTGGATTACAGGTATGTTTGATAAAATCAAGGTATGTGTGTGCACTTTAGTTGGATTGGTTTTGTGGCTTATGTATCATTTATTTGCACTGGATTCATTTAGATGGAGAGGCAATTGGGATGTGATTCAATGGGCAGAGTATGTATTTTACTAAGGTTTAATATGATTTTCTGCATGTATGGCCTGATAAGCTTTGCCGTCACCTATGGTGGAGATGCATATGTGAACCACGCTTGATATGTTTTTGTATTAATTTGATGTTGTAGATTGTAGACTTTAAGGGTCTTTCGCTAGGGCTCAAAGACTTTGTATTGACTATGTATTTGATTTGTTTACACATGGGTTTCTACAATGTCACAGATTGGATCTTATGTGGGCAGATGACTTTTGTCACAAGGAGTTAGTCTCCCTATAGAGGGCATTTGTCTATGGCCCAGGCCTGGTAAATGGAGGCCTTATTTTGTTTTAGCCCTGATGAAGTCATAGGGCAAGATGCCCGATCGATGAAACTCGTATTGGCAGTGGGCATTGAAGCAATAAAAATTAGACATGTGACACCACTGAACTTTGGAATTGTGAAATAATCTTCAGTGGACTCTACATAACTGTGTGTGCTTAAGGACATGTACAATATTGCCAGACATGCTTCCAAACATGATATATCTTTATGCCATTTCCACCTCTACTGACCCGGTAGTGCTGCAGCATGGATGGGCCAAAAGCAGCTGGTGTAGCACATGTGATCTGCTACTGGTCTGTATTTTATGTTGCTTTGTTCATCATCTTCTCCAAGTTAGAAGTCTTCAGGGTCTTTTATGGGCTACCATGTCTTGTGTCCTGACATACGCGCAAACCATTCAGACTTCTTGTCAGATCCTGTTTGTCAAACCAAGTGTAGGCCAATAAAGGCTGTATTTGATTTCATAGAAAAAGTATTTCATAGAATACTAATTCTGACTAATGTTAAAACTATGTTTCCTAACCATGATTCATAATGGGGTCCATACACCACATCAGTTTTCTTTAAACATATATATATATATGTGGACATAGCAAGTGTGGGAGTTGTGCCAAATAAATAACCTGGTATTTGTCGCTGTCTTGGCTGAGCATCCTTTTCATGGTATTGACCTGGAAGGATAATTGTCTTGGCTGATTTGCCCTTCGAGCTTTGGGAGCAATTCCTCAGTGGGGCTGAAGGTGTAATGCAAGCTTCCTGGCTAGCAACACCTGGCAAATGGACTCAGAAAAACTCAGAACGGCCCATACAACCATATCAATCAGAACAGGCAAATATTAATATGCTGTGTTTTTTAGGGAAGGTATTGTTGATTACAGGTTTATGGCAAAGTGTTACAAAGGAAGAATTGTACAGAAACATTTTAAAGGACCCACAGAAATTTAAACTTTTTAAAATATGTTCAGTGTTTTTGCAGAAAAAACGTTTTAAAACATAATGAAACTAACTGAGCTCACTTTTTGGAACAAACATATTCTTTATCTTTCAAAACAAAAAGTGATACTTGTTATATATTCAGGCCTGGGCTTTGTGTATGACATGAATGAACACAGAGGCCCAGTGACCATACAGACTTTAAAGAATGCAACGCCACCAATGGTGTATCCAGCATGACTGAACCACTCATCCGATGCCTGGTGGGACTCTGCCACTTACAGCGTGCCCAAAATGTCTGTGTCGCTGATTTGGTGTTTTCAGTATTGCTGAACCATTCATCCTGTTCCCAATGTGGCATTCCCATTCATCATGTGTCTAGTGTGGCTGACCTGCTTCTCTGTCTAGCACCACTGTGCTGCTCATTGTGTCTAAGCAGCTCATCTTGTGCTCTGTGTACCCAGTGCAGCAGGGCGCTGTTCATTGTGTGATCAGTATGACTTTAAGCTAATCCTACAACTCTAATTTACTGCAGTAGGGTGTGGTGAACCTGACATTTGACCTACTCTGGTGCCCTCTTGTGACTCATCAGATACTGCGTATCTGATTTGGGGGAGTGGGGCTGTCTGATAGTTTATGAAACAGGTTTCTTGGGGCGTGATTGCTGCCTACTGCACCATGCTCCTTTGCTCCCCCAACAGGACTATGATGCTCCAGCGCACTTCCACACAGGGGTCTGGAAAGGAGGGATATGTTCGAGTGGATGAACCTGCTGGAAGTAGCCACGTTTGCCAGCTGAAGCACCGGTCCTGTTGAACAAATTTTAGAATCCAGGCAACTCTGATTTTCTCTGACTAGCAGGGCTAGCTTAATGGCAGGAAGAAGGAATATTGTATCACACAAGAGACAGAGACTCAACATTTAAAAGCCCCAAATCAGAGAGGTCACTGATTTGGGGCAGGCGATCTAGTTATACATTTGTAACTCATGAGTGATTAGCACTAGCCCGGATATTCTTTATTGCGGCGGCGGTCTGAGAAGCAGTGAGAGTTAGGTACCTTCGATGGTGTTGGATCCTTGATGCAAGTGTGACTACAGGACCACACCACGCTCTAGACACACATGACTCCTGAACAGCCCATAATAAGGATATCCCCCCAAAGACGGAAGATAGAACACAGGTGAGCGCATTAGGCCTCATGTATTTGCATGGAATGTCTGTGCAGCAAGGCAGAGACAGAGTATATATAGCCCTGAAGAAGGCCCCATACCAAGACGGGCTCTCAATGTGTGCCGAAACATGTTGGCTTCAGTATACTAGGGTTATTTGAACAAATCTAGTAAAACAAAATAAGTATAAGTTTGTAGCCTATACCCCATTTACCCTACCAATAAATTCTTTGGGTATACCGAGATGAATTTTTAGATTTTCTATTTTTATCTGGATCCCTGCTTATCCAGCAAGAATTTATCTAAGAACTCCCATCGTTTTGAGTGAGTCCGCCCTGGTGGTACCAACCTACCACAGGGTGGCTAGGCACCAATGATGAAGCATGTCACGATAAAGAGTGAGGCATCTATTTCAATATCTTTGGGTAGCCAGGCAGACCCAGAAAGTAGTATCCTTTCTGGACCTTACCTGTCTACCTCCATTTTTCCTTTCCTTTTTTCTATTTCGCTTAGTTGTCTTTTTGTGTGAAAACAGTGAACTAGGGAGAATGCCACTGGGCAGGTTTTTCTCGCTCTCCTGATTGTGAGAATAGGGTACGGTCTTCTCCACCGGCTGTTCCGCTTTCACCAGGGGTACTCTCTTTTGGATTCGAGCCAGGGTCCCATTTTACTGTGAATATCAACACATTGACAAAGAAGGGTGATACATGCTCCTCAGTGGAACACTAGATAGGAGGCCTTTAGGTCTGGGATGTGTCTATGCCCCCAATGTTAATCAGTCTGCGTTCCTGGAATCCCTTGCGTGACACCTAGGTGCATCCTTGCAGACTGTTAGACTGTTAGGTGGAGATTTCGACTGTGTGGCAGATGTATCTTTGGACAGGTCCTCCCCCCACTCCTGGACTCTCCTTCTCAGAGGTTAGCTACCTCTTTTTGGCATTGGATGATGGACTAGGACATAGTCCAGCATGGCCAGAAACAGGAGTATTTCTTTTACTCTCCACTACATGACCTTCATGCATGGGCTTCTGGTGTCCCCATCAAAAGCCGACTAAGTCACACACCCGGAGTACTTAGCCTCCACATACTCCAACTATAACACACTCATGCTGCGTCTGCACTGGGGAAGAGACTAACCCCGATTCCCATGTGGTGGCTCTCCCTGGAGCAGCGGCACGACATTGTCTTCGACAATTCTATGCAGGAAAGGATAAGTGATTTCTTACCACGTAACCAAGACACTGCGTCTGTAGTGTTAGCCTGGGAAACATTGACGGTGGTGATCTAGGGTCATTGCATGGGTGTACAGGCTGGGGTGCACCAATCTCTGGAATCCATGCTCACTAGCCTGAAGACCAACCTCCGAGACTGTGTCTCTGCTGAATCCCTCTCGTCTTCCGGAACACTTGGAGACAAGGGTGTCCCATGCAAATGCAACACACCAATAGGGCCTTTTCTCTTATAAAGAGTATGTGGTTCAGTCACATGTGGAGGGTGACAAGGCTGGGAGGCTGTTGGCCTGGCTTGTCTCTTCAAACGGGCGAACGCCGGTCACCCATGTGCTCCGGGATGCCAATGGTACATTACTATATGCCCAATTAGACATCCATAGGGAGTCTGTGCAACATTACACTGACCTATATGGAAGCACAGACCTTGCAGCCGATGACATGATTGATGGGTTTCTGGCTGACAAGACTTAGACCGGCCCATTTCTGAAACTAAGATTAGGGAGGCCATCAGGGATTTAGAGATGGGGAAGTCCGCGGAGTGGACCATTTCCCCGCAGAAATCTACCAGATGTTTGGCTTGCTGCTGGGTCCCAGCTGTCGACCCTCTATAGCACCATGCGGGAAGCAAACAATCTGCCATCCACATGCCGGGAAGAGCTTCTGAATTCACTGTTAAAAACAGGGAAGAACCCGGAGAACACTTCCTCGTAGCAGCCTTTGTCAATGCTCACCATCAACTATAAAATGCTTAGTAAGGTCCTATCCACCCGTCTGCAACCCATCTCACACAACTTGATTCACAGGGATAAGAACAGCTTTATTCCTTGCCTAAATACTTATTTGAATATTAGAAGCCTCTTTAAGGTGCTGGATGAGACCTCTGGTATGTTGCTTGACGGAGCAGTGGTTCTGTTGTTGGACCTACATAAAGCCTTTGACACCCTACAGTGGAGATATTTGCAGGTGGTAATGCACAACATGAACATGAGCCCTGAGTGGGCCAAGTGGAAATCACTGTTGTATGCTGGAGCTCGAGCCCAGGTAAAAACTGGGCTGAACATCTCGGATCCACTGGAGGTTTGCATGGGCGTACGGCAGGGGTGTCTGTTGTTTGCGCTGGCCATTGAGTCATTTGTGGGTGCAGCCCGACAGCAGGGGCAGGTTAAGGGCATATGGCTCCATGAGGGGGAGCATACCATCTCTATATACTCGAGTGGCATGCTCCTCTTCTTACGGGATGCCCTCACCAGGATACCCTGAGGGGTTCGATTGTCCGGCAGTTTGAGACTAGTTTGAAGAAGTTGTGTGTCTTCCTGGTTGGAGAGAGCACCACGGTTCCAATACAGGTGGTCCGGGATAGTGGTATACTTTGGGAGCCTCTGTCGTTCGATACCTCTGGATTCAAATTTTCCACAATGAAAAAGAAAGCCACTTGGGTGGGGTATTTAGATCACTGAAGGAAAACGTAGCATTCTGGCGCACACTCAGACTCCCATTGATGGAACAAATAGTTCTCACGAAAATTATCGATTTACCCAGACTTCTTTATTATTTCATTAATCTTGCACTCTGGATACCTCACTTCTGGCTGCAATCCCTCGATACCCTGATGAGGGAATTAGTCTGTGATGAGGGATGGTGTAGGGAATTGCTGCGTACCATCCAGTGGCCGACGAGGGAGGGTAAATTATGTGTCCCTAATATCATGCTATATCACATAGTGGAACAAGTACAACGGCTGACCAGCTGGTTCACAGGAGCACAGGAGGCCATAGAGAGGAGTGGGGGTCTTACCGTGGCTGGCTGGTACCACTCATGCTGGGGTAGCAGCCCACACCAGGGCAACCCCTGAAACTAGTGCGGATCATATTGCTATGTTGGGCAAAGTTCCTAAGTTCTCGGGCCAACCACGACCTCCCCGGCCCTGCCCCTGGAGGTGCACCCGGTGGGGGCTCGCTCGCGGTGCACCCGGTGGGGGCTCGCTCGCGGCCAGAATATAAAGATTCTGTATCACAGCAGACATTTTCACTGTGGGAGACTGTTAGGAGGAGGGAAGATTGAGATCCCTGGACGACCTGGCAGCAGATACAGGGTTGCCCCCTTCGCAGTTCCTTACATATGCCAAGGTGACACGAGTGATCAATGCCTTATAGCAGCATGGACAGACTGAATTGCGGGCACATATGGGGCCATATGTAGGTAGCCCAATACCGGTCAGTAACGGACGATTTTCGGTAAATATACCGTTACCGACCGGTATTTAGGCTTGTGCTATGTAGGGGGATCATTTCTGTATTCGGTAATTTACCGAATCGGTAAAATTACCGAATCGGTAAATACCGAATACAGAAATGAGATGTAGGGGGAGTGTGTCGTGGGTGTGGGGATTCGTTATTTACCACCAACTAAAAGTTGGTGGTAAATGACGGATAGGTGTAAAAATGCATTTTTGTGCACTGTGAAGTGTGCAATGTGGCAGACATACATGCCCCTAGGGCATGTATGTGCGCCACATGTGCACACATGGACGAATCAGGGGTGCAACAGGGTGTCAATGTGACACCCTGCCACCCATGATGATGCCTCCCCCCATTACCGAATCGGTATTTACCGATTCGGTAATGGTAACTGGCTTCCCATTGATTCCTATGGGCCTCCTGGCCCATAGGAATCAATGGGAAACAAGTTACCATTACCGAATCGGTAAATACCGATTCTAAATTACCGACACTTACCGAATCGGTATTTTTTTACCTACATTACATTTACCGATTCATAAATACCGAATCGGTAAAATTCGGTATTTAAGAATCGGTAAATGTAATTTACCTACATAAGGCCCACAGTTCTTTATATCATCTTGAACTTCAGGAAGGGCTATAGGGTGTTCTCTTGAATTTATAAATCATCGGTGCTTCAGTCAAAACTGGACCAGACTCTGCTCAGGGGAGGATGGGAGACGGCGATGGGCCAGGAGCTACAGGATGGTGAATGGACTAGGGCACCGGAAAAGGTTCACGCAGTCTCCTGCAACACCTATTTCCATTACACCCCGTTCAAATTTTTGCATATGACAAATCTGACACCACACCACAAAATACAATAAAGGGTGCAGATGATTCACAGTGCCCTCACTACCAGGTACCCAATGCTTATTTTTATACATATGACCAAGTCAGGCCCGGGAGCAGTGAGGTTCTGCCAGGGAGTGATGTTTGATCAACACACTGACCTTGGGGATTAGTGGTCTGCCTCCTCATATGTATGAGATGCAATTACATTGTATTCTTTGCAAAACGTAATAAATAAACTTTTTTTTAAAGACAATTCTGTCTTATAAAATCATATACAATTATTTCTTCACTAAAATTATCAAAATTTGATTTAAAAACGAAGTCACATTTTTAAAACTAAGTGGAAAATAACTTTGAATTACTATACTTTATTTTCCCAAACAGGATATTAAATAATTCAGAGCACATACGCCTGTCTATGGAAAATCTAGCCTGGCTTAACCTTCACAGTAAAACCAGCTTTTAGATATTCAGTCACCTATTTCATACATGTAGTGTGCCCCGTATTCTATATATGGCACCCTGCCTGGTAGGCCTACAAGTCATTGTTTAAGGATGACATATAAACATAGGTTGAGGTATACGTCTCTAATCCCACACCACATCCCTGTTTAAGCAGTGGACTATTCTCCCACATCTTTTTGGAGAGTCAAGTGCAAAAAAGGTGTACTTGTTGCTCAGTGTACAGAAGTTTTGTCGGCCCAGCCACATAAACCCTGGGTGCCCAAATTGAGTCAGACAGATGTAGATTCCTGAAAAGTCAGGTTTATATTGAGGAGCCCAACCAAACAGAGATCCCAGTATGATTAACAATCTGACCATAGGGTTAGCATAAACCAAACTCTCTTAAGGCCCTGAACCCTACAGCAAGAGCCCTTGCAAGGAATACGATAACAAATAGAGATGTTTTTCCAAGATGGTGAAATGGAATATTTTGAATGACCCATATTTTTTAAAACAAATTTTAACATAGTTTTATTGATTTTCACAACTGTACAAGTCCCATGACCAGTGGTTTCTAGCTTATACATTGCACTGTAGATAAAAGAAAAGCAAACAAGAAATTCTCCCTCCCTCCCACCACCCATCCCCGGACTGAGTCTCACATTTCTATACATGCCTATTGGACGACAGCACAATATAAAACAGTTATATACAATGGCACATTTACATTCCTTGTCCTGAGCAATATACATAGAGTATATACTATCCCATGCTGTATTCTACCTAGTGTAATGACCAAGCCTATATCATATAAATACATGTGCCCCATTTCTATGTCTGCAGATCTATAGCCACAAATTCTTCCAACATTGCATTCCAATCTAGCGAAATGGGTATCTTTTGCAACCCCCTTTGCTCCTCCCACTTAAGCTCGGCTCCCTCCGCTCTACCCCATCTGCTCATCTCGTTATACCAGTCTAAGCAGCCTTCCATCTCATAGTTGTTTCTTTTAGCTACAATCAATGCCAGATTAGCAAATTTGCGGGCAGGGCTTCCCTTCTTTCCCTTTGGTCCTAATCCCAGTATGCAATATTCCAGTGTCCTATTGTTCCATACCGGGGCTACACCATTCACCATTTTTTGCAGTGATGACCAGTAATGGTTCAGCGTTGGGCAGTCTCATAACATATGCAGTAAACCGGCATTTGAGGAGTGGCAGCGGGGGCAGCTATCCGGGACATCTGGAAACATTAAGCTTAGTTGGTGTGGAGTCAAATACGCCCGGTGAACAATTATAAGCTGTATAAACTTACATTTTGGATTCCTGGATACCTTTCAAGGGTGTTCCAGTAGTTTCTTCCAGATCCCAATCCGTGAGCGCACGGCCAATATCCGTGTCTCACTTGTCACGGGTTGTCTGAAGTGCTATTAATGTGTGTGTATGAATACCCCGGTATAGCCATTTTGTCAGGTGACTACCGTTGCGCATCAAATATTGCATGTTTGTCAGTGCGTGTGTTGATGGCTCCTCTCTTCCTGGGGCCCATACTGTTTGAGAGATATGTGCATGGAGCAGAAATAATCTATGTGGCACTCCCATTTCTCTCACAAATGCATCATAAGTCATTAAAGTACCATTGGTAAAGAACGTGCCTAACGTGGTCACCCCAGTCTCCGCCCATGCCGCTATATGTTATGTTATGTTATTAAAGCTTTTAAAGCGCACTTATACCCAAGGGTATCCTGGCGCTGAGCACTGTCTAACCGGTTTCCATGGGTGCAAGGGGTTATTCAGAGAACAGACACGTTTTTAACCCCTTCCTGAAGGAAAGAAGCTCAGTGGAGTTCCTGAGCTGCACAGGTAGGTCGTTCCAAGCTATTGCGGCACTGACTTTGAAACTGCTGCTGCCCCAATTCGCTTTATTCACTCGGGGAACGATCACTTGTTTTCCTACCGAGGAGCGCAACATTCTTCCAGGGACATACCATTTAATGTGACTTTTCAGATATTCTGGACCAGTGCCCATCAAGAACTTAAAAACCATGCAAAGCGATTTAAATTGTGCACGCTCTTTAACTGGAAGCCAGTGCAGGTGTCCAAGTCCGTTTCTAACTGAGACGAACCTTGGCGTGCCCGTCAGAAGCCTGGCTGCCGTATTTTGCGCCACCTGGAGTCTGTTCAACTGCTTCTTTTGAATGTTTAAGTACAGACTATTGCAATAGTCCAGCCGTGACAAAATGATGGCTGAAACTGCAGTCCTAAAGCTGTCCTCTGGCAGGAAATTTTTTATTTTCCCCAGGAGTAGGAAAAAGCACGTCGAGACCACCCAGCTGACCTGATCGCCAAAGGTAAGTTTATTATCCATAATCTCCCCCAGATTCTTGGCTTTCAAAGATGGTGCTGGAGGCTTAACCATTTCGACGGGCCACATGTCTGGCGTCCAGAGGTTAGGGTTATTCCCAAAAATAATAACCTCTGTTTTGCCAGCATTAAGTTTCAGGCAGTTTGCAGACATCCACCCCGTTATTGTTTTCATACAATCATGGCATCTTGAGGCCATTTCGGCTTCTTTGCTTTAAGGACATCAAAATTTGTGTGTCGTCCGCATAGGATGGAACTTGCAGCCCGAATGATCTTATCAGGGCTGCCAGCGGGCTGACATATATGTTAAAAAGCGTGGGCACCCCACAAGGAAGGGAAAAGGGCTTCAACCTATTCCTCCCCAAGTCCACCGTTTGCGTTCTATTGGTCAAGAAAGATTTCAGGAAGTTCCAGGCCTTGCCCAGTACCCCCGCCATCGACAAACGGTCCATCAGTATTTTATGATGGACCGTGTCGAAGGCCGCTGACAAATAAAGCATAATCAGGATCGCTACGCCTCCCTGGTCCACAGCCTCTCGTACCTCCTCTGTGGCTTTGATCAAAGCTAGCTCCGTGCTGTGTCCTGTACGGGAGCCATACTGTGTTGGATCAAGCACATTGTTGCTCTGAATGAACGTGCTCAGTTGCACATTAATAGTCTTCGCCATCAGTTTTGCCAGCACAGGGAGTCGTGAGATGGGTCTATAGTTGTTAGGATCACTAGGATCCAGGTTTGTTTGTTTTATCAACGGAAGTATAGAGGCTGATTTCCAGGACTTTGGGTACCAGCCTGACTCCATAATGATATTAAACAGTGGCGTAAGGATGGAGGCAATAACATCTGGGGAGCTTTTAATCACCGATACTGGACAAGGGTCTAGTGGGGACCCAGATCGGGTCGCCATCAGAAGGTTGATTACCTTCTGGGTCGCAAGTGGTGTGAAATCTTCTAAAAAAGGTGGCATGTTAGTGGCCTCGGATTTTGGCCTGGCTGCCACCTCCCCCCTTCCTTCTTGCTAGTTAGTGAAGGAAGAGAAAATGACTTCCACCTTATTCTGAAAGAAGGAGGCTAATACTTCACAGAGTGCTGGACTGCTGTCGGCTTTATGTCTAAGAGTTACCATCCCCGATGGGAGAGGGAGTCCCAGTAGGGGTATATTAGGAGTGTAAGGCGCCAATGTCTTTGTGTATCGTGTTGCCTTCTTCCAATACAACAAGGCTGTCCGCAAGAGTGGCGGCACGGTCGAAGGACTTTTGCTGCCTGGTAGCAACAGTGCGCGTAGGTCTCCTCATTCCCATGCCTGGGGAGTCATAGTGATTTCTCGTAAGTTACGGCCTGCAATCCAGTACGCTAACCATTGCAGTTGGCCTGCATAGCAATAAGCTTGCAGGTCTGGAACTTCCAGTCCCCCTTGTTTCGTAGCCAGCTGTAATTTAGGAAGGCCTATGCGTCTACGTCTCGAACCCCACATCAATTCAATATGAAGAGTGTCCAGTAATTTATACGTCTGAAGTGGAATTATGATAGGCAGATTGACGAAGTAATAACAGCCTCGGGAGCATCACCATTTTAGCAATGGTTGCACGCCCCGGTACCGATAGAGATAATGAACCTTATTTGCTTTCTAAGAGTTGTTATAGCTCGAGTCAGATTCCCATCTAATATATCTTCCACCTCTCGATATTTCTGGACACCCAAATATTTAAAGGTAACAGTCGCATTCTGAAACGTCCAGCGTCCAAAGCGAATTGGTTTGGACCTGGTTGTGTCATTAAAAAAGTATACATATGATTTGTTTACATTGATGGAAAGCCCTGAAAGCCATTGGAATGTGTTAAAAAGAGTGGGGATTGGGTCATATTCTTCATCCAAATTGTTGAAATATAAGATGAGGTCATCCGCATACGCAGAAATGACATGCACCTCTCCGTTTATTCATATCCCTCTATGTCCTGCCAAGGTACGGAGCTTAAGTAAGAGTGGCTCCAATGCTAAGATAAATAGTAATGGTGAGAATGGGCAACCCTGCCTAGTACCCCGCGCTATCTGGTATTGTTGTGAGATGTGGGCCCCCCGTACGTGCACGCGCCATCGGGTTTGTATATAGCAGTTGCACCCATTGCACGAACTCCACCGGAATTCCATACTTGGGTAATGAATTCAACATAAAACGCCATGTCAGGGAGTCGAATACTTGATGTAGGTCCAGGGAAATGCAGCCCCGTGGATGCACAGCTGCGGGTGTATGAGACATCACCTGGTGAAGCCTCCTAATATTGAGAGCTGTACATCTACCCGGTACAAATCCACACTGATCAGTGTGTATCAGTCGGGGAATGAACTGCAGGAGTCTATTTGCCAGCAACTTACTCAGAATCTTATAATCTGTGTTAAGAAGTGAGAGGGGCCGGTAACCTGCCATGTCTTTACTTTCCCTGCCCGGTTTCGGGAGTGAGAGATCACCGTTGCTTGTAATATGGTGAGTGGGAAGGAGCCGCCATCAAATGCTGCCAGATACAATCCCTGTAGGTGGGGAACCAACAACTCAGAATAAGCAGCATAGAATTCTATTGGCAATCCATCATTACCCGGCGTTTCGGTACGGGGAAGATCTTTGATCACTGCTCTTATTTCCATATTAGTTATTGGCCTTTTCATATCTGGTGTGTGATCGCTAAGTAACTGTGGGAGTTGTAGTCCCTCAAAGAACTACTCATATTAGTCATCCTCAGCCTCCTCCAGGGGCGCATACAGCCGTTCATAATATCTTCGAAAGGCAGTATTGATTTCCAATTGGGTGCGCACAACATGGCCTTCTGGAGTATTTATTTCAAGAATAGGAGACACTGACGTTGATCTTTAATAATCCTAGCAAGGAGTGGGCCCGCCCTATCTGCGTACACATGTTGTTTCTGTGTGTATAAGTGGTAATCCAGGATACGCAGTTCTTCTAGGAGTTCAGGTAATCCAGGATACGAAGTTCTTCTAGGAGTTCAGCGTGTGTTATGTGTAACTCTTGCAGCACTTCCCTGCTTGCATCATTTGATACTGCCTCCTGCTCTAGTGCACCCAGCCTATTTTCCACTTCCCTGAGTTTGTCAAGTAAGATAACGCACGCCCCTACTTTTGTGATATTTGCCACCCTCCGTGTCACAGTTTTAAAAGCATCCCATTCAATTTGGCGTGTGCTAGCTGTATCTGTGTTTCAGTGAAGTAGTTAACTATAGCTGTGGAGAGGGCACTGTGAAACACCGGATCTTCCAGTAGTGAGGGGTGCAATCTCCAGGTTGGTATTGTTGTCGGGACCTTCCCCCAGATCAGTGTGACTTCTAGCGGGTTGTGATCCGAGTAGGTTTTGCCCAAGTATGTGGCATCTGCAGCATTTACCAACAGATGTAATGAACAAAATATTCGGGTATGCAGCCCATGCGGCACCGAAAAGAAGGAATATTCTTTATCAGTGGAGTGCATCTTGCGCCATATGTCTCCCACACCCCAGCCCCCCGCCCATGTCTGGAGAGCGTCTGCCTGTTTCCTGCATTCCGTGCCCTGGAGGGGAGGGTGTGGTCTGTCCAGGTCAATGTCCATCATCGCGTTAAAACCCCGACCCAAAACCCACGGGTACCCCTCCCAGCCCACCAAACCATGAAGAAAAACTCAACAAAAACTCTGGAATTTCTATAACCAGGTCCATTCGCATTAGGGGGAGTGGCCACCACCCGCCTCATATCGTACTGCACACTATACTCAATGTGTGGTTGCTGTAGAGCTCCAGCCGAAGCCTTATCATAGTAACTGTCATGCAAACAGCAAGACCATCTAGTGACAAAACATGCAAAGGTTCATATACATCTGACAGATTCGGTATATCATGCAGAGGTTCATACTCATCTGACAATTCGGCACAACGGAAAACGAGGAGCACTTCCTTCAACCCAAATAGTCATTGACAGTCTGTGGGGTAACGAGGGGGAACAGCGCCATGCTACTCTCTAAGTCAGAGTGGGTATTTGCGTATTCAGAGGAGTCCACAGTTTATGCGACTTATTGCGCATCATGTGCTGCCAGTGCCTCCGCCGTCAGCATAGCGTCTCTTTGACTGTCTAAAATCTGCTCCTGTGAGGGGTTTCCTCCACTCCCAGGTCCAGTCTGGCACCTCTTATCCATTCTGACACGTCAAACACGCTGTGACTGGGACTGATGTCGTTGGCTGGATTGGGTAGAGTGTTGTGATGCAGGTGGTGACAAAGTAATTTCTACCCATTCCACCGCCTCTTCCGGGCTGTCAAAGAACAGGGTTTTCTGATCATAAATAACTTTTAGGCGAGCTGGGAATAACAGTGCATATTTCAAGTTGTGGATCCGGAGTTTCTTTTTGAAGTCCTGGAACATAGCTCTCGCCTTCTGCACCGCCAGGGTGAAATCCAGATAGAGAGAAATTGTTTTGTTTTCAAATGTTATTGGAGCATTCTCTCTGGCAGCGCGCAATATCGTATCCCGGTCTTTATAATTCAGTATCCGTGCTATAAGCGGCCTATGCGGCGCCCCAGGGAGGGGGGCCTAGGCGGAACTCTGTGAGCTCTTTCTACGCTATAGTGTTCTGTGAGGCCCACCGTTGCCACCCGCTCCCGCAGCCATTGTTCGACAAATTGGGTGGGATTGGATCCCTTGCCTCTCTCCGGTATTCCCAGTATGCAGACATTGTTGCGCCTAGATCTTCCTTCCGCATCATCCACCCTGTCCTGTAGTCCTTTCAGTTGACGCTATAGTTGTTCTATCTGGGAGGTGTGCATTGTTTTTTGGGGTATTAGGTCATCCAGGGCTATTCTATTAGATTTGGCCTTGTCCGCCTGATTCGTGTGATCCGCTTTCAGCAAATTGAAACTGGTAGTCAGTGTACCAATTTGCGCATCAATGGCGGTTCGGGAGTCTCTTATTTCTCTTAAAATCAAACCCAGTTTTTCTTCATTTTGAGTGGGCTCCGTAGGCGGAATCACATCCAGGTCAGGGCTGTGCATCTGTGTGTCCTGTAGCGTGCCATGGGGGCCGTCCGAGGGTGGGGTATCTGGTTGTGTGGCCTTGAGACACCCCATGGTGATGAGGAACCGGGGCAGGCATCGCTGTCGCGCACACACTATAACACCACCCTCTGGACACAAGCGGGTGGCCCCGCAGTCCTCCAAAGGCCCCTCTGTGCGTGTGCTAAGCCGTACAATCTTAGGACTACTTTGCGTCCGTCCCACCATGTTGTACAGTTCTACACTGCAGGTCAACCCCTGAACACGGGTATCAACTATTGTCCACTCCGCACACTTCTTGGCCCTTCACCACTATTCCAATACTGTAACGGCTCTGAGCGTAGACAATGCAGGAACTGTTGCAGTGTTCAGGTATCCCTTTCAGTATTTCCCCAACACTCTCCTTGTCTGGTAGTTGCGTTGGATGTGTTGAGAACTGCTCCCAAATATGCATTGCTACGTAACTGCGTAGGGTGGCCACCATCCGCCTTGCATGGGTGACAATGGTATCCCATGGGGCGTGCTACTGTGTTTGCTCCTCTGCGCCCCTTTCTGCTGTCCTATTAAGGTTGGCAGTGTGTTCCACAACTCACAATATGCAGCAGAGGAATATCAGCAGTTCCGCCCAATTCCATACATTTTCCGCGCATCACGGCGCAGTCCCACACATGGATGCCCCCACAGCAGGTCGGTGTGCTGGTATGCCGTCCCTGCAACAACCGCTATGTTTCTCTGAGCTGGGTTGAGGGAAACACGCCGGGGAAATCACTGCACCATCACCAATTAGCCCCCGCAAGTCTGCAGCCCCTCTGCAGTCACTCGTATCTGGGCCCCTTTCACTCTGATGAAGCCGCCCAGCACAACGCGCCTCCGTATCCCTCGCCGGCAGCTATGGATCAACATGTATAGCCGGGCGTGACGCAGCAAGCAGCTCACCTAGCAGCTTTCCTACGGCCCTCTCGCGCAAGTCAGGCGCCCAGAGCGTGTCACTGTCCCACGGCAGTTCCAGAGGCATTAAGTGTGACCGGGGGGTACGCACCGTACATACACGGGTGGGGGTACGACTCGAACCTACACAGGTGTACATACACGGGGGGTACGACTCGAACCTGCACGGGTGTACATACACGGGGGGGTTCGACTCGAACCTACACGGGTGTACATACACGGGGGGTTCGACTCGAACCTACACGGGTGTACATACACGGGGGGGTTCGGCGCGTACTCACGGGGGCTGGGGGGGGTTCGGCGTGTACGTACGGGAGCTGGGGGGGTTCGGCGCGTACTCACGGGGGCTGGGGGGGGTCGGCGCGTATGCGGGCACGTCTCCATGGTTGCTATGGGAGTTCGGTGCGGACGGTGTTTTTTCCATACGGTTGTAACATCGGACGCACGGGATGGATCGTGATTCCGCGGTCGGACTTCAGTTTTCACATTTGTACGGTAAATCGTCCGAGGACGTGTCGGACACATTTTCCGACCCGAGGACGTGTGGGGAATAATTCCCAATGCGATTCGTATGGACTTTTTGCCATGCGAATCGTGATTGCCAGTTTGTACGGCACTTGTACGATTCGTACGGTAAAAAGACCGGATACGAGTCGTACGGGGAAATTTTTTACCGGATCGTAATTGGCACCTAAGTGTTTGCTTCAAAAATATGTGTAGGGAATGTGTTATGCCTTTCTTTTTACATATAGCATAGCACATAAACAACATACACACACTAATGAATGTACACCCACAAGCACAACAACCACAACCAACACAACATACAAATATTTTTATGAGTGTCAATACAGGTGTGTTTATTTTATCCTGATTCATTGTAAAATGGACACTATTGCATTACACATAGGAAAACACTGCATTTAAGAGCAATGTAAAAAGACAAGAGGCCAAAGCAAATGGTAACACATGATTCATAGTAAAACAAGTGAAAAAGAAGCTTACCTTAGATCCCCGCAACAAGGGAGTTGATTAGAGTCGTGGTCAAGTAGTAGAAGCTAAGGAAGGACCTTTACGGTGGGGTTCAAGATGGAAAAGGAAGTTGAAAACAGAAAGAAAGGTAAGTTTCTACTTCACTTCCTTCGATTCTGCCAACTCAAGTGTGAAGATGTCCTCGCCACAGTTACCTCGACAGAAAGGCACATCATGATTGGTCCGGCGGTAACCTTGGATGGACTCCCTCCGACAGCCGATTATTCCTATGATACCATCGACGTGGGAGGAAGTTTCTGGTGGAGACGATGGCACTTAGACGGACTATCGTCCATGGATCCCCCCATAGCTAAATAGAGAGGTCGGTCCGCCAATTTGGCAGGCGGAGAAACAGTTGGAAAAGGGACGGCGGGACCAGATCCACCAAGATCTAAATATGGCCCTAAGTTACCAAATGGTTTCCAAGTCATAATTGAAAAATGTAAAGAGCTCCTAATCCAAAGTTTTGACCTGATTCACTTCCATTAAACTGTCACATAAACAACTAAGTAGATAAATAAATAAATAGATGACAAATCTGGATCAAAATTAAACTACTGGTTTAGATGCTGTGCCTTTGTTATCTTATGCCAGACCCTTCATCAAGGTTTTGCTTAAGTATTGCTGTTACAAAAATAATAAAGTAGTA
The DNA here is from genome assembly GCF_964204655.1 of Triturus cristatus. Lineage (NCBI taxonomy): Eukaryota > Metazoa > Chordata > Amphibia > Caudata > Salamandridae > Triturus > Triturus cristatus. The sequence goes on along the minus strand of NC_140582.1, from coordinate 1,069,597,088 downwards.
AAATAGTGTTAGAGTCCATCTGGCTCTTTTCGGTTGGAATTCCTCCCATATCTCATGTTTCCTCCATTCATGCCTAAGGTAGACTTGCAGGGGCTGAAACCTTTCTTCTGAGTCTCCAAACACCATAAACCACTCATAAAACACATGAATATTCCTACATGGGGAGACACCAGGCAGACTCGAGGTAAAAAATACTCAAAACCACTGGCTCTTGTATTTTTCTCATCCCAGATCCTACCCCTTACATGCCCATTCTTTAATGTCTGTATTTTATTTTCTACTCCTGATGTCGCACACAAATCTCAAATAGAAGTATTTGCCAATATCTCCTTCTGTCATGAATACCAAATAATATATGTAGCGTTTGTATCCCCAAACTAAATGTATAGTAAACATTTGTCATCCACTAAAAATATTTGAGTTATTCCATTCAATGCAAAACTTTTAAGTGTCCCTTTTATTCCAAATGAGCTGATAACTTTGCATGTATTGCACACATAAAAAGCGAGGAAAAACTTAAAACATAGTTTTGCAATGGAAGGCATGCCTTCCAATACAAAACATATGTTCGAGAGAACGCACACACCCTTGCATCATGGTGCAAGGGTGCTTGCATTGGCACATGGCTCCCAAGTGTGCACCAGCGCTGAGGAGAGAACAAACGCAAGCTATCTCAAGAGATATAGCGCATTTCTGCTTTCTCCCTTGGACACATGGCAGCTCAGCAACTTTAATGCAATATTGCCTACCTTTAAAAGAATAGAAAATCTGGGCTTCAATCTTACACACTCACTCACTACCTGTCACTGACTTTCATACACACAATATATACTTAAAACCTTTTTTGCTTATCACACCTGCCCCCAAAGGGATTATTCCATCTAAGTGTACCCCATTTTCATAATTACACTAACTGCGAATGGTAGAATATTATTCCCTATTTGGCACAAAATAAGATAATGCGGAGCCACAACTTTATTTGTGGCTCTGATTTTGCCCCATCTAACAGTGCCAGGGGTCGCTAGAGGCAAGCCAGGAGGGTCGCAAATTCGACACCTGGTGACCCCTAAAGGACATCCATGACAGATCTTTAAACATGAACACTTTTACAAGCCTAAACACCAATGTTGTAATAATGCTCCCAGACAAAAGTTCAGGAGAACAGGTTTATTAGCCAAGGATCCTGCAGCCTCCCGTTACTGTCTGCCAACGTTCTACACGGAGCTTCTGCCCCAACATTCTAAACCTGGGCAGACCCACTAGGCGCGGAGGAAAGGGGGGGGAAACGGGGAGGGAGAAAACTGGACCAGATTACAACACATCTCCCTGCGGAACAGAGCAGTTTATAAACAAGCATAGTAAATACTCTAAACATTCCCCACCCAAAGTTACAAAAAGAATAATGAAGACTCCCCTAACACAAATATACATTGCGAGAAAAACAAATCCCCAAAGCCTGACAACGATACGCGAATTGCATAAGAAAACAATCCTATAACATTACATCTCCCTTGGCCCATAATCCCTTCCGCCAGTAGGACAGAAGACCTAGGGCCCATGGATAGGTTGTGGTCACATTTTGTAGTCAGATTGCCAACTTGGGGGTCTACGTGCTCTTGCAACCCTGGGCTCCTCACTACTGGGCATTGCCGGACTCTGGTCTCTCCCGCCGGTTGGCTTAGTACAAACTGTGCCTGGACACCCAGCTATGTTATCCATGCTCCACGTGCCCCCATCTTCTAGCACTACAGAATTGTTGTTGACCTTAGTTATCCTCAGTGGTTTGGAAAATGAGGAGATCTTGGACTTGGACAGAGAAGGCCTCTTAACTACCACCCATTGGCCTTCTCTCCATTTTTTTGAAGAAACTCCCCATCGACTGTCGTACCTGAGTTTGTACTCTAGTTGGTGTTTCTGAGTTTTCTCTGATACGGAGTCTCTGTCCACCCATACAGGGGTTCCTCCATTCAGCCAGTTGGGCGTAAGTTTAGAACCGGGGTTCCTACCTTTGAGTGAAACAAACGGTGACACTCCTGAGACCGCATTGGCAGTCGTATGGTAAGACCACAGCCTCTTCCTAATGGCCTCCTCCACCGGTACTTGAGAGCTCAATGCCAGCTGAATGGTGTCCTTTAGCATCCTGTTTGCCCTTTCCACTAGTCCATTGGCTTTGGGACAGTAGAGTGGTGACTTGAGGTGTGTGATGGACAATGTGGACATAAACTGCTTCATCTCTTCAGAGACGAATTGGACCCCATTGTCCGTTATCATGACGCCTGGTATGCCCTCATTCGAGAAGGTATCTCTCAGAAAACTTAATAACGACGCCGTTGTGATGGAGGGTACCATTCTCGTTACAATCCAATGAGAGTGGTAGTCAATCAGGACAAACATGAACCTATGAGATTGGTTCAGCAGATTAAGGGGACCGATAATGTCCAATCCTAATTTCTCCCATGGTATGGCAGGGACCTCGACTGGGATCAGCGGTGACTTGCGAACCACTTTGGTTTTGTCACTGGAACCGCATGCTGTGCAATTCTTTACTTGCTCCTCCACTCTCGAATCCATACCGGGGAACCAATAATGCTGCCTGATCTTGCTTTTGGTCATGCTCCTCCCCGGGTGACCCTCGTGTGCAATCTGAATTATTCTTTCATACATGTTTTTTGGGGGGATGATCTTACTCCCTCTACAAATATGCTCACTTACAATGGATAGTTCATCTTGCACAGGCCAGAATTGGCGGATAGATTCCGGCACCTCCGATTTGTTAACCGGCCATCCTGTACGAATCATGTTCTTCAATGTAACCAATTCGCTGTCCTCCCTTAAGGATTTCTCCCACTCTTCCCGATTGATGGCTGGGATCTCCACCCACAGTATCGTCTCCTCCGGTGGGTTTTGCATCGGATCACCCCCGCTCACAGGTAGCCGTGAGAGACAGTCCGCTACCCTGTTATCGCATCCTGGGACGTAAACCATGGAGTAGTTGAACCCTTGTAGACTCAGCACCCATTTAGATATTCTCGGAGTAGTACATTCCAGGTGTTTAGTGGAGAATAACGGTAGCAAGGGTTTGTGGTCTGTTCTCAACACAAATGGGATACCCCACAAGAAATACTTAAAGTGGTTTATGGCCCAGAAACAAGCCAAAGCCTCTTTTTCAACTGTGGAGTAGTTTAGTTCGGCATCTCTCAATGTTCTGGACGCGAACGCTATCACAGACTCTTGTCCATTTGTCTTCTGCGTGAGTGCAGCTCCTAAACCCTTCGAGCTAGCGTCTGTGGTAAGCGTGGTCTTGGCATTGGGGTCAAAAGCACCCAGAATAGGGGCCTCCACGATTGCCTTCTTGATGAGTAGGAAAGCTGACTGACGCTCTTGATTCCACTCAAACTTGGAACCCTTCTTCAGCAACTCTCTGAGGGGGCGCACTTGGTCTGCAAAGTTTCTGACGAACTTAGCCATATATTCCGCTAGGCCCAGAAATGATTTGAGCTCCTCTTTGTCTGTCGGCTCCGGGGCTAGCTTAACGGAGTCTACCAAACTGGATTTAGGTTTGATTCCCTCGCTTGATATGGTGTGACCGAGATAGACCACAGATTCCACTCCAATTTTGCATTTGTCCCTCTGCGTGGTGAAACCTGCCTTACTGAGCCTGGTCAAGACCGCCTCTAAATTCTTGTTATGTTCTTCTGGGGATGAACCATGAATCAAGATGTCATCTTGGAAGCAAAGAACCTTTCCCAGACCTTGCAGTACATGTTGCATGATGCGTTGAAATACTGCCGACGCCGACGCCGACGCCAATCCGAACGGTAATCTGGAAAATTGATAAGCCCCATGCAGGGTTATGAAAGAGGTGAGCGGTTTGGACTCAGGATGGAGAGCAACTTGGTGGTATGCTGAGGATAGGTCAAGAACTGTAAAGACTTTTGCCCCGTGGATTGCAGACAGCATTTCATTTATGTTGGGGAGAGGGTGTCTGTCCACCCAAATATTCGAGTTCAAATTCCTGAGGTCCACACATAGACGGATACCCTTGTTTCCCCCTTTGGCCGCTACCATGATGGGCGCCAACCATTCTGAGCTCTCAATTCTCTCTATGATCTTGCACTCTTCCAATCTGTCCAGCTCCATCTTGAGCGGCTCTCTTGTCAAAAGTGGGATGGACCTTGGTTTGTGAACGATAGGTTTGGCATTGGCCTTAAGTTTGATTTTGTGGAGGAAACCTTTAAGGAGTCCTAATTTGTCCGTAAACACCTCTGGGAATTTGTTGCATATTTCCCTCCCAATGTTGGACCTGTCAATCAGGTACACCGGTTCAGGTGCGTTGGGGTCTAATTTGATTCCCAAATCCTTTTGGTGTTTCCATCCTAGCAGGTTAGACCCGTTTCTTGTGATGTAGACTTTCCCCACGGTCGATCTGTCTTTGAAGTCAATGTTCATAAGTAGCATCCCCACCAGTGGTATAGGATCTTGGTTGTACCCCCCTGGTTTGATGTCTGAGGGCAGAAGGCTATACGCTCGTGCTCCAGAATTAGCTTGAAAAGTAGCTTCATTCACAAGTGTATATGGAGAACAAGAATCAGCATAAACTTCGTACTTAATATTGTCCAACAAAATTTCACACTTCGGGTAGACAGTGCTATTGCATTCAGAAAAATTGGCTACTTGGAACACTATATCATCGCTAATAGGTTGGGGCTCTAAATCACTCCCTATCATATGGGTGAGATTGGTTTTTGCATTATGACATACTTTGGAGAAATGCCCCCTTTTCTTACACTTGCTACACACGACACCCCTAGCAGGACAATTCATACTGTTGGCCATATGATTGGGATTCCCGCACCTGTAACATTTAGGTTTGTTACCCCCTGCAGTGTGTACTTCAGGACCAGACGCTGGAGTTTTGTGCTTGTTGTCTTTACTAGATATTTTGTGCACACTGCATTCTGCTACTCGTTTTACCTCGACTGCTTCCTTCATTTCGTTCATACAGTAAGCTGTATGTTCTATACTTTTAGCGATATCAATTGCGTGTTTCAAATCTGGGGCTTCTGCTAGTAGTCTTTCTTGAATTTTCTTATTACTAGTACATCTTACTAACTGATCCCTGATTAGCGACTCAGTTAACATTCCAAATTCACATGTAGAGGCTAAACCTCTCAAAGCAGCTATGTAATTTATCACTTTCTCACATTTCCCCTGAATGCGCAGGAAAAACTTGTGACGTTCTAAGACAATATTAATTTTGTCACCAAACTGTGCCTCCAATTTCAATAAAGTCAACTGATACACATCATGTTGGACGTCCCCCTCCCCCACTGCCTCCACATTTACATTGTCAACAATAGAATCAGGTAAGTCATCAAAAATTTCTCTCCCTTGTTTACCCAAATTATGCAGCAAAACATGTTGTTTACGCACCGCAGAAAATCTGTCACCCCCAATAGCGATAAGGTAGGATTCAAATAGGTTTACCCACTTTTTCCATGGAACTGCTGGATCACCGCTCTCATCAAGGAATGGAGGGGGTTGCGACATTGCGAATGCCGACATGCTAGGAGAGCAAGGAGGAAGGGAATATACAGAAACTGGGGGAAGGTGAAGGTAAGGTGCTAAGGCGATAGGTTGGAAGAAATGACAGCCAGGGTCAGGAAACTAATGAGATGGCTGGCTGGAAACCATAACCCCACCCAAATTTGAAGCGAAACTGTGAAAGGGCTAACCCCCCCCCCTAGGTAAATCAATGCGAGATAAATCAGCTGAGCCTGTCAGCGAAAAGGTTCGAAGCAGGCTGGAAAGGTTGGTAAAACGTTTAATGCGCTGTTGATTCTGTGGCCAGCAGGTGGAGCAGTTTATAAACAATTGGGGAGCAGTGTCTCACTGGGGAGCGTCCTCCGTGAGGAAAAGTCACCACCAGGACAGAACTCCAGGACTTTAGCCGGAAACAAACGTTGCCTCAGCGCTGAAAGGATTACATGCGCTGAGGAGAATTCCCTCACCGCAGCCGCCACTTGAACACTGGCAGGGTCGTACACTCCACCGAACGCTTCTCCCGGCTGACAGGGCTACACTCAGGAAATAAGCCGGAGTCGAACACTGCCTCAGCGCTGAAGGGATTACACGCGCTGACCAGATTCCACTCACCACAGTCGCCACTCGAACTCTGGAACGCTTCTGAAGACTGACAGGGTTACCTTCACCCGCGGAACAGGAAAACACCTCACGGGATGCAGTACGAAGCAGGCGCTGCTTGGGCGCTCCGGATGAAAGCACATCAAAGGCACGCTCCTTAGAAGGATACAGGAGCAGGCAACCCGGGTTGGTCACTAACGAAGCAGGAACTCGCCAGGCAACTGTATATCGAATGAAAACAGCGCTCTCAAAGGTGTGCGACCAGTAAGCTCACGCAGATGTCGGTGAGAGTACGGCGACCTGGAGACTCAGCGGAAGGCAGAATGATACTGGGGGAAGGATCCAGACCGTCCCCAGTATAAGAGCTTAATAAGTCACATTTAAAATGAACTCGTTAGCCCATAATGTAGATTGCATAGGGCCAGAAGTACATTGGATTAGCTAAAAGTGGTTGCAATTTACGCACTAACTTTTAGCGGTATTTTGTGCACCGACCAATGTGCGATGGTCAGTTCTCAAAATACTGAATCATGAATAATAATGAGGTGGGTTGGAATTTGCGACCCACTATGATTTTACTGCAATTACAGCGATGGTGGACTCCTGGAGTCAGGAAAGCACCATGTCTGTGATTGCTTTTAAATAATGGATCTTTTTTTTTAATGCAACTTCTTTCCCTTAAAGGAAAACATGATGCATTAAAGACTAGGCTGTGGTCAATTGAACTCTTGATAACATGCAGGGGAAGGTTTCCCTTCACGTTAGCAAATGGGTTACCACAACATTTATGAATTTAGAATAATATTAATTTCTGTGGTATTAGACTTTGGTCGCAAACCATTAATACACACCATTGCACACCACTATTTGAAAGTGATGCCCAAAACATGCTCCTTCCAAAAAGCGATTTGGTGTGTACTCAAGAACCCAAACATGTTACTGTATCATAATTTGGGGTTTGTACATACCTAAAGTCTAATTTGCGGCAGGAATGGCTTAGATTTCATGAATCAGAGCGTTTGAAACTGCACCATCCCTTCGTACATCTGCCCTATTGCACCTAGAAGTGGCACATACCTAAATGACCAAAAGCTATGTTCACTCTGTTGGGTTTAGTTTTTCCTATAGGAAAGAATGGTAAAGCAGATTAAACCGTTTTTTCTGAATTATTCAATAGAAAACAGCTAAAGAAAAAGTTCAAGAACCTTTCTAATCACTTTTAAAAACGTAATTCATTGGTAAAGTCCAGTTTTTTCTAATTGAAAAATAAAACTTTCAGAAAAGTTATATTTACTTGCCCAAGCCACTATAGTTTAAATAGCCTTAATCTGCAGCTGATGCCCATCCCTGCCCTGCCATGCCTGTAATGAGGTGTGAAAATGCTTCCAGCAGCTGCACAATAGACCACTTTGATTGCATAGTTGATCTGAATGGGGCAGGGACGACTCTTCTGACTGCAGCAGAATATTTAGAGCTGTGGATGCTTATCCTTATGTTGGCATAACAGTGTCAGATCCTGCAAGGCAAGCCTGCTTGAGGCACATGTAACACATGTTCCTGCCTGAAAGCGATCAAACAGGCCTATGCCATACTTCTTGTGCATCCACTGTCTGGTTACTTAAGGACCCTGCTTTGCATTTCTTGTTTTCCGCCTCATTTTATGGTGTGGGCCCAGGGCTTTCTTCAAACAGAATTTTTGTGTAAAATGTGGGAGGACATTAGTATTTTCCATAGTATACTTCCCTACACACTCCCAGCTCACAGAGCTCAATTTTAGTGTAGCTGAAGACTTTGCCATCTTGGATTTCCCTGAGCTATTTCATTTGGGTCTGTTAAACTAACATGAACTATTGAAAAAGTATGTAGGCCAGGTAGTGGGAACATTTACTCAATTGCACAGAGAGGGATTAGGAATGTCTAATGGTGTCTCCATCCACAGACTGCCGAACCTACAAACCTGTAACCTCGGCCAGCCTTCCTCAGAACACTGCTGGACTGTGAAAGGATACCAGCTGGACTAAACCTACTGCACATGGCTTCGATGACCTTTGAGAACGACCTGAGAAATTTGGACCCCCTTTGACTTGAAATTCTAAAACTGAAAGCGTTACAAGCACTGTAAGGCTGATGCCCTAAGTGGCTCCAGGAACATACAGAAAAGCTGGAGAGGACATTCCTCTGAAGAATCCCAGTGGCAACTGGACTAGGACTGGACTTAGCTGTTGGCCTCTGTCTGACATCCTGGGAGTCTGAAAGTGACATTCCCTGAGAGCCTGGGGACCTTAACAAGAAGAAAGTCTGGAAACCTTTGAAAACATTTCCTACAGAGCTTCAGGAGGACCTGCAAGAAAAAAAAATCCAACCAGCAGTGCCACAAGAATGCAGTGGTTTTTAGCTTCACCCTGTGGGGAGGTCTCAAGTCGCTGACAAAAAATGTGACATTCTTAGTTAGGACTTAGAAAATTATTTAGAGAGAAATCTAAAAATCTCCAGAGTTGCCTACAGGGCTTCAGGTATTCTCATTTAGTTCCATGGTGGAGACTACAGTTTCTGCGGCATCCGACATAGAGATGTTTTTCCTTCTCGAAAAGTAACAAAATGCCTGTCTGAAGTAGGACTTAGAAACTTTTTGGGAACATTTTTCCTGTCTCGCTTTCACCAGGACCAATCGTTTGGAGGATCAGACCCAGGCTCCATCGCAGTGTGTCTGAAATTGTTACTTCGTCTACCATGACTATTGACTTACACAGGGCACTTTATTTTTCTTGACACTTTTTCACTTTAATTCTTCAAAAATTATTAGCTCCAGTTCCCCAAATTGGAATTTTGTTGTGTTGGTCTTATTTCACTAATTACATTTTTCTCTTTATTTCAAAATAGGTTTTGGTTTTGTTTTTGTATTTTGTGTGACTTTTTCTACTGTTTATGCATTGCTTAAATACTTTCCATATTGCCTTTGATTTAAGCCTGATTGCCTTGTGTCACCTTATCAGGGATTCAGCACTAGTTTGTTTTATTTAATTTGTATGACATCTAGCAGGTGGTGGTCTTATCATTTGAGAGAGACACTTCTTCACCCCAAAAATTAATCATCTTTCTTACATTGGTGTTCAGAGGTGCGATTCTTACTTGTGTTTTTCAGTGCAACACCGTTTTAAAAGTACATAAAAAGTTCCTAAAGTGATTTTACAGCAAAACTTGAGTTTTCTGACTTTTTTTTGTAAAAATTTTTATTCAAGTTTCATTACAACAATACAGATCTGATATGTTATTGTACCGTCGCAATGTAATTTATGTACAGCCAATTAGTAAACAATTCTGCTTTGAGACACATTTAATTCACAACATTACATGTCTTCACCCGAATCACTATCTTCTTCTGGGGGCGAACAGATGTTTCCTCTGTGCACGTTCCACCCTCCCCACATCCTAGCCCATTTGCGGGGGCATTTCCTATTTATGAACGTGGCCTTCTCTGCCACCATGGCCATATCCATGTCCCTACACCACTGCATTATTGTTGGCACTGTTCCCACACCCCACTTTTGTGTTATGTTCCGTTTAGCTATTGTCATACCAGTCGTAGCCCAGAGGCGTTCGGCGTGGGTAAGATCTGTCGGACCCCAAACATTAAGAATGCAGCACTGAGGCTCAAGTGGGACCTGTTTCTCGGTGACGTCTGTTATTGTGCCTACCACTTTCTTCCAGTATGGCGCTAGTTTGGGGCATTCCCATAAGGTGTGATAATAAGTACCTATGTTCCCACAGAGACGTAGGCAGCTTGGGTCAGGGGCCCTTTCCATCTTGTGTAGTACCGTTCGTGTGTAATAGGTCCTGTGTAATATTTTAAACTGCACCAGACACAGTCTAGAGGGGATTGCCACCTCTTTGGAGTTTTCTGACTTGTAATTGGCATTTGGTCAGTCTTGGTTTTTTCTAAATTTCTTGTTTTGGCTACAATCTTTGCACCTTTTTCCTTGGTGAACATGGAGCCGATAACCCTGGCTGTCCTTACTGTGGGACAGATGATGGCCATGTGTAAGGAGAAGGAGCTGAAGCTGAGCCACAAGGCCAATACAGTTGACTACATGGAAGCCTGTTAAGTGTCCCGTCAAGCACAGAACACTCCAGAGGAGAATAAAGGAGAGAAAATAAAAGCTCCAAAAGAAGAGGAGTCTGATGACAACCTGTCTCAACATGAAATCACCAGTGCACACTCCAGAGCTGAGAGTGGTCTTAGCTCCCCCAGCATCATGAGAACCTCTGAGCTGGTACTACATCAACAGGAGTTCAAGGAAAAGCAGGCAGAGAGAGAGAGAGTGAGAGAAAGAAAGGAGAGAGTTTAAGGCCCAGTTGGAGAAGGCGAGGCTAGCCTCTGAAAAAGAGTTTGATCAAGCCCTTAGAAAAAGAAGCTGGACATTACCCTAGAGATGCATAGGCCGGTTATGGCCCTGGAAGAAAAGAGCATAGCACTAGAGATGAAGTGAATGACCTTGCAGCATCAGAAGGCTGGTTCAGGACTTGCACGGTCCAAAGAAGCATAAGATAGCAGCCAGGATGAGGTGTAAACAAGAGGGTCTTGCACTGCACATCTACCTACGTTTTGTGACTGGGGACGACATTGGCAAATACACAAGGTAGAGCAACAGCAATGTGGAGCAGACCTTTTGACTTCCTGGCTTTCACAGGGACTAATCCACTAGGTGGAACTGACAAAGGCTTCTTCGTGGTCAGCCTGAAATTGCACCTTGGCTCCAGCCTTCTGTTATAGTTGACTCACATGGGGTGCTTTATTTTTCTTGGTGCTTTTTCACTTTAATTCTTCAGTAAATCATATTTCTGATTCCCGTTAATGGATTTCTGTCGATGTTGTCTGTTTTACTCATAGATTTTTCTCTTTTTTTAAAATGTGTTGTGCAGTTTTAATGTTTTGTTTGACTTTTTCAAATGTTTATGCTGTACTTAAATACTTTACACATTGTCTTTGATTTAAGCCTGACTGCTTTTTCATGTTTTTTAGGGATTGAGCACAGGCTATTTTGTTTGATTTCTAGTAGGTGGTGGCCTTAGGGTTTAAGGAGGACACTGGTTCATATCCAAGATGATGCTGACCCTTTTTTTGGGATGTAATTTCCTGCGTGGACCATATGTAAAGGGGCTTTGCATTCAGATGGATATGTCTCTCAATGCATTTGTGTCCCTAATTTTCGTGACGTTCATCGCCCACTTTGGAGAATGTCTGTCCCTGATTTGTTTGCACTATTTTCCTGAAGCTGGATTACTTATTAGATTCCCTGTTTCTGAAGATCAATGCCTGGCTCTTTCTCCACTTTGGTTCAGGGTAGTTTCCGTGCCTTGCTTATCAATATATTCCATCAGCTGCAATCATGTCTTGCCAAGAGTACATAGGAGGGTTTTGCCCTTGTGGCTTCCCTCTTAACTCAAACCCTCTGAAGGAGACAGTTTGTACAAGGATGGTCGCATGACTGCTGGGAAGAGTCGTCGTTTCTCCAGGCAATCAAGAAGGAAACATAAGAGACCTTTGCAATGTCTAGTCCTTGACAGTCATCTAATTTGCTCTCTTAGTACCAATGGAGGTTGGAAAAAGTGTGCAAGTTAGGTATGAAGAATGGTAAATGAAAAATGCCAAAATCCCCCTATCCCATAGTACCACGGGTGTATGTGAATAGCAATTTGTGTAGATTTCCGTGTGTACTCCTGTGGATTCTTATGAATCACCTAAAATGGTGAAAAGCTCTGCAAATCTTAGGCAACAACCTAAGCTACATGGTTGGGCTACTTTTAAGTCATTCTGTGGTAGGGGCACCTAAATTAATTCAGATGGAAAATTGCTTGATTCACAAATGTAATCATATGACCTACGTACCCCTACTGTTTGCCAATAAACAAGCTCAAATATTGCTACCAACTAGCAGGAAGGTACCCATGGGTGTTAAATGGTAGCGGCAGGTTCAGTCGATAACCTTTCAAGTATTGCCCGGCGGTAACCGCCTCTTATACCATTTGATGATTAACCAATAAAAGAGGCAGGTGCCGGAGACTGGAAGGCAGGAAACAAAGTTTTATTCCGTCGGAGCAGAACACGTCAGATCGGACAGCAGGTTATCGTCTCGAGGTGCTCTAACCGCATCTCTGAGGCCTGGCCTCTTATACACAAGTTTATTGCTTTATTGCAGGTTTATCATACGTGGCACATTCTTGAGATTGCTTTGATACATGAAAGAACATCTTCGGAATCCCCGGCTCAGATCCGCTCCCACACATAACTACAGTGGAAGTCCCCACCCCACCCACAGCAGGAGATGGCTATCGCACAGCTGGACATTCCGCCAATTCCCAGGGGTGTGTGTGACTGGTCGGGTCTCAGGGGGTGGGGGCCTTGATCTACTGTAATCCCTTTGATGTGAGGCGTTTCCCTTACAGTAGGGGCAATAAACTGCATCCGCAGGGCTAGGTGATGGCCTGGGATCGGTTCGGACAATCGGGCGCAGAGGAAGGGGGTTATCAAGAGGATGTATGACTATGTATGGGATGAAAGGAGGTGTTGGTCAGGCGCGGGATGTGGTTCCATGGCAGGGTCGCGCAGGAGGAGAGGGTTTATGGCCCACGTATGAGAGAGCGGGGGTGGCCAGCGCGTGGGGGATGTTCGCTGCGTCAGAGGGACGCGCTGGTGATCGGCGATGAGCGGGGAGAGAGGCCATGGTGCCTAAAATGGCCGTCGTGTGTTTCTGCGTGTGACGCTGGGGGAAAGACAAGGTGGCGCAGATAATGTTCAGTTACGAACTAAATTTCCACATGGGGACCTGCCAGAAAAGATATAGAAACTTAACATTCCTTGAGGCTGGTAACTACTAACATCATTTGCATTGAGACGAACCACTCATAGTCGGGTACATAAGCAAGTTCTATCACCTTGTTGATGAATTGTATAAATATCTGCATGATGGGCTACTAGCTTCATGAACTTTCTTCTGCATATCACCCAAGAAAGAGAATACAGCTGTAACTTAAATCTCCCATTCCCCTCCTGCAGGGAGAACAGCTTTATCTTTTCTTTCCCCCAATCTGTCCAAACGTTTGTAGATTCTTGTGCACAATTAATCCCAAATAATGACCTCACACTTAGAATGCTTCAGCCTCAGCTACGACCTTCAAGAACAGTCAGAACCCTGTTCAGGGAACAGATTCCTGGATCACCAAGAGAGGTGGGGAAGCAATGAGATCTCCTTCATCGGCCATATTGTCTTTATTGCCACACAGAACGCTTTTCTGGGAGGAAGAGGGCACCCTATGTTGGGCTAGACCAGGAGTATAGTTTACAGTGGGTGTGAAGAGTGGGATTGCAGCCATCCTTCACTGGTGAGGATCATCCCCAGGGAAATTCATGATCTAAGGTTCCTGGACGTATTTAAAGAGAACAATAATTAGAAGAGCACTCTGATGTATGTTGAAAAATAGCTAAAGTTTGTCTCTTTTACAAGCAGCAATTAACAAACACACAATTAAACCAGCTAATTTGGACCCATCTACACACAACACGTTTTCCGAGGTAGACAATGCAATTTGCTGAGAGCCTACCTTCAGGCAGTATCATTAACTCAATCAATAAAAAGCACCCCAATGGAATTAATTTAAGAAGCTCTTTTTGATTTATTCAGTTTGACCACCGGAAAGCATGATTGTAAACACGACACCCACAGGGCCTCTAAACCTATATCTTTACAATTCATAGTGGATGGTTCTTGACAGTTGTTCCCGCTCCAACAGCACAAGGGTGTAGTTCTCGCAGAGAAGGTATCTTTGCTGTGGTCATTGGCGAGACTCCTGCACACCCTAACCACCATGCAAAGTTTGCACAATGCAAGTGTGGCTCACTATTCTGCTTGTGACAACCCGCCATTCCAGGCAGCGACTTAGAGCTTCCAGGCTGCCTATCATGCACAGTTCCTCCGCCCCTGGCTGTGCTGCTTCACTCTGTCTAACTCTGAAACATTCCTCCGAAGGCCACAGATACCACTGCTTCACAAGAACAGAAGAAGTCTGAATCTTCAGCATTCTTGGAGTTCCTCAAAGAAATCCTCCACTGGAAGAACAAAGACCATGAAGTTTACACAGCAGTGAAAACCCTGATGACCAGACAAGACACCCATCATCTTGCTCTATGAGATGACACCAGTACTTGACCAGTGGTTGACAGTGGTGTTCATTTTTGGGAACTGGTGCTAATTGTTATGCATTAGATATTTACTGAGAGCAACAGAGGGATAAACAGACAAAGGGGAAAAAATGAGCAAGAGAAATATGGACAACCATGTAAAGGAGAGTCCGGCAAGAGTGAGATATAGGGGCAAAGAGTGTCTGGTGGGCGATTGCAGTGGCATGAGGTGGATTTAAGGCTACGCAGCCTTGCTATTCAGTGTGCCAAATGTATTAGTACCACCCTAGGGCTTCTGAGCTGATGTTTGCGCACCGGTATGCATTATTTTACAAATTAAGCACTGGAGGGCACATATGTCTAGACCAACAGAATGGGAGGCAGCCATTTAGATTGGAAATTAGAAAAACATGCAGGAACCAGAGATTAAGAGCCAACAAATTTCTGAAATGAAAAAGAGACCTGCCTTGAAGAAGTAGCAAAAACGTACTGCTCTGCTACAATATAGTTGAAGACGGGCTCCTGTGGCCAAATTCTTCAGCTCTGAATGCAAGGAAGACCTGCAATATTCAAGTAGTTAAATAAGAGCTCTGGGTCAACATTTGGATAACTCTAGATCAACTTTTGGATTTTCAGTTCTGGCTAGAGGTAGTTTTAATTGTTTGTCAGAGTTCATGCAATCACAAAAATAGATTTTAAAAAGTATACAAGAGGGTCTTTGGGTCTGTCTTTTGATGTACTAGCCTTGGATAGGGCAGTACTTGTGCTAGCTCACTTATGAAGCTGTTCCATTGCTAACAATAGATAGAGACCTTGTAAATGCAGACCTTGTGTGAGTTAAACGAGAACAGCCCTTTGCATGGTGCAACGCTGTGACAAATACAGTAGGAACTGGTAATGAACTGTGAACTCTCCGATAAGTACTGTAAAAAGGTGTTTTACATTGTGTCTCTCTCTGACAAATACAGTAGACAGGGCCTTTAAAACTCGGAGGCCTTCTTAGGTAAATCTCTATTTCAGGAGTGGCATGAGGGAGGTCTACTTTTCATTGTGCACATATGTAAATTGAAGTATTTAGATATGTGCGAAGTAAAGTACTTTTTAGTTTTTTAAGTAAGAGCACTGGCTGGACATCGATTTATTAAGTGGTACTGTGTACTTTGCAGAGTTATGGGTTTTTATCCAACTCAAATTTAGGAAGCCTTCAATACCCACTATCCTGAGGGTCAAGTGCTAAAGGGGTGAATTGTGTGTTCTATTTGGCTCGAATAGAGGGTTGACCCTAATATAAGAAAGGTAATAGATTCAAAATGTCATAACAGGAGCCCAGTGACTTCTATGTGCCCTGGGCGCCACTGTCTCCAGAACCAGTTCCAACATGTCCACATGAATTGTCATGACAATGAAGGCGAATTGTTATTACCCACATCCCCAGAAGAAACCACACTGCTACTGTCCATCCCTCATAGTACATTCACATCTCCGACAGCGAAATTGCATGTCACTCCTGAATAATCAGCAATGGCTGATCATACTTTCATGACATCGGTAGCAGGGCTGGCACAATGCAGAATGGTGTGGTGTGGTTCCCCTACTCAGAAAACTGCTGCTGCTAAGTGCAAACTTAATAACGTGGCAGCTTTTGGTACCGGCTGGCAGGTTGTGTTTGTTACATTAAATACCCCACATTGAGCTGGTTGATGCAGGTGTCTAGTCCCGCATTGTGCTGGTTGATGCAGGTGTCTAGTGCCACTTTGAGCTGGTTTAGTTAGGTGTCTAGTCCCACATTCAGCTGGTTGATGGAGTCTTCTAATCTCACATTGTGCTGGTTGATGTAGGCTTCAAGTCCCACATTGTGCTGGTTGATGTAGGCTTCAAGTCCCACATTGTGCTGGTTGATGTAGGCTTCCAGTTCCACATTGTGCTGGTTGATGTAGGCTTCCAGTCCCACATTGTGCTGGTTGATGTAGGCTTCCAGTCCCACATTGTTCTGCTTGATGTAGGCTTCCAGTCCCACATTGTGCTGGTTGACGTAGGTTTTTAGTCCCAAATTGAGCTGGTTGGTGTGGGCTTCTAGTACACGTGGCAGCTTATGGAGTAGGCTGGCAGGTCGAGTTTGTTACAGTAAACAAACAGTAGTGCCACTCGGAGTCCCAAGTGGCATTTGCATTATGTATTATTTTGACTATTGCTGGACTTCCCCCAGAGCCAGCCTTCCTCTCCCCAGTGGGTGATGACAGCAGCGGGTGGGGTCTATGCTGTCCTTTGCTGGTTTAACTATTGCACTGGTACATGCATGTGTATGTGCTCTTCAGTACTTGCACAATATAGGGAACCCAAATGGTGGCAAACAAGCTGTTCCCATCAAGCTCGTACTACCCCACTTGCACTGGGCCATGAATGGCACTTTGCTGCAAATCTGCACTCTGGGCCTCAGTGTGAGTTCTGTGGTGTAGTACTCTGTAATGTCAACCCCCTCCTCACCCCAGAGTTACCAATAATGCCTGTCTTGGAACACAATAATCCTCACCTCTCTTTACTAATCTCACACAGATACCACTCGCTGCATCGGTCCACTACTCATGTCCATACATTTGGGGATTTCTAAAGTGTAATCCGAGCTACAGAGCAATGTTATGATGTACAAAGGTGGTAAAAGGGATGAGAACCGGGGAGGGAAGATATGAGATAGTGTTATTTGACCGTAAATGTATCATCTGAAAAGAAATGCATTTGCAGAATTTCCAGTATAGAAGTGCAAATTGTTTTCTTAGCTCAATGACTTTCAACACGAGTTTTAAAAACTGATTTTCTGCTCTTGCCTAAAACACAAAAAAACACAAAAGCATTGTTTTCTGGAGCCCTTTTCCCCGTTAAGGGCACGTGAGAACACATTGACGTGTTATTACCCTGTATTTAATAAACAGAAGTGGGGCCTAAAATAATGAGCACAATTGATATCAGCGGCTCACCCACCTGCACGCACCACAGCACGGCCTTCCTCGCAATGAATGCAGTCATTGCAATGCGGTAATACCGCATGCGAGTTTAGCAATATCTGTGGCACTAACATGCTAGCAATGCAGTATTATCCGGGATCACAAGTTACCTCTACAAGTTCCCTTAGAATGGATAATAACGTGGAGCAATCAGTGGCACGGCACCTATCTCCAGATGGAATTCTGTAATTGCAGGCCTTTTTATTTGCTAAAAATGTCTTCCAGTGTGACCTAGAGGATATCCC
Organism: Triturus cristatus; assembly: GCF_964204655.1. Lineage (NCBI taxonomy): Eukaryota > Metazoa > Chordata > Amphibia > Caudata > Salamandridae > Triturus > Triturus cristatus. Next base: position 1,069,579,524 of record NC_140582.1, on the reverse strand, counting down.
CCCTGAAATCCATGTGGCAAGACTGCATGAGATATTGACGCATGCCACATAATATCGTGTATGTCGAAACTCCAGTTTTCACTCAAATTGGTATTTAAGAGACCCCCGGCAATGTGGCAATTACTGGGAAAACACTAGCGCGGTGTCCACATCCAATCCATGCAAACATTATTTACAATAGAATGTTTTATGAAAAATAGAATGTTGGATAAATATAAATTTACAAAACTATTAATTACCGTTCCAAATTAGGGCTAACAGCAATGTAAAAGTTGTTTCAAAGAAAATTTGTTGTAATAATTTGCAAAAAATGAATCAATATATGCATCTTTTTTTCCTATATGGTCTTAGTCTAACATCTTGCTGCATAGCAAAGGCATTGAAAATGGCAAACCGCAAATATTTTACACAATATCCATTGACGGTGCACTGATAGATCATATCTTTAGTGCATCATTTGGCGGCCAATCAATGCAACGAATTGGACAACGTTCCTACGTACTCAGTTTGATAATACGCACAGCGCATAGGAGTCTTTTCTAAAGTTCAAAAAGTTCTGAAACTCCGAGATTCCTAGATTTGCATGAGGGTCGCTTGGTCACATAGCACAGAGACAGAATTCATAGGGGGTTCCTTTGCACCATTGTTTTCCCTTTGGCTCGCGCGAGGCTATAAATATTCATCCGCGGGGTCACGAGCTCTGCAGGTTAAGGAACACAAAATAAAAGCCAGTGTGTAGGAAGGGTGACTTACAAGACAAGGCCCTGCACACTCTCCCAGCAGGACATTCATGTCACATCCCAGCGCTTGTATGAATGCGCTTTCTGTGCTCCTGCACAAAAGCGGACTGTACGTCCCCGCTCCGCGGGAGGCTCGCGCTGAGCTCACGCTCGAGCTGTCCTCGTGGCCGTGGCCGTGGCTTCACTGTTCATTGAAGCTGTGTTGACGGCGCAGCGGGCGCAACTTTCATCCCTGCGGGGAGGGTCGCGAGCTCATGTTGTCCCTGGGTAGCATGACCTCACCGCCATCCCTTAATGTAGCATGGCTGCGCAATGTTTACAGATGCAGAGGGAAGTCTATGACAGCATCGTCCAATGACTGGCCTATGCAATTCAATTAGCTGTCTTGTGACCACTACTGTCAGTTCTGGTGAGGAAGTCTAGTGGGAGATCAATTGACTCTTTACGTGGTAACATGTATTTTCTGGGGAGGACTCCCTCACTCACTTCATAAAACTACCAATAGCACAATCATTTGACAGCACAAGATATACATTTCACCTTGTGCAAGCAGGAACAAGCTCATTTCAACAGGGAAACAAAGTTACAATGGACATACATCTAAATGTAACTTGTGCTTGCTTTAAGCAGACTTAATTCGAATGTACTGACTCGAATGGGGCTATATGACCAGTCTCTGCCAAGTGCACACCTGCGTTCCCCATATACTCCCTTTTAGTAGCAGAAGGGTGTATTCCATTTTTCCCCCATGGTGATCTATACACATGTTTAAAATGTGTGCTACGTGATAGTAGATTAAAACCTGAAGTTAAGGAATTTTCTTAAGGAATTTGAGGCCTTGTATAAGTAGAAGCAAGTCGCAAACAATGGGTGCAAATTTAGACTTTTCGCGAGCAGTCTCTAATTGTGCAATGCAACCTTTGTACTTATAGGTCAGATTGTGAAATTCCCATACACAGATCATCACATTACAAAGTCCCTAATGAATGTGAATTTACAGTTCCTACTCCTATTTTCAACCCCTTTTGCAATGCGGGAAGCCTTTTATTTTTCCATTGTGGTCACAAACCTTTGAGTTTGTGAATCACATGGTTTGTGACCACAAAAGAATCTTGTAGATGAGTCTCTCAGTTCAAAGCCTATCTAGAATGCGTAGCTAAGTATGCAATAGCAAGATGGGGTTATATACTACTGAAAAGCTGTCTTTATTAGCAAGGTACTAGTGCTTCTGTGGAACAAAATTAGAGCGGCATGTGAATAACTAAAGCAGATTACCAAAAAGGCAAGGACTCTGCCTCTCTCAACCCTAGAGTCAAGGACTTAGAAGGCCTCCCAGGGCCTAAGTTATAATGGAAATACCTCTGTAACTTGTCTTATGAAGACATAAAGTTGAATCGAACTACCATTAAATATCCTTCCTTGGTTCCGAATGAGTCTGAAATTAAATTGAAGATGTGGTGCCTCACTTATAAAGCCTTTATTCTCTGTCCACCTTTCTAATTTGCTGATAAATAGATAGTACACGCTCAATGCAATGTAAGTCTCAGGTGCATCCGGATATTCCACCATTTGATTTTAATTTGATTTGATTTTATAATTTTATATAGCGCTGAATCACCCCAAAGGGTATCTCTGCGCTTGCAACAGCGAACTGTCTTGAACTAAAAAAGGTGAGTTTTCCTCAGTTTTCTAAAACGGAAGAGAGACATTTCCATGCGGAGATATAGGGGAAGACTATTCCAAAACAAAGGAGCCAAATACGAAAAGGCCCTGCCACCAGAACGAGCTTTATTTATTCTGGGAACAAGGAGAAGTTTTTTAGATCCTGATCTAAGTGAGGATATAGGATTATATACCTTCAGTTTCCTAGTTATATAGCAAAGGCTAAGCTCATTGAGTGCCTTGAAAATCATGCAACCTGTTTTAAATTGCACTCTTTTTCTAATTGGCAACCAATGTAATTCATGCAGTAAAGGCAGAGAAGGGGTTCTAGCCGGAGAATCCGTAACCAGACGGGCAGCTGTATTTTGAATGACCTGCAATTTGTCCAATGAGGCAGCATGAGCAGAGATAAGATGAGCATTACAATAATCAATCTTGCTCATGAGCAAAGCCTGAATTATAGTCTTCCTGGTAGAAAAAGGAAGCAGCGGGAAAACTCTTCTAAGTAAACTTAGAATGAAATAGCAAGACCCAGCAATTGTATTAACATGGGTCTGCAAAGTAAGTTTTTTGTCAAGCTTAATGCCCAGATTTTTCACTACCTCTTTAGGTGCAGGGGCATTACCCAGCTCCTCCGGCCACCAGCTAGGTGACCAACAGATGTCCGCACCTCCGAACAGCAGAATCTCAGATTTCTCAGAGTTTAACTGGAGATAGTTGGTTTTCATCCAGGAGGCAATAGCCATCATACCCTGAGAAAAGATAGTTTGTATATCTGATCTCCTTTTGTCGAAGGTGAGGAGGAGCTGAGTATCGTCTGCGTAAGAGATAGGGTTAAACCCCAAGTCCCTCATCAGTTTAGCCAGGGGCGTCACATAGATGTTAAATAGAGTAGGGCTCAAACATGAGCCCTGCGGGACGCCTCTGGTAACCTTTGTACGAGCAGATGTAAAAGGACCCATTGACACTGCCTGAGTGCGGTTGGACAAAAAATCAGCCAACCAGCTCAAAGCAGGTCCGTTTATGCCAAGCTCTAATAACCTATGCAAGAGAACTTGGTGGGAAATGGTGTCAAATGCTGCTGAAAGGTCAAGCAGCACCAGAAGTGCCGCCTGACCTTGATCTAGAGCCATTCTGATGTTGTCCATCACCTCCACCAAGGCAGTCTCGGTGCTATGCTTGGCATGAAAGCCTGACTGAGAGACATCCAAAGCACCAGTAGACTCAAGAAATGCAGATAAGTGCTTGTTAATATGCTTCTCCGTGATCTTACTCTGTAGCGGAAGCATCGAAATCGGTCGATAGTTTGACAATTCCTCCGGAGAGATATTAGAGTTTTTTCGGATGGGAAGAATTTGTGAGCGTTTCCATCTTTGAGGAAGACAGGCCGATTTTAAAGAAGTATTGATTATAGAACAGAAAGGGGGCGCCAGCTGAGCCGCAAATCTAGAGGAGATTTTAGCCGGGATAATGTCTAGAGGGGATCCAGATCTGGTGCATTCCAGGAGTGTTCGCACTTCTGTGATGGTAATAGCCGGAAATGTAGTCAGACAAGGTCCTTCACTATTAGGGTGTAATGTGATCTCCGCAGGAATGGGAGTAATAGTATTAGAAAGGATAATATTTTGATAGATTCTCTCAATTTTTTGTACAAAAAAGGAGGAAATATCATCACATAATGTCTGAGAAAAACTAACCCTAGTCTGGCAAGATGTGGGGTTAGTGAAATCCCGTACAATTTGAAAAAGCATCCTAGCATTATTTCCTGCCTGTTCCAAAGTCTCTGCAATATGAGTTTTACGGGCCAGTTTAACATTCTTATGATAGCTTGCCATAGCAGCTTTATAAGTAGTTTTAGCTTGCTCGTTATGAGAGCGTCGCCAAATCCGCTCCAGTTTTTTACAGGCGCTTTTCTCCTCTCGTAGGCCAGGCGTATACCAGCCAGTAGCAGACCTTTTAGGTGAATATCTGAGAGGTTTAAGAGGAATTACTTTATTAAGTAAGTTACCAACTCTCGAGTCGAAGAATTCAAGCTGCTGATCTATATCCCCTTGTATACTGTTCCAATCCCACTCAGCGAACAATCGGTCAAGATGGTTGGCCGTTAATTTATGCCAAGGTCTGTACTGACGGGTACCAGGTTTGTTATTTATCGCAAGAGAGTGGTCATTAGGACACAGCAATTGGAAGTTTATCATAAAATGATCAGACCATGTAAGCGGGAGAGTTTCCCCACATTTAATATCCATAGAATTGGCAAAAATAAGATCCAAAGTATGGCATTGAAGGGCAGGACATGAAATCAGTCCTTCTTGAACAATATCCGCAGATCATGCTATGGTTTTCACCCTTCCTCATGACTTGTAATTGCCTGGTGTTTTGATCCAGGGCACTGAAGCCTTCAGAGAAGCTTTTTTGCAGCACAGCCTGTCTTATTTGGAAGTGTCTTCTTTGTTGCGTATAATGAATTGCTAAATCCTAACTCCGACGCAGTGCACGTTTGTATTGTGTATTTATCGGAATTTGGTGTTTTTATGATCAAATATATGTATTGTATTGAAAGTGTAAAATATGTGTACAGCAATCCTGCAATTTCTTCTGGGAATGTTCACACATTTTTTTTCTTCTATAGATTTTTATTAATTTTACTCGCAACATACACCGTTCACATCAAGACATGACAGTACAATTGTGTGGGCTAATCTGGCCCAGATGTGCGGTACCACATAGTCCTGAGAAGATAAGAAATATACCATGTTAACATGAGCATTGAAACCGTGTAATTGAAAATGGAAAAACCAAGGTCAACAGTGCAATCAACTTGGATCATCTCTCCGTCCTCACCCACCCTGTGCATCCTGGTTGCCAGGAAAACAACAAACAATATCACCCTCACGGCAGGCAACAGCACCTCAGGAACAACAGCGCCAAAAATCATGGCTGGGCCTCTGTAGGACGTTCAGGTGGGGTGAGCAGTGCATTTAATCTAGCTAGATAAGCATCCCACTGCTCCATTAGATTACACCTCCCATCCCCCACTCTGGCATCCGCCCTAACCGAAAGATCAGCTGATGTCCAATGGACCACCACATCCTTTTGCCACACGGTGATGAGAGGGGCAGACGTCGCCTTCCAAGACATGGCTGTTCGTATTTGTGCCAATCCCTGGTGGTCCAGTAGGAAAGCACTCTGCTGTTCTGATGTTTTCTGTGCCCTCTGTGCCCTCTTTTCTGTCTTTTGCTCCCTCTTGTCTCATTTTGCTCTCCCTTTTCTCTTTTTGCCCCCTCTTTCTCTTTTTGATCCTTTTTTCTCTTTTTTGCTCTCTCTTTTTCTCGTGCTCCCCGCTGCTACTGCCCCCGCGGCACGTCCAAACTCCAGAGTGTCCTTCCCGCTCCCACCTCCCAGCTGACCGCCTTCCCCTAAACCCCTACTTAATGGCGGCTGCTGTACGACCGCGAACAGTGGCTGCGCGCCAAAGGCAAGCCCATCTGCGCCCGTCCGCGAACCGACCGCGACCAGCGCTATGGACCCTGGTCCTCCGACCAGCCTCTGCTACTACTCCAGCACCCTCAGCCCCTTCTGCGCTCTCCACCCCGGACGCATAAACAACTGCCAGATTTTAACGCCGAACAACACCCAAGGGCCGATCGCCTGCCGACACTACTGCTGCACCTTCACCCACCCCAGCAGCAGCCCCCAGCCTACCGGACGTCATCGCACACAATCCACTGAACTGCATCCTCCTCAACGTGAGCTCCCTACACAAGCATGCCATAGAAATCTGGGACCTTCTCAACACCCACACGCCAGACGTCACCTTCCTCACAGAAACCTGGACCAACGCCAACTCCTCGCCTGACATCGCAATGCCACTCCCGACGGATACAACATCCTGAGAAAAGACCGCCCCACGAGCCCAGGAGGTGGCATCGCCATCGTCCACAAAAGCTCCCTCCGCATGACAACCACCGACCTGGACGATGCTACGACCCTCATGGAACATCTCAACTTCCAATTACAGATCCAGACAAACCCTAAAAAGACTCTCCGCGGAACCCTCATCTAGATGCCGCCTGGCCCGCGCTCCTTTCACAGACACCATCACCGACCTCATCGCACCATATGCCTTCGCCTCCATGGACTACATACTACTCGAAGACCTAAACTTCCACCTGGACAACAACGATGACCCCAACACCACCACCCTCCTAGAGAACCTCGCCATCATAGGACTGAAGCAACTTGTCACCGCCCCCATGCACACAGTGGGGCACACACCCGACCCCGTCTTCGCAGAAAGAAACAGCGTCTCCTACAGCCACACCACAGAACTCATCTGGACAGACCTCCGCTGCAACCATTTCTCCTACAGAAAACCAGCCGTACACAAGCACGCCCACCGCCGCCCTCATAGAAGCTGGAACAAAGTCACCGAGGACCAGCTCACCTCCACCCTCACCAGCACCCCACCACTGACGATGCCTGACGACAACACCGAGGCACGCAACCTCCACCACTGGATCAGGAACTGCGCCGACACATCAAGAAAGCAAGCTGGTTCACCTCTGCGCTTCAAGAATCCAAGTGCTCCTGCCGATGTCTTGAAAAGACATGGAGGAATAACAAAACCCCAGAAACACGCACCGCCTACAGAACAGCCACCACGGCACATCACCACCTCATCAAAGCCACAGAAAAGAGCATCTTCCAAGACAGGATCTTCACCAACGCCCACAACTCTAAAGAACTCTTCTCCATCTTCAAGGAATTCGCCAAACCCGGCAGTGAAACAACAGACGTACCTCCCTCCCAAGTCCTCTGCAACTGACTCAGCATCTTCTTCCACCTCAAGATTAAGACTATCTACAACAACTTCGACAACCAAGACCTCTGCACTACCCAAGCTCCCACTCCCAATGATGCCACCCAACAGACCCTGCTCACGTGGACCCCGCTCACGACAGGAAACACCTCAAAGACCAAGAAGAGCAACCACTCTGGAGCACCCTCAGACCCATGCCCACCCTACATCTTCCACATAGCCGCCACAGCCATGGCACCCGCGTCATGCTGGATGATCAACCTCTCCCTCGAAACTGCCACATTCCCAGATGACTTGAAACACACCGGAATTAACCCCCTCCTGAAGAAACCCTCTGCAGACCCGACGGACCTCAAGAACTACAGGCCTATCTCCCTGCTCCCATTCGCAGCCAAAGTAATCGAAAAGCCGTCAACACATAGCTAACAAACTTCATTGAAGCCAACAACGTTCTAGACATCTCCCAATCTGGATTCTGCAGCATTTACAGCACATAGACCGCCCTACTCGCCTCCACCGATGACATCCACTCCCTCCTCGGCCAGGGCCAAATGGCAGCCCTCATCCTCTTGGACCTCTCAGCTTTTTTCAACACCATCTCCCACCGCACACTAGCCACCAGACTACCTGAGGCCGGCATCCGTGGAAAGGCCCTTGACTGGATATGTTCATTTCTCACAGGCAGAACTCAGCAAGTCAGACTGCAGCCTTTCCTTCAGAATCAACAGAGACCAGATGTAGAGTACCCCAGGGATCCTCCCTCAGCCCCACCCTCTTCAATATCTACATTGCCCCCCTCGCAACTATCATCAGAAACCACGGGCTCAACATAGTCTCCTACACCGACGGCACCCAGCTCATGCTCTCCCTCACCAAAGAACCCAACATCACCAGGCACAACTTCCAAGAAGGGATGAAAGCTGTTGCCACCTGGATGAAGAGGAGCTGCCTGAAACTCAGCTCAGAGAAAACCGAAGTCCTCATCCTTGGCCAACACTATTGGCCTGGGACAACATCTGGTGGCCCCCCGCCCTCAGAAACCCCCCAACCCTGATGGACCATGCACCAAACCTCGGCAACATACTAGACTCAGCGCTCACGATGAACCACCAGATCAACCCAGTATCCTCGTCATGCTTCCGCACCTTCCACATACAAATCTTCAGATGTATCCCTCCCAAATCCAGAAAAACGGTCATGCACGCCCTCACAAGCAGCAAACTGGACTACGCCAACGCTCTCTACGCTGGAATCAGCAAGAAACTTGTTCACAAGCTCCAGACCATCCAGAACACCTCAGCCAGATTAGTCCTAGACATACCCCGCCACCATCACATCACCCAACACCCCTGTGATCTCCACTGGCTCCCCATTGAAAGAAGAATAAGTTTCAAGCTCCTCGCCCATGCTTACAAGGCCCTCCACAACATCGGACCAGCATACCTAAACGACCGCCTCTCCTTCCACGCACCCAAGAGACACCTCCGATCAGCCGACCCCTCTCTGGTCACCGTCCCACGCATCCACAAGATCAGAACGGGAGGGAAGTCCTTCTCCTACCTCGCAGCCAAGGCCTGGAACGACCTCCCCCTCTGCCTCCAGCAAACCCCCACACTGCCACAGTTCAGGAAAGACCTCAAGGCCTGGCCCTTCAGATGACCCCAGCATGCTACGGAGCCGCTCTCTCCCCTTTTTAGCGCTTTGAGGCCCTCACGGGTGAGTATTTGCACTTTACAAAACCCTGATTGATAGATTGATTGATTGAATACAAGGGTCAAATCCTAAAACCCCCCTTAATTGTTTTGTGCATTTCGTCCTCACCCCTGAGTGGAGTAGACAGAGGGTAGGGTCACACGGCAAAACGGAGGCGTGATATTGATATACAAGACGTCACAATGTTCACATATTATTATCGGCCTACAATAAATTTGAATACATTCAGTTAACTTCTTAATGATTGTACCTGTATCAGTCATGTTTTTCACCCATTATGGCATGTATTGGTTTATGAAATTAAATTAATCAAATCCATGCCATGTAACCATGGTGTTCCCATATTCCTAAACTAGATTCTTTGCATCTCAACATAAAAGAATTAGATTTTATACTGCACTTGATATCACACTTCTGTCATTCCTGAGTGCTGTAACTGACAGATGTTATTACTAACTAGCTTAACGGCACTCAATTTACCAATCTCTGAAATATAGGCTGGGTCTGCCTTGGTTCGATCTAGTGACATTGAAATCCCTGAAGATTTCATCTGTGAGCTGATAACTCACTCTGCCATCCTGCCTGCCAAGATGGAACATGAATATGAACACAGATAGGAATATTGACGTGAATATGGACTGATAATGGCTATCGATATGAATATGAATATGGATATATCAGCTATTAATTGTAATATAGACTCCTAATACCATGAATCCTAAAACTAACGTGTCTTGCAAGTTGGTTAACGGATTCCATTAAACTGAATTACTTTTAATTCATAACAGTAACTGTTCTTGTTGGAACCACTAAGTAATCACAGCGTGTTCCAGATGTGGGTTATCCCAAACTGACTCTTGTACTATTAAAATCAAATGATCTTTGAAGAAAATGGGTGTGAACAGTTTGGTGAACCTTTCTGGGCATTAGAGTTTGGTGTGTGAATGGTGTGATTTTTTCCTGATGATATTCAATCAAAGGAGCATAATTTGGGGATTTATTAATGGCCAGATGTAGGTGGCTAAATACCGGTCGGTAACCCCAAAATTCGGGAAATTTCAGGGTTACTGACCAGTATTTAGCCATTCCTAATGTAGGTAATGATTCGGTAAACACCGAATCGGTATTTACCGAATCTGTATTTACCGATTCGGTAAATGCAATGTAGAAAGCATATAAAAGAGTGCTTATGTGCTTTAAGAATTCGTTAATTACCACTAACTTCAAGTTGGTGATAATTAACGAATTCCTTTAAAAAAGCACTTTTGAATTTTTTTTTAAGTGCCTCGTGGCACACATCCATGCCCTGCCACCCTTGAAATACCTCCCGGCATTACCGATTCGGTAATACCAAATCGCTAATACAGAATGGCTTTAGATTCATTCCTATGGGCCTCCAAGCCCATAGGAATGAATGGGTAGGTATTCCTTATTACCGAATCGGTATTACCAATTCGGTAATAAGGAATATTAAGGAATCTGTATTTTTTACCGATTCATTACCTACATAAGAAATACCGATTTCTTAAAATTCGGTATTAAGAATTCGGTATTTGTGGATCACCTACATCTGGCCCAAGTGATATTTCTCTCTGAATATATAGGGGTGTAGCTGTCAATATAACCGCAGGTGCAGTGGCACCCAGGCCATGGGTCTCAGGGGCGCCTGCACCCCAATTATGGCTGTTTTTTAATTGTAACCAGGGAACTGAGGGCTCGTATGGCCCCCATACTCTGCAACTGTGAATATGCCCCGTAATTAATGTGTCAAATCTTGTTATCTGATGTGTATGCAGCTTCTTCCTCTGAAAGTGAAATTAGAGGACTTGTGCTGTTACAAAATATTTACAAATAGTAATAGAAATATGCATAGACCAATTTAGAGTAGCACAACCATTGGGTACCCACATAAAATATTTTATACGCAGAATATGGCAACAACTAATCCAGTTTTGACCTTGAAAAGAAACAACATGAGACAGTGAGGCATAGCAAGAAGCAGCTGTGGATATATAGCCATGCTCTAAGAGCAGCTACAAATCATGGGCAGTTGAAGCTCATAGGACAGTGCTTACATCTGATGCCTACCCTTTAATTCCAGTTAAATCAGTTTCACAGGGGGAGTCAGTTTCGCAGAACATCATCACACTTTACTGAGATGAGAAGGGAGCAGGCCAATTCCCACCTCTGAAGGCCAACATACATCATGCTTTCAGTACCCCCCCATCAACACAGCAATGCACAGCAAACATGTAAGAAAAAGCAACACTAACAAGCGGGATGAGACAGGCAGCTCCAATTAAAACAAGCTACTGTTTTTTTAAATATAGTTTTATTTGGGGTATTTTACATAGATTTAAATCGCCCACAACAAGTCTCTGAGAGCTGAGACCATCCACCAGTGTATGTTAAATACTCCAAGGTGTGCGTGGGTACACGCTGCAAACAATGGTGTAAAACGAGCTACTGTTGTGAACTCATAGGATCCTGACTGTAGTTGTCACTATACTTGCAGCAGGAAAACACTGAATGAGATGTGAAAAGGCCTAAAAGGGGATGTCATTTCTGCATAACTTTACTAAAACGTTCACTGACCAACAGGTTAGTGAAACAAACTCTTGTACATATTAATAGTAGTCACTGCTATCATTGGTAGACAACCTGTCCGTAGATATTTCTTGAACAAGACATTTGCTGTAAGAACCCCTATGTGTGCCTTTCAGTAGCTCTGTTACTGCAACCCTGCCCCAAGTCAGAAATAGTTCAAAATATCTTTCTTTGCTTGCTGAATTGGTCAAAACGGCAATTTATAAGACCTTTCATGTCTGTAAAGCTATTTAAAACACACGCGGGGGAACACTGGCGGTGAATATGGAATGTTGTTCTCGTGTTAAAAACATTTGCAAATTAATTGCATTTGTTATTTACGATACAAGTGCACTCCACACATAATCTGAAAAAAGTGGAATATATATCATGTGATCAAGGCCGTCTCGGGCTGAAACGCGTCAGGGCGAGCGTGGTGTTTTGAGCTAATAAAATACTTCACGCACGAAGCTGGGTTTGTGTTCTGTCCTTTTTCCACGAAAGGAAGTCACGAAGAGTGGCATCTGATATATATATATATATATATATATTACCTACTGGCGGTCGCCAGTAGGTAGTTATAGTTAGGACCACGTTTCCATAGGAAATCCGCAACATTCTATTTTGAATAACTTTGGCGCCAGTCGACGAATCCTCGCGAATTTTTCAAAATAGGTGGGGCGCTACGCTCCGCTCCTACCCTGAAAGTCTCGGGGGCATTCGTCAAGCGGGGGCTGAGATAAAAGGGGGGTCCCAAAACGCGTTTTTCCCATGCATTTTTCCATAGGACCTTTAGACACAGCTACAGCCCGAACGGCTGAACAGAATTACTAGAAATTTGGCAGAGAGGTAGTCCTCAGGTCAAGGAAGTGCCTTTTGTAGGTTTGGTGTAAATCTGTTCAGTAGATTCTGAGAAAATAGCCTTTAAATCAATATATATATCTGAGCCAGCTTACGGTGCGCTTACGGTACGCTTACCGTACGCTTACCGTACGCGTACGGTGGCGTGCGCGAGCGCGATTCTGATTGGCTCTTAGATCTTAGTAAACATTCGAATCGGCCGAAACCAGGAAGCGGCGGCCGCCATTTTCTCTCTCGCACTGAGAGTGTGGATTAAAATACAAAGCACAAAAACATGTAAAGGGGCTGTTTGGACAGCTCCAAAACACCTAGCCATGTTGAGGGAGTCCCCAAAGCTCCCCCAAGGCCAAAAACGGAATTTTTATTTTTTCGCTAATTTCGCCGATTACGCTTACCGTACGCGTTCGGTAAAAAAATATTAAAAAAAAAAAATTATCCACACTCTCCCCACCCCGTGTGCAAATGGTGCCCGAAGGGCACCATTTTTGCATGGCTGATGAGAGGTGTGAAAAATTTAAATATTACCTTTGAAAACGAAGTGCATCATATGTCCTCCATGTGCGCACGGTGCGCGAAGCGCATCGTGCGTACATGGCCCATCTAGCGTAACGTGGGCACGCGGTGCGCGTAGCGCACCGCGTGCCCACCGTGCGTGCACGGCACTAACTGCGTAAAGTGGGCGCGCGGTGCGCGAAGCGCACCGCGTGCTCACTGTGCGCGCACGGTGCACGAAGCGCTCCGTGCGCGCACGGAACGAACTGCGTTAAGTGGGCGCGCACGCCACGAATGGCGTAAAGTAACTTAGCATTTAAAAAACCGTACAAATTCACTGAAAAAACCATAGGTTTCACACACGTTATAGTTAGGAATTAGCATTTAAAAAACCTTGCAAATTCACTGAAAAAACCATAGGTTTCACACATGTTATAGTTAGCGGAAATTTTACTGATAAAAAACCAATGAAATTCCCCCGTTATAGTTAGTGCAGGCAACTATAACTCACGCGACCGCAATCTTCTGCTGATGACATATGTGTCTTTATGAAAAAAAAATATTTGGAATATATGTATAGCTAAAAATTTATGGAAGAAGACATGGGCAAATAAGTGTCTAAATACAGTATTAGCATCAGCAGAGGATTGCGGTCGCGTGAGTTATAGTTGCCTGCACTAACTATAACGGGGGAATTTCATTGGTTTTTTATCAGTAAAATTTCCGCTAACTATAACATGTGTGAAACCTATGGTTTTTTCAGTGAATATATATATATATATATATATATGACGGGGATTTCGCCTGGAGCACTCCTGCACGCCGATAATCCTGAAGGAAAGTAGGAACAGACGAGAACCGACCCAGGTTGCAAGTGAGTAAATTATTTTATTTAGTTCACAGCGATATATATATAAATACACACACACACACACTCTTTAGTATGGTGTTTTTTTTATTTGTAATTTGCAGGGTTTTTTTATAGCGCAAACTCGACACAAGGTTTTGGAGCACTTTACATGAGCACCAGTTAGGTTATACAAGGATACATTCATTTTTTGGTAGGCACAGGGAGATTAAGTTATTTGCCCAGAATCACAGGATGTTGAGCCGATGCGGAGACTCGAACTTGGTTCTACAGTTCCAAAGTCGACAGCACCGACCGTTATCGTGTTCAACAGTTTAAAGAAGTCTTGCATATGGCCCTCTGGTTTGAGAAACACCCAGGGGGATATTCACAAGGATCTATCGCCGAGTTAACCGCACTTTATCGCAGCCAAAGTTGCGATAAATTTATTGCCCCATTCACAAGCTGGTGTCAACAGCCCACAGCACCAGTTTACCCGCGATAGCAGCCGCAAAAAACATTGCCACAGAAGACCCTGCAGCTATCGCTAACGAGATGCAGAGTAGGCGTACCCGTGCCAAAAGCCGTGACAACACCACTCCACAACATTCACAACGACCAGCCAGAACTGCGATAAAAACACAAAACCGGCGAGAAGGCGCATTAGCAGCAGGAAAATAACACCTGCTCTGACCTGGTGCAAAGTCGGACCACAGCCTGCACCACAAAAGGGAGCACAGCCCACAGCCACATCGAAAGGGCAACAGATGCCATGGAGCCACTGGTCATGCAGCCCGGACACCCAAGAGGGCCACAACACCAACCGCCACCACCCCAGGACTCCGACCCCCACACGAAACACCCCCCCGGACCACCACAGAGGCAGTACAGACAAAGACAGCAGACCCCCAGGAAACGCACCAGCCACACAGACCCAACACCTGACAATGTCATAGCCCACTACAGGCTCAAAAGGAAATTATCGTATGCATCCTGACCAACATCGCCCAACAGGCCGATGGCGCCAACACAGCGGACAACCAACATCCCACCCCACACAAAGCTGCTGGCTGTGCTGTACCTGTTGGCCCCTGGTGCCCACCAACCAACACCCGCCAGTGTTGGAGGAATCACACAGCCAGCAACATCCAAGTCCCTCACACCTGTCCTGGACATCACCATCAGCCTGGTACCCCAGTCCCTAAACGTCCAACACAATGCGCAGGATCCAGTGGACACCAAGCAAGGACCATACGCCATAGCCGGATGCATGAACGTGTTGGGGGCAATCCACAGCATACATGTCATTCTTGTGCCCCCAGGTGATACAGCATACAATCACCGCAACAGAAAGAACACGTCTCACATCAATGTGCAGGCAACATCCGAACACCGTAGAACCTCCACCAATCTCGCCTCCAAATACCCAGCCAGTGTGCATGGTCCCTTCATCCTCAGACAGTCCAGCAGCAACCAGCGTTCCAAGGGAAATGCACAGCCCCTTGGCAAGTTCCAAATGAACACCCCACTCACCTCAACTTCACAACCATGCAACTCATAACACTGGCAATGCACACGTCACAAAATCACAACCAAGATGCAAAACAACATGACCACCCACCAGACACAACAGAACAACTCACAATGGTAACCTGGGCAAGCCGTGAACATGAGCCATCAACGGCATGGCACCTCAGCCACACAATAGCCGAATGTGGGGAGAGGTGGCAACCAGGTATGTGTGAAGGATGCAGGAGAACCAAGATTGGGAAAGTACACAATGCCAATAGTGGCAGAGATGTGCTGGACAGACCACAGTATGCAGAACACTCCCATATCCATGGCGACATACACCGCTGGTTTATGGAGTGTAGTGGACGCAACCATGTCACCCAGGCCAGTGGGGAAGTACGCAGAAATGTTGCCTGTTACGTCCCCCCGTAAGCGTGAGCGGAGTGGGATGGCCCGGCGTACGCCAGGCCAGTGTAGGAGTGTGAATAAAAAGCAAGTAGCCCTTGGCGTGGTCCTCTTCAGGAAAGCCCAACGTCTCCGCCAGGGTGGTGCCTCTCACCACGCCACGAGGCCGACGCCGTCCTCGTGAGCGGAGTTGCCTGCGATCCTGTGCGCCTGCTGTACCCTGGGCCGCTGGACCCCGAACCCGTCAGGCCCGCCCCGGTGCAGCCAGTCCACACTGATCACCTTCCGACACTGGCGTGTGTCAAGGAGGGCTCACCACGTGCCTGCGCAAGCTCCAAGCCCGAGGCCCACGACCTTGACTGCCTCTCAGACCATCACAGCCTCCACGAGCCAGGCTCGCTTTACACCTTTCTCGTTGACGTACTCTACTGCCACCTCCGGCCTACACCACGGTCAAGTAGGTCACACATTTGGAACTTAGTCTTGATTACACCATGGCAGTGAACATTATTTAAGGCAGAGTTCATGTCACTATACTCCCTTCGATGTGGTGCCACCAAGTCTGTGCATAGCATTACAACCACACGTGTCTGTGGACCTACACGGACTACTGCCCTCGGCCAATGCTGCGCAAGAGTAGGTCACAGAATTGGAACTGAACATCGATTATTCAGAGGCAGAATACATATCATCGCACGCAAGGAGAGGCATAAAAGGATGGCGCGTTGCAGTCCGGAGGGAATAGGATCATCATCACTGAGGTGATTGAACACTACCAACAACTGCCCTGGTGTCACTAACTCTGTGCATCGCGAGCCAACGACAGGTGGCTGTTGGCCATTGCTGACTACTGCCTTCAGCCCACACTACGGACAAGTAGGTCACACATTTGGAACTGAGTCTTGATCATACATTGTCCGTGTACGCACAAAAAGGAAGATTCGACTTCACTGTACTCTCTTTGGTCAGGTGGCAGCAACCATGTGCATAGCATCCCAACGACAGGTGGGTGTGGCCCACTGCTGACCGATGCCTCCGGCCTACACTGTGGTCCAGTAGGTCACAGAGTCTTGATTTAGCGATGGCGGAGGTCATATCAGTGTACTGGCATCCTCGCAGACTGCATCCCCTCTCAGCACCGGTGCCACTAAGTCTGTTCCCCGACATCTATGGATACTCTCTGGTCGTACATTGGTGGCGTCTGAGTCTATAGACTAGGGGCTAGTTTTCATCCTCATGTAGTTGATACCGAATTGGTGGTGAAATGAGGCTGTCGCTTTCCACTCTACCATTTGCTGCTTCGGATAACATCAGACCTTCCCCATCATTCCCTGGAGGACACCTTCCTCTTTCCCCCGCAACACTCCGCCACATTCACCTTCGACAGCGATGAGGACCCGCTCACTGCGCGTGGACCTACCTCAGTGCACCGGAAGTCACCGTCCCGTGGCAGGGTGCCTGTGCCGGCTGCTGTGCATTTAGGGCTACTGACTCTGTGCTGGTCAGGTCCGGGATCCCTTTTTCTGAGATATTGGATGGCCTCTGAGGCGATGGCCTTAGGGTCATCAACGTCATGTGTCTGTGGGCCTGCGCTGTCCGCTGCCTCCGGCCTCAACTGCGGTCCACCAGGGCTCACACACCAAATCGAGTCCTGACTGGCCCGACGTTGCATCACCGCCAGGACCACCTCCAACCGCCATCTGCCAGAGTCGAAACGGTGGTCCTGACAGACTTACTGAGTTGCTCCCACCTGTCGTGGATGCCATCATCAGACTGATACCCTGCTAGGCACTCCAGGTGCCACTGCCATCGTCCGTTACTGATTGATTTTTGTGCTGTGGTGAGGTTGCGCAGCGATTTCACCTCAAGCAGTGTGGGAGACCTGGGATGTTGATGAGGAAGAGGATGCAGGTTTAACACACTCCACTGCATCTGCATCAGGAATATCTCTAAGGGACACAATCCGAGACTTTTTCTTCACATGGGCATGCTCAGCTGTAGTGGCCAGACCTCAGTGCACTGCAACTCATGGACACATCTGTTTGCTCATTGTGTGCCTTCTGGACTTGCTCAGGCTACCTCCATGATGCTCCGCAGTTGTCGCTGTGATGCTGGTGTTGACTGTTTACGTATTCATTGTGTTAACTGTTGTATGTGTTGCCAGCACCAACAACTCCCTGAGGGCTGGCTTGCACCCACCCCACACACATCCAGCACAGGCGTCACTGTACATGTGGCCCTGCCAATAAAGGGGCTGGGTGCATGTGCCCGTAGCCAGTTCAACATAATGTCTGCGTGTGTCCCTGTGGTCTTGTTGTATGCATGGGGGCCCAGAGCCCCACGACATTACCTTGTGCTGTGTACAGCGGATGCAGGCATGTCACCGCGGGCATCGGGTCTGAGCTTGGACATGTAGCTTTGTCGTCACCCACTCAATTCGTAGGGGGAGTGGCCTGGGCCATCGTACGCAGAGCCAACGTGGGTGTGTGACTGCTATATGCGGGCCCCTGGGCATGGTTGTGTACTGTGAATGTGCATCTGTGTCAGGATTGTCAAACCACGATTCAGGAAAACATTGTTTGTGAGCCCGGTAAGAGTAAGGGCAAAGGGAAGAAGGAAGAAGACAAAAGATCTATGTAAAAGATTGACCAAAACCGATTCTAAGATGGCCGCCAAGAGCCCACCGGTTGGACAGCGAGTTAGCGCTCTAGCGCTCCCTCGCCATCAGATAGTTCCAGGTGAAGCGCCCGTGCTGAGGCGCACTTCACTTGAGAATTGAGGGAGAGAAGGTCGTTGAGGTGCGTCGTGTAGTAATAGGGAAAACTTCGACGCGCACCACTTTCGCATTTTTCCCCGTCCAGAGTATCCTGTGGAAGAAGTCGTGGAGGAGAGTTCGTGTGTTGTCCGTGAGGAATTGAATCATCTGAAGAGCGCGGTAAGACTGTTCCATGTGGAGCAGTGGGTGAACGCGCATAAAGACTTGCGGCTCATTTCTAGGCTGTGGTGATTAAAGTATAAGAGACACTGTGAGGTTTTCACCAGACTATGAGCTAGTGCTAGCGGCAAGTGTCAGTCGTGAGCAAATATACCTTGAGGCAGAGTGAAGTAAAACTACCGTCTATTTTCAAGTGACGCTTAGAGAAAGTCATCTCTTAGTTTAAGAGGAAGTTACTGAAGTGAATATCAGAACAAATACATAATTATCAATAAAGACTAAAACTAAATAGCATAACGAACTGCAGAGGACTACAATGTAAGAAGGACTAACAAGTAGAAGAATACTTACCTACACAGAACCCCAGGTGTAGCCCAGCTGTAAATTCAATAGGTGAGGAACCTGTAGAGTAAAAGAAAAGGGGTAGAGTTTTAGAAGATTAGACACACAACAGGGAATTAACACTCTGACAATTTCAGTTGCTGCACATAGAAGCAAGAAAAGAAAAGAAAAGCATACAACAGAAGAGAGGCAAGGGTCACACTCAGACAGGGTAGGTAATAAGACGAAGAGAATATATAAGGAGGGTAGCTGATAGACGTAGGACTAATTGTGTTATTATATTACAGTCCTTAATCTGTCGAGCTAGCAGAAGAAGATAAGAAGGAGGAGTCAGAAGAAAGAAAATAAGAAGCAGCAGTGTGGCCGTCTCTTCTCTGTCCCATCCCCTTTCCCCCTTGGGTTTGTTTGGCACTCGTGCAATAAGGTGCAGTGCTGGAGAACCTGGGAGGGGCATTGGGAACTTGCGGCGTTCTGCTCCTGTGCATTGAATCGAGCGTACTCTGACAGAGTGAAGTGCCCACGGTTGAAGTAGCACCTGAGCAGAATGGCAGAAGGTTTGGACTTGAAGAAACTAGGGGACATTTTAGAAGGAATTCAGAGGGAGTTAATAACGGTTCGGGAAGAGAATAGAGAGCTCAAAAAAGAGACTACAGATTTGGCCCAAAAAGTGAGTAGTTTTGTATCTAGTTCTAGTTTAAATTATCTAGCCCCACAAGAAGGGAATCTTAGTGACACCACAGTTCCCCACCCTAAGTTAACAACTCAAGTCATTCATTCTTTGTCTCCAGTAATTCCGTTGGCTCCTCCAATGCGTTTTGGAGGGGACCCCCAGAAGGCTCAAGTGTTCATAACACAGTGCACCTTACACTTCATGTGCCGTCCGGCAGTTTTCCCTGATGCGCAGTCTCGAGTGGCATTTATCTTGTCGTATTTAAGTGGAGATGCGGCGTCTTGGTCTATGCCGTTAGTGACCCGTAATGACCCAATATTATACGATCTGGAAGAGTTCAAGAAAGAATTCCTTCGAATATTCGACCGACGCAGGGTCTCCCAAGCAACCGACAACGAACTATTGGAAATAAGACAAGGCAACCGAGACTTGGTGGCCTACTTGGCCCAATTCAATAAGCTGATAGTGGAGACTGAATGGCCGGAGAACAAACGAGCTGCAGTGTTCTATCGTGGCTTAAAAGATGAACTAAAGGATGCTTTAGCGCAAGTGCCCAACAGACCCACAGAGATTTCAGCGCTAATAGATTTGGTTTTAGAAATTGACTTCCGTCAAGGTGAAAGGAGAGGAGAGAGAAAAAAGGAATATCGTCCAAGTGTACCGAGATTTGATAGAATCAGAATGGAAGGGAACAAGGATTTGGACTCATTCAAGGGAGGAGAGCCAATGCAGATTGAGACCATTCGAGGTCCTCTCTCGAAGGAAGAGAAGGAGAGGCAAAGAGTAAATAAACAATGCCTATATTGTGGAAACGGGGGACATTTCGTTCGTAATTGTCCCAAGAAGCCCAAGCAATCGCCGGCGGAAAACGCCTCGCACCACCAGTAAATGGAGTTGGACTGGTGGTTGCAGAATCTAGGACAACTCCAGAAGCTCATACCCTGGCAAATACCCTGCAGTCAGCATCTCCACATCTGGTGTTAATGATGACCTTACGATTCCGAGAAAAGAAATTAACACAAGTCGCAGTCATGATTGCTTCAGGGGCCACGGGTAACTTTTGTGATCTAAAGTTCGCCGAAAGGATCGGATTGAAGGCTATCAAGAAAGAAAAGAGTGAAGCAGTACGAGCTGTCGATGGGACAAATCTTTCATCTGGACCCATTGTGAGCCATACGGAGCCTGTAGAGCTAGAATCTGAAGAAGGACATCTAGAAATACTGGAATTCAATTTAGTAGATGCTCCACAGTTTCAATTGATTCTTGGTCTCCCTTGGCTCACTGAGCATAATCCCACTATCGATTGGGAGGCACGAACTATAGCCTTGAATTCTAAGTATTGCAGGTTGAATTGCCACAGGGGTTGTAAAAGAAATCAAGAGGAATCACCGGCATATCATTTGAGTAAAAAAGAGACGACCATTTGTGTGATAAGTACCATAAGTCTGCCAGAAGAATACAGCGAATTTCAGGATGTTTTTAACGAAGTGGAGGCTGAAAAACTCACTCCGCATAGAGACTATTATTGTAAAATAGATCTGGAACCAGGAACCAACCTTCCCTGCAGTAGAATCTATGCATTGACAGAGCTAGAAGATGAGCATTTGAAGAAGTATATACAAAGATACCTAGCGAATGGATTCATCCGACCATCTCAATCGCCGGTCTCATCTCCATTATTTTTTATTCCCAAGAAGAACAGAGAATTGAGAACGTGCATAGATTATAGGGCGATCAATCGCATAACCATCAAAAAACGTTATCCTTTACCTCTCATATCTGTGTTATTGGATCAGGTTAAAGAAGCAAAAATTTACACAAAATTAGATTTGAGAGGGGCCTACCACCTTGTCAGAATTCGTGAAGGAGACGAATGGAATACGGCATTCCGAACTAAGCATGGGCTATATGAATATCAAGTCATGCCTTATGGATTGTGCAACGCTCCAGCTGCCTTTCAACATTTCATAAATGAAGTACTGAAGGAGTTCATAGATCAGAGTGCTATAGTATATATAGATGATATACTAATTTATTCTGACACCGAAGAAGAACATCAGGTGCATGTTAAGAAAATCTTACAGAAGTTGCGAGACAACAGCTTGTTTGTCAAGTTAGAGAAGTGCGCTTTCAATGTCACCACCGTGGAGTTTCTGGGGTTTGTGCTTGCGCCCAGTGGAATAACCATGGATGAGCATAAGATCAAGGCCGTCATCGATTGGGAAACTCCTAAGTCTGTGAAAGAAATTCAAAGTTTCATTGGGTTCGCGAACTTCTATAGGAGGTTCATACAAAACTTTTCCAAGAAGTTAATCCCCATTACGAAACTGTTAAAGAAGGGAGTTCAATTTGAATGGTCTAAGGAAGCCGAGGAAGCATTTCTACAATTAAAGAGAGACTTTACAACAGCACCGATCTTACTCCATCCAGATCCTTCAGAGCCTTTCTATGTAGAAACTGATGCGTCAAATTTGGCATTGGGAGGAGTATTGTCCCAAAGGCACAAGTCAACGGGGCAATTGCATCCAGTGGCCTTCCGTTCCAGGAAATTGACAGCAGCTGAGATAAATTATACCATCACAGAAAAGGAGTTGTTAGCCATGAAGGATGCTTTTAAGGATTGGAGGCATTATTTGATGGGTGCAAGACATGTGGTCACTGTGTATACCGATCATCGGAATTTGAAATTTTTAAAGTCGGCCAGAACATTAACCCCAAGGCAATTGCGATGGTCATTGTATTTCGCAGATTTTGACTTCGTCATAACCTTTCGACCTGGGTTGCAGAACGGTAAGGCAGATGCCCTTTCCAGACTGGGAACCGAAGGAGTCTTGGAAGAGGTCAAGGATCAGGCAATCATCCCTGCTGAAAGGCTGGTTGGAGCGATTTTGCAGGAGACTCAAAGGAAGGAGTATCTGAATGTAAGGACCTTGGAGGGAATTACAGACTGGTTGGAAGGAGATATAAGGCGAGAAATTCGAGAAGGTTTACCATACCATGATGGGGCACTATACTTGCCCACACCTGAAATGCAGCAGAAGGCCTTAAGGGAATGTCATGATAGTATTTTGGCAGGTCATAAAGGCATGACTAAGGCAGAAGAACTGGTGAGAAGACGATTCTGGTTGCCGGATGTGAAAAAAGATGTACGTCAGTACGTAGCCACATGTGAGATCTGCGCTAGGGGAAAATCGGAGCGGCAAGCACCTCAAGGGTTCTTGCGACCCTTACCCACACCACCTTACCCCTGGCATACAGTTACCTTAGATTTAATTGTAGATTTGCCATCGAGTCAGGGTTTTGACACCATATTAGTTTGTGTGGATGCTTTTACCAAGATGGCACATTTTGTGCCGTTAAAGGGATTACCTACAGCTAAAACATTAGCACACACTTTTAGTCAAAATGTAGTCCGAGCACATGGTATTCCTAAGGTTTTAATAGCAGACCGAGGTGCTCAATTTTTATCCCATTTTTGGAGGGCCTTCACCCGAAAATTGAACATTGACACTAGATATTCCACTAGTTATCATCCTGAATCTGATGGGCAGACAGAGCGTGCCAACCAAGAATTAGAGCAGTATCTGAGACTGTGTTTATTAGATCACGAGGGGGACTGGCCAGATTACCTGTGGGCAGCTGAGTTTGCACATAATAACGCTAAGAACATGTCCACAGGTTATTCCCCTTTTTATTTGAACTCGGGGAGGCACCCCCATCACGCATTAAGTTTCCAGGAAGTGGATGTTCCAGCAGTCACAGATTTAGTTGAACACATGACACGAGTGCATAGTCTAGGCACTAAAAATCTAACCAAAGCAAAAGAGGACTACAAACACTATGCAGATAAAAAGAGAAGAAGGGAACCAGAGTTACAGGAAGGTGACAGGGTTTGGCTGAATACAAAAAATCTGAAATTTAAGGGGGTCAGGAAGTTTCAACCTAGATTCATAGGACCCTATCAGATAGACAAGAAATTGAGTACCTTGAACTATCAATTAAGGTTACCCAAGGGGTTGCGCATACATCCAGTGTTCCATGTTTCACTATTAAAAAAGACTTTGAGTGGTTTAAGAATCAACAGACCCCCCAAACCAATCCAAACTGAGCAAGGAGAGGAGTTTGAGGTACAAAGGATAGTAGATTCTAAGGTGAAGAAGAGAAAGTTATACTATCTGTTAGATTGGAAGGGTTATGGCCCCGAGGAAAGATCTTGGGAGTTATCCTCAGACATTCATGCCCCTCGGTTAATTAGGGAATTTCATAGTAAATTTTCCAAAAAGCCCAAGCTGAAAGGAAGCACTTTGAGGGAGGGAACTGTCAGGATTGTCAAACCACGATTCAGGAAAACATTGTTTGTGAGCCCGGTAAGAGTAAGGGCAAAGGGAAGAAGGAAGAAGACAAAAGATCTATGTAAAAGATTGACCAAAACCGATTCTAAGATGGCCGCCAAGAGCCCACCGGTTGGACAGCGAGTTAGCGCTCTAGCGCTCCCTCGCCATCAGATAGTTCCAGGTGAAGCGCCCATGCTGAGGCGCACTTCACCTGAGAATTGAGGGAGAGAAGGTCATTGAGGTGCGTCGTGTAGTAATAGGGAAAACTTCGACGCGCACCACTTTCGCATTTTTCCCCGTCCAGAGTATCCTGTAGAAGAAGTCGTGGAGGAGAGTTCGTGTGTTGTCCGTGAGGAATTGAATCATCTGAAGAGCGCGGTAAGACTGTTCCATGTGGAGCAGTGGGTGAACGCGCATAAAGACTTGCGGCTCATTTCTAGGCTGTGGTGATTAAAGTATAAGAGACACTGTGAGGTTTTCACCAGACTATGAGCTAGTGCTAGCGGCAAGTGTCAGTCGTGAGCAAATATACCTTGAGGCAGAGTGAAGTAAAACTACCGTCTATTTTGAAGTGACGCTTAGAGAAAGTCATCTCTTAGTTTAAGAGGAAGTTACTGAAGTGAATATCAGAACAAATACATAATTATCAATAAAGACTAAAACTAAATAGCATAACGAACTGCAGAGGACTACAATGTAAGAAGGACTAACAAGTAGAAGAATACTTACCTACACAGAACCCCAGGTGTAGCCCAGCTGTAAATTCAATAGGTGAGGAACCTGTAGAGTAAAAGAAAAGGGGTAGAGTTTTAGAAGATTAGACACACAACAGGGAATTAACACTCTGACAATTTCAGTTGCAGCACATAGAAGCAAGAAAAGAAAAGAAAAGCATACAACAGAAGAGAGGCAAGGGTCACACTCAGACAGGGTAGGTAATAAGATGAAGAGAATATATAAGGAGGGTAGCTGATAGACGTAGGACTAATTGTGTTATTATATTACAGTCCTTAAGCTGTCGAGCTAGCAGAAGAAGATAAGAAGGAGGAGTCAGAAGAAAGAAAATAAGAAGCAGCAGTGTGGCCGTCTCTTCTCTGTCCCATCCCCTTTCCCCCCTTGGGTTTGTTTGGCACTCGTGCAATAAGGTGCAGTGCTGGAGAACCTGGGAGGGGCATTGGGAACTTGCGGCGTTCTGCTCCTGTGCATTGAATCGAGCGTACTCTGACAATCTGCCTCTATGGCAGTGTGGGTCTCCTTTGTGGGGTGTAGGCGGTCCCTGAAGGCTAATAGACACCAACGTATGTGATCTAGTTCGCCGTCCATGGGTTCGGAGCCCACCCACACCTGTTGGGCCACCTCCTTTTGGCGTGCTGACACATGGCATTGGGGTGCCATGTGTGAGTGGGTGAAGTGTCGTGAGCCAGCTGTGCTTGCGGGTGCTTCCTGTTGTGTGGTCTGTTGCAGGCTCTGTGTTCTCTTCTAAGTAGCTTAGCTGCCCGGGTCCTGGTGGTGGGTTGCGTGGGATGTCCATGGGCTGTTGTAGGGCGTTGGTGTCTAAGGTGTGGTGGTCCTCTCCGGCATCACAGATGTGTTGTCTTCTGTGCTCTGCTGGAGGTGTTGTGTGCCCCTCTGCAATGTGAAGGGGAGATGCATGTTCACATTGTGTTGACATGTATGTTGGAGCATTGTTCTGGTCTACATGCAGACTGTATGACAATGTACATTGTGACTGTTTGGGAGGTGCTGACTACAGCTGTGGGACAGTGTACATTTGGACTACATGACTGATGTGAGGTCGTATGCGTACATTTCCATTTCACAGTTTGCTGCTCGGTCAGATGTAGTAGGCATGTTTCTGTGCATGTGCGGAGCCAGCTGTGTCCTCTGTTATGCAGTGTCGTCTTTGCGCATTGTACCACGTTGTTGTCAATGTGGGTGTGCTGTTCTTGCTATGTGTGTGTGCTGCAGTGTGCCAAGGGGATGAGGGACATGATCCAGGGTAATTGTGGGTGTGCAATGTGCTATACCTCGTTGTGCATGTGTGCCATTGTTCCCATCTACCCCTAGCCCCCCACTCGTTGGTCGTTACTCACCCTGTTGATGTTGTGTCAGGTCCTCTCGTGCTGTGTCCGTACTCCCTACTTGCACCATCTCCACACTGATGACTGTGGCCTCGGATTTCTCCTGCTCCTCCTGTGGCACTGGACTGCCACCTCCTGTCGCCGTTGCAGCCTTCCTGTTGGCAGCGGGTTTGTGCCTGGTTTAGGTTGTCACATCATGCAGGGCCTATTGCCCTCCTTGGCACTCCGACTGCATTCCAGGTGGTCTACTTGTGGGTCAGTTGATGGTAGTGTTCTGTCACCTCCGTGACGCTGATCTGGTTTTGCTGCGGACTGCACCCCGTCTTCCTCTCCCTCTTCTCCTCGGCCGGTGGTCTGTGGGGGTTGTGGAGTTCGTGTTGGCCTCTGCGCTGGGTCAGGGTGCATCCATGTTGCTTCGTGCTTTGGCTTGTTTCTGGTGTGTTGTTTCTGTGGTTTTTATGGTGCATTTTTCCGCCAGACATGTGGTATTTGCAAGCCTGTGGCTGGTTTTCGCTACTTTTTGTATCGCGATTGGCCTCATCGCACAATTTTTGCTGCTTGGCGTTGATTTTTGAGCGGCCATTTGACGCGTTTTCTGGTGACTATCGCATGCCACCACCGCGTTGTGAATACTTGGTTGGCACGGCGTAATTTTCCCACGATTGGCTGCGATGTTGAGAGTGCGTTAAGCTACTCTTGCAGTAGTTATCACACGTTCTTGTGAATATACCCCGCAATGTGGTTCATTAAAAAAGCAATGGGCTCCAGTTATTATAGGAAATAGAACAGCTAAAGTTACATGTAAGCATATTACATGGACGGCGAGTGTACGCAATCAGTGTCCACAAAATACTGCTTTTTGTCCAAAACGTGCAAAAGCATTTTCTCAACTAAAAAAAACTGATTTCACATCTACAATTATTGCATGAACAGTGCGAGTGTTTAAACATTGTGTAAAGGAAATTATTTTCACCCTCATTCATTTTGCTAAACATATTTTGATTAATTGAAATATAGCTGCCAAGTTGCCCAGAGTTAGGTGTAGCTCCCTAGGAAGTGCTGGCCTTCTATAGGGTAGCATTCCGAAATGTTTGATTCCATACTCTGCTTACAATATTAAGAGGGGAGAGGAGTTGGCCTCACAGCTAGAGTGGGTATACCTCAAATCTGGGGAACCAGGTTTACAATATTAAGATAGGAGATAAGTTGGTCTTACGGCTAGAGTGGCCGACCTCAAATCTGTGGAACAGGGTTCGAGGCTCGGCAAGGACGCTCAACCTCCTTTGATTCTGGGCAAATCACAATCTCCCCGTGCCTAACAAAAATGAATGTGTGTGTCCTCAGGTAACACAACTGGTGCTCTGTAAAGCGCTCTGATACCCGATACCTTCGGGTCAAGTTCGCGCGATATAAAACTCCCTTAAAAAAAGTGAAATAAATAACAGTGCTGCTCTGTGGCTGGTACATTAAGAAAAAACGCTTAAATAAATGATTTCATTTCAAGCTGTGAGTGAGGTCCCCAGCACAGTGCCCATGCTCCCCATTTCATCATTCTAATGGACATGTTATGTTTTCCTGTTCTGGAAACTCGTGTCATAAGCCCTTTGAGAGGCTCCCTACAGTAATTATACGTGTTACAGCTCAGCAGGGTCCTCAGCACTGGCAGAAATGGAGTTTGGCCTAAACTATCCCTCATTTTCTCATGATAGACTGCCATGTGCCTTGTCAGACCATGGCATGTCTACACTGGACAGGCACCAGGTACGTCCATAGCATGCAGTGCCACCAGAACTTGCACCAGTACATCAGGGGAGATGCCTCTCCGCTCCCCTGGCTGTAAGGCCTCAATCAATCCTTCCACAGCTTCTGAGGAAGGAGGGGGACAGAGCCTTTGAGGCCACATAGCCAGAGCCTTAGAGTCTAATAACTCTCCCATGTTCAGCAGCATTCCTGTGTTAGAAACGAATTTCCTACTCTGTGCATGTTACAGAGGACAGAGTGTGTGACAAACAATATTAAGCTGGGCTCTCACTCTTATGCCCTGCATAATGCAATCATGAGCTGTGCAGAGTTGCCTCTGAGGGGCCAACATTTGATACAAGATGACTGGGAGGGGCTGCACAACAGAAACTATATGAACACCATTACACTGATGCTCAGTGAGAAACTCCTGCAGTGACTGTTTACCAACATGCTCCAGAGTCCTATATTAGTCTGAATGCTTTTAATGTCCTGAGACCTGGAGACAATAGCATGATTCCTCCTCATTAGGAAGTGTAATAGGTTTAATTAATTTTACTGTATGTAGAAAAGGAAAAATGTGACTTTGTGCCCACATGAATCTTTGAAATCCCTTTCTACAAGAATGAAATGTGTTGGAAGTTTTAGTCAAATAAATATGATAAAATCAGAACCATATGTCAATGAAACCTGCTCTGCGGGCCGGTGTAGGACTTCTGGCCCTCATGTACAACGTAATTGCATGGTCGCAAAGGCCAAATTGGAGCCTTTGTGACGGCAAAATGGCATTTTTAAATGTACAAAATCAAAACTGTGATTACTCGCAATTTGGGTTTGTGAGTAAATCCCATATCGGTCTTTGGAAGGGACATGTAAAGGGCATCTGTTCCAAATACCGATTCTTTAAGTTATGTAGAATATTTTGCAACCAAAATCTGGTTGCAAAACATTAAGGGCCTCATTTACGAAAAGTGATGCATAGCTATGAGAAAACAGCGATGCGTCACTTTTCATTGCACCCTCCTTGCGACACCAATTATGCGTCATATTTACAATATGACGCATCATGTCGCAAAGAGTTACAGAGATAACAGTATTTCTGACGTATTTGTAGGCGCAAAAATTACGAATTGCTGGAGTGTGTCACAAAAGTGATGCAACTCCAGTAATGTGTCATTACACTTGGGCAAGTCCCAATTTAAATGTTCCTGCATCAGTTTTACGCCTGCAGGTATATAAAGTGTCCTGCTAACCCTTAATGCGAAGTGTGTTTGTATAAGAGATATGCAGACACTAAATCGCACAACCCCATATATGATTATACTAAAGAGACTAATGATGTTACAAGCATTTAAATTGCTCTGTATTTTGCCGTTAGGTGATCAATTTTGAAAGAGTAAGGACTGGGTGGAACGGACACTGAGGTCTTTTATCCCTCACATTTCCCAAGGAGAGGCCAAGGACTGAATGGATCGCCACAAACTTCATAAATAAATCGTACCACACACCGGGGGAAGCACCAGGGAGTCTGTATAGCCTGGAACCGATGTCCCTGGCGGCTCCGATCCTGCTGTAGAAGAAGCAATGAGGCCGGCCCGGACGAGACTCGAGCATGAGCCGGGGTCCCTCCCCTGAGAAGAGGATCTGACTGATGAGAGGCGGGGGAGAGCGAGATCTACCAGGCGGCTCCCTGCATTGAAATCAACCCCAACAGCGAAACCAAGTAAGGTGGTGGACGTGGGAGGCTGCCGGCCGTGTACCCCCGACTCCACTATACTGTGGACATTCGCGCCCCGGGTGGGGGGTGCCAGAGGAACTTCAGCGCGAACGCGGTCGCTGGGCCGGCACCACACCGGTGAAGCGCACACTTGGGGCTCAGAAGCCTTGCCAGACAATTGTCTGTGGATGATCGGCCGACCCCACCGCCCGTCTGCATTGCGCTGGCCAGAGTTGCACTTGGCAGTGACTACCAAGTCGGTGGGGGCGTGCATTTGACCGAAGCGCTAGAGGTGGAAGGCCGCGGTGAATGCAGACCCCGGGGCCCACTTGTGAATGCGAATACGCAGCTGCCGAGAGGGTAATCAAGGCGCTGTGGACACACAGTGGAGAATTTGGGCTCTAGACCCCCCCTTTCACCACTCGCAACGAGGACCCCCCCTAACAAAGGTGTATACTGTAAAAAGTGACATATGGGGGAGCTGCGAAAGGCCCATCCTGAAGGTAACAACAGATTACACACTTCCCAGGCACCAACTAACAACAGAGGGAAGCCCATGGTCATAGTGCAACGGGCCTGCCATCTGGAGATCAGGTGGGGGTGGAGTGCCGGGGCCCAATCGGCGCTCTGACTGGGTGGAGCCGTCCCGTGGACCCATGCACCCTGCAGGTTGGGGCGAAAAAGCGCAAGGCGGGGCCCACTGAATGGTGGGCTTTAATGCCCCCACCAAGACATAGTGCAACAGGCGGACAAACAAGGAGATAACGCGTTCGTCACAACGCCCGCTGGGGCAGGGTCGAGCTCACCCGGCGCTTGGATCATTGGGCCTTCCGCGTCTTTCTACCCCACGGGCACAGGCAGGGCGTAGCCGTACGCACTCATTTGGTCCACAAGGAAAGCAACGATAAGCTGGGGGAGTTAAACAACTGTAATACAATCGCAAGAGTGAGGCGGGGAAACAGCGCAAGCTGAAAAACAGGTCAGAAGAGGTAAACTTGGTAATAACGACCACCCAGGCCAACCAAACCCCGTCCAGACCAGCAGGCTCTCATAAAGCTCACATCATGGGAAATAACAATGCGAAACAGACCAAACTGATGTTTGAAATTAAAAGACAAACACGACAGAATGACACAGATGCAGAAATAGAAAACAAGCACGGGACAGAAGAAAACTCAGGGGGGACCAATGATGACTTGCGCAGCCTGTTAATAGAAATGAAAACCAGGCTCAAGACAATCGACTCCAAACTAGATATCTTCACAACTCAAAGTGGAGCAGGTTAAACAAGCATTGGCATAGCCAATAGGTCTCGCCTTTGGGACCTTATAAGTGTTTAGCCATGCAACAGTTGCATAACTAAATACTTATAAGGTCCCAAAAGCGAGACCTATTGGCTATGCGAAAGTGATCGCGATCGCGATCAAACATCAAAGTGGCCCTGCGACCGCGAAAGTGAAAGTAATCGCGCGTGTGCGCACATGCACTGTAGCTCTAGGCTGGCCTGGTAGCACTTTTTGGAGCCCTCTTAAAAAGTCTCGCCAGACCAGCGCATGCGCTGGGTCAGGCGAGACCTAAAAACAAGTGGACACACATGAACAGCGCCTGGATCAGCTTGAAAACCGGCACACAGAGGTGCATGAATTTCAAGTAGAACAAAGGAACAAATGCTCATCATGGAAAAAGTATTATCGGTCATTAGGGAAAAAAAAGATGACTTGGAAGCACGATCCGAAGAAATAATCTACGTATCATAGGTATTCCTGAGACCAAAGCCATATGGAAAATGGAGCTTTTTGTGCAAGAGTTACTAAAAGACATATTTGGCCCAGACCTGTCCACTATATTCATGGTTGAGCATGCCGATCGCTCCCTGGGCCCCAGACCCCCGGTGGGAGCCACTCCCAGAACGATACTGGCTAAAATCTGGAACTATCGAGACAGAGGCACTATACTCAGGAGCCAGAGAACGCTAATCTCTTACAAAGGCAACAATGTTTCTTTCTACCCTGACTTCACCCCTGGGGTCCAGGCGGCGCGTCGCGAGTTTACCCAAACCAAACGGATGCTAACACAGGCTGGAATTTCCTATGCTCTGCTATACCCTGCTAAGTTAAAAGTCACGCATGACAATAATAAACACTACTTCACAGATTCAAAATCAGTTCTGAAATTCTCTAGACACATCGGAGGGTCCAGGAAACAAGCAACTGGGACTAATAGAGCACAACCCGCAGACAATGGTCTAAGCAACAAAGATTAACAATGACGCTATGTCTATTCTTGATTTCTGAAGTATCCCTTACATGCATGTTTCCACTAATGGTCACCAGGGCCACCATGGTTTGCTCCAGCGAGTGGGATGCGATAGTGTAATTAGCGCAGTCCCTGCGCACTTCCCACATCATTTAACATATAGCTCGGCCACCCAGTCTCACTGCCTGGGTGTTTTGTTTGCCGGTGCCTCCACACCCCCAGGGAGAGATCCCATGATTCCACTTTTTTTGTACTTGTACTTCAAGATTGTTTTGCTTTGGATTGTTACGTTGACTTAGTTGAAGGGAGGGTAACATAAACTCAACCTGATTGGGGGGTTGGAGTGGGTGGGGGTGGGTTCCTAGGGGAGGGAGTTAACAGCTTGGAGGGGGAAAAGCGGCCACAATATAAGGTACACAAATCATCTTCAAGCAGCATGACAATGCTACGATATACACGGATAGGCGCATGGATCGTATATTCGACATACGCCCCACCGGGAAATGACTACATATAATTGTCTCACAAGGAACATACGTGGGCTCAACGACAACAAGAAAGCCAGACTTATACAGTCATATCTAATCAGACACAAAATTGACATATGCTTTCTGCAAGAAATGCATCTGCAAAACATGGCGAGCACCAAGCTCCAGCACGGGGGTACATATACTTGGCGACTTGGCGACTTATTCAAACTACGCTAGGGGATCCGCAATCCTTACACGAAGGGGCTTGGGATGGAACCTGATTAAACACAGTCAGACCCGGAAGGCAGATTCACCCTGGCAGTGGGCACAATTGGCACCATAAGGGTAACACTAGTGGTAGTGTATGGTCCAAATACGGACACTCCTGAATTCTTCCATGAGCTCTGGGGGGCAATAATGCCATCTGGATGCAAAACTGTAATCTGGGGGGGGGGGAGGGACTTCAACGCTGTCCTCTATGATTCTTTAGACCGCAGGGGTGCAACTCGCAAGCTACATCCCAACATCAATACTACACTAAACACACTAATAAGTGAACATGGGCTAGTTGACATTTGGAGACAATGGCACCCAGGTACAGCAGAAGGCACATGTATTACAACACAACATTCAGCCTGGTCCCGCATTGACTTTTGTCTGCTCTCCAAAGACGTGGGCAGGTGGACCACAGATATTCAGCACCTCCCCAGAACCCTCTCCGATCATGCACCCTGTCTGCTCCGCCTTCTGATACCATCCACACCTAGCCAGACATTTCAATGGAGGCTCTCGCCCAGAGCCTTGCTGGATGCTGCATTCTTGAATACTTCTCACTCAATGAGGAGTCAGTCTCCTCTGCATCATCTCTGTGGGAGGCATTTAAAGTAGTCGTTCGTGGCCGATGTATAGCCAGACAAGCTGGAGTACACAAGGCCCTTAGACAAACACTCAAAACACTTGAAACACAGATCCGTATGCTAGAGCTTGTATATTTTCAATCTAATGACCATAAACTACTTGCCCGCATTAGAGACACTCGTACCGAGTTCGAGGAGGAGGCGCAGAGCGAAGTTAAATATCTGGGCAAACACACACAGACTAGAAGATATGGGGAAGGGGATAGACCAGGCAAACCCTAGCATCATTGCTAAAACCCTTGCGCACTAAAGATTACATCACGGAATTGAAAGATGATGCCCAACAGCCTATAAGAGGCCCCCAAGAAATAATGAACCACCTCGCTCACTTCTACTCCAATCTATACACCTCACAGCACACAGGCCTGTCAGAGGACCTACAACCCTATTTCGACTCAATAGAACTGCTGTGGTTGGGCAGAGCTCACAGGGCATATCTGGAAGAACAATTCACTGAGGAAGATGTCATACAGGTCTTCAACAGCCTGCCGAGCGACAAGGCCCCCGGGCTAGATGGCCTCCCAGCCGCATTTTATAAAAGTTATGCATCGATCCTGGCTCCCCATCTCATGGCGGTAGATCAAGAGTCCCTTGAAAATGGAGCATTGCCGCTGGTGCTTCGAGAAGCGGGCATACTGCTATTACTGAAACCTGAAACAGCCCCAGATCTCGGCCACTCTCTTTTATTAACACAGACAATAAAATATACGCCAAGCTATTGGCCAACAGAGTTCAGCCACTACTGCAGCTCATCGCCAGACCTGATCAATTGGAATTCATACACGGGAGATCAACTGCTCATAACCTTCGTACATTCTTCACGATCCTTCATTATTTAGACCACCAACTACCTGCTGTGGCTGCAGTCCCCAACGCGACTAAGGCTTTCGACTCCTTAGAGTGGACATTTCTATTCGCAGTACTAACCAGATTATGCGTCAGCCTGTCATTTATACAACAAATATTATTTCTGTACTCAAACCCTACCGCGCATATTCGAGCGAACAGTCAAATATCAAATAGCTTCACCATCACTCATGGAACTAGACAAGGCTGTCCTCTTTCTCCCCTACTCTTTGCGATTGCGATGGAACCCCTCGCAGCGTGATTGAGGCAGCATCATGTGGACAGGGGACTGGGATTCTCATGCAGGGGGGTAATAATATCACAATACGCAGATGAAAGCACCCTATACATCAAGAATCCCCAAGAAAATTTACTCCTGATACTCCGTGAGATCATCAAATTTGGCGGCATGTCTGGTATCCAGATCAATTAGGAAGAAATCCACATTATTCCAACTGACAGCACCACACCATTCGAGCTCGAATATCCACTCCGATGGGCTGACGGCCCGGTCAAATACCTGGGAATTTGGCTAAGCATAGACACCCTGGAACTATGGCACATGAACATTGGTCGAGCTACGGCCTAGCTTGAGGAGAAAAACAAAGCTTAGTCCAAACTGCCACTGACCTTTGTGGGTAGAAAAGCAATAACTAAAATGATAATCCTCCCCAAGTTCCTGTATATCTTCATAAACCTCCCACTTACACTTACTCAAGCATTCTTTAACACAGTGCGCTCGCTGATGATCTCACTAGTGTGGCCTGGAGCACAAGCTAGAGTAGGCTGGGAAACATTAAAGCTCCCGCAAAGTCAAGGAGGACTAGGTGCACCAGACATTACTCTATTCGCCTACTGCGCACAGGCCCTGTTCCTGCACTACTAGGTGCACCCGACGCCATTCCAGCCCCATGTGGTGGTTGAGCTAGACGCAGCTGCACCTCTATCCCTGGAGGTGGCACTGTACAGACTATATAAACACCCCCGCCACATCATAGACACAACAGAAACGTTAAGATGGGCATGGGAGGGGCTGTGGAAGTGAGCCAATCTAGAAATACTATTTGCTCCCTCAATTCCTCTACCTAGAAATCCACAAATTGGAGGATCAGGGTGCTATTGTAAGAGCATAGAAACTAGGGATCACCAAATTTGCAGACCTATACCCTGAAGATGGATTTATCGAACCACCAACATCGACAGATACACCCCCTCCCAATTTTTCTGATATATTACTTTACCACCGCATACGGACCACATATCATCAGATATACAGCACATTTCCTAATCCCCTCAAGTCATACAGGCTCTAGAACACACGATTATCACTCCCTCCCCGCACAGGCTAATTCCAAGGCTATATACCTCTATGCAAAAACACCATCCAGTAACGGGACCCAAATATAGGGAACAGTGGAATACAGAGTTGAACCCACAGATTACTGAAGAACAATGGCAATTTTGCTGCACGCACCTCGAACAACTATCTCCCAACTACAAGCTCAGACTAATACATTTAAAATTCATAAATCAATATTACAGAACACCAATACAGTTGCAACACATGGGTGCCCGTGCCAACACAGAATGCTGTAGGTACCACGCGAATCAGGCATCCTTTTTACACTTGGCATGGGAGTGTCCCCCGATCGCTACTTATTGGTGCAAGATTTTTCACAGCATAAGCGAAATACTCATGATACTGCTGTTATTAGCGAAACGTAGAATGCTATGAAATGGGGCAGACCCCCTTAATTAAGGATTGGACCCTGGATGTTACGTTCTGCCAAGAACAACTAACCGCTTTTTGGGAACTAATGCCTATCGCATCCAGACTTAAAGACATATGGGATCACTTACTCACATAGCTGAGGGCACACGACCAGAAAAAAATGGATTTAGCTGCGTTGCTCACCCACCATACAGACGCACAATCGCTGGGCTGATACAATACATACCTTTACAAATTATCCCAATATTGCACACCACGTAGCACGGCCCCCACACATAAAAATCAACACTGTCACCCTAGGAGCGTTCCAAAGTGAACATACACCCTATAAATCTAAATGGTCAATGCCAACACCAAGGGCCTCATGTAGGTAGCCTAATACCGGTCGGTAACGGCCGATTTTCGGTAAATATACCGTTACCGACCGGTATTTAGGCGTTTGCTATGTAGGGGGACAATTTCATGATTCGGTAATTTACCGAATCGGTAAAATTACCGAATCGGTAATTTTACCGATTCGGTAAATACCGAATCATGAAATGAGATGTAGGGGGAGTGTGTGGGTGTTGTGTGGATTCGTTATTTACCACCAACTAATAGTTGGTGGTAAATGACGAATAGGTGTGAAAAAGCATTTTTGTGCACTTTGCAGTGTGCAATGTGGCAGACACACATGCCCTTAGGGCATGTATGTGTGCCACATGTGCACACATGCAGGAATCAGGGGTGCAACAGGGTGTCAATGTGACACCCTGCCACCCTTGATTGAGCTCCCCCCATTACCGAATCGGTATTTACCGATTCGGTAATGGTAACTGGCTTCCCATTGATTCCTATGGGCCTCCTGGCCCATAGGATTCAATGAGATACAGGTTACCATTACCGAATCGGTAAATACCGATTCTAAAATACCGACACTTACCGAATCGGTATTTTTTTACCTACATTACATTTACCGATTCATAAATACCGAATCGGTAAAATTCGGTATTTAAGAATCGGTAAATGTAATTTACCTACATAAGGCCCCAAGTGTCTAGATATGCAACGGTTGAAACCTAATGATACTGTTTGACATTCTCATCACCTAAAGTACAGAGTTGATGTCTAAGATTGTCTAGATGTTGCATGCATTGTAATACCATAATCTTGCTGTGTACCTTGAACTATCCTACAATAAAAACAATACAAAAAAAATGTCCCTCCATGCAACTATCCATGAGACATTATGTCTTTTCATCCACCCAACGTCAATTATGCTTGTATACACGCTGAATCGCTGACTATGACTACTGGTGCATGTGATGTCAATATGTGTACATGTTTGTGTGTTTATATATGCCTGTATGCATATGGTTGCCTATATATATGGTGTTTGTTAGACTGACATCCCTAACATGGTTTTCGCTCTAAATCTTTGCCTTCAGACCTCCTGTTTTTGCTGACTTTGTTTTACTGGCCTTAGGACTCTGCCTGCCTTACCACTGCTAACCAGCAGGGACGGCCCATCTATTAGAGCGCCAGGGAATTGCCCCCCTATTTTAGTTGCCCCTCCAGCCCCAGCGTTAAATCTATATATATTTAGATATAATGGTTTTTTTCGGTCGCAGCTGTGCTTTTTTCAGCCACGTGCCGGGTTTCTGCATGATGAAGGATGAGGAGGGAAAGGCGTGAAGGCAGGGCTTAAAATGATCGGCAGCACACAAGGGTAGCTCAAATCGGTTGCAACTTCAATGTGCGCATGTCAGGTTGGACGACTGCTTTTCAGCGACCAGCCCGACATGTGCACTAAATGTGTTGATGCAGCTGCTCAATTAGTGAGCAAGGGGCATTACAGTGCAACCTCCAGGGCTCCTAATGAGCATTAGGTTCGCTTGCCCGGACCAATCCTGGCCCTGCTCTCAAACCATAGCATAACAGCAAGGGAGCAGTGTCTGGATTGGTCCAGGGCACACCATTATGCTTCCGCTCCGCCTAAAAAAGAGATTGTGGCGGATATGGCCCTACAGGTTTAGAAAAACATAGTTCCAGTACTCAAATAGTAGCAAGAGTGAAATGATTTATATTCTGGCTCGAGGTAGAATTAATAACTTGAGACGTTTTCTAGTAACTCTTGTCCTGAAGTCAAGGTAGAAGGAAGGGAGGTGTGGGAAGGTGTGTGTGTGTTGGCATGCGTGTCTCTATTGGTACTTGTGTGTGATGTGTGTACATGTAGTGGGAAAGGTAATATGCCCCAGCACATAGTTTCATAGAACACTAGCCGCCAGTGCTCTGAGGCCGATTACGAGTGGGCGAAAACGTCCTGATAATACCTCCAACACCCTCAAAATTAACACAGAGGCCTTTATGTACAGTGCTTAATGTGAGCCGGTGGTTTCCGGTGCTCGGCACCAGCACCTAATTGTCAACACCGGTGCTTGTCACAGTCTGCTTCAAGGTACAATATACATTAAAGGTGACTGTTACCTGCTGACCAAGCCATTCTTATAACTTTGGGAGCCTGGTATAGTCTGAATTGTCACACATGTAGGAATGTGATGGTTACTAGTTGTTTTGTTCCTATCATTGGCAGCGCTGGTAGGGGAAATGTATGGCGCAAGCCCAAGCACTTATTTAATTACCAATTATACACTGCACATTACATATTCACGGGGGATATGACGCAAGAATATGTATCTCCACACCGATTCCTGTATGTTTTTGCAAAGTATTTCTCGGTGGAAAATGCCACACCGCAATGATTCATCTTTACTTGTAATTCAGGTGGGGCTGACAACTCCTGCTATCAGTCTTAACAGGATTACCAGGGTATTCAGAATGAGGCTTTTAAGAGGAAGCCCTGCTTTCTGTTAAAATGGCCATTTAAATTCTGTTTGTTCCAGGATTATGAGAGGCATTGTTGCACTCCTCTGTTAGGAGCAGATGAGCTTTATCAAATACAGAACAGCGTTTACACTGCAGCAGTACATGGCCTTCCCTATATGGGGATCATTTCAAGTGTTTTTATCTAGAGGTTGAAGATAGGGGGGCAGATTTACAATAACTGGCGCATCCCTGCATATCAGCAGGGATGCGGCAGTTATTTTGTGTCACGGTAGACACCTCTTGCGCCACCATGGATGTGCCGCAATTACAATCCGTCGCACCATGGCGCAAGAATAGACAAATGCGTGACGCATCTGATGTCCTAAAGGTGACGCAGTGCTGGAGTTGTGTCGCAAGCGCGACGCAACTCCAGCACTGCTCGGGGGCGCCATATACAAGCTGTGCTGCATCACTCCTTACGCCTGCTACAACAAGCAGGTGCAAGGTTTTGACGCAGCGGGGTCGGAAAAGTGACTGAGTGAAATCTTGTAGATTTCACTCAGCCACTTTTCCTTCGCCAGAACGCCCCCCGCGCTAGATCGCCCACAAGAAACCTGACGCAGGTTTCATGTGGTGCAGGGCTTTACAACGTGACGCATCTCTCTAGATGCGTCACGTTGTAAATACCCTGCAGCATGGCGCTGGCTTTGCGCCACCGCTGCGTCACAAAAGTGATGCAACGGCGACGCAAAAGTGAAGTACGGGGCTTGTAAATCTGCCCCTTACTTTTTAAAATGCATTTTTATTTGCTCTATTTATCTTGAAAACTAGCATGCTGTGATCAGGACAGGTCAAGATTTGTAGCGAAGTTGGATTGCATTTTTTAATCTACGTTGCATTGTTAGGCCTGTATTATTGTTCATATTTTTTTCGAAGCTGAACACTAAAGCTATTACAACACAGTTACGTTTTTTCAAAGGTTTACACGTGAGTCATTTCGCAATATTCTTCATTAAAGTTGAGGTATTCAACAAGTCTGGAGTTCGATGCTTCGTGTGTACCCATGCCCCATACGCCAAAATAGATTATTCCATACATCGGCCTACTTTCTTCTCTGTCTGTGATGTTTCAGTAAAGTTGGAAACCATGGCCTACATTACGACTGTCTCTGAACTTCCGGTTCAAGCAGAAATTGTAATTCCCCGGACTCTACATGCCTGTGTAATTTTCAGCTTCATGTGTGAAGGGGGTGTATACATGTCAAAAATTTCACATGCAAAAGGAAGGTGTGAGGAAGTGAGTGAGTGCAGTGTATGGTTGGGGGTGGTGAAATGAGGGAAATGCAAGGAATTGCATTCAGGGGAGAATGCAATGAGGGTGCTGAGGAGGAAAGAGAGGAGTTGAAGATGTGTAAATGGATGAGATGTGCTGAGAAAAAGCGCCCACATATCTAACATAAAGCACACATAACTTAAGGCCATTACTCCTTCCACAGGCCTCAATAATATTTAATTCACACTCTCACAATTTCAAAATTGAAACATTTCCAGTGTTAATTATTTATAACGAATCATGTTGTCACTGATTTATCTTAAACAACTAACAACCATTGACAAAGCCAATTGTACTGACAGGTTTTAGGTGTATGCCAGTTGTTGAGTTATATATCTGGATGCACAAACATATCAGAGAGAAACCAAAATACTGGTGCGGTGGCACATGATGGGAATCACAAAAAATTAGTTTACCATGTTCCCTTTTAGAGCATTCCCACTTTTTTCATCCCACTTAAAGACCTGTCTGCACATATTTCTATATGACTGATTGCAGCTAGCAGCTGTGAGTGCTTCCTGAAGCCTGGTTAGATTATTTTCTTCCAAAGTCAATGCTACATGTAGAGCAAGACCCAGGGCAAGCACATACTCTACAGAGCCTGAAAATGTAGCGCTGCACAATTTGCACATTAAAGTAACCGTTGAACATATCAATGCAGTAAGATATGTGGCAATTTTTAATGTGTTTAGTATTTCAAGTCTGTATATTCCCACTGCTTTATAAACCTTGCTTTCTCACTAGAATAATTTGCTTTCCTGCATGCATTGGACCCTTACCAATAACCTGTTTCACTTGATAGCTCCTTTGGAACTGCTGATGCACAATGCATCCTTGAAGTAGGACCTCACATCCCTCGTCAATGGCAGCCTTGACGGCGAACATGGGCTCTGCATCACTGCCCAGCAGCTCTTCAGAATCAACGCATCGGCCGACGCATCCCCGCATCCTCGATGCAGGACTGCGCATTGCAAAACCTGTCAATGCAATCCTTGACAATGATGCAGACCCTCGTATCACATCCTCAACGCATCTTAGAACCGACGCGTCACTTTGGCTGTGCAATGCATCTTCGATGAGGATCCTTGCAACGCTCCGCAAATGAGGATTTAAGGTACTTTTTTTCAGTGGGCCTAAATGGGTCCCTGTAGCCGGCCCATGCTCCATCGCAGTCAGCTTGAACTTGTGTCTTTGTACTAGCCCAGCAAGACCAGATATCCACAGTTGGCGCTTGGTGCTTTTTGGCACTATTTTCACTAAAATCTTTAAAATTGCATATCACTGGTTCTACTGATTGGATCTTTGTCGCTTTGGTCTTTTTTTATTTATTAAAGAAAGCTCTACTTTTCTAACTTAGCGTGGGATCCTTTCTGTGTGGTGTTTCCACTTCATTACGGTTTGAAGTGTTGCACAAAAACTTTACACAGTGCCTCTAAGTCAGAGGTCTTCAAACTTTTGGATGCCGAGACCC
Source organism: Triturus cristatus (assembly GCF_964204655.1). NCBI lineage: Eukaryota > Metazoa > Chordata > Amphibia > Caudata > Salamandridae > Triturus > Triturus cristatus. Next base: position 1,069,538,236 of record NC_140582.1, on the reverse strand, counting down.
CCCTGTCAACATTTTGAGGCGTAAGGACCCCCTCCTGACAAAAATTTCTAAACCTGTTGACTAAATTGTGTGGGATGAAAATGTAAATGAGGTGATGTGATGCAGCGCATTTTGGAATAGCATTGCTTCATTATTTTGACATTTTTTACACACAGTAACACCCAGGAAAGATTTCACCCAATCAGTACCCATTTATAGCCAAAATACAACAATTATCATCAGAAAGATTTCAAGTCAACCTTTGTGAAGGGCCTTCCACTCTGCAGCAATACGTGCTGTCGCATTAGAAACTCACCTGGCCCTGACCGGGAGAAGCAGGGGTCCCTTAAAACCCTGGCGGTTTTGTGCAGAGTTAAACAGTTTACCCATGCAGCTTTCCTCTCACCCCCTCCCTTCCATCCCTCTCTCCTCTCCTAACCCCGGATCCCTCTCTCACTTTGCAGGCCATTTTCTTTCACCCCTTTTTACAACTTCTGAATTCTCCCCATTCAACCTCTCACTTCACCTTTAATCACCTCTTGCCATTCTATCTTTTCACTGCCCTCATCTCGAACAGTCTCTCGCATTTATCTCATGGCCTCTCTGGTCCTGTCCCCTCCCGTGCCCCTCAGCACTTCTCATTCACCTCGTCTCTCCATTCAAATTTTTGTCTATTTGTATCTTACACCTCTCCAGTCCCCCCATTCCTCTTTCACATCTCCCCTTTGTTCTAACAGAAGCCATCACCTTTGGCTCACACTCACTTCTTGCGTGTCCACACTTCTCTTCGGCAATTCACATTTCTCCTCATCCCTGACCTCTTCAATCAAATTCTCTCACTCCCTTGCTGTCCTCTCTCATCCTCTCATCTCTCCTCACCAAGCATACGGGTCAGACCCGTATGCTCCTCTCGGCATGTGCCACTCTGCTTATTGTTCCCTAATTCAAGAAGGCATGAGTTGTCGGTCTCGCTGTTTTGATGCAGGCCACGCAGTTATGGAACGGGCACCCTCCTTTGCTTCGCTCCACCAAGAATCTATTATCCTTTAGGAAGATATAAAAACCTTTCTCTATGCTCTGTAGGTTACCCCATTTGGCTGTTTCTCCTGCTGTGTGTTTCTCATTTGCCTTCAGGCAGTACATGGTTATTAGCCCCAGGACATATTTTGGTAACTGTAGTGCATTACAGATGTAAACTTACTTAAATAACTTTATTTCGGTCAAAGACCATATAAGCACAGAATAAAAACTACAATATACAATTTCAGTACAAACAAGCAAAGACTGCCGCCAGTTACATAAAAAAATAGTGCAAATTTTGATTGACCAGAAACGTAATCATTAATTAATTGTAAAAATTCATTACGAAAGATTTACACAAATATGAATGCTATCAAAATTTGTTTGTAATATACATAGATGATAAGACGCCAAGGACCACATAAGTCTAAGGATACTGCAAGATGGACTATGCAGAGAGTCCATCATTTATAGCACATGCCCTTGCTATATCTACGATGTAAAAAGAGCCTCATTTAGCTAATTCATCTCATGTCAAAGAGACATATTATATTCAACATGTAGATCTTGAGAACAGAAAATGTCTCAAAATTAAAAGATGTCATAAAATAGGATAAAAACACTCAAAGAGTTAAAACCTAAATCAAAATTAGAAATTTGCGCAGTATACACAGAAATTCACATGTCACTTTACGAGGCCCCTGCGTAAATACCACATCGAATTTAAAAATTGGGAGACAGCAAAAACTATTGGGGGATGGGTATCATGTTTTAGTATCCTAAAGGCCTCTAAATGTAGCTTAAACCCAAGATTACGACATATTGGTATTATCTAGCGTTTGCGTGGTAAGGTGTATGCCGGGCAAAAAAATAATACATGTGTTTCAGACTCTTCCCTATGGGTACATGCAGGACAGGTCTTCTTATTCTCTAGTGCCCATTTGCTAGTAAGGGCATTTAGAGGGAGGTTCCCCACTCTAAATTGCATATAGAGTTTCCTGGCCTGCAAGAGATAAATCAAGCCCAGGAACTCTTCTTTCCTATATTCAGCCTTAACTAGCAAAAACTCGGCAGTCATCGAGCCCCCGATGGCACTTCCCTGGATAGCCAGCAAGTTAACCTGTCTATAGAGGTGCACTAGGTCTTGTCTAGATATTGATCTGCATGATATCTCTGGGATTAGCCAGAGATCCAGCCTACCTAGCCTAGCCAAGAGATCCTTAATATACAACAACCACGAGATCTTGTGGTTTTAATAGTAGTGAGGATCTCCCTCAGCTCGCCTCTGTAGGCGGAAAGTTCTGGGGTCACCCAAACCCTGCGCCAAAATGTAATGGGCCTCAGGGCAATTTCTTCATTTATAGGTAGCAAGCCCAGGTCCATACGAAGGGGAACTAAGGGGGTACTGGGTGGGAGACCTACAATCTGTCTCATAAAGTTGTTCTCTATTTTTGCAAGGTTGGCAGCAGACATATGTCCCCACATTTCAGCCCCATATAAAGCAGCTCCTCTTGCCTGGGCTTTGTATATTTCTACTGCAGGTGCCACTGACCTATATGTGGTTGTCCTATGGAATTTCATTATCTGTGTTAATTTGAGTCTGGCCTTGACCATTTGGGGATCCCATGTAAAATCTTCTGATAAGGTAATACCTAAGTAGTCAAATGTCCTCACCCTTTCCAGGGGTATACCATCAAGAGAGGGACTTGGTCGAGTAATTTTGCGGGGGTTGAAGATCATATATTTTGTCTTGGTTAAATTGATCTCCAAACCCCGCTTAATACAGAACTCGGCAAAACCATCCAAAATGCGTTGGCTGTCTGATGGAGTTTTAGACAGCAGCAAGGTGTCATCCGCAAACATCAGCGCGGGTATCTTCCCCAAACCCAAATTCGGGGCATCATTATCCTTGATGTTGTTAAGATGGTCGATGAGCCCATTGATATAAAGACAAAATAGGGTTGGGGCAAGAACACATCCCTGGCGTACCCCCTTTTTAACAGGGAAGCGCGCAGATAATTTCCCATGTTTCCCACTTCTTACTTGCATGTAGGTCCCTGTATGTAGCCTCACCAGGACTTTAAGGAGATAGGGCGGAATCCCTAGGTCGTTTAAAACTTCCCAGAGTTTCCCCCTGGGAACCAAGTCAAAAGCCGACTTCAGATCAACAAAAATAAGATAGAGGCTGCCACCCTCCATCTTAGCTGTTTTCCAGAACAGCAACTGTAGCCTGAATATCTGGTCCACAGTTGAGGTACTTGATCTGAAGCCGGCTTGGTAGGGGCTCAGGATTCCTTCCTCCTCTATCCAGCTTTGGATACGATCAAGAAGGACCCTGCCCATCAGTTTTTGTGAAATATCAATAAGACTGATGGGCCTGTAATTTGACGGTAAGAGTGGGCAGCCTTTTTTGTGAATGGGAACAATCTCGGCCCCACACCAGGAGTCTGGTGGGGCCATACCCCTCATGATGGCATTAAATAAAGCACATAAATAGGGAGTCCAAATTTTTGGTTCCATATGAAAAAGCTCCCCTGGAAGTTTATCTAAGCCGGGGGCTTTATTAGGGGGTAGTCTGCTAATAGCATTCCAAACTTCAGTCAAAGTAATATCGCACAATCCTTCTGGGTAAGGGTCTTGCAAAGAATCCAAAAAGGCTATATTGGCACCCACCAATTCCTCCCCGGCATAGAGGGCCTCAAAATGCCTCTCCCAGGCTTCTGGCGGTATATTGGGCTCCCGGGCCGATTGTCCTTCCTTGTTTCCCACACTTACTAGAGCCCAAAATGATTTCAAGTCTCTGTCCTTCAGGGCAATCCTAAGTGCCTCCCACTTCTCAGTTTCCCAATTTTTCTTTTCCCTTTTTAGGGTCCCTTTGTATATTGCCCGGAGACATTTAATTCGGATTTTATCCTTAGCCTTGACTGCAGCTATTAGGTCCTTCTTTGCTTTGCGGCAGGAGGCATTAAACCAGGAGTTGGTGTCATATTTGGCTCCTATGCGTCTTGCAGTTGGGTAGACTATCTCGATCAGCCTAGCAACTAACTACTCGTGAATCCCAGCTGCCCTCTTCTGAGTCCCATAACAGACCTCCATCTGGCCTAATTCCCCCATTTCCTCTATCAGAGGTGTGGCCAGCTCATATACTTTAGCCAACTTTGTTGGCGATTGTTGTATATGGCACCACCTAGCCCTTCGTCTGTTGTTTGAGAGGAACAGTTGGTTATCCCCCACGCTAGGCGGAGATAGAGGGATAGAGATGCCCATGCTCTCTGGGTTCAAGGACAGTACCAGAGCGTTGTGGTCACTGTCCTGTCTCTCAAGTACCTGAAAGTCAAGGACCTTGCCCCAGGATTTAGTTTCCACTGAGATATAATCGATCAAAGATGATTGGCCTTCCCTATTGAATGTATGCTGGGCCGGTTGGTCAGATTTTGTTCTCCCATTAGAGGCCCTGAGGGAATGTGCCAGAGTCAATGAGTGGAGTTGGATGGCCAGCGGTGTCCAGATTTTTATAGGGGTAGTTTGAGGTTCGGGTATAGACCAGTGACGGTCTTCTTGTGAGGGCTCACCTAAATTCAGATCAGTGAGTGGCTCAAACTGGCAGTTGAAGTCGCCCCCTACAATCAACATCGTATCTGGGTCTAGAGTTGATAGAAAACATCCCAGATTGTCTAAAACCGCAGATTCCTGTCTATAGCTTACAGGTCTGGAATATATGTTAATGAGAGCTAGTTTGAGCTTAGTGGGAAATGTCAACAAAACACATAAAATATCATTCGTTGGCAAAGTTATTAACTCAGCTTGCGCCCCAATATGCGTGCCCAACCATATAATTAGGCCGCCCAACGGTCTACCCCTTCCACTGGAGGTGGCCAGAATGTTAAACGATGCAAATCCCATCCTATGATATTACTCCGTGGCCAAGTCTCCTGAAAGAAGCAGATGTCGTGGTTATCTATAAAACCTCCCCAGTCTGAGCAGGGTAATTTGTTTTTAACACCTGCTAGATTCCAAGATAAGATCTTCAGACTACCCCCTACTTTACTGGAGAGTTCCTGCACTTTAATTATGGGGGAGTATAAAGCTCAAAGGGGTTTATTGCCCGTCTGGCTAACATCCTGGGTCTTTATCCGGAGATCTGAAGATGGAACTATCAGATCAATTGCTTGCTGTGTCCCCAAGCACAATGGGTTGGCCTTTGATAGTCCATCCTTCCCCACACCATGTGCTCCGATGTTCCTAGTTGTGTTTTGAGTCCGGCCCCTACAATCTTCCACTAAAATCTTGGCTGGATTATCTTTGGACAGGCCCCCCTGCCTTAATGGTAAGATGGTATAGGCAGTCTCATTTTTCCCCACATCAGAACCTATGTTAGTTTTTGCAGTGATTGAGTTATTATCTGTGGATGAGTGGTGGTTTCTAAACCTACAGCCACCACCCCCATAGACTATTGCATGTAAATCACCCGCACAACCCCCATTACCGTTTGTGGGAGTTTGTCAATCTACCAGATCAAGGGGGCTATATCTATTACTTACAGGGATATTGAAGCATGATGTAGTAGTATCACTATCCCAGCCACCTTGCTGTGATTCCCCTGGGTGGGCCCTTAATTCCCATTTTTTGTGTATCAAACTCATCCTCTCTTCAAAAGTGCCCTGTGGGTAGAAATAGCTAAGTGGTGGTGTCTGGATTTTTTTGCTTATCGACAGAGTAGACCGTCCTAAAATATGCTGAACCGTTCGTCTGTACCTAAAGTTAATCAGAATACAATCCCCCTGGATATCTTTCTGCCGCTGGCCTACCCAGCTGACCCTACGCACGTGGATAATTTCACTGTGCACCCAGGGTGGAAGGGGTCTGTTGTTGTTTAACCAATGTGATACTTTATTTCTTAGTTCTATGTATGTCTCCACCCGACTAGTCTGTAGACTAGGTACTCCAGCTAATACCACCACTTGGAGGCTTGTGGCAGATCTATGCATTGGAGACAGGATTCAGTTAAATGGAGCAATTGTCCATATCTTTTATTGGCACCCTCTTTTGGGAGCCTATGATCCTTCTCCCAATTGGGTATACCCACAGGACATTTAGCAGGGCCCTTTTCTTTATTTGCATCTTCACCATTTGGGGAGTCACTGGCTCCCATTAGTGGAGTAGATGGTCCAGACCTGTCGGAATGAGGGTGGGGAAAGATAAATGGATTAACCGAAACAGTCATTGCTTTAGTTGGCTGCTCAGGTACTACCCTTGGGGTCATATCTTTAGCACACTGGACCCCCTGAAGACTGGATGGTAGTTTAGTGCTCCAGGAATCTACTAGTGATGATAGTGAGTTAATTTTACTCATCACTTTATCTAAACTATTTGAAATTGCAAGGTCTATATAAGCTTGGAGATCATTTACCATCTCTATAACCCAATCAGGGGAATTTCTTCCATCCTTGTTACTTAAGTCGGATGGACAATCATTGGTGGAGCTCCCAGATGATACGACCGGGATTCTGCATGAACATTTTTTGACTGTGTTAGTTTTGCTTTTCTTTTGACTCTTTTTAATCTTAGGTGTATTATTTTCAATATCTCCCCCCTGATCTCCCCCTTGCTTTGATGTTATCGCTGCTTTGCCCTGAGTTGCCGTTACATGGGAATTGTACATGTCATCTAGTTGTTGGATTTCCCTAGGTGTACCTGTTTACGGGGCTACCGAAATAGAGGGTAATGTTGGCGTTATCGATAGGCGTCTCTCTGTTCGTGAGATTTCATTAGTTACTGCACCAATGGCCTGCTGCAGCATTTTATCTATGGCAGTGTGCTTTTCCATTGGGGTGCGGGGTTGCGTTTTCTGTCTAGTACTAATTCTATGAGGTGGAGGAGTATTTTTTCCCATATCCTAGTTTGCAAGGGGAGCACCTGCTTTCTCCCACTGGGACGGGAAGTGGTGTACTAGCTTGGCACAACTTAAAGCTCTATCGATGTTAAACCAATGGGGATACCGAACAACCTCAAAAGTGGGGGCCCCCTGGGAAATAATAGTCAATCGTTCGCAGTTCCAGGGACGTGTCGATCCAGGGCGCTCACCGCAATGCCTTACTTGTGAAATCCAAGAGTGGAAAGTTAGAAGATAGGCCCAGCCCAGCCTCCTCCGGCCTGTGACAGGCAAGGACGGGCCTGCCCTTGGCCCGGGCTTTGCCCGGCGCGCGCCCCGCGAAGCGGGTGCGGCAAGGCACTTTGTAGTCGGGCTGCGCGTCAGCTGGTATCTCCCAAGGAATTCTGGGGCCTGGAGTCCTCTTCCCAGGACGATGGTAGGTTAGGCAACAAAGTTCTGGCTCCCGCAGCGGCACCCGCGAAGTGGGTGCGGCTAGGCGCTTTGTAGTCGGGCTGCGTGTCAGCTGGTATCTCACAAGGAATTCTGGGGCCTGGAGTCCTCTTCCCAGGACAATGGTAGGTTAGGTAACAAAGTTCTGGCTCCCGCAGCGGCATCCGCGAAGCGGGTGCGGCTAGGCGCTTTGTAGTCGGGCTGCGCATCAACTGGTATCTCCCAAGGAATTCTGGGGCCTGGAGTCCTCTTTCCAGGACGATGGTAGGTTAGGCAACAAAGTTCTGGCTCCCGCAGCGGCACCGGCGAAGCGGGTGCGGCTAGGCGCTTTGTAGTCGGGCTGCGCGTCAGCTGGTATCTCCCAAGGAATTCTGGGGCCTGGAGCCCTCTTGCCAGGACGATGGTAGGTTAGGCAACAAAGTTCTGGCTTCCGCAGCGGCACCCCTATAAATAATAATAGGCAGAAGCGGGGGTGCCACTAGACCAGAACTTCAGGGGGGGGGGCTAACACTCCCAGTCAGGGCTGGTCGTAGCACTGGTCGCACCCGGTGCAACAGTCTTTTTTTATGCCACACCCCCGTTTCCTCCTTCTCCATGAATTCCTTCACTGCCACTCACCAACAATGCACCACATCTCTCTATAGCACCTTTCTGACAAACATTTCTTTTTTTATAGCACTACTCATAGTTTACTCACACTCATTTCTGTGATCTGCATGGTACATATTCTTTGAAGCAGGCACATTAACCCTCTGCACTGTGTGGGTGACAAGAGTGCCCATGTGAGTGCACAGTGAGCGATGCCACAGTGTGAGAGTAGGGCAAGAGGGGTGACTGCAGGGTGTGTGAGGTGGCGTATGAATTTGGGTGCGGATGCAAGTTCAGAATGGGATGAATGAATGTATGATTACTGATGGGCTTGTTTGAGTGAGTTGCATATTGAGTAGTGAGGGGGACAGGTGAGTGAAGTGTCACATGAGTGCAGGATGAGTAGTGTACTCATGTGACTGCAGGGTGAGGTATAGGGTGAGCAGCACAAGTGCATTGTGAGTGCAGAGTGATCAGTGTGAGTGCATTGTGATCGCTGTGCGTGCAGGGTGAGCGTGAAAGTGAAAGGCGAGAATGATGAGTGAGTTGTCTGAATGCAGGGTGCATTCCCAGACACTTGAAGTAACTCAGCATGTTATTGACGGCGGCGTAGAGTTTAAGATCTAAGTTAAACTATTGCAGCATTAATCAGGGATCGAGAGTGAAGGAAATAAATAATGTGCTGATCCTGCAACAAACTTCCAGCCCTATGGTTAGGGTTGCCAGCAGATTATTTTGATGGCCCAGTCGGTACAAAAAAAAGCAGTCACCTAAAGCTGTATTTTCAGTACTTATCTGTGCATACTTCGAACAGCAAATATAAATAGAAAGCACTTTTAATTGTGTTCTAGGGCTGCCTCAATGATCCATGACTGATAATTAAAGAGAACAAAGACAGAAAAGTCATATAAGGAATGCATACATACTTTTTTATTTCTAAGTCTATTTAGTGCCAAGAGGAGATCTTTGCAGGCTCTTTAAACAAAACAGGGCAGGCATTTTTCTTTTGGCAAACCTACTTTATATTCCTTTCCATGAAATGCATTCTCACACTACAGCAATAAATGTAAAAGACAAATGTAAGGAATAGGCTGAGTGGGGACCCAGGGGGTACTGGAACCAGGGATAAAACCTACGCCTCTGTAACCAGTTTGCAAAGGCATGTAAAAATGCAAATGGTCTTTAAAGACCTGTGAAAAACAAGGGAGTGCTGGAGATAAGACTCCAGACACTGCCCAGCTGAGCCCCCAGCAGCTCGAGTTTCACTGCAGCAGCCGGGACTGAGACACCGGACGGGGAAGACGGAGGGGGGGCTGAAGCCCTTGGGCCTGTGCAGAAGTGTGACTGGGAAGGCGTGACCCCCTTTGCATCACTCCACGGCCCCCCTGGGGGTCGTGCCCCACAGTTTGAAGACCCCTGCTCTAAGTGAAGGTTGACTGCTCTGTGCCATGATACCAGAGGGTTGAGCACAAGTTAATATAGGGTTGGCTTGTGGCTGAACCTGATAAGGACTGCGGTTGCTGCTTGACCAGTGTTCACACCTCTGTAAATCAACAACCCAATTTACAGTGTTGTTGGGTGCCACATTTTTATTCATTTATTTAACAGTTTTATATAGTGCAGGGCACTGGTAGGTATGAAAGGGATTTACAAAGAATGAAGAATGGTAATGATGCAATGTCACATGGATAACACAAGAACACACGTTTCGTTGTCAATCCACCCATCTGAGAGTTGGTTAAAGTTGCAGCATAGCAAATCCAGGGGTAGGGAACCCCTGAAAGAAGGCAGTGGGGCCTCTAAGAAGTACATAATAGGAGATAAAGGTTGGGGGGAGGCGAAGGAAAAGTGGGAGTGGGATGGATGAGGAGGAGAAGGAGAGACAATTGAGGATTTGAGAGTAGGAGAAATAATTTCAGAGAGGAAGTGAGCTGATAGTGGAGAAGTGTGGCACAATGATTGGAGCGGCAGACCCTGATGCAGAGGTCTAGCCCGGGACCAGGGTTCAATTCCCCGCCTCGGCGGGTCTTGGGCGCAAAAATTCCACGGACCTGATAATTCTCGCCTTGGTGCCATTCCAATCATGGAGTCCCACTCTGCAACTCTGGGCAATAGCTTGCTTAATCTCCACAACGGCCCCCACAACGCTAAAGGATGCCTGGCCTCCACCTTGGGGGTGCCCAGGAGTGGAGGCCTCACAGGGAAAGCCAGGATGGGTTCCACAGCGGTATTCGTACAAGCGCCTTGAGACCCTTGCGGGTGAGTAGTGCGCTATACAAGTATCAATTTACATTTACATAGTAAAAGGAGAGGACGAACAAGGTGAGTTAGAACAGAAGTAGTGTGATTTGGTAGAATGGGGAAGGGAGGGCATGAGAGAGGGAAGAGAGGAAGGGAAGAGAGTGAAAGTTTGAGAAAGAGCAGAGGAGAGGGGGTGGGTGGGGAAGATAGGGACAGTGCAAGGAAGGAGCAGTGTGAGAGAATGGATAATAGAGGAGGGAATGAGAACGGATTGGAGGGGAGTAAGAGCAGAGGAGATAGCCAAAAAGGTAAAGGGGAGAGAGAACAGAGATAGTTAGAGAGACACAGGGGTGAACGGCAAGGAGAGAGAGGGTGAAGAAGGTGTGGGGAGAGGTAGAAGAGAGGGAGAAAAAGAAAGTTAGGAGAGGAGTGATCACCGAGTAAAAAGCAACAAAGAGGAAGGGGAGCGAGAACAGAGACTTGGAGAGGACAGAGAGGGAAAGAGAAGGAAGTAGAGGGAGAGGAAAAAAAGGTGTGGTGGATGTGAACAAGAAGAGAGGTGGAAGGAAAATAGGAAGGACGTGAAAATGTAGGAGAAAATGAGAAAGGGGTAAGGGTAAGGAGCAGTGAAGTTGGAACAGGTTTAGAGGAGTAAGAGTAGGGAAAAGGAGAGAAATATAGCATGGATGAGAAAAAGCAATGGATGAAAGAGGGACCAAGTGGGAGAGGAAGTGGGAAACAAGATTGATTGCAGAAGCAGGAAAATAGGTCTTAGCAAGACAGGTACAGTCTAACAATATGTGCTACCAGGTGCTTGTGGAAAGACTTTAGCATGGGGTTTGTTCTGAAGTCTGTCAGGAGAGAGTTAAATAGAAAGGAACCTTCTCCTGGGAAGGACTGATGTTGAGTGTGACAAGAAGGTTTGCAAACTGGGTGGCTGAAGAAGGAGGTTATTATTTTCATCTCAAAGTTCTGAAGCCTAACTGTTTGAGCAAGGGAAATGAGTTGACTTGGAAAGATTTGTAGGCCAAATAGCTCAGCTTGAACGTTATACTAGAGTCAGTCAGGAGCCACAGCAGGTTGGTGAGGATAGGGATAATGGTCAGATTTAGTGGTTTATGAAGTCTGGTTGCAGCATGCAGTACAGTTTCTAGAGGTATGAGAGCTGTTAGGGGGATGCACACTACAGCCAAAACTGAGTCTTGAAAATCAGAGAGGGACACCTATTTTAGAACAGATTGAGATATACGTGGCTTGAGCTTTGGAGAGTTTCCTGGTATGAGGGATCATGGACACGGATGAGTCCAGAGCTACCCCAAATGAAGAAACAGAGTGACAGGGCAATGTAAGGGGTTAAGATTGTTTACCAGAGTTAAGTTACAAAAAATTTGAACTTGGGAGAGAACAGGGTAAACAACCTAACTGTGTGCCTGTTGACCTATATGCATTGTACCTGTATGTCTATGTCTGTGTGAATGAATTCATGTATGTGTTTTCTCCTATGTAAATGAGGGACTTGTGTCTATTGGTATGTGTACATTGACATTTGTATTTCTGTTGATCTATGTGTCACGCTAACAGCATTTCTTATTCTTCTGTGTGCATGGGTGTGTGTATGGCTTTCAGTATGGATGCTTGGCTATCTGTAGGAGTTTAGGTTTGTGAGTATGTGATGTAGGTGTGTTTTAGGTTTGTTCATCCATTCCTTTGTCTCTTTGTATACCTGTTTGGCCATCTGTGTGATTGCTTTTGGATCATCAAACTTCATGTGTGGTGTGCAGGTGTGATGTGCAAGAATTTGTTTGTGTGTTTACGTATGTGTGTGAGTGTGTGTGTGTGCATGCATGCGTGTGTGTGTGTGTATGGGGGTAACTGTACCTTTACTTGTTGGTATGTGTGCATAAACACTTGTTTGACAGATCTTCTGTGTGCATGGATCACTTCAAGCCTGTTTGTGAAAATGCATGGATGCCTGTAGGTGTGTGGTCTGGGTGCATTGTTTACTGTTGTCTGCTGGTCTAAGTAAGTGGGTTTGTAAACAAAACAGCTTATTTTAAATACAGAATTTACATGGAAACCTATTAGTATTCCTAATAATAAGCACATGAATCAGGAAGAAAGGCTAAAATGTCATTCTTGGTCTTCCAAAATGTTGTCTAGTTCTTCCATTTGACGCATGAGTAGTATATTTGGTTATGTTGTGTTCTTTTCCTTGTGGTACTCTCATTTCTGCATTTATAATAGGAATGGGAACATAGCAAACCTAAAAATTCAAGCAATGAAAATCAGGCCTAGATTGCTCACTCACTGGTATCGAGAAGCATATTACCACTGTGCATCTCCCTGTGCCCCCCTAATGCGCACAGGGCATTGTTTTGTAAATCACATAATGCTTGTCTGACACACAGCAGTGAGAGCTGTCCTGTGCATCACCCGAACAATACCCCGTGCTCCCATTGTGCAGTGCTTCCTGTGCTGCCCTGAGACACAGCACAGCAGCCAGGTTTCTCCTGTCTCAAATAATCCAGTCTAATCTGGCGCTCTTCATCCAGGGCTCCTCTTTACTCACTAACGTGTGCTCCCATGTTGCATATCAGTTCTCCCCCCCTCCCCACTGGTGCACATCACAATTTGCTAAACTGTTGACTATCATTCCGTGCGCCTGATGCAAATCATCTTGTGTTTTCCCTAGGCGGGCTTCACACTATACGCCTTTGGCTCACGTCATTCTGTTCCGAATGCTGTAAGAGGTCATGTTTTACTATTAGTCTGTGTGGATTAATGAATGTGTGATTTTTTGCATATTTTAATCAATGTGAGAGTTTGTTGGTCTGTGTGAATGGGCGTCTAAAGGTGTGTTGCTTCGTGTGCTTGCATGCACATGCACTAAAAGTCAAACCTATAGGCTTTATTAGTGCTTTCAACATCTGCGTCAGTATTATGTATGGCATGCACTGCCCTGGTCTGCACTGCAGTGTGTACTGGGTGTACCGGCTACAGACCAGGTCATTGGGTTTTATTACATACATGTAATGTGCTGGTCCTAGTGCAGCTGAAAGCTGCTGTTTGAAGCCACTAATCCGATTTCCACTTAACAGCAGCAACCAGGCCTGCATTATAAAGGGGGGGAGGGGGGGGGGCAGAGATCCCCCTACCGGCAGATACAGCAAGTGAATACACATTCCTGCAGGGGATGCCTCCTCTTTGTGACACACATTCTGTCTGCTGCCTAACTTCTGTAATAAGATGCAGGGGAACTGCACCACCCCCAGACAAATGACTGAATGCCCCCTAGAGATCGTGGTGGAACTATATGTGCGCTAGCGCTATCTGTATTACGGAAGGGTTTCCATCCATTGAACTCACAGGACACTTTTTGTAAAGTGAGCCTTGGTGCGAGAAGTCTAGAATCAAGTGGAAGTGGCAAAATCCACATCTAATGTTCTGATATGAAACAGAAGGTTCATGGTAAGTTTATAACAACAATTTGAAACACTGAAGAGTTGGAAATCACAATTTGCTTAACCACTAACGCATGCATGTATGACCTCACCAAACAGTGCTATCTGAAATGTTGTGTAAATACCTGTCCCGAACAGCCATGTTCTTTCAAAAGGACAATTAGGAGTATCTTCCTCGCAGCTTGTGAGTCAGCACATGGTTTACCACGGTGATAAGTGATCATTGCTGTCGGTACTGGGTGGAGCTGGTACTGTGTGTGCGTGCGCTACGGCTCTGCAGCTGCAGCAAACAAGGGGTGAAGTCAACAGCTGCTGCCTTGATAACATTGCGCTTTGTAATTTATGAGAGGTGTGTGCTTACCAGTGGCCTCCATGATCAGCTATTAACTCACGAGAAATGTGCTATGATCTGAAATCCATGGGGCCTGCTCACAAAAGAAATTTGGAGCATGTGGATTACTCTTGCAGTACTGTTTTACTTATTCTTGCATGCCTTTGTGAATTGACCCCAAAACATCTAAAATAGGAATATTAAAAGGATATTCATGTACAAATAATACAAATAGAAAAAAGCATTACCCTCTTTACAAAAGAGTACACCTGTAGTACTACTTCATATATTCAAAAATGCTTTTGTGAATTAGCCCATTGCGTATAATTGTACACCATGGTGTACAAATTGACTGTATAAACAATATTGACAAGATATCTTCAAAACTCTGGGCCTAATTTAAAGTTTGGCAATGGGTTACCTCATCACAAACGTGACACATATCCCACCCACCTTATTACAAGTGCCAGAAGTTGTAATAAGGACTCCTACATTATGCACCTTTTATACATTTCTCCATGGAAAAATCACCACCTTCTAATCCAAATATCTATGTACATGATATATTTAGAATATTTTTGAGTGGACAATTTAGTGTCATACTTTTTGAAACCTCTACATGTTTCATCAACTTGATCAATGTCTGTTCCTCTACTGCGATTTTCTTGAGGGAGGGGATGCAGAGAGATGTAATAACTCGAGGTCTTAGACCGTGATTTTGGAAAGTCTATAGAGAGAAATAGTTACTGTAAGAATGAGAGCATACATTCCGAAATAACCATTCCAGGGAAACCCAAAGATTTTGTCGATACGAAGATTATTCCACAAGTAGCGATCCTCTAGGTACAGTCCTAGTCCAACAATGAATAATAACGATAATCCCCGCTCCCATTCATCTCGCGCTCCCTCTCCCTTAAATATCAACACAACAACAATATTGCATCATTGCAGTTTGCACAATCAATATCATTTAATTGAATATTACGGTTTGCACATCATGCTTTATTTAATATCGACACAAGTGCAGCACTATACCGATGCTGCGATCATGCATTACTAACAAGACTAGCATTATTTGCAGGAGACGGGAGCATGGCATTATACAAATGTCACGCTTGTGTACCTACTGTAACATACAACTCATCTTCCCTCTCTTTTTGGGTCAAGCTTGATTGACCTGTTATTTTTCTTCTGTAGGTCTGGCACACCCACCAGTTGCCATTGGCTGTTATCTCGGTCATTTACAAATGCTGGGTTTTTATTGGTGCATTTGCTTAAATGTCCCTCTGTTGTAAACTTAGCTCCCTCAGCTGGTGATTTCACTAAGAGATCGTTTTGTTTGGCCATCACACTGTACAGAGTGTGATGGCCCTTCCCCCTCCTACTTTCTGCTCCATTGGACGTCCTCCGTGTCACATGACCAGCGCTGGTGTTCGTCATGTGCCTTTCCCCCCACAGCACTGTTTATATTGCATTAAGTACTGTTATTTCTTCTAATTAAAATAAGTTATTAGACGGGAATTGTTGGGTTTGCTGTGCTTGTTATAATATCAAAATGTTGGCGTGTGTTTGCATGATATCTCGTACCTTCAAACAGGCACTGGCAGCAGGGAGGGCTGACAGAGCCGAGACCCGCTGTAACCGCCCGGCATTTGTTTACTGCCTGGTTGATAACGCACTCAGCTAAAATCATCTGTAAATAAAGCACACTCTGCTACAATGTTTTTATCGCTACCATTCTGTGAAAGGCAGCTCATACTCTGTCTGTTGATACACCACCATTAAAATGAATTATTAGATGAGAATTGTTGCCTTTCCAGTGCTTGTTCTTCTTGTCAGAACTGTTTGAAGCGTCCAGGAACCAACTGAAGCTGCATGGGGGAAACTTGTTTGCCATCCACTCTGCGAGCCCCCTACCCTCCCTCGGACATTACCGTGAGGCCGGGCAGGCCCGGCTGCCAGGAACCCCCAGCGTACAGTCTGTAAAAGAGGGCCGAGCCGCAAGAAATACAGTAGATCTCGGCATATGGCAGTGCGGAATCTCAGAGGATCCCGGCAAAAGGAATAGCACAAGCCTCCAGTGTCAGCATCCCCAGCCAGTTACCTGTCTGTATCCACCCCTAGGGGCATATTATCAAGCATGGCGTTAAAATTATCGCCACTTTAGCGGCAGAAAACTGCCGCTAAAGCGGCGATAATGGGCTTGATAATATGCTGCAGAGAATTCCCATAGAAGCCCATGTTGACACCAGAACATGGGCTTCTATGGGAATTCTCAAGGGCATATTATCAAGCCCATTATCGCCGCCTTGATGATTTTAAAGCCTGTTTCTTGATAATATGCCCCCTAGTAAGTAGGAGCATGGCGAGCGCATCATACCATATGTCCAACCTGCTGGAGAAAATTACATCCAGCCACAAGGACTTTAGGTGAGTGGTGCGCCTCTTAGTCTCTTTACGTGCCTATTGTATGGACTCTAAAAAACAATGGGGCATATTATCAAGAAACTGCGTTAAAATTATCGCCGCTTTAGCGGCAGAAAACTGCCGCTAAAGTGGCGATAATGGGCTTGATAATATGCCCTTGAGAATTCCCATAGAAGCCCATGTTCTGGTGTCAACATGGGCTTCTATGGGAATTCTCTGCGGCATATTATCAAGCCCATTATCGCCGCTTTAGCGGCAGTTTTCTGCCGCTAAAACGGCGATAATTTTAACGTCTTGCTTGATAATATGCCCCTATGATGAATGCTCCCTTATACTACCCGCCAGCTCCTATAACTCCAGGGCGAGGACTCATGATTAACTCTACCATACTCAGGGGCTTTTATTGGCACCCTAAAAATCATTGCCCGGCCTCACCCCTCCTCATGACTGAGCGCTATGTTATGAGACGTCAAAGAGATAATGGGCCCTTGACAGTGACCCAGTCCCCCGATATTCAATTTCCGGGAGTGCGAAACACACCGCATCCCACGAACCACATAGTAACAGTTCCTGAAGCTTGCAACATTCGGGCATTGAACCTTCGCTTATCCCTCAAACCAGCCCCCCTTCCCTCCCTCCTATTGGGATTAAAATATTATGGGATGGGTCCAACACCACGTAGCCTGTGCTCTTCTCCCCCATCTCCATGACATTACAGAAATACCCCGTCTTCTTACCTGTCCATCCCCAACTCCTCTGCCCATAACCACCTTGTACCCTATCTCTTCAGAGCTGTGTTCTCCTCCTCCATTTGCACCTGTAAGCAGGAGTAGTTGTTCTTTGCATGACAGGAACCAATGTCATCCGTTCCGTGAACACGACTACTTTACAGAAATAATGTACACTTAAAATCTTAGCTATGTAGATCGTCGCACGCCCTCCTTCCATCGACCTAATGTCTCCTGTGAAAAAATATCTCCAGCTCCACCAGCAGGTCCCTGGGGAGGGTGTGGCCGGGTTAGCTTCGAATTCGGCCTTCAGGGAAACTGTGAGGGAAGTGCTCTGCCTGCTCCCACTTTAACTCGACGAGTGCAGCTCATAAATGCAGCTCATTATGTTTTAACACCCGCCGCCTCTTTCCATAGTGAGTGCGTGTAACTTCGTTCATTTCATTGAGTGCTGCTTCAGTATTGCTGTTACAGGTGATCATGGTGTCGTTTCTGTCAGGTTATTGTAGATTAACCTTGCCTGTTTTATGCAAATATTGGGTGCAAACTCCATGTTCGCTTGGTTTTGTCCATTATTTCTGGCAGCCTTGACAGTTGGAGCAGAAATGCTTTGCATTCGCGGATTAGTGGTACAAAGTAACTCGGATTTATGAGGGCGATTAATGGAAATCATATTGTGACTTTAAGGCCGTAGTTCATGGAGACACGTGAGTCCCTTGCTCACTTTGCCACTGGATTCAAGCAAGCCTGGCTGAAGACGGCTGAAATGCCAGAAACCGGTCCTAGGAAGCTTGTTTCCGGTCCAGGGAAGGCATGGCTTGGCAGTTCGGGCTGGACTGTTCTCATGAGGGTCAGGATCAGACTGATTTGCATTTGAACTGGGGTGGCAGAGTGGGCTAAAGAACAGTGATGGATCAAACCCGGATCTGTTGACTGGGTGTGAGTGTTTGATTGGTTCTGATGCTCCGTCCATCACCACCCCTTTTTGTACCACATGTGCAGTGTTGCCATGGGCTACTATGATGAGGTGGCCTTGTCAGCGAGTCGACACTCCTAATTACCCACTCACGCCGGATCATCTGCGTGCGCCTACATACTCAGAAGATTTGGTGATGCTTGTTTAGAGTTTGCAAGAGTAAGCTCTGCTTATCAGTGTGATCCTATATCATATTTATGGACGTCAGTTACTTTTTTTGGCCGGAGGGCGAGTAGGAGACAAGGTGGATCCAAGCAGCACTATAAAGCAGCTTTAGTCCATGAGGTGGCCCTTGATAGGTAAGAGATGTAGTGGAAACAGCCTCTGCTGCACCAGACCAAACTGTTGCTTGCTGACCTTACTGGTCCTTTGGTTTCTTTGGCCGTGGAAGCACTTAGAAGCTGGTTCTTAGATGCAAAAGACAACCTATAACTTGTGAGAAGACCTATGACAAAGTGTAAGGATCTAGCAGTCAGAGTCACCATAATTCTGAAACATTTCCTTTTTTTCTATGCAAGTAACCGAGCCAAGAGCAGCTCGATCCAAAAAAGTGCAAACATACTGGAGGAGGGGTGAAAGTAGGAGATTGCAACAGGCTTCCATTATTGGTCTTGTCTTGGTGATTTAGTTCTCTATAGGTTTCCTTCCCTCTTTGTAGCAAGCGTGTCAAGGTCTGAGATGTAGGAAAGGTCCATACAGACTTGGCAACATTACTTCCACTGCTGCTGTGTGCCATCATATCAACTTCTGAACTAGGGGTTTGGTCGTCAAGCTTGGTGGCTTAGTGGATTAATGCATCCCCTCCTGTGATGCGCGTTTGACCTCACGGTCAGAGGTTCAAATCCGAACAGGGCTCACTTAACCTTTCATCCTCCTAAAGTAGATACATTGAGAAGGGTAACAATAAAGTTCTGTTATTTTAGCTTCAAGATGCCCCAAAGTGTGAAAGTCCACTTTCCAGATACATATGAGGGTTTAAGTATATTTTCTATCACAAATCTGAGGTAGATCAAGCTGACACTTGTAGGCTTGTAACAGGCTTCCGGCTGATAGAAGCACTGACCATTGTGCTGTGCATGCCTGATTTTTTAATACGGTCTTTCAGTTGTACGATATGTTCTTGGTTATATCTAGGATAACAAAAATGCATATACCACTTTTTTAATATAACTTTTCAACATGCTGCACAGCAGCCACGCTGCTCTGCAACATAGCTTAAAGACATTGGCAGAGCCAATTGCTCTGGCTAAACACTTATAAGGTTCCAAAGGCGAAAACCATTGGCTATGCCAATGCTTGTTTTTATTGTCATCATATGGTCATTCTCCCAGACTCACCTTACACTCAGCAAATTCTAGTATAGTCGATGTCTCTAAACTCATAAGAAAGAACTGGGGAGGAAAGAATGTTATCCACATCACAATTATGAGTCCCTGCAAAAAACTTCTTGTAAAAACTGTCCCTGCAAAAAACTTCATCTAAAAACTCTACAACACTTTCTGATGTAAACGCTTTCACCATTTTGATTTCAGGCCATTTGGAAAAAGAATCCACCATACCTATGCTAAACGCTTCCTGTCTGGGTAACATCTTAAATGGACCAATTATATCCAATCCTAACTTCCTTCATTCACCACATACCCTCACTTGATGTTCCACAAACCTGTCTATGGCTGGTCACCAAACATTTTCTCTGACCCTCCTTCTTGTGCTTGAGATCCCCATATGTCCTTCAGGGGCAATGTCAATCACAACTTTTCTTAGACCAAATGGTGGTATAGATGTATCACCTCTTATTACAATCTCATTTTCGACAGTCAATTCATCATGTACCTTAAAAAAAAACATTAAGTCCCATGGGATTTGCCTTTTGTCAGGCCAACCAATCTTAATTAACTTGATCATGGAACCAATTCAAGATCCTTTTTCATTTCATCTGCCCACCTAGTTTTTTGAACCACTCTATATTCCAGGCCTAATAAATAGATGTCATGCTACCTCACATTCATCCATATCTGTGCCAACAGGCCCGCCCCTGGTAAGGGTAACCTGGACATGCAATCTGCGAGTACATTGTTCTTCCCTGGTACATACTGCATACAATACTGGAAAGTCTGAAAACTCCCTCTCTATTACCGAATATTGTTTCTCAGCCTCCTGCAACACTCTTGATGCATATGAAATGACCCATTCTCTTCCAAGTTCTTTTTGCATTAATGCTCCTCCCAACCCAGAGCAACTTGCATCATCCGCTGCAATACACTCTTTCCCTCTCATGAATGATTTAAGACAAGGCACTTCAACAATCAATTGTTTCACTTCACTGAATGTTGTTGTCATCCACTCTAACTTCCCATTCTTCTTAAGAATGCTTCTGAAAGGATCCACCTTGGAAGCATAATTCATAATAAACTTCGCATAAAATTCAGTTAACAAAATAAATGCAATTAACTGTTCTTTTCACAATGGTATAGGAGCTCTTGTGAAACTCTCCACATGGTTGCATTTGGGTTCAATCCCTGAATGCTGATGAGATGCTCAAGGTATTCAACCTCATGTTTCCTAAATTTGCATTTCTCCAATCGTAAAGTGGGACCTTTGAATGACAATGTTGTCAAAAAAAATCCGTAAATTGTCATCATGTTCCTCTGCATTTTGGCCAAAGACTAAAATGTCATCCTGAAAAGGGATTGCAGTAATTATACCCTCTAACGTTTCCTTCATTAATCTCTGAAAAACAGATGGTGCACTAGCCAGACTGAAAGGCATCCACAATACCTGAATAAATCTTTTGGTGTAATAAACACTGTTAAGTATTTTGCTTTATCCTCCAGTTTGACTTAATGGCAAGCACTTGCTAATCCTAAGGCTGAAAAGATTTGCGCCCTTGCTAATGTTGTGACCATCTCATACAAGTTGGGAAGGAGTGGGAATACACCCAAATTCCTCTATTGAGGCTGTGCAAGTCAACACATAATCTCAATTCATCATAGGCTTTCATGGAAATCACTACTGGTGATACCTATGTGGAAGACTCCACAGGTTCAATTATGCCTTTTTTACACAAATCCTTCAACATATCCCTCAGGTTGTCTCTATAGGATAGGGGTACATTCCTGACTCTATGTCACACTGGGACCGCACTGCCACATAACCTAATACAATGCTTAAATTCCAGATACTCACTTATCACTGAAAACATCACAAATATCTTCTTTTAGCTTTTCCACAAATGCAGCAAAATGTGGCATTCTTTTTTCTTTGCTAGCACTTTCAGCATTATCAATGATGTACAAAGGATGGTTTGCTATGAGATCCAATCTAATCCCCATTTCCTCTTGGTGAAGCCGACCCAAAAGAGACTGTCTATTCCTTGCCTTGGACACTTTCCCATGTGTACAGCATCATGAGAATTCCAAATCTGCCCCAAAATAATGCAACAGATCAATTTTATGTCCAGTATACCTACTAGGCGTCACATCTGGTGGTAGTAAAATCTTGACAGGCCATCCTTGCTCACAGTTTGTCCATTAATAGCGCACAATGCACAAGAGTACACAGGACAGTGACACTTTTCCCATCTATAATAATACTACAAGATGGAAATCCTCTCTTCCCCTTACTCTCACTTATGCTTAAAATAGTATAAGGGTCCTGACCTACACTGTCATACTCAGATTCCATGTCATTGCTGTATTGTACAAGATTCACCTTTGTAACATTATTTGTATACACTGTATTAAAATGTCCTTTGATGTTGCACTTAGAACACACTTTATCAAATGCAGGACAAATCTTTGAGTTGCCTAAATGTGACCCGCTGCCAGACCTGTAACATAAAACTACTCCTTTCTTTCCATCATTCTCTTGTCACATGGTCTTCACATCCTTTTTTTGCCACGTGGATTTTTTAAGTTTGTCCCCACCAGGCTTCACTGCTACGTGAACATCATTATATGAACTGCCTCTGATCTTCTGTACAAATTTCGCAGAGTGCTCAATGGCTTTAGCAATTTCAATTGCAGCATTAAGGGACATATCAGTTATTGTCCATAACATTTCTTGTATTTTTTTTTATTTGTTCTCATTAAAATTGAATCCTTCAGAACTTGTTTGTAGGTAATATGTTCAAGCTCACAGGTTACCGCTAAAGATCTCATCACAGATACAAATCCATCTATGGGTTCGTCCATGCCTTGTTTACTGGAGTAGAATGTACAACTATTAATAAAATGGTGATCACTTATCATTACTATGTTAGATATTTTTCAATACCATATACACAATTGTTTGGAGGCGTAGCAATACACATCAAGATTGCCGGGATTAATTGAAACTGGTAAATTCTTGAACTATTTCAGACCAACGCCCACTAAGCAATGTTTTAAAAGCACTAATTTCCTTTCTGACCTGAAATCACCCCCTCTGAAACTTCAACATAAGCCAAAAACACCGCCTCCCATGTCTCTCAGTCCATAGGTGGTTCACCAGGTACCACAAGAAATGAAGGTGGCGGTACTATCGCAGACATTTTACAGTTTTACATCAATATAGATGGAAATTATGGAAATTATGTGGTAATAATATGTCAGTTTCTTATAAAACAATAAAGGTAGTCACCGTCATCATATTTTAGATAGAGGTGTGCGCATCACTGTGTTATGAGACGCTCTGCACTTAATCCATGTTCCCTACATATAGCTGTGGAACGGAAGACTTGAAGTTTATCCAATATTCCGATACAGCAACAGGATGAATTGCTTTGTACCGGATCCTACGCGTATCAGAAACAATATGCGGCCAATAAAACAGATTTCTACTCCGTTTGCATAATGAGAATCCGTTTCCGCTCGGTTTGCCCAATGCAGCTCACCCAATGAGAATGTGTGTGGCATATGCAGCCAATAAAGAGCACTTATCGAATCTGTTTGCCCAAGGAGAAACACACACGGCTCATCCAATGAAAACGTGAATGCAGCATCTCAATTGCTGTGGAACAACCCACTTTTGCCCAACGGAATTCAGCAGCGGAATAACATCTGGGAGCTCAAACTACTCAAAGAAGGAAACACAATGATTGGACACGTCTTCGTAATTGCACCACTTGTACAAGTCATGTCAATATCCATGTTGATTCTTGCCCGCTCGTTGCCAGTGTAGGAAAAAGCACATACACGCCCAAAAAAACATTCCAAGGAAGCACAGGGAGTTGTCAATGGAAAGTTTATTCCACAAATAGTGACCCTCCAGGTACAATTAAAGTCCAGCAATGAATCACAATGATAATCCCCACTCACATTTATGTTCTCTATGTATTCCACCCTACGCTCCCTCTCCCTTAAATATCACCATCCCAAAAATAGTGCGTCAATACAGTTTGCACAACCAGCATCCTTTAATATCACCATTTGTACAACATGCATTACTTAATATAGACATGAGCGCAGTATTATTCCAATGCAGTGCTTATGAGTTACTAGCGAGACTAGCATTATATGTATGAGACACGAGCGTGGCATTATACAAATGTCTCACTCTCCAGGCTGGACTACGGTACGGTATGTCAGGCGCTTTACCTCTCCAGGCTGGACTACGGTAATGCCCTTTATCTGGGTGCGCCCAATTCAGTTATTTCTAAACTACAGGTGGTCCATAATTCGGCAGCAAGACTTCTTACGGGCACAAATAACCGCTGCTCAGCCAAGCCTGCCCTTGGAGCACTTCACTGGCTCCTGATACAGGAAAGAATACATTTCAAGGCCCTTTGCACATAAAAACCTTCAGGGCAAGGGTCCTCCCATCATCAAAAACCTCATCAAACCATACAAAGCCACCAGAAGCCTCCGTTCAGGTGGACTCCACCTGGCTTAGGTCCCCAGAATTAAGAAGGCCCGGACAGGGGGCCGCCTTCTCTCCTACAAGGCCTCTAAGCTCTGGAACTCCCTTCCTCTCTCTATCCGCAAGGAAGCTAGCCAGTTAACATTCCGCAAACATTTGAAGACATGGTTATTCCCATAATCCCATCTGCTCCTCTATCCGCCTCCGCAGTAGCCATACGCTATACAAAAACATTTTCTTCTTCTTCTTCTTCTACTTGTGCATCTACTGTAAAATACAACAGTTACCTGCTTCGCATTTTGCTGCAACGAATTCAAACATGTATTTTGTGAGTGAGTGAGCATATGTGCACGTTTATGAAGTTTTACAAAATCAGAAACGTGAATTCCTTATAGGCCGAATTAGAACATTTTCTCCACCCCTAAACGTAACTTAGGTGCACACACTTGTGCTTCAGAATTCCATTGTTGCAGGTTTTGTGGTTAGGACAGAAATACCAACATTTTCCACAGACTTATGTTTAGGGTTAGCAGTAGGCGATGCTTAAAAAGTGCCAGAGCCAGGGTATTTTTTTGACTGTTTCTTAATGTCACTCGATTTGATTTAATTAATATCTTTATTCGACATGTTAAAAAACAGCCTTAAAAGTACAAACATAATATAAATTAATAATATATAGAAATGAAGATACACAAATATGTTAAAACATTATTTAAAACAACCTCAACTCAAACCATCCTTTACCTGAGTTATATCGCCTTCATATTAAGTTCATACAGATATAAAAAAAAACACAGATAAATAAAGCTTTAGTCAAAACAACTCTATCTCAAACCATCCTTTCCCTGAGTTGTATTGCCTTTGTGATAAAAAGTGCAACATTTAGACACAAGGGTTGGTTGTCAAGGGCATACAAGTAGCTATGCACAGATTTATAATCTCTAATATTCTGTTCCAGGAAGATTGGATTAAGATGGTATCATCTCAAATACGTGTAGAAACCACATAAAGGCATAAAGTGCTGAGTACTTTGATTATTCGGCCATCACAAGGGCAAGGCGTCATATCCGAAGGCTGTACCTTCATTACTGGGAATGCAACTAAATGATGTGCTATGCCAGCACAACATCTAGTCAATACCACATGATGCTGGATATTAGTCACACAAGATAAGTAATATTGACAACCGACCTGTAAGACAGATAACATATAATAAACAACAGTCGACTTCCTTAACCCAGCACACATTCTATGATCCTGCCCATAATTAAGAAAACATGTCTTGATAGAGCTTTTATCAAGGGTCAGGGAATAAAGGGATCTTGGAGAACAAAAATATTAAACGTTCTACTAAAGGACGCACTAATGTAAGAGAGCCAGGGAATCTTTAAACACTGGCCAAAGCAAGACAGTCTTAAATGACTAGTTTGGTAACACCAGTTTCACTGATGAGACTGGGACAGGCAGGCATAACAGCCATTTCAAAAAGGATTTGTCCTCCACCTGGGTATAACCCCGCAGACTTCCTCCAAATGTTGTAGTGGACAGTCCTGTAGTATTATATATGTCTACTATCTCTTTAACAGGTCGGCAACCCAACTTGTGTGAAAACCTAAAATTGCCCTGGCAATTCTTTGTCATCTTGGACCAAGCCTTAGCAACCTTTGAATCCATGCACCATTGCTCGCAAAAAGAATCGCTATATAACAAAAGGAGTTAACTCTGACAATAAGTGAATCCCCAATAAAGAAAGATCTACATTTCTGCATCTTCTTCCCACAGACTATAGTAAATGTTTTTGGTTTATTAATGATCATTCATTTGGATGCAATAAAATCCACAAATGCCTTCATTTCATTCATTTCTGGAGGCCATTAATGTTCATTAATGTAGATAGTCAGGAAACAAATGTTGAAGGAAAGTGGAAGGCACTACCCAAATGTTGATTTCAGTAGGACTTATTTCCAGAGTAAAGCGCAAGCCTAGGATACGGAGTACGAAACAGGCGAGAATGCAGGATGTAAAGAATTCGAGAATGTTTAAGTGTAGACCAAGTTTCCATGAAGAGTTAAACCTAAGCATAATAGTCCAGAACAAAAGGTGGTCTAAGGCAATATCCAAATCAATTTGTATTCTAGGCAGGAAATTTAAGAAACTGAAGACTGAGTGATATTGAGATCCCTAACCACTACATATGCAAACACTCACAGAAGTGTGCATGATAACCCTTACGCCAAACTATGATACATTAATTTATTTCTATTAGTAGTTGCTCCATATTTGCTTTCTTCATTTCTATATCATTAGTCAACTTTCTTTGATTTATCAATAAAATACAAGTCTAAAAAATGTTATATTTTACATTTTCTCAATCCACAAAGCATAAGGGTTAGTTGAAATGTTAGTGGTTGCTGGCTGGTCTTTGGCATGGAGAAACAGTGTGGCTGTGAACTGGAGTTGGTACAGAAAATGCTGAAATTGTTTAAATGGTTTATATAAATGATGACCCATCTTAATGAAATGTGTTGTTATTGAGCGAAGACAATCATTGAGGGACTATTCTAGAAAGCTTTCAACAGTAACAAACCCCAAGCACAGCCCCAGCACCTCCGACACACTCCTGGATCCCCCTACAACCACTCCTGAGGCAGGCTTGCACCAAATATTAGTTCAGCCAATGATCCACGCAGTCGCTGGTGGGTCTGGCTGCTTGTCGTCTCCAGGTCTCTCAATAATAATAATCAAGAATGTGCCTCACATACCATCCACAATTACGGAGGGTGGAATTGCTTTCTGGCAAATGTTAGTTCACTCCCCAAACATGTGGTTGACATTTGGGACATGCTCTCCTCCTCCCTCCCCCACATCGTGTTTTTAACGGAAACCTGGACTAAACCATCCTCCAGTCCGGCATTGCACTAGTGCTACCAGATGGCTATCACGTCCAAAAATTGGATACACCATGCAGGACGGGGGAAGGGGTAGCGATCCTTTACAAAGACCCCATTAAAGTCTCCATCCTAGATCAATTAAGCACTGACAAATTAGAAATTCTGGTGTTTAGAATTGATCTGCACGCACAACTTAGCTGGAAAGGAGCTCTTGTATACCGCCCCCCGGGACCACTTCTTAATTCCGCCGCCCAACTCATGGACCTTATCTCTCCCTATGTCATTGCGACCAAAAACGTTCTGCTTCTCTGTGATTTCAATGTGCAAAGCGAAAATCCTGATCATCCCGATGCCTCCTCACTCCTGACAGACCTGTCCACGCTTGAGCTGACCAAAATTAACAACGAACCCTCTCATGTGGCAGGGCAAACGCTAGACTTAATCCTTACTAATTCGCCGAACATTATTTGTGGAACAACCTATCCTCTAACATGGTCAGACCATTCCAAGATCGAATTCCAAATTACCGGCCCTAAGGAACACATAGCCCCTAGAATTTACACCAATAGGAGGTACAGACAGTGGCACAAACTAACGCCCACTCTCTTCCAAGACACTTTTGTTCCACCCCAGCACTCGGATTCTGACAACGTGGAGGAATGCTTACCCGCTTTCAAAACAAACCTGCAATTCACAATCGACACTCTGGCACCACTGAAATTATCCCCTCTGGTCCCAAAAAGCCCTCAGACACCTAGGTACACCCCCAATCTTCGGTCCGTAAAAAGTCACTGCAAAAAACTGGAACAACTTTGCCGCCGCACACATGACCCGCTTGACAAAGAAACTTTTAAATCTGCTTTGTCCAATTACCATAGCGACCTGAAAACTGCCCGAAAAGTGCATATTGCTCTTCAACTCGAACAGGCAGATAACTCCCCCAAAGCACTATTCCAGGTCCTAAAATCATTTACCAACCCCAAGGCATGCAATACAGAAGAGGCTCCATCCCAGATCCTTTGTGACAATATTGCAGAACACTTTATACTGAAAATAGATAAAATATACAATAAGATCGCTGCAGCTAACGGCTCTCGTTTAAGTCACATATCTGAACCCCCTACTACTACTCCCAGCACTTTTAAACCAGAGGAATTTCCAGCGCTCCTCTTGGAGGATACATAATCATTAATAAAAACGGTTAAATCAGGATCCCCTTTAGTCCTGATTCCAGCCAAGACCACAGGCTTGCTCGCCAAGCAACTGGCAGCGCCTATGCGCTCCATTTTAAACAGCTCCTTGAAGGAAGGCAAGCGCCCCAAGGAGTGGAAAGCAGCGCAGATTCTTCCTATCAGGAAAAATCCCCAAGTCCCCTCAGAAGATGCTTCCAACTACCGCCCTATTTCTCTGCTCCCCCTACTTAGTAAGCTTCTTGAGAAACACATAAATAAGCACCTGTCGGAATATATTGAATCCTCCATCTGCCTGGACCCCTCACAATCAGGATTCTGACCTAAACATAGCACGGAGTCTGCGTTGGTGACAGTTACAGATAACATTCGAATGCTAGCAGACAATGGTCAGGCAGTGCTTTTAATACTGCTTGACCTGTCTGCAGCATTCGACACCATCTCCCCCCAGATCCTGCTAAGGAGACTCAGAGACATAGGAATCCAATGACTGATTTTCTAGATGAAAGAACCCAGACCATCAACCTGGGCCCTTTCAGATCCCAGAACTCTTGTGTAACGAAGGGCATTCCCCAGGGCTCATGTTTAAGCCCTACTCTATTCAACGTATCTGTTACCCCATTAGCTGGCTTACTAAGGAACCTAGGTTTCACTCCAATTTCCTACACAGACGACACCCAACTGCTTCTCTCGTTTGAGAAAAACAACACTACCATCCAGACCACCTTTTCGGAGGGCATGAAAGCCATTACCGATTGGATGAGTAACAACTACCTGCAGTTGAATGCAGGCAAAACCGAAACCATGTTATTTAGAGAAGCAGAATTGAGGTGGTCGCCCAACTGGTGGCCAGAGGAACTGGGCCTGGCCCCGCCCCAAAACGAGTGGTAAAGAACCTAGGTGTCCTAATTGACCAAAAGCTTACCCTAGAGGAGCATGCCTCCACAACAGCAGGGGCCTGCTTCCATAATTTCAGCCTCCCCTGCAGAGTCTTCCCCCTCCTACCACTTTCCACGCGGAAGACCCTGATGCAGGCATTGGTCCTAAGCCGCCTGGACTACTGCAATGCTTTGCTGATTTCAGCCAAGGAATCTTCCTTGAACAAATCGCAGGTAGTCCAGAATACGGCAGCCCGCCTAGTGACCAATGCGCCCCCCAGAACAGCCTCCATCCCCATACTCAAAAAGCCACACTGGCTCCCTATCCGCAAAAGGATCAATTTCAAGATCTGCTGCATGGTCTTTAAATCCCTAAACAACTTGGGACCACGATATCTGACAGATAAGCTGGTCAGATATACACCAACCAGGACCCTTCGTTCTGGGTCCAAGGATCTCCTCCACATGCCCCGTATACAACAAACCAGGATGGGTAAGAACGCTTTCTCTTATCTGGCTCCACTCCACTGGAACCAACTGCCCACCCATATACGGCTTTGCCCCAACTATCTAGTTTTCAGAAAGCTGCTAAAAACCACACTGTTTTAATGCTCTTTTACCAGGTAAGTTAAGGCAGTTTACAGCGCGGAGATACCCCGGTTGGGGTGATTCGGGCGCTCTATAAATGATATAAATAAATAAAATAAATAATGGCAGAATCTCCATCTAAAGAAGTCCTCGGTGACAGCTGTGCACCACTGGCCTCTGATCAGCAAGCTTTAGACTCATCAGCTGCTCACGCTCACGCTCTAGCTGCACCAGCTTCCCTCCAAACAACTACCCCAAATGAGGCCTTTTTGTCTACTTCCCAGTCCGCACAGAACCCAAGCCAGCTATTTCCGATAGCATCCCCTATAGCATTAAAGCCCCCATTCCCAATCCTAATGGCCTGCATTAAAGTCCTAGCGCCACAAGTTATGCCCCGACAAGCGCCCATCTCAGCAACCTCAAAATGTTTCCTCCAGCATGCCCAGTAAACACAGCTGGCCATCAGAAGGCCAACTCAACGGAAGCCCACGACAAAAAAAATAACACCTTCTTAGACCTGTCCTTTTTTATCATTGAACCCAAAAGGCCCACAGTACCGGAAAAATCGTCATCACTGGACTTAAATGATCTTTGGTCACAATTACTACAAATCCTACAAAACGCCGGCAACAGCAATGACATATCACTCAGATAAAATGGACTTGCAGGTGGACCTTTTAAACACCCTTGCGGTGTACACAGCTGGGATTGACCAGAAACTTGAGGCGCTCAACCTATTGATATCAAAAGCCCATTCCCAAGTCCAACTCGTCCAATCTGTATGCTGCTGCTTGCCTATAATTGATTCTTTATCCTCCCTACCTCAATTCCTCTCCTCAGTATTATCAGAAATTAAAAAGCTCCCGTCATAAGGGCCACCTGACTCTCTACCTCAGGATCTTAGCCTGGGCAAGGCCGAAGGGCCAACTCCTGCGTTAGTGCAACCCCGACTCCCTTCTCCGCAAAGTAAGGCACCTGTAGATTCCAACGCATCTCCCGACGCACCATCACCCCACCATACAACTCATCGGTTGTCGAAGCGGGAATAAAAAATTGCGGAAAAGTCAGAATAAACAAACAGCGGAAACTAAAAACACTATCACCAGCTTTTTCTCAAAGGATAACTCTGAGACTTCACAGGATTCACCCTTAACGCTCGAAGCCACCACCAATTCACCACCAGTAGCGCAACCTTTAATACCTCAAAAATAATTTTTTCAATCGAATAGTTTACCAACAGCAGACCCACCTCAAGCCTAAGGCTCCCCTTGCAGTCACTCACTCAAATCACATCGGGATTCAATCAATTTCTACCTGCAGAGGTGTTAGCGACTGGCAAAGGGCCAGCTGGGACCGCTAATCCCCAAAAGTTACTACCTGACTTCATTGCATCTTGCCCACTTTCAGCGGGGGTTAATGGATCAGTCCTGCAAAGTGTAGTAAAAGTGCTCGATGGTCAGTATCCGCCAACCCAATCTAGCCATCAACTTTTGGCGGCAACGTGTAGTATATCTCCCGTTTTATTACCAATTACTCATCGTCGAGAACTGATTTCCCCCCAGTCTAACACACGTAAAACCAAGATGGCACCAGTGGTAACCTCTAAGCCAAATAAGTCCCCAACAGTAGAGGAAGCGCACAACCAAGCAACTAACAGCTCCGAGACCAAATTGCTGTTAACCCCAGAATATGTCTCAAGAGGCCCTCATGACATTTTAAATCGTGGGAACATTCTCAGACTTTTCAAATCGTTCCCAGACCTACGTACCCTGCAATTAAAATACATAATTGCCATTGAATTGATATCCAGTGAAGGTACTCAAGAAGGAGAAGCAACTCATATTACGCTAGCGTCCTCTGCCATCCGGGAATTGGTCCAGTTAAGAGCCGACCAATTTAAAAACTGGGGCATAATAATAATAACGCCCAGTGTCCCTCGCTATCCTTCAATACTGGAAAACAAACGTGCCCATGCTTCTAGTGATGGAGCAGGTAGAACGAAATTTCGTATACATCCTCTATTTTGCATGAAAAGAGTAACTAAATAACTTACTGATTTAAATTTTACTAACAGTGTGGTGTGTTAACCTAACCCAACCTTTGCATACACAAATTACACGTGGGAAATTGCTATTTGCATGGCAAACTAACTCCAATAACTAAAATACGTACGCATATTAATAGTAGTATATGTGGTAATTAGATATCGCATGACTTATATTGCTTACGTAATGTTTGCATTATAGGTTGGTGCCAAAAGGTAAATATTATCGCTTTAAATGTCGCTATAAGCTAGGAAAATACTAATACATAAAGCGATTAGTGAGGATATAACATTAGAAGCATCATTTCTTTGAATTAATTATTCTTTTGTGTTCGTTTCGCTTAAGTTAGCATTTGGGCCTACCACAAAATGGTGGCGGAAATCGAGTCCAGTAGTGGCCACCGTCTCGTGAGCGCGATACCTACTGCGCAGACTCGGATGGCTCCGTGAACTTCCTAACGAACCCTCTACACCATAATCCTCTGTCAAGGATAGGATCTTGGTGGACTGCCAAAACCTCAGACAGTAAAAACCGGTTTAAAATGAACAATCGGATCATACAAGCAAACCAAGAAATATTGTTACATAAGGACAAAGGGGCCTATTAGCAAGAAGTTGCGATATTTAGCGCGTTCATTTTTATCGCTGCCTATCGCTGGATATTTTAGCGGGGAAAACATGCTATTAGCAACGTTTTACTCCATTGTGCTAAAATATCCAGCGATAGCGGCGAAATGCGTGAATAACGCATTAGCGCCAATGGGGACTTAACCTGAAGATCCACCTCCCATTGGATAAACAGGTAAATCACGTTTTTAGCAGGCGTTAGGTTATAGCGATAATCGCGCTTAGCGTGATTTTTTTCATCGCTTCGCCTGCCTAGCTAATAGGCGATAGCTGTGTTAGCGACTGCTTTCAGTCGCCAACAGTTTGGGTACGCCCACTTTGCATGTCATTAGCGATAAATATCGCTGACATGCAAAGCGGGCCCCAAACCGGTCGCTATCGCCTAAAAGCTGTCGCTAACTGCTGTTAGCGACAGCTTGCTGATAGGGCGATATAAATATCGCCGCTTTAGCGGCAAAAAGTGCCGCTAAAGCGGCGATATGGCCCTTGCTAATATGCCCCTATGTCATCTCCGGCAGTGAAACAGCAAAATCCATCGGAAATTATGATGAACAAATAATCTGACGTTTTCGTTTAGCCAATCACAGACTTTCTCCGCCTAAAAATGTTTCATGTTATCCTGAAATTTATTATAAAAGTATAGTAGAATAGGGAGGGGTTATGGCATTCGGCGGTTACTATGACTGCATACCCTCTTTGACCCCACAGGCAATGACTGATGCTTGTACGACTTCTGGTCTTTTGGCGATCTTTGGGACTGTGACGTGCTGAGCAAAGAACTTTTGGACCTTAAGCTTTGGCCTGCTTAGTTGGACAATTTAACGGCTAATTCGGTTATGCAGAGCCAAAGAATTAGAGAAATCCAGATAGCCAAAATAGGTCAATATAATGTCCTGCGATTTAAATAAATTGATCTAGAAAATTCTAAAACTTTTGATGAAACAAATGCTAATATTATTTACAATTAATATTTAGATAAACAAATATTGATTAATAGAAATTATGAGTTTGTGGTTTTTCGTTAAAGAGAATAAAGGATTCTGAGTCTTAAATGTGTTTTAGCTGGTTCTAAATCACCATCAACCAATCCAACTAATTGGTCCGTCGACCAAGTGGGTGGAGTGCCTTGATGTTTGGGATTAGGAATCTATAGGTGGTGAATGTTAATGTTTATTCTGTAAAATAACTTTTCTTTCCCTATAGGTTATAAGGTACCCCCCACCACATGTCCAGCGCGACATCATCATCCCTCCTGTGTGCAGACTTGTGAGTCAGAGACGTGTGAGTGTTGGTGTTATGGCCCCACCAATGACTACATGTGTGAATGAGCTAGCGTGAAGTTGGGTCTGCAACGCTGGGAGGATAGTTATATGATTTCCTTCTTTTTCTCTCTCCGGTCCCGCGCTGGATCAGTTTTTCTGGTAGCAGAGTTATGGTTTTATTGCATTGGTTTGGTGATTATTGCTTATTGATTTGATTATTGCCTATTGATTTTCCTATTTAGAATATTGATGATTGATTGTGGATGTTGCATAAATATTGGTTTATGTATTAACACTCTATGTTGAGTCGCATTGCGTTCCATGTTGTTTGACGACTTCTGGGATGTAGGAAGTCGGAAGTTTGTAACGATTCCGTAGTAGGACAGACTGTTCGCTGTTCTCGGGAAAGACGGAATTATTGTTGCCCTGTAGGTAAACAGGGAAAACGTGTGACGATTGAAGTTGCACAACGCATTGTCTGGGTTCGATTTGGTAACATCGTCGTGTGTTGCCATTAGGGATATTTTCTGTATGAAATAAGTGTATGGGTAGCGAGTGCCACCTGTGAAATTTTGGTCTTAAGTACAAGGAGACCAAAAGGCACTCTGATTACGCTTATCACTGGGAAGGTAATAGGTGTTCCCTAAGCTTGCTAGAAGGGTAAAGTAGAGGGATGAGCTACTTTATTAACAAATGAAATAATTCTGTAGTAGAACAGACTGTTCGCTGTTCTCAGGAAAGACAGGATTCTGTGTGAATGAACTACATTTTCCGTATGAATGTGTGTAAATGAAATAGCATTCAGGTTAATTGTGAAACTCTGGTTTTAATTCTCAGGAGCATTGGGTCTCCAACAGGTGATTTATTTCTAGAGAAATGGTTAGCTAATGCTCGATAGAAGGGTAAAGTAGAGGGAAGTGTTACTTTATCAACGGATGTAATGATTCCGTAGTAGGGCAGACTGTTCGCTGCTCTCGGGAAAGACGGAATTCTTGTGAGAAAGGTCAAGACTATCTCTTTTGTTAGCGAAACAGATAATGGTGGCGTTTTTATGTCGTTACTAACAGAATTTTAGTAAAAAAGTGAATGTAAAAAGTTTGCCGATAACGTTTGTAAAGGAGGGGTCAGCAGAAGCAGGAGTAGCGAGAAAAGCTGACGTCAGAAAAACCGCGCTGGGATTGGACAGTCAGTAAGAGACGTAGATGCTCCGGATTGGTGCGTTAGTGTACACCGCGCTAGGAGTGGAGAATTACAGGGTGACTTAGACGCCCCGGATTGGTGCGTTAGAGTGAGTCGCGCTGGGATTGGAGAGTTGTAAAAGTGACATAGACTCTCCGGATTGGTGCGTTAGTGTGAGTCGCGCTACGATTGGATAAAACAAACAAAATAGTCGTAGAAGAAATCTAGCGATACAGAAAAGAGAAAATGATGTATTACGATTCACCAGAGAAAGAGAAAAAATCCTTGTTCGGTAAAATCAAGAATCTTATTTAGAAAGGACAAACCGATTGTGACTTGAGAGGGACAGTTGCTTCCTCCAGGGAAATCCCCTGCATCTTTTATGGTTGCGAAATATGGCTATCATACATGTATTTGGTTAGACGATTGGGCAAAGTATACAAAAGATGATGGAGTTTTAGCATTTCCGGAACATGGTTCATTTAATTTAGCGGTTTTGAGAAATTTAAGAGAAAGAATGATGAAACTAGAACCGAGACCTAGACCTACACAGTTTGAGGCATTGACAGAATGGGAAGATGAGATGTATGACAGAGAACGGCAACGAAGTGGCGGAGGGTATAGATATATGTTTGGTAGATCCTATGGACAAGAGAATCATGATGATAGAACGAAGAGATGGCGAAGTGCAAATATGACTCATGGGTTGTTTCCTATGAGAAATGTTGAAGAGACTACTAGTAGAAAATGTACAGAAAAGAGAAATAATACAGGATCAGAAGGTTATAAGTATGGTGTGCATGAGTCGGAGGATGATGTTCTTGAGGACATGTTTTATAAAAATCCACCCCTGTATCAACCAAATTCCACATTATTGACACCAAGTGCCCCGGTAAAAGAATCACCACAGAATATAAAATTTGAAACAGTACCACATGAGGTAGGAAGAAATAATCCTTTTAGAGAAACAGACAACACTCAACCCAGTAAAATGGCAAATGAAAATTCAGCAGAATTAGCTACAACTGCTTTAGAATTAACTGAGAAGATTAGAGAATTAACTAAAAATATGGAAGCTGTAACTGTTCCGGTAACAATAGGACCTGTAATGCCGATTTTTGATAAACAAAAGGATAGTGAGCATTGTCTGACAAATCCTTATAATGGTAACAGAGAAAATGAAATACAAAGAAGAGATACCAGAGAAAATTTATGGGGACAAACGGTAGGAATTTCCAAACAAAGTACTCCTAAAAATTTGACAGTAAATCAGAGTCTAGCAAATAGAGCAATAATGACGACAGTCAGTACCAGGATCACCAAAAGGTTAGAACGGACATGAAATGAAATGATTCCCGTAGGTCCTACCTGATGAATTAAGTGAACGGCTAAGAAGTTTACAGCAAAAAGATGCTGAGCCTAGACCTTTAGATGTGTCCAAATTAAAAAAAGTGTTAGAAGAATTATTTGGAAGTGACTTTTCCTACGGAAAAGTTAAAAAACTATCAGGATGAAGAATTAATGTTCTTATGCAAAAGTATAACGTGGAGAGCGAGAAATTTACATGAAAGATTAGAAGAAGTAGCAAATGAAATGGGTATTGATTTCAAAAAGGTAAAGTCATTGCAAAAACCATACAGAGTAGATTTTTCTGAAAAGGACATTGAAAATTTGAATACTACAGGACGAACAACTCAGATTAAAGATTTTATTATTTTACTGAGAAAATGGGGCGATGCAGACAAATGGAAAAGTAGATGGTTTCGAAAACGAGAGGATACGACAGATAAAACGTTTACAGCTTATCCGGTAAGAGAAAAGGAACAGGTAGTAACTGAGTGTCCCATGAGAGAGATTCCAGGTGGAGGCTATGTACATGTCCCCTGGACCAGACAAGATATTTTGTCATTGACCAATGATTTTCCACGACTGTGCGAGAAGCCAGTCGAGTGGTATAGGCAGGTAGACAGGTTTGTAAAATTATCAAAAGTTCAATGGATTGATTTGAATAGCCTATTTGACATAATTGTACCAGCAGATTTATGGGCTGAATGTAAAATAACGATAAACTGGCCTACACAAGAATACCCCAGAGGTCCAAAAACAGGTGCCCCTGATCCAGAAGTAATGAGAAAATATGAGAAAGTGATTACCTTTTTGAAAAAGAAAGTGCCTCCTTAAGAAACTGATTGGGTAAAGATTGATAGACCTCATCAAGAAGCGAAGGAATCCGTACATGCTTATTACGAAAAGTTGATTCTTGCCTTTAAACAGTTTAGTGGTGATGAAAATCTGAGTGAGAAAGATCTGAGTCATTTTGTATATCGATTTGTGTATGGGTTACGACCTGAAGTAAGTGAAATGATTAAACAACATACAGTAGATTGGCAAAATAAAAAGATAGATGAAGTACTGAGACATGCAAAATATTTTAGTGATGAGATTGAAGCCAAACAGCGTAAGTTAAAAGAAAAAGCTATGTGGGCTCAAGTAAAAGTGGCAGAGAGACAGGAAGCTCAATTGATTAAACAAGCAAATAATACGGGCATGAGACAAAAACCTAGTATTGGAAAAGGGAAAGGACAAATTAATTTAGATGAAGCCAAAAAGAAATGGCCATTGCATAATTGGAGAAGGATAGGGCATTGGAAATCCGAGTGTAAATTTCCCCCAAGTGCTAATGGTGATAATGCATCATTGAATCCACAGGTGCAGAATGAGGTGAGTTGTCAACCGCAGCGACAGCAGCAGGTTGTTCCCCAACAGAATCAGGTGCCAAAACCGCCTTTTCCACAGAGGGTAAATCCTCAGAAATACAGTAATGAGACAGGATTCTACAACGTAGAACAGGTAACTAAGCTGCCGCGCACTCATGCTGTTTCGCAGTATTGGCTACAGCGCATGAGAGTGAATCAGAAGAAAGTTATTGACAGTGCCGAGGGGAGGAAGAGGAGTGCGTACTTGGCGCAACTCTAGAAGTAGACCAGACAGGACCATTCATAGATGGAAAGGTAAATGAAGAAAACATTACTTTCCTAGTAGATACCGGTGCTACTCGTTCAACTGTTAGATCAGCTGATGTTAAAAATCTTCCTCTCTCGGACGAAACAATCCAAGTAGTTGGAGTATCCAACAGACAGATAAAAACGTATCTCACTGAACCAGTTAAAGTTAACATAGGGAAATGTTCTGAAATGCACCGTTTTGTCGTGTGCGATTCAAGCCCCGTAAATTTGTTAGGGAGAGATTTGCTGCGAAAATGAATTGCACCATATTTTGTACTTCAGATGGTATAGCATTTGAGACTCCTGATGAGAATGTACTGTATAAAATGACTATGGCTAATATGGAACCTCAGATTACCAAGGCATTTGCTGTATTTGACCCCAAGGAGCTGCCTCAAGAGTTGAAAAAGACAGTAAAAGGTATGGGATTTCACAGGAGAAGATGTGGGATTAATGAAAAATGTAGATCCCGTAAAAGTTGCTGTAAAAGTCACTCCTATAATAGACAGAATGATTAAACAAGGTATTTTGAAGGAAATGTTGATCAGTCCATGTAATTCACAAATTATGGGTCTGAAAAAGCCTAATGGAACATTTAGAAAAGTACAACACCTGAGAAAAATAAATAAAATCGTTGTATCATGTTGTCCCATTGTACCGAATCCATCAGTGATTTTGTATCAGATTCCTCACGATGCAGAATGGTACACAGTAATTGATCTGTGTCATGCTTTCTTTTCCATTCCATTGCACCCTGACAGCCAACAGATTTATGCGTTCCGGTTTGGCGAACGTATTTTGGCATGGTGCCGAATCCCATAGGGGTACACAGAGAGTCCCTCAATATTCAATCAGATATTGAAAAAGTCTCTAGAAGATTTTAAAATGCCTGATAGTTCGGTTCTGGTCCAATATATAGACGACCTGCTTGTGGCATCAAGAACCCGAGAAGCTTGTGTAGTGGATACCATTGCATTGTTGAATCATTTGGCAGATGGAGGACTTAAAGTATCCCCCATCGAAATTGCATTTCTGTCAAAAGGAAGTACAATATTTAGGCAACAAAATTGAAAAGGGACTGAGAAAAGTAACTGCAGATAGAATCAAGGTAATGAAAGGAATGAGAGCCCCTATGACGCAAAGAGAAGTGAGAATGTTTCTTGGAATGGTTGGATATTGTCGGCAGTGGATAAGTAACTTTTCCTTGATTGCAAAACCTTTGATACGTTTGACGAGAAGTGATGTAAAAGACCCCATTGAATTAAATAAAGAAGAATTAACGGCTTTTAAACAATTGAGAGACAGTTTGTGTAAAGCACCAGCACTTGGCATGCCTGACTATGAGAAAGAATTTGAACTCTATTGCAGCGAAAGAAATGGGTGTGCACTTTCTGTGTTAATACAAAAACATGGAAAACTGAGAAGATCAATTGCATATTTTTCAGCTATATTAGATCCTGTAGCTGTAGCCTTACCTGGTGGTTTGAAAGCTGTGGCAGCCACTTGTAAGAGTTTGGAACAGAGTGAAGGAATCGTGAGGGGATATCTTGTGAGAGTGTTGTACCTCATGATGTGGCAATCCTTTTAACGAGCAGCCGCACTCAGTTCATGACGCATAGTCGTCTGACTAAATATGAGAAAGTCATCCAAGGTGCAAGGAATGTGAGCCTTGTGAGATGTCTGAATCTGAATCCTTCAATGTTACTGCCTGATGCTGAGAATGTGGAAGCCAGAGATGATGTGGATCATGACTGCTTGGAAGTGCTTGACTTCTGTACCAAACCACGTCATGATATAAAAGATGTACCCCTAACAGAAAGTGATTATGTGATGTTCGTGGATGGATCATGCTTGAGAACGGATGAAGGAATTCTGAGTGCAGCATATGCAGTATGTATGGTATGCAGCTGTATTGAAAGCATCTTTCCTAAAAAGAGTA
The DNA here is from genome assembly GCF_964204655.1 of Triturus cristatus. Taxonomy (NCBI): domain Eukaryota; kingdom Metazoa; phylum Chordata; class Amphibia; order Caudata; family Salamandridae; genus Triturus; species Triturus cristatus. The sequence continues at coordinate 1,069,498,722 of NC_140582.1, read as the reverse complement.
AAATCAGCCCAAGTTGCTGAACTTTTTGCATTAACAAGAGCATGTAAGTTGGGAAAGAATGTGAGAGTGACTGTGATAACCGATATTCAATATGGCTTTGGTGTAGTGCATGTGGTCCCAAAGAGGGTTTTTGACATTGAGTGGAACTCCTATAAGGAATGCTGAAGTGGTTGGAAAATTGCTTGAGGCGATACAGGTGCCTAAGCAGTTAGCGGTGGTGAAATGTGCAGCTCACACGAAGTCAAATGATTACGTTTCAGCTGTCAATCAGTTTGCCAACGATATTGCCCTATATTGTGCACGAAATCAGAATTCTGTGATTCGGGGAAGAGAAATAGAAATGAATTCATGTCTCTTGTTGTTTACTAACACTGTGAATACATGGGAAGAAGTGAGGCAGTTGCAGGAAGAAGCAGGAGATGAGGAAATGAGACAGTGGGTAAAAGCAGGATGTGCACCACGGGAAACAGATCATGTGTGGGTTTATCGGGATGGAAGACCAGTTATGCCTGATAGCATGGTTTCTGCCATGGCACGGATGTATCATGGACAAGCACATGTAGGAAGAGATGCTATGGTCAGACTTTTCAAACAGACATGGTATAATGCAAATTTTAGACTTGTAGCTGAAAGCCTTTGTCAAAGATGTCTTATATGTCAGCAATTCAATCCTGGAAGAAAAACAGTGGTAAGTCTGGGAACGATAGGTCGAGAAGGAGGGCCTTTCATCAGAATGCAGATTGACTTCATTGAAATGCCCCCCTGTAACAGGTTGAGGTATGTTCTAGTGATGGTTTGTCTGTTCTCTCGATGGGTGGAAGCATACCGAACAAGAAGAAGTGATGGAATTACAGTAGCCAAGCTATTATTGAAAGAGTTCATTCCTAGGTTTGGTTTTCCAGTTACGATTGAGTCAGATAGAGGAAAACATTTCCATAATGAAATCATGAAATTAATTTGTGAAGCATTAAATGTACAACAGAAACTACATTGTGCCTATCGCCCAGAAGCTTCTGGTGTGGTGGAACAAGGAAATGGCACCATTAAAAACAGACTGGGGAAAAATGTGTTTAGCCACAGGTCTGAAATGGCCAGATGTCTTGCCTCTAGTACTCATGACTATTAGATCTATTCCAGATAGGAATACAGGCTTGAGTCCCCATGAAATCATCATGGGAAGAGCAATGATGCATGTTTTCATACCAGTCAACAAGCTATTGCCTATATCTGATGACTTGGTGTTCATTCTGTGTTCCATCAGGTTGGATCGGATGCCACCACTCTTGAAAAGAAGCCAGCTCATGATCTGAGCCCAGGCGACTGGGTGAGAATAAAAGTGCACAGAAGACGAAACTGTTTAGTCCCACGTTGGGGAAAACCACGTCAGGTGATTCTGACCAAGACAACAGCTGTAAAATGTGCAGGAGTAAAGAACTGGATTCATGCTTGTCACACTTTGCGAATTCCAAATCCAGTGGATAACAAGGAAGGAGAATACTTTGAAGAATCAGATACAAGTTCTGAATCAGATACTGAAGAAATAAGAACAAGACAAACTCCTGAAAGGGGGGAGTTAGAACCGAGTCCAGTTATTGCACCAGAGAATCTTCCTTTAAGAAGAAAATTGCAGATTTCTGACACCAGCTCAGAATCAGAAACTGAACCAGTACAAGCATACAAGAGTGAAAATAAAAACAGTGAAGAGACTGTCAAAGAAATTCTTGATAAAGAAGTCCCGAATGAAAATTCAAGAGAAATTCCACCTGAAATAACTAAATTAGATGGTAAGGTACCAGATACAGAGAGTGAGGGAAAGATTTTTGCGGAAGACCGCCGAGGAGTTGTAGGGAAATCACACATCCAGGTAGAAGAAGGGACAGTTAGTCAGCAGGAATATTGTGTGGAAGAATCACGAGGAGGGACAGAAGTAGGTAAGAAAAAGGAAGTGGTGGAAAGAAAGACTACTGAAAGTAAAGGACAAGTTGGAACTGAATCAGAGGACAGTGATGAAGAAGTACCAGAAGGTCGAGTCCTGAGAAAAAGAGGATGGAGAACTGAAAGAAATGAAAAGGTAAGTAAATTGAAAAGGCCAGCAAGGGATGAAATCTGGCCAAACAAGAGAAAGAGATTAAGATATAGATTGACACGAGTAAATTCATCTAGAGCTGAACAGGTGAATGAAGTGTCTAGCCAAGAGAAATCAAAAGACGTGAAACAAACACCAGCAGAAGAAAGTAAAAGAACAAGAAAATCTAACCAGAAGTATGAGTCGCCGGAATGGTCATAAGTGGCGTTGCCTGAGGTAAAAGAAGAGGCAGATAGCCAAGGGGATCCAGAGGTGACTGTACCAGAAGTGATTGAGGAAGACGAAGAATCGGAAATCCTGAGAGTTATCTTGTCCGACATCGGAGAAGGGACGGATGTTCAGGAAGTTCTGTATCAAGATTGTGAAAGAAAAGTGAAAGAAGATCAAATGCCAAACTGAAGAGACCAAAAGTGCTCTAAATGGAGAAACAATAAATGACCGGAAAATACATAATCTGAAAGAACTAAGTAGGTGCTTAGAGCCTTGGGTTAGACAAAACTAGTTGTGAAGTAGAAGAGGCTAAGTCAAAAGACACTGATCATTTTTCGAAATGGCAAACACAGAAAGTAGAAAATCTAAATGTGTGTTCCTTAGAAGATGGTTTAAAATGTGTTGTTTTTGTACAGGATTACTAATGCTTCTGTGGAGTGTGTTAGCTTTAATGGTTTCATTTAAGGTTACATTAGAAACAATAGAAAGACATAGTGAGAATAAGATTAATGTAGAAAAGATTCAAAAGATTTACCCGACTAAAATAGATAGAAATTATTTACATAAAGATAGGTCTATAAATGATTTTTCTAACAATCTTTTTTCAAAACTATTATACGAATATGTAAAGACGATGGACGTGAGGGATTGCTACGTTTGCATGCAGTTGCCTGAGCCTGTATCTGAGGGAGTGACATACCATCACCTCCCAGTAACATATGGAATAACATGTAGTGTATTAGCAAGTTTATGTTACAAAATAGGGAAATTAGAATATTATTTTTCAGATGTAGATAACATATTTTCACAAGTACCTGTAGTTAACAAGCTGAATAAAGTAAAACCTGCTAAAATTTTAGGTGAATTTTTCTTAGAAACTAAAGAATTAACATTAGAGTCAATATTTAGAAACAATCTAACCTGTAGTTTAAAGAAGGAGGAGAAAACTTTCTTAGATATGGTAGTAGAAAGGAGATTGAAAATGCAAAAGCAAGTACCTGAGGGAAAAGAAGAAAAGACAGTCTGGGATGTTGAAAGGGAGAAACATTTGAAAGGAGAAGCTAGTCCGACAATGGCTTTAGATTGGCCTCAGAAAGGGAAGTTGTGTATTAGAAGGAATCAAACTGCATATGATAATTACTTTGTAGGCACAAGTGATTGCCATGATACTTATAGAATCATGGGTGGATGGGGATTTAAAGGAGGAAATGATCCAGTTTTTCCTGGATTATATTTTATCTGCGGGAACAAAACATACTATCGATTGCCAGATCACTGGTATGGCACATGTTATCTGGGCCTGGTTTTCCCAAATATATTTCATGTGGGAAGAGGAAAAGATGGTGCACATGAGATAGGTAGACAACTAACACGTATGAGAAGAGAATCTTGGTCAGAAATAGTAGGAGACAATAGTGGATCGCTTGTCAACAAGTACCGCTGGAGGATTTCTATTGGTAAATACTGAAATGGTTGCCATGTGTGCCATGGTAATGCAAAATCGACTTACCCTTGATATAATTTTGGCAAAGGAGGTTGGAGTTTGTGGAATGATGAAAGTTCAACATTGCTGTACTTACATTCCTGACGAAAGTCAAGATTTGAAGACGTACATTAAGAATATAACTGATTTGCATGAGGAAATTGTTCCACTGGAGGCTGAAGGTATTTGGGAAAAGATTGGTAAAAAGTTTTCTACTATTAAGAACTTTTTATTAAAATGACGTAGTACTTTTATTGGTAAAATCATATTTCCAATAACATGGGTGATTATTTTAATATTAATTTTAAGATTAGGATGTCTATGTAGCAAAAGAAGAAATTTAGGAAAGAACATACAAAGAGAAATTGTAAAGAAAAAAGAGAAAGAAAGAAAAGAAAGAAAGTTTGAAGAAGTAGAATTAGAAGAGTGGAAAGAGAATATGTATAGAAAAACAAGAGAAGAGGAGACAGGTGAAACAGTAATGTGAACTAACAAAATGTTAAGAGAACTGAATTCATTTCCATTTACAACATATTTCTAAATTTAAAGGTAATGTGGTGATGTTAAAAATCACCAAAGTGGGGATTGATGGAGCAGGTAGAATGAAATTTTGTATACCTCCTCTATTTTGCATGAACAAATTAAGTACATAACTTACTGATTTAAATGTTACTAACAGTGTGGTGTGTTAACCTAACCCAACCTTTGCATACACAAATTACACGAGGGAAATTGCTATTGCATGGCAAAATAACTTGAATAACTAAAATAAGTACACATATTAATAGTAGTATATGTGGTAATTAGATATTGCATGATTTATATTGCTTACGTAATGTTTGCATTCTAGGTTGGATCCAAAATGTAAATATTATCGCTTTAAATGTCGCTATAAGCTAGGAAAATACTAATACATAAAGGGATTAGTGAGGGTATAACATTAGAAGCATCATTTCTTTGTATTAATTATTCTTTTGTGTTTGTTTCGCTTAAGTTAGCATTTGGGCCTACCACAAAATGGCGGCGAGAATCGAGTTCAGAAGTGGCCACCGTTTCGTGAGCGTGATACCTACTGCGCAGACTCGGATGGCTCCGTGAACTTCCTAACGAACCCTGTACACCATAATCCTCTGTCAAGGATAGGATCTTGGTGGACTGCCAAAACCTCGGACAGTAAAAACCGGTTTAAAATGAACAATTGGATCATACAAGCAAACCAAGAAATATTGTTACATAAGGACTATTTCATCTCCGGCAGTGAAACAGCAAAATCCATGGGAAATTGTGATGAACAAATAATCGGATGTTTTCGATTAGCCAATCACAGACTTTCTCCGCCTAAAAATGTTTCATGCTATCCCGAAATTTATTATAAAAGAGTAGTAGAATAGGGAGGGGTTATGGCATTCGGCGATTACTATAACTGCATACGCTCTTTGACCCCACAGGCGATGACTGATGCTTGCACGATTCCGGTCTTTTGGCGATCTTTGGGTCAGGTGATGTGCTGAGCAAAGAACTTTTGGACCTTAAGCTTTGGCCTGCTTAGTTGGACAATTTAACGGCTAATTCGGTTATGCATAGCCAAAGAATTAGAGAAATCCAGATAGCCAGAATAGGTCAATATAATGTCCTGTGATTTAAATAAATTGATCTAGAAAATTCTAAAACTTTTGATGAAACAAATGCTAATATTATTTACAATGAATATTTAGATAAACAAATATTGATTAATAGAGTTTATGAGTTTGTGGTTTTTCGTTAAAGAGAATAAAGGATTCTGAGTCTTAAAAGTGTTTTAGCTGGTTCTAAATCACCATCAACCAATCCAACTAATTGGTCCGGCGACCAAGTGGGTGGAGTGCCTTGATGTTTGGGATTAGGAATCTATAGGTGGCGAATGTTAATGTATATTCTGTAAAATATCTTTTCTTTCCCTATAGGTTATAAGGTACCCCCCACCACATGTCCAGCGCGATATCATCATCCCTCCTGTGTGCAGACTCGTGAGTCAGAGACGTGTGAGTGTTGGTGTTATGGGCCCCTCCAATGACTGCATGTGTGAATGAGCTAGTGTGAAGTTGGGTGTGCGACGCAGGGAGGATAGTTATATGATTTCCTTCTTTTTCTCTCTCCGGTCCTGCGCTGGATCACTAGCATAAGCCCGGCCCCTTTTTCAGTTCTAAAGTCTGCTAGAAGTCGCTCACCAGCTGCTGCCCCAGAGCACACAACTATTTAGCTAGTCACCCAACGAGCTGATTGGTCATGGCTACCAGGAGCTTTATCTCGGAAGCGGAAAGATTGAAACATCTCAAACCATGGCTTTACAATATTTTCCTGGAACGTCAATGGATTGGGATCGAAAAGACAATCCGGAGCCACTCTTGGCTTTATAAAAAAACATGACATTATACTTCTCCAGGAAACCTGGGCAGCATCCAGCATTCCCATTGAAGGCTATTGGGACTTCTTGTCACCTGCCTCTAGACAGTCCAAGTTCGGCAGGCCTTGAGGCGGACTTTCAATCTATGCCTCTATTATACTCTCACAATGCATCAAACAACTAAAATTTGTAGATTGGGTGGCCGGAATCGTGGTGGGAAGTCCAACCTCAGTCAACCAGTGGCTCCTCCTCAATGTGTATATTTCTCCGCATACCACTGAGAAAAAATCTAAAATGGACCAATTGACAGACATATTCTGTAACCTACAAAGCAATTACAGCAGTATGCCCAGCATCATCTCAGGGGATTTCAATGCAAACCTGTTCTGTAATGCTTCAGAGGACACTGGGATCATTCCCCCAATGGTTCCCCCACACCTTGCCCCACAATCAATTCCCGTAGGACACAGACTCTCAAAACTTGGCGAGTATGCAGTCCTCCAGCTTATCAGAGCAGGGTACACCATATTGAATGGGCACTTTCCTACGGACACCCCTCCCGCTTGGACACGTTCCGACGGTCGAACTCACTCTTTTCTAGACTTTACTTTAGGCAGTAGTGAAATACTCTACCTGTTTGAGAGTGATTATTTCACATCACAAGATGAGAGCAACCATCGTCCTCAAATTATAACTCTATCCTCTAACATCACACGTCATCAGGAACTTGCTCATACTCTCTCAGGCTCTCACACAGAGAACCTAAGGAGAATGAACTGGGTGGATAGAGCTGCCTCCTCCACGATGGATAGATGCAGAGCTCTTTTATGTTTCCCACCAGACAAAGACCTCTCTGAAATTCGTGGCTGGGCTAGCCTCACAAATCAATTACTCAACAAGTTTCCAACTAAGAGGAGCACCCGGCATCATGTAACGCAACATCGCATCTCATTAATAACAAAAAAAACTAAAGGTTCAAAGAAATCAGGCCCCCCGTCTGTCCAGGAAAAGTCCAGGAAACAAAACTTTATTTAACTATTATAAGCAAGCACAAAGAGCCTTCAAGTCCTCTATATATAGGGACAAACAAGCAGCCTCTGATGAGTTTTGGCTGAAACTAGTTCATGAAAGCAAGAATCCCAACGCAAAGCAATTTTGGTCTCTCATGAACAGGGAATCACACGGTGGAAGCGGTCATGGTAGTACTAACATTAGGGCAGATGAATGGACTCTTCTCATTTTAATGATCACAGAAACAGTGACGACCACCTCAATCTTCCTTCATCACCCACCCCTGAGTCATCAACCCCAGAAGTAAAGTGCCCAAGCTCATCCAGCCTCATCACCACAGCCAACAATGTTACGGTTGAACCAACAAACGACAGCCTTGAGAAGACTGACGACTCAAAGGCAGAGAACCCAAGCACATTAGAGGCACTAAAAAACAAGATCTCACGTTCAATTAGGAAAGCCAGGGCTGAAGGAGCACCAGGGCCCAACGGCCTTCCCTAGGCCCTGTTCAAATCAGACATCGACCTGTAGTCAGACCACCTGGCCCCCTTGTTTCTCCACTGCAGACTAAATATTACCATCCTGGAGTCCTGGAAAGGTGCTATCATCTATCCTATCTACAAAAGTGGCAAGAGAAATGCCCCTAGAATGATAGCTCTCCTGGACGTCAAGGCCAAATACTATGCCAGCATTTTACTGGAAGAGCTGTTGGCCTGGGCAGACACAACAAAGCGCCTTCCGTTTAACCAGACCGACTTCGTGGCCAACTCCGGGACAACTACCAATTTATTCACCCTATCCGTCTTGGTAGAGAAAGCGGCAGCCCAACACACCCAACTTCACCGCTGCTTTGTTGATTTTAAAGCGGCCTTTGATCGGGTGCCCCGGGGCCATTTGTGGCAAAAACTTGAGCTCTGGGGCATACCCCCGGCCCTTTTAAATGCTTTAATTCAACTTCACTCGGAAACATGGATAAAAATTAAGTTGGGAGAAGGTTCCCATGTTTCCAGGAAGATTGAGACCAAAAGTGGAGTCAAACGAGGCTGCGTGCTGGCCATTCTCCTTTTTAATTTGTTCATTTCGGATCTATCCCCAATACTTGACAGTGTTAACAGCTGCCCTCACCCAAATTAGATGGAACCCACATCAGCAATTTGCTATATGCCGATGACCCTGTGCTATTTAGTCGCACAAAAGTAGGCCTACAGAGGATACTTGCCAAGCTGCTCCCCTACACCACAAGAAACCTCCGTGAGCTGAACTTGTCTAAAACAAAAACAATTTCTTTTGGGAGGCAAACGTGGCTGCGTGGAGGGTGGTTCTTTAACAATGCAAAGCTGGAATCAGTGCCTCACTATAAGTATTTGGGAATTTACCTTGACACCAGGTGCTCATTTTCTAAGCAGAAAGATGCATTAAGGGCCAAAGCTCTTACACTTGAGGTTGCCTCAGCAAAACTGATGAACCAATTACTTGGTCCGAGTCTAACTCCGATGCTGAAGGTGACGAAGGCGAAGATAACAAACTCTGTCGTACAGGTATGAGATCATGAAGAGTGGAATAAGTATTTTATTAAACAAACTAACCACAAAAAATGTTAAACGCGCCTTCCGTCTGCCAAGATCTGCTTCACCAGCCCAAGTCAGACTCAAGCTAGGGTTATTAGACCATCATGGCGTCGAGGCAGGTGCATTTATAAAGTTCTGCAATAGACTGCTCAACGCCCGGGTGGGCAGCTTGGAGGCCAGACTCTGGAACTAAATATCGAACAGCCACTCCAGCCATAAACAGCGGCATCACCTGGACTACTGCCTTCAAATACTTAGTGTCAAGGAACAAACCCCTCCCAGCCGGCGCTAAAGGCTGCCATTAAGAGAAGCGTTCGGCTGTGGTCTTTCCATTCAGATAGGGCAACACTGTCTTGAAGGAAACACACCTGGGCAATAAACCGGGGGTCTAATCATCCTACTTATCTAGCACGTTTGCACTTTTCTGGAAACTAAAGTTCATGGCCCTGAGGATGGGAGAATGACCTTTCTTAAGGAACCTGCCTGAACGGCGCCGCCCCAGCACTAGTATCAAATGCAGGAAGTGCGGCTATCACTCCGAAGCTATGGAGCATATAGTTGGTGTATGTCCCGCTATGTTCATCGACAGACGGTCTTTACTGCGGGACGAATGGAACAACCTTGGAATACGATCCTGCCGCCAAGCCATAATTGCCACCCTAAACCCAGACAATACGAAGCTGAACATTCGGTTCACCAAATTTGTAAACAGAACGGCGAAAATGTTGGGAGATAACAGAGCTGCAATTCTCCATCATCCCGGCTGAGTTGTAACCCAGCTCCAGGTTCAATTAATGAACTTTTGATTGCTAATTTCTGTTGACAGAAATATTGACCTCTGCTTAACGGTAACAGTTTATTGTTCCCTAGTGATCTTTTGAAAACACCAGTTTTGTCGTTTCTTATAAAAAGAGAGGGGGAGATGCCCTGATTGACCTGACACCTCAGTATTGGACTGCCACAGGTAACCATTATCGTGAGGGTGTCTTTATCACTCCCCCCATTTTTAGAGTCTTTTAGTATTAACATTAGTCTTTTTAATGCCTTGTCTCCTGCATATAAGAACCGTATGAGTCTTTTTTAAATGTAAGATTGTAATGGTTTTAAATAATCAAACAATAAATAATTATTATTATTGCTCATCCAGCCACTGACCTGGTCTTAGAAGAAGTCACAAGATAGTTGTTTGATAAAAGTGTTTTCTCAGGAAAGGACACCTATGGCCGTGGGTATCACTTCTGTATTGATGCAGATCCATGTGAAATTAAGCAAACTAACTGGACTGTGATGTTTGCAATGATTGAATAATTTGCTCCAGGCATACTGCTCTGGAGAAGAGCAGGATTTTCCCTGCAAACTATTTAGCTATGTAAGACCTCAAAAGAGCTCCTTGCTAAGTTCTTCCTGACATATTGACCAAGACCCTAAGGAGGTTCAGTTTGTGTTCAGCCTAGCTGGCATATGTATTGGAAGTTGAGCACTACAGAACCAAATGAAAACTCATTTTCGAATTTCCCTGAGCTGAACCAAGCTATCAGCCCACTGTGGCAGACCCCTTACCACTGGATCATACAGGCAGGCCAAGTCTCAGTGTGATGCCTTTGACCATGCCCTGTTCCTCACTGCACACTGAGCACAACCTGTGGCTGCCCTCCAGATATGAGGCAGAGTGTTCACACTGGACAACGACAACAGTTTTTAAATTTTTACTTATGAAGAATTTCCTACAGAAATGGCATTAGGAAATGCAACATATTGGGTTCAATTCACAAACATGAATCTACAGGTGGAAATTCAATACACAGATTTATGTATAAGCATAAATCTCCAACTAAATGGCATTCAGTAACTCCGATTTTACACCTAGTAGTAGAAGTAGTAGGAAGAAGGGATAAGTACACCTCAAATATTACTATCACCACTCTATTGGTGTAATTTAGGTGTACATCCATGGGACATAGATCTACATCATCATAGGTGTCCTAATGGGAAGCCTCCTTCCTACCTTTGCACCCATTCTTCTACAATATTCTTGGATCAACTGTACAATACACTATATTAATAGTAAGACCACAATAGTTGACAACAAGGCTCTCAACAGTCCCAACATCCAGAACAGCAGTAATGATAACCACCCACTAAACCAATTATCTGGGGCACCTCCTTCATCTACCATCTTCTTTTGTAAATTATGCAGTGACTGTATGTCCTCTAATAAAGTTCCATTATCGGCATCATTTGCTGGGATGAAAGTACAGCACGTAGTCCCAATTTTCTCGCATACCCCTCCTGGCATGGCCATCATAAAGTCAAGTGCATAGGGGAGCTGCATTACTATCGCTCTAATAACAGATCTTCCTTTATGGCATTGAAATCCATTGTTTGTAATCTTGATAACTTTAACAACTTCCCATCTAGTAATTTGAAGCCATTGAGCTGTTGCTGTAGCCTGAACAAATGGCAGAATGCTACCAAAGAACAGTTGTGCATCTCTAAACAGGTGGTACTCTTGGAGAACATCATTCCAAGTGCTTGTACCATTGTACTTTGCAGTTCTCTTCCTTCAACTATGATTTAGCAAATGTCATTGTTTGGCTCATGGGGTGTCCATGCAAAGCTGACAAATTAATTCCCAGAATTACTAAAAGTGGAACGTGCATGGTCACAATGGAGCAGATTCCACCCCAGTTTGGTGGTAACTGGTCATACAGTAGTTCTCCGCAGTGCCAGTAATATTCGAAGAGGCTGGAGGTGCCCCTCTGTATGTCGGCATTATCTATTGTGGACTCACAACCAATATTACGACCTACTTTGACAGTGCCCTTTCCTCTGAAACATATATATATTGTTTTATTTAAATTAATATATTATTTTTGGGAGTCAGAAGTTGTAAACATCAATATTGCTGGTTACAAATAAACCGTCACATTTTGCCAATAATACAGAGCTGTAGGGGGAGTGAAAATGCGAAAGAGAAGAAGAAAAATAAAGGGGTTGTTATTCTCCCCCGCCTTAGATGGGAGAGAAGTAAGAGAAATAAATCAACCCTAAGTCAGGTAATAACTGTGCATCTACACTGGTCATTCCCACTGTAGTCTAACCCAAATCTTTTCAAATGTCGTAATAGCGCGAGAGCCTCTTGCTTTAGCAACTGCTTGTTCACATTCAAATATTTGTCGCAGTAGCCCCCACCATTCAGTTACTTTCGGCGGAAGAGGGTTAGTCCAGGCCTAGCAATACACAGGCGAGCACAGACAATTGCAATCGATAATAATGAGCCTAAATGCTCATCTTAACCCCCTCATGCCCTAGCAGGATTTCTTTTATTGTCAGTTGAATTTCGCACCTCCTCTGAAAAATGAAGAAGCAGAATTTAGTCTCATGACAGTCTGAGGACTTATTGTGCTATCTATTCAAGTGTGCCATGCATTGTTCTCATCCCACATACGTGCACACTTCTTTATTGTACCCTGACTAACATCAGTGCCATTCCATAAAGATATAACCCTACAGGAAAATTCAACATTGGGATGCCATTAATCATGGACAAAGCATGACTCAGCGACTCTAAATCACGGCCTATGGGCACAATCTGGGGGTAAAGGATTTATTAAATAGCTGTTACACTCAGTGGGCATGCATGTTACTCCTAAAAATCCTAAATTTAAGACCATCTGGATCCAATCTATTATAGTAGGAAGACCTGTTTTCTTCATACGTGATATCTGATCCCTGGTTTCTTGTCTATCTGTGAGAATGTATAACAATTTGGCTAATGAGTTATATTTCATGGTGTTAATTAAAAAACATACTACCCTAACATGTGTTAATTGCATTTGGGCCTTAATCATACACAAGAAGAGATGTAACACACATAGAGCTGTACTTGGGGGTACTTCTTTTGTTGAATGTAGCTTTTTGATCTGGTGGCATGAGGAATTAGGGAGCACACAAAACAGGAGTCATTGGTATTTTCTGAACCTATGTCAGACATGTGTTGATACCAGATATTATCTCATAAGTGAGTATGAGCATTATGGGTCACAGTTTTATTCTTAGAGAGTTCTCATCCTACATGTAACATTTAGGAACTAAACGGTACATATCTATAGGCGAGCAGAAAGGATAGTACCAAGAGACAGAAAAGAGACATAAAAACTGAAATATATATCTTTTGTACTGTTCTTTCAAAAAATAATTGAAAAGTCGAGTTGGAAGGGGATATTTTTACTATTACAATCTTCTCACCCCCCCTTGTTCCATTTGCAATGTTCATGATGTTTGGCGAGATGCTGGGCTTAGATGAACATGGGTGCGGTAAAACCAGGGTTTCCTGCTATCCACCTTGAGGACAGTGGGGGTCACCATGGTCACTGTATATGAGCCGTCAAATCAACTTTCCCAGCATTATCGAACAAAATTCTTCACAAAACCTTTGTCTCCTATGTGCACAACTAGGAGGCCAACCTCAGCTGTGGCGTGCTTCTCCTTAGTTACCTGTATAAAGATCAACCATGCAGATTTCATTAGTTCACAAAAGTACATATGCATCTCTCTTCTAGTGGTAGGGACTTGAGTATTCATGGATTCCTGTCACTATTTAATGGGTTATCAAGTGGTGGTCAGAACTAGGTGTATTTCTAAGGGAAAAGAGTGGCATTGGTAGACAATACAACCATTTCTTGTGCAATGTAGCACATAGCTTTCTGATTTTACTCTTCAAGAGGCCGTTCAGGCGCTCAACAATACCATTACTTTGATGATGGTACATACAGGATAATTCATGTTTTATCTCTGCACATATGCACAAATATTGTGTTAACAAAAGGAGTGCCAATGTTGGATCATATTCCTTCTGGAATTCCCCATCATGAAATTACTTCATGAATTAGAAATGTAACTGCTGAGTTAGCATAACAATGGATGCATGGTCCTGCTTCAATCCATTGAGAAAATGGACAGACAATAATTATGAGTGTCGTGTAGTTACTGCACCTATCAATCATATCCACAAAGTCCATATGAAGAGCTTGAAAGGAATCTTGTGGTCATGGTATGGTAGAATTTATCATTTTTAGTGTGGGATTAGGGGAACATTGGTGACAAACAACACAGTTGGTAAGTATGCCTTGTAAATTGGGAACAAACCAGTCTTGTTGTATTTGCATAGACAAGTCATCTCTTGAAGTATGAGCTGGTAAATGTAACTAATCAAGAGCTATCGTAAGCAAAGCATGTAGCATCACTGGTTTACCTGCAGATAGTTGTCTATACACTAGGCCATCCCCTGACTGGGTGCATCCTCTATCCTCCTATAAGTGTTTTTCGTCTGGAGGAGCAGACTCCTGCACTACTCGCAGATTTAACCATGCTGTCTCAGCATAATGAGGTATGTCATTGTCTGTGGTAGCATCGGATCCAGACTCAGATGGTGAGGTAGTCTGAGCCAGCAGAACAAAGATATGTTCTGAACCTGATGGCACAGGTGGGGGAGTGCGCTTAGCTGCATCTTTAGATGACCATCCTACCAGTGCATTGCCCGAGACACAAAATCCTGTCCACTTGTATGTGCTGCACATTTCACAACTGCTATTGCCAATGGTAACATGAATGCCTCTTTTAGAGCCTCTAGGAGGTTCCTATGAATAATAGGACTTTGTTTGACTTAAGGAAACCTCTTCTACTCCATCTCATAATACTGGAATGCACAGTGGTTCACACAAAAGCTGAAACTGAATATATTGTAATGACTTCTCCTGCTCCTAGATTAAGAGCCACTATTAGTGGTGTTAATTCAGCTGCTAAAGCGGAATAATGTGCTGGTAATGTCAACTGTTCTACTATATGGAGTGTATCAAAGGAATCATACTGTTGTGCTCTAACTACTGCTGCACCTGTGTGTCTAATTTTTGTATTCTGCTCAATAGTAGAAGAACTGTCAACAAAATAGACAATGCTACCTGGTATAGAATTCTCTGTTGCTTTACTAGAATCATTGGGAATTGAGGTTGCACAGTCATGCACATCATCCTCAGAGTCTAATATTGGATAGGCAAAGAATGTCACAGGATTCACCGTATGACACTGCACAACTCTCAAAGATGGTAGTGACAGTATCACCTCATAGCCTGACACTCTCTGTGTAGTCAAAGTAGTCTTAGTCTTCTGAGTCATAGCAAATTCGTCATGCTCCTCATAGGGTGTCAACGCTGCCACCATAATGATGGGGGTGCTCTTCTGCCTCACCAAGGCTGCGGTGGTGAGAGCTTGCTCACAGGTTTAATGTCCTTTCATCACTAAATCTAGCAGTCCACTAAGATATGCAATGGGTTTATGTCCTAAAGGATATTTCTGTGTAAGGAAAGCTGACATCACCTGACCATTGCAATGTCAGAATAAATAAAATATCTATGTAGAGTCAGGATTTTCTAAAAGTGGAGCATTTGTTATTTCAGTCTTCAATTTCTGGAAAGTCTCCCTCATCTCTGGTGTCCATGTTATCTTGTCATTCCTGTCTTTTGCTTGCTTAATAAAAGCTAACAAGGTCGCTATTAACGTGCTTTAAACAAAAACCCATTATCTCACAAAATTACAGGAATGGGAAACTTCTGCATTAATTAACAGTTTCTGGCTGAGTCATTTGGCAAATGGAGGCTGCTCTGTCACTCATCGACCAGAAGCTTACAACAAGTATCCTAAATAAAGGACCTCTTCCAGACAGTACTGAATTGTCTCTTTCTCCACTTTGTATCCTCTCTAGGCAAGACTTACTAGAAGAAATATAATGTATTTTCTGCACTGCTGCTCATAAGGACTACAATTCAATATGTCATCGACATATTGCAACAATGTGCTGTCACACTGTACACTCAACAGGTCAGTCTTTACCATTCTGTTAAAATCGGTAGGGGACTCAAAATACCCTTAGGGCAAACGACAGCAGAAATACCGAGTCCCACGATAGGAGAACACTGTCAGATAATGGCTATCTGGATGGAGAGACAGAGGATATTGCCTTACTCTGATGAAGATTGCACTTTCCTTTAATGTAATTCGTAATGGTGTAGCAGTACGAATAAGGCCTACATCATGGGGACCCTTAGTACACAAGGTGTCTGGTACTTAGGACAGGTCTGCTTCTCTAACAAAATCAAAAGCTCTACCTGGTGTGGACATTCTTATTTCTAACACTGTCCTCAATGGTATTGAGTAGTCAACTATTCACTACTATAGTATCTCATCTTGAAAAAATGACAACCATTCTCATGAGAGCATCATCAAACAGATGGTTATCCAATATCTCCCTACCCATTTTCCCTGGCCCAATGAAGATAACACATGCCCACAAGATATGATTATCGTCACTGGCAATCATTGTGCCATAGGTTGGTTTTACCTCTAAAGCCTCTATTTGCAATATTAGTTCAGTACTAGGTATCCAGGGGTCTTGCTCTTGTAGCCGAAAAAGGAATACTTTAGGTAGCAGGACCTCCTTTCTCAGTAACTTTGGTGTCTATGTTGTTATTGTATACACCACTGTAGCGAATGCTTCGTATCAGCAGGTCATGATCTAATCTGATCTCCAGTGGAGGAATCTACTATGATCCTGGAAAGTGAAACTCCAGGGGTGGAACAAATCATGGTACCATCAGATTTAAAATGGATAGTCATATTTAATTTCACCATTGGATCTCTTCTGAATAAATTAGCTGAGGCAGCTGGAGAAAACCGTAAACAGCCATCAATGTACCTCCCTCCTACTTCCATCTTGACTGGTTTAGTAAAAGGAATCCCTTATCACTTCCCCAGAGAATCCTTGTGTGTCCATTGATCTGTTAAAAGTCTCCCTCTCTAATGCAGGATCGAGTTGTTTCTGTATCTATGAGGAACACATACCTTTTATCATTGATGGTTACCATCAAAGTGGGTTCCTCATGTGGCCTGTCCATCACTGACAATACTGGACACATAGAAATACTCTGTGGGCATTTTCATTGTATATATTTTCCCACAGACTTCATCTGGAAAGTATTTCCTCCTTTCACCACAACACACCTCCTTGTCCACTTTGAAATGGAGTCACCATTCGGGGTGTTTGGTAGCTTTGCTGAGGTGGCACCTGTTGTGCCTGAGGCATTACTGGTGACTGCTTATTTTGGGATGGTGTCTGCGGCACATATATGATTTTCAGATTTAGTTGTGGTTGTATTGCTATGTTTGCTGGCTGATTATGAATTCCCACTCCTCCAGTTTGTTCATCTCATCTTTTAGTTTTGCAGTCTCCAATAAAATGTCCAACCCTCTGACAATGATGGCATATCTGTTCCAACCTTTACAGACCCATCCTACCTCTTCCTAATCCTCCACGTCCTCCTCTACTACTTCCCTGCATCCTTACATTATCCTGCTTTTGTGAGTACTGTTGTTGGGTTTTCCTTGGGACCGATCCCACAGACATTGCAGTCATCTGAGTGACAGTTTTCCCTACAGATCCTTCTACTGCTCCTTTCTTTGCCTGCTTCTGCTGCACTAACTTGGTTGCTGCTTTCTCTGTTCCTCCTCTTTGTTCCTTTCTTTTTCCTGCTTTTTCTTGAAAACATGGATAATGTTCATTTTGATTTCTGTCCATGTCTTGGCTTCTAGTGCAACTATGTTATATAGGCCATCCTGCACATCAGAGGGCAACCCTTTTTTAACTACATTATAAAATAATACGGCATTGCCTCCCGTTACTTCCCAACCCTGACCAACTTCCTGGGTCCATTTGTCTTTCATCCTGTTAAGGAACTGAGCAGGATTCTCATTTGCCATTAAAGATCTAATGTCTGGTCTATCAGGATACATTCTCCTCAGCTGGTCCCAAACCATTGTAATAACCAATTTGAATGGAGACCCATCAAATTTAGTCTCAGTGAGGGTAATATTTCTTACTCCAACCTTTGGAAACACAGTGTCTATTTCATCTCCTATAAGGGAACTAAGCAGACTCTTTATGCCCCCTACTTCTAAGGTGACACCTGTGGGTTGTTTTTCAAAAGCTCTCATTCATTTCCCTGCTCCTTCGGTAAGCAGCGGAAACAATTTTCGAAGGTTTTCCTTATTCATCTGTCGCCCCAGGCCACTTACGTATCAGGGGCATTTGATATAAGGGAGTTGTAGAATACTAGGGATTGTGATGTCTGGCACATTTCTGCCATACACAAAAACATTTCAGCATGTAGGTTTTACCCCAGCCTCGATCTCACTCACCATAAGGAATGCAATACTCAGCATTTGCCGTATCGCATGGATCAAAGGATCCTTCTTGTGGCCATGGACTCATTTTTGAAACTACCCACTCAGTCCAGTCTACGAAGTTATCTACATATGGCACAACATTGTAACAGCTATTCTCTCTTTCAGCGACTATCTCACTAGGAGTGAGATCTGTGCTGAGCAAAATTGATTGAATACTCATTTGCTGCACTGGTCTATCATGTAGTGTCAATCCTCTCATAGCCTGACAGGATCCCATCCTGGGGTCCGGCTGGCCATGTGTTCCCTGACACTGCAATAACTCAAGCTCTGTCGCTCGAATTTTCCTACCTCTAGAAAGCATATACCACTCTCCTTCTCTAATATCAACATGATTAGGCAATCCCCTTATACTTTTTTCATGATCAAAATTGATAAGTGATATTTCTTGGATATCAACATAATAGGTGGGGTGCCTTGCTTTTGGGGGTTGAAGCAATCCACCTATGCTATCCACATGCTTCTGTGTAAACTCTATCCTGTTTGTTATTCTCCCAAAACCTCTCTATAACTGTCCCAAAAACTCATCATGATATCCCTCTCTGCTCACTTCACTTGTATCTCTCCTACTCTTACTCACTGATAACTATTCTTGAACTCTTTCTGGTGAAACTATTACATTACTCTTCTCCTTCTGCCAAGGTGGCAAACCGTCCTTCTAAGATCCTCTTCTCTTCCTTGATATACTGGCCATCATGCCACACCTACTGCCCTATCCACATAGCCACTCCATCTCGCATCATCTGCGTCTTTTCGCTGTGGGGTGGAAACTCGCTCTCTAACTACCCTTCCTATGGTGTCCCTTGTCTGCAACAACTGCGACGTCGCTGATGATACATGTGACCAGTCATCAATATCACCTGGACTTTGCTCTTCGCTTATATCATTCTGCAGAGAGGCCAGATCTAAATGCGGTATAAACTGCGCTTCTAGTTTTCTTGAGAACTGGGATTCACCTATCCTTGCTTGCTGCCTCAGTGTACTTGCATGTTTTGGCTTTGGCATTTGTGGAGAGACATTAGGGGTAACTTTTGGAGACTGTGGAGAGTTCTCAGTCTTGTGGTTCTTAAATCCCACTGCAGCTTCCTGTATCTGCACTAGTGGATAGATACCAGGTACCTTGGGAGAGGTGCTCATAGGATCATATGAGGTGGGGGAACAGACACGGTGTTCGGGGCATTATCTTTTAGGGAGTTAATAAATTTTTCGCAAAAAACTCACCATAAAGCTAAAATAGCTTCTCTCTTCTGTAATTTGGCTCCTGTATATTTACTTCTGAGTTATGCAATAAGATGCTTCATTATTTTACCATTGAATGTCCCTTCTTTTGGTCAGGGAAATGTGTGTTTTTGGATGGCTTTAAACCAATCTAGGTGATATTTTTTTATTATTATTTGGAAAAAAACTTCTGCAAATGTGTTAAAGGAGTCTCCATGGTCTGTCATATTTCCACTACTTTCAATAATGTAACTTTGTTTGTCTATCTGTTATAATATGACGTCTCTTAGAAAATTTGCACAAATCTTAAAAAACAGGAAAATTCATCAACTTCTTATCTTTCCACTTAGGCAATGCACATTAAAATACCATTTTGCACATTATACAACATGACACAACAACATCATACTGTGGCCACAATTCATTCACACACATTTTCCTTTCTAAACAGTAAATGGAGCCGGTAATAGGCCTGGGTGGAGTTTGGAGAGTTCCGCTATGCATAACTCCGCGAAGTGACCAGAAAACTCCACCGCGCTACGCAGAGTTCTGAAAAGCAGTGGAGTGCATTAGGTTGCACCATTTGTGCTGATTTTTAGCGCTGGGTTTTTGTCCTGCGCTGGAAATTCTACATCAACGCCACCATGCGTAGCACAAGAGGGCACTGCTTCTTTCTGCTGCCCGAGTGGATTTTCTATTTGAACGAGAACGGATGGTTTCTTAACATGAGACGTCTTGACCATCTGCAACCGCCCATGTTGAGAAATCTCTCTGGGAGGTCATCTAGTGTTGGGTTTTCCTCGCTTGCCAACTTAACTTTGGTGAGCTCGAGCAAGGAAAAAAACCCGCTCCACAAAACTCTGCATCCTCCGAGGAGCATTGAAGTCTCCGCAAACTCAGCAACCCAGTCTCGTATGTAACCCCTGGTCACTTCCTTCCACCCTAAGAGAGGATTTCTTTTTTTCAAACCATGCTTCGTTGAAAACAAGGAATGACATATGTACATTAGGTCTAGGGCAGTAATTTGAGTGTTCAGTTCATACCTGGAGATAAAGTTTAGCGACACCAGCTTTCAGCTGTCCTCCTAGGTCAAGCATTGGAACACATATTGGTGCCTTAAAATGTCAAATTACCCACATTGACCACTCCCAGTGTTATATTGAGAATAACCGATCAACCAGTTATGTATGCCTTTCTGACTATTGTGCAACACATGTACGCAATATGCAATCTTGCATGTGGTACCCTTATGCCACTTACAACCTTATACCTATTATATTTACATCTGTGTTTAGCATTGCCCAGAGTAACAAGTCAATACAAAAACATGGAACGTAGTACACATTGTCCTCACCTTAAAAAAGATGACAGTCCCCGGATTCTCCCCACTCCCTGTGCACAGGCAGAACTTCAGCGAACACAGTGTCTGCTTACCTCATCAAAGGTGCACAATGATCTATGCAGTGGGGGTAGGTGGTCTTCCAGTGTCAGCAGTCAGGTGGGGGCAAAAAGGGGCCAACTGTTTCAGGGTGACTAAAACCTTTAAGAAATAAAAAAAGACACAGACTCCTCTTGGCAATGCAAAGGCAGCTCTTTACTGTTGTGACAGGGAGACAAACACTCCTCGCACACAGGTAAGCAGTTGGTCTCAATTTGATAAATCACAAACAGCTTCTTTTATACAAAACTGAACAATGAGGGATACAAAGGTTTAGTGGTGGATCATTACATCCGTTACAGATTAATGCATACTGATCGTAAGAACCATGAAGTCACCTGTGAGCCTTGACTTTAGCCTAAATCAATACATATCCTTTATTGCAGTTTCTGACAATGCTTAACAAACTTTGTAATTCTTGTACGTGAGTAGATGTGTATTCGTGGTAAATAAAATTTTTGTGAAGGGTGTGCTTTTATCATTGTGCACCTAAGACCTCCATGTGCTCTAAGCTAATGGAATTTCCTGCATCCATTGTCTAATCAGGTACAATCTATTCGGAAACACAAAGTGCATGCCAGTGAGCCTGTGTGTTTGAACCATTAATATGTTGAAGCTGCAAAACACAAGTTAACCTTTAACCCCTTCGCTGCCAGGCCTTTTCTCCCTCCTGTGCCACGCCCTTTTTTGGCTATTTGGGGTAGTGCGCGCTGAGACCCCAGTAACTTTTTGACCACATAAGGTATCCACGCCAAATTTGCGTCCTTTTCTTCCAACATCATGGGGATTCTGAAGGTACTCAGGGTTTGTGTATTCCCCTGGAGGGGTCACAGAAATGGTGCCAAAATACAGCAAAATTTAGTTTTTTCTGGGGAAAATGGGAAAAACGGGCTGCAAATGAAAGCATCTGGGTTTTTCCCTGCAAATGTTATCAAAAAAGGGTTTGTGGGGCTGAAATCACCATTTTCCCACCTTTTAGGGGATACCAGACTTTTGTCAGAAACCCAAAATTTTTTACACAGTTTTGGCATTTTTCTGGGACATAGCCTATTTTTGCTATTTTTTGTGCTTTCAACCTCCTTCCAGTTAATGGTAGAAATGGGTACAAAAGCAATAATGGATCCTGGAAAGCTATACATTTTAGAGAAGTAGATAAAATTCTGAATTCAGCAAGGGGTCATTTGTGTAGATCCATCAAGGTTTCTTTATAGAAACTGACAGTTAAATATAGGATAAATTGAAAATTTGTTGAAAAAAAGCGCCTTTTGTGTCAACGTTTTCACCTGTAACTTCTTCTAATTTTGACAGCTCTTTGAAAGCAATATACCGTTACATCTGCTGGACATTACTGGTTGTGGGGATATATAGGACTTGTAGGTTCACCAAGAACCCGACGAACCCAGAGCCAAAAACTGAGCAGCAACTTGCAGTGGTTTTTTATTCTGTACCGGGAATATAGTAATTATTCTGTAAAAATGTGTACATGGAAAAATCGGTATTAAAGACACCTATGTATTTCTGAAATGGGAACAAAATATAGAGTTTAGAAACAGTAGATATTTGCACATTTCCGAAATTGGGATACTCAAACTAGCATGAGAATTATCAGTCATTTTTTAGAATGACTTCTTTTTTACACAATGTCTTTCATTTGGAAGGCGGAAATGCATCGAAAGTCAATAGGTAATAACAGTACCTTTACAAATCTGAATTACCCTAAGTCTCCCGATAAAAATAGTACCTCACTTGTAGGGGTAGGCATAGTGCCCACGGCAGGAAATGGCTCAAAACCCAACGTGAACACACCACATTTTCACAAGGCAAAATAACCCTTTTTTAGCAAAGTGCCTAGCTGTAGTTTTTTAACCCTAGCTCTGCCGGCACCTAGGGAAACCTAGCAAACCTATACATTTTTGAAAACTAGACAACCAGGGGGATCCAGGATGGGGTGACTTGACTGCCTCCCACCAGGTTTTATTACCCAGAATTCCTTGCAAACCTAAAAAATTGCCAAAAAAAACACATTTTCCCCACATTTCTGTGGTGGAAAGTTCTGGAATCTGCGTGGATCCACTAATTTCCACCCACCCCGTGTTCCCCAAAGTCTTCCAATAAAAATGGTACCTCACTTGTATGGGTCGGCCAGGTGCCCGCGACAGGAAACAGCGCAAAATGCATCATGGACACACCTAAATTTCGCAGTGAAAAATGAACCTTTTTTGGCAAAGTGCCTAGCTGTAGTTTTTTAACCATAGCTCTGCCGTCACCTAGGGAAACCTAGCAAACCTATACATTTTCGAAAACTAGACACCCAGGGAAATCCAGGATGGGGTGACTTGACTGCCTCCCACCAGGTTCTGTTACCCAGAATCCCTTGTAAACCTAAAAAATTGCCCAAAAAACACATTTTCTCCACATTTCTCTGGTGGAAAGTTCTGAAATCTGCGTGGATCGACAAATTTCCACCCACCCCGCGTTCCCCAAAGTCTTCCAAGAAAAATGGTACCTCACTTGTGTGGGTCGGCCTAGTGCCCGCGACAGGAAACGGCGCAAAACGCAACGTGGACACACCTCAATTTCGCTGTGAAAAATGACCCTTTTTTGGCAAAGTGCCTAGCTGTAGTTTTTGAACCATAACTCTACCGGCACCTAGGGAAACCTAGCAAACCTATACATTTTTGAAAACTAGACACCCAGGGAAATCCAGGATGGGGTGACTTGACTGCCTCCCACCAGGTTCTGTTACCCAGAATCCCTTGTAAACCTAAAAAATTGCCCAAAAAAACACATTTTCTCCACATTTCTCTGGTGGAAAGTTCTGAAATCTGCATGGATCGACAAATTTCCACCCACCCCGCGTTCCCCAAAGTCTTCCAAGAAAAATGGTACCTCACTTGTGTGGGTCGGCCTAGTGCCCGCGACAGGAAACGGCGCAAAACGCAATGTGGACACACCTCAATTTCGCTGTAAAAAATGACCCTTTTTTGGCAAAGTGCCTACCTGTAGTTTTTGAACCCTAGCTCTGCCGGCACCTAGGGAAACCTACCAAACCCACACATTTCTGAAAACCAGACACCCGGGGAAATCCAGGGAGGTATGGCTTACATGGATCCCCCAACGTTTCCTTACCCAGAATGCCCTGCAAACCTCAACTTTAGCTGAAAAAAACACCTTTTTCAAACATCTTTGTGTGGGAACGTTGTGGCATCACCGGGCTGACACAAATTTACTACCACCCAGCGTTCCCCCGGGTCTCCCGATAAAAACGGTGCCTCACTCGTGTGGGAGGCCCAAGTACCCGCGACAGGCAAGGGCCAAAAACGTATTGAGGTGACATGAAAATTGCCTACCTCAAAACGACCTGGGTTTTTGGCCCGGTGCTCGGCGGCCACCTAGGGGAACCTACCAAACCCACATATTTCTGAAAACTAGACACCCGGGGGATTCCAGGGAGGTATGGCTTCCGTGGCTCCCCCTACGTTTCCTCACCCAGAATGCCCTGCAAACCTCAAATTTAGCTGAAAAAATCACATTTTTCACACGTTTTTGTGTGGGAAAGTTGTGGCATCACCGGGCTGACACAAATTTCCTACCACCCAGCGTTCCCCCGGGTCTCCCGATAAAAACGGTCCCTCACTCGTGTGGGAGGCCCAAGTACCCGTGACAGGCAAGGGCCCAAAACGTATTGAGGCGACATGAAATTTGCCTACCTCAAAACGACCTGGTTTTGCAAGGGGGGTCACCTGGGTTTTTTGCCCGGTGCTTGTCGGCCACCTAGGGGAACCTACCGAACCCACACATTTCTGAAAACTAGACAGCCGGGGGATTCCAGGGAGGTATGGCTTGCGTGGATCCCCCAACGTTTCCTTACCCAGAATGCCCTGCAAACCTCACACTTAGCTGAAAAATTCACTTTTTTCACACATTTTTGTGTGGGAAAGTTGTGGCATCACCGGGCTGACACAAATTTCCTACCACCCAGCGTTCCCACGGGTCTCCCGATCAAAACGGTGCCTCACTCGTGTGGGAGGCCCAAGTACCCGCGACACGCAAGGGCCCAAAACGTATTGAGGCGACATGAAAATTGCCTACGTCAAAACGACCTGGTTTTGCAAGGAGGGTCACCTGGGTTTTTGTCCCGGTGCTCGGCGGCCACCTAGGGGGACCTACCAAACCCACACATTTCTGAAAACTACACACCCAGGGTATTCCAGGGAGGTATGGCTTGCGTGGATCCCCCAACGTTTCCTTACCCAGAATGTCCTGCAAACCTCAAATTTAGCTGAAAAATTCACCTTTTTCACACATTTTTGTGTGGGAAAGTTGCGGCATCACCGGGCTGACACAAATTTCCTACCACCCAGCGTTCCCCCGGGTCTCTTGATAAAAACGGTGCCTCACTCGTGTGGGAGGCCCAAGTACCCGCGACAGGCAAGGGCCCAAAACGTATTGAGGTGACATGAAAACTGCCTACCTCAAAACGACCTGGTTTTGCAAGAGGGTCACCTGGGTTTTTGGCCCGGTGCTCGGCGGCCACCTACGGGAACCTACCAAACCCACACATTTCTGAAAACTAGACACCCGGAGGATTCCAGGGAGGTATGTCTTGTGTGGATCCCCCAACGTTTCCTTACCCAGAATGCCCTGCAAACCTCAAATTTAGCTGAAAAAATCACCTTTTTCACACATTTTTGTGTAGGAAATTTGTGGCATCACTGGGCTGACACAAATTTCCTACCACCCAGCGTTCCCCCGTGTCTCACGATAAAAACGGTGCCTCACTCATGTGGGAGGCCCAAGTACCCGTGACAGGCAAGGGCCCAAAACGTATTGAGGCAACATGAAATCTGCCTACCTCAAAACAAACCTGGTTTTGCAAGGGAGTTCACCTGAGTTTTTGGCCCGGTGCTCGGCGGCCACCTAGGGGAGCCTACCAAACCAACACATTTCTGACAACTAGACAGCCGGGGGATTCCAGGGAGGTATGGCTTGCATGGATCCCCCAATGTTTCCTTACCCAGAATGCCCTGCAAACCTCAAATTTAGCTGAAAAAAATCACCTTTTTCACACATTTTTGTGTGGGAAAGATGTGGCATCACCGGGCTGACACAAATTTCCTACCACCCAGCGTTCCCCCGGGTCTCCCGATAAAAATAGTCCCTCACTCGTGTGGGAGGCCCAAGTACCCGTGACAGGCAAGGGCCCAAAACGTATTGAGGCGACATGAAAATTGCCTACCTCAAAACCACCTGGTTTTGCAAGGGGGGTCACCTGGGTTTTTTGCCCGGTGCTCGGCGGCCATCTAGGGGAACCTACCAAACCCACACATTTCTGAAAACTAGACACCGGGGGGATTCCAGGGAGGCATGGCTTGCGTGGATCCCCCAACGTTTCCTTACCCAGAATGCCCTGCAAACCTCAAATTTAGCTGAAAAATTCCCCTTTTTCTCACATTTTTGTGTGGGAAAGTTGTGGCATCACCGGGCTGACACAAATTTCCTACCACCCAGTGTTCCCCCAGGTCTCCCGATAAAAATGGTGCCTCACTCGTGTGGGAAGCCCAAGTACCCACGACAGGCAAGGGCCCAAAACGTATTGAGGCGACATGAAAATTGCCTACCTCAAAACGACCTGGTTTTGCAAGGGGGGTCATCTGGGTTTTTGGCCCGGTGCTCGGCAGCCACCTAGGGGAACCTACCAAACCGACACATTTCTGAAAACTAGACACCCGGGGGATTCCAGGGAGGTATGGCTTGCGTGGAGCCCCCAATGTTTCCTTACCCAGAATGCCCTGCAAACCTCAAATTTAGCTGAAAAATTCACTTTTTCCACATATTTTTGTGTGGGAAAGTTGTGGCATCACCGGGCTGACACAAATTTCCTACCACCCAGCGTTCCCCCGGGTCTCCCGATAAAAACGGTGCCTCACTCGTGTGGGAGGCCCAAGTACCCGCGACAGGCAAGGGCCCAAAACGTATTGAGGCGACATGAAAATTGCCTACCTCAAAACCACCTGGTTTTGCAAGGGGGGTCACCTGGGTTTTTTGCCCGGTGCTCGGCGGCCATCTAGGGGAACCTACCAAACCCACACATTTCTGAAAACTAGACACCGGGGGGATTCCAGGGAGGCATGGCTTGCGTGGATCCCCCAACGTTTCCTTACCCAGAATGCCCTGCAAACCTCAAATTTAGCTGAAAAATTAACCTTTTTCACACATTTTTGTGTGGGAAAGTTGTGGCATCACCGGGCTGACACAAATTTCCTACCACCCAGCGTTCCCCCGGGTCTCCCGATAAATACGGCGCCTCACTCGTGTGGGAGGCCCAAGTACCCGCGACAGGCAAGGGCCCAAAACGTATTGAGGTGACATGAAAATTGCCTACCTCAAAACGACCTGGTTTTGCAAGGGGGGTCACCTGGGTTTTTGGCCCGGTGCTCGGCGGCCACCTACGGGAACCTACCAAACCTACACATTTCTGAAAACTAGACACCCGGGGGATTCCAGGGAGATATGGCTTGCGTGGATCCCTGAACGTTTCCTTACCCAGAATGCCCTGCAAACCTCAAATTTAGCTGAAAAATTCACCTTTTTCACACATTTTTGTGTGGGAAAGTTGTGGCATCACTAGGCTGACACAAATTTCCTACCACCCAGCGTTCCCCCGGGTCTCCCGATAAAAACGGTCCCTCACTCGTGTGGGAGGCCCAAGTACCCGTGACAGGCAAGGGCCCAAAACGTATTGAGGCAACATGAAAATTGCCTACCTCAAAACGACCTGGTTTTGGAGGGGGTCACCTGGGTTTTTGGCCCGCTGCTCGGCAGCCACCTAGGGGAACCTACCAAACCCACACATTTCTGAAAACTACATACGCAGGGGATTCCAGGGAGGTATGGCTTGCGTGGATCTCCCAACATTTCCTTACCCAGAATGCCCTGCAAACCTCAAATTTAGCTGAAAAATTCACCTTTTTCACACATTTTTGTGTGGGAAAGTTGTGGCATCACCGGGCTGACACAAATTTCCTACCACCCAGCGTTCCCCCGGGTCTCCCCATAAAAACGGTGCCTCACTCGTGTGGGAGGCCCAAGTACCCGCGACAGGCAAGGACCCAAAACATATTGAGGTGACATGAAAATTGCCTACCTCAAAACAACCTGGTTTTGCAAGGGGGTCACCTGGGTTTTTGGCCCGGTGCTCGGCGGCCACCTAGGGGAACCTACCAAACCCACACATTTCTGAAAACTAGACACCCGTGGGATTCCAGGGAGGTATGGCTTGTGTGGATCCCCAAACGTTTCCTTACCCAGAATGCCCTGCAAACCTCAAATTTAGCTGAAAAAACACCTTTTTCACACTTTTTTGTGTGGGAAATTTGTGGCATCACCGGGCTGACACAAATTTCCTACCACCCAGCGTTCCCCCGTGTCTCCCCATAAAAACGGTGCCTCACTCGTGTGGGAGGCCCAAGTACCCGCGATAGGCAAGGGCCCAAAACGTATTGAGGCGACATGAAAATTGCCTACCTCAAAACGACCTGGTTTTGCAAGGGAGTTCACCTGAGTTTTTGCCCTGGTGCTCGGCGGCCACCTAGGGGAACCTACCAAACCAACACATTTCTGAAAACTAGACAGCCGGGGGATTCCAGGGAGGTATGGCTTGCATGAATCCCCCAACGTTTCCTTACCCAGAATGCCCTGCAAACCTCAAATTTAGCTGAAAAAATCACCTTTTTCACACATTTTTGTGTGGGAAAGTTGTGGCATCACCGGGCTGACACAAATTTCCTACCACCCAGTGTTCCCCCAGGTCTCCCGATAAAAACGGTGCCTCACTCATGTGGGAGGCCCAAGTACCCACGACAGGCAAGGGCCCAAAACGTATTGAGGCGACATGAAAATTGCCTACCTCAAAACGACCTGGTTTTGCAAGGGGGGTCACCTGGGTTTTTGGCCCGGTGCTCGGCAGCCACCTGGGGGAACCTACCAAACCGACATATTTCTGAAAACTAGACACCCGGGGGATTCCAGGGAGGTATGGCTTGCGTGGAGCCCCCAATGTTTCCTTACCCAGAATGCCCTGCAAACCTCAAATTTAGCTGAAAAATTCACTTTTTTCACATATTTTTGTGCGGGAAAGTTGTGGCATCACCGGGCTGACACAAATTTCCTACCACCCAGCGTTCCCCCGGGTCTCCCCATAAAAACGGTGCCTCACTCGTGTGGGAGGCCCAAGTACCCGCGACAGGCAAGGACCCAAAACATATTGAGGTGACATGAAAATTGCCTACCTCAAAACAACCTGGTTTTGCAAGGGGGTCACCTGGGTTTTTGGCCCGGTGCTCGGCGGCCACCTAGGGGAACCTACCAAACCCACACATTTCTGAAAACTAGACACCCGGGGGATTCCAGGGAGGTATGGCTTGTGTGGATCCCCAAACGTTTCCTTACCCAGAATGCCCTGCAAACCTCAAATTTAGCTGAAAAAAACACCTTTTTCACACTTTTTTGTGTGGGAAATTTGTGGCATCACCGGGCTGACACAAATTTCCTACCACCCAGCGTTCCCCCGTGTCTCCCGATAAAAACGGTGCCTCACTCGTGTGGGAGGCCCAAGTACCCGCGACACGCAAGGGCCCAAAACGTATTGAGGCGACATGAAAATTGCCTACCTCAAAACGACCTGGTTTTGCAAGGGGGGTCACCTGGGTTTTTGGCCCGCTGCTCGGCAGCCACCTAGGGGAACCTACCAAACCCACACATTTCTGAAAACTACACACGCAGGGAATTCCAGGGAGGTATGGCTTGCGTGGATCCCCCAACATTTCCTTACCCAGAATGCCCTGCAAACCTCAAATTTAGCTGAAAAATTCACCTTTTTCACACATTTTTGTGTGGGAAAGTTGTGGCATCACCGGGCTGACACAAATTTCCTACCACCCAGCGTTCCCCCGGGTCTCCCGATAAAAACGGTGCCTCACTCGTGTGGGAGGCCCAAGTACCCGCGACAGGCAAGGGCCCAAAACATATTGAGGTGACATGAAAATTGCCTACCTCAAAACAACCTGGTTTTGCAAGGGGGTCACCTGGGTTTTTGGCCCGGTGCTCGGCGGCCACCTAGGGGAACCTACCAAACCCACACATTTCTGAAAACTAGACACCCGTGGGATTCCAGGGAGGTATGGCTTGTGTGGATCCCCAAACGTTTCCTTACCCAGAATGCCCTGCAAACCTCAAATTTAGCTGAAAAAAACACCTTTTTCACACTTTTTTGTGTGGGAAATTTGTGGCATCACCGGGCTGACACAAATTTCCTACCACCCAGCGTTCCCCCGTGTCTCCCCATAAAAACGGTGCCTCACTCGTGTGGGAGGCCCAAGTACCCGCGATAGGAAAGGGCCCAAAACGTATTGAGGCGACATGAAAATTGCCTACCTCAAAACAACCTGGTTTTGCAAGGGAGTTCACCTGAGTTTTTGCCCTGGTGCTCGGCGGCCACCTAGGGGAACCTACCAAACCAACACATTTCTGAAAACTAGACAGCCGGGGGATTCCAGGGAGGTATGGCTTGCATGAATCCCCCAACGTTTCCTTACCCAGAATGCCCTGCAAACCTCAAATTTAGCTGAAAAATTCACCTTTTTCACACATTTTTGTGTGGGAAAGTTGTGGCATCACCGGGCTGACACAAATTTCCTACCACCCAGCGTTCCCCCGGGTCTCCCCATAAAAACGGTGCCTCACTCGTGTGGGAGGCCCAAGTACCCGCGACAGGCAAGGACCCAAAACATATTGAGGTGACATGAAAATTGCCTACCTCAAAACAACCTGGTTTTGCAAGGGGGTCACCTGGGTTTTTGGCCCGGTGCTCGGCGGCCACCTAGGGGAACCTACCAAACCCACACATTTCTGAAAACTAGACACCCGGGGGATTCCAGGGAGGTATGGCTTGTGTGGATCCCCAAACGTTTCCTTACCCAGAATGCCCTGCAAACCTCAAATTTAGCTGAAAAAAACACCTTTTTCACACTTTTTTGTGTGGGAAATTTGTGGCATCACCGGGCTGACACAAATTTCCTACCACCCAGCGTTCCCCCGTGTCTCCCGATAAAAACGGTGCCTCACTCGTGTGGGAGGCCCAAGTACCCGCGACACGCAAGGGCCCAAAACGTATTGAGGCGACATGAAAATTGCCTACCTCAAAACGACCTGGTTTTGCAAGGGGGGTCACCTGGGTTTTTGGCCCGCTGCTCGGCAGCCACCTAGGGGAACCTACCAAACCCACACATTTCTGAAAACTACACACGCAGGGAATTCCAGGGAGGTATGGCTTGCGTGGATCCCCCAACATTTCCTTACCCAGAATGCCCTGCAAACCTCAAATTTAGCTGAAAAATTCACCTTTTTCACACATTTTTGTGTGGGAAAGTTGTGGCATCACCGGGCTGACACAAATTTCTTACCACCCAGCGTTCCCCCGGGTCTCCCGATAAAAACGGTGCCTCACTCGTGTGGGAGGCCCAAGTACCCGCGACAGGCAAGGGCCCAAAACATATTGAGGTGACATGAAAATTGCCTACCTCAAAACAACCTGGTTTTGCAAGGGGGTCACCTGGGTTTTTGGCCCGGTGCTCGGCGGCCACCTAGGGGAACCTACCAAACCCACACATTTCTGAAAACTAGACACCCGTGGGATTCCAGGGAGGTATGGCTTGTGTGGATCCCCAAACGTTTCCTTACCCAGAATGCCCTGCAAACCTCAAATTTAGCTGAAAAAACACCTTTTTCACACTTTTTTGTGTGGGAAATTTGTGGCATCACCGGGCTGACACAAATTTCCTACCACCCAGCGTTCCCCCGTGTCTCCCCATAAAAACGGTGCCTCACTCGTGTGGGAGGCCCAAGTACCCGCGATAGGCAAGGGCCCAAAACGTATTGAGGCGACATGAAAATTGCCTACCTCAAAACGACCTGGTTTTGCAAGGGAGTTCACCTGAGTTTTTGCCCTGGTGCTCGGCGGCCACCTAGGGGAACCTACCAAACCAACACATTTCTGAAAACTAGACAGCCGGGGGATTCCAGGGAGGTATGGCTTGCATGAATCCCCCAACGTTTCCTTACCCAGAATGCCCTGCAAACCTCAAATTTAGCTGAAAAAATCACCTTTTTCACACATTTTTGTGTGGGAAAGTTGTGGCATCACCGGGCTGACACAAATTTCCTACCACCCAGTGTTCCCCCAGGTCTCCCGATAAAAACGGTGCCTCACTCATGTGGGAGGCCCAAGTACCCACGACAGGCAAGGGCCCAAAACGTATTGAGGCGACATGAAAATTGCCTACCTCAAAACGACCTGGTTTTGCAAGGGGGGTCACCTGGGTTTTTGGCCCGGTGCTCGGCAGCCACCTGGGGGAACCTACCAAACCGACATATTTCTGAAAACTAGACACCCGGGGGATTCCAGGGAGGTATGGCTTGCGTGGAGCCCCCAATGTTTCCTTACCCAGAATGCCCTGCAAACCTCAAATTTAGCTGAAAAATTCACTTTTTTCACATATTTTTGTGCGGGAAAGTTGTGGCATCACCGGGCTGACACAAATTTCCTACCCCCCAGCGTTCCCCCGGGTCTCCCGATAAAAACGGTGCCTCACTCGTGTGGGAGGCCCAAGTACCCGCGACAGGCAAGGGCCCAAAACGTATTGAGGTGACATGAAAATTGCCTACCTCAAAACGACCTGGTTTTGCAAGGGGGGTCACCTGGGTTTTTGGCCCGGTGCTCGGCGGCCACCTAGGGGAACCTACAAACCCACACATTTCTGAAAACTAGACACCCGGGGGAACTCCAGGGAGATATGGCTTGCGTTGATCCCCCAACGTTTCCCTACCCAGAATGCCCTGCAAACCTCAAATTTAGCTGAAAAATTCACCTTTTTCACACATTTTTGTGTGGGAAAGTTGTGGCATCACCGGGCTGACACAAATATCCTACTACCCAGCGTTCCCCCGGGTCTCCCGATAAAAACGGTCCCTCGCTCGTGTGGGAGGCCCAAGTACCCGTGACAGGCAAGGGCCCAAAACGTATTGAGGCGACATGAAAATTGCCTACCTCAAAACGACCTGGTATTGCAAGGGGGGTCACCTGGGTTTTTTGCCCGGTGCTCGGCGGCCACCTAGGGGAACCTACCAAACCCACACATTTCTGAAAACTAGACAGCCGGGGGATTCCAAGGAGGTATGGCTTGCGTGGATCCCCCAATGTTTCCTCACCCAGTATGCCCTGCAAACCTCAAATTTAGCTGAAAAATTCACTTTTTTCACACATTTTTGTGTGGGAAAGTTGTGGCATCACCGGGCTGACACAAATTTCCTAGCACCCAGCGTTCCCACGGGTCTCCCGATAAAAACGGTGCCTCACTCGTGTGGGAGGCCCAAGTACCCGCGACACGCAAGGGCCCAAAACGTATTGAGGCGACATGAAAATTGCCTACCTCAAAACGACCTGGTTTTGCAAGGGGGGTCACCTGGGTTTTTGTCCCGGTGCTCGGCGGCCACCTAGGGGAACCTACCAAACCCACACATTTCTGAAAACTACACACCCAGGGAATTCCAGGGAGGTATGACTTGCGTGGATCCCCCAACGTTTCCTTACCCAGAATGCCCTGCAAACCTCAAATTTAGCTGAAAAATTCACCTTTTTCACACATTTTTGTGTGAAACATTTGTGGCATCACTGGGCTGACACAAATTTCCTACCACCCAGCGTTCCCCCGTGTCTCCCGATAAAAACGGTGCCTCACTCGTGTGGGAGGCCCAAGTACCCGCGACAGGCAAGGGCCCAAAACGTATTGAGGCGACATGCAATTTGCCTACCTCAAAACGACCTGGTTTTGCAAGGGAGTTCACCTGAGTTTTTGGCCTGGTGCTCGGCGGCCACCTAGGGGAACCTACCAAACCCACACATTTCTGAAAACTAGACAGCCAGGGGATTCCAGGGTGGCTTGCATGGATCCCCCAATGTTTCCTTACCCAGAATGCCCTGCAAACCTCAAATTTAGCTGAAAAAATCACCTTTTTCACACATTTTAGTGTGGGAAAGTTGTGGCATCACCGGGCTGACACAAATTTCCTACCACCCAGCGTTCCCCCGGGTCTCCCGATAAAAACAGTCCCTCACTCGTGTGGGAGGCCCAAGTACCCGTGACAGACAAGGGCCCAAAACGTATTGAGGCGACATGAAAATTGCCTACCTCAAACCACCTGGTTTTGCAAGGGGGGTCACCTGGGTTTTTTGCCCGGTGCTCGGCGGCCATCTAGGGGAACCTACCAAACCCACACATTTCTGAAAACTAGACACCGGGGGGATTCCAGGGAGGCATGGCTTGCGTGGATCCCCCAACGTTTCCTTACCCAGAATGCCCTGCAAACCTCAAATTTAGCTGAAAAATTCACCTTTTTCACACATTTTTGTGTGGGAAAGTTGTGGCATCACCGGGCTGACACAAATTTTCTACCACCCAGTGTTCCCCCAGGTCTCCCGATAAAAACGGTGCCTCACTCGTGTGGGAGGCCCAAGTACCCAGGACAGGCAACGGCCCAAAACATATTGAGGCGACATGAAAATTACCTACCTCAAAACGACCTGGTTTTGAAAGGGGGGGTCACCTGGGTTTTTGGCCCGGTGCTCGGCAGCCACCTAGGGGAACCTACCAAACCGACACATTTCTGATAACTAGACACCCGGGGAATTCCAGGGAGGTATGGCTTGCGTGGAGACCCTAATGTTTCCTTACCCAGAATGCCCTGCAAACCTCAAATTTACCTGAAAAATTCACTTTTTTCACACATTTTTGTGTGGGAAAGTTGTGGCATCACCGGGCTGACACAAATTTCCAACCACCCAGCGTTCCCCCGGGTCTCCCGATAAAAACGGGGCCTCACTCGTGTGTGAGGCCCAAGTACCCGCGACAGGCAAGGGCCCAAAACGTATTGAGGTGACATGAAAATTGCCTACCTCAAAACGACCTGGTTTTGCGAGGGGGTTCATCTGGGTTTTTTGCCCGGTGCTCGGCGGCCACCTAGGGGGACCTACCAAACCCACACATTTCTGAAAACTAGATACCCGGGGGATTCCACGGAGGTATGGCTTGCGTGGATCCCCCAACGTTTCCGTACCCAGAATGCCCTGCAAACCTCAAATTTAGCTGAAAAATTCACTTTTTTCACACATTTTTGTGTGGGAAAGTTGTGGCATCACCAGGCTGACACAAATTTCCTACCACCCAGCGTTCCCATGGGTCTCCCGATAAAAACGGTGCCTCACTCGTGTGGGAGGCCCAAGCACCCGCGACACGCAAGGGCCCAAAACGCATTGAGGCGAAATGAAAATTGCCTACCTCAAAACGACCTGGTTTTGCAAGGGGGGTCACCTGGGTTTTTGGCCCGCTGCTCGGCGACCACCTAGGGGAACCTACCAAACCCACACATTTCTGAAAACTACACACCCAGGGGATTCCAGGGAGGTATGGCTTGCATGGATCCCCCAAGGTTTCCTTACCCAGAATGCCCTGCAAACCTCAAATGTAGCTGAAAAATTCACCTTTTTCACACATTTTTGTGTGGGAAAGTTGTGGCATCACCGGGCTGACACAAATTTCCTACCACCCAGCGTTCCCCCGGGTCTCTTGATAAAAACGGAGCCTCACTCGTGTGGGAGGCCCAAGTTCCCGCGACAGGCAAGGGCCCAAAACATATTGAGGTGACATGAAAATTGCCTACCTCAAAACGACCTGGTTTTGCAAGGGGGTCAACTGGGTTTTTGGCCCGGTGCTCGGCGGCCACCTAGGGGAACCTACCAAACCCACACATTTCTGAAAACTAGACACCCGGGGGATTCCAGGGAGGTATGGCTTGTGTGGATCCCCCAAGGTTTCCTTACCCAGAATGCCCTGCAAACCTCAAATTTAGCTGAAAAAACACCTTTTTCACACTTTTTTGTGTGGGAAATTTGTGGCATCACCGGGCTGACACAAATTTCCTACCACCCAGCGTTCCCCCGTGTCTCCCCATAAAAACGGTGCCTCACTCGTGTGGGAGGCCCAAGTCCCCGCGACAGGCAAGGGCCCAAAACGTATTGAGGCGACATGAAAATTGCCTACCTCAAAACGACCTGGTTTTGCAAGGGAGTTCACCTGAGTTTTTGGCCCGGTGCTCGGCGGCCATCTAGGGGAACCTACCAAACCCACACATTTCTGAAAACTAGACACCGGGGGGATTCCAGGGAGGCATGGCTTGCATGGATCCCCCTACGTTTCCTTACCCAGAATGCCCTGCAAACCTCAAATTTAGCTGAAAAATTCACCTTTTTCACACATTTTTGTGTGGCAAAGTTGTGGCATCACCGGGCTGACACAAGTTTTCTACCACCCAGTGTTCCCCCAGGTCTCCCGATAAAAACGGTGCCTCACTCGTGTGGGAGGCCCAAGTACCCGCGACAGGCAAGGGCCCAAAACGTATTGAGGTGACATGAAAATTGCCTACCTCAAAACGACCTGCTTTTGCAAGGGGGGTCACCTGGGTTTTTGGCCCGGTGCTCGGCGGCCACCTAGGGGAACCTACAAACCCACACATTTCTGAAAACTAGACACCCGGGAGAATTCCAGGGAGATATGGCTTGCGTGGATCCCCCAACGTTTCCTTACCCAGAATGCCCTGCAAACCTCAAATTTAACTGAAAAATTCACCTTTTTCACACATTTTTGTGTGGGAAAGTTGTGGCATCACCGGGCTGACACAAATTTTCTACCACCCAGCGTTCCCCCGGGTCTCCCAATAAAAACGGTCCCTCGCTCGTGTGGGAGGCCCAAGTACCCGTGACAGGCAAGGGCCCAAAACGTATTGAGGCGACATGAAAATTGCCTACCTCAAAACGACCTGGTTTTGCAAGGGGGGTCACCTGGGTTTTTTGCCCGGTGCTCGACGGCCACCATGGGGAACCTACCAATCCCACACATTTCTGAAAACTAGACAGCCGGGGGATTCCAGGGAGGTTGGCTTGTGTGGATCCCCCAACGTTTCCTTATCCAGAATGCCCTGCAAACCTCAAATTTAGCTGAAAAAATCACCTTTTTCACACATTTTTGTGTGGGAAAGTTGTGGCATCACCGGGCTGACACAAATTTCCTACCACTCAGCGATCCCCCGGGTCTCCCGATAAAAATGGTCCCTCACTCGTGTGGGAGGCCCAAGTACCCGTGACAGGCAAGGGCCCAAAACGTATTGAGGCGTCATGAAAATTGCCTACCTCAAAACGACCTGGTTTTGCAAGGGGGGTCACCTGGGGTTTTTTGCCCGGTGCTCGGCGGCCACCTAGGGGAACCTACCAAACCCACACATTTCTGAAAACTAGACAGCCAGGGGATTCCAGGGAGGCATGGCTTGCGTGGATCCCCCAACGTTTCCTTACCCAGAATGCCCTGCAAACCTCAAATTCAGCTGAAAGATTCACCTTTTTCACACATTTTTGTGTGGGAAAGTTGTGGCATCACCGGGCTGACACAAATTTCCTACCACCCAGTGTTCCCCCAGGTCTCCCGATAAAAACGGTGCCTCACTCGTGTGGGAGGCCCAAGTACCCGCGACAGGCAAGGGCCCAAAACGTATTGAGGCGACATGAAAATTGCCTACCTCAAAACGACCTGGTTTTGCATGGGGGGGTCACCTGGGTTTTTGTCTTGGTGCTCGGCAGCCACCTAGGGGAACCTACCAAACCCACACATTTCTGAAAACTAGACACCCGGGGGATTCCAGGGAGGTATGGCTTGTGTGGATCCCCCAATGTTTCCTTACCCAGAATGCCCTGCAAACCTCAAATTTAGCTATCAAATTCACTTTTTTCACACATTTTTGTGTGGGAAAGTTGGGGCATCACCGGGCTGACACAAATTTCCTACCACCCAGCGTTCCCCCGGGTCTCCCGATAAAAACGGTGCCTCACTCGTGTGGGAGGCCCAAGTACCCACGACAGAGGTGTGTGAAAAAGGTGATTTTTTCAGCTAAATTTGAGGTTTGCAGGGCATTCTGGGTAAGGAAACGTTGGGGGATCCACGCAAGTCATACCTCCCTGGAATCCCCTGGGTGTCTAGTTTTCAGAAATGTGTGGGTTTGGTAGGTTCCCCATGGTGGCCGTCGAGCACCGGGCCAAAAACCCAGGTGACCCCCCTTGCAAAACCAGGTCGTTTTGAGGTAGGCAATTTTCATGTCGCCTCAATACGTTTTGGGCTCTTGCCTGTCGCGGGTACTTGGGCCTCCCACACGAGTGAGGGACCGTTTTTATCGGGAGACCCGGGGGAACGCTGGGTGGTAGGAAATTTGTGTCAGCCCGGTGATGCCACAACTTTCCCACACAAAAATATGTGAAAAAGTTGATTTTTTCAGCTAAATTTGAGGTTTGCAAGGCATTCTGGGTAAGGAAACGTTGGGGGATCCATGCAAGCCATACCTCCCTGGAATCCCCCGGGTGTCTAGTTTTCAGAAATGTGTGGGTTTGGTAGGTTCCCCTAGGTGGCCGCCGAGCACCGGGCCAAAAACCCAGATGAACCCCCTTGCAAAACCAGGTCGTTTTGAGGTAGGCAATTTTCATGTCGCCTCACTACGTTTTGGGCCCTTGCCTGTCGCGGGTACTTGGGCCTCCCACACGAGTGAGGGACCGTTTTTATCGGGAGACCCGGGGGAACGCTGGGTGGTAGGAAATTTGTGTCAGCCCGGTGATGCCACAACTTTCCCACACGAAAATGTGTGAAAAAGGTGATTTTTTTCAGCTAAATTTGAGGTTTGGAGGGCATTCTGGGTAAGGAAACGTTGGGGGATCCACACAAGCCATACCTCCCTGGAATCCCCCTGGTGTCTAGTTTTCAGAAATGTGTGGGTTTGGTAGGTTCCCCTAGGTGGCCGCTGAGCACCAGGCCAAAAACCCAGGTGACCCCCCTTGCAAAACCAGGTCGTTTTGAGGTAGGCAATTTTCATGTCGCCTCACTACGTTTTGGGCCCTTGCCTGTGGCGGGTACTTGGGCCTCCCACACGAGTGAGGCACCGTTTTTATCGGGAGACCCGGGGGAACGCTGGGTGGTAGGAAATTTGTGTCAGCCCGGTGATGCCACAACTTTCCCACACGAAAATATGTGAAAAAGGTGATTTTTTTCAGCTAAATTTGAGGTTTGCAGGGCATTCTGGGTAAGGAAACGTTGGGGGATCCATGCAAGCCATACCTCCCTGGAATCCCCTGGGTGTCTAGTTTTCAGAAATGTGTGTGTTTGGTAGGTTTCCCTAGATGGCCGCCAAGCTCGGGGCCAAAAACTCATGGGACCCCCTTTGCAAAACCAGGTTGTTTTGTGATAGGTAATTTTGATGTCTCCTCAATGGGTTTTGGGCCCTTGCCTGACACGGGCACTAGGCCTACCCACGCAAGTGAGGTACCATTTTTCTCTGAAGACCTTGGGGAACGCAGGGTGGGTGGAATTTTGTAGACCCACGCAGATTCCAGAACTTTCCACCACAGAAATGTGAGGAAAATGTGTTATTTTGGACACATTTTTAGGTTTGCAATGGATTCTGGGTAACAGAACCTGGTGAGAGCCAGTGAAGTCACCCCATCCAGGATTCCCCTCGGTGTCTAGTTTAAAAAAAATGTACAGGTTTGCTAGGTTTGCCTACGTGCCAACTGCGCTAAATCCACAGGTATGCACATTGCTAAAAAAAAATCGGAGCCCAGTGGGCTTTCTGCCGCCCTGGGGGAGAATCGGGGAAGGGGGTTTCATCCTGATATGCCCTTAAAGGGGCAGAAAGACTGTGGCTATTTTTTGTGGGGGTGTGGGCATTGGTATGACCATTTTGGGCAGCCCCCACGCATAAAAAAACCTGCGTACTCGCTGGCGCCTACTGGGCTTTCTGCCCCCCCACGGGCAGATCAGGGGCCACTGCCACCATCTGCCCTCCCGGGGGGGGCAGAAAGACTGGAGTTTCTCTGGGGTGGGGTGTGGTATTGTCATGCCCATTTTGGGGAGCCCCTACCCCTACACTAATAAAACAAAAAAATCCATGGTTTCTAGTGGGCATTCTGCGCCCCCAGGGGGGGCCAGATTGGGAGCTACAGCTCCCATCTGCCTCCTGGGTGGCAGAAAGACTGTCATTTTTGTGGGGGGGGGGAGGGTGGGGGAATTGGCATGCCCGTTTCGGGCAGCCCACACCCTAAAAACAATTGCGAAAAAAAATCCCTGGTGTTTAGTGGGCCTCCTGCCCCCCCCGAAGGGGCAGATTAGGGGCCAATGCCCCATTTGCCCCCCGGGGGGGGCAGAAAGACTGTAATAATTGGGAGGTTGGGTGGGGGCATGGGCCTGCCCGTTTTGGGCAGCCCCCACCTCTATTTTTATTTTTTGTATAATTCCCTGGTGTCTAGTGGTCTTTTTGCCCCCCACGGGGGGCAGATTGGGGGCCAATGCCCATCTGCCCCCCAGGGGGGGCAGAAAGGCTGTAATGGTGGCGGGTGGGTGGGGGCATTGGCGTGCCCATTTCGGGCAGCCCCCACCCTCAAACAAACTGAAAACAAATCCCTGGTGTATAGTGGGCTTTCTGCCCCCCCAAAGCGGCAGATTAGGGGCCAATGCCCCATCTGCCCCCCGGGGGGGCAGAAAGACTGTGATAATTGGGGGGTGGGGTGGGGGCATGGGCCTGCCCGTTTTGGGCAGCCCCCACCCCTATTTTTATTTCTTTCACAATTCCCTGGTGTCTAGTGGTCTTTTTGCCCCCCCCCGGGGGGGGCAGATTGGGGGCCAATACTCCATCTGACCCCCAGGGGGGGCAGAAAGGCTGTAATGGTGGTGGGTGGGTGGGGGCATTGGCGTGCGCATTTCGGGCAGCCCCCACCCTAAAAAAAAATGAAAAGAAACTTTCTCTCGTTAACACAAGATTTGGGACTACATTTGTTTTTAACCACATACAGCTGTGTGCTGTCTGCTTGTGTTTGTTGTTTTGCTATGTTTTCATGTGTTACATGTTCTAGTGTGAGTTCATATTTTACATTTCCCATAACACACGCATCACCTGAGAGCACATAAGCAGAGCCCATAACCTGGGTCATTTAGTGTGTTAACAAAAATGCGAGTCAGTTTGTGTGTATGCGTATGTGGCCTTGCAATGTGTTATTATGGCTCTTTTATTGTGTGTAGAATAGTGTTACAGAAGAAATGAGTCATGTGTGTTTTTTATAATTAACTATTTATATTTGGAATTTTCTGAGTATGTACATCTTTTATGACGACATTTTTATAATTTGTATGTCTGCAATATATTAAATGTTATTTTTTTTACGTCTGTACAATGTGACATATGGGCGCATGCAATGTTCAAATTTATTTTATGCCTATTTTATGTTACTTTTTAAATTAATTTTACTTTGAAATCATTTTTTTAATATTTTTACAATTTTAAATGTATAGGTGTCAGCAATTTCTATCATTATATATATTGTTTAGGTGTTGGGCTTTGTGCTGGTAGTGTGAGTCTCTGTTCTGCCTACATTGATTTCTATATGTTTCACTTGCAGTGCCTGTGAGTGGACATGTGTGATTTGTTTCTTGCTCCAAGGCTTTACTGGAGTAGATGTAAGCGTCTTTGAGATGTAGTATTACTGGAGTAGATTTGACTTGGTGAATTGACACTTACTTCCCTTACGTTGGTGGTCTTTGTATTTGCATGTACTCGATGAACTCTGCACGTAAGAGATGGGACAGGTGCAGCCGTAGCGCTACACCTGCAACTTTGTGAATTGCATTTAGTCATACTACAGGATTAAAACTAGATATTGGGCCCTTTATGGTTTTATATAATTTCAAGTGAATTTGTTATATTTTGGGTTAATGTTATGAACAATCCAATGCTTTTCTATGTTTGCATGCAGTACCAGTAGGTCGGGGACACAGCCAAGTAATGTTTATGTGCAGGAACAACTTTGTGTTTATCGTTAGCGAGAACACGGGAAATAGATATAACTGCTGTCTCACACTAAACCTGTCAGGCAACAAAATAATCTCAATATCAATTGTTAATCTTAACTGTTAGTTGGTGGACTGCTTGGACAATGGTAGTCACTGCTTCTATGTTGGACGTCTGTGATTTCTTCACACCTCCACTGTGGTGGAGTGAGTGCCCACTCTGCTCCTAAATGGCCCTAAACATTTAGTCTGACTACAAGATTTGCAAATGGAGAAATGGCTGTCTCATCTCAATCAATTCCAAACTCAGATTAAAAAAATGCTTACCAAACCAAATTGATAACATAGCACAACATTTCATTGTTACTATTTTCAAAACAGCGGGATGGATTTACACTAAATCACAAGAAGCACAGAGAAGGCAGTGGCTAGTGTCTGCATTACAAGACTGATGTGGAAATGTCTAGATATTTTTGAATTATGGTCTCAGATTCTCTCCTATGAAAATTTGAATAACAAACACAAATGTAGAGATAATCCCAAAACATTGTTGGACAACTTAATACATCTTTACAAACTGTTAACAGCTGATATGAAAGTTCATGTTTATTTTCTTTGGAAACCTTTTTTGCATTTCTTCAACCGGACAAACGTTTGCAGGGATAAAAAAAGTGGTTCTACTACAGACTTAACAGCAAACATGCGTCTACAGAGCCACTGTCAACAACTGCAACATAGAAGGTCACCATATCTAGCTGGAGCACAACTATAGATCATGTGTAATTCATAACCTGGGATTAGAAAGAGTAAACTCCGAAGAGTGAACATATTCCAAATTAACAATTAAAGGAGTTTTTTTTATAGAATTCTCTTCCTGAGAACACAGACGGTCGCTCACCTCTCACTGCTGCTGCCCGTCGCCTGCTGCTGCCTGTCGCCTGCTGCTGCCTGTTGCCTGTCGCCCACCTGCTGGTACCGACCCCGCTCACGCCGCTCCCTCCTCACCTGCGCTGACCTCCGCTTCACGCCGCTCTCCTCCTGCTGCTGCTGGCCACTCTCCTCGCCTCCTCGCCGCCGCCGCTGCCCCGGTCACTCGCCTTCCTGGTTTCCCGCCGCTGAGCCCGCAGTCCCGCCTCTCCTCCCTGCCCATTGGCCACCCAGCCTCCCGCCTCCCAGCGGACCCTCCCTCCCGGCTCCTTACTTAAGGTGACCGCGGCGGGCTGGTCAGTGTGACCCCTGTGCCCCACACAGACGGTCACTCACCTCTCACTGCTGCTGCCCGTCGCCTGCTGCTGCCTGTCGCCTGCTGCTGCCTGTTGCCTGTCGCCCACCTGCTGGTACCGACCCCGCTCACGCCGCTCCCTCCTCACCTGCGCTGACCTCCGCTTCACGCCGCTCTCCTCCTGCTGCTGCTGGCCACTCTCCTCGCCTCCTCGCCGCCGCCGCCGCCGCTGCCCCGGTCACTCGCCTTCCTGGTTTCCCGCCGCTGAGCCCGCAGTCCCGCCTCTCCTCCCTGCCCATTGGCCACCCAGCTTCCCGCCTCCCAGCGGACCCTCCCTCCCGGCTCCTTACTTAAGGTGACCGCGGCGGGCTGGTCAGTGTGACCCCTGTGCCCCA
Organism: Triturus cristatus; assembly: GCF_964204655.1. Lineage (NCBI taxonomy): Eukaryota > Metazoa > Chordata > Amphibia > Caudata > Salamandridae > Triturus > Triturus cristatus. Next base: position 1,069,455,430 of record NC_140582.1, on the reverse strand, counting down.
CACAGACGGTCGCTCACCTCTCACTGCTGCTGCCCGTCGCCTGCTGCTGCCTGTCGCCTGCTGCTGCCTGTTGCCTGTCGCCCACCTGCTGGTACCGACCCCGCTCACGCCGCTCCCTCCTCACCTGCGCTGACCTCCGCTTCACGCCGCTCTCCTCCTGCTGCTGCTGGCCACTCTCCTCGCCTCCTCGCCGCCGCCGCTGCCCCGGTCACTCGCCTTCCTGGTTTCCCGCCGCTGAGCCCGCAGTCCCGCCTCTCCTCCCTGCCCATTGGCCACCCAGCCTCCCGCCTCCCAGCGGACCCTCCCTCCCGGCTCCTTACTTAAGGTGACCGCGGCGGGCTGGTCAGTGTGACCCCTGTGCCCCACACAGACGGTCGCTCACCTCTCACTGCTGCTGCCCGTCGCCTGCTGCTGCCTGTCGCCTGCTGCTGCCTGTTGCCTGTCGCCCACCTGCTGGTACCGACCCCGCTCACGCCGCTCCCTCCTCACCTGCGCTGACCTCCGCTTCACGCCGCTCTCCTCCTGCTGCTGCTGGCCACTCTCCTCGCCTCCTCGCCGCCGCCGCTGCCCCGGTCACTCGCCTTCCTGGTTTCCCGCCGCTGAGCCCGCAGTCCCGCCTCTCCTCCCTGCCCATTGGCCACCCAGCCTCCCGCCTCCCAGCGGACCCTCCCTCCCGGCTCCTTACTTAAGGTGACCGCGGCGGGCTGGTCAGTGTGACCCCTGTGCCCCACACAGACGGTCGCTCACCTCTCACTGCTGCTGCCCGTCGCCTGCTGCTGCCTGTCGCCTGCTGCTGCCTGTTGCCTGTCGCCCACCTGCTGGTACCGACCCCGCTCACGCCGCTCCCTCCTCACCTGCGCTGACCTCCGCTTCACGCCGCTCTCCTCCTGCTGCTGCTGGCCACTCTCCTCGCCTCCTCGCCGCCGCCGCTGCCCCGGTCACTCGCCTTCCTGGTTTCCCGCCGCTGAGCCCGCAGTCCCGCCTCTCCTCCCTGCCCATTGGCCACCCAGCCTCCCGCCTCCCAGCGGACCCTCCCTCCCGGCTCCTTACTTATGACGCCCCCCCAGCGACCGCGCAGCGGACGCGCGCAGCGGGAGCGCCGACTGAGCGCCGAAGGTGCGCCAAAGGTAAGCCCGTCTGCGCCCGTCCGCGCCTGGACCGCGCCCAGCGCCAGACCCCCTGGCCCCCGCGCCCGCCAGCCCCCCCGCAGGACCTACGACTTCGCTACGCTCATCGCACTCAAACCCGCCCGAGCCCCCGGATGCCACCGAGCGTCCCCGCGACGCACCCATAGACCCTTCGACTGCCGATCCTGCAACTTCTCCTGCCTCCGAACAAGCACCACGCCCACCAAGACGGACAACAGCAACCACCTCAAGTGCATCCTGATCAACACCCGTTCCATCCACAGACACGCCGTGGAACTCTGGAACCTCCTCGACACCGCATCTCCAGACGTCGCCTTCCTCACGGAAACCTGGATGAACGACTCCTCAGCCCCCGACATCGCCATAGCCATCGCGGACGGCTACAAGATCATCAGGAGGGATCGCAACAACCAGACCGGAGGGGGCATCGCCATCGTTCACAAAAGCACCATTCGCATCTCGACTGACTCCACCGACGCATTCAACACCGCCGAATACCTGCACTTCCAGATCCACACCGACCCCAAGACTACCCTCAGAGGCACCCTCATCTACAGACCCCCGGGACCACGCGCACAGTTCTGCGAAGACATCACGGACTTCATCAGCCCTCACGCCCTCCCCTCCACCGACTACATCCTCCTCGGAGACCTCAACTTCCACCTGGAGAACAACAACGACCGCAACACGACCACCCTGCTGGACAACCTCGCCAACCTCGGACTCCAGCAACTGGTCAACACCCCCACCCACTACGCCGGCCACACGCTCGACCCCCTCTTCTCATCCAGCAAGCACATCACCTTCAGCCACTGCACCGGACTCCACTGGACTGACCACAGCTGCGTCCACTTCAGCTTCAAGAAGAACACGGTCCACCACCACCCGAAGCAGGTTCCCCACAGAAACTGGAGCAAGATCACCGTCGACCAGCTCACCACCTCCCTCAGCCAGAACCCACCGGTCCGGACAACGGACCCTAACACAGCAGCCCTCGACCTCACGCAATGGCTGACCTCCTGTGCCAACGACCTCGCCCCACTGAAGAACCCACTCACCAGGCCCAGAAGCAAGAAGGCCCCCTGGTTCACCGATGAACTCAAGGACTCCAAGAAGGCCTGCCGCACCCTCGAGAAGGCCTGGCTCCTCGACAAGACCACCGACAACATGACCGCCCTCAAACTCGCCACCCGCAGACATCACCAGCTCATCCGCACCACCAAGAAGAAATCTTTGAAGGAACGACTGGACAAGAACGCCCATGACAGCAAGGAGCTCTTCAACATCGTCAAGGAGTTCTCCAACCCCAGCACCAGCAACAACGACATCACTCCCTCGCAGGACCTCTGCGACTCCCTCGCCTCGTACTTCCACCGCAAGATCGCCGACATCCACAACAGTTTTGGCGCTCCACCCCCGCACCCATCGACCGAACCTACGCACCCCGCCGCTATCCTCCAGACATGGACCAAAGTGACCCTCGAAGACACGACACGCATGATGAACACCATCCACTCCGGATCTCCGACCGACCCATGCCCCCACCATGTCTTCAACAAGGCCGCCTCTACCATCGCACCCCACCTCCGAGACATCATCAACGCCTCCTTCGACACAGCCACCTTCCCAGAGAGCTGGAAGCACGCCGAGCTCAGCGCACTACTGAAGAAACCAACTGCGGACCCGACCGACCTCAAGAACTTCCGCCCTATCTCGCTCCTTCCTTTCCCTGCCAAAGTCATCGAGAAGGTCGTCAACAAGCAGCTGGCCGCCTTCCTCGAGACGAACGGATCCCTCGACCCATCGCAATCCGGATTCAGAGCCAACCACAGCACAGAGACCGCCCTCATCGCAGCCACCGACGACATCCGAGCCCTGCTCGACAAAGGTGAAACAGCGGCACTCGTCCTCCTTGACCTCTCCGCAGCATTTGACACTGTCTGCCACCGCACCCTAGTCCAACGCCTCAACGACACCGGCATCCAGGGGATTGCTCTGGAATGGATCATCTCATACCTCTCCGGCAGAACACAGAGAGTACGCCTCCCTCCGTTCCGCTCTGAGGCCACCGAAGTCATCTGCGGCGTCCCGCAAGGATCATCGCTCAGCCCCACTCTCTTCAACATCTACATGAAACCCCTCGCTGCCATCGCACGCCAACACAACCTCAACATCATCTCCTACGCCGATGACACCCAGCTGATTCTCTCCCTGACCAGAGACCCCGACACCGCCAAAGCCGACCTACACGAAGGGATGAAAGATGTCGCCGAATGGATGAACATCAGCCGCCTGAAGTTGAACACGGACAAGACAGAAGTCCTCATCCTGGGACCATCGCCCTCTGCATGGGACGACTCCTGGTGGCCCCCGGCCCTGGGCACCGCACCCAAGCCAACGGACCACGCACGCAACTTGGGCGTCATCCTGGACTCCTCCCTGTCGATGACCAGACAAGTCAACGCCGTCTCCTCATCTTGCTTCCACAACCTCCGCATGCTCCGCAAGATCTTCAGATGGATCCCGACTGAGACCAGGAAGACTGTCACCCAGGCCCTCGTCACCAGCAGACTAGACTACGGAAACACCCTCTACGCCGGTACAACAGCCAAGCTTCAGAAAAGACTTCAGCGTATCCAGAACGCCTCCGCCCGTCTCATCCTGGACGCCCCCCGACGCAGCCACATCTCGAACCACCTAAGAGACCTGCACTGGCTCCCTGTCAACAAGAGGATCACGTTCAGACTCCTCACCCACGCACACAAATCCCTCCACGACCTGGGCCCAAGGTACCTCAACGACCGCCTGACCTTCTACACGCCCACCCGACAGCTACGATCCGCGTACCTCGCCCTCGCCGTCGTCCCTCGCATCCAGAGAGCCACCGCCGGAGGAAGATCCTTCTCCTACCTGGCGGCTAAGACATGGAACTCCCTGCCCGTCCACCTGCGGCTGACCCAGGACCACCTCGCCTTCAGGAAACAGCTTAAGACCTGGCTGTTCGAGCAGTAGCAGACCCCCTCCCCCAGCGCCTTGAGACCCTTCCGGGTGAGTAGTGCGCGTTATAAATTCCTTGATTGATTGATTGATTGATTCCTTTCTTGTTTGCTGGTATTGGTGACAGACTCTTCCTTAAGATTGACATTTTAAGAGTTACCTGAATGTTTGTTTATGTAAGGTGAACACCTCAGCGAACCGATTCTTGTTCCTCCCATCCAGTCATCCTGGGCTGCATGGACATGCGTTTATAGTGGAATATCTGCTACTCATTTAGTGAATACTGTAAATCAAAATGAGAGTCTGTACTTTTCAGAGATGAAGTAATTTATCTTTGATCTGCAGTACCTATTCTATACAGGGACCTTTGTTCACGTACTGTAAGCTGCATTATCAGTGAGTCGTGATCACTTCCTGGTTATGGAAGATGAATACACAACATAGGTCAACACCTGTTGAGTTGAATAAAGTTTTCTCCGGTGCATATGCAAGTGTGCCATTTGTGGGGAGCCTTCCGTCCTCCTGTCAATCAATTTGATCTCTGCTTCAAAATGGACAGCAATATTTTGGTTCACAACTATTCGGAGTTTCCTAGGTTCATTTGTGATGTGTTGTTCAAGCCATCTTTTTCTTTGAATTCTAAGACTTGTAGTCTTGTTTATTCCATTATAAAATAGAACTGCAAGTTCCAGAATTTAAAGAAAAGAGCCTGGACTGGAGAAGCACATCACACATGAACCTGGGAAACTTGGTAGCTATGGGTCCTCTTCTGATGTCGCCAAACAATAGGAGGAGTACACCCTGGAGGCACCTCAAGCCTCCGAAGTAAAGAAAGAGGTGCACAAAAAGGACAGATTAGTCACTGTTTGTTACTGTCCTCGTTCTTATTCTTAGATCGTGGTAGGAACGAGCTCCCTGACCCCGGCGCCCATGAGGCACGCTAACCTAGCGCCGCAAGTAAGCCTCGCGCCCCCGCCTTCCCCCTTGTTTTCCACACCTGTATGTGTCTCGCTTGTGTTTTACACGGTATCCACTTAGTATGCTCCCTTATGTGTTTTATACACGTGTATACCCACGTTAAAGCAATTGAAACAGTCAGTGTGTATTTGATGAATGACGAGTGTAACTTCTGCCTTTGGTAGCTCTGTGACCGCTCGTCTCTGGATGTGCACCCCAGTTAATTCTGTGAGAATGGACATGCACACACTTCTGTTTGAGTGGGTTGTAATATTTGATCACGGGCGGATTCCAGCCCTGTTCGATAACATGCTGGACTTATCTTTAGTCCTATGATGCCACACATTTTAAGTGGCACATTAAGTATGACCAGCCTGAGCGTCATCTGATACATCCGATGTTTTTCCACATCTTCGAGCACTGGATGTTGAACGAGAGGAGCACTTTAATAACGTCATGTGTATATTGATTATGCTTTGCGTATGTTGTTCTTTTGTCTTCACAGGCTTTTCCTTTCTAGAATCCAAGAAAGGACACATCCCCATTGTGAGTACAAGGTGGGGTTTCACAGTAGCCAAGGGTCGGGTACACCTTAGCGCGTGTAGACTGCCCTGGTTACCACCACTGGTCCTGACGAAAACCTGGAGAGTCCTCCACGAGGTTGAAACATGTAGACCACCTATAATTTTCCTTTTTCACTTCACTTTTTGATACCTCGGGCCAATCTAACCTCGCATGGTATCCCACGAATTTTTTACATTTCCCAGTTGCTCCAGAATAAAGAGTGTTTTCCATAGAGAGTTAAAACTTGCCAATTTTTAAACCACTTTTTTACATTCACTTGCACACAATAAAGAAAAAAACCCGCTCCACTGTAATCAGGTGTCGCAGCACACCCGGATGGCATTCGGCTATCCGGGTGGGACCCCGATGATGAAGCATGTCACCAGCTAGATTGGTGAGTGAGGGGTCTTCTAACAAAGGACTAATCTGTCCTTTTTGTGCACCTCTTTCTTTACTACGGAGGCACTAAGGTGCCTCCAGGGTGTACTCCTCCTATTGTTTGGCGATATTGATTAAGGAGACCAGGAGTATTCCCATGCAAAATACTCTTTCTCTCTCATTGTTTTTCCTCCTCGTCTGATGTGACAGTATGCTTACATTTATCTTGTGCTGGCGTATTTCCGCCCCTCCCATCTACCGGAGAGAGTCTCAAGCCTTGGCAGACTCCACTTACTCCATTACTCTACTTACCTGGGAAGCATCATTGGCTATCACCTGTCTGCAAGCAACATGCAAATGAGTGTCTCCTCCACCCCATCTCACAGTACTATGCTTCTGTCAAATGCTGCTCAATGGACACACCCTGTCTTAGGCTCAACCTGTTAAGATACCTCAACAATCATGCACAGAACCATGAAGTCTGCACACTCATTCCCTTCTGATTTAGTTCTGTCCTCCTCATGTGTGTGTAATCTTGAGGTCCATCTTGGCAGTCAAATCATAAGACATCACAACATCTCATCAACAGCCACCTCTGCCCTAAACCAGCTCAAGAGTTACAAAACCTACCACATCTCACACTCCATGCAGCCAACACTCAATGAAGTGCTCTATTTCTCAGAAAACCTTACTATTGTTCCAGTACCTACCTATGTATGTATGTCTTTGCCGATGTACAAATTCCAGGGTGTCTCCCTATACCTGCATAAGATGGGCATGGCCAACCTGTGTAAATGTTCTTGACATGAGTTTTCAAACATCTCCATGTTCTTACCACTGTCTATTTAGTTCTGCGAAATGTATCCTCAACCAATGACTCTGACGTGAATCCCCTCACTGTCTCACCAATCCTAAACACGCCAGTGAAACATCTAGAACCAAGTCATTCTCTTGATACCCTACAAGTGGAGCACCCACCCCAGGAGCACAGAGCAGTCATTACCTTCAGTGCTTCCAATGATGCTATCAACCAACACTGCACTCTAGGGTACCTTCTCAGCATCATTGCCCTCTGAGGCCTCCTTTAGCACAATTCTTGCACCTACCCTGGGACTTAGAGGAACCACGATCATTGTACTTAAAATAGTTTAAATGCACTTTTTCACCATTCACCCTCATCTGTTGGGTCATATTAACACCGCCACCGTGTTCTTACATATCAATTATGGATCGTCATGCACTGCAATTCTAGGAACAGCATTTCCAATGTTTAGTAAATATATAGAAATATAAACGAAAACCTAGTCAGGATCATTTTCTTTGCATCTTTGGTTAAAATGTACTCATCTTCAGGAGTGTATCTGTAGTCGGGGCAGCAGGAGCAGTAGCACCAATTTGCAGATGTAGGAGTGGCCCATTTCAACCCAATTATGGCTGAATTGTACCTATCTCTCTGAAGTCATAGGGGAACAATTCACCCGAATTATGCCCGTCTTTAACTACCCAATCAGTGGGTACAAGGGCCTTTGGATTTGCTTGCGCTGGGGCCCATGGCACTCTCACCACGTCCCTGTGGGTAGGTGCTGCCCCAGAGGCTTGCTGGCACAGACATCTGACCGATTTTGTGGGAATTAGAATTATTGTGGTTTCAATAACAGTCGTCAGTGTGAGCAGATTAAAGCAGTACTCATTGAATGCGGAAGTGGTTAGTTGGGCATTATATTATAATTGTTTTGCACATATTCAAAGAAAGTATGCTTTGATTTATGACACGTAGTGGTCACATACCTAAGTACTGAGCCCTTTCAAAACATTGCGAAACTATATATGATTTCCTATACACAGTTAGGAAACTTCTGTCAAATATTTAGGGATGTTTTTGCTATTCATTCGAGAGTTGGCGCCTTCTATGATGGTTATTATAGCGTTTTTATAGCTCTTGTCAGCCAGACCACGGAAAGGCTGACTTACACATCCTGTTTGAGTTTTGCAGCACACTTTTCCGCATCGAGCCCTCTTGCACAGAGGATGCACAAACGGTTATTTTTTTTTTCGTAGCATGACGGCACGCACGAGCCACCGGAAGTGCAGAATCTCCAGTTTCTATTTGTTGCTCCAAAACCTGTATTTTTCCATTGTTCGGTAAAAGTCAGTATTGGCTGGGTTTCAAAGTAACACTCGAGAGAAAACGATGCACTTTCTTGAAAAATGAGATATTTTAGATCTCTTATGTAAATCTGTCATTATAATTGCACTCGCTGCTATTTTGAATATTTTAACTGTATTGGTGCAGAATGTAACGCTAACAGACGTCGCAGATGGTGAAAGACAGTAATTAGAGTAAACGAATACTGGTCAGGCTAGGGCGCTGCAATCACCATGGCTGGTTGAGCCAGCTTTTCTGGAAACGACTGCCGCTTCATTTTCCACAACAGAGAATACTTTTAACCTCGCTTTGATTGGTCTATCCGAATTGAGCCCAATTTCCACTATGCCATGTTTTTATGACAACAGTGAGGTAGCAAGTAAAGGGCTTATTTTAAAAGACATGTCTGTGCAGTGATATTTTGTCTCCTCGCACATTACTAGGCCGTAATGCTCACATTTTACTACTTATTAGCCGGTATGATATGTGGCATTAACATGCACTGAGAAAACTTCTCAAATCAAGCTCCACTTTCAGCGTCGGCTCCTCCGCATTGGAGAAGGAGCGCCACCCCACTGCCTGGCTCAGAGCCAGCAAATGAAAAATGCAATAGGTCTCGCAGTTAGACGAGTTAGAGCTATTGGCATTGTAAATGACAATGCCAATAGGCATTGTTATTTGCAATGTCAATAGCTCAAACTCGCGTAAATGCGAGACCTAATGCATTGCAAATGCTTGTTCTACGGGAAACGTAGAGGACACTGTCTGCTACCCGGTGTTGTAAACCCCATTCTAAAACAATGCACTGTCTCCTGATATCTGGTGAATTTTTGGAACGAACTGAAGAGCACCGAGCGCATCGTTGGACAATGGTCGGTGTTTGATTGGTAGAAGGTGACGCCAATTGAGAGCTCGAGCACTCTCCAGAGACGCTAGTCTGGTTGGTCAAGGACAGAGCAACTCAGCTGTTCATTGGTCGGTTTTGTTATCGTTTGAATTTTCCGCAACGTGGGTTCACGACGCGTGCTACAAGTGAAGCGTCACTGCTTTGCTGGTAATGGGGAGTACAGCACTAAACAGGTGGAAAGAGGACGTCCACAGTGATAGCAGCCGTAAGGGGATAGCACTAAAGAAAGGATTAAAGGGAGATCAAAGAGAGGGAATGAAGTAACGAGTGTCCAGGGAAGGGAGGAGTCTTAAGAAAAAAGTTAGAATCAGAAGAGACAGGGAGGGAAGGAAGAGCGGCTGACAAAGCGAGAGGGTGAGGAGAGACATGAGCATGAGGGGCACTAAGAAGTGAGTGGGCTTTGATAAAACAGCGAGGGAGGTTATGGAAAGAGAGGGTAAGGAACGTGAAGTTTGAGAATTAGAGAGGACCGGGCCGAACCCCAAGAGAGATGCGAACCTGGTGAGAGAGGAGAGTATTAGAGGCGAAGAAGAAGGGTAGGCATAAAGGAACAAGCAGGAAGTGGGATAAGGGAGGGGGTGGCAAATGGGGATCAGTTTCGCGGACAAGCGGCCGTGCGGCCGCGAAAGTGAAAGTGATCGCGATCAAACATTAAAGCGGCCGTGCGGCGAAAGTGAAAGCAAATGGTGTGCAGGCTGCCAAATGGTGCGCGCGCCCAGCGCATATGCACTGTATTTGGAGACCTGAAAGCACTCGTTTGCACTTCCAGATCCCCCATTTACAAAAAGCTCTCGCGAGAGCAGTGCTAAAGCGCTGGCTCAGGCGAGACCTAATAAAAGGATGTTCTAGCATCGTTTTATTGTTCATTTGCCGGCTCAGAGCCAGTGATGTAGGGAGGGGCGGGGCCGAGGCATAGGAGGGGGGGGGAGTAGTGCTATATGCACTCCTTAAGTGCCCATATCTGTTTGGCTGGCCGTCTCAGTCCGGCAAAACACACATGCACTCCCATGCCCGGGTCATTAAACAGCCTGGCTGGAGAAACCCCACAGACTCCCTGGTATGAGTGGAGTGTCTTGCCGGCCCACTCAGGCCTATCCCCACTCTATTTTCGTAGCATGAGAGCAGCACCAGGATTGGATGGGAGTGTGTTTCAGGGGCTGCTGGGACCAGGAAGTGGACAGTAGTTACAATGCGATGTGGGAGGTGGCCAGCGGCTTTAGGTAAGTTATTTTTTTATATATTATTACTAACACCCCCTGCGCATGATACCCCCTGTCCTCCCCGTCCCACCCACCCCCTCCAGCATTCCCTCCATCCGCGCCACCACCCTTTGTTTGTGGCAGCCGCCACTGGAGCAATACACTGAGAATTACTCTATGCTCGGTGCCAATTGTATAGGTAACAGTGGCATAGCGTGGAGGGCACATGGGCAGTCGCCCCCGTGGCAAAATTCTTAAGGGTCTCAAAATTTTAAAAGAAAAATAATTTGTACTACAATTTTTGTTCTTTTAAAGTTTTGTGTCAGGAAGTGCTAACGGTCCACGGTTAAGGCTACGCTGCTGATAGTAAGTCGCCCCTGGCATACAATTTACATGGTGCACATGCATTTTGCACATCAGTGGAAAACAAATATTCCCCTGCCCCCCCATTTAGCGAAGGCATCACCTTTTATACTTGTAGGGGCTTACTTGAAGCCCTCCACTGGTGGCTCTGTAGGCAGCTCCATAGAATGGTTCGCCTGACTCCTCATTGTCAGTCTTTTAAGGGGTCCAGGTCATCACTGTACCACTTACATTTGCATTTAACTTCCTTTAACATAATTGTAGCTGCAAATCAGAGGTCCGAGGTGGGTCGAACACAGAACATGTCACTAACTTCTACATCTGGCTCTCTCAGTGAAGAGGTTAATTGTGCAATCTTAAGTTGGTCTGTCATTTCATCATAACATAGATATGTATTATGCATTTCTGCAAACCTACAGGGGAGGGTGTTAAATGATGCAGATGGCTGAACGTTACACTGTTGTGACTGCTTAAGCCTAGTTACACATAGCCACTTTGGTCATGCTTTCAGTTGCCATTGGCGTCTAGGCCAGATCTGTAATTCTGTTAGTATTGTTTGTGTAGATACCATAAGTGACTGGCTTTAAATGCATTGCTTGCTTGTAAGAAACTAGGTTATTGGTTGAGAGGGGTGGAATCCCCACTCAAATAGTAAACACAATCCTTGATAGGATGAAGCACAAAAGTCATTTAATAAACCTGTGCTTAACCCTCTGGTAGCTAGGCACAAAGGCAGCCAGGCTTGACTTAGAGACAATGTGTGAAGTATTTATGTAGAAATCAAACAGCAATAACATGAAAACACAATTGAAGAAAATCCTCAATCCAATTTAGATAAATAGAGTACATTTGAATAAATAACAAAAAAACTAACGTTCAAAACTCCAATCAGAATACCCAAAGATATGAGTTTTAAAAGTTTCAGGTGAAAATAGTGCCAAAAAGCACAAAGTAACACTCAAGGTTATCTGGCCGCACTGTACCGGGGTAATGTCAAAAGTTCAGGCTGACCGTGATAGAGCGCAGTTGAGATATAGGGACCAGGTGTGTCCCCCGTAAGAGTCACCTTCTCAAGTCCGTGCGAGGAGCTAATGCTCACGTTTGCAGGGGCCACAAGGAGGTAGTTGTCAGGGAAAGCAGCAGGTCGAGCATTGCAGATGGTAGCTGTTTTGGCATGAAGGAGCTTCTTGTTGGAGGTCGTCGTGGACAGTCGTTTCTCGGTGCGAGGAGCCCAAAACTTCTGTATCTTCATCTAGAGCTCAGGCGGAGTACACTCTGATGTTAGCCTAGGATCCTGGTCCTGGGGACACCTTTTGGGGATCAGGAATCACTCCAGTAGAGGCCAGCAGGGGTGCTCAGGTAGGGCCAGGTAGGTAAGCCAGTGCTGGTCCGCTGGGCAGTTGCAGTAAGGCCTCTGGAAGCTTGTTCTGTCCCTGTAGTTCAAATAGGCGGTCAGCTAACTGATCTTTGGAGTCACTTCGGGGAGCTTGGATTCAAAACAGTCAAGTCCAGTCTTGTTTCATTAGACAGCAGGACAGTCCTTCTTCTGAATCCTCCACAGTTCCATGAGTGTTCTGATGAGTGGCTCTGAAGGTGCCACTTTTATCCCCATTGCCAGCCTGCGGGTGGGGGACTACCCCTTTTCTCTAACCTTGCCTTTTTCCTGCGTTTGGCTCCGAATTGTCTATGGCAACAAAAAGCAGGCAGGCCTTGGTGTGATCTGCATTTGTCAGTAGCGGGGCAGGCAGCTCTTAGAAGTCAGGAAAGGGATGGGCAAGGCCTAAGGCTATCCTTTGAAGCCAGGAAGTGCTCAGTATCATCCCCAGGACATCCTGCTCAGGAGAGCAACACCCTGCCACACACCCAAGGTCCTTTTTGTTCCCATATCTGGAAGGACTGCACAAAACACAAGAGAAGTGCCATTCACAGTCATTTGACCCGAGATACTGGCAGAAAGACACATTTGGGTTAGGCAGAAAAATATCAAGTTTCTAGAAGGGTGTTTTCAGAGTGTTACCATTAAAGGCTATTTTAAATTACAATGTATTTGAGTGCAAACAGTATTTCTCTATCTGGCCTAAATGGAAGTTATCACTTATTAAGCGTAATAAGGTAACCCAGAGTTAGTCTATGAGAGAGATAGCCTTTTAACAGAGAAAAAGTACTTTTGGAGTTTTTTACTGCCAGAAAAAGTAAAACTTAAACTGACATGTCCTATGTTTCAAATACCATGCACCCTGTCCCAGGGGTTGCTAGGTCATACCTTAGGAGTGACCTTAAAAGGAAGGTGTATTCCTGGCAAAAGGTTTACTTTGCCAGGTATAAATGGTAGTATAAAACTGCACTACAGGCTGCAGTGGCAGATCTGAGATAAAATTTACAGTGTGAATTTAGTGGGTGGCACAATGAGTGTTGCAGCTCTTTAGTAGCATTTTAGTAATAGGCCCTGGGTACATGTAGTAGCATTTACCAGGGACTTATAAATAAATTAAATGGGCCAATAAGAGATAGGCCAACTTTATCATATATTAAGGAGAGAGAACACACACACTTAAATACTGATTAGTTGAGGTAAAGTGCACAGAGTCCTAATGACAACAAAAACAAGTTCAGCAAAACAGAGAAGTGAAGGCAAAAAGTGTGGGGGAGCACCACACCAAGAATGTTAAGGGTAACATGTGTCCCCAAAGCAGGAAGCAAGGAGAACTACCCATCCTCATCGGTAAGGTGAAGAACCAGGAAAGACCATCAGTATTGGTGTGGTCAGTAGCAGGTTGATGTTCCACCTTAAAGTCCATTCCCTCTGGGGAGATGCACCACCTCAACAATTTGGGATTCTCACCCCTCATCTGCGTTAGCCATCTGAGCGGTCCGTGGTCTCTCTGAACCCAGACATGAGTCCCAAACAAGTATGGTCTCAACGTCTTCAGTGCCCAGACAACTGCAAAGGCTTCCCTTTCGATTGCACTTCACCTCTGCTCCCAAGAAATTAGGCTCCTACTGATGAAGACTACAGGTTGGTGCAAGCTCTCATCATTTAGCTGAGAGAGGACGGCCCCAGTGCCTTGCTCTGATGTATCTTTTATTCTATTATTTTATTTATTGAATTTCATTAGAGATAAAAAAATACAGTATCAACAATAGTTGTGCCATGAATTCATTGAAAGTACAGTGACATCATCCATCTCTAACCCCACTCCAACCGCAAAAAGAAGGAAAATAAGTCTCCCTCCCCGCCAATTTATACCAGAGTAGTAACTTTAATTGCAGTTTGAAGCAGTGAGCACCACATAACAAGCTGAATGCATTCAGGGAGTGGAGGTCACGCATTAGACTAATAGAACTATGAGGCGATATCCAAGCAGGTTCCCCAGTCTGTTCTGGGGTGTCACTCTACAATGCATCAGCGGACCTTACCAGAGAGTTTGTTGATAGGGCATGTAAGAGCAGATAGCTGTGCAGTGGATCCTAAATGTTTTGAGGTCTTGACGTGGGAGGCAGCAGTTCAGCATGTAAGGACAATTGGTCATTACAATAAATGAGGTCCACGAGCCAGTCCTTGATTTCTGCTATCTCCCATGCCCCCAGTGACAGGCAACCCTTCATTTAGTCAATAGAAGAGCCAGAGCTACATATTTCCTGTAACCACCATCAAACTCTCCTATGTGTCCCAACAGTGTCAATAATGGGCTAAGTGTTAAAGCCTATCCAACCATGGTATGGGGGTTTTTAAAGGTGAGAGGTTCAGCTGGGAAATCAGGCGTTGCCGCCTTGACATTGTGGCACAAGCGAATGTATGTGAATGTGTCTTCTGGGGATGCAAGTTTGTCTCTCAAGAAGTCTGCCTAGGAGAGACAGGTACAGTGCCGGTAGACATCCCCCCACTGGACGGAATATGCACCTCTGAAGTAGAAGCCTGCATTAAGACTCATGAGTGACTGGAAGCAATGGGTGAAAGGGGAGTGGAATCACTGGAGAATTTAGGAGTGTCTTACCCATTTTTTTACCCAACCTGTGCCAAGCTTTCGAGGTGCCGGCTAGCGTGGAGTGAGCAATAGAGGGCGCAACCGAGAAGGAGCCCAAAAAGGAGAATGAAGGGATAGGGGCCATGTAACCCTGTTCCACCGCTGCATGAGGGAGAAAGTTTATACCAATGATTGGCATGGTGAGCCTGTGTCCATAAATAATACAACTCCATGTCTGGAGCTTTAAACCCTCCTTGAAGAAAAACAGGGTCAGAGTGTCCCACTGCAAATGAGGTTGCTTCCCTAGCCACGCCAACTGTATCATCTCCATTTTTAGCATTTGAAAGAAAGATTGGCTGAGTGGGAGAAGTATTGTTATATTTGGGGGCCTCTAGTTGGCAATGGTTTGCACCTTTGTCCAAATAGGGGCCCTTGCGTCTAGTCAGGATAAGTGGCTACACTCCTAAAATAACCCCTGCTCACTCCCTTGGTAGCTTGGCAGGAGCAGGCAGGCTTATCTCAGAGGCAGTGTGTACAGCATTTGTGAACAGATACAGTAATACAGTGACAACACTACAGATGGACACCACACAGATTGTGTTGTAAAAATAAGTATTTTTATATAGACTTAACATAAGACCCAAACAACAAAAATCCACAATACAGTACTTAAAATATGCTGAAAAATAGGTTATTCACTTAAATGCAGTCTCTAGCAACAAATAAATCCACCTTGAGTTATTATGACGTCGTGACAGAAGAAGTCCCAAAGTACGGCGCCGACCAAGAGTCAAACAGACCCCCAAAGAACAGTACCTTGGAAAAGCGATGAAAAACAAAAACAGCTCACGGCGTCGGGGAGGTGCGGCTTCGTTGGCGCTGTGTGGCGTCGGTTCCTTACAACCCCAGGTGAGGTGTAGACTCGGTTCCTTACTGCAGCACAGGGGAGGTGAGACGACGGTCCGTTACTGCGTTGGGGTGGTGACGTCACGATGGCACAGAGACCACGGTTCCTTGCGATGTTGCGTTGTCGATGGATTCTTGGTCACCCACATAGAGGATCGGCTCCGCGATGACGATGTCAGCTTGGGAGTCAATGCGGCACAGCAGCAGGCGTCGGGCCCACGGCACAAGTCGGAGCAGCGCTCACAGCTTTGGGCAGGTTACGGCGTAGCTCGCTGGCGTCGATGTGGCACGGCGGCCAGCTTCGGGTCTACTTTGCAAGTCAGAGCAGCGCTCACAACTTCGGTGCAGATTACAGCGTCTCTCGCCAGCGTCAGTGTTGCAATTTCCTTCTGGAGAAGCTAAAACCACAGTTCTAGATGCAGGCAAAAAGAAGGGGTGAAGTCTTGTATCCCTGAGACTTCAGGCAGAAGGCAAGCTCAATTTCAAGCCCTTGGAGATCTTCCTCAAGATGATAAAAAGAACACTCAGTCCTTTTCTCCTTTCTTTGGCAATAAAGTAACCACTGCAGGCCAACCCCAACAACACGCAGCATAGGGGTAGTCTCCTCCTTCAGCTTCTTGGTTCTTCTCTTCCGCAAAGGTTCGTCTTGATTCCAAGAAGTGATCTAAAGTTCTGGGGTCCTGGTGCCCCCTTTTATACACCAAAATCCTTTTTCTCTGAAGGCAGAGAGTGTCTGTACCCACTCCATACCAGTTCTGGGTGCATTCTGCCAGTGTACACCTTCCTTTGTCAGTGTGGGCCAGGGTCTTCAGACACACCACAGGAGGTGGAGCCAGCATTGTGGAAGGCAGGCACAGCCCCATTCAGGCCCAGGTGCTACTCCTCCCACCACTCCTCATGCAGATAGGTCTGCCTTGTGCTGACTCGCCCTGGAGCCCCTTCCCAGCCTCAATTACTCAGAAAGCAGACATGGAATACACAACCTAGCAGAGGCAGGCTTGGATAGTTAGTCAAGAAAATATATACTTTCTAAAAGTGATATTTTCAAACACAGAATGTTAAAACCAACTTCACAAAAAGGAGTATTTTATCATTCTGAGTTCAGGCATACTAAATCCGTTTTTTTACCATTCTGGCCTAAGTGAGCAGGTAGCCTTGCAATAGTGAAAAACGAAAATGGCTGTAATTCTCTATTAGGACATGCCACACACATCAGGGCCGACCGACGCCTTCCGAAAGCTCCTCATAATCACTTAAGGATGGCGTTTCCATGGTTGGGATTATGATGTTGGTTTCCCACAGCCTTTCCATATTGGCCTTTCCAACATGGAAAGGATGTCAGAAAGCGACATTTGGGGCCCTTAGCAGACTCCCTTCCCCCTCTGGCCCTCCGCATGTGGCCCTGGGGAGCACCTAAAAACCCCTGCACCATGAGGTGCCTGTCACAAGGTGCAGGGATTTTCTCAAACTCCCATTTCTCTATGGGAGCTTGTGCTGGGAGGGGTTTCCTCCTGCCGCACAAGCTCCCATAGAGAAATGGGAGCTTGAGACTGCACCATGTGCAATCGCATCATAATCAGGTGTGTGGAACCAATGACCTATTGGTAGGGCAGTTCCCTCACCGAAACAGTGTCAGTCGGAGGCCAACATCATAATTAAGGCCATAGTGTTAATTTTGGACTCAATAGACATCAAGCTTTGCCACATGGCCACAAGGAGTGTTTTCATGTCTATGGAGTCAATAAGCCCATCGGAGGATGGACCTGCTGCATCAAGTTGCTCTGTCCCACTCTCCTGTGCATGCATGATGCAGCGTAAATCAAATTGTAGTTTGGCCTGACGGCCCCCAGATTCGCCCATTGTGCTCCCAGTGGTGTAGCTCCTGGAGGAACCAGGTTGAGAGTAATGTCAAAGGCAAGATGCCCGCATTATTTGTGTCCAGGCTATGGTATGTGGGTGTCTCTTGTTACCATCTGGAGGAAGAGGTGAAGGAAATGATGGGGACAGGGGTCCACCTCACTCCCTGGACAAAATGGAAAGAAACTGGTCACAGTCATAAAGGCGTGCAACGAGAGATCAGAATGATGTGGGGTCCACAGTCAAGGCAGGATTTCTGGGTGTCCACCCCAGCAGTGTGAGGAAGCTACAACCAGGAATGGTGCAGATTGCTGACTGAAGCTCTTGCCTGGTCATGGCAGACTCTTCCTAACAGAAGAAAGTTAAGAGCCCCCGTCAACAGTCAACTGGAGTGGCAGCAAGGGTCCACAACCCATAGTAATAGCAGGGGATGACTATCCATGGTGTCCTTCAAAAAGCTGGGAGGAGACCTGGTCCCTGGCTCACCCCCACCAACTAAGTGGCTGCAGGGGCACAGGCAGACACAGTACTCCTGTCCAGGCACTATATTTAGTGTGTCAACTCCATGTATAAGTCCATAGGTCTTATTCTGGCTGCCACCCATGCGCATCTGTGCAGTGCCCCAGCAGTGATCAGTGAGGGCCCGCACTGGCCCAGTATCGATGTTTGTAGGGGGAGAGCCTTATTAGCAGCCCCGGGTCCAAAACATGGCAGCCAAACAGATCAAGCTGTCCGAGTAGCACGGAATGCAGCAGGCTAGCTTACCAATGTATCCAGAAATCTTGAGTCCACAATGCTAGCAGACCATAAGGGAGCAGTCACTCGGCCCCCTTGGGCAGCTCTCCTGACATCCATGCCTCCAGGCGAAAGGCGCAGGTACATGCGGCACTCTTGTGGTCCCCCGCCAGCAACATCTTCGGGTCTGCTCGCCACTCCTGGAAGCCCACTCTCTCGTTAAAGTGAAAGGCCACTCTACGTTCCCCGACCTAAAACGATGAGCTGATCGACAATCAAAAAGCCACCAGAGTCAGCACGCAAGGCTTCCGAGGAGAACACTGCAGGCCACCTCAGGTCTCACGCGGCTGCCATTACCGGTGCAGCAGCAGGGCACCACTCACAAAAACACACAGCTAGATGCCCTAGGGGCCCAGAATCAGTGCAGCAATGTTGGGTACCACACGCAGGGGGCATAAATATCCCCAGCACCACCAAAATAGTCTGGATGAGGCAGGATGATGGTAGATGTTGCCCCCCAACTGAACAGGAGTGCAGCAATCTTGCTCTCCAGCTCTCTGGTGACCCCATGCTCTGATGTATCTGTCTGCACAATGAATTCTCTGGAGAAGTCAGATGCCTTGAGCACTAGTGCAGTGCACATTGCCTCCTTCGAGGTGTCAAATGCTTTCTAGCACAGCTTCATCCAGATCACCTTCTTGGGATACATCTTAGAAGTTAAGTACTCAGGAACTTGCCATCTCCCAACCAACCTCATCAAAGATGCTTTAAAATTACAATTCCTTTGAGTGGAAACAGTATGTCTTTATTTTGTCCCAAACTGAATTCATCATTTATTAAGGTTAATAAGGTTACCCAGTGTTAGTCTATACTCAAACCCACTTGCCATGCATAGTGGTTAGGGCCCACCTTAGAGGTGACTAATAAGTAAAAAGGAAAGTTTAGGTCCCGCAAAAGGCTTATCTTAAAAATGCACTACAGGTTACAGTGGCAGGCCTGAGACATGTTTTACATTGCTGCTTTAGCGTGTGGCACAATTAGTGTTGCAGTCCACTGGTAGCATTTAATTTGCAGGCCCTCTATACATGTAGTACCATTTACTAGGGATTTATTAGTAAATTAAATGTGCCAACTAGGTGTAGGCCAATTTTACCATGTTTTAGGGAGAGCACACACCCACTTTATCACTGGTTAACAGGGGTCAAGTGCAGAGTCCTAATGCCAACAAAAATGAGTTCAGTAAAACAGGGGAGTGAAGTCAAAAAAGTCTGAAGGAACACCATGGCAAGGATGTCACGTCTAACATTGCAGGTGTCAGCTTTATTCAAAAAGTGTGAGAGAAGGTTGTTAGACTGCTCTTGCTATGAGGTGGTCAAATGTTTTACTTGACCTGTGTATGTGATTTCTTTGACCCACTTGAAGAGTTCAGATGTTTCACTGTTCACTCCCACTAATCAAGGACTATAATAGGCTTCTCTCTGGAGCTAAGCATTTTTCTGGTAGTCCTTAATATGAATTGTGAGGAGTTCTGCACTGTCTTTTTGAGCTCCATATCATTGTACCACTACATCCGTGGTGGCCCATAATGTGCAGTAGGTGCGGGGCAGGCAAATTGATGCACACTGTCTTACACAAAAGCACACACAAACACTGACACACATCCACATGCACATTTATTAACACTCCACCCTTGACGAGCATGCACACATACACCCACCAATCACAAACACATACACATACACCCATTCACAGCACACATTCACATATACATGTACATGCATACATACACACACGCATCCAACACTCAATAAGGACTTACCTGCTGTGGTGGCAGGAGGGAGAAGCAGAAGCCTTGGTGGTTCCTGGGGGCTTCGGAGAAGGAAGATCTTGCCGCCACTCTCATTGGCTGACCTATGACGAGGTCTTTCCTTACGTTATCACAGAGT
Organism: Triturus cristatus; assembly: GCF_964204655.1. Lineage (NCBI taxonomy): Eukaryota > Metazoa > Chordata > Amphibia > Caudata > Salamandridae > Triturus > Triturus cristatus. Next base: position 1,069,435,362 of record NC_140582.1, on the reverse strand, counting down.
GGGATGGGGTCAATGAGAGTTGGTGATCCCAACCCACTCTGTGACAAGGCATCACTGATTGACACTTCAGGCCTTAAAACTGAAGTGCCCAGGTCTGAGTCTATGGTGACGTGTTACCTTGTCAGGGTCTTTTCCGGGCTGAAGAGATGACGCCCTCAGGGCTGTGAAATAACAGCGCCTGGATGACTGACTCAATCATGAAAAGTGTCTGTGAGGCTAACCTTTGCTGAACAAGACCAAAAACTCTTCATGCTTTGCCAAAGGGTGATGAGTGGAGGGGGTCCTCCCCCCTAATGACAGGCTGCCACTGCACTACATCCCAGCCTTTTATTCAGTCTTGGCACTTCTTACATTGAGCGGGACTACTATTTCCAAGGTTTTAAATAGTTCAATGTGGAATCTATTAAATTGCTGACCAGTACAGAGCTTGACGTCTTTTGCATGTATCTTTAAAGGGCTTGTGGTACATTCAAAAATACATGTTTTGAAGAGCCCTGGATTTCTGCACCACATGCTGTCCAGAGGTGTGTAACTGGCAATCAGCAAATAATTGGTACTTAGCATGTGATCTGACTAGAAATGTAGGATGATGTTGTTGCCACGTTTTTAATTAATAGAAAATAATGCTTGATTTGAATGTGTTTAGTTAGCATAACCAGGCTTCAGTTGATATACCTAGGCCGAAGTCAGCATAAATTGACATTTGTTTGGCAGTGACAAAAAAGAATTGTGATTTTGAAATCAAATGAATGAGCTACCTTCATGCCTGTTTCTCTTCTGTGTCTTTGCATTTCACAAAATAAGCAAATTAGAATGTATTTCATGGTAGTGTTTATTTTTCCAGCTTTAATGTATTAGTTTATGCCCAAAACTACGTTTTCGTAGATAAAGGCGAACCTCTACCCACATTTTATGATATTTTCCATGGACTCCCAGAGTTATCTATGTGATAGGATAAATCTTAGGGTTGCCCTGCATACATGCAAGGAAAATGTTTCTTCCATGGGTTTTCCAAACATAATTATGGGGTGATGGCCACTTGAAGGCAGCCAATGTTCACTAGACCCTATGCGTTTCTTCAAATAATACTTTCTTCACAGATTTATGGGTGTTGTCTTACTCCTGGTTCCTTATAATGAATTCCTAGTACACCAATATCCATAGGATAAAGTATGTTTCTATGTGAACAGTTGCAAGCTACCTGCTTTCCCTCTGTGAATTGATAACATTGGGCACTCAGTTGGAGTACACTGCCTCTTCTCAGAATGTTTCCTGCAGTCATTTCTCCAGGTCAACTCTGAATCCATCCTCATTCTTCTTTTCCTATGATTGGCCTTACATCCCCAATCATAGTAGACTGAATTGCTTTTCATGAAGGAGGGACAGGAGGTGGTTGCCATGTACAGGCCGTATGATATGTGGTCGCCATGTCCACCAGTCCAGAACGGGTACGTTTAAGGTGCTGCCTGAATCATCTCTGCATTGCCAATGGTATGTTAGGTGCCATTTGTAAAGCGCACTAACGCCGAAGCTTCCTGGCGTATATCCTGTATAAATTGCAGTAGAGGGTTGAAACCAAGATCCATGCTATCTTTCAACCAAACTAACTGTTGAGAGTTTTGCTGTCTGTAAGTTTGATAGATTGTTTTTTTTTACTGTAAGCTTGTACATCATGTACTAATTTTTTCAAAACCACTTTCTTCATATCCTATCAAATAGTACTTCTTTTAGGGTTCACAGCATGATAGGCTTCCTGCATCTCACCTGTCGATAAAAGAGCAATGGAAGGAGCCGATCTCTTCAAGGGCCGGCTGAGTTAAATGTAACTCTCTCAAAGAAGAAAATATTCCAGATCTCCACCTTCTGTGTACTTCTGTAGGATAGTTAAGTGGACATAAGGATGAACTTTGGGATTAAAAATGATGTCAGACAATGGCATAACGGCTTCCTGAAGCTTCTTGTGAATGCCAACTGTGTAGAGCCAATATACCACTTCTGACACCGTTTGTGAAGTTCCTCGCTTCTGATAATGAGAAGACAAAGGATTGGTCTCATCTCAACACTTCTGGAATTTATGAACTTTTGATTTGCAAATCAGTCTATTCAGGGACATCTTAAGGATTTTGGGGGCCCTGGGACAAACATATTTTGGGGGCCTCTGTTTGGAACGTCTTCAAATGTATTATCCAATTTCAGCTCCTTCATACCCTCTTAGGCCAGTTCAATGGCAGTGAACAGACAAGGGTTAACAACAATTGTGAACTTATGTTTAATAATTTTAGACTTATGAAGTGGTACAAATTACATACCTCCAAGACACAATTTCCCATGTGAATTTCTGGCTAAGGAAGGACAACAGTTTACAAGAACACACTGAATTACAAGAACGACAACCAGAGTTTGTCAAACATAGAACACAGATTTGAACAGGAGCAAACTTAAAAAGGATTTTTTTTTAAAAGTAACTCATTCCTGAACAAAAATGTGATTTATTGCAGCCTTCTGGAGATCAATTTAGGCTATCATAAGCATTTTTTAAACACGTGAATGCTTTACAAATGTTTAGGAGAGTTTTTTTTACATCAGCACAGATGTCAAAGGACCTGATTTTAGATAACTAAGGGCCAAGAGCAGCTGCAACACAGGACAGCAAGCAAAGCTGGTTCACTGCATTGCATCAGCTTGAGAGTGCAGAGCCACGCCATAACTGCAAAGAACTTGCACAGTTCTTCTCTCTCAATGGGCTGGTGTACTTTGAGCAGCCATGCCCAGATACAGGCACCCTTGTGCTATCGTGCAAGGTTGTCTGCGTTGTGGTCAGCATAGTTGTTGTGCAGGAAGGTGTCCAAGTGCAAGCCTTCCTGACAAAGAGCACAGTCACAGTAGAGACAACAGGAGAGCTAGCATCCTTTGGATAGCAGAGGCAACAGTGGTGTAAAAGACACTCACAAAAACAACAGGCTTCCTTCAGGCGCCAAACAGGCATCTCCGTTGAAAGCTTATCTCAGAGATAGAACTGACCAAGCAAGTGAAGGAACAAGTTTGCAAGATCCCATCATACAAACAGACCAATGTGGGCCTCACTTGGCACACATATGTCTGAAACAAGGAAGATGCAATAAAAGATCAAACATCCCTCCCATTAAACAGGCAGAAGCAGGTGCAGATCTCTCGCTCACAGGAACAGTATGGGCAGTAGCACTGCAAACTGTCTTCCCACATATACAGCTGGTTCCACACATTGACAGACACCAAGCAAGCTTTCCTCACAGAAGTGACACAATCTCAGCAAACAGAGTAGAACAGCTGCTCACTGTGCATAAAAGTGGAATGCGGCCCCTGCACCGGACTAAAGGTCTTTGTCTTTCCTGGTAGGAATACTTGATTAAAAAAGTGAACTTGAATAGCAAGGTGCTCTCTGACATGACTCTTGTTTAGGCAGCTCTTGAAACAGTAGAGACCATATGTCTGCCTTAGTAATGTTAAAATGTGCGGAAACAAAGTAGGTGAGATGTGATATGCAAAATAAAGCAAGTAAATATATGCCACACATTAGATGCCAATGCAAGTCCTACACAAGTTTACATCTAGCATTCAGAATACATGCATCAAAGGCAGTATAGCGCCATGTGTTTTCAATGCTGGAGCAGCTCACTAGTGTCATTGAAAATCTTTCTCTTCTTTCTCTTCTCTTCTTCTATTCTGCCTCTAATTTTCCCAGCTAGGCAACGAGGAGGGGACCAGCTGGACGTGTACAAGACAGTATCATGGAAAATTCTGTAATACCAACTACGTTTATCTGGGAACCCACAATGCAAAAACGAATGTACCTGTTTTGTAAAAAAATAATAAAAATACTTTGAAATCAAAAGAAAATAATCTGTGTTACCTCCCTCTCATTTCTCATATGTGAAATAATGTTTCAATCTTAACAACATGTTTGCAGGTTGCATGGCTTTTAAAACCCTACGCACAACATTTCTCTGAAAGATTTCTGTAAAGAACTTCCACACATCTGTCCCACTGAAAGAGATTAAGAGAACATGGCATTTCAAGCAATCTACTTTATGAATCATTCAAGGTCATCAGGGCAGGACTGTCTGCAGAGCACATCCAATTCAGACAGACAGCTGAGAAGGCTATCAGGGCGCCCCTGAATGCTGGGGCTCTGGACCAGTGCCCACTTTGCCCCTGCATTAAAATGTTTCTGAGTCTATTTACAGATTCCTTCACTCAATACATTTATTCGTGACTCAGAATGGAATACACTGCACCCTGCCCATGGGGCTACCTAGGGCCTACCTTATGGGTAACTTATATGTAAGGCTCCCGGTTTTAAGGTGTTTATGGTTTTTAACATTTCCATCTGTATTTATCCACATTTAATTTTGGGCCATCTTATTGGTATTTATCCATATTTATTTTGTGTTTTGAGACTAAATGGAGCTGTAAAATGGTATATTTCCTACTCTATTTGCCTCTTGGATGTGCACTCATACATGGATGCCTGTTGCATTGTTTCTGTCTGTATTTAGCTGTAACAATCAGTAGAACTGGAAACCGGAAGCCTTACTTATATGTACTAAAGGGGCAGCCCAGAGGCACGTTTGAAGGGCTATCAGTGCTGCAGGCCCACTTGTAGCATTTGATTTACAGGCACTGGGCACATGTAAGTGCACTGTACTAGGGACTTAAAAGTAAATCAAATATGCCAATCATGGAGAAACCAAATGCCATTACATTTTAGACACAGAGCACATGCATTTTAGCACTGGTCAGCAGTCAAAAAGTGCACAGAGTCTTAAAGACAGCAAAAACGATGTTCAGCACACAGTCAAAACAGGAGGTCAGAAGACAAAAAGTTGGGAGAAACCACACCAAAAGATGCTAGGTCTAACAACAATCATCAGGCCTAAAGTGATAAAATTATAACTCTGTCCAAAATTACAGTTGGTAAAACAATATACAACCCTTCCCAAGAGGACCTCACAATGAATCTCACACTGCGGATTTAACACCATGGTTTGTTAGAGAATGCAAATAACACCACAATCCTTGCTGCAGTTTGGGAATCTGTGAGCTTCCAATTATCTAAATCCCTGTCTACAGCTACCTGCACAACATAATAATAATCCACCCATTACGGCCTACTGATAGTAGCATATGCTTTTCAAAAGAAATAAATCAGGGATATTAGCTTTAGCTTAACTTTTCATAAGGAGATCAGACCTATGCATCTGGCATAATGTTTGCCTATGAACCATTCTACACTATGAGCCAGATGTACGAGGGACCACTGCCTGCTCCTAAAAAATATTTTTCTTCCAGTTCCCTTGGGACCCCTTCCCGTTTGCGAGTGACTTACCACCTTTTTGAAATTGGTGGTAAACTGCAAGTGTTTTACGACTGCAATTGCGGTCATGAAACAATCGTATATAGAAGTGCGACTCGCTATTAGGAAGGGACGCCCTTGGCACGCCTCGTCATAATAGCGAGTCGCAAACCCTATTTTGCGAGGCAGTAATAGGTTACTAACTCGCAAAATAGGGTTTGTACATTGCGCAGACCTATTTTGCTGTCGTAAACAGGCCGATTTCCCATTTGCGACTGCAAAAAACGTTCAGACATCTGGCCCTATATCCTTTACAGTTGGCTTACTACAAAAACCACATAAACTTATTGTATTTAGGATACATGCTTTCCTACATGTCAACATTGAGGCATAAAGTCATATCATAACATAAATATGTATGAAATTACAGTTGGCAAAAGAATATACAGCATATATAAGGATTATTTCAATGCAAATCTATCTTCATGGTTTGTCAGAAGGGTAACCCACACCAAAGGTCTTGCCTAATACGTTAACCTGCAAGATTCCAGGTAACAAAATACCTTCCTCAGTGCAATAACAATCCACCCTCAAAGGCCTATTGCTTTGAGCATATGGTAAGTAAATCAGGCCTACTGCCTTTTGCTTGTCACATAACCAAATCAAGCCTCTTGTGCAACACTAGCACTCTTTTTCAGTAGAACCACACACCCTCTTCCCTATTAAAAGTTTGTAGAAAGGAAAATCAGAATCTACTTTTTAGGTGGAGCCTGGGCAACGCATGCGCTGCTCTTTGAGGCATGCTGTATTGCCGTTGTTGTACTTGAAGCTCCGCCCACTCTCCGCCGGCATTTTTCATTGGCTTGTGTCATTGTCCACTGTATACTGTGGTTGTGAATAGGTGAAAAGGCTTAGTAATCCCTTCTTAGTACCACCATGTCTCATTTGTAACCTCCCATGGCGCCATCCCCTGTTACATGTGTTGTTGCTCGGTAGGCTTTAATAACAGCCTCTGAACACTATTTTCTCAAATAGCTTTATCCTGCCTGCTGTTGCAGGCAGGACACACTCTCTCCTTACACTTTTTTTTAATTTTTATAGCACTCATTTGCAATGCAGTAAGTCTCACATTTGCGAGAGTTTAAGCTATTGGCATTGTAATTTACAATGCCTTTTATTTGTCTGTTTTAAAAACAACACATAAATGAAAGGCATTGTCATTTACAACGCCTACAGCTCAAACTCTTCTAGATGTGAGACCTATTGCATTGCAAATGCTTGTTTTTGATACTTCTCAGTACTCCTTCCTAAAGCTCTCTTTCTGGTGACCATTCACTGGACCTTACAGCTGCGTTTCCAGCCATACACCACTAAATATATTTCCTCTTTGTTCGCTCACTTTCAAGAACAATGGAGATGTCTTACTGCAACAACAAGAGTCTTATTTGCAATGTTCTTGAATTTGTGATTTCCCTGAACAGCAGTTACGAACGGGAACTGAAGTTAAGATGCACTTTCAAATGTTTTTTTACGTGCTGATACCAGTTTCAGCCGATAGGTGGCAACACTCCAGTTTTCATGTAAAGGACTGTTCTGTGCATTCTGTCCAAAGCGTTTCCAGGCAGCAGGCAACATCCAGACATTGGCGCTTGTACAGTTACAATATTTAGAGCAAATGGTTTTGGAAAACGGGAACTGAAGGTTTGTCGAAAGATACCTTACAGTGGCTGGAGTTCCCTACGTTGCCTCATTTTAACACCGCGTGGAGACGGTTTCTTGCCAGCGTCTCCAGCCTTCTAGGAGCAGCGAAGGCCCAACTTTCGTGGAATTAAACCCAAGCACAATAAGCGCAGCTCACAGCGGTTCAAAACACGTGCTACGCTTACTCCGCAAAAATGCCTATAAATGCAAATAACAGTGAAGGCAGATAGATGAAAAGGTTTTTAAACCCCGGCTTTACTGTCTATAAATAAACTAAGGAAACATGGCACGCTGCTGCATTGGGATTTTTATGCAGCAAATTGTAGTAAAGTTTCCAGTCTAAAGATAACCCGCAATAAAAGCATATATTTTCTTTTAGTTTGGGAGCGTAAGCCATGGTATTACCCCATCTCTGTAATTAGCTTTTCTTGGCAACGCTTATCTCTCCGTGCAGGCCAAAGTATGTTTCCATTTACCTTCCAGACAGAGGAGAGTTTGTGCACAACTTACCACGCTAACTGTAATGACGAGCAGATCACGCTGATGAGCGGTAGGTTCATGAAGCAAATATTCACAGAGACACCTCGTTTCAGACTGGTCAGCTTTTACCCACGCGCAGAGAAGCACATTTAACAGTTAATTTGTGGAACATTCCGTGCAAAAAGCAAGAAACCGCTTGGTGCAATATGAATGGGGCTGCCAAAATACCTATGCTAATATTTGATTCACAATTTTATGAAAAATAAGTTTGACTAGATTTGGTTTTCAGTTAATCTTCTAAATTGTAGAAAACACACCCACCAACCCCAATTTAAACTGCAGAGAAAATAACATAATGGTTAAAACTAAAACTTATGGCAGGAAATTCAAAACGTATGTTGCTGTGTTCCACAGCAGCTATAAACCAGAACCCTTGTTTTAATATGACTTCACAAATGAACAGCGGTGGTTCTGAGCTTGCATTGTGTTTTGGATTATTTACATAAAAGTGCCATGCTTTTTAAAGTAGACTGGGTCTGCCTCACAAAAGCAATTAGGGCCATAAAACTGCTTTAAAAACTTAAAATGACTCAATTTATTACTGCCAGGTATTCAGAAAATGATACCTCATTTATACTACTGCTTAATTGTTCACCACCACTGCTTACAATTACAAAGTATTAAACCCCACACAAAGGGTGAGGTGTGGGCGGATCAAGGCGTGGTTTGGCTTGGCAGTGGGCGTTGGCAGAAAGCCTCTCTCCGACCATTTCCAACCATGAAAATGGTTGGAAATGTTCTTCACTAAAAGCTGGAATAAATCAACTTCCATAATGGTAAGGAGAAATGAACATCCACAAACTTTGTGGGGCTGTAGGGAAGGGGTGCATTTGCACAGTAAGCTAATGTTATGCTAATGCATGGTAATATTGCAAGTACGGGTCCTCATTGGGGAAATAGCAAATGTGAAATGAAATGCCAGTAGGCTAAGAATCTAAGTGCACTATTGGTTTCCAGGAGTACTACTGGGCCTGTGTGTGTGCTTGATTGTGTAAAGCCTTGTGTGTGTGGGTCAACAGCTTGAATTGGCATCTCTTCTGTACAGGGAGGCATTGGAGTTTTCTGAGGCTCAGTGTGATGTGGGTTTGTCAGGGAAGGCAGAGGATGAGTCTGGCTACGGCGTTCTGTATGCTCTGAAGTCTGTAGAAGGTGTGCGGTTATTCCTACGTAGAGGGCATTGCCGTCATCCAGTCGGCTGGTGACGAGGGTTTGTGTCATGATGCATATCGTGTGTAGGGGTAGCCACTTGAAGATCTTACGTAGCATGCGCATAGTGAGGAAGCAGGTGGAGGATATAGTGTTGATCTGTGATTTCATGGTGAGCTTGTTGGCAATGATGATTCCGGAGTTGCTGGTGTGGTTCGCAGGAGTGGATGTGGGTCCTAGGTCTGATAGCCACCAGGAGTCGTTCCATGTGTTGCTGCTGTTGCCAAAGAGCAGTACTTCCGTCTTGTCTGTGTTCAGCTGCAGGCAGTTGTTCTTCATCCAGTCAGCGACATTTGTCATGCATCTGCGAAAGTTGGTTCTGGTAGTGGTGGGGTTGTCAGTGAGTGAGAGGATGAGTTGGGGGTCGTCTGCATAGGAAATGATGCTGAGACCGTGGGATCTAACAATGTTGGCCAGCAGGGTCATATATGAGTTGAAGAGTGTGGGGCTGAGGGATGAGCCCTGAGGGACACCTCAGGTGATCTCCTTGGGTTCAGAGGTGAAAGGCGGGAGGATAATTCTCTGGGTTCTTCCAGTGAGAAAGGAGGTGCTCCATCTGAGTGCGTCCCCTTGGATGCCGATGTGGTCTTTCACTCAGTGTATGGTAGAATACAGTGAGGAAGGCTGATGAGAGGTCGGGGAAGACCTAAGCTGCTGTTTCTCCTCTGCCGAGGATGGTTCAGATGTTGTTGGTGGTTGTGAACAGACCGGGTTTTGGTGCTGTGATTGCTGAGGAGGCCGGATTGGTAGGTGTTGAGTGGCTGATTCTGCTCCAGGTGTGTCATGAGTTGATTGTTGATGATCTTTTCCAGTACCTTTGCTGGGAATAGGAGCAGGGAGCTTGGCCAGTAGTTTTTGAGTTCGCTGGGGTCGGCAGAGGGTTTTTTGAGTAATGGTCTGACATTTGCGTGTTTCCAGGCATCTGGAAATGTTGCAGTAGTGATAGAGGTGTTGGGTTAAGTGGTGAGTTCCTGGCTGATCCTTTGATTTCCGAGGTTGAAGATGTGGTGCAGGCATGGGTCTGAGGGAGCTCCTGGGTAGATGGATTTCATGGTGTAGGTGGTGTCCTGGGTGGAGAGGAAGTTCCAGGTGATCAGTGTGTGGTTCATGTCAGTTACAGTGGTGGCGTATCTGTTGAGGAAGCCCATAGGTGTGGGTTGGGGTTCGAAGTTTCTGTATATGGTCGCGATCTTGTCATGGAAGAAGTAGGCAGGGTTGTTGCACAGCTCCTGTGAGGATGTGATGTTGTTTTTGCTGGCAGTCGGGTTAGAGAATTCCTTAACGATGTTAAAAAGTTCCTTGGTGTTGTTGGTGCTGGTATCGATGTGTGCAGCTAGGGCTGTCTTCTTTGTTGGCCTCAGCAGGCAGTGGTAGAGGTTGAGGGAGGTCTTGAAGGCTGTGCTGTTGAAAGTGTCTTTGCTAGTGCACCATCTCCTCTACAACTGTTTGCTGTCTCGTTTTACTGTTAGGAGTTCTTGAGTGTACCAGATGGACTTTATGGAGGATTTTCTCTGGATGTTGCTCTTGATGGGAACAATGCTGTCTGAGCAATTGGTGACCCAGGCATTGAATTTTTTCACTCCCTGTTGTAGGCTGGGGGAGGTAGTAGGGCTGGAGGTGTTGGGGGCGTTCGCCCACCTGGTCTCTGAGATTTTGTTCCACCTCCGGTGGGGGGCATTTGTCATCTTGGGGTGGCGGTGCGGGGGCTGGAGATGCTGAACTGGATGATGGAATGATCAGTTCACGTGAGTTCTATGACATGGCTGTATTTGACACAGTTGCTGGAGGTAAAAATTGGATCCAGCGTGTGTCCTGGTGTGTGTTTATGGTTGTGGACAATCTGGGTCAATCTGAGGCTGCTCATACTGTTGAGGAGGTGGGCGCTGTTTTTGCTTCCTGGGGTCGTCGATCTTGAAATGTAGGTCTCCGAGGAAGATGTAATCCTTAGAGTCTAATTCTAGGGGCACAATGAAGTCTGCGATGGTGCTGCAGAAGCTGGAGCATGGGCCTGGGGGTCAGTATGGGAGCCTGCCTCTGATGATTGTCTTGCCGTACATGTGGAACTTGAAGTTGAGATGTTCCATGGGGGTGGTGTTGCTGTCAGTGGTGGTGGTACATCGGACGGTCTCTTTGTGGATGATGGCTGCTCCTCCTCCCGGCTTGTTGGTGTGGTCCTGGTGAGTGATTTTATATCCATCGGGAATCGATGCGCCAATGTCTGGGGTAGATGTGGGCACGAGCCAGGTCTCAGTGAGGAAGATTATGTCAGGTGCGAGGGTGGCGATCAAGTCCCATAATTCAGTGGAATGCTTGCATAGTGAGGGTATGTTGAGAAGGTCACATGCGAGTTGGTGTTTTTGTTCAGGTGGTGTCTGTGGTGTGTTTAGGGTGGGGTTGGTCGGTGGACTGGTGTGTGTTCAGTGGCAGGTGAAGTGGCAGTGTATGCAGGTGAAATGTCCTACAGTGAAGCGTGGGTCGGCATGGTAGCAGTGTTTGTTGCAGCGAATGGGGTTGAGGGCGTGGAGCTCAGCGATGGTGTATATTTGGGGGGCAGGGGTCGTGGCGCTGGGCTCTGGCACAGACGACTTGCCTTTGGCGCGACCTTGGCACTCAAGTGGCATGCCCGCTAAGTGTGTCCACTGAACGGTCACGCTGCGGCCTGCATTAGGTAGGTTCTGGGGTGGGCAGGGCATCTGTTGGCTGGAAGAACAGTGAGTGGGAAAATCCAGTTGGGAAGACCCGGGTAGCTGTGGTGTCACTGGATCAGCCTGGTACAATCAGGAACTGGGGGCCTCAGGCAAGTAGTAAGCTAGGTGTTCTGGTGCCTACTAATCTCCCACCTTCCAGAGGAAGGGTTCCAGGTATAAATCTTGGACTTCAGACACCACCTCTTCACAACACTTCTGGACCTGTGGCCAGAAAGAAGGACTGCTGCTCTGCTGGACTGCTGCACTGCTGGACTACTACCTTGCTGGACTACTACCTTGCTGTGCTGCTGGCTTGCTGTGCTGATTCTGCTGCCTGCTGTCCTCTTGCCTGGGTGAGAAGGACTGGACCTGCATTTGTTGACCAAGGACCCCAAAGTTACTCCAAGAGCTAGTTAACTGTCATCTTGACTAGAACCTCAGGGACAGAAGGCTCCAATAACCTTGAACCCAGCATCTGGACTCTCCGATCCGTGAGTCTACTCTGCCAAGTGATGGCACTCCAGAACTCCAGTCCCGGACCCTTGAAAGTGGGCCAAAGGTGCTCAGCAATCTTCTGTGGATCCTTGTAGAAAGAACAATTGATGGACGGAATGCTGAACAATGTCAAACATTCACCCCCAGAGATCTGGGCCTAAATTAATTGTTTTTTTGCTCAACATGCCATTCCAGTTTGGACCCAGCCATATGCAAATTAGTCTTGACCCTGCCCCCCATGGGAACAATCCAGCCTGAATTGCCAGGCCAGGTTCTCCCTGGACCAGAAAAAAGCATCCTGGGACCGGTTCAGGATTATCTGCCCTCATCAGCCAGGCTAGCTTCACTCCAATGTTTTATTTGCTGAGCATTCCGTCCATCATTTGTACTTTTTGCTATCCCCTGTGGATCCAGCAGAACCTACGCATCTCCTCGGCTGCATGGTGTAACCCTGAAGCAGAACTGATGCATCGCCTGTGCAGTGGGGATCGGACATGTCACAAAAATCTGCATTGCAGCCCGTCGCCTCTTTGGTACTGTTGCTGCGCAACGCATCCTCGGTGCTTGCCCTCGCATCCCTCATCAACGGCAGCCTCGATGACACTGCTGGACTGTGCATGGAGGCTCACAGCTCCTCTGAACCAATGCATCCCCCCGACTACACGACGCATCCTAAGGACAGGACTTCACATCGCAAGACCTCATCAACAGGATCCTCAGCAAAGATGCAGGACCTCGCGCTGCAGTATTGCTGCATCTTGTAACCAATGCATCATTTAGTCTGTATTACACACTTTTGACATGTATCCTTGCAATGCTCCGCAAACTAGGATTTAAGGTACTCTGTCCAGTGAGCCTAAATGGGTACCCATCGTCAGCCCACTGCTCCATCGTGGTCGGCGTGAACCGGCACAACCAGATATCCACAGTTGCCGCTTTGCGCTTTTTGGCACTATTTTGCTAAAATCTTGAAAATTACATATCTCCAGTTTTGACAATTGGATTATTGTTGTTTTTGTCTCTTTTATTTATTGAAAATTACTCTATGGTTGTTAATCTTTGTGGTGTGTTTTTAGTATGTTACTGTTTGAAGTGTTACACATTGACATTGCCTCTGAATTAAGCCTGACTGGTCTGTGCCACGCTACCCGAGGGTTGAGCATCGGTTAATTTAGGGTTTGCTAGTGACTTCACCCTCAGAAGAATTTTGGTTGCTGCTGGAGCAACCACCCCACCAGTAGCTCAATTTCTTCCACCAACATACAATGTAGATCTTCTGTTCTTGTCAGCAGCAGCCCGCCTATGATTGTCCAGCCCTCCTCAGGCTCACAGTTGTCCAGATGTCGGTCTCAGGGACATAAAATTTTGTGTCCTTCATAAAAGGGTAGTATCCAGTATTCCTCAGGTTGCTATACAAAGTTTGAGACTGTGATATTATGTAGCAGAATGTACTCCTGTGTGAGACCTTAGTTGGTAACATATATGTAACCTGTGGTATCAGTTCAGTGCCTGAAGCCTGAATTTTCTTAACATAAGGGGTAACTTAGAGTTATATGACCAAAGCTACAAATTTTATAAAACTTGAGGAATAATTTTGCTTTCAAAGCATTTAACATGTATGATCTTTGTAACCTGCTATGAAAGGCATGAGTGTGTAGGATCTGTGTAATTTGAGGAACGCCGATGCAGTGAGATAGTTAAACTTGAAAGATAGTTGTAGTCTAAGGGATAAAACTGATAGCCAAGCTAGAGCCTTTAAGATCTGTATGACGTGCACTAGAGTTGCTGTCTCAGACCTGAGATTGCACAATCTGTATAACCAAGAAAGGTGGTATAGAGGCTTGAGTTTCGATAATTTCAACTCGAGTAGTTGCTATCTGGTTCTTTAAAACATATATTACATTGAGGGGCCCTGAGTGAAGCCTGAATGTGCATTAAGGCCCGTATAAGAGGAGGCATTGTTTGCCTATCAAAAGCTAGGATGTGTATGATTTGTCTTAGATGAACAAAGCTCAGTTTGCTAAATTCAGAATCTGTGACATCTATGTTGATAGCAACCAGCAATACCTAAAAAAAGGTGTAGGATATTTGAATGTTTAAGAAATATATGCAGTTGGCATCAAATCTTAAAACAAATAACATTTAAAAAAATCCTTGTTACCGTTATGCTTTCTAAGTTCACTGACCATTAAGTCTCGTTCTTATATTTGATGAACTGTGATTGTAGTCCTTGTTGTAAATTGATGACTTTTGCAGATTGTAGCCCTTCTTGCTTAAAAAGGAATAAAAACAGGGAATTGCATCTTGGATATGTGTAATCAGATGTAAATTGTACAAATAGGGGATCTGCAAAACATGCCTGTGCATAAGACCCCAATAATTGTTAAAACGGCACTGTCTGTGAACTGGACTAAGAGGACGTGAATGATCTAAAAGGGATAATAAATTCAAATTTGTTTCAAACAGGGGCCCCCAAAATACATTTGGCTCAGGGCTCCCAAAATTCTTAAGATGTCCCTGAACCTTGTCCTAAAATAAACATTATGGTTCATAAAAATAGAACATTGCTATCAATGAAATGATTTTCAACTCTCTAGAGATGTATAATCTTTTCTTTTGTATGCTGAGTCCGATATGGTGAAACAGCATCAGGATTATGACTCAGGTCCCCTTCTTGCAGGGAAGGGGCGTAGCCATAGATTCGCAGTTTTATTGGTAATATTAAGGCCTGTAGCTGAAATCTAACCCTTATTCTCAATATTTAGAGGTTTATGATTTTTTTTTCCAAGCATAATGTATTATTTTTGCAGTATGAATACAGTGTAATACAAAAGGTGATAGGTTTAATGATTGTGAATATGTTAGCCACTGTCAATTGCTCAGGCTGCATCTCTCCTTATCTTTTTTACATATGGAAAAAACCTGATATTGTTATTAAACAGGACTCACATTATGCGGTTGTATGACATTATAACAAATGCACTCTACCACGCAATGCATTAACCACGTATTGCCTTTACCACGAAGGCCTTTACCACGCATCATACCTTTACTACAAAATGGTAAGTATATGTTAGGTAAGTAAAACCCATATATGTATGTATGTATATATATATATATATTTATATGTGATCAATGCTGTTTTCCGGCCGAAACGCTTCATGGCAGACAGAAGGGAGTCACTAATACAATAAAGATTTTTGTATTTACCGACGAAGAGGAGTTTGTGCATTCATTTTCCACCATTCAGCAAAAGTTGGTGAATGCTTGAAGCTAATTATCTACTGGCGGTCGCCAGTAGATAGTTATAGTTAGGACCGTGTTTCCATAGGAAATCTCAAAATTCTATTTTGAATAACTTTGGCGCCGGTTGACGAATCTTCGTGAAATTTTCAAAACTAATGGGGCGCTCCGCTCTGCTCCTACCCTGAAAGTCTCGGGGTGATTCGTCAAGAGGGGGCCGAGAAAAAAGGGGGGTCCCAAAACCCGTTTTCCCCATGCATTTTTCCATAGGACCTTTAGTCGAAGGTATATATATATATATATATAGCAGCAGAGTAATTTTGTATTCCAGATCCAATTTTAATTTTAAAACACTTCAATAACAGCACAAATTCCTACAAAACTCCATAAATAAACATTATTTACAGTCAAAGAATTGTTGACACGTAGTTCGAAAGATGAAGCACACAACTGACACGTGTTTCGACGTATTGACGACTTTTTCAAGGTTGTTAACAAAGGTAAATACATTACACTAGAAGCAAGTGGAACTGCTGTTCACACACCTAAGTGGAATCCGTCCTAAGGACGGTCTTGTTACCTCACCAAAATGTGATAAAAAACACCATGCAATGTCCATAGTAAGACGTGTCTCAGACAAACACAGCCACAAAAACCATGAAAAGAGATACCCAATGTGACGCGATTTCAATTAAAAAGTAGGAAAAGAGAAACAAGCAGAACACCCAGTGATATCATGTCCAAATCAGAGAATGTGTAAATAAAGCATCTAAAGATCAATTTCTCCCTTTCAAAGAATGATCAATACCAAATGCTATCAACACCAACGTTATCATATTGGTTCTATTCAAAATCTGTACTCCAAATACCGTAAAAATAGTAGAAACCCGTTTGATCTTCTCAAATCAAGAATTTCTGCGTCAGAACCTCTCTTACCTTTGAGAGAAGTGAGCAAAAAGTCCAACCCTTAAGATCTCAAGACCCGGATGGACCGAATGCGGAATCTACTTGAGACCTCCGGTAAAATATCCAGTGCTGGAAAGAGGAGAGAGGAGGTCCTTCATTTAGAGGAGAGAAGTAGTTCTTCATTCAAATGACTTTGTCAGAGTCTTAAACTACTCTGTAATACAATTGCCGTAGATATACTGGTTTCTAACTTGCAGAGCCTGAAACTAACCTAGCACCCAAAATGCCATAATGCTTGCACTTGGAATGCCAAATCACATCACGTGGATAATATTTTGTGTTCCTTGAGGCAAATAGCCAGTCTATTAACTACAGGCACTTCCTGCAGATATATTTCAACTTCAATAGACTACGTGCAACTAGGACCAAAAAGTCCCAAACACAATTCCAGAAACTGTCTTATCGTACTTAGTTTAAAGAGGGAAAGTTACGAAAAACAGCATAGGCTTTTTTCTGCCCATTATCCAGTAGAGAAAGGCCTGCAAAAGGACATTGGTATTAAAATTGAACAAGAAACGTACAGCTAGCTTGTAGATATACGGTAAGTATACCGACAAAGACTAGCATAGAGAGGACTTACCTGTGGTTGCTCTGTGGGTAGTATCGGAAGTCAGTATCTCATGGACCGCGCCCGTGTGGAGAGTTCGTTTATAAGAGCTAACCGGTAGCCATGTTCTCATAGGCATAAAAAGAGGAGTATCCAGTAAGAATCATATAGAAATTACGGACACCATCTTGGAATGGAGTAGTTAAATTGTAGGGAACTGTCCAGTGTACAGATTCCCCATTATAGGTATATCGAACCACCTTTTGGATCGGCAGCACGTTATCTCATTATGAGGTTTGCCAATAATCTCAAACCGCAAAACCATTCCATTAGTATCAATGTTTGTAATGTAAACACCACAGCATAGAAAAAGCAGTATCCAGTAAGAAACATATAGAAATTACTGCTGCCATCTTGGAATGGAGTAATAAAATTGTAGGGAACTGTCCAGTGTACAGATTCCCTATTATAGGTATATCGAACCATCTTTTAGATCGGCAGCACGTTATCGCCTTATGAGGTTTGCCAATAATCTCAAACCTCCAAAACCATTCAATTAATTACAATGTTAGTAGTGTAAACGACCCGAAATGGATATGTCCAAGAAAAAAACACGTGTCACCAGTAGGCAGTTAATATGAGCTTTCCCAGTGCTTCCAGTTGGTCCCTTCATACACTATAAATTGGTCTTGAGTGTTAGATTAGAATAGCAAATCCACTAAAATGAAGGATAGTGTCATAGAACAACCTTGCTCCTAAGTGTATATAATAAGATTTCAAACCTACAATAATTATTGGTTGGAACAGCACATTAGATTTCACAAACATACTAATAAATTAGGTGGATGTTGCTATAAGTCATTTACATTGCCAGACGTGAAGGGGGGAATTATAAACATTTGTGGTTTCAAAAGATTGCCTCGCAAGCAGGTTATGGATGCAAATTTGAATCACCATCTTCAGTCTTTCAAAAATACAAACATTTCCCTGTCCAAATTAAGGCCATAGTCAACTTACCTAAGTTTAGTAATGCAAGTGGCCTCAAGTTTCCGCAATAGATGTGTCCTATCACCACCTCTGGGATTGTCTGCGACCAACCCTAGGCCATGGAATCTAATCCATGGTAATTCTGCTATCCCATGAGTAGTATTAAAGTGGACAGCCATTGGATAGTTGGTATTAACATTTCTGATGGCCCTTTTATGTTCTTGTATCCTTTCTTTTAGGGGTCTTATCGTGCTACCTACATAGATACTGTTAGACACACATATAATGCAGTAGAACACAAATTTTGTATTGCAATTCATTAAAGTTTGTATTTTGCGCTCTATGGTGGTGTTATATTTCAATCTTTTAATCCTGTCCAAAGTGTAAACACAGATGTTACAATGTCCACACTTACAAAAACCAACTGGTGGAGACCGTAGCCATTGTGTGTTTTCCTTATGCTTTTTTAGATTAAAAAAACTTGGACATAGAATATTCCATATTGTTTGTCCCCATTTGTAAATTACACTGGGTTTATTTGAAATAACATTGTTCACAATAGGATCTACCTTCAAAATATGACAGTGTTTGTTAAGAATTTTGTATAACACGTGGCTCGTGGAGTTGTAAGGAGTGATGACTGACACTGTCTGTTTGTCGTTTTTTTCTTTCTTGGTTTTATTGGTCATGAGTCGCTTGCGGTTCAGAGCCAGTGCCTTCTTTTTGGCCTTATCGGTTATTGCCTGGCTGTATCCTCCATTCTTGAACCTCGTAATGGCCTCACTCATTTCCATTTTGAACACCACTTCCTCACTACAATTGCGTCTGATACATGTTAGTTCACCAAAAGGAATGGATTGGATCCGTGATTTAGGGTGTGCTGTATCAGCATGCAGCACTGAATTGTAATCTGTGGGTTTTCTATATAAAGCAGATAGAATCGAACTATTTTTGGCATACCATTTCAAATCCAAGAACGGAATCTCCTTCTTATCATATTGGTAGGTAAAGGCAATGTTACATTCATTTGAATTTGGAAACAAACAGAAATCATGCAAAAGTTTAACATCACCAGTCCAAACTAACAAAACATTGTCTATATATTGCCCCCAATATACCACATGGTTGATCAAAGCATCAGGGCACCTTGACCAGATGTAGGCTTTCTCAAGCAAACCCATGAAAAGGTTTGCAAAGGAAGGTGAAAACTTAGACCCCATAGCAACTCCTTGATGTTGTTTAAACCACATGCAATTACGTAAAAATACATTGTTGTTGAGTACCAAAGTGATCATCTCAATCAGCATTGATGTGAGTTCCCATAGGGAGGCATCCCTAGTAGATAAAAAATATTTGACAGCCTCTATCCCAAGAGCAACGGGAATTGAAGTGTAGAGAGAGTTAATGTCCAGGGTAACAAACCAACACTTGTTCAATCAATCAATCAATCAAACCACTTGTAAAGCGTGCTACTCACCCGGAAGGGTCTCAAGGCGCTTGGGGGAAGGGGTCCGCTACTGCTCGAACAGCCAGGTCTTGAGTTGTCTCCTGAAGGCGAGATGGTCCTGGGTCAGCCGAAGGTGGATGGGGAGGGAGTTCCATGTCTTGGCCGCCAGGTAGGAGAAGGATCTGCCTCTGGCGGTGGCTCTTCGGATGCGTGGTACGGCGGCGAGGGCGAGGCTAGAAGACCGTAGCTGGCGGGTGGGCGTGTAGAAGGTCAGGCGGTCGTTGAGGTACTTGGGGCCCAGGTCGCGGAGAGACTTGTGTGCGTGGGTGAGGAGCCTGAACGTGATCCTCTTGTTGACGGGGAGCCAGTGCAGGTCCCTCAGGTGGCCGGAGATGTGGCTGCATCGGGGGATGTCCAGGATGAGTCGGGCGGAGGCGTTCTGGATGCGTTGGAGTCTTTTCAGTAGCTTGGCTGTGGTTCCGGCGTAGAGGGTGTTTCCGTAGTCCAGTCGGCTGGTGACGAGGGCCCGGGTGACCGTCCTCCTGGTTTCGGTCAGGATCCATCAGAAGATCTTGCGAAGCATGCGAAGGGTGTGAAAGCATGATGAGGATACGGCGTTGACTTGTCTGGTCATCGAGAGGGAGGAGTCCAGGATGAAGCCCAGGGTGCGTGCGTGGTCTGTTGGCTTGGGGGCGGTGCCCAGGGCTGGGGGCCACCAGGAGTCATCCCAGGCGGAGGGTGATGGTCCCAGGATGAGGACTTCCATCTTGTCTGAGTTCAGTTTCAGGCGGCTGTTCTTCATCCACTCGGCGACGTCTTTCATCCCTTCGTGTAGGCTGGTTCTGGCGGTGTCGGGGTCTCTGGTGAGGGAGAGGATCAGCTGGGTGTCGTCGGCGTAGGAGATGATGTTGAGGTTATGTTGGCGTGCGATGGCAGCAAGAGGTCTCATGTAGACGTTGAAGAGGGTGGGGCTGAGTGATGATCCTTGCGGGACGCCGCAGATGACTACGGTGGCCTCGGATCGAAACGGGGGGAGGCGGACTCTCTGTGTTCTTCCGGCAAGGAACGAGATGATCCACTCCAGTGCCTTCTCTTGGATGCCGGTGTTGTCGAGGCGTTGGACTAGGGTGCGGTGGCAGACAGTGTCGAACGCTGCGGAGAGGTCCAGGAGGATGAGTGCCGCTGTTTCCCCATTGTCGAGCAGGGCTCGGATGTCGTCGGTGGCTGCGATGAGGGCGGTCTCGGTGCTGTGGTTGGCTCTGAAACTGGACTGCGAGGGGTCGAGGGATCCGTTCGTCTCGAGGAAGGCGGCAAGCTGTCTGTTGGCGATCTTCTCGATGACTTTGGCAGGAAAAGGGAGGAGCGAGATGGGTCGGAAGTTCTTGAGGTTGGTGGGGTCCGCTGTTGGTTTCTTCAGTAGGGCGCTGAGCTCAGCATGCTTCCAGCTCTCCGGGAAGGTGGCAGTGTTGAAGCAGGTGTTGATGACGTCCCGGAGTTGGGGTGCGATGGTGGAGTCGGCCTTGTTGAAGATGTGGTGGGGGCAGGGGTCGGTTGGAGATCCGGAGTGGATGGTGTTCATCGTGCGGGCTGTGTCTTCGGTGGTCACCGTGGTCCAGGTGCGGAGGGTGGCGGTGGGGTGCGTTGGTTCGATGGTTGGGTGCGTGGATGGTGTGCCGAAACTGTTGTGGATGTCGGCAATCTTGCGGTGGAAGAACGAGGCGAGGGAGTCACAGAGATCTTGTGAAGGGGTGATGTCGTTGTTGCCGGTGCTGGGGTTGGAGAACTCCTTGACGATGCCGAAGAGTTCCTTGCTGTCGTGGGCGTTGTTGTCCAGTCGCTCCTTCAGTGATTTCTTCTTGGTGGTGCGGATGAGCTGGTGGTGCTTGCGGGTGGCGCGTTTGAGGGCGGTCATGTTGTCAGTGGTCTGGTCGAGGAGCCAGGCTTTCTCGAGGGTGCGGCAGGTCTTCTTGGAGTCCTTGAGTTCGTCGGTGAACCAGGGGGCCTTCTTGCTTCTGGGTCTGCTGGGAGGGTTCTTCAGTGGTGCGAGGTCGTCGGCGCAGGCTGTCAGCCACTGCATGAAGTTGCGGGCTGCTTCGTTGGGGTCCGTTGTGCTGGCAGGTGGGTTCTGGCAGAGGGAGGTGGTTCGACCAATTAACATCCATAAGTTGGTTCAGAAGCTCTTTAGTGTCAAGAACAAAGGATGGAAGGTTCCTAACCATTGGTCAATGTATTCAGAAATGTGTTGTGTAAGTGAGCCAATTCCCGAGATAATAGTTTCAGGTTGTTTATCTTGGGTAGGACATATGAACATGGTGCAACTGGATATGGAACAAACTTGTATTTGTACTCTGAATAATTGATAAGGCCAAGATCTCTCTACCTTTTGAGTTTAGTTTCTAATATATCCGTAATGTCTCTCATAGGATTCTGAGATAGTTTTACATAGGCTTTTGTATCTGATAATTGTCTATCGATCTCTGTAATATAATCCTTGGTATCCATCAAGACCAAGTTGTCCTCTTTCTCAGCTTCCTTCAAGATAACCCCTGGAAGTGAGTTCAATCTGTTGAGTGCCTGTCTCTCTCTGATTGTGAGGTTGTCTTTACCATAAAAGTTTTGTGGTTTAAAGGTGTACTCCCAGGCATAGAGTTCTGTAGTGACAATTTGATAGAAAGTGTCAATGATGTTGTCACTATTGAGTATTGGTTGAAAAGTTGATTTGGGTTTGAAGCCACTAGCTAGACTTTGGTCAGTTTTTCAGGCATCTGTTATAAAATTGCTACAATTATGTATTCTGAACCAGGGCCTATTGAGACATATTAATTTTGGGAGCTAAAACTGTGATATCCTCCCACTAAGGGAGCTGTGATTTTGTCTATATCAGGCTATATTCTATATAGACTTAATTAGGTATTCAAACTTGTGATACTCACCCACTTGGGACCACACCAATGTTCTTGCTCTTGACCACTGCTTAACTGAGATCGGCTCGCCGAGACTATAATTGACAATATAGAGACATGCATATCTATCATCTACTTTGACTATCCAGAATATCACTATTAAAGGCACCTGGGTTTCAACTGAGATGTTATTTTAAAGATCTCTGTCTTAGTATTTGAGGCCTGATGTAAGCACTGTGTAAATACACACTAGAGCACTGTGACACGAAACAGCACTAGCATTTATTATGGCCATTACTTTGATTTCGGTCGTTCGTCAAGACAATATGACCCTTTTTATATTTCAGTATTATGGTATATTATGATTTGAATTGGTTTATTTCAACTGTACATTATGCATTATGTGCCTAATACCATGTATCCATGAATAAGGAATTGTAATGATTAAAAATGTTTAAAGATGGAGACCTATATGCATTGAGCTGATACTGCCATTCCCTAGTTTGTTCCGATGACTTTACAACATGTGCTACAATATAAGCACTGAAAAAATGGTGCTTACTGTAGTGAGCAAGGTTGTAAGTTTCCAATTAAAACGAGTTGCCTTTCACTTACGTCTCTTAATAATCCACCTTTGGGATCCTCGATTTAGGAGCGCTGCTCTCTTCCATTTGAACTTACGGAGACGAGAGTTGTTTCATGTGTCACATTAGTATATTTTTACAGCATCATGCCTTGAGACCATATCTACTCTAAACTGGCCCTTATTTTAATAGAACGTGTGTTGCTACCTGCAGTGGCCAGTTCCATTTCACTGTTTAATTTGATGCACTATATGTAACTGGTGGTTGTGCTTCACTCATGACCTGTGACGAAGGCTACGGACGAAACACGTTGGGGGAAGCTGTATCATTAAACTGATTTTACAGCACAGACAGTCTGAGTATTCCTTGATATGATGAAGGGTGTGTGTTTTCATGCCGGAGCCCAACTCAGATAGCCACATTTCAGCCAAGGAATTTTGCTGGTACCTATATATATATATTTATATAAAACCATAGGTTTCAGGGACGTTATCGTTAAAAACTAGCATTTAAAAAACCATAGAAATTCACTGAAAAAAACATAGGTTTCAGGGACGTTGTAGTTAGTTGGATATTTCACTCGTACAAAACCTGAAAAATTCGTCCGTTATAGTTAGTTGAGCTAACTATAACTTGCGCCCCCGCAATGCACTGCTGATGGCGTCACATATTACATCATTCATGACATGTTCAGTGACATCACTGATGACATCTCAAATTACATCACTGATGACATCATCCAGTGACTGTGTGTTTCTGTAAAGTTTAAATATGTTTTATATATATACAGAAATATATGTTGGCCAAGATGTATTGAAGAATGAGTGGGTGTATGACAGTCTGAATGGATGATTTAGTAGGTGTGTGACTGAATTTATAAGTGATTGATTGAACGTGTCTTACTGAATGCATGGGTTAGTGACTAAACAGTGTGAATATCTGTATCAGTCTGTCGGTGTGTAAGCGGTTGCATGGGTTGGTGAATAGCTACATGAGTGTCTATGTGGGTTATTGATTGCTTGTCTGAGTATCTGTATGGGTGCCTGAGTGTATGTGTGGGTGGGTGGGGTATGTGTGACTCACTGCATGGATGTGTGAGTGGGAAATTCACTGGGTGTATGGGTTCAAGAGTGCTTCTGTGAGGGGCTGTATGGGTGGGTGAGTGTGTGTATGGGTGTGTTGGTGAGTGAATGGATGTCTCAGTGGTACATGTGTGAATGACTACATATGTGAAAGACAGTATATGTGAGTATTGGAGCATATAAATGACTATATGTGAGAGTGAGTGATTGTGAGAGTGGCTGTATGGATGAGTGTGTGCTTGTATCAGTGATTGTAAAAGAGAGTAAGTATGTGTTAGTATCTGTATGAATAAGTGTGGTGGTGTGTGTATAACTGTATAGGTGAGTAAATGGGAGTGTGAATGATTCTTTGCATGATTGATTAGGTGTGTGAGTAACTATAAGGATGAATGACAATGTGTACGTTCTGTATAGGTGTATGAGTGCAAATGATAGTGCTGTATTGATAAGTGACTGCATGTATGAATGACTGTATGGGTGAATGAGTGGACGTGTGTGTGGACCTAGGAATCAGTGAGTGGGTATGTAGCAACTGGTATTGGTGTGTCTATGGTTTTGAAAATGGTAGTCTGTATTTTAGAGAGGGTGTATGTTGCAAAGTCATCCTGTGCCCTGGGCACCCCCCAACAATTTTGCTGACTGGTACTGGTGGTAAATGACTCTGACTGACCCTGAGCTTTGGCTAGCCAGGCCCAGAGCCAGTGCTTTGCTGAAAACACTTAGAATACAGTGTATACAGTGAAAACACTGACATACACTACGGTACGCTATGGGTTGGGGTACCCCTGTGATTGTCATGACCTACCCTATAAGCCCCTAGTACAGTGGTTCCCAAACTGGGGTCCGCGGACCCCCAGAGGCCCGTGACACATTCCTAGGGGGTCCCCAGGCAGCAGTTTTAAAAGCACTGCAAAGTTCCTTGAATAATCAGCAGTTTTTGGGTAGCAATAAAAGTGTCGAGATAACTCCGGGGATTAATGTACCTGCTGTAGAGAGATGGAGGTTTTGTCCAGCGGCAGCTTTGACTCCTCTTAGGAAGCGCTAGTGGTTAATATGCCTGCTACAAAGAATGTCTACCATGCATTTAAAAAAAAAAACAGTATTTTGTTTTCTGCATAGCTCAGTGGGTTCCTGCTTTTGCCACAGAGATTCTTTTGTGCAGTTCACAAGTTCCAATCGTAGTCTAGCACAGTGAGCTATGAGCTGTCATCAAAGAGCTACATGCAAACTCCACAGTACAAGTTAGTAAGTTATGCTTTTTCCCAGTCTTTCATTATACCAATGCTGCTAAAAAGGTTTGTTTGGGTAGAAATAAATCCTTATTATTAAAGTTAATGCTAATCCCTGTGTTATATTCTGAATCCTGAGTTTCTGATTCTCCAGACAAAGCACTCTTAAAAAACACCTACCAGTATGGATGACATGTGAATCCTACACCTTGTAGTCCCCTTTGCCTTATGTAGCATTTTCTATTCACTGATTTACACACATATGATTCATGGTCACTCTTTGTGTGTGATGTAAAGTGCTATTACACCCTACGGTGGTATGAGAGGTGCTATAAAATAAATTAAATACATGTGACAGTTGGGCTATGGAGAGATGAGAGGCACTGTTGGAGGGTAGTAGTGAGGGAATCATTGAAGATTATAAGACAAAAGATTGTTGTATCCTGGTGCATAGTAAGGTCATTTTTTACTATGCTTTAAAAGCTAATACAATTTAATATATAATGACCAATGTGTTGTAAAATGCACCATTTTCCACTAAATTTTCTTGGGGGAGAGCTCCCCAAAGCCCCCTTTGTAGCGGTCAGGCTCACTCGCTGCACTTGTGCACTGTACAGGGACTGGTCTGACAACATTTGCCAGACCAGCTTTAGGTTTCCAGCCCAGCCTTGGCAGTAGCAGGAGCCTTGGGCGGCAAAATAAAACCAAACAATGAAAAGTTAGTCGCAAGATACAGCACCAACCTTCCCATTAGGATTTTTCTATTTTTGCAAATATTTTTAATATAAAAATCTAAAATCTTTAGCAATTCAAGTCAGTCTTTATTTGATGTGCACACATGTGTGTTTTTTTCTTCGAATTACAGTTTTGTTTGAGATTTAAATAATACAAATTGGTTGGGGGTCCCCTGATTCCAGTAGTGACTCAATGGGGGTCCTCAGGAGTGAAAGGTTTGGGAACCACTGTCCTAGTACATAATGGGGCAGGGGGATTGAAACTACCTATCAGTCCCTAGTACATAGTAGGGCATGGCACTTTAGAGGCCAGCAGCCTCTTCTGCACTTGCATATGTGCACCGCTGAAGCCTGAGGTCAATTTAAAATCAGCCCTGGGTTCCATGACTGCTTTTAAAAAGTAAATTGTGCCCAAACTCGACTTTTGTGTTTAGGGCACTTATAAATGGATAACCTTCAATGTTTTGGCAAATTAGACCTCTCAGGGTCTCACCTAGGTGTCCCAGGGATGGGGGGGGGGGGCAGGTATTTATAAGTTGGACCATTATAGAATGAGTTTTATATGCCCTGGGTTAAGTGAAACTTCACATTTCACTCCCCACATTGTGATAAAGTGCTGCCCAAATTTGACGTTGATGCTAGGAGCACTGTGGAGGGAGGATCTGCAATATTTCTAGGGATTCAGAGCCCCTAAAGTCTCCCCTAGTTGTCCCATGGGGTGGTGCCCCTGTAGATATAAGCAAAGTACTTATAAAATATGTTGTTGTAAGTCCTGGTGCTGGAAAAATGGCCCAAGTCACTTTTCACATTGCAAATCCCATGCCACATAGGTTAACATGGCAATAGGTTATTAACTAATATATCCTGATAGGAGAATGATAGAACTTCTATTCAAAGACTTCCCAGAATGGTAGTGATAAATCCAGCAATATGATATTGTCAAAGTTCTCACAAAATGTACAACAAGAAGTTATAAGACTCACAAAATGTACAGACAAGAAGTTATAAGACTTTCTTGATGTAAGTCCAGATTCAGCCTTCCAGTGGTCTGTCCTGATTGGTCAGAGTTAAGTGGATTAGCCAGACTGCTTTGAAGAGGTGATAAAGAGCCCCTGGGGTTAACCAGCTCTTCTGGGAGGGCAGTGTGCTGCTACACATGACTGGCAGGGTAGGGGGAGAAGACGTAAACCATGGTCTTCAAAATGGAGCGAAGAAACCAGTGTCATTTACAACCCTAAACCTTTCACCTCAGCCAGAGCTAGGCTTATGGAAGGAATGCACAGATGCAAGGGGGAGAGTCTATGGAAAGTAGCCATCCTAGGGGTGTGTTTAGCCAGCTCTTACCTCCCTCTTGGAAAATCAGCCATTATGAATTTGGAGGATTTGGTGCAATCTGGGACAAAATAATGCCACACTCTACAGGATGTGGTCATAACCATGGGGAGTTGCCCTGCTCCCATTGGTCAGGAGTGACCTCCTGCTTGACCCAGAGAACTTGGAATAAGTTCATGAGAGGGTCAGAGTCTCTCAGATCTGCTGCTTGAAACTTACGAAAGCAAGACGTTGCCATGCTGAGATGTTGGGGTGCAAATTCTAAGGCCTGCCCTCTGAAGACTGCACAAGCTGAAGCTACAGCCCTGTGGATTTCCTTGCTGTAAAATAACTAAAGAGTGGACTCCCTGCAAGCTACAGGTTAACAGAGCTCACCTGGAATATCACCACCAAGGATCCTCAACCTGAAGAATTACTAGTGGATTTGTAAGGGTTTTATTCAAGTGGATTGTGGGAACTGACGTCCTCAACTTTCAAGTACCATCTTGGAGCTTACAGACCATTGGAGTGAGTTTGAGACACTTTGGGACCCTTTGGGGAACTTCAGGAAGTAGTTCCAGGAGTTTGGAGAACTTTGGAACAACTTTGGAAAACATCTCCATAGGGGAACATACTCAAGCTGGCCAGCCATGCCGCCTGCCTTCAACCGCGAGCCGGCCAAGCCATCCAGGTTCTTCCCGCTAAAAGCTCCATAAGTACGACTTTCAGAGTTTGACCGGGAGTACAAGAAATCCGAGGCCGGTGAACCCTCACCGAATCCGGCCTGGTGAAGAGCATCGAGGGACCCCCCGAGAAAAAGCTCCAGAAAAGTTTCTAAGTCCGAAGGTAAAAACTGTGACCGGGACCTACCATGAGTGGTAGCTGCTCAGGATTCCATGGCGGTCGGCCTGAAACTTTGACTTTGAGCCGGTATATCGCGACCCGATGTCCCGATAGAGGGCTATATGTTTCTAAGTGCTATAAAGTGATAAATCTTTAAAAAGTCATATCGGTGGTTCCCTACATTGGATTTTTGCCATTTTGGTGTCATTTTAAAGATACAAATATTTCCTATTGTTATAAATTGGTGTTGGACTTTTAATATGTGTTGTGTCTTAATTAATTACTGAATTGGTGTTTTTAAATGCTTTACATACCTGTCTTTGAAGTTACGCCTGCCTGCTCGCAGCCAAGCCACCA
Organism: Triturus cristatus; assembly: GCF_964204655.1. Classification (NCBI taxonomy): domain Eukaryota; kingdom Metazoa; phylum Chordata; class Amphibia; order Caudata; family Salamandridae; genus Triturus; species Triturus cristatus. The sequence goes on along the minus strand of NC_140582.1, from coordinate 1,069,407,168 downwards.
TAAGACCTATGCTGAGTCCTATCATGTATTAGTAGCCTCATTGCCAGTGGCAGACCTACATTTGCCACTACCAATAATCCACTTTGAAACAGTTGGTGCTCAGCGGTATGGATGAGGACTTGTGTTTAAAAGTACACCTTTCAGTAAAGTGAATTAAGATTATAAAAATCCTCTAAATTGCCTTAGAACAAAACGTTTGAGTTTGATTTTTTGAATTTGGACTAAACTGTTTTTAATCCATTCTTTTGATTTTTCCAGATTGTTCTTAGTCAATTGTGCCTAGGTGTTGTGACCCAAAACTAGGGAACCATGGAGCTGGACCTGGCTAAACTGTCCCAGTTCAGGATGGCTGATCTTAGGGTACAGTGTAGGCTTAGGGGGCTGCCTGCTTCCAACAAGATTAGGAAGGCAGGGTTGCTTAAGTCCCTACAGGCCTGGGCTGGGGTAGCTGAAGAGATTCAAGGGGGGATGGAGGGTGCCCCCCCCAACCTCACCCAAGAGGAGGATGAGGATGGTGCCTCTTCCATTATCTCTAATGTTAGCCCTATGATTGCAGATGGTGGGAGTGGGGAAGGGTCCCTTACTCAGGAACCACTACTGTCCCTTGCAGAGAGACAGCTTGAGGCTCAATTAGCTTTGATTGTCTTGGAGAAGAAAACATTGGAATTGGCTAAGAAGAGATGGGAGAGGGAGGAGGCGTTCAAAAGAACTGGTGGCAGTGAAAATGATGAAGATTGTGAAATGTCCAGAGGTGGTGCATTTGATCCTAAACTTCCCATGGGTATAGTGCCCAAGTACACAGAGGGGGGTGACATTGACAGGTGGCTAGCAGCTTTTGAGAGGGCCTTTAGAAGGAATAGGGTCAACTCTAGGTATTGGGGTGCACTCCTGTGGGAGTTGATTCCAGTACCTGGGAGGGATTGGCTCCTGACCCTGAAGGGACAGGATGCAGAATCATACCAGCAGATGAAGGCATGCTTAGTCAAGAGATTTGGTCTGACTCCAGAGCAGTACAGGGTGAAGTTTAGAGGCACCCAGAACTTGAGTTCAAAGTCTTGGGTAGACTTTGTGGATGTTTCAGTGAAGGCACTGGAAGGCTGGATTGTTTGCAACAAAGTTGATACATATGAGGGATTGCATAATTTGTTTTAGAAAGAACATATTTTGATTCATTGTGCAGAAGAGAAGTTACGCCAGTATCTAGTGGACTCTAAGCGGACAGACCCCAGAGAGCTGGGGGAAGCAGCTGATGAGTGGGTGAGAACCCGGGTTTCCATTCAGCACCAGGGGAGTGACCAGTAGAAAGGGGGACAGGTCCTTCCCCAAGGGAAAGCCCAAGGAAAAGAAAGTCAAAACCAGAAGGAGTCCTCCAAAGACCCACAAAAACCTGCACAAGGAGTGGGTGCCTGAGCCAACCCAAATTCAAAGGGAGGTGGAATCAGGGAAAGAATGGTAGGTTATTTGATCCCTCAAAAGTGGGTAAGTGCTTTGACTGTAAACAGCCAGGGCACAAACAAGGAGATGCTGTATGTGCTAAGAAGCTCCCCTCTAAGGAGCCATCCACAGGGATTGCCAGTGTAAGTGTAGGGGTGGAGAGTGGTGCCCCAGGGAGGGGTTTGTCAGGTGGTGGAAGCAACCTTAGTGTCCCTGGGTGGGGTGAATATTGCAACCCTTGCTGCCTTACCTCCAAGGTAGGCAGAGTCCTAAAGTGAATGGGACTGAGGTTGAGGCTATCAGAGACACTGTGGCTAGTGTAACTATGGTCATGGATGAGCTGGTGCCTCCAGAGAGGTTGTTACCTGGTGAGTTTCACCAGGTGACTTATGCAGACAGCACTACCAAACTCCATCCTATGGCTGTGGTGGATTTGGAATGGGGAGGTGTGACAGGCCCTATGATGGAAGCTGTGTCTAAGGTGCTCCCGGTCCAGTGTTTACTGGGCAATGATCTTGAAGCCTCTGCTTGGCCAGAGGTGGAGAGAGGACTCCATATGAAAATATTGGCGCTCCCTGAGTGGGTATGTGCTGTGACTACGTCACAGACTAGCCAGAAGGAAGGGGCTGGGCACTTGGACCCTGGAACAAAGGGCCAAGAATCCAAAGACAAGGGTACTGGGCCTTGTGATCCAGCCCAGGGAACTCCACAGGTGCAGGGAGAATCTAACCCTGATGGGGAAGATCTGGCCTCTGAGGGAGGGACTCCATCTCTTCCAGAGCTGTCAGATTTGGCAGAACTGACAGGAGCAGCTGGACCCCCCAGAGAGGAGCTCAGTAAGGGACAGAGAGACTGTCCCACCCTTGAGAGCTTGAGGCGGATTGCCTCTAAGCAAGAGGAGGGGGATTACAGTGGGTTTCACAAACTCTACTGGGAAGATGGACTGTTTTATACTGAGGCCAAAAACCTCAAGGAGGGGGCCACTAGGAGGTTGATGGTGCCCCCGAAGTACAGAGAGTTCATCCTGACTTTGGGTCATGATATCCCCTTGGCAGGACATTTGGGACAGACAAAGACATGGAACCTGTTGGTGAACCATTTCTACTGGCCCCATATGTCTGAAAAGGAAAGGAGTTTTGCAGCTCCTGTGTCACCTGTCAGGCCAGTGGCAAAGCAAGACAAAGGCTCCCCTAATACCACTGCCAGTGGTTGGGGTTCCTTTTGAAAGGGTGGGGTTGGACATAGCAACAGATAATAGGTATATCTTAGTGGTAATGGACCATAGCACTAGGTACCCTGAATCAATCACTCTTGGAACCATTGATGTTCCAGCAGTTGCTAGAGCACTGATTGGTGTGTTCACCAGAGTGTGTTTTCGGAAAGAGGTGGTATCAGATAGGGACACAAACTTCCTGTCCAGCTATCTGACTGCTTTGTGAGATGAGTGTTGTGTCAACTTCAAGTTCACCACCCCCTATCACCCACAGGTTAATGGTCTTGTTGAAAGATTCAACAAAACCCTGAAGGGCATGATAAATGCGGTGTCAGAGAAACTCAGGAGGAGATGGGATATTCTCCTCCTATGCTTACTGTTAGCCTACAGGGAGGTGCCACAGAAAGGGGTTGGTTTCAATCCCTTTGAGTTGTTGTTTGGACACCCTGTGAGGGGGCCATTGAGCCTGCTGAGAGAGTCTTTAGAGAAGCATTTTAAAGAAGCAAAGGACAATGTGCTTGACTATGTGCTAGGCCTGAGATCTAGAATGGCAGAGTACTACAGGGCAAACAGGAAACTGGAGGCAAGCCAGGAGCTCATGAAGCACTGGCATGATCAAAAGGCTACTATGCCTGAGTATACTCCAGGACAATTGGTGTGGGTTTTGGAGCCTGTGGATCCCAGGGCCCTCCATGACAAGTGGAGTGGGCCCTATCCAATCTTAGAAAAGAAGGGTGAGGTTACCTATTTGGTTAACCTTGGCACCCCCAGGAACCCTCACAGGGTCCTACATGTGAATAGATTGAAACCCCACCATGACAGGGCAGACATGACCATGTTACTGGTCACTGATGAGGGTGTGGAGGAGGAAACTGAGCCAGTGCCCGACCTCCTCTCCACTAATGTGCAGGATGGCTCAGTGGAGGGGGTTATACTCTCTCGCGAGTTGACAGACCAGCAGCACAGAGACCGTAAGCAAGTGCTGGAGCAGTTTGCTGGCCTGTTCTCTTTGACCCCAGGCATCACTGAGCGGTGTGTGCACCACATTGACACTGGTGACAGCCTATGTGTCAAAAATAAATTATACAGGTTGTCTGACCATGTCAGACCAGCATTAAAGCTGAGGCTGGTAAGATGCTGGAATTGGGGGTACCTGAACCATCTGAGAGTCTACTGGCCAGTCCAGTGGTGCTAGTACCTAAACCTAATCCTCAGGGGGGACCCAAGGAATTAAGATTCTGTGTGGACTACAGAGGATTGAATGCAGTCACAAAGACTGACGCTCACCCTATACCAAGGAGTGGGTGCCTGAGCCAACCCAAATTCAAAGGGAGGTGGAATCAGGGAAAGAATGGTAGGTTCTTTGATCCCTCAAAAGTGGGTAAGTGCTTTGACTGTAAACAGCCAGGGCACAAAGAGGGAGATGCTGTATGTGCTAAGAAGCTCCCCTCTAAGGAGCCATCCACAGGGATTGCCAGTGTAAGTGTAGGGGAGGAGAGTGGTGCCCCAGGGAGGGGTTTGTCAGGTGGTGGAAGCAACCTTAGTGTCCCTGGGTGGGGTGAATATTGCAACCCTTGCTGCCTTACCTCCAAGGTAGGCAGAGTCCTACAGTGAATGGGACTGAGGTTGAGGCTATCAGAGACACTGTGGCTAGTGTAACTATGGTCATGGATGAGCTGGTGCCTCCAGAGAGGTTGTTACCTGGTGAGTTTCACCAGGTGACTTATGCAGACAGCACTACCAAACTCCATCCTATGGCTGTGGTGGATTTGGAATGGGGAGGTGTGGCAGGCCCTATGATGGAAGCTGTGTCTAAGGTGCTCCCGGTCCAGTGTTTACTGGGCAATGATCTTGAAGCCTCTGCTTGGCCAGAGGTGGAGAGAGGACTCCATATGAAAATATTGGAGCTCCCTGAGTGGGTATGTGCTGTGACTACGTCACAGACTAGCCAGAAGGAAGGGGCTGGGCACTTGGACCCTGGAACAAAGGGCCAAGAATCCAAAGACAAGGGTACTGGGCCTTGTGATCCAGCCCAGGGAACTCCACAGGTGCAGGGAGAATCTAACCCTGATGGGGAAGATCTGGCCTCTGAGGGAGGGACTCCATCTCTTCCAGAGCTGTCAGATTTGGACAATTGGTGTGGGTTTTGGAGCCTGTGGATCCCAGGGCCCTCCATGACAAGTGGAGTGGGCCCTATCCAATCTTAGAAAAGAAGGGTGAGGTTACCTATTTGGTTAACCTTGGCACCCCCAGGAACCCTCACAGGGTCCTACATGTGAATAGATTGAAACCCCACCATGACAGGGCAGACATGACCATGTTACTGGTCACTGATGAGGGTGTGGAGGAGGAAACTGAGCCAGTGCCCGACCTCCTCTCCACTAATGTGCAGGATGGCTCAGTGGAGGGGGTTATACTCTCTCGCGAGTTGACAGACCAGCAGCACAGAGACCGTAAGCAAGTGCTGGAGCAGTTTGCTGGCCTGTTCTCTTTGACCCCAGGCATCACTGAGCGGTGTGTGCACCACATTGACACTGGTGACAGCCTATGTGTCAAAAATAAATTATACAGGTTGTCTGACCATGTCAGACCAGCATTAAAGCTGAGGCTGGTAAGATGCTGGAATTGGGGGTACTTGAACCATCTGAGAGTCTACTGGCCAGTCCAGTGGTGCTAGTACCTAAACCTAATCCTCAGGGGGGACCCAAGGAATTAAGATTCTGTGTGGACTACAGAGGATTGAATGCAGTCACAAAGACTGACGCTCACCCTATACCTAGAGCTGATGAGCTCATTGATAGGTTAGGGGCTGCTAAGTACCTGAGTACTTTTAGATTTGACTTCAGGTTACTGGCAGATTTCCCTCACTGATGGAGCAAAGGAGAGGTCAGCATTCTCCATACCAGAGGGACATTATCAGTTCAAGGTAATGCCCTTTGCCTTAAAGAATGCACCTGCCACCTTCCAAAGGTTGGTGAACAGGGTCTTGTCTGGGTTGGAATAATTCAGTGCAGCTTACCTGGATGATATAGCTGTATACAGTTATACCTGGGGAGATCACTTAAGCCACCTAAGGGAAGTGCTTCAGGCCGTGCATCAGGCAGGTCTGACTATTAAGGCAAGTAAGTGCCAAATAGGGCAGAGTTCTGTGGTGTACCTGGGCCACCTGGTAGGTGGTGGTCATGTACAGCCTCTCCAAGCTAAAATCCAAACTATTTTGGATTGGACAGCTCCTGTTACCCAGACTCAGGTCAGGGCATTCCTTTGACTGACATGATACTATAGAAGGCTTGCTCAAAATTATGGGACCATTGTGGGGCCCCTAACAGAACTCACTTCTAAAACAAGGCCCAAGAAGGTGGTTTGGACCCCAGAGTGTCAGAAGGCTTTTGACACTCTGAAAGCTGCTATGTGTTCAGCACCAGTGCTGCTGACCCCTGACTACACAAAATCATTTTTTGTTCAGACAGATGCTTCAGAGCAAGTGATTGGGACAGTAATGTCACAGCTAAATGAAGAGGGCCTTGATCAGCCAATTGCCTTTATTAGCAGAAGGCTTCTTTCCAGAGAGCAGAGGTGGAGTGCCATTGAGAGAGAGGTGTTTGCTGTGGTTTGGTCCCTGAAAAAGTTGAGACCATATTTGTTTGGGACTCACTTTGGTGTTCAAACTGACCACAGGCCTCTCAGATGGCTCATGCAGATGAGAGGGGAGAATCCCAAGCTGTTAAGGTTGTCCATTTCCCCACACGGAATGAACTTTATAGTGGAACATAGACCTGGGGTTGCCCATGCAAATGTAGATGGACTTTCCAGGTTTTTCCCCTTAGCTGATGAGGACTACCAGGGTGTAGGTTAGTAACCATCACCTTTCGTTTGGGTTGGAGGGGCTATGTTGCAAAGTCATCTGTACCTTGGGCACCCCCCAACTTTTTGTTGACTGGTACTGGTGATAACTGACTCCGACTGACCCTGGGCTTTGCCTAACCAGGGACAGTGCTATGCTGAAAACACTTAGAATACAGTGAAAACACCTTCATACACTAGGGTACACTATGGGTTTGGGTACGCCTGTAATTGGCATGACCTACCCTATAAGTCCCTAGTACATAATAGGGCAGGGGGATTGAAACTACCTATCAGTCCCTAGAACATAATAGGGCATGGCAGTTTAGAGGCCAGCCGCCTTTTCTGCACTTGCATGTGTGCACTGCTGAAGCCTGAGGTCAGTTTAAAAGCAGCCCTGGGTTCCATGACTGCTTTAAAAAAGTAAATTGTGCCCAAACTCGACTTTTGTGTTAAGGGCACATATGAATGGATAACCTATAATGTTTTGGCATAATAGGAATGCCCAGGGTCTCCCCTAGGTGTCCCAGGGGTGGGGGGGGGGCAGGAATTTATCAGGTGGACCCTTATAAAATGAGTTTTATATGCCCTGCGTTAAGTGAAATTTCACATTTCACTCTCCACATTGTGATAAAGTGCTGCCCAAATTCGACTTTGATGCTAGGAGCACTTTGGAGGGAGGATCTGCAATATTTCTACAGATTGAGAGCCCCTAAAGTCTCCCCTAGTTGTCCCATGGGGTGGGGGTCCTGTAGATATAAGCGAAGTACTTATAAAATATGTTTTATAAGTCCTGGTGCTGGAAAAATGGCCCAAGTCATTTTTCCCATTGCAAATCCCATGCCACATAGGTCAACATGGCAATAGGTTATTAACTAATAACTCCTGATAGGAGAATGATAGAACTTCCATTCAAAGACTTCCCAGAATGGTAGTTATAAATCCAACAATATGATATTGTTGAATTTCTCCCAAAATGTACAGACAAGAAGTTATAAGACTTTCTTGTTTGTAAGTCCAGATTCAGCCTTCCAGTGGTCTGTCCTGATTGGTCAGAGTTAAGTGGATTAGCCAGGCTGCTTTGAAGAGGTGATAAAGAGCCCCTGGGGTTAACCAGCTCTTCTGGGAGGGCAGTGTGCTGCTACACAGAAATGCCAGGGCAAGGGGAGGAGTCGTAAACCATGGTCTTCAAAGAGGAGGGAAGAAACCAGTGTCATTTACAACTCTGAACTTTTCAACTCAGCCAGAGCTAGGCTTATGGAAGGAATGCACGGATGCAAGGGGGAGAGTCTATGGAAAGTAGCCATCATAGGGGTGTGTTTAGCCAGCTCTTACCTCCCTGCTGGAAAATCAGCCATTATGAATTTGGAGGATTTGGTGCACTCTGGGACAAAATAATGCCACACTTTACAGGATGTGGTCATAACCTTGGGGAGTTGCCCTGCTCCCATTGGTCAGGAGTGACCTCCTGCTTGACCCAGAGAACTTGGAATAAGTATCTGAGTGGGGAAGAGTCTCTCAGATCTGCTGCTTGAAACTTAAGAAAGCAAGACGTTGCCATGCTGAGAAGTTTGGGTGCAAATTCTAAGGTCTGCCCTCTGAAGACTGCACCAGCTGAAACTACAGCCCTGTGGATTACCTTGTTGTAAAAAAAACTAAAGAGTGGACTCCCTGCAAGCTACAGGTTAACAGAGCTCACCTGGAACATCACCACCAAGGATCCTCAACCTGAAGAATTACCAGTGGATTTGTAAGGGTTTTATTCAAGTGGATTGTGGGAACTGAAGTCCTCAACTTTCAAGGACCATCTTGGAGCTTCCAGACCCTTAGAGTGAGTTTGAGACACTTTGGGACCCTTTGGGGAACTTCAGGAAGTAGTTCCAGGAGTTTGGAGAACTTTGGAACAACTTTGGAAAACAGCTCCATAGGGGGACCGACTCATCCTGGCCAGCCATCAACCACGAGCCGGCAAAGCCATCTGGGTTCGTCCCGCTAAAAGCTCCGTAGGTCTGATTTCCAGAGTTTGACCGGGAGTGGAAGAAATCCGAGGCCAGCGAACCCTCACCGAATCCGGCCTGGTGAAGAGCATCGAGGGACCCCGCAAGAAAAAGCTCCAGAAACGTTTCTAAGTCCGAAGGTAAAAACTGCTCCCGGGACCTACCGCGAGTGGTAGCCACTCAGGGCTCCATCCTGTAGGCCTGAAACTTTGACTTTAAGCCGGTCTATCACGACCAGATGTCCCAATAGGGTGCTATATGTTTCTAAGTGGTATAAAGTGATAAATCTTTAAAAAATCATATCTCCGGTTCCCTACATTGGATTTTATTCGTTTTGGTGTCATTTTAAAAATAAAAATATTCCCTATTTTTATAAATTGGTGCTGTATTTTTAATATGTGTTGTGTCTTAATTATCCACTGAATTGGTGTTTTTAAATGCTTTACATACCTGTCTTTGAAGTTAAGCCTGCCTGCTCGCAGCCAAGCTACCAAGGGGTGAGCATGGAAATAATTTTCTAAGAAAGAAGAAAGAGAAATGCAGAAAGAGGCAACAGAAGTCCAGAAAGATGAAGAAAAGTGCAGGAAGAAGCAAGAGATATGCAGAAAGAACCAACATAGGTGCAGAAAACGGCCTTGTTGCAAAGTCATTCCGTGCCCCCAACGTTTTGCTGACTGCTACTGGTGGTAACTTACTCTGACGAACCAGGCCCGGAGCCAGTGCTATGCTGAAAGACACTTAGAATACAGTGAAAACACCTACATACACCAGGGTACACTATGGGTTGGGGTATCCCAGTGATTGGCATGACCTCCCCTGTAAGGCCCTAGTACATAATAGGACAGGGGGATTAAAACTACCTCTAACTCAGAGGTGCAGAAAGAGGCAAGAGAAGTGCATAAACAGGCATGAAAGTTGCAGAAACAGAGAACAGGGGTGCAGAAAGAGGCAAGTGAGGTGCAGAAAGAAATAAGAGTAGTGCAGAAAGAACCAACAGAGGTGCTGAGAGAGGCAACAGAGGTGCAGAGGAGGCATGAGGGGTGCAGAAAGAAGGAAGAGGGGTGCAGAAAGAAGAAACAGGTGCTGAAATAGGCATGAGGGGTGCAGGAAGAAGGAAGAGAAGTGCAGAAAGAAGTAACAGAGGTGCTGAAAGAGTACAGGAAGGGTGCAGAAAGAGCAAGAGAAGTACATAAAGATGCAACAGAGACACAGAAAGAGTCAAGAGAGGTGCAGAAAGAGGGAACAGGGGTGCAGAAAGAGGCAAGAGAGGTGCAGAAAGAGAAAAGAGGGATGCAGAATGAGGCAAGAGATCTGCAGAAAAAAGCAACAGAGGTGCTGAAACAGGCAAGTGAGGTACAGAACGAGGCAAGAGATCTGCAGAAAAAAACAACAGAGGTGCTGAAAGAGGCAAGTCAGCTGCAGAAAGAAGCAAGGCAGGTGCAGAAAGAGGTAATAGAAGTGCAGAAAGAAGCATCAGAGGTGCTCAAAGAGGCATGAAGGATGCAGAAAGAGACAAGACAGGTAAAGAAAGAAGGAACAGAGGTACAGAAAGAGGCAAGAGTGGTGCAGAAAGAGGGAAGAGAGGTGTAGAAAGACATAAGAGAGTTGCACAAAGAGGGAAGAGGGGTGCAGAAACAGGCAACAAGGGTGCAGAAAGAAGAAAGTGAGGTGCAGAAAGAGTCAAGAGAGTTAAAGAAAGAGGCAAGTGAAGTGCAGACGGAGGCAAGAGAACTGCAGAAAGAGGCAATAGAGGTGCAGAAAGAGGCAAGTGCGGTGCAGAAAGACATAGGAGGGGTACAGAAAGAAGCAAATGAGGTGCAGAAATAGGCAACAGACGTGCAGAAAGAGGGAAGAGAGGTGCAGAAAGTACAAGAGATTTTCAGAATGAGGTCAAGAGAAGTGCAGAAAAAGAAAGAAATGTGCAAAAAGAAGCAACAGAAATGCAGAAAGAGGCAAGAAAGGTGCAGAGAGAAGCAAGAGTGGCTTGCACGCCATCAGTACCAATTTAACACCCACATTTAGCAATAAGTAACAGGTGACCATTCTAAGTTTGCAAAGGGCCTTCAACCATGCTGTAACACTTATTGCTGCATTTTTGGTAACGTTTGAGCCTTTTGAGCTAGAAACAAGGCTTTTTTTTGTTCAAATCTGCAGATTAGGGTGCAGATGATGAATTAGGTGGCTAATGCAGAAAATGTATAATCGTGTGAAAGTCGGTGCAGCCAAACAGTCAAATAATTCCAGTGGCCCTGCTCATACCTCTGACTAGGTCCAGCTTCTATGGAAACGAGGAAGATTTGGCTAGTTCCACACATGGGTATCTCACAACACTGTCATCTTCCCCTGTTCCTTTCTAATAAATCTTTTGCCTGCACTTCTTGCATCAAACGTTCGCCCACTAACAAGGGATGTACACTTCTATTTAGGTATGCATTATGAGATGGACTTACAGAGACTTTCCCCAGATGTGTCTAGTTCAACTGCGTAGATCCACTAACCAGGGACACTTGTGTCTGCTACATGCCCGCACAGTTTGAGAAGTTCTCCCACTAACTAGGGAGATACAATTCTTACGAGATGGACTCTATGAGTCCTTCACCCGGTCATGTTTGGTTTAAACCACCTATACCCACTAATCAGGGAGACAGGTGTCTGCCAATGCACGTACTATACGACACGCAGCTACACACAGTCAGAATGTCTCTGCGTGTATATATACGCGAACATCAAGTTCCTTGCGGGCATAAGTTTAGCCCGCTGCGGTTCACTTTTATCTGACACATATGGGACCTTCACATCATACACACGTCGATAAGTATTGCTCTGACAAAGTCCACAGTGGGACTACCTTTCCCAGCATACACTGCTTCGGCACATTAGCAGGGTGACGTCTGCCGAGCCCGTTACAACTTCTGAGATACCTACGCTGACCCTTTTACCCTTGTTATAGAAGCTATTCTGCACCCGGAGACAGATGTATCTCCTACCCGTACCGCTCGCATCATAGGTACACTTACATATGTATCCTACAGTCTCAAACATAAAACCGGATAGAAAAAACACGTTCTGATTCTGGGACATGATTTACTTATATACTCTGTTCGAATACATTTCTACCTACAGTTGTGAGATCGTTGTATTTACATGACAGCCTTTTAGCCACTGTTAAACCCTTTACATGATGGCGCTCATACATTTACAATTTGTACCTGTTTCATAGTCCTATGTCTATTTCCCATCTTGGCAGTGTGTTATATTGAATGATCACTCATCATTATGTTGTGTGAACAAGCCCTTCCGGGGGCAAAATGCGTCACGACTGGTTTATGAATTTAATAAACCTCCTAATGTTGGTACAACGTTTAAGTCTGGTGATTAATTTTGGACCCGAGTGCTCGTTTGGAACTCCGCTCTTCTGGCATATATATATATATATATATATATATATGTATAATATATATATATCAACCAGTTCCAAGTAAACGCACACATTAAAACCGTAATTACCATGTACCTTTGATCATTACAAAATGGGCGCCTGTTAACAGCACGAAAACGGTTACCTAACATGTAGTCCTATGTCAATTTTCACTAAATGTGTTTTTCACTTTATTTATGCACGTTGGACTTGCTAACATGTTCGTGTGATCAAGACTTCGAAACGCGTAACAAACGAGCAATAAACTAGCTACCTGCTTAGCAAACCTGAGACTCCGAGTGTGCGTTTACTTGGAACTGGTCAGATTATTGAAATTGCCTATCTGGGGCTTATCGGCGCCATGCATCACCTAACAACAGGCTCGGTCCTAGAATGACCCTTTGATGTGAGGATATATATATAATTTATATATATATATATATATATATATATATATATATATTCACTGAAAAAACCATAGGTTTCACACACGTTATAGTTAGGAATTAGCATTTAAAAAACCTTGCAAATTCAGTGAAAAAACCATAGGTTTCACACACGTTATAGTTAGCTGGACATTTCACTCGTAAAAAAACAATGAAATTTTCCCGTTATAGTTAGTTAAGCTAACTATAACTCGCGCGCCCGCAATGCACTGCTGATGACGTCACATATTACATCACTCATGACATGGTCAGTGACATCACTCATGACATCACTGATGACATCTCAAATGACATCACTGATGACATCACTGATGACATCATCCAGTGAATGAGTGTTTTTCTGAAAATTAAATATGTTTTATATATGTATATCTCAAGGTCGATGGAAGAATAAATGAGTATATAAGTGTCTAAATGGATGATTTGTTTTTGAAAAATTGATTGTATTACTGACTGATTAAGTGTATCTTATTGAATACATGGCTAAGTGAGTAATGTTTAAATGTGTAAATACCTGTATCAGTCTCTCACTTTGTGTATAAGTGGCTGCATGGGTTGGTGAGCAGCTACAT